>NC_072438.2:97475833-98692500 GCF_028878055.3 Symphalangus syndactylus | reverse complement strand
AACTAATGATATGGTAAACCCAAGAGTGTCTGGAGATGACTTCTGCTTTTGTAATTGCGTGCAATCTTAAAAAAAAAAAAAAGACAAGAAAATGTGAGGACTTCAAAGTGAAAATAAAGAAAATAAATGTTTGCTCTTTCTACATAGTGGGGAATAAGAAATGGCTTCCAGCAGTAGGTGGAAGGCTGATCATTGGAAAATGTACTGGTCACCTGGAGTCCAGATGCACATCCCAGCTAGGGCACTGCAAACTCAGACCCGTCCTCCTCCTCATCAGTGAAAGCCAATGCCCTCTCCTTCCGGCCCCCCACACAGGCCAGCACTGGGAGGTGCAGATGGAGCACCTGGCAACTCTGCCATGCTGGAAGATGCTGAGGAGAGGAGGGCCCAGGCATGGGACAAGTGTCTCTCCACGAGGCAGGAAGCAGAGCTGCGTACCCGCCCGCTTGCCCCGGTGTCCCCCGTAATACCAGCATTCGTCTTCTACTTTGGGGGTCGGAAAACTCACATGGTAACAACTGACTTTTATCCCCCATAACATTGCTGAGAGATACTGAGCAGGTATCATCACTTCTAGGTGAGAAGTAGCCCAGGGGAAGGGGATGCTGTGCCTCGAATTGAGGGATTAACTCAGGGCAATATCAGGACCAGGACACAGCCCACTACTCAGGCCTGCTGTATAGGGTTTGTTTTTTGTATGTTTGTTTTGTTTTGTCCAATCCACATCTCCATTATAATTGTATAATTGAATAATTGTATACATTGTATTTAGATATAATGTTTGAAAAGACCTGAAGAGAGAAAAATACTTCTTAGAAAACAGAAACGGAGTGGAATCATTCATGTTGAAAACAAAGTTGAGTGTAGCTTTAAGGGTTTCTGGGGTGAACAGCCCTGGCAGCTTGCCTCTGGTGGATGAGAGTAAACCCCCAGCCTGCCTGCAGCCTTCATCCCTGCCCAAAAGCAGGAGGCCCCTCTAGGTGAGCCATGTCTTGCAGAAACACTGCTGGACCTTGGGCATCGTTTATCCAAAAGGCAAACATTATTTTAAAATAGGGGTCAAGCAAAGATAAGTTCTGCTCAGTTGACCACAGCACTCACTAAATCCACAGACACAGAGTGAAGAAGAGGGTGGGGCTTGGCAAGGTGGAAAGGGCTTGTTAATCACCAGAGAAGAAGGGACATGACCCAGAAGAGAAGAGCAATGAGGAGTGAACAGAGAAAAGATAAAAGGAGCAAAATACAGAAACCCAAAATGCCCCATGAGAATAAGCAATAGTAATTTCTCACTTTCCAAAGGATCAGTCCATTTTAAGGTCTATGTACATCACAGGTGAAAGGACTGATGCCAATTATATAATCAGTGTGTACTTTTGTTCTTGCCTTGCTATAAAGAAATACCTGAGACTGAGTAATTTACAAAGAAAAGAGGTATGATTGGCTCAGGGTTCTGTTGTCTGTGAGCCAATTATACCTCTTTTCTTTGTAAATTATCTTGCAGGAAACATGATGCTCGCCTCTGCTTAGCTTCTGGGGAGGCCTCAGGAAACTTACAATCATGATGGAAGGCAAAGGGGGGGCAGGTGCATCTCATGCGGCCACAGTAGGAGCAAGAGTGAGCAAGGGGAGGTGCCACACACTCTTAAATAACCAGATCTTGTGGGAACTCTATCATAAGAACAGCACTAAGGGGATGGTGCTAAACCAACAGAAACTACCTCCATGATCCAATCACCTCCCACCAGGCCCCACCTCTAGCATTGGGGTTACATGTCAACATGAGATTTGGGTGGGGACACAGATTCAAACCATATCAATTAGTTTGCTAAGAAACGTCAGAAAAGCACACACCCTACCAGCAAGGAAAACAACAGGAATAAGTTCTGGCGAGGTTTTTAGGTAACCTGGGGACAGACCTCAACACAGTACAGTAGCAAGGTTCTCAATCAAATGATCAATACAAAATAATCAATACTTGGTGAATGAATCAATCATTAGTCAACCAGCAAACTAATTTTTTTTAAGTCTTCAGGACCCTGGTGTAAATTTACTGAGACCAAAAACCTATGAAGAAAGAATCATTTTCTTTTTTTTTTTTTTTTTTTTTTTTGAGATGGAGTCTCACTCTGTCGCCCAGGCTGGAGTGCAGTGGCGCAATCTCGGCTCACTGCAAGCTCCGCCTCCCGGGTTCACGCCATTCTCCTGCCTCAGCCTCTCCGAGTAGCTGGGACTACAGGCACCCGCCACCACGCCCGGCCAATTTTTTGTATTTTTAGTAGAGACGGGGTTTCACTGTGGTCTCAATCTCCTGACCTCGTGATCCGCCCGCCTCGGCCTCCCAAAGTGCTGGGATTACAAGCGTGAGCCACCGCGCCCAGCCACAAGAATCATTTTCTTTGCAAGCTGAAAAGTAAACGGACCTGCAGGAAGCAAAGCTAAGTTAAAATAATCAGGACTTGATGTGAGAAGAGACAAATTTTGATGGTCAATAAAAGAAAGACACTGTCATCTGGAACAGGTGAAGATGACCTGGGCTGGGGGTCTGACGCTGATTGGTCAAACTCTCAGAAGGCATCAACTTTGGGCGTTATCTCTCCTGCTACCTAGCAAGAGGTCAGTAAGGCTCTTAACGCCCAAACATTCTTCAAGGGTGGTTTTTGCTTATTCTAACAAGCCTAAGTTTGAAGGGTCTAGGAATCCTACACTAAAATGCTCCCTATATAATTCTTCCAGGGAGATAGTTATGTTTACTAATGGAAAAGTCTGTCTTGGTGCCAGAGGTCCGAATTTCCAAATTACCTCTTCTATTGTAAATTCTATAAACTCAACTCCTGGGACTAGACCAGGGTCTAAATTCTGAGTTCCTTCTTTCCTGAGGGCAATATTGGACATTTCCTGATGCTTACAAATGTGTCCCACGATTTAGATGCATTGAATCCACTCATTAGGGCCATCGTTCCCACATTGAGGCCAAGACCCAGGAGACCAGGGTCTCCTCTCTATCTCACCACCCCCCAGTCTTTCTGCTCTGCATCCCCTTCTTAGAGGTCTTTGATTTCAAAGCCAGCTCTGTGCATCAAAGGCTTGTGTGGTGAAGAATGCGGAAGGGGATGGACTTGGCCCAGGGCAGCTGAATGACTTGGTATTGTTTGAAATCACAAAAACCGCTTTGGTCACTTTCTGACACATGCTCGATCTCATATTTCTCCCCTTTCGTTTCTGCCATATAAAAGAACAGTAGAGAGAAAAATAAATATTCTCAAAATGTACTCTGGGAGAAAAGAAGTACACATGTCTGTCCTTCTTCTTTCTAAATTTCTGTGTCTTAATTACCATAGTTTGCAGAGTGGAAAAGAAAATACCCTACCATAATACAGGAAGTAATCAAAAGCCACATCGTGAATTTGTTTCTCCTCCCCCACTATGAAAAGGTAGAATATGAATAGAATGGGAAAGTCCATTAGAATAATTTGCTATTCATCATGAATTATAAATGACATGATGTACTGTTCATACATATCTAATATAAACTTAAAATTTAGCCCTGTGGATTGCCTGCTGAACGACAGAGCCATGGCCATTTTTCTTGGAGCTGGCATTAGATTCTCACTGGGCTTTAACCTCTTGTTTTGTCGTTCTGAGATAGGTGAATAAGCCACTCTGTACCATCAGCCCCTAACAGCACAGCGAACGCAAACGCTGTTAGTCCTGCTGGTGAATGACCGAGGGGAGATCAGTCCATGCTTCCTCCCTGAATCCAAATTAGTCTCGCAGCTGGAGAGGCATCAGTGGCTGATAATGGCCTAACAACCTCCAGCACTAACAGATATGACCTCGGCGGTGGTGACAGGAATGCGAAATGCTGGCCGTGTGCGTGCACACCACCACGGGAGCTTGGAGCCACCTTGAAAAACAAAATGTCCTAATATAAAAAGAATAAGGCCAATCAATATGTGGCGGATATCACAACAGCAACTTCAAAGCATCAAAGCTGGTTCTCTTCCAGTCCCAAAGGAAAAAGGATGTTTCTAGGGATACTTAAAATAACGAGGAATATTGCCATTCAGGCCATTCACTTAAAGAGGACTCCTGTGTTTAGGCCTCCCTCCATGCAATTCCTTGCCTTTCTGTGCTCAAACACCTCCAATGTCCTGGTGACCAGGTGGACCATCCGGGCTCTTGGCCCATGCTGAGCCATGCTCCCATCACCTCTGATGACCAGCAGCACCAGGAGGCACTTTCCTTGTGTGCTGTGTTTGAAAGAGATTTGTCTTTACCCAAAGTTCACACATTCTTTGGCCACACTTGTTCACTCGATGCCATTCAATGAACACACCCTGGGCATCTACCCAGGGCCAAGCATGGGGTTTGGGGTACAGCTGACCCATGAAGAACTCCTGTTCCATAGAAAAGGCATGACACAGGGACCGGGAGGGCATCCTCATGTGGCGATGGGGGTGTGGAGGAGCACACACAGGACACGGCAGGAAGGCACACAGCCCTGCAACGGGCCAGGAGCAACTTCTGCTCTGGGGTACAGATGAACTTTGCTTTCCTATAAGGAAATAACACTTGAGGTTGGCTTCCCTTTAAAAGTCACCCATAGATATTTTTGCCTTAAACAAATAAAATTACAGAATACTCCAGGTGTATGTGTGGACCATGTAATCACTGAAATCTTAGCCATGATTATTGTCCTGAAAAATAGAAAAGCCACTTTGTAGTTCCCCCATGTAATAACCACGTGGTGAAGAGCAGGGCCTGCCTGTCTGTCCTGTACGAGCGTGCAACTCGCCAGGGGCAGGAGCCTATATCCTACTGATCATTAGAGTCTCTCACATAGCATAATGCACAGCAGATAATAAATCCTTCAAAAAGAGACCTATTTGCAATTTCTACAAACTGAGAAATCACATCTAATAGTTCACAATGGACAGTACTTAGAGAAACAGGAAACAGAGAATGAGTTGATTATGCTTTTGAATATAATTTGATTCAATGGTTTCTACTTGGAGCAATGATATTGACACATAAAAGATTTACTGATTTTAATTTCATCATTAGAAACATATAAATGTAATATATACGTGTGAAAAGAAAGATATTTTATTCACAAAGAGCCAACAATTACTATCTCTTCTGGTGACAGCTCCAGCCTTGTGCACCAAGGTGCAAGGCCAGGAGCAACCCTGGGCCGGGCTGTTTCTGTCTGTGTGGACACGGCTGCCCTGCACTTGGTTGGCCTCCAAGACAGACGAAAAGCTAGCAAGCAGCCTCAGGGAAGACCGCGGTGCACTCAAGGCGGGAAGCTGCAATTTCCCAAATATCAAAGGATGTTCCACAATCTTTTGTCTTTTCCACACTGCAATTTTCATAAATGAAAGCTTAGCCCTGAGCTTTCCTTGCAGCAGGATTGGATGTGTGGGGAGACTGAAAAGCCGGTCCAAGGAGTCCTGTGACCTCTCTCTCTGTTGCTCTGGTTCTGTCGGTTGAGAAATCTCTATCAATTAATCACCACATACGCACACATACATGCACACACGCACACATACATGCACACATGCACACACATGCACACACACATGCATGCGCTTGCACAGGAGGAGGGCGTTGCCTGGTTCACCAGCCTCCTCCTATTATGTCCTACTGAGAGCAGAATTTAGGCCTTCCCCAGAGTGAGGGCCCACAAAGTTCAATCACAAAATACATAGCAGAATTGTGGTTGCATTTTTACCTTCTAAAAGGTAACAATTTCTGTGTGAGTTAGATTCGGTGGACTGTAATTATGCAGACGCTTAGCATTCCCCACGTCTTTGTCCATGCTGGGGATGCTTTCCCTGGCTGGGTTTTCCCACAGTGAGTTCGGCGCCAACTCAGGAGACAGCAGCTGTAACAGGCCATGTGGAACTGAGACGTGACCTGTGGAGCTCTGTTCCCTACTACTGTTTCACCTTTGTGACATTATTTGCCATGACAAGCCACCAGCCAGGGAGAGTACAGCTACCCCAGTTCTGAAAGGAGGGTGGTGACTCTGGCCCACAATCAAGAGATGCCAACAAGTGTAGCCACAGGAGTGGTAAGGATGAGAAGTCCACTGCCCCTGGCGCATGCCTGGTGGCATTCCTGGGACCCAGCCCTGGGCCATATGCTACCACCAGGCAGCTGCTGCAGCAAGAGCCAGGTCTTGCAGATACCACTGTCCTGCTGAGGCCACAGGACCCCATCTCAGCAGAAGGATGGTTCTACACCTCAGGAAAGTGAAGGACTCCCTCTCACTCTGGGGTAAAGGGTGTAAACCTTCCCCTGTTTTAAGTGAGAGGAGGTGGGAGTGATATTTTGCTTTCAACAAAGTCAAAAAAAGGAAAAAGGGCAAAGGGATTCTTGATCAAAGGATACAGACGTTCAGTTATAAGATGAGTAAGTTCTTGGGATTTAGCTGCAGCTTGGGGACTTTAGTTAATACAGCCATATTGTGTGTTGGGAATCAGCTGAGAGAGTAGAGCTTAAGTGTCCTCACCACACACACACACACACACACACACACACACACACAACTCTGTGAGTTGATGGACATGTTAATTAACTTGATTGTGGTATTCATTTCACAAACTGCATGTATATCAAATCATTGCATTATACACTTAAATGATGTAAATGTACAATGTTTATTTGTTAATTATACTTCAATAAAGCTGAGGAGAAGGGGGGAAAGGAAAGGAGGGTCCACATAGTTGACGGGGGCCCAAGGCAGCCAGGTGGTGGCAGCTGGCCCTTGTCCGTCAGCAGCAAGGCAGGAAGAACCAGGGCTCCAGAGTGAGTGCTTCCACGTCTCATGGGGAGCGGCTGATGCCCATGAGGCAGGTCTGGGTTGGGTAGGCATCTAGAGGAGCTGGGGTTTGAACCGGGTCTAGAAGATGATTAGGGTTTTGCCAGTTGGAAAGGGAAGAACAAAAACCAAGAAGGAAAAATGATTCTCTAAATAGTCGGGTTTCACACTGAAATCCCTTCCTGCCCCCTCTTCCCTGCACCTCACAGGGTCTTCCTGGTCCTTGCAGGGGTTCCCCCTTCATGCTCCCTTGCCTCCCTCCACCTAAAATAAATTCTAGTGCATTTCAAAGGCCAAGAATTACACGTTTTAAAATCCTACTCCAGAAATGAGATGGATGGTGCTGAAAATGGGATTTGAAAGAGAACAGAGGATGTCTCCAAAATAAGGTCTTTTCGAAGTAGAAAAAAATACAAAAATAGTAGCAAACAATTGGGAAAGTAACAAAATTGGATTCCAGCATCGTTTGTATGGTCACGAAGCCATGGGGACCCCCAAGCCTTGCTGCGAAGCATTAGGTCCCTCTAATGAGTGTTTCTGCACAGCCTACATGGGGAAGATGACCCCAGGGCACTGAGGCACCTCTCACCCCAGCCCCGGGCTGGGCAGGCCAACCAGAGGTATCTGAGCTGAGTCTGTCAGCAGAGGCTTGGGTTGAGATTCTTCAAGGCATCACCTGCAGGTGTCAGGTGCAGAGATTGAACCTCCATTCACTCTCTATGGATTTCTGGGGCTGCCTCTTCTGGAGTTGCTGCCTTCAGTGATCATGAGTAGAAAGCCACCAAGGACTTGGGAAGTGAGGAAGAAAGGACCAGGAGGCTGACCACACGTGGAGTGTCGAAGAAGGTGTGCAGGCGATTTGTCCAGGGCTTCTTTATGGGGTGCTGTGAGTTCAATAGCATCCCCCAAACAATATGTTGAAGTCCTAACACCTGGTACTTGTTACTGTGCCCTTCAATGGAAATAGAACCTTTGTAGACATAATTAAGATGTAAGCTAAGTTGAGCACATACTGGAGTAGAGTGGGTGCTAATCCAATATGACTGCCTTTCCTAGAAGAGAAGAGGCCCGGGCAGACACACAGAGAGGGTCTCGTGAAGATACGAGCAGGGACTTCAGCGGTGCTGCCACAATCAAGGAACACCAAGGCCTGCCTGCTGCCACCCAAGGCCAGGAACGAGCAGGGAACACATTCTCCCTGTGAGCCTTCATGAAGGAGCCAATGCTGCTGACACCTTGGTTTTGGACTTCTGGCTTCCAGAGTACAGTGCTGTTGCTGAAAGCCACTCAGATTGTAGCAACTTGCCATGGCAGCCATAGTAAGAAAATACAGGGGACAAGTGTGAAAAATCATCTGCCCTCATGCAAAGGAAGCTCGGATCCTCCACGCTGGCCGGTGTGGGTGAGCGGGAGTCAGTATGAACGTCATGGCCTGAATTGGCATTCTGGTGTTGTTATGGCATCCACGGCCGTCAGCCTTCCTCCTATCTGTGGCTACATCTCTGAGCATAGGAGGGTGATACCACTAGACACTCACATGACAGCAAGGGCTGGGGGGACCTGAGTCCTGGGTGGCTGTTGTACCTCTACCTACTTGTCCTGTAAAACAGCAAACACCTCTGCCTTCTTGCCACTCACCTCCCATCACATCCCTGTCCTCTCTCTGCATGTCTTACTTCCTCTCATCTCCTTTACTTCTCCCTCTACCACTAAATCAGCACTGATACCAAGACGTCCCCAAACTATTAATTTCCTTTAAATGGCAGCATCTCTACCTTCCCACTTAAACTCCAAAAGGCCATTAGTCCATCTTCCTGCCATCCGCATAGCCAATTCTGCATCATCCGTTACTTTGCATTGTCAGCTTCATAGCTCTGCTGATCAAGCAATGTTCACTGCGCACTTCCTGTGGCCAGCAGGGGCTGGCAGCATCGCGCAACCTCTTGGGACAACCCACAGAGACAGCTCTGAGGCAGGGGCATCAGGCCCACGTTGAATGATGATATGGCCAAGGTCAGTTTCCTTTTCCAAGGTCACACATCCAGTCTACCCTTGATATGGAAATTTCCCAATTCTAACTGTCCTCCTGTACTCATGCCCACTCCCATCTACTAGTGATGGACTGTCTCCAAATCCCTTCTCCAGCCCTCTGTCCCCTCCAACTCCCAGGGAGAATGCATGCAGCCTCTGCCCTCTCTCCCACTGCTGTCGATCAGGCCTCTGGAATTTACCACTCTGGTGCTGCTCTCCTACCTGAGTGTCAATCCCATAACTTCCACTCCTCAGAGGGACTCTGCTGAAAACCCTCCCACCCTTCAAACACACTCAGTTGAACTCATTACCCTGGCTCCATGCTGGGTATTTTCAACCACAGCTTTCTGTCTTAGTCTGTGCTGCTCTTCTTCCTTGACCCATATCCAATACTTGGGCTCAATTTTGACCCTCTGTGTGCTCTTTCACTCAGTGGGCAGGTAGCTACCACAACCTGTTGTTTATCTAAGTGCCTCCAGGGTAGTTTCTCAACTCCATATCCAGGGCGCCAGCTCTTCTCTTGGTGTCTTGAATGCACCTGTCCTCACCCTACATCCACTCAGGAGCAATGCAGACTCATAGAAATATGAGTGTCCTGTGGCCCAGGACACCATGACCACCAGCTCTTCTTCTACTTCTCTTTCCTGACATTTCTTTCTAGTGTTGATCCAGCTACTGCCAGGGTTTTGTTCCTGACATACTCAGAGCTTTCTGCTCCATTATTTTTTGGGGTGTTTGCGTTTTGTTTTTTTTTTTTTTTGAGACAGAGTCTCACCCTGTAGCCAGGCTGGAGTGCAGTGGTGTGATCTCTGCTCACTGCAACCTCTGCCTCCCAGGCTCAAGCGATCCTCTCGCCTCAGCCTCCTGAGTAGCTGGGACCACAGGTGTGCGCCACCACACCCAGCTAATTTTTTGTATCTTTAGTAGAAATGGGGTTTCACCATTTTGGCCAGGATGGTCTCGATCTCTTGACCTTGTGATCCACTCACCTTGGCCTCCCAAAGTGCTGGGACTACAGGCATGAGCCACTGCACCCAGCCCATTATTAATAGCAAACATGAGCCGTTCTTTATGGAGTTCTTATTTCATTCATTGTTTCACATGCATCACTGCTAATTCTCACCACAGCTCTGCAAGGTATCCACCACTGTCTTCATTTTTAAAATGATGGAAGAATGGCCAACAGTTTCATGAAAAAATGCCCAACGTGGCTAATCATCAGGGAAATGAAAATTAAAGCCACAATGAGATCTTGCCCCACACCTGTTCAAATGGCTACCGTCAAAAAGGAAAAGGAGGGCACGCACTGGCAAGGAGGTGGGGAGAAGAAAGCCCTTGCACGTGGCTGGGGGGATGCAAATCAGTACAGTCATTATAGAAAACACTAGGGAGATTTCTCAACAAAATAAAACTAGAACGACCACAGGACCCAGCAAGTCCCGCTCCTGGTGTTTGTCCAAATAAAACATAGCCAGTATGTCAAATGGATATCTGCACCCCCACATTGATTGTAACACTATTCACAGGAGCAAAGATATGAAATCAACCTAAGTGCCCATCAAGGAAGAATGAATAAAGAAAATGTAGCATCTATACATAGTGGAATACTATACAGCCTCTAAAAAGAAGGAAATCCTGTTACTTACAATAATGTGGATGAATTTGGAGGACATTATGTTAAACAAAATAAAGCCACGCACAGAAAGACAAATACTGCACAGAAAGACAAAGACCTCTTGCATCCATCCATGGACGTATGCACACATGGCTATAAAGACAATTGCTGCAAGGAACTGGTTCTTGTGCTGGACTTAATGAAGACTACATCCCCCTTTCTGCAGTATGCAGGAGAGCTGGTGGTGAAGGGGCAGGAGACTGATGGCTTGGCTCAAGCAGTCAGGCATGGGGAGCAAATCCACCCTTCCTCAGCCTTTTGTTCTATCCAGGCTCTCAACAGATTGGACAAGGCCCACCCATATGGGGAAGTGCCATCTGCTTTATCCAGTCTACCCATTCAAATGCTAATCTCATCTGGAAACCCTCTCACAGACACATGCAAAAATAATATTTAGCCAAAAATCTGGGCACCCCATGATCCAGTCTAGTTGACACATAAAATTCACCATCACCTGCTCTGCCAGGAACATCTGTTCCTCAGCCAGTGAAATTATCCTGGCAATCATCTTATCCTGAATTGTCTTCACATGTAGTTCAAAAGTGATCTTCAAGGCAACCAAGTCAGATTACCATGAATTCCACATTTTGGGGCACTCGAACACTATGATAGAGAAAGAAAAGATAATACGGGTTCATGGAATGCAAGACTCGATGTTCCTGGCCCCCTTTCTCTTCCAATTCCACTCCTATTGGAGTCTAAGCGTGACCTTGCTCAGGTACCAGCCTGCGAGCCAGAGAAGGTAATGTGACTGATCCCGCTCACTACCCCCAGCCTTTCTCATCCCTTCACCTTGATCTCATTAAGCAAAACATAAGGAGCTGATTCCACAGCAGACAAGCAATTCGATGGTTGTAAAGTGCTTACTCATGTGAGGTAAATTAACTCCCACAAAGCATTATTCACTAATTTGCCCCATTGTAAAAATGTCATTGACTACATGGGGCTTTTTAATGTCTTAGATTTCCGGCCTAGCTGTTAGCAGCACTCAAAACACGCCTTCTCTTGAACATGGAGGAGGGAATTCTTGATAGGGTCATTCCAAAATGGCAGCTTCTGCTGCATCGAATAAAATGTGTATACCACACTAGATTTTACTGACACCCAATTCTTGAAATGCAGTTTCCATCTTCTGTGACAGGTAAGTAAATTCCATGTCATTATCATGTTAGTTGCTATTATCCAAATAGTTTTCCCATGTAAATGCTGACACCATCTAGACTTGATTTTTCTCATAATAAAAGTATCTGGTAATATCAACATATCCATGTCTTCATTACAGCAATTTTCATAGCTATTTGAGGCACATGAGATTGGAATGAGAATTTTAGAGGCTGATATTTTCTTTTCCTTTTAAAATAGCTTTTAACCAAAAATTACCTTTTATGTAATAAAATAGTATGATTCATGAGAGGAGTTTAGCTTGAGGTTCTTTGCTCATGGTATAAACTCTAGAATACACTCTGCAATGCATTCAGACAGATTCATGACTCACATTTGTAGAGGTTTAGTTAGGACTATTGAGTTGTGGTGGGTTTGAGGGATGCTGGTATGAATAAAAGTTTTGTTAAGCATGTTCATGTTTCTTTGTCTTCATTGTTTGAAGACTCTTAATGTCTCCTTTTCTCTAAAACTCTTTCTAATCCCTATAGAATAACCATTTGTTCAAAATCTCAGTTTCCTGCTCTTTGTAAAGGCAGAGGGATGAACCTGCACACATCAAAACCTCAGAAACACCCCTCCGGGCCTGGCTTCCACCCCACAACCCGCCTAACCCCTGCTTCAAAATGCAGCCAGCTGGGCTAGGCTTTGAGACACAGAGCCGACAGTGTTGCTTTCCAGCCTGAGGCTTGGTGGCAGCCCACAGTGACCGCAGAGTCTTACACACACACACACACACACACACACACACACACCTGACAGTGGACCCTGGAGGTCTGCCCTCCACACAGGGACCCAGGCTGCCATCTCTGATTAGCACAATCTGAGTGTCTGGAACATTCCACGTTGGTTACCAAGACCAGGCATTTGGTCCAAAGGTGCCCACACCCTAAATACCAACCCCCACCAACACACACAGGTATGCACACATCATCCCACAAGGCTGAGCAGTGTCGGGCAACTTCTCCAAATTATGACATAAATGGAATGCAGCTGTTTTACAGGGCTGGCCACACACCCATGGCAGATGCAAAGAGAGGAGGGATGCAGTGCGTTCACTATTAGGATGGTAAATGTGGCTTATATAAAAAGGCAGGAGATACACGAATGTCAAATGTTTTAAGAGTGTGGACAGGCCGGGCGCGGTGGCTCACGCTTGTAATCCCAGCACTTTGGGAGGCCGAGGCGGGCGGATCACGAGGTCAGGAGATCGAGACCACGGTGAAACCCCGTCTCTACTAAAAAAATACAAAAAATTAGCCAGGCGCGGTGGCGGGCGCCTGTAGTCCCAGCTACTCGGAGGCTGAGGCAGGAGAATGGCGTGAACCCGGGAGGCGGAGCTTGCAGTGAGCCGAGATTGCGCCACTGCACTCCAGCCCGGGCAACAGAGCGAGACTCTGTCTCAAAAAAAAAAAAAAAAAAAAAAAAAAGAGTGTGGACAAGTGTTCAGCCAGGTTGAATACCACTGCATCTATAATACACCTTAATACAAGACTGATTTGGCATTTTGAGATTATTAAACAATAAATAACACCTGAAGCAATAATAGAGCAAAGACTTATCAGTATAATTATACTGCATTATGAACATATGGTATGGATTTTAAGATATAGTATACAATAAAAGTTATCTTAGAAAGAGTACATATCTAAGACATACTTCATATGATGACAAAATTGTTTGCTATATAATAGGAAAACCCAACTAAGAACTCCAGTTTCACCACAAATGGAAACATCATCCATGAACCTGACCCAACACCCAAATGCCTAAATGAAAATGAAAGCTTCCGGTAAGAGCTCAGGTCTTCAGATGAGGCAGCAACCTGGCCATGGCTCCTTGCAACCCTACAACCAACTCCGAACAGGGTAAAATAAGCGATATTTTAATTGTTATTGCATAATTAATCCACATGCCTATATCTATTGTGTGCTTGGTTCAAAAAATGACCTGGATGACTCAGAAAGGTAATTTATATGAATCAGAGCAAGATTTAGCCAGGGTTCTGTTACTGCTGGCTTGTCTAAGTGCTGGTCTTCTGTGTCAACTATTGATAGACTAGAACGGAGTCATGTTCCTTAAAAAATCCTCAACCCAGCCAGGCATGGTGGCTCATGCCTGTAATCCCAGCACTTTGGGAGGCCGAGGTGGGTGGATTGCCTGAGATCAAAAGTTTGGAGACCATCCTGGCCAACAGAGTGAAACGCCATCTTTACTAAAAATACAAAAAATTTATCTGTGCATGCTGGCAGGTGCCTGTAATCCCAGCTACTAGGGAGGCTGAGGCAGGTGAATTGCTTGAACCTGGGAGGCGGAGGTTGCAGTGAGCCGAGATTGTGCCATTGCACTCCAGCCTGGGCAACAGGAGCAAAACTTCATCTAAAAAAAAAAAAAAAAAACTCCAACCACCTGTCAAGTTCTACACACCTTCTCTCTCCACACACCAGCTGGGCCAGTGTTTTTACCAGTGCTGGGAACCACAGCTGAGCCCAAGATGGACAGGCATGGAATTGAACAACACGTGGCTCGGCCCCCAGCTGCATAGCCTTCATCTTCCCTCTAAGGACTTTCCAGTTACCAATTTGTTCTCAGTCTAACTGTCTTTATATTTAACTTTATATTCAGACATCTACATTTCTGAATTTCTCCAGGTAATTAATTGTCTCCTGCTTCCTATGAATAATGTTCTTTCTGCAGAAGAGTCAGCACCATCTTATGGGTCTAGAAAACTGTAAAGCTCCCCAAGGTCATGTTTTATGAGGGTGCTGAATTCAGAAGCCAGTTCTAAGATATAATAAGAACATAAGTAAAGACAGCATCCAAATGATGGCTGCTATACATATTAAAGAGTAGGTTTAGTAAACCTTAAAATACAGATCATAATTACATTAATATGCAAATACTTAATTATTTAATAATTATCCAATTATCTTCATGTGTCATGGGTCCAAGAATAGAAGAGAACCTTCTACTCCAGGCTTCTCTCTGCTGATCACAGCACAGTTGTATGTGATTTTGATCATAGACTTTCTTTTGCTAGAAATCACAAGGCAGGGGATGAACACTCTACACAAACCAGTGTTTAGTGCAGCATCACGGAGGCCATTGAAGAGTAGGGTCCTATAAGATTCCACAACTCCACCACTTTGACAGCATTGCTAATAATACTGATTCCTGGTGATGAGTGACTTACCAAGGAAATTATAGATTATATTGAGTTTTCTATGCTGTTTCTTTTGTTTCTTTCTTTTTCTTTTTTGCTAAACGTAAAAGTAGCCAACAAATTTGGGAAGAATTTCATCCAATGTGCTAATAATTTTTCTTTATGCTTTGACACTTAGGTGAACGCAGGGTTTCTCTAGAACATGCAAGTCACATGACTTCCTGGTGAATTAGGTGTTACAATAATTAAAGCAATACCAGATACCAGGTAAGACTTCTTCCTGCAATGAGAGCTACATATTTATAAAATAGTTGAGTTGCTCACAGTAGACTGGGTAAGTGCCCAGGGATTACTCAGAAGACAAACCAGTAGAGGCAAGAGGAGGAAATGGGTCACCTGCTTCCTTTTCTCCCTCTTTCTTCTTTTCTGGTTACTATGAAACAGACTTCCTTCTCCCCAGGCAGAGGAAAGCCCCCTCTTTTCCCTCCTTCTCCCTCAGCACCTTCTAGGCAGCCCAAACACTAGATTTTTAAGCCCCTGATACTCACAAGAAAGAGAAACCAATGGATTGATGACTTGGAAAATCTGAGAAGAAATCATTAACGACCCCACTCTGCTAGCACAAGTGAGTTCACAGCTCGGACTGCTGTCATTAGTGTTTCCATTTTCAACATTATTTAAGGCAAAAACTATAAAAACAAAAGTAAAGTAGAAGCCAGGGTGTGGGAAAAGATCACAGAGACTCTGAAATAATAAACCAGACACAGAGAATCATGGGGGGAGCTGGAAAGACACCCCAGTGAAAGCCAACGAAAACCTAAATTCCAGACACTAAAGCCAAGAAGCCCTTGATGAATGAAATAGGATATAGAAAGTTACTTTGACAACTGTGCTCATTATTCTCAGGAATTTATAACATATTTTGAATAAAAATAATTAAACAAGAAAAATGTTGGTTCAATGGTATCACCTGCATTTAGCCCCCACTCTCCAAATTTCTTCTATGGAAAATTCCTCACTTCTATTTGTAATTAATTAATACATGTTGTCTCTCATTTTAAGTGATTGGAAAATTACTTGTCTCCCATCTCAGAAGATGGTTATGCAAATTAGTTTGAAGAACATGAAATGGCCTATATTTGGCCCTGTTTGACCCATAAGAAAGGTCAATTTCGTCTGGTTCATGGTAATGCATATGTTGATGCCTTCTTTAGTAAAGAAAGATGCATCCTCCTCCAAAGTACTTTTATGCATAATCTTCTCTTGCAAAAATTACCCACTTGCAAGGCAAAGGCAGTGACCCAAAGCTTGAACCACTTATGATATTGGGACAAAACCCTTTCTCCATGCACAGTTTGCGAAAGAAAATGGAACTGAGGAGCTTAGAAGTCAGTGGGTGTCGGGATATGCAGGGAGTATAGAAATGAAGTCTTGAATAAACTGGGTGAGAAGTAGATTCCTTTTGATTGTTGTCTCTTGCTTTTTAATGTTCTCAGAAAACGGCTGTATCTTTCAGAGTCTCTCAAGGATTTTTAGATAAAAAGAGAGGTTTTATCTTTGCATGTCTATAAGCAGTGAAAAACTCCGGAGACCAAAACCTACAGGCAATTCAAATAAACTAAATCCGATCAAGGTAATATCAACGCCAGAATTAGAAGAAAACCCAGAGAGAATATCAATAACAACATTAAAACAGCAGGTTTCAACTGGAATCAATAGGCAGAATAAACAGAAAAAATTAAGTCACAAAGTGTTAGCAGATAAAAGCTCCCCACTCATTAAAATTCTGTTTGTCTTTGTGTCTTTTTATCAATGTACCTATATATCTGTGCAAGTGTATCAAAGTTTGTAATGTAAAAGAATGATGAAATAATCTAATTAATTTCCGGTGTCATTCTACATATTTCTTTCAAGTTGAAACTGCAATATTAACAATGGTTTGCAGTTTAATAAAATATCTTTATGTCCTATTAACTCATATATCAGCTTGTTATAAAAGCTACTTTCTATCAAATAGCTAAACTTCAAAAGAGTTTTGCTTTGATCAGAAAGAAAAAATCAGGTTCATTTCATTTGTACTGAATAACCTCGCTCAGTTTTATAGAAAGGCAGTTGTCTGTAGCTGCTGAGCTCTCATGAAAGATATTCCAATGGGCAAAAAAAATAAAAAAGATAGAATATATTGAGGGAACCATTGGGCAAGGGAAGTGTGCTTTTAACTTCAATAGGCAGGGGAAACTGGCTTTTGAGAGCACAGGAATCCCCAGCAGAGGAGGCCCCAGGAACCTCCCAGAGCACAGACAGGTACCAGCCCTAGAGTGGAATCTCAGGAATGCCACCTCCACTAAAATTCCAACTGCTAGATTTTTTTTTTTTTGAAGTCTCAAATCTTTCCCATTGACAAGTTTCGTTGGGTTAGCAAAGAATTTTTAAATAACGCTCCTTAGTTGCCACAATGCAAACATTCTCTTGACTGCAAGATGTGCCCCCATGCCATGTCCAGAGGTCTGGGCAGGTCTCTGTCTCACCTTACCTCTCTCATCGCTGGACACTCTCCCTTCTGCATCTCTGCCAGTGCCCTGTGCCAGGCTTGATTCTGCAACATCCAGGTTATTCAAGAAGGTTAGGGGCTTCCTCAGGTTTTTCTCTTCAGTGTAGCAGCTGAAATAGAAGTTGAAAATGAAACTGGCTTTATTTGTTTGGTATATTTTTCCAAAAGAGACTCCAAATGCACCTGTTCTTCTTGGAACAAACCTGAGTGGTCAAGAGTTCTGGGAAGGACAAATGTGAGGGTCCCTAAAAACGGTCTGCGTTGACACTCCCTGTCTACTTGGACGTCGGCAGAAGCCTTGTGTTCCCAGCACAAATACACATCTATCCCAGCCCCCCAGCAGGTGTGTGTCATTGCCTGCAGCACATTCTAATGCTACCTGGGCAACGTGCTTTGCCTCTCACAAATAGAAAGGAGCTTAGACCTAATGAGGAGATAAGGTTTGATGGCAAGAAAGCGCCCTGAATCGCAGCGGCAGAACCCTGGCAGCAGGGCACCGTCTTGGGGAATCCCAAGTTTCACAGTCAAAGAAAATGCCAAGTATGAAAGCATTAGTCTAGAAAATGAGCCTGAAAAAAATTGGGGTGTTGAGAACGATGACTGTGGAGTGGGGTGATAGTTTCACTCTAGGAGGATCCCAGAATCCCGGGTCTCTGAAGGGAGTGGGGGCAGTGCTCCTCCACTGGTATATAGTTTTATAATTTTATTCATGTTGAAACCTTAACTTCAGAGGCCACCCTGACAAACTGATAAAAATGCCTTTGCTACAGGACCTTCCTGTATATTCTGGGGTACAGCTTTTGTTGTGTTGGTAAACCTCCTCCACAGAGAGGCATCCCCAGCTACCAACCCCTATGTCCCACCAGGGACCTCTAATCACTGTGGTGTCTGAAAGCACTTCCAGACTTTTCCAGAGCCCACGCCCACCTGCATTTCAGGGAGAAAGTTGCACTTCCCCATTTCTTAACTAATTCAGGCCACTTCTGGGCACCCTTTTGTAAATCTTAACTTTGTTCTCTCAATGATATTAATAGCATTTTTTTCAAGGTGCCTCCTGACATTTCATTTTCCTTCCGTTTTTTTCATTCTGATATTTCTGTTCAAAAACAGCCAATGGACAGTCACAGTCTCCAAAAGTCATTTCCAAAATGCAGGCTGTAAGCAACTTGATCAATTGAGGTGCAGGACAAAAGTGAGCAATTAAAGCCTAGAGAAATTAAGCTTTCTAATGGTTTTATATTGACAATAGTCTGTGTATATAATTTCTAAATAATTTTTCATATATTGAAGATTTTCACTCATTTTTTTTTTCACACATGGAGTGAAAAATTGTAAAACTTGCAGATACTCTTAGTCTACCACAATGGTTCTCTGTCCAGGGTCATCTGGGCCCCTGGGCCAGGTCTGGAGACACTTTGGCCCTCACATCAGAGGGGGTTCTGCTGGCATCCAGTTGATGGGGATGCAGGGATGCTGTCAGGTGGCCTGCAGTGCACAGGGCAGTGCCCCCATGCAAAGAACCACCCAGCCCAAAAAGTCTATGGCACTGAGGTTGAGAAACTCTGGTCTGCCAATTTAATCAAAAAGGTTTTGGCCTGAAGATGAAGGCCCCACCGTGTGGTCGTGTCCTATAAGGCTAAGAGAATCTGGGGCCCCTCCCAGAGGCGGTGCTCGGCCAATATTCCTGGGCACTCCTAGAGCCTTTGCTCATTTCATTCCAGGACCCAGCTTGTAGGGATCCCATTCAAGTTTCCTCATTCCCCCCTCAAAGCCCACCCAAGTCTTCCTGCTCCTGTGTGAGGAGCGGGCCTGGCCTCCCTAGTGGGGCTGCTCCATGGCTTGACTGGGCTTCCTCCATCCTGATGGGGTGTGCAGGAAGAAGTGACTGCTGACTTTGCAACCCAACTGGGTCAAGGGTTTTTGAAGCTGAATGGATCCAACTCCCTCATTTCACAAACGAAGAGCCCAAGGCCCAGATGACCTCACATTTCTAGATCACAGCACAGTCACCCGATAGCAGAGGGAAACTCACATGCTCAAATCCCCAGTACTTCCTCCTGCAGGCCCTCATGCCATCTTTAACAGAAACAGACAGAACAACCCTTCTAAACAAGGTGTTTTGCATTAGGACAGAATTGTATCTCCTCTACAACAAACTTATTTTCTTTTCTTTTTTTTTTTTTTTGAGACGGAGTCTTGCTCTTTCGCCCAGGCTGGAGTGCAGTGGCGCAATCTCGGCTCACTGCAAGCTCCGCGTCCCGGGTTCACGCCATTCTCCTGCCTCAGCCTCTCCGAGTAGCTGGGACTACAGGCGCCCGCCACCACGCCCGGCTAATTTTTTGTATTTTTTAGTAGAGACGGGGTTTCACCGTGGTATCGATCTCCTGACCTTGTGATCCGCCCGCCTCGGCCTCCCAAAGTGCTGGGATTACAAGCGTGAGCCACCGCGCCCGGCCAACAAACTTATTTTCATTCGAAGATATTTGCCTCATGTCTGTGCAACACAGATGCCTTCAAGAGCCCGCTGTTTCTTTTCACGATCAGTAAGACAAAATTCTAACTCATTTTCCCCAAATCAAACAAGGAAACACTTTGTAAACCTGTCTGGGGGCTGGGGACTGGATAAATCCCTGTCTAATCACGTCATTAGACTGTTACAACCATCTATGGAAACATGGAAATTATCTCACATTTTGGTTTTCGATCCTTCTCACATTGTTTTAAAATGTGAGCAGAGTACTCCAAACTCACCATCAGCAAAAGGACACCTTCCCCTGGCAGGGCTGTGCTATCTCCAGCCAGATCCAAGGATTGGAACACCATGGGACTGAGCTCAGTTCCAAAGAAAACTTAACTGTGTTGGGTGTAACCTGTCCAGGTCAAATTCTGCATGTGGCCAAAATGAATAAAGGCCAAAGACACATGCACACGTATGTTTACTGTGGCACTATTCACAATAGCAAAGACTCGGAACCAACCCAAATGTCCATCAATGATAGACTGGATTAAGAAAATGTGGCACACATACACCATGGAATACTATGCAGCCATAAAAAAGGATGAGTTCATGTCCTTTGCAGCAACATGGATGAAGCTGGAAACCGTCATTCTCAGCAAACTATCACAAAGACAGAAAACCAAACACCGCAAGTTCTCACTCATAGGTGGGAATTGAACCGTGAGAACACTTGGACACGGGGGAGTTGGGAACATCACACACTGGGGCCTGTGGGGCTGGGGGAGGGATAGCATTAGGAGAAATACCTAATGTAAATGACAAGTTGATGGGTGCAGCAAACCAACATGGCACATGTATACCTATGTAACAAACCTGCATGTTGTGCACATGTACCCTAGAACTTGAAGTGTAATAAAATAAATAAATAATTCAATAAAGGGAGTTGCTCAAAAAGAAAACAGCGGCTAAGCTTTTCAAAACACAGGTCTCCCAGCACCACAGAGATTAAGGAAAATTGAGCCTTGCTTACTGAATCCTTATCTCCTGCTTGATGGTGTCATAACAAAGCTTGGCTCCTGGTTTGGACCTGACATTTACTGCCCATCAAGCTCATCCTGAGGCAAGGTCCACACAGTGTAGACATGTGACCTGACTCACAAGCTCCATGAATCACTGAGTCACTCGACCACTGCCTTCCTAGTGGCTTCTCAGGAACGTTCCAGGGCACCTGTGGGCTGAGAATGAACCTGGACGAGGTGATCAGAAGGCACGGCCATCTCCTTATTTTAATAGTATCCCGAGAAAGCGAACCCTTCAAGGCCTGGGCACCCAACATTCCCGTCTGCACAGACCTTGCAAGGAAGGCCAGGCCGGCCAAGCGCTGGCCTCACAGCTGCATGTTGTTCCAAATCTCTCAGTGGGCTCTTTCTCCGGGAAGAGTGTTCGCGTGTAAAATGCGTTGTGTACCATTCTTCATCCACGATACTAAGGCAGAGAATGCAGCGGGTGGAAGAAAGCGTGCAATAAGCATAGGCATGCACGTGTCTTCCCTAAGGCACATGCGGAGACTTCTCTCACCCGAGCTTATGGGAAACGCCCTGCGCAGCTGACCAGTCATCCGATGTTGCAGACAGGAGAGTGGGAAGGCTGCGGCCGGGGACGCCCAGACTGGAGGCCTTGCCTGCCCCACCCAGCCTCGCACTTCTCAGGCTTCTCGGCTCGAGAGAGAAACATTTTGAAATTCTTTAAGAAGTAAGTTTTCCGTGGGCTGAGCGGACTTCTAGGGCCCTGGCCACACTGACCTGGGCTTGTGGAGCTCCGCCCGCAGGCCCATGGAGGTCTCGGTTTCCGCCCCACAGCCGTGGCTGTGCTGGGAAGGCCCCGGGAGCAGCCAGGGAGCGCCGAGCCCGCCCTCCACGGCGGCCGCCTGCGGGGAACAGGGCAGCAGCGAGCAGGCGGAAGGCGAGTGAAGCAGAGTGAAGCACACAGAGCCAAACCGTATCACCCCCACCCCGTGTGACTGAGTTCAGGGCTTGCCTTTGAGGCCCAGGGTCAGCTGAGGACTAGCAGGAGCTGTAATCCGGGGCTGCGTCAGGGCGGGAACGGCGGGAGGCCGTCCCCGGTAGCCCGCGCATGCGCACTCCCGCAGGGCCGCTAACCTGCGCTGTCGCTCACCTGCGCTGACCCAGGTGCGCTGGACCCAGGTGTGCGCCACCGCCACCTCCTGCGCCTACACTCCGAGAGTGGCCGCCGCCAGCAGTGGCATTCGGGCTGTCCCAAGTCATCCTTCGTCTATTTCAGCGTCTTTATGAAGCACTAGCTTTGAGGGATGAAAACGTCCACACGATGCAGGGTCTGATGTTTATGGAAGGTTTGTGCCCAATGCAATCAGCTGTTGGCTCTGCCTGAAGATCGCTGGGATAATCTTCCTAGGGTCCGAGTATAATACGCCCGGCATACACTTTCCCGTGCATTAGGGTTTGGAAGTTGGATAACAAATACACTGTTACTCTAACAGAAAAAAAAAAAAAAAAAGCTTTGAAAATATAAGTAATTTGAGAGCACTCTCAAAACATAATGTTATCTAAAACAAGGAAATATCGCTTTCTCCAAACTGACCTCATCCTTCCCTTGCAAAAGAGTATCTGTCTAGGGTTACACTGCGGAATCCAAGAAAAAGTAAATATGGAAAGTACATTTCACTCGGGAGCCTGTGGGAGTGTGGACCAGAGGGGTGGGCTGGAGGCCACAGAGGGCAGCTGCTTCTGCTTGAGGGGTACGTGGGGCCCCTCGGCAAACGAGCTGCTGTTAGGGAAAAGAGGCCTTTCCTCGGCTTCTTGCCTAAGCAGTAAAAACCCGAATCAGAAATGAAATGAATATATTTTAACTTTAACTTATGATTATATTTGAGCTTGCTTGGTATGGTGATATGAAGTGCAAGGCAAAGTCCCCAACTCGCTAGACTGTTTCCTTCTAAATGTTTCTCCTAGACTTCAGGATGCTTTGATGCCAGAGTCCCTACTCAGGAATGCCTGCTCCACAGGGATAAGCCTCCTGCTCTACTGTGAACCGCACTGGTCCCCTTACCCAGTAGGTTCATGCGCAGTAAATGCTCAGAGCTGCATGGTGAACTAGACAGAAAGACATGACACCCTGGAAGGATAATCCTGGAAGGATAACCCTGTTCAGTTTCCCCTGTAGAGGACATAACTTAGATTCCCTCAATTCAAGGATCAGAAGAGGCTTTCCTATTGACCCAGCTCAAACTCCTCTTTTCCCAAGTAAGGGAAAGGAGGCTCAGACATTTTGAGCCACTCACCCAGTTTCACAGAAGGAAACAAAGGCAGGCCCTGAACTCAGTCACACAGCGGGTCTGATGGGGTTTGGCTCTGTGTCCCCACCCAAATCTCATCAAGAATTGTGGAAGGTGATTGGATCATGGGGGCGGTTCCCCCGTGCTGTTCCTGTCATAATGAGTGAGTTTTCACAAGAGCTGATGGTTTTAAATTGTGGCACTTCTTTGCTCTCTGTCTCACCTGCCACTATGTAAGACCTGCCTTGCTTCCCCTTTGCCTTCTGCCATGATTGTAAGTTTCCTGAGGCCTTCCCAGCCATGTGGAACTGTGAATCAATTAAACCTGTTTTGTTTATAAATGATCCAGTCTCAAGTAATTCTTTAAAGCAGTGTCAAAACAGATGAATCCAGGGGCCCTGCTGGTCTGGGGCCTGTGGGTTTTGTTCTTATTCCCTCTCCTATACAGCATAATGCCTGTCCCTTAGGGAAAGCCAAACATGCCCACCAGTCTCCCTGATAGACTTTAGCATTTGGCTACTACTAGTGGAGCAAGGTTCAGGGCAAGGATCATGTTTAGCTTGACTCAAATAAATTAGATGATGGAGGAGCCCATGGCCCCTTTGGCTGGGGACTCTGAGAAAGTGGAGGGAGCGTTTCATGGGAATCCGGCAAATTCCATCACCTCTTTCACATTATCTGTGGCTCACTCTGTGATTATGAAGTTAAAGCGATTAAACCATTCCCAAGTAGCCCACTGCGTATGTTTTTACCTATGCATGTAGGTCCCTTATACTCTGTGCGAATGCCCTTACCTACATGACACAGGTGTCCAGGTGCTATGCAAAGGCACAGCTTCCCCTGCAGCCCATGCCCCCTGCCCACGGCTGGCTCACAGCCTCCACTCATATCAGACACTGCCACTGACAGGTGTCAGCTCTCCAGGCCTAGGTGGTGCACCCTGGTTTTAGCCGGGGGCCGTTGATTTTCTTCTGCTTGTGCAATCTTCTGCCACAGTTGCCATGCAGCAGCTTCAGCCAACGGGAATTTGGCTTCAGGGACAGACGCCTCAGCCCGTCCTATGGGCCTTGCCTGGCACTCTGCTTGCCATGAGGATGTGATGTCCCCAGACAGCAGCACCCTGGCAGTGGCTGGGCTGCCCCACAGGGGGCACACAGGGGACCCCGCAGCCCCACCCCTGCATCCTCATCCCCACCTCCCCACACTGGAGGCTGCACTGAGGGTTCCTCTCGTGTTAGGACCCCCTGTGCTCTACTCAGAAATCGGAATGAGGATAGACACTCCCCACCCAGGTTCAGCAGCTTCAGGAGCAAGAGATCACACCTGAGTCTCGGAACATGTCTATCACCAAGGCCGCAGGATTGACCCCGGGCCTGTCTTTGGAGGGAGACCCAGTCTTGCTGGGCAGGGGCTGGGGACGCAAACAGGCTGAGCCCAAGACCTTGGTGTTCCTGGGCTGTCTGGCCCACAGTGTGGGCAGTGTGTGGGACAGCCACTGGAATCCACAAGGGCCTTGGGGGCTACTCCACTTCTTGTTCTTTGGTGAAAAGTGACACTCCACAGTGCCATAAGGAGGGGAAGGAGGCTGCCCAGCAGGGGCTCAGGCTCAACCCAGGAACTGCAGCTCCCCGGGAACATCCAGCCTGGCCACCAGGAGAGGAAGGGACGCTCGGGTCCTCTGATGCCCACGGGCCCTCTGCGTGTGGAAGGCAGAGGTCTGATGCGTCCCTGCCTGAGTTCTTCCTCCTGGGCAAGGAAGACAGGAAGAAGATGGATGGTGCATGTGCACAGGTGAAGAAATCCAGACATGCACTTCCAGCACCTGCTACCCACAGCCCCAGCCTTCTTCTCCTTGTCCTTGTCCTGAAATGCAGATGCCTCAAGGGCAGGCATAGGGTCCTCTTAGCTCTGATGCAGGGCTTCATCCCATGCCTGGTACACAGAGGGCACTTAATAAGCATCCATGACCGCAAACATGGAATGCGGGAAAGGCAGAGCAGGAAAGACGCGGCCATCGTCACATCTGCAGATAAGTGCCAATAAACATGCAAATGATAGATCTGGAAATGCTCTTCTTACTTTCCAATTCAATTCCAGGAAACCAGGGGGTAAATCTCTATAAATTATAGTGAAGTGTGACTTGTAAATAACATTTTTCTGACATCCCCAAAGCATTGCTGCATCTTTGGAGTTTATAAATTGTTGATGTAAATGAGTTTCTATAACCATTTCATGGTTCATAAAAATAATACTTCCAGCAGGATTGGGAGTCAGGTATACTTCCAAGCTCAGGAACATGGTGACTTGGGGTCTGGAAGGGCTGGTTGCAATTTGGCTGATCTCGTGCTCTTGAGAGTCAAGCAAGTGAGGTCTCTTGGGAGGATGGAGCCCATGCGTGAGAAGGGCTTGGTCACTGGCCATCACCTGCTCCCTGGCACCTTCTCTGCTCTGCATCTCAGGGCTGCATTGGGAAGAGCTGTGTGGTCCTTCTCTTGTTCACTCACTGAACATGAACTCAGAGCTTTACTTCCCAAGTACTGGGAGCTGTGCTAGAGGTTACAAGCACTAAAATGTTCAGGACCCCACCTGAGCCCAGGAAGAACCACACAATTGCGTGAGATTGGCCTGACACGCCAGCACCGTGCAATACAAGTGGGGGAGGGAGCATGCACCCTGCCCAGGGGATGCTGCTGGAGGGAGGCTTAGCTTCCAGGATGCCTAAAGGATGCCGGAGGGTCACTAGCAGACATGGCAGGAGACACTGGGCTAGACAGGAATAAACTCATGGAATTGGAATTATGAGGACAAAGTACCCTTAGGCGATTGCCTAACACTCAGCATGGCTAAAGCTTCCATCTAACAGTGGTCAGGGTGCAGAGGAGGCTGGTGGTCTGAGGGGCACAGAAAGGGAAGGGAAGCCTTTGGTTCTCTGACCACCTGGAGTCCTCCTTCCATGCATAAACTTGGGGAAAGGAGTCTCATCAAAAAAGGGAGTGAAGGCACAGTCCTTTCCCACTTTGCAGACAGCATCTCATGTCATTGCCATTAAGAAAAATGAGAACCTCATCATTTACAGTTAAGGAGATCTGTAGGAAGGGATTATCGCGCAAGGGACATTGTTAGCAAAAGCCACTTGTGAATTGGACTTACCTCTCCATGCATGGCCCCTTCAGGAACCACGCAAGAAGATGCTGTTCTAAGCTACATTCCTGGAAAGTCCTGTATGGACATGGAACAATTTATTTCTAAGGGTGCCCGTGGGACTAAGGTCAAAGCGTCATGTCAAAGCCTTCAAGACCTAGGTCATTTCACTATGGTGGTGTTTTCTCCTCTCATGCATCATACTGTTGCATAAACTAGGGGAAAATAGCTTTAAGTGGAAATAATTTCTCATTTATCCTACCAATACAAGCACACACAAAATAAAACCTTACTCACATAGCACATGTACACATACACACATACACATACATGGGCGGACACACACACAGACCTCTGGGTATGCATGTGACAAACATGTTCTAAATAAAATGTTAGCAGCCTAAGCTAGCAGTGGTTTAAAAATGATTTATTGTGACCAGGTAAGGCTTATTGTAGGGATGCAAAAAAGTGTTCAACATCAGGGCAACTTGATAAAAATCTTTACCTTAATAGACAGGAGGATGAAAATCATGTGAGACAATGATAAAATTTACATGGATTTCTGAATTTTTTAAGCTCTAGTGGGTTAGGAGAAAGTTCTTTAACTTCCTACAGGTATATACATATACCTGTATCTCCATGTGTGTACCTGTCTGTGCATACACGTATATGTGCCCATGTATAGATACATGTAGATATACGTGTATAATCAGCATACCTCACCGCACCGTCATTTCTACACACTGAAATCAAATAGCCACGGCACATGTTGAACTGGATGCTGACAAACTACCAGGAACACCAGCAATCCGCCCTCGCTGCCATCACAATGCAACCCTGGCCTGCCCACCAGGGAAGCAAACACCCCCTGTCATGAGACTGTCCCTGTTTACAGCTGATGCTCCTAAGTGACTCCAACCCTTCTTATTTTACAAGTGCCCTGATCTGAATAACAAATATGTGAACTTCCTAGCTGAGAAATAACATAAAGTTACAATATTAGGGAAAACAGTCCAAACATATTTTTTTCTGATTTTGATAAGTTTTCAAAAAAAAATCAGGATAATCAAATGAAAAAAGGATTTGAATTCAGAAGAAAGCTCAATGTCTAAATATACGTTTAAAAATATAGTTTCCTTCTGTAGGGCAGCAATAGTTTAGAAATACAGTGGAAAAAGGATCCTAACACTAATAATGATAATCGTAAAACACTTATGTTAAAAAATTATGTTAAAGAGAATGTTAAACTTATGTTAAAACGAATGTTAAAAAACATGAAAGGAGATAAAGAATTAGCTAAGTAATTAAGGAGACATCCATTCTTCCAGATGAGAAGACTCCGCCTTAGAAAGATGCCCAGGCCGGGGGTGGTGGCTCACACCTGTAACCCCAGCACTTTAGGAGGCTGAGGTGGGTGGATCACCTGAGGTCAAGAGTTCAAGACAAGCCAGGCCAACAGGGTGAAACCCCGTCACTACTAAAAATACAACAATTAGCTGGGCGTGGTGGTAGGTGTCTGTAATCCCAGCTACTCAGGAGGCTGAAGCAGGAAAATCACTTGAACCTGGTAGGTGGAGGTTGCAGTGAGCTGAGATGGTGCCATTGCACTCTAGGCTGGGTGACAAAGCGAGACTCCGTCTCAAAAATAATAATAATAATAATAATAATAATAATAATAAATGAATAAATATGCCCAAACTAATCTATAAATTAGACTAAAGGTTTCTGCCCTGTAAAAAAAAGCCAAGTTTTACTTGAAATGTTTATTCCAGACTTCTAGAATAAAAGCAGAAATACTCATGAAAGTTCTATTTGTGATTATTATGTCACGCATTGGTCTAAAACCTTTCCAACAGACAGTAAGTCATCTGATACCACCCTGTGAAATGGATACTATCACCGTGCCCATTTTATAAATAAGAACACTGAGGTACGCAGAGGTCAGTCACTCTCAGCTTTTAACATTTGTGAACAACACTGATGCTCACCACCCCCAAAAACCACAACCATAGCATGTTTACCATGAGGAAGCTGAGTCATGGAGATGCCCCAGGCCAGTCCCATTCCCAGAAGTGATGGCAGGGACAGCCCAGGTCACATTTTGTGTGCTCCTGCTGCAGAGCAACCATGCATAGAACGAGCTCTCACCAGCCTGCCCATGGCTGGATGCTCAGGCTCTCTCGGGACACAGGCGTGTGTTCCTCCAGCACTTCTGCCTCAACCACACGAAGACAGGAGATCATGGCAGCCTGTGGAGTTTTACACAAATCGTTTGTGTGACTGTGTACTTTTTTATGTAAAATCCTTCACTTCAAGAAACTATAACCATCCTCTCCATTTCCCATCAGAAAAATAAACAGGTATAGAGATCTAAGATATAATTTATTAATTTAAAGAAGTAAATCCCTGCTCTCCAGCTACCAGTGTAGTATCCTGTGGCATTCTGTCTTCCGTTGTTGCAGATGCTATCGAGGTGTCACCTTCAAAGCCATCACCGCGCCTTCCCTCTCCAGCCCACAGTCCAAACTGCAGCCTGCTCTGGGACCAACATCTTAGGCTAATCAGTCACCACCACGTCTTCCTTGAGTGATGGTAGGGGATGGGGTCGGGAAAGCCGAGAAGACTTGGACTCAGGTCTGAGCCACACACCCTGGAATGCTCCCCTGGTGAACTGAACCTATTTCCAGGAAGATTATCCACGTAAGGAAGGAGAATCGAGCCACCAAGGATTTGACAAGAGGACAATGCGCTGTAATCAAGAGTCTGAGCCTTTAGGAAGCACAGAGCCTTTCCTTTCTGTGTGCTCTGCCTCAAGGTATAGTTCAGCTCACTCCAGGCCAGATGTAAGGGTCTGTGTTCTCCACGGTCTTAGAAGACTTGCCTTTGGCCTACAAGCCACATTGTGAAAATTGGCTCTGGCTTCCCTGGATGCAGAATAACTTTCAATCAAACTTAATTAGGGTAAGGCTAGTCATATTTATCCTGCGTTTTCTCTCAGGCAGTGTTTTTCTTCTAATTGGGACTTGAGGGCACCCCTGAGTCAACGGTGCCCTGGGCTACAGAGCAGTGGCCGCTCCTGGCAACCTGACAAGCGGCAAGGCTCTCCTGGGAGAACACAGGCCCGCCCGCAGGTTCATCCAGAGAGGCTCCACTAAATCACTTCCATCCCAGCCAGGGAGAGAATTTCCAGCTTGGGGTTTATCTTCGGAAGAACTCTGACATTCTGAAACCGCCCCAACAGCCATAACTCTAGACAGCGGCATTGTCTCTGTGTATAATCGTGCAAAGTCCCCTCGATCTCATCGCTGGCCAGCTAGTGGTCCCTGTCTCCTGGAAGCTCTGCCAGCTCATCTACCCTGTTAGTGAACTCCAAACAGGGCGGATGGAAGGTCATGCCTATCCAAAGAAGCAGCCCTGCGCTCCTGGTTTGGAATTTCCATCTGAGCCCCATGTACCTAAGAGGAAGAAAGAGCTTGCACTGCTAAATGCACTGTCAGGGCTAAGCGTTTGCGAGACTCTGAGCTACCCGGGCTGCCAGCCAACTTAGCTCATCCTATCAGACTGCCTTGCAGCTGGAAGTCCACAAGAGGCACTTACCTTCCATCAGGCTGTATCTGGAGTGCCCACTTCTTGTATTGTGGGAAATCTTTTCTGCAAAGTCTACCGATGCCTACATTTGACCCTTGCTCCCTGGGAATGGCACTGTCTCATGCTTCAGTGGTACAGGCCTTTCAAGGGATCAACAGCCATCTAGTGACTGGGGCATGTTGCATGGTTCCAGGCCTTTCCCAAATACACATTGGTCAATATGGCATGGAATTCCTTCCTCGAGTTTCCAAGATAAATGGCCTCCGCCTGTCCACATGGGATTTTTGTGTCCACAGCTGTTTTCATTTTATTTTGTGTCTGGGATTTCACCAACATCGTGTAATTTTCACATTTTCCTAAATTGAGCTGTTTCAGGAACTTCTACTTCTGCTTTGCTGCTACATCACAGGAGTACTCTCTGTTTTCCTTAAAGGGCAGAATTTTAAAGCTTTGAAAGACAGCTTTGTAACTCATTTTCAGGTTCTTGCACCTTTTGGATATTCAGCCATGCTCTTCATCATTCAAACGTAGTGTTTTCCATGTCACTTGAGGATGAATGGCCTTAATAAATTCCATTCCTCTGAAGAACAATAAAAATTACAGATTTGTTTTATTTATTTATTTATCATGGCACCATGATAAATAACATTTTATTTTGCCATATCATGATTATCCCTTTTCTCTTGGCTGGCTGCTGATAGATGGTCTCCCCGCAGACGCAGCATGGAACTCCCTTGCTGCCAAGGCTGGACATCCCGGGAGACTGTCTTCCTGAATTCGGGAAGTACAGAGTCAACTCTTCTCTGTCATCACTGCCAGGACACAAAACATCCCAATCCCAGGAGCCTCTAAAATTCCAACCTCAAACCAGCAACTGGTCCTTTTTTCATCTCAGTGGAATGATTTGCAATCCTCAATGACTGCATCCATTTTCCTGTTTATTTGGTTATTGTAGACCCAAGATTTTAAACCAAGAGTTGACCAGACTTAAGTTAATAGGGTAATATTGAGGATATAGAAATGATCTAATAAACTTTGAAGTTCTCAAAGAAGTTCTGAGAAGCACAATTGGACGACAGCTTCTTAAACTTCCCCGGCCAAAAGCAAATGAGTTGTAGTATCCAAAATCTGCTCTTAGAACTCCCTAATGTACATATACGCTATCGGAAGAGAATTACTTTTCAGATAACAAATTAAAAGGATAGAATACAAAAGAGGTGTTAGAAAAATGTCCTATTGGTGACTTTATTGACTCTTGTCTTCATCTGTTGAAGTCCTTGTTGGCTGAAGAAAGAGGTCTTGTACTGTTTGGGTAGAAAACCTACAAAATAGAATTGCAGGCTCCAGAGCTACCCCAGCCTGTCCACAGGACACTGCAGGATGGGCCATGCCTGTGCTGAGCACCACCAGTGTTTAAGACCTGCATCCTTCCCTTCTGCTAAACATCTTAATCTTTTTGATGAATTTTTATTTCTTCAAGTCATTCACATTTCCAAAGGAATCTTCTGCTCCTAACACATATCTAATTAGAATAGGCCCAACTCTAGTCACTCCTAAAGAAAGTCTCTCCTTTTCATTGATGCCAATATGCTATGGAAACACCCACCAGACTTTGAAACACACATATATCCACTGAGTATTGATCATAAAAGCTCACAACATTTTTGAACACTGGCCATGGGCCAGCCAGAGGTTCTCAGTGGTGTGCAGCATTGGCTCACCTGTTCCTCACAGCAACAGAATAAGGCAGAGCTCTTTATTCATCCCATTTCTCAGCTGAGGCAGCTGAGGCCTAGAGAGGGTGGGAACCTTGGCGAGATAACGTAGTTAACATGGAATGGAGCCAGGTGTAGGCCTGACTTCAGAAGCCACTCTAAACCAGCAGGCAACACTATCCCTTTGAGTGCCAGGAGGAGGTCAAGGTCAGAATCAGGACACCTTGCTTCCAACTTGAGGGCACTGTTGATGATCTCCGTGATGCTCAGGCAAACCTGCTGCTCCACTGTGCCCCTTGCTTATTTGTCAGGAGGAAGGCAAATTGTCCTGATGTGTTAGGTGTGCCTGGGAGGAAGCAGCAGCCAGGAAGCTCACACACACTGCAAGCGGCTCCCTTTACCATGCTCCACTGGCTTCGAGAATGTCACATGCAGATCATACCTGCACAACTTTTGCATTCTGACAATACCTTCTCTGTTGCGTGCTACTCCTCCTCCCAGACATGTTAATATTTGCTCAGATATGGAGAAGAATGAAACTTTGAAGAAAAGAATGACTTCCAGTTTTCTGGTTCCACATGCAAAGAGCTTGGAAGTTGTCATTCCGTTCTAACAATAAGTAAAAATCTGGACAAACTGAAACATTGACAACTCTTCTCAGATCCCTCAGGGAATTTAGGTCACAGAGAAAAACCACTGCTCCCAAACTGAAGAAAGACAATCAATACTGATATTGAAGAAGACAGTTAATACCGATATCACAACTTACTGGAACAGAAACCTAAGAATTGAAGCCTCCACAGGAACCAGTGCTGGAGCAGAAAAACTTAAATTCTAATTGGTGAATTCCTAGAGGCTCAGTGTGGAAGTCTGAGAGTAAAAAACTACAAAGGGCCCCAGTCGTTGGGAGGCCCCCAGATTTTTGTAAGTTTGACCTCCAGGAGCTCTGCCAGGTTCTCATGGTGAGTAGCAGAAATCAATCCCCTTGTGCTTTCAATAGGGGAGAGAAAAAGAACCATTCTGAAACATGTGAGAGCACTCGTTCTTAACAACACCTGCCACTACAAGAAACTATTTAGCCAGAGATTAATGTGTTGAGGTTCTATCATATCATAACTGACTTGGAAGAAGAAGAAATGTTCAACTCAAGCCCCTTCTAGTCTTCTACTGGGAGGAGGGAAATACCCAACTCCAGCTCACTCTAGACGCCTGTCTCACCTAAGGGGCAGGAAGACTGAGAAACACCTCTGAAGTCCACAGCCCAGAGGCACAGGCTCACTGAAGGACTGAGCACTACTCAGAGGACCATAAAATGCTCCTTCTTCCCCTACACCTTCCTACCACATTAGTAAAGTCCTCAGAGGACTATAAAATGCTTCTTCTTCCCCTACACCTTCCTACCGCATTAGTAAAGTCCTCAGAGGACTATAAAATGCTTCTTCTTCCCCTACACCTTCCTACCACATTAGTAAAGTCCTGTATACACTAGTTCTTTTTACCTGGTACATCATGAGCAGCTTTCAAGAAAAAATTACAAGGCAAATTACACACACACAAAAAAAACATTTTAAGAGACAGAGCAAGCATGAAAACCAGACAGGGATGTCGGATGTTGGCAGAGATGTTGGAATTCGACTGGGAATTTAAAATAACTACGATAAATATGCTAAGAAACCTAAAGGATAAAGTAGGCAGCATACATAAACAGATGGGTAATTTAATCAGATAGATTAAAATTCTAAGAAAGAATCAAAATGAAGAATGCTTTTGATGGGCTTATCAGTAGACTGAACATAGCTGAGGAAACAATCTCTGAGCTTGAGGATGTATCAATAGAAACCTCCAAAACAAAAAAAAACAAAGATAAAAAAGATTAAAAAACTAACACACAAACAAAAAACCAGATCGGAATATTTAAAAACTGGAAAAACTACAAATAATGTAACACATGTGCATGAGAAACTCCAGAAGAAAAAGAAAGAGGAAAAACAACGGAAGAAATATTTGAAGCAGTAATAATGACTGAGAGATGCCATCAAATTAATAGAAGACACAAAACCACTAATCAAAGAGGCTGAGAGAATATCAAACAGGATAAATACCACAGACACACACACACACACAACAAAACAAAATTTTGAAATAAAACATTATACCTAGTCATAACTTATTCAAATTACAGAAAGTTAATAATAAGAGAAAAAATCCTGAAAGGAGCCAGAGGGGGAAAACACCTATAGAAGAGCAAAGGTAACAATCAAATCTAATTTCTCCTTGGAAACCATGCAAGCAAGTAGTGAGTAAAATATGTAAATACTCAGGGAAAAAATAAAACAAAACAAAAGCCTACCAACCTAGAATTTTTTATCCTGCAAAATTATTCTTTACTAATGAAGGAGAAATGAAGACTTTCTCACACAAACAAAAATCGTAAAAATGTGCTGCCAGTAGACCAGTCTTTCAAGAAATTTTAAAAGAAGCTCCTAGGTCTATAGATAACTTAAGGTTATAAAATAGATCAGCAACTCAGATTTGCATACAGAAAGAAAAAGCATTAGAGAAGGAGTAAGAGAAGTCATGGCAAGACTTTTATTTTTCTTATTCTTGATTGGTCTAAGAGATAATTGTCCAAATTAATAATCTTGATAATTTATTTGAATATATATATGCTCATATATAAGTGAAGTAAATGATAGCAATTACGCATTAAATGGAAGGGATGAATTAGAATTCCTTTGTTATTAAAGGATTCTTGCACTATGCTTGAAGTGGTATAGTGCTATTTGGAAGTGGACTTGGATTAGTTGTAAAAATACATGACAAACTTTAGAGCAACAAGTAAAAAAGTAAAAACGAAATGCATAACTAATGGACTAAGAAAAGTGAGAAAACGGAATCATTCAAAATACTCAGTCAAAACCACAAAAGGCAGAGGAAAATGTGGAAAACAAAAATAGAAACAAATAATAAGGGCAATAAATTTAAAACAGTGACATATATGATAGATATTAATCTGACTATATTAATAATCACATTAAATGTCAATAATCTAAATGTACCAGTTAGAAGACAGAAATTATCAGAGTGGGTCAAAAAATAACACCCACCTATAAGTTATCTACAATAAATGAACTTTAAATATTAATACACATACAGATTAAAAATAAATGGTTGGACACTTTGGGAGGCTTAGGTGGGCAGAACACCTGAGGTCAGGAGTTCAAGACCAGCCTGGCCAACATAGTGAAGCCCTGTCTCCACTAAAAATACAAAAATTAGCCAGTCATAGTGACATGCACTGTAATCCCAGCTACTCAGGAGGCTGAGGCAGGAGAATCGTTTGAACCCGGGAGGCGGAGGTTGTAGTGAGCCGAGATCGCGCCATTGCATGCCAGCCTGGGCAACAAATGCCGTCTCAAAAAAAAAAAAAAAAAAAGAAAGGAGAAAGGTTGGACAATCGGAAATGATAAGGGGGATATTAACACTGACCCCAAAGAAATACAATCATCAGAGAATACCATAAACGCCTCTATGCACATCAACTAGAAAATCTAGAAGAAATGAATAAATTCCTGGACACATACACCCACCAAAGACTGAACCAGGAAAGAACTGAATTTCTGAGTAGACCAATAACGAGTTCTGAAATTGAATCAGTAATAAATAGACTACCAACAACAACAACAAAAAGCCCAGGAACAGATAGATTTACAGCTGCATTCTACCAGAGGTACAAAGAAGAGCTGGTACCATTTCTACTGAAACTATTCCAAAAAATTGAAAAGGAAGAATTCCTCCCAAACTCATTCTACAAAGCTAGCAGCATCCTGATACCAAAACCTGACAGAGATACAACGACAACAAAAAACTTCAGCACAATATCTTTGATGAACATTGACACAAAAATCCTCAACAAAATACTGGCAAGCCAAATACAGCAGCACGTCAAAAAGCTTATTGCCACCATCAAGTAGGCTTCATCCCCGGGATGCAAGGCTGGTTCACATATACAAATTAATAAATGGGATTGATCATATAAATAGAACCAAAGACAAAATAATTATCAAAAGACCACGATTATCTCAGTAGATGTAGAAAAGGCCTTTGATAAAATTAAATATCACTTCATGTTAAACTCTCCCCCCAAAAACTAGGTATTGGAGAAACATACCTCAGAAGATTAAGAGCCATATATGATAAACCCACTGCCAATATCATATCGAATGAGCAAAAACTGGAAGCATTCCCCTTGAAAATCACCACAAGACAAGGTTGTCCTTTTTCACCACTCCTCTTTATCATAGTGTTGGAAGTTCTGGCCTGGTGAATCAGGCAAGAGAAAAAAATAAAGCGTATTCAAATAGGAAGAAAAGAAGTCAAGCTACCTTTGCTTGCAGCTGACTTGATTCTATACCTAGAAATCCCAATTGTCTCAGCTCAAAAGCTTCTTAAGCTAATGAGCAACTTTATCAAACTCTCCAGATTCAAAATAAATGTGCAAAAGTCACTAGCATTCCTGTACACCAAGAGCAGGCAAGCCAAGGACCAAATCACTAATGTACTCCCATTCATAACTGCCACAAACAGAACTTAAAAACCTAGGAATGGCTGGGCACGGTGGCTCATGCCTATAATCCCAGCACTTTGGGAGGCCAAGGCCGGTGGATCACCTGAGGTCAGGAGCCTGAGACCAGCCTGGCCAACATGGTGAAACCCCATCTCTACTAAAAATATACAAAGTTAGCTGGGCTTAGTGGCACGCACCTATAATCGCAGCTACTTGGGAGGCTGAGGTAACAGAATAGCTTGAACCTGGGCGGTGGAGGTTACAGTGAGCTGAGATTGCACCATTGCACTTCAGCCTAGGCAAGAAGAGCAAAACTTCATTTCAAAAAAAAAAAGAAAAAAAATACAGCTAACAAGAGAAGTGAAGGACCTCTTCAAAGAACTACAAAACACTGCTCAAAGAAATCAGAGATGATACAAACAAATGGAAAAACATTCCATGCTCATGGATAGAAAGAATCAATATCATGAAAATGGCCATACTGCCCAAAGTAATTTATAGATTCAAAGCTATTCCTATAAACTACTATTGAAATTCTTCACAGAATGAGGGAAACAATGTTAAAGTTCAATAGCACCAACAAAAAGAGCCCACATAACCAAAGCAATCCTAAGCAAAAAGAGCAAAGCTGGAGGCATCATGCTACCTGACTTCAAACTATACTACAGGGCTACTGTAACCAAAACAGCATGGCACTGGTACCAAAACAGGCACCTAGACCAATTAAACAGAATAGAGAACCCAGAAATAAAACTGCACACCTACAACCATCTGATTTTCAACAAACCTGACGTAAGCAAGCAATGGGGAAAGGATTCCATATTTATTTATTATTTATTGTTTTTGAGACAGAGTCTCTCTCTGTTGCCCAGGCTGGAGTACAGTGGTGCAATCTTGGCTCACTGCAACCTCCGCCCCCAGGTTCGAGTGATTCTCCTGCCTCAGCATCCCAAGTAGCTGGGATTCAAGGTGCCCACGACCATGCCTGGCTAATTTTTTTATTTTTAGTAGAGATGGGGTTTCACCATGTTGGCCAGGCTGGTCTTGAACTCTTGACCAGAAGTGATCCATCCACCTCTGCCTCCCAAAGTGCTGGGATTTATTAAATAGGGAATCCTGCCTGGCATGAGCCACCATGCCTAGCCAGATTCCCTATTTAATAAATGGCACTGGGAGAACTGGCTATCCATGTGTATGAAATTGAAACAGGACCCCTTCCTTACATCACATACAAAAATCAACTCAAGTTGGATTAAAAACTTAAATTTAAAATCCAAAACTAAGAATCCCAGAAGAAAACCTAGGCAAAACCATTCAGGATATAGGCACAGGCAAAGATTTCATGATGAAAATGTCGAAAGCAATTGCAATGAAATAAAAAAATGACAAACGGGATCTAATTAAACTAAAGAGCTTCCACACAGCAAGAGAAACTATCAACAGAGTAAACGGACAACCTACAGAATGGGACAATATTTTGCAAACTATCTGTCTGACAAAGGTCTAATACCCAGAATCCATAAGGAAGTTAAAAACATTTACAAGAAAAAAACAAGCAACCCCATTAAAAAGTGGGTATAGGACATGAACAGACACTTCTCAAAAGAAGGCATACATGCAGCCAACAAACATATGAATAAAAGCTCAACACTACTGATCATTAGAGAAATGCAAACTAAAACCACAATGAGATGCCATCTCACACCTGTCAGAATGGCTAAAAAGTCAAAAAACAACAGATACTGGTGAGGCTGTGGAGAAAAAGGAATGCTTTTACTCTGTTGGTGAGGGTGTAAATTAGTTCAACTGCTGTGAAGATAGCGTGATGATTCCTCGAAGTCCTAGAGGCAGAAATACCATTTGACCCAGCAATCCCATTACTGGGCATACACTCAAAGAAATGTAAATCTTTTTATTATAAGGACACATGCATTTGTATGTTCATTGCGGCATTATTCACAATAGCAAAGACAAGGAATCAACCTAAATGTCCACCAATAGTATACTAGATAAAGAATATATTTTATATATATATACGTATATATATATATGTATATATGTATATATATGTATACATATGTATATACATGTATATACATATATGTATATATGTGTATATATGTATATACATATATGTATATATATGTGTATATATGTATATACATATATGTATATATATGTGTATATATGTATATACATATATGTATATATATGTGTATATATGTATATACATATATGTATATATGTGTGTATATGTATATACGTGTATATATATATACATATATACGTGTGTATATATATATATATATATATATACACAATCGAATACTATGCAGCCATAATAAGGAATGAGATCATGTCCTTTTCAGGGACATGAATGGAGCTGGAGGCCATTATCCTTAGCAACATAACTCAGGAACGGAAAACCAAATGCCTCATGTTCTCATTTATATGTGGGAGTTGAATGATGAGAACTGATAAACACATGGGGAGAGGACAACACACACTGGGCCTGTTGGAGGGCGGGGCCTGAAAGGAGGGAGAGGATAAGGATGAATAGCTAATGAATGCTGGGCTTAACACTGAGGTGATGGGCTGATCTGTGCAGCAAAGGACCATGGCATACATTTAGTTGTGTAACAAACCTGCACATCCTGCACATGTACCCCTGAACTTAAATAGAAGTTAGGAATTTTTTAAAAAAAGAACTGAAGTTCTCCATAAACATTTTTACAGTAAAAGCTGACTTATCCACTGCCACAACACACACACACAAATAAATAAATAAATAATAAATGATTGGAGAACTAGATACTATTCTAATATAAGGCAGAAGAAAGTGGAAATAGCTATATAAATTTCAGATAGAATAGAATTTATAGATATGAAAATCATCATAAACAAATGCCATTACATAATAAAAATTGTTAATACCCCAAGAAGACATAACTGTCTTCTGCATACATGTGCTTAGCAACAGAGCATCAAATTACTTGAGTGAAAAACTAAACTGCAAGAATAAATTCATAAATCCACTACCATAGTTACAGATTTCAACATGCTTTTATCAGAATGGACAGATCCAGCACAGAGAAAATCAATAAGAACAGCCTTAAACTCAACAGCACATCAATCAACGGGATTTAATTGACAACTATAGACTACTTCACCAAACAACACCAAAATATACATTCTCCTCAAGCTCTTATGGAACATTTACTAAAATACATCACATTCTGGCTTCAGAAAACACATCTTAACAAACCAAAAAAAAATCATACAATGTCTGTTCTCAGATAGCAACGAAATTACACTAAAAGAAAATAACAGAAAGAAAATGGAAAATCTCAAAATACTTGGAGACACTTCTAAATAACACAAGAGTCAAATTTTAAAAATCTCAAAGGAAACTTTTTAAAAATTTTAAAAAATGAAAATATGACACAATTTATCAAAATTTGCTAGATACAATAAAAGCAGTGCATAAAGTGAGATTTATAGCACTGAATGCATATATTAGAAAAAATAAAGATCTAAAATCAATAATCAAAGTTTCCACTTTAGGAAACTAGAAAACAAAGAGCAAATTATATCTGAAGAGAGCAGAATTAAAGAAATAATTACAGCTAGAGCAGAAATCATTGAAATTGAAAACAAGAAATCAATAGAAAGTACCATCAACTACAAGAAAAGCTGTTTCTTTGAAAAGATCAGGAAAATCAACAAGCCTGTATACAAGATAACTAAGAGAAAGAAAAGAAAAGAAAATTTACTGCTATCAAAAATTAAAGAGAGCACATCACCGCAAATACCATACACATTTGCTAACCTAGTCAAAATGAACCAATTCCTTGGAAGGCACAATCTGCTCAAATTCACAGAGGAAAAAGTAGACAATCTGTGTAGAAATACAGTTGTTCCACAGTCTCCTTGAACAATTGGTTCCCCAACTTCCCACAGATAACAAAATTCATAGATGCTCAATTCATTATATGAAATTGTATAAAACTATATTTATATTTTTATAAAATATAAATTTATATATAATATATATGTTTATATATTTTTATCCATTATATAAAATTTGATTTTCTGTTTTCAATTTCAATGATTTCTGCTCTAGCTCTAAAATTCATGGGTGCTCCATTCCATTTTATATAATTTTGGTATCTGTAGGGAGTCCTGGAACCAATTACCCAAGGAGACTGAGGAACAACTGTGTATATATACACAGATTCTCCCATACACTTTAAATAATTTCTAGACTATTTATAATACCTGATACAATGTAAATAATAGTTAAAAATTGTTATGCTATATAATATTTTTAAAATTTTGATTATTTTATTGGTGTGGATTTTATTGGTTTTTCAAATATTTGTGATCTGCAATTGGTTGAATCTGCAGATACAGATCCCAAAGAAGGCTGACTATATATATAATTGAATCCATAATTAATAACCTTGCAAAACAGAAAGCACTAGGCCCAGATGGGTTCACCAGTGAATTCCACCAAACATTTAAAAAAGAAATTATATCAATTCTTCACAATCTCCTCTATAAAATAGAAGTACAGGGATTACTTCCTAACCTATGCTGTGAAACAAGCATTGTCCTAATATTAAAACCATCTAAAAATATGACAAGTAAAGAAAACCACAGAGTGATATCTCTTATAAATATAGCTGGAAAAAATCTTCAACAAAATATTAGCAAGTTGAATCCAACAATATATTAAAATAGTTATATACCATGACTAAGTGTGCTTTAGCTCAGGAATGACCAGGAATTCAAGACTGGATCAACATTTGAAAATAAATTAATTTAATCTATCACATTTACAGCCTACAGAAGAAAAAAAAATCAGTTTATCATATGAAGAGATGTAGAAAAGGCATTTGACAAAATCCAACACCCGTTAAATTTTATAATAAAAAAGTTTGAATAAACTGGGATTAGAAGTTTAATTTCTTCAATTTAATAAAGTATATTGACAAAAAACCTACAGCTAATATCATACTTAATGGTGAGAAACGAGGAGCTTTTCCACTAAGATCAGGAACAAGGCAAACATTTCTTCTCTCATGACTCCTTTTCAGTATTGTACTAGTAAATGCAGTATGCCAAGAGAAGAAAATAAAAAATATACAGATTGAAAAGGAAGAAATAAAATTGCCTTCATTCACAGATGATGTAATTATCTATGTAGAAATTCAGAAAAAGTCAACAAAAAACTGGAACTAATAAGTAAACTATAGCAAGATAGCAGGTCATGAGGTTAATATACAAAAGTCAATTGCTTTCCTATATCTCAGCAATGAACAAGTAAAAATTTTCATTGGCAAATTAAATTAAAAACATAATACCATTGGCATTGGCACCAAAAAAGGGAACTATTTAAGAATAAATCTAACAAAACATATACAAAATCCTTATGAAGAGAACTGCAAAACTGTTGAAAAAAAATCAAAGAAAAGCAAAATAACAGCAGACAAATTCCACAATCATAAATAGAAAGACTTGATATTGTCCAGATGTCAGTTCTTTTCAAATAATTTACAGATTCAATGCAATACCAGTAAAAATTCTAGCCAATTATTTTGTGAATATTACCAACCTGATTCTGAAGGTTTTATGGAGAGGGAAAACATCCAAAATAGCCAGCACAATATTGAAGACAGAAATAAAGTTGGAGGACTAATACAATCCAACTTCAAGACACTATAAGGCAACAGTAATCAAGATAGTGTGATACTGGCAGAATAATAAATAGATCAGTGGAGCAGAATGGGGAGTCTAGAAAGAAACCCACATGAATGTAGTCAACTAATATTTGACAAAGCACTGAAGACAATAAAATGTAGAGTCTTTTCAACAAATGTTGATGCATGTAAATGCCTTTTCAAATACATCACCAAAGGTGTGATCCATGAAAACAAAGAATTTATTAGCTGGACTTCATTATACTTAAAATTTTCTGTTCTGTAAAAGACAATGTCAAAAGAGTAAAAAGACAAGTCACAGACTTGGAGGAAATATTTATAAAAGACATTCTGATAAATAACTCATCAAAAATATATAAAGAATCCTTAAAATTCAACAATATGAAAACAAACAATCTGATTAAAAAAATGGGCCAAAGACATTAACAGTCATGTCACCAAAGAAGATAGGTAGATGGCAAATAAGCATATGAAAAGATCTTAAACATAATAGGTTATCAGGGAAATAGAAAATAAAATAACCAGATACTACCACACACCTAATACAATGATCAAAATTCAGAACACCGGCAAGATAGAATGCTAATGAAAATGGAGAACTGTCAGGAACTGTCAATTATTGCTTGCGTAAATGCAAAATGATACAGACATTTTGGAGATGAATTTGGCATCTTCTCACAAAACTAAACATACTTTTATTGTATGGTCCATCAGTCACACTCCTTGATGTTTACCCAATGGATTTGAAAACTTATGTATACACAAAAACCTACACATGGATATTTATAGCAGCTTAATTCATAATTACCAAAATTTAGAAGCAACCAAGACATCCTTCAACAGGCAAATAGATCAATAAACCATGGTACATCCAGATCATGAGATATTTTAGATAATGGAATATTTACAAAAAAAAAGAGAGATGGGCTATCAAGGCATAAACAGACCTGGAGGAAACTTAAATATAAATTACTAAGTGAAAGAAGTCAATGTGAAAATGATGCATATTGTATGATTCCAACTATACAGCATTCTGGAAAAGGTAAACGTATGAAGACAATAAAAAGGGATTAGGGAAAAAGAGGGATGAATAGGGATTTTAAGCAATGAAACTACTCTGTATGCCACTACAATAAACTTATCTGACGGACTGTGGTTAAAATATCTCACATTTGCACATTTTTAAGAACATAAGACCACGTGAATACACTTCTGGAGCCCCTCATGGAGCTTGGAGGAGCTGAGCATATGCAGTACTCTGAATGTGGAGGAACGTTTTCTGCAATAATAGTTGTTGTGTTCAATTGCCTCTATTAGGAGGAATTTCAACAGCACAAGACACCTGGCTTCATTCCTATCTCTACTTCCCTTGGATCTAATAACAAACCTCACTCAGAGTAATCACCCAGCAAGAGCTTGCCACAAAACTAAAATCTGATCCTAGGCAGGTTATTAAAGATGCAGAATTATTTACGTTCCCAAGGACTGTCATTCTTTTCACATGGCTGCACTATAATGCACGTGTTACTTGAATAAACTCCTTGAGTTTCTCCACAAGGCATATCACCTTAGAATAGAGTGAAAATCAAAGGGAGCCGGGATATTTTGCGCGGTGCTTAAGGATAACAGTGCTAGGCTGACCTTCACCATGTTAGATAAAATATGAGAGAGCAGGGGCAAAGTCATTTTTGGGAAAGTATGAAAGTCTTTCATTCATACAGAACAGAGAGTTTGGAGCATGTCAATTGCAAACTATGATTCAGAAAGAAGAACTTCCACTGTCATGGGTGCTTCTTCCTGGCCACTCCTACAGCCCTGATTTGAAGGTCAGGGCTACAGTGGGTCTCAGATGGGACCACCAGTTCTCTTGCCCTCATGGAACCCCTTGTAGGAACTATGCCTGCTCCATCTAACAGCTGAGCTGCCCGCATGGTCCAACACACTCCAGCTATTTGGGCTGACTTCTTATATGCATTAGCTCAGAGAAGTGGTAGCTATTTCAAGGTCTACCACATGGAGTCCAGGCTTTCCTGTGGGCTCCAGCTCATTTATCCAGGGATGTGGCATCTGGAAAGAAGGCGAGCAGAGACACTACAGTCCTTTTCATGCAGTTTCCTGGAATTCAGCCAATCTGGAAAGAATCTACCACTGTGTTCACAAGAGCACTAAGAAAACAACCCATTATTCTGATTTGTAAAAGAATCTAATGCATAGCTTACTCTTCAAATGGCATTCGGTCTCTCCGGCCCAGGAAGTAAGTTGGGAAGACCCAGGGCATCCCACAAGGATCAATAGTCACTGCACAAGCAGGTTTGATATTTTAAGCACTTGGGGATTTCCTTGGAGATAATACAGAAACAGAGAATTTCAAAAGGGTGGACTTAAAACTTGGAAGAAAATATTTAACAGCCCATTGAGTAGAAAAGTTAAAAAAAAAAAAAAACTTAAAAAAATACGAAGTCAGTTTGGAGACTCCATAGAAACACTGGGATGTTGCATGGGATGCCCAGAGAGGTTGAAAGACAAACCCCAAGGGACAGGAGAAAGAAAGCTTGCCTGTGTGAATGAGCAAGGCAGTGGCTCAGCTCCACAAAGCAACTCCTATTTAGAGAAAGATCACAGCACAAACAATAGCTGATTAGCCTCAAATGAGAATGTAAAATGGCGGAGGCAACTGCAAAGAGAGAAAGATTAAAAGGTTTAACAGAAGATCCAATAACTACATGTGGAACAAGCAGAAAGGCTTGTGATTCAGAGCCCATCAAATCAACAGAGGTGCTGCTACAAGAGATGGCCATTGAAGGCACAGATGTCTTCACCAGGTCACAGCCGGCAGGGATCACTCAATGCAGAGGCACTCCAAGGGAAAGCGTCTAATGACAATTGAAACAAGGATAAAAGCCTCAAGGGAAAAAGTTTTTAGGTTATTCTACAAACCGAAGACTGGCCAGGTGAGCTGAGACAGGTGTGATACTTTGAACAGCCCAATAAGTGAGAACCGAAAAGGTAAAACTGTTGTCTTGAAGTTGCTAATGGGGTAAGCCAAGGTGCAAAGGAGATAATGAAATTGAGGAGCTGGCAAATCTCACTTAAATCTTGGTGGAGTTAATAAAAGAACTAACACAAAGCAATAGTGCAATGCTTGACTTGTTATTCTTAACGTGTTCATTATCAATGGCTACAATTAAAAATTATATGTGCCAAAGAGAACACGAGCAGGAGCAAAAGGAGGTGAGTTCTGTTTAAGAAGAGTCCCACATACCATGCTGTGTAAAGAAAGCTTTACCCACTGGAAACTTAAAGAGCTTAAGCCCCAACTTAGTTGCTGAGCTAAGACATCTAGAGGGCAGAAGCCTCCACAAAAAACATAGACCAAGAACTCACAGAGATGTGCTGTCATAGGGCACACTCAGTGATGCTCCTATAATAAGGAAACTTGAGAGGACCATACAGCCACCAAACTTAAGCAAATGGCAGACTGAGAGAAAGGTCTTAAAATAAACATGAGGTGTGGGATAAAATACTGAATGGTAAAACCCTGACGGGGAGAGACCTGCATTTCCATTTTGAAACATTAGATATACTGGCCATTTTCAGGAATACTAACTATTTAGACCTGCTCAAAAAATATCTTGATTTTTTTTTCCTTTTCCCCTAGAAGTGGGTGCTACTTCGCATGATTGTACCATTTGGGAAGAACAGGCTACACAATGGCAAAATGATGTGTCCAGGGATTGCACACTGGGAAATCATGCACACAGTGGCAGACAGGGTTGTTTGAAGGATTAGGAATACAGAGACAGACAGTGGTCTTCACAGCAAAACTCAGTCACAGTTGTTGGCACCAGTCATTCAAGTAGCTCAGCCTTGCAGTAGTGTTTTTGAGCACATCACTCCTCCCCACTTCTGTTGAGGTCACACCACAGTCATCATCAAAATCTAATCATCGCCCATTGGCTAGTCCATGCTTAGAATGCAAGCACGTTCCTAGGTTATGTTAAGAAAAAATAAACAGAAAACAATATTGGCAATTGGTGTCATCCTGTCTCATTCATCCTATTTAGTTAACATACTCACCTCTAGCCATGATGTTCCTGAGGTTTTACAGAGCTATGTTTTTCTACCTACTAGACTAAGCAATAGGAGAAGACAAAACAATGTTAAGTCAACATCTTGAGGCACATCTATTAACCACTTTATTATATACAGTAGCTCTCTCAATTATCAGAACTGAAACGTTGTTATTTTTTAATTTCCATTTTTAGTAAAAACACGATTCAAAAAAGACATATGTAATCTGCCCAAGTTCAAAGGTGCAACATGGTAAAGAAGAACTTGAGCCTTATCCTCTCTGGCATCTCCCATCAGAACAGCTCCTGCCTCAACTCCTTCCTCTTCTAAACCCACCCTTCATGTCACTATCCTAATGACTATTTGGAAACTTTATCACTACTCCCCCAGGCTGAGACAGTCTTAAGAGCTCTTTGCAGCTCTTGGAATGTGGATTGAACTCCTCAGCCTGATACCATGTCCTGCAGGGCCAGGCCCATCCCATCTTCCCAGAGCCTCCACTCCCACAACAGTGGGCTCAGCTACTCCCAGCACAGAATCACAGAATCTACAGGCCGATTCTCACTTGCCTCCATTTCCAAAGGCCTTCTGCATGAAGCTTTCCAACCTCAAAGTCCTTCAGTCACCAACAAGGCTGCATTTATAATGCCACTGTATCAGCTCCTCACCTTCCACTTTGGAGCTGCCCTTAGTGAAGCTAAGTCAGCTGAGCTCTGAGGACCTCACAGCAGCGTCCACTCCTCCCTCCCTCCCTACATCTCTGGCATGGCTTGGGCGTTGTTGCTTTCTGTGTTCTGAGCTCTTGAGAACAACTTCTTGCTCCCTCCCACATTCCCAGATCCCAGCATGGGGCCCCACCCATGGTAGTCATTAGCAAATGGTAATTGTGAAAAGGAGGAGATAATAAACTATTTTAATGGGAAGTCATTTCCAGAGGTAGGGGAAGCCTCCATATCTCCACTTTTCCTATTCATATGTTTTATTTGTACAAATTTATGGGGTACATGTGAAATTTTGTTACATGTATTAAATGTTTTGTGATCAAGTCAGGGTATTTACAGTGTCCATCACCCAATTATAACACGTTTTGTTAAATATAGCCACCCCCCTCTGCTATCAAACATCGAGTTTATTCCTTCTATCCTGCAATATGTTTGTACTTTTTTTAATGTTCATATGATTATTTTTTAATTTCCAACTTATTTAAGTTCAGGGGTACATGTGCAGGATGTGCAGGTTTCTTACATAGGTAAATGTGTGTCATGGTGGTTTGCTGCACAGATCATCCTGTTACCTAGGTATTAAGCCAACATCCCTTATCTATTCTTCCTGATGCCCTCCCTCTTCCCACTCCCTACCCTCTGACAAGTCCCAGTGTGTGTGTTTTCCCGCCATGTGTCCATGTATTCTCATCATTCAGCTCCCTCTGATAAGTGAGAACATGCAGCAATTTGTTTTCTGTTGCTGCATTAGTTTGATAAAAATCATGGCTTCTGGCTCCATCCATGTCCTTGCAAGGGACATAATCTTGGTATTTTTTGTGGCTGCATAGTATTCCATAGTGTATAAGTACCACATTTTTTTTAATCCAGTCTATGATTGATGGACATTTAGGTTGATTTCATGTCTTTGCTAGTCACTTCTCCACCTTCCCTTCTCCTGCCATGATATGATTTGGCTCTGCGTCCTCACCCAAATCTCATCTCAAATATTAATTCCCCACATGCTGATGGAGGAACCTGGTGAGAGGTGATTGGATTATGGGGATGAATTTCCCCCTTGCTGTTCTCATGATAGTGAATGAGTCCTCAGGAGATCTGGTTATTTGATAAGTGTCTGGTGCTTCTGCCTGCTGGCTCTCTCTCTCTCTCTCCTGCTACCATGTAAGACATGTCTTGCTTTCCTTTTGCCTTTCCCGATGATTGTAAGTTTCCTGAGACCTCTCCAGCCATGGAGAACTGTGAGCCAATTAAAACTCTTTTGTTTATAAATTACCCAGTCTAGGTAACATCTTTATAGCAGTGTGAAAATGGACTAATACACACCCACTCACCCTTTCCAGTCTCTGTTGTCTATCTTCGTATTCTCTATCTTCATGTGATCGAAGTTTTTAGCTCTTACATATAAGCGAGAACACATGATATTTGTCTTTTTTGCCTGCCTTATTTCACTTAAGATAATCACCTCCATTTCCATCCAGATGTCTGAAAAATACATGATTTTATTCATTTTTATGGGTGAATGGTATGCCATTGTGAATATATACCACATTTTCTCTATCCCTTTGCCTGGCAATGGCCATTTAGGTGATTCTATATATTTGCTATTGTGAATAGTGCTGTAATAAACATGCAAGTGCCAGTATCCCATCGATACACTGATTTACTTTCCCTTGGGTAAATATCATGTACTAGGATTGTTAGATCAGATGATAATTTTCTTTTTAGTTTTTGAGAAATCTCCATTCTGTTTTCCATAGAGGTTGTACTAGTTTACATTCCTGTTAACAGGATGTATGAGTTCCCTTTTCTCTGCATCCTTGTCAACATCTGCTACTGTTTGTCTCTTTATTAATAGCCATTTTGACTAGGGTAAGCTCTTTCTGGTTCTAATTTGTACTTCTCTGATGATTAGCGATGTTGAGCATTTATTTTCATATACATATTGGCCATTTGTATGTCTTCTTTAGAGAAATGTCTATTCACGTCCTTTGCCCGCTTTTTAATGAGATTGTTTGTTTGTTTGTTTTCCTTGTTGAGTTGTTTCAGTTCCCTGCATATTCTGGATATTAGCCCCCATTGATGTACACTTTGCAAATATTTTCTCCCATTCTGCAGGGTGTCTCTTCACTCCGTTGATTATTTCTTTTGCTATGCAGACACATTTTTGTTTAAATAAATCCCATTTGCCTATTTTTGGTTTTGTTTCCTGGGCTTTTCAGATATTAGTCTAAGTTCTTTGTCTAGATCAATGTCCAGGAGAGTTTATTCTATATTTTCTTCTAACATTTTTATAGTTTTGGGCCTTACATTTAAGTTTTTTATTAATTTTGAGTTGACTTTTTTATATGGTGAGAGATAGGAATCCAGTTTCATTCTTCTGCATGTGGCTATCCAATTTTCCAAGCACCATTGATTGAAGAGGGTGCTCTTTTTCCAATTTTCCTATTCATATTTTTATGGCTAGAATGGCAGAGAGTATCCATGTCTTACCACACCTCACTGACCAGGAGGTCATGGTCAGGAGGATATTACAAAAAGAAGATTCTCATTTATCTACTTATTCATGTAGGTAATGATACAGGGGCTGTGTGTCTACTAGTTGTCTGCCACTCCTGGGTACAAGAATGAGAAGGTATACGGTGCTCAAGACTGAGATGAAAAATATATATACAATGTTGCCAGGCAAAGCTTCACTGCAAGGGATCTGATTTCTCTCAGGGAAGGAAGTGAAGACCAGCACAGCTGTGCCAAGAGTGAACCTGCCCATGGAAACCTCTCACTCCTTACCCCACCCTCTCTGCCTTCCCCAAACTCCAATAAACTGAAACTTAAGGACCCTCCAGGAAGCATCTTGGGGGATGTGCCTGAATAGTGATTGGCCAACAGAAATGGATACCCACACTCTTTGTTGTTGTCGTGGACTATTTCTCCTGATGTTGTTCTCAAATTCTGCCCACGATGCAAAAAGAAACAGAGAGAAGTGGAGGTGACGGTGTATTTTCCCACTCTTGGCAGGAGAGCTGTTAAAGAACTAACGCTACCCTTCCAGAGTCTGCTGGAGAGGTGGGCTGGGTGGGGGGCAGGGGCACCACTCCAAGAGCTGGATCACCTGGGCAGCAACCAGGGGTGAAGTCAGAGGCGTTTGCTTTAGAAATAGGCATTTGCTCCTCCAGTTGCTCCTAGAATGTTTCCGTCCACATAGTTATATGGTTAGAATTTTTTTTTTCAATGGATTTTTGTTTTTCACATTTGACACTTAACTTGCCTTCACTGGTTTTTATTTCTTCCTCTTAGGAGAAATAAAGTGCCGAGGTATGAGAAGTACCTGGGGAGCAAAATCAAGTAAAAAGAAGACCAGCATGGGCAGTATCTCTGTTATCAAATGCATAAAGCAGGATGGATGGGGAATTTCATTTGCCAGGAGTGGCAACAGTGTAATAACAGAAGTTCTGCCTCCATCCCTGCACCTGCTTGTACAGTTCAAATTAAAACCTGAAACCCAGCAAATCCCACTTCACAATGGCTTTCAGTGTTGGAGCCTGCGAATTAAAGGCCTCCATTGTTTGGAAGGATTATTTCCTTGCCTTTACTAGCTTCAAAGAAATGTGAATCTTCACTCACTTTCCTATTGATCCTTGTTGATCAGATTAACTTTGTTTTGGATTCCTATTGAAACCAAGACAAACAGATAAATTTTAAGCACTTTTATGTGTAGCTTTCTTTCAGTTCAGAATTCTTACTCTGCCTCTATTCCCTTGTTATAAAGATTACTAGGCAGTTGGGGGAAAATAAAGGAATTACCATAAATTATATTCACTAAATACCAACACTTTCAGGCAAATTATCTCAATTGTAAAATACTTTGGCACACCAAGTAATTATATGCAATTAAAACCCCACTGTTGGTTTACTTTCCCTTGTTAATTTATAATGGAATTACCTGTACTCAGGAAAACTAAAAGGTTAGCAAGCACTAGAAATCAAAGACATCTCTCAACATGGCAGCAATAAAGCCAAACATTTATTCTACTCACTGGGTACTTCAGATTTCAGATAAAATTATTGAATACTTTCCTCTCCTTTAATGAAGCATAAAGAATCTGAAGCGCATTTCCTTGGAGTGTTCTCAGGCTCTTTGTAAATACACTGAGGAGGCTTTTTCTTCCCGCCTGCTCGCCTCTCGGGGCCATGACTCAGATACCCAGGGCTGGGATTAGGGAGTTTCACTCTGGGCCATGCTGCTCCCCTTCTTTCCTGGTTCCCGTCTCTGCTGGGCAGCCACTGAATCTGCTTTTAAATCCCCGATTAGAAACAAACCTGCAGCCTCCCTCAGTGCCAGACGAAGAGCCCAGAGGCAGGCATCCTAGGTGTCTGGCTGGTGTCAGCCCACAGAGACCCCTCGCGGACGTCGCTTTCCCCACAGTAAACCCAACAAGGGCACCGGCCTCTTCCCCTGGCAGGGGCTCGTGCTGGGACTTGCAAAACCTCCCACTGGACAGAGCCCCCACCTCCTGACTCAAAGCCAGAGTTCTGTGCAAGCAACATTAATTTATGGGGGGTAAGTGGGTAAAGATCTTGTGAGTATCAGGTTGCAACCAACCAAACAAAAAAGAGGCACTCCTTTGGGAAAATAGTAAGAACCGAGTTCTTCCTGGCCAGAATACAGAGGGTGGCCAACAGTCCTGATTTTCTCAGGATGGAAGAATCTATTGGAAATCAGACTTTTCAGGAGTAAAACTGAACACCCCCAGCAGGTCAAGGAATGGTGTGGCTCATTTGTCCATGTGATCTCGTATAACAAGGAGCCAAATGGGGTATGGGCGGCTCCAACCATAGTTTTCCCACCTAGTAGCCCATGGTGGGTGGACACAGACCCGTTCATCCCTTTTGCCCTGACACTGGCCCCCAGTGAGGCCAGGTGTTGGAAAAGAGCCTATATATATGTACCCCTGCACCACACAGCACTTCGTAAATAAGGAATTAATAGGGTTTTCCTTGCAAGCCACTACATCATATAGTCCACTATCTAATTTCACCCAAAAGGCATCAGACAATTCTCCCACTAGCATCAGGAGAGAAACCAACCTGCCAGAGAGGCCGACATTTCTGAGGAAACATTTTCCACATATATTATTTTCTGCTTTATTTGGAGTCTCCAGCATAGCAGGAAGAGAGGTCCAATTGGATGGCACCCTGGTGCCAGGTGGGGCTCAGCTTTGTGCAACGCGACCTCAGGATGCACATGGCCACTGCCTCTCACCATCTGTCTGGGCCCACCTCTCACATGGGCCCAGGAAATACCTATAGGTGTGGGGGTCGGTGGGATACATTCTGTTAAAAGCACAGATGCTAAAAAAATCACTTAAGATCAGTAACTCTATGATCTCCCGTTAAAATTACAAATTCTGTTTGCTTTTTATCGAGTCATAAATACATCAATTATTTTTCCCTATGCCATTGCCTCTGAGCCTTTCGGCCATCCATCTCTGAAGGGCACTTGCCCTCCTGCTCCTCAAAGGACAATGTGAGGAAGATCTGCTGCCCCTTCCACCCGAATGCATTGACTTCAGGACAGTGAAAAACATTCCAAGGAAACACACAGCATGCTGCAGAGAAAGGGGGTATGCGGAAACACTGCTGCTTACCAAGGGGAGTCACGAAACAGAACCTGGAACTGGCCCAGTGATGTGCACCTCATCGATGGTTTTATAACAGTTCATTGGAATATGAAACCATCAGATCTTCCAAAGCTGAAATGGAACATTTTCTCATTAAAGGCCAATCCGATGGTTTATCTTTGACAGATTCTTTACCTTAATGTTGATTATCAACATTCTCAAAGCTAAGTTGTAATAAAGACATTTTTTCAAATAAGCAAAATGACCCAGACATGAACCTCAACTTGGCTGTTCGGCCACTGCGGTAGCTTCACAGCCTTACCCGGTAAAGTGGCTGAACCCTCCATGTTCAGGACTCCACCATGGTCAGGACTAGAAGAATGGGCTAGAAAACCTATAATAACTGTATCATCATAGCACATGGTAACTTTTCCAATTAACTTATTTTTGCCATGCCTCAATGTCTATTGAAAACGGAATCACGAAGTGTTTTTAACGACAGTAGCAGGAACCTTCAAAAACGGTATGCTATGGCCAGGCACGATGGCTGATGCCTATAATCTCAGCACTTTGGGAGGCCAAGGTGGGCTGATCACCTGAGGTCAGGAGTTCGCAACCAGCCTAGCCAACATAGTGAAATCCCCGTCTCTACGAAAAATACAAAAATTAGCTGGTGTGGTGGCAGGTGCCTGTAATCCCAGCTACTCAGGAAGCTGAGGCAGGAGAATCACTTGAACCTGGGAGACGGAGGTTGCGGTGAGCCGAGATCACACCATTGCACTCCAGCCCGGGGGACAAGAATGAGACTTTGTCTCAAAAAAAAAAAACCCCAAAAAGTCTGCTGTGTGAAATTTCTGCCATGTTAGCATGGCCTGTGTTTTAATTTGAAAGTGAGAGCTGAACACTTCTGTGTTTTAATTTGAAAGTGAGATCTGAACACTTCTTGAGGTACTATGATGTAAGATGAGCCTAGGAAGGTCCATCAGCCTGGGATGGAGGGAGCGTCCCCAGTGATGCCCACTTCCTTAGCCTGTGTGTGCCACACAGTCCTCACCCTGAAGGACCGAAGCCTGGGAGATAATCCCTGCAGGGACGGAACACCACAAGGTGAATATTTTTGCCACTGACAGGCTGCTTAGAGATGACAGTCACCAGTTGCCACTGATGTCCAGAGGGACCCAGTGGCAATGGCCAAAGTCCACTTAGTCCAGGAGGGACATCCTGGCCCCCAGCTCAGGAGTGATCCTAGAGCAAAACTATCCCACACGCATTCTGCACTGGCGGAAATGCTCCACAGTGCAGCACCCTAGCCATTAGCCTTGTGTGGCTTTAGAGCATGTGAAATTTGCCCAGTCAAACTGACAGACATTTAAAATGTGATTTTATTACCAACTCTTCAGTTTAATAGTCACATGTGCTGTATGGCTACCACATTGGACAGCAGAGTTTCACAACTTTGAATAAACAGTTGGACCAAAGCAAAAAAGAAAAAAAAAAAGATATTTTGTAGTCAAAGAAACACACTAATGAAACCAGTAACTTTTTAAACCTATCAGACATATATTTGCAACATTCATTTGCTTCTTTTCCATTAAATACTCAATATTGGTGAGCACATGGAAAAATTAAACCCTCATAGACCAACGGAGTGTCTATCAATATATCATCCGACATCTATCTATCCATCTATCTATCACCTATCCATCTATCAATTTATCTATCCATCTATCAATTTATCTATCTATCATCTATCCATCCATCCATCTATCCGTCCTTCTATGATCTATCCATGTATTCATCTATCATCTGTCCATCCATCTATCCATCCATATACCTATCAATTATCTACCTGTCTGTCGATCCATCTATTTATCTATCTATGATCTATCTGTGATTTATCTGTCTATCTCTATCCATCCATCTATATATAAATTTTAAGACATGCAATTGGCCACATTTATCAAGCCTTTTTAAAAGTATATGTCCTTCATCCCAGAAATTTTATTTCTAGTTAGCTTTTCTAAAGAAATAATTGAAGGCTCAGACAAAGATTAAGGTGCACAATTAGCAATAACATCATTAATTCAAATTATAAAAAATTCCAAACCTACTCAGCGTTCAAAAATAGAGCAATCATTAAATAGATTGTTTCTCCAAAAGGACGGCATGTTTCTAAGGATATTAAATGACACAAGAAAATCCTTATATCCTTTTAATTGAATAAGTCTGAATATAAAATAATACATGGAATATGACCCTTAGTTTATGTTTATGTTTACATGTCTAACAAAGAAAGAGAAAGGGAGAGAAATGTATTTAGATGCCTAATGAAAAGACAGATAGGACTAAGGTCACATCTAAATGAAAGAATTATTTCTCTTTTGTAATTTACTGTATTTTCTTAAATGTACCTAAATTATTTTTACCAAAAGAAAAAGTCAATGACATTAATTATTTTAGTCCAGTGGTGTGTCATTCAGATAATGGGCATTTGAACTAGTACATGGTACCCAGGGAGACGAGTAGACAGCTCTTGGCACTTTATCTTTCCAAGCTATTTGGGTGCCAGTTACGTGCATTCTAGCTGAATAAATTAATTGACTAGTGGTTTAATGTGTGGGTTATTTTCAGATGCTCTCTTCCTCTCCTGGCTGAGTGCAGCTGTGCAAAGAGTCGGGTCCCATGGAAACTCTGGTTCCGAGGGAGCAACAGCATAGACACTGACACTGTGGAACATTCACCTGTTCAACTAATAATAGCTGCCACACAATCAAACACAAAAACCCAGTGAAAGAAGTTGATGGACTCCGAGAGGTAACCACCTTACACCTTGCAGCTAGGCACACATTCGGAAGCTCTAGGAAGCGGAAGGCATCGCTCCCTTCTAGTGGGTCCTTTCTCCACAACTGCAGCTTGCAGTGGGCTCAGGCGGCTGAGAGAATAGATGTGCTTCCTGGAGTGCACAATCTAATTCCACCCCACCAGGAGGGCCAGGCAATCGCTCCAAAATTGAATTCTATGCAAACTTGTGGTGACTAACTTAGTGAATCATGTCAAATTTTAAACTTTATTTTATTTTATTTTTTATCAGCTGCTGGATAATTGAAGGAGAGAAGGTGCCCAACTGACATCCTGCCCCAGGCATCAGCTGCCTTGCACAGCCTCTCCTCCCAAGACAGATGTCAGGAAGGCGTGTGGCTCCCACAGAAGCAGAGCCCTCCACCCTGTCACACTCCCGGCACTCTCTCCTCCTGTCAGGCTTCCATCTCGTCTCTGCTCCATCAGCCTCTCCCTCCTACAGAAAGTAAACATCCCTCCAAATAAATAATTGATAAAAAACGAACTTTCAAAAAAAGTAGTGACCCTCAAATCTCACTTAGAAATTCTAATTTCGACAAAGCGTTTGCCTAAATTATTATCCAATATTTTTAGAAAACCACCAAAGTCCCAATTACCAGCAAAATAAAGTATAAATCACAGACCATATTTTCCCCATATTTAACGATTTACGGAGGAAGGTGCCACTTTTTAAAATAAATAAATGGATGACGAATCATCCAGCACATTCCACTGATAGACGAACTTCCCGCAGTCAGTCAGAAGTGACCCCCAATTTCCCTAACCCAGGAGGTGTCTCTCCTCTCATGTGGTTCACATCCGACAGCGGGCTGAACTCTGCCCCAGCCCTATTTGGAAATGGATTTCACATCAGAACTCACGCAACTACGTTCTCACAAAGTTCAGCTTGAAAGTTTAACATCCAAAAGGTCTGTTTTACCTCCCAATTTCTACAAGATTCTACAAGAATGGTAACTGGGCCACATTACACATCTTGTATCTTAAGCTAAAACAAAATAAATGAAACAAAAACCCCCAGAACAATAGAATATAAAATACTGCACGTGTAAAAAGTAGCAGAACTGACCTAAAGAACACTTTCTTGGAAAATCTCTCTTTTTTTCTGTTCTAACCTGAAAAATGTACTTTCTTTTTTTTTTTTTTTTTTTTTTTTGAGATGGAGTCTCACTCTGTCACCCAGGCTGGAGTGCAGTGGCGCAATCTCGGCTCACTGCAAGCTCCGCCTCCCGGGTTCACGCCATTCTCCTGCCTCAGCCTCTCCGAGTAGCTGGGACCACAGGCGCCCGCCACCACGCCCGGCTAATTTTTTATATTTTTAGTAGAGACAGGGTTTCACCGTGGTCTCGATCTCCTGACCTCGTGATCCGCCCGCCTCGGCCTCCCAAAGTGCTGGGATTACAAGCGTGAGCCACCGCGCTCGGCCAAAATGTACTTTCTTAACATCAGGGAATAATTCTAAAAGAAAACAATGGGACAACAATAACTGGCTGCCGTGAATGAGTGTCTCTGCTTGGACATACTTAGTGTGGGCAAAGTGATCTCAGGGACAACCAAGAATCTGAATCTTGCTCCTTGAAGAAGTGTTTGTTTCTGTCACTGGCACCAATTCTGACTATAGGGAGATCTGTAAGGAAATGTAGTGATGTTTTAAGGATAAATTGGAGGAAATTCTTTATTTCTTTTTTTTTTTTTGATAGCAGCTTTTTTTATTGGTTACAAAACCTAAGCCCATATACAAAATTAGGAACACATTTAGATGCCTCTTTTGAAAGAAGGTTTTAGTCTTTTTAAACTGAGTTTTTAAAAAAATAAAAACAATGCAATTTCGTGATTGCACTCATTTATACGTTAAATTTCCAAATCTAGTTTAAACTAATTGACTTTCATTATACATACTGTCTCATTGTCTTTCAAAATGGAAACATCTATTCCATAGAGGCAGGCATGTCCATAATAAGTATCACATGGGGAGAGAATCAAGGTGTTAGGGTGGGGGAGATTAGAAGGAAACTCTTCACTTTGTTGGAGAATGTAACACCATGCTCACGCATCTGTCTCTGTGAAATTCTGCAACAGTTACTCCTGGCTTTCTTTCTACTTTTCCTTCTTCTCTATATTCACCTTTTCTCCTTGTCCCCTTAAAACACAAAGTGATGAGCTAAGTAAAAAGAGCTGATCTTAATTAAACTGGAAAAACTTGATACAAATATCTGCACTCAGAAAAATAACATTGGATCCCTATCTCACACCATATTCAGAAATCAACTCAAAATGGATGAAAGATTTACATATACATTCTGAAATTGTAAAACTATTAGAAGAAAACATAGAGGCAAAGCTTCATGACATAGGTCTTGGCAATGATTTTCTGAATATGACCCTCAAAGCACAGGCAACAGAAGTAAAAATAGACTAAGGGATTACATCAAACTAAAAGCTTTTTCATAGCTGAGGAAAAAATTAACAGGGTGAAGAGACAACCTAATAATTGGGAGAATAAATTTGCCAACCATATATCTGGCTAATATCGAAAAGATATAATAAACTCAAACAACTAAACTGCAGAAAAACAGATAAGATAATTTAAAAATGGACAAAAGGTCTGAATGGACCTTTCTCAAAAGATGAGACATACAAATGAACAACAGGTATATGAAAAGGTGTTGGAAATCAATAATTGTCAAGGACTTGCAAATTAAAACCACGAGTTAGGAACTCATACCTGATTATCAAAAAGAAAAAAGACAGCAAATGTTAGTGAAGATGCAAAGAAAAGGAAACCCTTGCACAATACTGCTGGGAAGATAAAATTACTACCGCCATTATAGAAGAATGGATAGAGATTCCTAAAAAAATTAAACATAGAACTATCATATAATCCAGCAATCCCACTACTGGATACATATCCAAAGGAAATGAAATCAGCATGTCAAAGAGATATCTGCACCTCCATGTTCATTGTGGCACTATTCACAACAGCTAAATTATGGAATCAACTTTAGTGTCCATAATCAGATAAATGAATAAAGAAAATGTAGTATATATACACAGTGGAGAACTACGTATCCACTAAAAATAATGATGTTCTATCGTTTGCAGCAACATGAATGAACCTAGAGTTATGTTCAGTAAAATTATGTGGCGTGAAATTAGGTGCAGAAATATTAATACTGCATGATCACACTTACATGTCAAATCTAAAAAAGTCGAAGTCATACAAGTAGAGAGTAGAATGGTGGTTTCCAGAGGCTAGGGAAAGAGATACTGGCCAAAGGGTACAAAACCTCAGTTAGGCAGGAAAAGTACATTTTTGAGATCTATTGCACAGCATGGTGACTATGGTTAATAATAATGTGCTGCATATCTCAAAATTGCTAACAGTATATTTTAAATGTTCTCATTAGAAAAATATAAACTGATGGATATGTTAATTAGTTTTAATTACTCTACAACGTATCCAAATATTAAAACATCACATTGTACCCCATACATTTATACAACTATTATTTGTCAATTAAAAATAAATTTTAAGAAACCAAAAACAATATGTGAATACCCTCTTGTGCACAGGAGTTATACCAAGCACAAAGTATGGCAGGAAGAGAAGGCATGTTCTCTGCCCTGGGGGGAGGGGGGGACATAATTGTGGAGAAGAGAGTCTGACAGACCCCTGAGGTGCCCATTCTGTGTCTCTTTCCCCTTGCCAAAGGCAGGCAGTTGTATCAAGTCAAAGATGAGGGAGAATTAGTCAGGATGGGACACCCTACACTGCAGTAACCAACAGCCCTGGACTTACAGTGACTTCATGGAGCAAAGGTTTCTTTCTTGTTAATATCCTGTGTCCCTCTAGGAGCACAGGGTCCTCTGCTCACCCTCATAGGCAAGGGTCCAGCTGATAGAGGCTTCCTCTGAACACAAGCTTCCAGATAATCAGAGCAGAGGAAAGGATACCTGCTGCTGCTGCACCAGCCCCAAACGGAGCTCTTGGAATTGAGAGATGCTTCTCAGTTTGCATTTCACTGCTCCAAGTATCATGTGACCACATCCAGTCTCAAGTGAGTGAAGAAGAGATGACCACCACATTCCCAGAAGAAGAGGCTAGGAATGTGCGATCAGAGCAAGGACCACCACAGGTGGGAATGTGCCCAGCCCTGGGGACAAAATCTGCTGGAAGATTCTTAGGAAGGAGTGTTCTTTCAGATATAAGTGAATCCCTTTTCTTCTGCCTGTCTTTCTCCCTGTTTGAATGAGTTTGTGTGAGGAGGTGATGTTTGGATCTGTGGCAGCTATTTTGAAGCCACAAGGCAACTCCAACAAGCTGATAGTGGCAGAGAAGGAAAATAAAGAGGGCCTGAGAATGCATGCATGACACCAGAGTGCTTCCACACCTCACTCTGAACTACACACCTCAGGCTTCTTATGTGAGACAATGGAGCTACTTTTCTGTTTAAGCCTTGATTAGTCAATTAGTCAGATATTTTATTGCTTGTAGATGAAAGAATCCAAACTGACACAATCACAGTTCTGCAAATAACGAGCTACAGCATAGACTTGGCAGCATTGCAATAGAGATCTAACATTCAGTGAAGATCTAACATTCAGTAACATTCAGTGAATGAGTTCCCCAGGAAGGAGAACTCATTCCACTGGGGCAGTTGCAGACAGTCTCTTGAGGAGTAAAGATGCTGACAGATCAGTAGGTGCCTGGAATACAGACATTGTCTGCAGAGACCGCCTGCAAGGGACAGCATCTTTTCTGGTAACCCCTCATTTGGTCATGGTTCACTGACTCAGCACCAGGCTTTGCGCTAGATCCTGAGTGCTAGAGACTCAGTTGATCACAGTGTTTATCATCAATGCCACGGGAAAGCAGAATGAACAAGGATGCCTCACTTCTATAGAAGACCGGCAGGTTTAAAACACAGAGGCTGTGGTGTCTGCATCACAGATGGGTAGGGCCCCCCTGATGACAGGACCACACAGAGAAGGTGGAAGGGACAGGCAGCAGGGGAGAGGCTTCATCAGGGGGGTTGGGTCCACTTGTGCTGCAGCAGGCAGAAGGTAGCAGATCACCTCGCCTCTGGACATCCTGGTCCTCTCTGCCAATATCGGTTACTGCATATGGCTATCAGTTTATACCTCTGTCATTCAGTGGGCTCTGATTCCTACCTTCATCTAGCACAGAATATAGCACCTGACTTAGTAGGAGACTGCAAATAACTTGAGTAGACCTCAGAATTCCGGATGAAAGCAGCTCTAGAAACTTGGAGTGTAATTAACTATAGAAAATTTGAGAAGTTTGAAGCTGGCAACAGCAATTGAAGGAGTTTTAAAAGCAATTGAAGGAGTTTTCCTCTCCTGTCCTTAATGAGGGTAGCTTTAATTAAACTCCATTAAAATCTGGCAGTTTTGCTCTCTTTAATTTGATCCATTGTGATTCGGACAGCATTGAATCAGTGCTGAACTAAAAAGACACATCAAAATGTGTCCTTTCAGTTCACCAGTCTGAACACTGAATTCCAGGATGATATGCAAAGATAAAACAGGATGATTTATAGTGTGGAAAGGAAAAGGGGAGAGAGGATTAAACTCCCTAAGATCATAACAGGTGAGCAAAGAGGTAAAAGAAAACTTCCCTTCAAGTCTCAGAATGACAAGAGTATTTGGAAAAATAAGAGGAGGTGCTCATTTATGGGACACAAGTAAAATCATGGAGCTTCCCCAGGAAGTGGCAGAGGGAAGAAACTGCCAGATGCCTGGAGCTCAGGATGTCAAGGGGCTGGTCCCACTGCCTCATGTGGGACTGGCTGGAGCCGCTGCCAATTTTCTAGGGCCTCACTCCAACCATCTTCACATCATCACATGGAAACCCAGGGTGTTCTCTCCCTCCCCTCTCCCCAGGATGTCCCCAGGCTGTGGTCTGCATGGGCCGTGGGAAAAGGTCCTGTCCACATGTGCTCACTCACTGTGAGTTTGGCTAAGACCTTCCCCAACAAGAGCCAGAAGCCCCTGGTGTTTAGCCCTGTAGCGGGTTGAACAATGGCCCCTAAAGGTATGTCCACAGCCCAAGCCCTGGCACCCGAGGGTGCGGCCTCATTTGGAAAAAGGCTCTTTGCAGTAACTAGTTTAAGGATCTCAATGTGCACAAATTATTACGGATTATCTGGATGGCCCCTAAATCTATTAAGTGTCCTTGCAAGAAACAGAGGAGAAAAGACACACACACAAAGAAGGTCATGAACCCAGGAGGTGGAGAGCGTGTTGATGTGGCCACAAGTCCAGGGACACTGGGAGCCACTAGAACCTTGAAGAGAATGACCTTGCCCTTGAGCCTCCGAAGACAGTGTAGACCTGCCGACAGCGTGGTTTCAGACTTCTGACTTCCAGAAGTGTGACAGAACAGACTTCTGTTGTTCCAAGCCACCCAGGTCCTGGTGATCTGTGATAGCACCTGCAGAATGCAGGTCCCAGCCCCTTCCCGTTTTGCTCCTGAGGGCCCTGAGCTGAGGCGTCCTCTGGCTTCGGTGTCACTGATGCTGTGAAGGAAGCACAGGGACGCATCGGCCTCCCAGGTGCCCTCAACCAGGCACCCCAGTCCTCACGAGCAGACACGCCTGGGCCTCTGGCAATGGCAGAGACCGTCCACATGGCAGCTTCTGGGAGCTCTGGGGAAGGCTGGCAGGCCTCAAGGACACTCACAGAACCAACCCTTCCTCTGGCAATCTTTCATGAAGTAGCTGCTCTATGCACGGCACTCTGCCTACCAAAGCTCATCTCAGGAAATTCAGAAGACCCAAAGTCAGGGGACAGGCTGTTTCAACTTCATAATTGAGCCTCCCGAATGCTGCATCCAAAGCCCAGCCCCATGCCATCTTTGTGGTCATCACTCAATAAATATCTGTCCAGTGACAGCCTTTTGATCTGTTATGTAACCCTGCTTAAGGAAAACTGTGTGTGCCCTTGACAACTTGGGTGCAAAAATCCACAGTGGGAAGTCATTGAGGTTTTCAGTTTTCAACACACATAAAGGTAATTTTAAAAAATGATTCTTCACATTATTTTGAGTGTTTTGTAAAGCCCCTGCTATGTTTTTTGTGGTGTTAACTGATGGGCTGAGTTTCTATTTGGGTTCCTGTTGTGGTTAGGTCTTCTCCCCTGGGTCTTGCCTCCTAACTTACTGAATATACTCTGGGTACCACTGCCCTTAGACATGCCTGGAAGACCCCGTGACTCCAGAATCATCTTATTCCAAAGACCAAACACAGGAAATGGCAGCGCTTAAAGCATAAACCATCTCGTCTTTTTGCTTTTCTATTTTTTGAAGGTGTTTTGTGAGCAGAGGAAATACAAATATTAGGTAACTATCTATCCTGAAAGAAGAATTCCAGAGTATAGGACTCCGTGAATTTTAAAGTAAGACTCAGGAGGATAAGTGCCAACAGCAAAGAAACTTGGATGAAGGTAAGACATATTTCAAGTTCTTCCATGTTTTAGCTTCAAGGTATATTGCCCATGATGTACCTAATTTATTTGGTAATAAGATTTCCAGGCCAATGCTGGGATTGGATGACCAATCTCATGCCATGGCTGAGGCCAGGGCCAACTTGGGTCGGGACAAGCAAGAGGGAAAAGATGGTCTCAGCAGTACTCACCAACCATCCTTGAAAAGGATGCTCTATCTCTGGCCACCATTTCTCATCCTTAGGATTTTATTTGCACCAATCCCATTCCATCCTGAATCTCACTAAAGTTTCTGGAAAGAAATGCAATCAGATTGTGACATAAAGTCATTAAACAAGCAAGCAGAGAATGCAGTATACACTACATGCTCTAAAATAAACTCTATTGATGTAATGTTGTTTTGCCCCAAAACTGACTCTTTAAGCATGTGGCCATGGGTAATCAAGGTAACTAACACTTCCTCCACACCTCTCTGCTGGTCACTTAACAGATATTGGGAGACACCAAGTAGCGGACATCTGTTCTGCAAACAAAAGTAGCATTCTCATTCATTGGTGATATGGTTTGGATTTGTGTTCCCACCCAAACCCCATGCCAAATTGTAATCTCCAATCTTGGAAGTGGGGCCTGATGGGAGGTGATTAGATCATGGGTGCAAAGTTCTCAAGAATGGTTTGACACCATCCCTTTGGTGCAATTCTTGTGTTAGTAGTGAGTGAGTTATTGTGAAATCTGGTTGATTAAGAACATGTGGCTTCTGCGCCCTCAATCTCTCCTGCTCCTGCTCTGGTCATGTGACCTGCCTGCTTCCCGTTCACCTTCTGCCATGATTGTAAGTTTCCTGAGGCCTTCCCAGAACCCAACCAAGCAGATGCCAACATCATGCTTCCTCTACAGCCTGTGGAACCATGAATCAATTAAGCCTCTTTTGTTCATAAATTACCCAGTGGCAGGTATTTCTTTATAGTAGTGCAAGAATCGACTAAATATAATTGGCTTTGGTTGAGTGGGCATGGTGGCTCATGCTTCTATTTCCAGCACTTTGGGAGACCAAGATAGGAGGATCATTTGAGGCCAGGAGTTTGAGACCAAACTGGTCAACATAGTAAGACCCCATCTGTCTATATATATGTACATGGATAGATAGATAGATAGATAGATCTCTGTATATATAGATAGAAATATATATAATTGTATATATAGAAATATACATATTTATATATATAAATATACATATATTTATATATATATATGGAGAGAGAGAGAGAAAGAGAGAGATGGGGTCTTACTATGTTGATTCAGGCCCTGGTGGGCACTGAGTGCCAGGCCCATGGCCCCTCTCTCTTGGGCACAGCCTCCCAGCCTCCACCTGTCCAAACTGCACAGTCTCTGCCTTTCTACCAGCCAGTCTTCCGTGGCCCTGTGGGCAAGTTAGTGGCTCCTCCCTTGGCCATATCTCCTTCATGTTGCCTGTGCACAGTCCCTTGAGCTACCACTCCACAGGGGTCCATATCCAGAAGGGCCTGTGGGCCAGGACATTTAGAAATGCAGCAGATTGCCCATTGCACGCATTGGCTCCTGTTGCCTTGGTATTCAGCTTTGACCTCCATGGGGCTAGCCCAGGAGATCAAGGCCAGCAGCAAGCATCTCACTCTCCTCAGAAAGTGTCCTGTGTTTGTCCCCTTCTTCTCAGGCAGGGCTTCCCAGAGGTGCCCCCTCGGCCCCTGCACCCTTCATACTTTGCCAGCCTTTCCCAGGGCAGTGACAGAGACATGCAGGGTGGACAACCCATTGCAAGTGCTGTGGTACAGCTTCTACCCCACACACGCCAGTAGTTCTCACACCAGGAGTTTCCATCCCAGGGAGGTTCATGCCCTGAGGAGCTCAGTGATCTCACCCCTGGACAGTCACAAGGAAGGCATATGGACACTCTCCCAAATCAGAAGCCTTAAAAGAAAACACCCCAGAGAAACTCTTATACAGAGACACAAAAAGGCATGTGCACGGCCAGCTCCTGCAGCACCACGTACACTCGTTACTAATTAGAAACCATTTAAGTGTCCTTTACGAGGCAGGTAATTAGATAAACTACAGCACACTCATGCCCTGCGATCCTGAGCAACAGTTTTTAAAACACGGGGAAAATCTATATGTGCTGATATGAAAAAAACAGGCAAGACATTGTTCAGAGAAAAAAACTCAGATTCCAGCCAAACATCATGTCTTCCGGGACTACCTACAAGAGGGCGACATTTTAACATAGAAACTCCATGCGGGCTGGAGAAGGAGGTCCTTGTAACTGAAGGTGGGCGAGGGGCCAAAGCCCATCAGGCTGGGAGGGGCAGCATGATCTTCAGGCAAAAAGAGGGACAAGGCACAGACAGCATGAGGTCCCAGAAGCCCATGTGCTGGGCAGCCCAGCTGGAAAAAGACTGCCCTGAAATAGACTGGAGCTAGGTCAGAAAAGTGGACCAAACAATTTGGAATCCTTTATGCCTTTGCTTAGAATTTTGGACTTACATTCTAGATGATGGAGAAAAACTTGATAACTATTATCTTGATGAGAATAATTTGGTTAGTTTATCATGTACACAGATCTTATTTAAGTATAATGGAAGGTAGATGAAAATGGAACCAGACTTAAGGCAGAGAGATCTTTTAGGGAATAATGACAATAACCCAGTCTGTTCATGATGTCAGTTTAAGTAAAAGAATGCTACCATGTAGGGTGACCATATAATTTATTGTCCAACCCAAGAAACTCTAAAAAATAAAATATGGTAGCCAGAGAGACATTTGGACAGAAGGCATAAATTAGGAATATCCCAGGTAAAATGGAATGTATGATCATCCCAGTAACAGAAGAAAAAGAAGAGAAACACTGGGATGATATCCGTACAATAACATATTGCCTGATATCTCCATGAAAGCAGGAGCACATCTCCTTTTCTGTTCACCATTTACCATTTATCTCCAGAGCTGCTCCATTACCAGGAACATCATGGTGCTCAATAAATAACCTTTGAAAAAATGGATGTTGAAGAAGACAGAATTGAAGATGGACAACTTATTCACACCTTCAGATCCCCAGAGTGGGAATAAGATTTTCTGAGGAGGGTGCATTGGCTGAGGAGAGGGTAAAAACAGAATGTATGACAGCAGGGAAATTAGGAAGTAGGCAAAGAAGAAATTAAGGGAAAGTTAGATGGAGAAGGAGTGACCAGAGAGATAGAAGAACCCTTTAGAAGGGGTTGTATCAGTGACGGTGGGTGTCAGAGCCACAGCCATTGAAGCTTGACTTCGAAGTCTGTAGCAGAACTGAATGAGGTCCCATGGGTTGCAGGATCAAACTGTGCTTCAAGCACTCTATTTCATGGAATATGTTCCTTCAACCCCCTGAATCCCAATCACCTCAAGTGCTTATTTAAAATTCAGATATTGGAACCAATCCCACACCTAATAAATCCGAATATCTCTGAGCAAGGTCCAGGAATTTTAACATGTTTTCTGAGGGATTCTGAAGTTTCAGAATCCTAGGATAATATATGGCCTTCCCACTTGGATTTTGAAGACCAAGTAATAAAAGATGGGCTTAGGAAGGAGAAGACGATTCTGGGCTGAGAATTGTGGATTGGAAAAGTGAAAGCAATAAATAGGAATAAACAATAGATCTGGGCAGATGCCAACCACATATTTCACCAAGAACACTCCTCTCATCTGAAGAAAAGAGTGGATGACATTAAAATAAACATTCTAGGAGATGAGGAGAATAGACCCACACTTGCTAATTCCTTCAAGCTTCACTTGATGCATTTCAACCATGAACATGAAGACATATGATATGTAAGGAGATAAAGTCTTCATTCTCTTGTGAAGATGAAACTCAGGATATTTTAGTAGAGTAATAAAATAAAGGTAACTCTGATGGCAAAATGACTAGTGCACATGAGAATGAAAGAATGATGAAAATAATGATAATTCAAGGCCCTGGTAATAACCCAGATAGGCAACTTTCTAAGGGCTTGGACTGGGGAGGGATGAACATGATCTCAAAGATGTTTTGAGAAAGACTTGACAGATCATAGTAAACGGATGTAGGCAGCATGTAAAAAGGGAAGTAAAACAGGCTCCTGGGCTGCAGGAGAAAGCGTTCACTGAGGTGGATGATGGGAGGATGCGGAGGAGAGGGGTGAAAGGTGATTCATCTGGGCAAGAAAGTAGAACACATGGTAATCAGGCATTTGGAAACTTTCACGGATGCAACTTTCTGGTGTCAGGCAGGGTGATGGTTACTTTTATGTGTCAACTTTGCGGGGCCACAGGGTGCCCAGATTAAACATTGCTTCTGGATGTGTCTGGAAGGGCGTTTTAGGGGAGATCACCATGTGAGTCAGTGGAGTAGATTGCCCCCCCTCCCCCGCCACATCCCAAGATGACAGGTGTCATCCAATCCCCTGAGAGTCTGGAAAGAGCAAACACAGAGGAGGAAAACAATGAGCCCTTTTGCTTCCTGGCTGCCTGCTGGAGCTGAGACATAGATCTCCTGCCCATGGACTAGGATTTACACCATGGACTATCCTGGTTCTCAGACCTTTAGACTCAGCCTAGAATTACACCATGGGCTTTTCTGGGTCTCCAACAAATCATGAGATTTCTTATCTTCCATAATCGCACGAAACAATTCATCATAACAAATTTCTTTTTATATATAAATATGTGTGTGTGCATGCATGCATGTGTGTATATACACATACATGATTGGCTCTGTTTATCTGGAGAACCCTAATGCAGTTTGTAAGAAGGGGGGTTTCCTTTGATGGGTTAGCTCAATGACAAAAAGGGAAGATGTAATTTAAGGGGCAAAAAAGAATTTTTAGAACATCAGCAACAATCAAATTCTTGAAATAAACATACTTCTGTTACAGACTTGCAGGGTTTCCACTTATTAGAGAATGAGTCATGAGGAGTAGGGTTTTAACTTTGTGTCATGATAGATATTCCCAGGCATGGACAGATAAACATACACAAACAGAGTTCTACAAAATCATTTCCCTTCTGATAAGACTTACAATCACCACGGAGGGAAGAACGTTAAGGTTAGTGTTTCAATACAGCTTCTTTTATTTAACTAATTACATAACTTGGTTACATAGTGACATAGTTAAGTTAGGGGCAAGCTATCCAGAAATTGACTACAGACTTGATGAGGATTTAGACTATGCCACTGTTTAGGGAAATGCAGCAGGAGCACCTTCCTGTCCTTCCTCTACACAGATGAAATCAACTTGACTACTGGAAGCATGGCAGAGTGTACTTCCAAGCGAAGATTCCAAGGGGCGTTGAGAAAAAGTTCTTAACTGGCATTGAGTTTGAGCTGCATGGCAGATGATAATCAATGAGATATTTTTCATAGATTGTGCATGTGTGGCACTAGCAAGGAAACCATGGAGATAGGAACATTTTTTTGTTCCTGTGATATCTAATTATTCTTCCTGTAGATGACTATGATGAGTTTTGTGATATAACACAGGAGGAGCGTCATTGTACTTTATAGGCACTGTATTTGCCTTCCCCCATGAAGAAACTATTAACACAGACTTTGTGATACAGCGTGAATGTTTTGATGCCAAGGGAAGGCTTGGAAATAAATTATATTCATCAACGTTAGTAGTAATAATAGTGGTAATTACCTTACTTGAAAGCATTATTTTCCTTGTTAATTTCTGTCATTCCAGATTTCTGTTTAATTTAACATTTTATATATCGTAAAGACTCAAACAAATGCTTAACATTTCTGTAATGAGGGATGTGGGCACATACTCTGTACATGTGCAGATGGCCACTGAATCTGCCCTTGGAAAGGAGATGTGCCAATGTGCTGTATTTCCCAAACAATCAGAGGTGTATGCATCATCAAATCGGTTGAAGATATTAGAATCGAACTCTAACAATCATATACTTCAGTGGCTTTTAAAATTCACATTTAGGCAAAGAAAAACACTTTGTTCAAACAAAACCTTATCTGGAAATTTGATATGTAAAACAAGGAAACTGGAGCTGTTCTGTTTAAAGGACAAGAAGAAGTGTTCCCTGTGTCCTCCCAAATTGCACTTCTCTCACCCCACCGACCCACCCCATGTGGTTTCTGAGCTTCCAATGACATTGGTGGGGTTAAGATCATGTTTTGCTGCCCCCGAGCCAACCATCTTCCTCATCTATTCATAGAAGTATCTGAGTGCCAGGGGACAGAGATGTCCCTTATGCACCAGCAGACGATGGGACCAACGATTGTCAATCCTGGGCTGGCTCTTCACTCCCACTGTGCGTGAACATCAGTGGCAATGCAGAATTATCTTTGCTGATAGTGTTTCCACCCTGCAGATATGACCTCGATCAGTTTCGTAATCATCCTCTGACACATTAAATCCTGTCCTGCTCCTCTTCAGACACCTTTGATAACTCTCCCTGCTCAGAGGATAAAGCCCAGACTCATTCATATGCGACTGAAATCCCTTACAATGAGACCTCGGTGTCCTTGACTGCATCCTTGATAAACTCCACGCCGCAGCCTCACCCACTGCTCACTGGTCCCTGAGACGTTTTCTGAGATGATGGAATCCCCTTAACTCATATTCTCTATCAAAATCCATGTCACCTTCCAAAGCCTGGTCCAAATGGCAGGTCATTGTACTCTCCTCATTGACAGAATGAGTCATGTCCTCCTTCGACCCCTGAATTTGACAGCTCTTCTATCACTGAGGGTCTAGCTAGGAGACAGAAACTCTGTGAATTATCTGGACAGAGAAAAGAATTCTTAACTAGATATTGGTATGGGTTCAATTGCATGTCCCTAAAATTGATGTTAAAGTCCTCATCCTCAGTATCTCAGACCTTATTTGAAAATTGAATTGCTGAATATGTAAGTAGTTAAAGTGAGGTCACACTGGATTAGGGTGGGCCCCCTATCTAATATGGCTAATGACCTTATAAGAAGGGGATATTTGAGCACAGAGAGCCCACAGGAGAAATGCCTCCATCTGAAGCTGAAGGCAGAGATTGGGGTGAGGCATCTGCAAGTCCAGGAACACTGGAACTGCCAGTACACCCTCAGCAACTGGCAGATAGCATGGCTTTGAGATCTTTGAGCTCTTCCCTCACAGCCCTCTGAGGGACCCACTCTGCTGCCACCTTGAACTTGGACCTCCAGCCTCTGGAACTGCCAGGCAATAAGTTTCTGTTGTTTAGGTTCCCTGTCTTGGTACTTTGTTACAACTGTCCTAGCAAATGAAGACATTATGATGGATTTTCAACAAGTCAGCAGAAAAGGCAAAGAGCCAACATGAAGTTACAGCAGAGGCAATGCGGGAAGCAGCTGCCACCCCTTAGCTAGGGGACAACGGAGAGCAGGCAGATGAATTGGAGGAGCACAGAGGCTGAAACTCAGGCCTCTAAGACGAACACTCTGCTGAGCTGGTATGGTGTTGTCTGAGGGAATCTGATGGTCTGGCTTGGTAAGTGCTGGACACCTGGACCACTGGGCCAGCTGCTGCCTGGTGAAGTCAGGTGGCCAAGCTGATGTGGAAAGTAACAGGAAGTGACCTGGGCAGGATGGGCGAGGCCGCTGTGGAGAAGTGCGTTTAGCAGAGCCTGGCATTGTGCAGCAGAATGCAGAAGGGTGGCTGGCAACTTGGAGATGGATATGTCATAAAGGCATATCCCTCCTAGCACTTACTTTTGCCTTATAGAAAAATTAGGTGTCTGTGTGTGTTTCACCTAATTGTCTAATTTAGACATGTAACATAGATACACAGACAACTGTCTAATTGATTTCAGCTTCTCCCAGAGCACAAGATACTGTCTATTCCTTGTAGTCGTTCCCTAAAGCCTTCAGGGGATAAATGAAAAAAGGGAAAAGGAGGAAGGAAGGAGAGAGGGGGGACAAGAGGAAAGAAGGAGGGAGGCAGGACAGGAGGAAGGAAGGAAGGAAGAGAAATGGGAGGAAAGAAAGGAGGGAGGAGGGATGGGAGGAAGGCAGGAAGGAGGAAAGACAGGAAGAAGGAAGGAATGGGGAGGGACAGGAGTAAGGAAAGAGGGAGGTGGGACAGGAGGAGGGAAGAGAAATGGGAGGAAGAAAGGAGTGAGGAGGGATGGGAGGAAGGAAGGAGGCAGAGGGATGGGAGGAAGGAAGAAAGGAGAAGGAAGGAAAGAGGGAGTCAGGACAGGAGAAAGGAAGGAAGAGAAATGGGAAAAAGGAAGGAAGGAGGAATGAGAGGAAGAAGGGGGGAGGGATAGGAGGAAGGAAAGAGGGAGGCAGGACAGAAGGAAGGAAGGAAGAGAAATGGGAGAAAGGAAGGAGGGAGGAGGGATGGGAGGAAGGAAGAAGGACAGGAGGAAGGAAGGAGGGAGGAGGGATGGGAGGAAGGGAAGATGGATGAGGAAGGAAAGAGGGAGGTGGGACAGGAGAAAGGAAGGAAGAGAAATGGGAAAAAGGAAGGAAGAAGGAGGGATGAGGGAAGAAAAGAGGGAGGAGGGATGGGAGGAAGAAAGGAGGGAGGAGGGACAGGAGGAAGGAAAGAGGGAGGCGGGAAGGAAGGAAGGAAAGAGGGAGGCAGGGAGGAAGGAAGGAAGGAAGAGAAATGGGAGGAAGGAAGGAGGGAGGAGGGATGGGAGGAAGGAGGGAGGAAACAGCAGTCAGGCACCGGTAACAGCTGTGCTGGCGATGGCCCTGTAACATGATGAGCTGCCCCTAGAAGTGCAGAGAGCAGGGAACTGTCACAGGGTCTAGGAGAAGAGAGTGTGGGAAGGGTGACGTCATGAAATCAACAAGTCTGTCAGTCCCAGGCCCAGTGGGCGGGCTGTTGAAGGAGGTGCTGAGGTTCTAATCCTGGATTTATTGCACACTTGCTGAGCGACCTTCGACAAACCACTTAACTCAACCCTAGAGATAATGTCATACAGTCCTCAGTTTGTAAAATGATCACTGATCCTTTGCCACTGCTATCACAGCCACGGTGGCAATGTATCTGCTGGCAGTGAGGCGCAGCAGCTGATAAAACACACAAGGGGGCTCAAATGTTCTGTTTTTATGGCAGTTTTTTCTTGCCTAATGTACAGACAGTAACCCACGACCTTGGGACCCAAGCATATTCACATGACGGGCTACTAAAGGTTTCCTCTTTTGCAAAACCTAGGAAATGGGGCTTAACTGACAGCTTTGAAACGTGCGTGGCAGAAATGACACCAAGATAGCACAATTGGCATATCTATTGCATGGAGTAAAAGCAGCACGATGGCCTCCTTGGTTTATGAAGACATCCTACCAGCTAGCTCACTACCCTGGAGTCAAGAAGGAAGAAGTAGAAGTAGCTCGGAGCCCAGGATCAAATTCATTTTCTCAAATCGAAGCCCCTTCTTGTCTAGAGAGTCCATAAGCCAGACAAAATTCAAAAGTCTTTTTACACAGGAATACAGTGTATCAGGGTGGCAAATTTAACCTTCGATAGTAACCAATATTGGAAATTTTTAATGTATGGAATAATATAATTCTCCTAAACATGACATATTTTTATTTTATTTAACACTGAAGAGAGGAAACTCTAGAGCTTTTTCTAAGACATTTTGCCCCAAAGCTCAAGAATATATTGCAGTGTGAGCAATGAACATACCCAGCTAATGAACTCTGGTGCTGCTCGTGTGGGAGAGGCATAGGTGATCATGGATTGTAGTGGGAAAGTATAGGTGATCATGGATGGTAGTGGGAAGGTGTAGGTGATTATAGATGGTAGTGGGAAAGGTATTGGTGATCATGGATGGTAGTGGGAAGGTATAGGTGGTAGTGGAAGGTGTAAGTGATCATAGATGGTAATGGGAAGGTATAGGTGATCATGGATGGTAGTGTGAAGTTATAGATGATTATAGATGGTAGTGGGAAAGGTATAGGTGACCATGGATGGTAGTGGGAAGGTGTAGGTGATTATAGATTGTAGTGTGAAGGCATAAGTGATTATAGATAGTAGTGGGAAGGTGTAGGTGATTATAGATGGTAGTGAGAAGGTGTAGGTGATCATGGATGGTAGTGGGAAGGTACAGGTGATTATAGATGGTAGTGGGAAGTTATAGGTGATTATAGATGGTAGTGGGAAAGTATAGGTGATTATAGATGGTAATGGGAAGGTATAGATGATTATAGATGGTAGTGGGAAAGGTATAGGTGGTCATGGATGGTAGTCAGAAGGTGTAGGTGATTATAGATGGCAGTGGGAAAGGTATAGGTGTTCATGGATGGTAGTGGGAAGGTGTAGGTGATTATAGATGGTAGTGGGAAGGTGTAGGTGATCATGGAGGTTAGTGGGAAGGTATAGGTGATCATGGATGGTAGTGGGAAGGTGTAGGTGATTATAGAGGTGATTATAGATGGTAGTGGGAAGGTATAGGTGATTATAGATGGCAGTGGGAAGGTGTAGGTAATCATATTTGGCAGTGGGAAAGGTATAGGTGATCATGGATGGTAGTGTGAAGGTATAGGTGATTATAGATGGTAGTGGGAAGGTGTAGGTGATTATAGATGGTAGTGGGAAGGTGTAGGTGATTATAGATGGTAGTGGGAAGGTGTAGGTGATTATAGATGGTAGTGGGAAGGTGTAGGTGATTATAGATGGTAGTGGGAAGGTGTAGGTGATTATAGATGTTAGTGGGAAGGTATAGGTGATTATAGATGGTAGTAGGAAGGTGTAGGTGATTATAGATTGTAGTGTGAAGGCATAAGTGATTATAGATAGTAGTGGGAAGGTGTAGGTGATTATAGATGGTAGTGAGAAGGTGTAGGTGATCATGGATGGTAGTGGGAAGGTGTAGGTGATTATAGATGGTAGTGGGAAGGTGTAGGTGATTATAGATGGTAGTGGGAAGGTGTAGGTGATTATAGATGGTAGTGGGAAGGTATAGGTGATTATAGATGGTAGTGGGAAAGGTATAGGTGGTCATGGATGGTAGTAGGAAGGTATAGGTAATCATGGATGGTAGTGTGAAGTTATAGGTGGTAGTGGAAGGTGTAAGTGATCATAGATGGTAATAGGAAGGTATTGGTGATCATGGATGGTAGTGTGAAGTTATAGGTGATTATAGATGGTAGTGGGAAAGGTATTGGTGATCATGGATGGTAGTGGGAAGGTATAGGTGATTATAGATGGTAGTGGGAAGGTGTAGGTGATTATAGATTGTATTGGGAAGGTGTAGGTGATTATAGATGGTAGTGGGAAGGTGTAGGTGATCATGGATGGTAGTGGGAAGGTACAGGTAATTATAGATGGTAGTGGGAAGGTGTAGGTGATTATAGAAGGTAGTGGGAAGGTATAGGTGATTATAGATGGTAGTGGGAGAAGTATAGGTGGTCATGCATGGTAGCGGGAGAGGTATAGGTGATTATAGATGGTAGTGGGAAGGTGTAGGTGATCATGGGTGGTAGTGAGAGAGGTATAGGTAGTCATGGATGGTAGTGAAAGAAGTATAGGTGTTCATGGATGGTATAATAGGCTGAATCATGCTCCGCCCCATCCCCAAATTCATACATTGAAGCACTAATCCTCAGTACACCATAATGCCAGTGCGTTTGGAGACAGGGCTTTTAAAGAGGTGATCAAGGTAAAACGAGGCCATTAGAATGGACTTCAGTCCAATTGAAGTGGTATCTCTTCAAAAGGAGGAAATTTGGCCACATAGAAAGACACCAGGGATGCCCATGCACCGAGTGGCCAGGAGGGGACACAAGAGGCTGCTGGGCCACCTCTAAGTGAGGGAGAGAACTCAGAAGGAACCAACCTTAACCTTGCCAACGACTTAGCCTTGGACTCTTAAGCTCCAGAGCTGGGAGAAGATGAATGTCTGCCACTGAAGTCCCCGGTCCCTGGGACTTTGCTCCAGCACTCCCAGCCAAGGCACACAGGTGGACAGGATTCTGCAGGCCTCTCTCAAACCTGGCTCTACCATCAGCAGCATCTGAGAAGGAAATCACTGACAAGGGCGATGCAGAAGGCCTCCTTCCCCGCAAAGAGTGATTGGGAAAGAAGCCGCTTCTCCCCTAAACCTCCAGCAAAAGTGTGGGTGTCCCCTAGGAGATTTGGGTGACTGCTGTATGGCTCCTTATTAAAATGTAGATGTTCTCTCTGCAGGAGATTAAGCTAACCTATCCCTGTCAATTAACAAATATCCTAGGTCATATTAGAATCTTTGATTCATCTGCCAGTCCCTCAGTTTATTCCCAAGAGAATGGACCACAGACCCCATGAATCTTCACTGGAGGTGACGGGAGCCCAAGAATGGGTCATAGGTGGCATTGAAGGTCAACCCAGGCAGCCTCCCATCAGCATGAGGACCTTTAGGGCAGGATCTAAAACGCAGGGGTTTGGGAAGGGCATCTGGAGGAATACAGAGGGCTGAGAAGAGGAACTTCCCGATCTGGGGATTTTGCCTAGATTGGGCTCCTCTTGGTCACAGTTGTATTATGTTCTAGGAGCCAAATTCTCCCCTGGAAGTGTGTCTGGGAGAAGAAAATGTTTCCTCTTCTTCCTCTCTTCTCTTCCACCCCCCATGCTGTTTCCACCTTTCACAAGCAGGCATGCACTCACACAGCACCCAAAGCTGGTGTAAGATTGGAAGGTCTGGAGGCCTTTCTTCATGTCCTACAAAAGACAGGATGGGAGTGGTGGGGCCTGGCTAAGAACCCCAGACTAGAGTAAAGCTCTGGAGATGACATTGGGTGACAGTTATGTAAGAGACAAAGTCAGAGCAAGAACAGATATGGGACCCATGGTTCAAGGGATATTTTAAGTTTTCCTCCTTAGACCCATTTCATACCCCAGATTTTTCTATAACAGTGGTCTCGGAATATGCTGGTAGACTAAGTGTCTACAGAACTTCCCAGAAACTTTCCCTGAACTTCCAATGTCTGTTAGGCTTTGAGACACTACACTGTGCTGTTGAGCTGGTGTCCCTAAAATCTGATGAATAGATTATAACCTATGGGCCTGGGAGGTCTGCTGTTGCACACTTTCATTAAAAACCTGAAATGTGCTATGCTTTCTACTTGGGAGGTGTTTTGTGGGCATATATTTGTCAATGGATTTTTAAAGAGATTTGTAGTAGGTGGGCTTTTATCTTTAATAATGTATAAGTGGTTGAGGGCTGATATGAAGTCATTGGAGACAGAACACTGGTCTAAATTTTAAATATTTTTGGAAACATCAAACACAAATACACCATTTAGTATTTTCCCCTTCTTCCATCACACACATATAAATCCTTTGAGGGTTTTACCCTGAAATCTTCTCTGGATTTGCTCAGCTCTGGCATATGTATTATCCTTCCTAAGCTAGTATCTTACTTCCTCTCTGGTCATTATTTTCTATCGTTATTGGGAAAAATACGTGAAGTAAATTGATAAATAAGTTTTAAGTATGCATCCATGCAGATTTGGCTCTTTGAATGAGACATGCTACTATAACCATAATTGAATGTAATTAAGTGGATAGTATATTTTAATCGCTATTGGTTGTTAGAACATCAATTTCAAAATGCACAGCTATGGTAAGAGTCAGGAATTCTAAAAAGAAATAAAAAGTCAATCATTTTTATCAACTTGTTGCATTTTCTAAACCCCTTCCTACTTGATTGAACACTATACTAATAACATTTGATATTTATGTGATAATAGTTCATGAGCTTACAGTTAAAAAAATTATTTTATTTTTGAAATATTAATGAAAATGACAGTGGAATTCAACCAAGTTGATTTGAGTTCTTCTTGTTTCCTATCTTCTTTTCAGGAAGAGGGTGAAATGCTCTCTGCCCCCTCCCTAAACCCCTATGTAAATTTCCCTGCTGGCATTTCATCATGCAGCAGTGATAGAAAATTCTTAAAGTTGCATTAGATGCACCAACTGTTGGCATTGTGTGGAGACAAATTACCTTTGGAGCCACTCAAAGGCTGTCGTGGCTTGGAGTTAGTGGTTCTTGCTTTTGGAAACCAAGAGGAAGTGAGGTTGCTCCACAGTCTGAGACCTAAGAGTTTAGGTCAAAGTCTGGGATGTGGTACCTTCCACTGCTGTAAGTTAAAACAAACAACAAACAAACAAACAAACAAACCAACAACTCCCTGACAAACTTCTTGTTGGCAGTGTGAATGCCTCAGGGATCAAGAGGAGCTAGGATGGGAGAGACCCAAGGAGTGCCTGGGCCTCGGTGGCTTGACTGGAGTCTTCTGAAGGATGCATTATTTTGTTTTAAACACTTTCATAAAATGAGTTCACTAGTAGAGAACTGTCCTGACTTGCACCAGGAGAGAAAAAAAGGCACTGAAAGCAACATGAAATAAGCTTTAAGATAAACTCACATGACAGTCAAAGGATATTAATTTCCAAAGCAACTTGGGCACACACGTGTACATAACAGGAGCACACCTCTGTGTGGCCAGGGTCATGCCCACTGCCCTCCGGACTCTACCCACCATCTTAGCTCTTGTTGGAGTGTACAGTAACAGTCATATACTCAAAGAGTTAAAATGCAACCCTTACACATGCCTGCTTTTAAACTGTAACGTCCTCGTCACAGAAATTCTTATCGGAGGTCCGCACGGTACTTGGCAAACAAGACGTTCTACCTTTTAAACAAATAATTCATTAGGTAATTAAATTCAAGTGAGATTACTCTAATTAAATATACACTGCTGTTGAATCATAATTTCTATGTGGCCTAGTTAAAGATGAACAATCTCTTGTTCCTGACAAAAAAGAAAGCTCTAAAAGAATTCCCCATGGCTGGAAGCATAGATATACACGCACTCCACAGAGGTCATTTCAAGAAGGCGGAGATGCAAACACAACACGGGGAGGGGATGCGTCCTGTCTAGAGATTCCAGAGCAGGTTCAGCTTAAGGCTGCGGGTTAAGGTTAGCGGGACCCGGAGGGAAGCCACAGTGATCCCAGGGCGCTGGGTCACTGCGGGTGCGGGTGCGCACAGCCAGGGATCCTGGCGGGATCCACTGGGGTTTCAGCTGCATCTGATAGGCCCCAAGCGGGAGGCGATTCTGCGGCCAGCGTTGGCCCAAAGACCAGAGGACCCGAGCAAAATGAAAAGTCACTTTGTTCCCCACGCCGTGCTCAGCCCGGCCTCCTCTAATGACATTAGGAGCCGCAGCCACGACGGCGCTCACCGGGGCGCAGAAGTCCCGCTGGCTTTGATCCGCGCCTCTCCGCTGCCTAGAGCTGACAGTCGGCTGCGCAGTGGCCCGGCTTTCATTTGTCAGACACGCGTTTGCCGGTGTACCCGCGCAGGCAGCTACACCTGTACTGAGAGAATTTACATCGCCTTGCTTCGGGATGGCATTGATTTGGGACGGGTGAAACACAAACACAAACTAATTAAAAACTGCATAATGGAGCCCTACAGGAACAAGGCAGAAAAACAAATAAATACAAGTGCAGCTGGCACGGCGATGGTGCCTCTGCCCCCGAGCAACCGTCTGGTGACATCAAATTAGAAGCTCTGAGAACTCTCACACCGTTGCTGTTGTTCATATTGGAGGCATAATGGAAATGATCTGGTTAATTAAGGGGAGGTTTATAAAATATTTACGTGTGTGCACACGCATGTAATTCACTTCCTTCGACACTGGGAACGGCGTCGTAGCGGCACTCCAGGCCAGGCCACTGCGGTCCATTCCTCTGCCCTGCGTTTGTGGGAAATACAGGCCCAGTGCCGCAGCTTTAGGGCCTGGGTCGCACTTGGTCCGCCCGCCGCGTTCCCGGGTGGTGTCCCCACGCTGCTGAGGAGCTGGCTCCGCGATGTCTGCCGTGGGGGGCACTCCCCGCAGCGTGCGACCGTCCTGCGTCCTTCGCTTCTGGGCTTTTCCCTCTGGGGTTTCCTTGGAGCGGCTGGAGGCGACTCCTCCCGCCTGCCCAACTGAGATCCGCTCGCCACTGGGTCCCCGCAGCCCTGCGCCCTCGGGGCGCTCACTGTAGACTATTGGTCCCCAGGGGCCACCGGTCCCTGCCTGGCGTGGCCGGAAAGCGCAGACTGGACACAGGGGTCGGAGCCTAGGGAACCATCGAGTCGCAGCGGCCGGACCCACCAGGGGTCTCAGCCGCTGAGGACTGTCTGACTATTGCCTCAATGTCGCCGACTTGGGTGGCCTCCCAGCTGCTGCTGAGGGACGGTGCGAAGTCCTAGTGCGTTTTTAAGCAGACTCCTAAGTCTGCGCGCGAGTCGGGGCGCAGCGCCACGCTGGGGTCCGCGCTGCAGCTCCAGGTCAGGCCGCCTCCGTCGCCACCGAGCCGCGGCCCAGCGCAGAGCCCCGCCATCTGGAGCTGACAATGGCCAGTGTGAAGGCAGGAGGCCAGGCCCGCGCCACCCGTTGCATCCCGCGGCGGGTCTGTGTCGCCTGGTCCTCGGCGCCAAAGGCTTGTCCCACAGAAGGCTTCCGGGAGTGATGCGTCCCCACGAGCATCCTCCTCTTCCTTAGCGATCCCCGGATTGCAGAGCTTCAAGACTAGCGAACCGTTTCCCAAGAAATAAAATGGTAAATGAGGAAGCCGTTGGGTGTGTTTAATCTTGTCCTGATGTAAATATGCTCCAGGAGGGTGGGGGAGGGTGGGTGGAATCCTCACCGAGGGTTGGGAGAGAGAAAAGGGAAAAGATATTCTCCAAGAATAACAAACCCCTCCCATTTAGAAAACTGACTCATGGTAATAATGATAACAACAGCAGCACCTTGCAAGTACACTTTCCATCAAGCCTTAACACCAGCTTAAAAATCAAGTTAGCTTCAACTGCAGTTGTGCACCAGCGCCCGTCCCCCTCCACTGCCTCCTCCAGGGCTTTCCTCTCCTCCCTGCCCAACCCCCACCCCCACAGCCTGCCCCCTGCGCTCCCCGAGACACTCGCGCTCTCTGCCCACGCCGCTGCACCCAGAGGCCTGCGTCTGTCCCAGCCCTGGACGCGTGGAATGTCCTAGCTTCCCAGCAGGGGAGTCCCAGTCACTCCCCATTGCCGAGCTTCGCGGCGTCTTGCCAGCCTCCTGGGCCACGTGCCTTGGGTTCCCGGAGCACTGGGGCCCAAGGGCTTCCGGACTGGATCCCGGCGCTCGGCAGGAGGAACTCCGATTCCGCTGCGCAGCAACCCCTAGACCTGCTTTTGTCAGACTCCTCGTCTTTGTCTCTGACGCAGTGACCACGGGGCAGCCACCGGGTGCAGCCAGCTCCGCCAGTAGTAACTTCCGGAGCAGCGGCAGGGCCTGCCTCAGCCACCCCCTTTGGAGGCAGGAAAAGGGGCTGAGGGGCCAACAAAGTGGCTCTCTCCTGCCTCAGAGGTTCAGCGCCTCACAGCTGGGGCGTCGGTTTCGAAGGCCAAACAGAGGGAGCCACACGACCTCCCATTCCAATGTCCATCGCCTTTGCCTGGCAACCCTAGGGCCACCAGAGGGATGGTCCTAGATGCCAGTGACGCTGAGTCCGGGCTGGGGCAGGGGCAGTCTCTTTGAGGGAAAATTTGGACTTTCTCACAACATTTTTAAAAGGACGTTCAAATCAGGCCCATGGATTCCAGACGCCCAGCCCTTCTGCCTGCTCCAGCATCTGAGGCCCTGAAGCCCTGGGCCCCACTGAAACATTTGCTGCTGAAAATGAGTGGCAGAATGAGTGGGAGGAAACTCTCCCAGGAGAGGCTGAGCCAGGAGATTCTAGCTCCTTCTCTGCCCCTCCCCCTCTCTGATGGGATGCTTTGGTGGCAATTCTCTGTCTCTCTTTCTCTCAGTCTACCCTGCTTCCTAGTCTCCTAGGTGGAAGTTTTGGGGACAAGGGTCAAGGTGAAAGAAGAGAGAAGGTGAGTCAGGGCCTGCCAGGCTCTGCTAGAACTTCCTAGAAAGGACTTCCTAGAATTGGTTTTAGGCCCAGGGGCCTGGAGTGCAGCCCCAGGCCCTGGCCTTGGGCAGAGAACAGACCACAATCTCCCCTTCTGCACCTTTGCAGGGCTCCCTGGGGAGCAAGTTGCCCAGCTTTGCTAGTGCCGCTTCCCCAGGAACCGTGCAGTCCTCAGGCAGGATTCACAGGGGAGTCTTCAGGTGGGGCCCAGCCAGGTCCTCCCCACCCAGCTCTCTGGTGTTTTCAGGAGCCTGCAATCATTTTGTGATGCGACGCCAATGGAGGTGATGCAGCGAGGGCACAGAGGAGTGGGCTGGTTGAGAGTCAGGACGAAGCCTCCACTCCCTATTCCCGCCTCCCCACAAATCTCTGCCAGCTGCAGAGAGACCTGAGGCTTGCCGGTGGGGTGGGCGGTGGTGCTCAGTGGGTTGGATGGAGGCAGACAAGCTGTAGCTGAATCCCAAGGCTGAGAAGTGTCCCTGGACTGACATCCCATCTCATTCTCCAGGTCACTCAAGAGGGCGTATCTCCCCTGTCAACCTGAAATGTGACACTGTAGTTTGCTGAACAGGACAGGGGTGGGTGGAACTGGCCCACTTCTCACACAGTGAGTCACACGCAATGGATGGATTTGTTTTGGGTATAGAGGAGAGGAGGCTGAAGATCGGAAATCTATCTTAGGGTTAGAAGGTGTCTGGTGGTAGGCTGGGGAACAGGAAAAAGCTGCAGTTAGGGGCTTCCCGGAGTTGTGTCACCAAGAATCCACTCCGCACCAACCCTCGGCGTCCCCACAAACCCCGCCCGGAATCTATGTAAAAGCAGGAAAGGGACCCTGGAGGTTGTAGGCGGATTCTGGAGTGTGGAGGGGCGAATTGAGCGCGGGAAGCAGCATGACTAGGAAGACAATCTGACTCAGAGCGGGGAAAAATCAAGCCCGATGTCGGAGCTGGTTATTAGTAATTACTACTATCACGGGCATTATTGTTGCTAATTACAGGCGATGTCTCAGTGTTTGTCCTCAGGCCCGGAAAACCGGAGCCCTCCTGATGCTGCCGAAGTCCCTGGGCCTCGAGGCTCCGTGAAGAGAGGGAAGCGAGGCAGGGGGTGAAGGGACCGCCTGGCCGGTGTCCAGGATACGGGTGGCTCAGCCCACCAGCAGAACAGCGTGCCGACTCCGGCCCGATGGCCGCCTTCATCCCGTAGCCCCAACCCGGCCTAAAGCCGGGAAGACGCCAGAGTGCGCTGCTGAAATTCCCGCGGAGTCCGGTGTGCTGGAGAGCGGCAGCGGGGTGAACTCCCGGCCCCGGCTCTGCGTAGGAGGCGGTTCGCTAAGTGGCCCCGGGAGCCGGGACTGGTACCCGGTTCCCCACGGCACCGTCCGGACCTCTCCAGCCACGAGGCGCAAAAGTGGCCTGCCAGCGTCTTCCCAGGCTCAGGGAGGCGAGGAGGTCCGTGCACTTGGCATCTTCTCCCGGGAGCCGCACGGCCAGGGCCGCGGCGACACGGAGTCCCTCTCAAGTGCGCCGCGCCTGGCCGCGTCCTGTCGCCGGGCGAGGCTGAGGATGGAGAGGGGAGACGCAGGGAGAAGAGGGACGCGGGACTTGGACCCAAGAGGCCGCTCCGTTCCCGGTCTGGGGGCGGCGCCGACTCGGGTTCGCGCGTTCCACACAAGTTTCCTGTCGGCCTCTGCACACCTGGTGGACAAACCGGGCGTCCAGGCCACACCGTCTTCCCCCTTCGCTGGGGCGCGGGGGATGTTTCCCTCCGGCTGCCAGGGGGGCTTTCTGGGTGAAGAGAAAGCCCCTCCCCCCGCATCTCCCCCACCCCTCCCTCCGAGAACCCGCGGCGCCGACTGCGCCTGCTTCCCCCTAGCTGGCGACTTCTCCGCGGGGTTTGCCCTCGCTCAAAGTTTGCACAATTGAAAGAGCCCTCAGAGCTCGGCCGCTCCCCGCTTCCCCAAGGGCGGCGAGGCCGGTCACTGGCAGACGATCGGTTACTACCCAGCAGGGGCCCACAGGAACCCGCATCTGGAGTCGGGGGTGTCACGCCACGCCGGTTCAGTGGCTCGCGGAGAGCGTCCGGGTGCACTTCTGCCGAGGATGTCCCCTGGAGGCACCGGCCGCGCGGGACTCTGCGGAGAGGCCGCTCCCCGCCCGCAGTCACCAGCGCCCAGGCCGCCGGCCCCTTCCCGGCTGCCCAAACGGTAGAAAAGCAGGCGCCAAGTTGTTTTTGTTAAAAAGGGGACACACCTCGGCCGCGAAACTGCAAACCCGGTGTCAGACAGCTGTAAACCCGTGTCGACAGGTTGTCAGACAGCTGCGGGGGCTGGTCGGGAAGGAGCCCACGGCCTCCGGGCCCACACCCCGCCGCCCCGACGCGCGCGCCCACCGCCAGAGTAGCTGGCCCGGCCGGCACGGGGCACCACGTGCTCGCGGGAGGGGCGGGAACGGCCGGCGAGGGCGGGCGGGAGGCAGGGAGGGGGCGGGAGGGGAGCCAGGGGCGGGGCCTGCGCTCAAGGGGATGCCAATCAAAGCATCAACTTCAAATTGTGTCTGAAAGCCCCGCCGCCGAGCGGAGGGCGGCCGCCGCAGTCGGCGCGCGATCGCGGATCCGGGCGCAGCCGGGAGCCGGGCGCCTGCGAGCACCGGGCAGAGGAGCCGCGACCGGCCCCCATCTCCCGGCCCGCCCGAGCGCGCCCGGCCGGCCGCCCGCTCCTCCCTAGACCCCTCGCGGCTCCTCCTGCAACCCCCTCCGGCCGGCCTCCGCCTCCCTCCCCGCGCCTTTAATACTCACCCGCTGCGGCGGTCGCCGAGTTCGCGGACATGTCCTTTCCGCAGCTGGGCTACCCGCAGTACCTGAGCGCCGCGGGGCCCGGCGCCTACGGCGGCGAGCGCCCGGGGGTGCTGGCCGCGGCCGCTGCGGCGGCGGCCGCCGCCTCGTCGGGTCGACCCGGGGCTGCGGAGCTGGGCGGCGGGGCAGGCGCGGCTGCGGTCACCTCGGTGCTGGGCATGTACGCGGCGGCGGGGCCGTACGCGGGCGCGCCCAACTACAGCGCCTTCCTGCCCTACGCCGCGGATCTCAGCCTCTTCTCGCAGATGGTGAGTGCGTCCGGCCTCCCCCGCTTCTCCTCTGTCTCACCCGCGCCAGGGCAAGGGTGGCGGGTCGCCCGGGAGGGAGAGACGACGGGTGGACCTGGTCCGGACGAGGCACTAGAAAGGTCCGGGGGCAGGTTCCCGGTGGCCCAGGCCGCGGCCCCGGGGGACGCAAGAGGGCTGCGTGGCCGGGAGGGTGACGGCTGGGCCATCTCGGCCTGGGAAAGCGGAAGGCCCGGGCCAGGGAGCGGGTAGCGAGAGAGTCCAGAGAGGCCGCAGAAGCAGGCCCCGGGAGCGCCGCCCGCGCTGGAGGTCGGGGGCAAACTCGCCTGGCCCGGCCAGGGCGCCCGGGCAGGCCCACGGGGTTCCCGCAGGTCGGCCCGGCGTAGCGTAGCAGGACTTCCCTTCCTGGCCGCGGGTTCCACTCGCGCGACCTCTTTAGTTTTCGAACCGAGTCTGGAAAACTTGATTTTCTCCCTCTTTAGCAGCTCCGAGATAGTTGTATCCGAGTTTGCCAGACAGATCCCTTTTAAGCCTAGTAGAGTCAATCAAAATAATCTTAACAATAGAGGTCCAAAGGGATGGAGAGGTCTCTCCATGGCGTGAGTGCGAATTTGAGATTAAACAAAAATTAAGTTGCAGTAATGTTTTGGTGTCTGAAACGGTGTTTGATTTTACTTTTGTAAGTTGCCAAAGTTTTCATTTCATTTGCACCAAAAGAAAAGCACTTTTCTTCCTTCGTTACATAATGGAGGATTAAAGAAAACAGTGTCCCTTGGTTTAAAATAAATGGTGTCCTCTTAGTCTCCCGTCCCAGTGGGTGTTAGATGTGGGGGCAGGCGGCTGCACATTTAATTCTCCGCGGGGGCATTGGCCTTCCTGCCGGTCCAAATGATCCATTTTCCTTGGTCTGACTGCAAGGTCGGTGCTTAAACTTCGGACGGCCGGTGAATTGTGCGGCGGGCGCGGGGCCCTGGGAGGCAGCCCCCTCCTGGGTCGCTGCCCGCGGGATAAAGCAATTTCCAAGCACCCGCGATGTCTCCCCGCTCCCCGAAGGAGAAGCGGGGAGTAAACGCCCCTCAAGTGTGCACAAGCAAAGAGCGGGTTTCCCTGTAACTTTTCTTGTAGTTTTGAAAGAAAGCGGCCCGGCTGCCTTTCAGGTCTCTTACTATCGAAAAAGATCAGCCCCCATTTTGTTCAGGCGGCGGTGAGGCCGGGACGCGATGAGAGATTTACAAGGTGTCCTTTCAAACAGAATTCCCGGTGGAGACGAGGCTGAAATGTCTTCTTTACAATTACAACCAAAATAATTAGAAAAGCGCAAAGTACCTTTTGCAACGATTGGGCAAAAACGAAATCTAGCCGCAGAAACGTTTTCTCTGCGGCCTCAGTCACCAGACTAATTAGTCCAAGAAATCTTCTGGTCTTTACAACTTTCTCAGAGTTGCTAACATTGCAACTCGATCATTTTTACATAGAGGATGAACATTTTTTACAGAAATGGCGAATGCAGTTGTGTGCCATTTGGGAACCCTGCCTGTGTTTGCGGGGGAGGGAGAGAGCTTCAGTGTGAGGACCTGCACCCTTTGTGGAGAGCTGGGGAAGGGAGATGTTTGCTGTTCTGAGTTGTTTTTCCCCTCTAGAGGGATAATATGTAAAAATTATTCCCACCCAAAAGGTGTGTGTTTCCTCCAGCTCTCCCGCTGGTGCTGAGAGTAAACTCAAACCCAAACCCTGATTCTAGGCCTAGGTTTCCAAGTCATTATAATTGGGTGTTTGGAAGTCAAAAGATAAAATTGTATTTGAATGTCTGTCTGGGCAATTTATGGTAATAATGAGGCCTAATGAGGTTGTTAGAAAGATAAAATGTTATTTACCAAAAAACCTGATGGGATAATTCGACTTGCTGTGTTTTACTACTGATGATAAAAAGAATATTGATTGCAAATAAATCACTGCCTCTAAATGCCTGCAAACAGTTAGTGTTTGCTCCCTCCAGATCAAAGTCAAACTTAAGAGATGAAGTAACTGAGAAGAGGCCTAGGATACTGAACCGGTTCCCCTCCTGGCCGCCGGTGGTTCCCAGCCCTTGCGTTAATATTTTACAGGCTAAGCCTTCCTTTTGTATTTAAAAAAAAAAAAAATAGTGTTTTTGTTATTGTTGTCGATGATGGCCGGGATTAAAATTTTAAATTATCTGTCACCACTAAAGACATTTTAATGTGGGGAAACCATTATATGCAGATTAATTTGGAAGGCAGAGGACTGCTTTCGTTTTAAATTGCTGGCGGATTTAGACCGGTGGAAAACCCGGGATGGTTTATTTTGATTGAGCCCCCTCTGGGTGGCAGAGAGGAGGCTTGGGCTCTGGGCCCTTTACGTTTGGAGAAATGGCTTTATCAACTCAGTTGAAAGGTTTTTCCCTCTAGCTAGTGAAAGATAAACTTGGAAATGCAGGTTTCTCCAGGGGTTGGTTGTGGGGACAGGGGTTGCCTAGGGAACTTGCAGGGGCCGCGGCTTCTGTTGTGCTCTTCTGGAGAGCGTACTGTTTCTGGAACTTTTCTAGAGTGGCAAAAACGATCTCCACTGTCGGTGAAAGGGCAGTTCCTGAAGTCAGCTCGTGGTCCTGGCTCCCCTTCTCCCCAGCAGTGAACTGGGGGTGCCTTCCTGATCTGCCCAGCACAGGAGAGCCCCGCAAAGCGCCCGGGAGGCCCTCGAGCCCACTGGAGCGGCTTCTTCCCACTTTCCCATCTTGGGGACTCATCTCTCTCTCTCTCTCTCTCCCTCTCTCTCTCCACTTCCCTCCTCTGTCTCCTCGATGGCTCTGCCCTGTGGCTTCAGGGCTCGCAGTATGAACTGAAGGACAACCCTGGGGTGCACCCCGCCACCTTCGCAGCCCACACGGCGCCGGCTTATTACCCCTACGGCCAGTTCCAATACGGGGACCCCGGGAGGCCCAAGAATGCCACTCGCGAGAGCACCAGCACGCTCAAGGCCTGGCTCAACGAGCACCGCAAGAATCCCTACCCCACCAAGGGCGAGAAGATCATGCTGGCCATCATCACCAAGATGACCCTCACGCAGGTCTCCACCTGGTTCGCCAACGCGCGCCGGCGCCTCAAGAAGGAGAACAAGGTGACGTGGGGAGCGCGCAGCAAGGACCAGGAAGATGGAGCTCTCTTCGGCAGCGACACCGAGGGCGACCCGGAGAAGGCCGAGGACGACGAGGAGATCGACCTGGAAAGCATCGACATTGACAAGATCGACGAGCACGATGGCGACCAGAGCAACGAGGATGACGAGGACAAGGCCGAGGCTCCGCACGCGCCCGCAGCCCCTTCTGCTCTTGCCCGGGACCAAGGCTCGCCGCTGGCAGCAGCCGACGTTCTCAAGCCCCAGGACTCGCCCTTGGGCCTGGCAAAGGAGGCCCCAGAGCCCGGCAGCACGCGCCTGCCGAGCCCCGGCGCTGCAGCGGGCGGCCTGCAGGGTGCGCCGCACGGCAAGCCCAAGATCTGGTCGCTGGCGGAGACAGCCACGAGCCCCGACGGTGCGCCCAAGGCTTCGCCACCACCACCCGCGGGCCACCCCGGCGCGCACGGGCCCTCCGCCGGGGCGCCGCTGCAACACCCCGCCTTCCTGCCCAGCCACGGACTGTACACCTGCCACATCGGCAAGTTCTCCAACTGGACCAACAGCGCATTCCTCGCACAGGGCTCCCTGCTCAACATGCGCTCCTTCCTGGGCGTTGGCGCGCCCCACGCCGCGCCCCATGGCCCTCACCTTCCTGCACCTCCACCACCGCAGCCGCCGGCCGCCATTGCCCCGGGGGCGCTCAACGGAGACAAGGCCTCGGCCCGCAGCAGCCCCACGCTCCCAGGTATAACTCCAGGCCGCGACCACCTGTCCCCTAGCTGGGAATTCAGAGGCCTGGCTAGGTGTGGTAGCGTGGGGTGCAGCATGGGCCGAGAGGGTACCAGGCAGTGGCCGCTGAGCCCTGGGGCTGCGCTTAATCCCTGCTTCAATTTAGAAAGCCAGACAAGGCCCTAGGGCGCTCCCAAGAGAGCTTTGCTCTACCGGCGAGCCTGCTACGGGGTGGTGGTGGGGTGAGGGGTGATGTTTTCCGGCGAATCTGCCTGGGCAGCAGGCAGAAGTTGGTGGGAAGGAGGCCTGGGACCTCTCCCGCCCGTCTCTCCGTCCTAACTCTGCCTCTTCCGATCTCTCGCAGAGAGAGACCTCGTCCCCAGGCCAGATTCGCCCGCACAGCCGTTAAAGTCGCCCTTCCAGCCGGTACGCGACAAGTGAGTGCTGTTTGCTTTTGCTATGGGAGGAGGCGGTGGGGAGGGGGAGGAGGAGTGGTAGGGACCCGGGCGGAGCTGGCTGGGTGGCGGTGGGGGTCGCGCAGTCCTTGCTGAAGGAGCGCTCCCCGCCAGCCCTGGGTGCCGGGCGAGCCGAGGAGACTGGAGTTTCTCCCGAGCCGGGAGCCGCGCTGGCTCTCGACCCCGCCCCCAGGGCTCCGCTGCTGGAATCGGCGACGCCTGGCGCTGCGTCCCCCACTCACAGTGCCTTCTTGTCTCGCTGTGTTTCCCATGCAGCTCTCTGGCCCCGCAGGAGGGAACGCCGCGGATCCTAGCAGCCCTCCCGTCCGCCTGATTAAGGGTCTTCTTTTACTTTTGCGGGGGGGGAGGGGGGAGGAGTTGGGGAGGGAGGGAATGTGGGAGGAATTAAAACAAATATTTCAGACTGGTGTAAAGGACAAATATGACAAGGACGTCAAGGACTCCCGTCCATCGCTTTCTGCAGAAAGGGGCTTGCTGGGTCCTGAGCTCGCGTCCAGGTGGCCAGGCCTCTGCCGGCGGCTCCGTTGGCTGCGATTATCGGGTTCGGTAAATGCCCCCACGTGCTTGTGTCTCTTTCCCCCTTTTCTGTATATAGAGTGATTTCAGATTGTAAATAGCGCGTCAGCGAACTTGTCTAAATCATATATTTTTGTCTAATAAACTAAATGAAATGATGCCCCCTCCCCGCTCCTGCTGCTGTGTGCCTGTCCAGTGTGTGTGTGAAAGTGTGTGTTTGTGTGTGAATGTGTGTGTGTGTGTGTGGCAGAAAGAGAGACATACAGAGAGAGAGAGAGAGAGAGAGAGAAGTGGGGGATACAGGGATCCTGGAACCCTGGGCAGGACCCAAGGGCCTGTGGCTGGGGGAGATGGGCTTCTCATGGGGGGCCTTTAGAGGCTGTTTCCACCCAAGAGGCAGGTGCTTTAAACATCTCTTGGTTGTTTGTGGCTGTCGTTGAATTTTTAAATATTGTCACTGTGGCGATTTCTTGCTGGCAGTTCGATTGCTTTCACGAACATTTTTCTGAGACTTAATTTTCTCAGGACATAAATAAGTTCAATTTTAGGCAGTTTTACAAAACGATTTTATAACGTCGGTAAAAATGGAGGAAAAAGAATTTTTATTTGCGATCCCAGAGAACTAAGGATTAGAAATCAGTTTATAACTAGTTGTCTCAACAGCGCATCGTGGCACCTGGTGGTTTTCTGGGTTGAGTGTGAAAATAATGGAGTATTGCTTTGCATGTATGTTTAGTGATTTGGTAAAATCAGACTCGGGAAGAAATTGGAAGGCTCTTTAAAACTCCACAGATGGGCCAGCCGGGATGCTGTGCGGGGGTTCTCTGCCGTGTGAGGTGTGAACGAGGGGCTGATGCTGTGTTGGGAAGCGAGAAAGAGGAGGTGGCTTTGGTCTCCCAGGGAAGCCCCTTTACACTTGGGTTCCACGGACTGCGTCCTTTGCTCTCAGGCGCGCGCACCGCGGGAGTCCAGAGCAAACTGCCCCTAGATGGCCTTGGCCGGGCAGCGGGGAGGCAGCTGGGAGCAGCGATGTGGGGAAACACTCGCAGCGGGGCTGGCCTCGGGCGCGCGCAGGTGGGGAAAGGCCTAGGAGCCTGGACATCGCTGCGGATCCGGGACATCAGCATCAGTGGGTTCGGAAAGGAACGCGCGCCAAGCGCGGCAGCCGTCACCTTCAGGAGGCTTTGCGGACCCGGCGCAGGGCCTTCAGGGCGCAGGCGACTCTGCGTTGAATGCGTGGAAACTGAGCCAGCAAATATTTCCAAAACTGCCAGCGAGGATGTGGGCTGCTGGGAAAAACGGTCTAGTGGGGACAGGGCCGAGTCCCGAGGTCAGAGCGGCCATCCTCCGCTCGCACCCCCAGCCTGTGACCCGCCCTTCTCGGCCTGCTGGAGACCCGCTGGCGCCAGGGCTGCGCCTGGGGACTCCGTGCATGGCCGAAGCGAGGGGGAAAGTCGGGGCGCTGGTGTCTTTTCAGAGGTTCCAGGAAAGAGGGAGGCTCGCGTTAGGACTAGGAGGTGCCAGTCCACGGCTCCTACCCGCCCCCGACGCCCGCATCCTTCTACAGCCCTCCACCGCGTTCCTGGTCCCTGCAGAGGGGAGGGTCCTCTCCCTGCCCCGAGGCGGGAGGAAAAGCGGCGAAGAGGAGGCTCGAAGGGCGCCGCGTAGGGCAAGTGGGCCGAGGACACGTGGGGTGCGTCGGGGATCGGGGAGTGGGTGGGGTGGGATGAGCCAGGGAGGAGCCGGGCCGGAGCTGAGTGGACCGCGGGCGGACGGACTCGGGCCGGGCCCGGGGGAGCAGCTCCGCAGTCTGAATGGACGTGCTCCAGGCGCCCTCTATGGTCCGAAAGCGGAATGCGGCCTTGACCAGCGCCGATCTCGCTCCTGGGGTGTGGGGCAAATCTGGGGGCGCTGGGCCTTGGGGCTCCGTGGGCACGAGTCTGGATTTGTAGTGGTGGGGACCGCTCTGTGTTCCAGGGCTGCACCCACTGGTTCTTTGGGTGTGTTTTGGGGGAGTGCCGGGCCTGCAGGTTAGGCTACTGGCATTTGGAGGGAGTGAGCACTGGGCTCTACGTGGGGTGCTTTTATTGTCCAGTGCCTTCCTTGCTAAATCAGAGAGGTGTTTCTCATCTGCCCTCGGCCCTAGCCCTTCGTGGATCATCAGAGCCCTGGGCTCATCATTCCAGAGGTTCTGCAATGGGGCCCTAGAGCCTACTTTGACTGCTGGGCCCAAATGGATCTTGTGTCCTTAGCCAGATCGTGTCTCTAGAGAGGCTTGACCAGCTACGCCCTTCGCCTCTGATGAGGAATTGTGTTCCCAGCCACAGAGACGTGCTGCTCAAGCAACCAATGTGCTGGGAGATGCCTTCTGGGTGACGCTGGAAACAGCAGATTGGATTCAGGTGGGCCAGGTAGAGTTCTCTGCCCCTGGGCAAGCTCAGCTCTTTATTTCCCTGAATCAAATTGGATGGTCTGTGCTGGCACCTGCTGCTTTGCACACCCCTATTTCCACCCTTTCCTGATTTTTTTGTCAATGCAAGACATTTGGGACCCCCCTACCCCCACCCCCACAAGAACTGCTGCTGAGGTCGCTTGGCCAGCACGTGCTCATCCTTGGGAGTCCTGGCTACTGAGCTGCATGGCCTAGAGTCATGAAAGGTGTGTGCACCTTTCTGAGAGCTAAGTTTTCCATACAAGGAAATCAGATCGCCAGCCTCAGAATTATTTTTCTCCAGTGAAAAGCTACAAATGAATTTGTAATGGAGCACTGAAGGCATTTTTGTCCTTTGTGCACTATTTGTTTACATCTTTCTGGCCATGGGAGCCATCTAGGTGTGCAGGGTCCCATGGGAGCACCCCACGTGCCGGGTGCTTCAGCTCCTGAAAAATCTGGAGTGGACATAGAAAATCCACAAATATCATTTGCTTCTAAAAACAAAGCCCTGTTAGTTCTGGAGGAGCTTTCTGCCTGGGGAAAGAGGCTTCCCTACCTCAGCAGTGCCCAGGACAGTTTCAGAGGTGGCAGCTGCTCTGTGGCCAGCAGGGAGGAGACAGTCCCTGAACAGACTAAGGGGAGATTGTCCACAGGACTAATTTCCAGACATAGGGTTCCCCCTGTCATCAGAAATGGGTTTCCTATAGAAAAGTTCCCTTTTCTGGTTATATTAGGCTTTTTCTGGAGGGGTGTGTGTGTGGGGGGAGCAAGACACAAATCTGGTCCTGGGCTCCTGAGTTCTGTGTTACAGCCCTGGCAGCCCCCAGCCCAAAGGTTGAGCTGGAGTCTCTGAAATCTCCCTGCTCCCACCATCCTGCCCACTGTCCTCTGATCAATTACATTCACCAGCACATTTATCTCGCCTGCAATATGGAGAATTCATATTCATATCTCGGTTTTAGTGGTCTGACACTGATTAATGTAATACGCGCCTCGGCTCCAAGGGGTGCGCCACCGATGAATCATGCCCTATAAAGTTACAGTCGTCCTTGTAGGTGGGACTCTGCCAGAGAGCAAGGAGGCTGGAGTGAGGGAGGGAGGCAGAAAGGAGAGAGGACACGGTGGGCCACAGCACCCGGGGGTATCTGGGACAGGCACCGGCCTTTGGCTTTTCAACATGGAGGGTTCATGCAGGCTCTGTCCTCTCTGCTTTTGAACCTCTTGCCTGAGAGGGGAATGCTAATTCCACCCTCCCCTGCCCGCCCCAGCCATGATGCCAGTGGGTCGCTGGTCGCCTCCTCTCACAGAGGCAAGGTCTAGGGTGGGGTTAGGGATTCCAAGTGGAGATGGGGTTTGTGGACTTCAACTTGGGAAGAGTGGACCACTGAATGCACTTCTCGAAATGACAGGGCCCTGTGTGTTGGTGGGGACTGCAAGTTGGAGGTCAAAAAAACGGAAGGTAGCAGAGGCTAGGGAGGGTCGCCGGCAAGGCTGGGGGAGCATTGCCCCCACAGAGGAGCAGAGCTTTGTGGTGCCCTTGCGAAAAGAACTTGCAAGGCCAGAGGAACCTCCTGTGGTCAGTGGCCACCGCCTCTGCAACGCGGGCCACACCGCAGGACCCGGCACTGCCATAGGAGTCAGCCAGGCTCTGAACCCTCCAGAAAGGAAAGGGAGGCTTTGGGGAACCACTCACTGAGCGTGCTCCCAGTGCCTGGTGACTTCTCTGTCCCCACAGAGGGCCCTGCCATCTCGCTGGCCCCGAAGTCAGCATGTGGCACCAGGTGGGGAGGGAATGTGGGGTGGCCCTGGGGCCGTAAGTCCAAGCTGGGGGCCAGGAGACAGGGCAAACAGTGGAGGGGGCGCATTCTGGTGGAATTAAGAAGCCCACCCACCTTTAGGTGTCCCTTGAGCCAGCGAGCGTGGGGAATGCGTAGATGTGTGGAAGGAGAGCTCCCCACTCAGGGCACCCAGCCGCCTCGCCCGCCCGGAGACTTTTTCTGTGCCTTGGCCACCGAACCCAGTGCATGGACGGCCCTAGAGGAATAGGAGCGGCTCCAGGGAGAGGCCATGCTATCCAGGTCTTCTCCGGCGCTCCCCACAAAGCCAGCGACTCCAATTATGACTCCGGAGCTGACAGGCCTGCCAAGGTCATCCCGCGGGGACTGCCGGCCGCCTTTTGTACCCGGCGACTGGCGGCTGGACGCAGATCCCCTTCCCTTGCCCCAGAATGACGTCTGAAAATGGACCTCTTAGGGCCAGCGCGGAAGGGGGCCAGATGCCAAGGCGGTCCCGGCCCGGTGACTTCAGCACTGTGAGCCCCAGGCCTGGGGGCCCCGGGTATTTTGAGGGGCCCAGGAAAATGGTTTAATTTCATATAAAAATACCCGGTAATTTTTGGGTCCAAGAAAATGTGTTAATGTATATCAATATATTCATTTTTATACCAATGGAGTGGTAAAACAAAATTTTTTAATAAGTTTCTCATGAAGAAGGAGTCTGCCTTAGGCCCACGGAAGTCACCACGTGGCCTGGGACTGAGGCGGCTTCAAGAGCGACCTAAAATGTTAGGATTGCTCTAAATGAGGAAGCAGGGAAAATGCGGCCTTGAACCCGGGAGGGAGCAAGGGATGGAGCTGCGCGCTGGGTGGCAAGACATGGCAAGCCAGGCAGCTGGGACCCAGGGACCGCTCGGCCGCGCCGCAGGATCCCAGGCTGTGGGCCTGAATGGTGACCACGCGGAGCACGCGCCCCGGAGTCAGCTCCCGTCCGCGCCGTCCCAGCTCCCCGCCGGAACCCGGCGCCCCTCCTCGAGGAAAGGCCGGCCCTGGTCCTTTCTGGGCAGTGACGGGGGTCAGGCCGACCTGGGGAAGAGGCCGAGCAGTCAGCGCCCCTCCTTCCCCTCGGGCGGGGTATAAGTGGCCGCCTTCTCCGCGGCTGCTGTTGGGCTTCTGAAGACGCAGCGGGTGTCTCTGATCCCCTAATCCATTTATCCAGAGTCCTGAGCGCAATGGCTGGTGCGGGGACACAATGGCAGGAGGTGGTGGGGGTGGAGGGAGACCGGGCACTCAGCTAGCGCCACTCTCCTCCCGCCCCACCCGAGACGCTGAGCCACGACCCACCCTCCACGGGTCCCACGCCCTCAGGCAGAACGCAATGGTGGGAGTGACGCCAAGGTCGGTGAAATCTTCCAAATTGAAGGGCTTTTATTTTAAATTCCGATTCCCCTTTGAAACAGCCCTTTCGATGAGGGAAGAAGCCAGCTCGGTTTCTGCGTGCGTGTTTGTGATGATCTGTCTGTGAGCGCGGCACTCTGGAAGGTCATCCAGGTTGCGGACGCCCTGATAGCGGGGTGACAGCCTGCAGGATTCCCCAGCTGGTCGCTTTCATTCTTGGGGTGTGTGTGTGTGTGTGTGTGTGTGTGTGTGTGTGTGTTTCTCTGTCTTCTCCTGTTTGCTGTTGGTCGCTGCTGTGTCTTTGCTTGTACTGAATTTTAAACATATGCTTAATTGCCAGAACCTTGGATAGCTGCAGAAATGACTGAAAATATTAAATACATCTGTGAGATGGTGGGCAAGAGAAATTAAAAAAGGTGCTCTCTGCAGTGAATGTTCAAAAGATCTCACAATGAAGTGATTAACATTTTTATGAATAAAATTAATCACGCATTAAACTCTGCGGCACAGTACATCTGAAAGCCAAATGTGCACCCGAAGCCCCGTTTCTTACACCCAAGAATTTGGAGCCTTCCCTGGCCCACAGCAAGCACTCAACCGTTAGGAATTTCAGAGTATTTATGAGAAGATAAGTCAATAAGAGATATCTAAGTTTGAGCTACCCCCTCTAAAGAAAAACCCTCCAAAAATGCCTCCACCGCCCTCTTCCCCCAACTCCTTAACACACAAACACATGGCAACATTAAAAAGCAACCAGTAATTTTTTTCTTTTTTCTTCTTTTCTTTTAGCAAACTCTCAACCAAAGCATGCCATTTCCATTCTCAGATATGCACATGGGATATGTGGTCCTGGGTCCGGGAGGGCAGGCAGGGCTGATGCCAGAGGAGGGGCTGGAGTCCGATTTTCCCTTCCTGACCCCCATCCTGGGCCCACTGTTCTGGCAAAGCTGATCAGATCGGAGGGCGGGTCTTCCGCATTGTTAGAATTTCCACTCTTCCAGATAATAAAGTGTGATTTCTCCTCTCTCTGTCTCCCCTTCTGCCTCCTTTCTAATCTCTTGCCCCTGTGGTTTTGGGATTATTCCAGCAGGCTGTACAAAGGGAAGCGAAGGCATCTGAAGTGTCACTCTACAGCTGTGCAAAGTAACAGCATTTCCATTTTGTTGATGCTCCCAGCTCATGTGTGCAGCAGAAGGTGAAATCAAAGAAGCCGGTCTTCCTCAGTTGTGCACATTATTTTTGACTGCTGTGGCGAATCTCTCCAAGCTCCGTGAACCAATAAAACAACGGTCCCTGTTTGAGTTGATATATTAATATTTACTGAGGATTTGCAAGGTTGGGGTTAAATGTCAGCAGATTGCGGGGGCAGACCTGTGGGGAATAATTAAACAAATCTCACAGCAGTTCAGCTTCCTAACATCTTTATTAATCTTTTTTCTCCTTCCCTCCTGAAAGAGTACATTGAAATATTGCTTTTGCAACCTTAGAGAAGATTCAGAATAAGCTTAATAATAAAATACTGCGTTGGCGATGTGTGTACCTGATGGTGCCCCGGACCGTTCCCTTCCAGATGTCAGTGAGTGGGGGAGACTCTGATGTGTGAGTCATCACCAAGCTGTTGTGATTCTCACCTGCTCTTCTATCGAATTTATTGTGACCAATTTGCCAAACACAATAAGACTGTTCCTGTGATTTGATCCACGCCCTGGCTATGCCTGCACAGCCCGCTCTGCTGAGCAAGGTGACTGCAAGCTGCTTGTTCCGAGGCCTGCCTTCTTTAACGTGATTGCAGCGTGCACTTTAGTACAAGTTCGACAATTCTTTTTAATAAGCTTCATAATTAGTGTTGGGATGCCTCATTACAAGTCATAGCCTGTAGCGGTCCTAGGCCACACAGCCCTCTGCAATCTGATTTATTTTTTATCAGGCAGCAGGAGCTGTCTGGAGTTTTTGTTTGTATAATGGGGGCCTGCATTCGGCCCCCAGTGTAAAAATACCACCAGGAAATTAATTGCTTCTGTGTGGATTCACCACAGATGTGTCCTGTTGATCAGAATAGTATATTTTTGACTTTGCTGTCCTGCAGTGAATTGTAAAAAAATAAAATGAAAGCCAGCAATGCAAACATATTAGCATCCATGTAGATTCAGGAGGCATAATTGAAAACATGGGGCTTCGAAGGAGGGTGTCCAGGGCAGGTTCGAGATTCTGGTAAGACTTTTTTCCTTCCTTTCCCTTTTCTCACAGCTCTTATTTGATAAGAAACCCATGTATTTTTGTATTGCCTGTAAAGGAAACTTCTCCATGAAAAGCACAGGGCCAGAGTCTCAGTTGGTTTCTGGCTGAAAGATTACTCACGATAAATACACCCCAGCAGAGTGGCCGATTTCCCCGACACCCACCCCCGGCATCAAGACCCCTGCAAGCTTCAGCAGACAAGGGCCTGTCTCAAGCGTGCCTCCCGGCCACCTCAGAGGGAACACAGGTGGATGCTCGGCGGCCAGGCTTGTGGACACTTCGAGGGTGGCATGTGTGTGCCACATATTTCCCCGTGCAGACCCTGGTTTCCCCGCATTGCTCCCTGGGCTAAGACAGAAATACATGCCAAAGTCTTCCTTCCGTCCCTTTGCTCTTGCATCCCATTACTTGACCAGCTCCTGAATTCTGATTAGGTTGTGAATTGCACCTCCAGCTTTGAACACTTAAAGGATTTTTTTTTTTTTTTAATCTTAGTCCCTGAATTAGAATGTGTTACTTCTGTGTTCTCTTCCCAGCACTGGACGGGTCATTGTTGGTGCTTCCGTGTGGACGGATCACATCCCGAGGGTGGACATTTTGCTCCTGTATTCCTTTGTTTGTTCTTTGTCGTCCAGGAGTTGTATCATTCTCCTTGTCCTTCTCTTTTGAAGTCTCATGTGGTCAGCCGTCTGCTTTCCTTGCTCAGCACGGTGTTGGCATGGGGTTTGTAAATTTCATTTCAGATAACATCTTGTTTGTGAAAAAAGAAAACTAAAGATCAGTGTAATGATGATAGTGAAGCATATGGAATTGTGCAGGAAAATAAATAGGTTTAGTTTACACAAGAACATACTGCTCTGATGGTTTTATTTTATTTTATATTTGTTTTTTCTCTGGTTTTAAATGCTCCTAAAGACACATTTGGCATGTTTGCACCAGTAGCAAGGATGTGCAGAGACGTATTGACGGAAGAATTCTAGTGGTTCCCTATTACAATTCTATAACTTGCCATATTACGACTTTCTTATCACCAGTAAACGGTAGCTGCCAGAGCCTACAGGGGGCAAGGGCTCCCAGAAGGAGAGGCATGAGGAAACCTTGCCAAGAAGCCAAGGGAAGGGCCAGCGGTCACTCCCACATGGCATGCAGACGGAGGGTCCTCCAGCATCATGGGGTCAAGAGTTGCCCAAGTGTATGTTCGTGTGTGTGGGGTGTGTGTGTGTGTGTGAGAGAGAGAGAGAGAGAGCACTAGCTCTCAGGGTGGTGATGTTGGGGAGGAGGCCTAGAACTGGGTTTCTCCCTCTACATAATCTACTCTCTCTTTATCCTGCTCCCAGATACCTCTCAGCCTCGGGAGAAGACTCTTAGAGAAGCTTGTTACAAATGCATATTCCTCAGCCACCCCATCCTCAATTCCTGTTTCAGCAGGAGTGGAGAGGGCCCAGGAATGTGCATTTTAAATCAGGGTCTTAGGATCATTCTGAAGCTGAAGGTGTAGCCTAGGCTTCGAGCCTAAGCTGCATTAAATGACTTCTTGCTAGAGAAGCCCCCACTAAAAGAGTCCAGTGTCACCCGCCCTGGTTTATTAACACTTGAACTGGGATGGGAAGGTTTTAACTTATTGCAGAGCCAAACAAATTAATCTTTAATGGTGAGCATTGCTTCTGCTCAACCAAGGGAGGGGACCTCTGGGAGCTCTCTGCAGTGCTCCCTCGGCCAGCTCCTGGGGGAGGGGCCTGGTCACCGTGAACACATTCTGGTTGTGCAGAACCCACGGCGACAACAGATCTTCGCTGGTGTCCTACTGGGTCCACGGCCATCAGGGCCATTTATCAATTCCCAGCAGTTAAAAAGGGGATAATGAAATGTTGCCTGATCCCCAGCTTATGGCTGGAACTGAAATGCATGGCAGATTCATTTGTCAGCCAGCAGCAGCGGTGGCATTTTGGGGTCTCTATTCTAGGGACAGTACATTCCAAGGGTCTTCCCTGCAATGGAGGGCCGCTGATTATTTGTGACATAATTAACCTTTACTCATGCACATTTTCCTTTTTACTATTCATGCAGTTGCTAATTCCAAAAGTAGATGGCAGTTGTTCAAGACGTAATGAAACGGATGCCGTGAGTGAGAGTCTCTCATTTGGTGAACGAGGCTGCGGACCCTTGATAGAAGGTCCACATTGAAGGAAGCCCCCAGTGAAAGGAATAATAAAATAATTGGAGTAATAAGAATAATAAAATATTGGGGAATAACAAAATGTTGTTGAGTACAGTGTTGTGAATGAGACCTGAATGCTGACCCCAAGTGACCTCCAAGGTAGGACAAGGAACACAAAACCCAGGAGACCTTTCCAGGGAAAAAAAGCAAAAAGATCACCACACCCAAGGCACTTGCTTTCCTTTTCATTTTTCCTCCCTCTGTCACCCACATAGAAAAATAAAGATAGAAAAGAATTTCTTAGCCAAGTTTGAAACCAGCCTAATTTGCATGGACTGATGTTCATTTTATCTTGGGAAATACTCCTTACTTCTAAGAAGGAAGATTTTTTTAACTTTGTTAAGAAAGGTGACTGGGCACAAGGGCTCACGCCTGTAATCTCAGCACTTTGGGAGGCCGAGGTGGGTGTATCACTTGAACTGAGGCGGGCATTTTTGAGATCAGCCTGGGCAACATGGTGAAACCTCGTCTGTACTAAAAATATAAAAATTAGCAGGGCATGGTGGTGCATGCCAGTAATTCCAGCTACTTGGGAGGTTGAGGCAGGAGAATCCCTTGAACCTGGGAGGTATAGATTGCAGTGAGCTCAGATAGCCCCATTGCACTCCAGCCTGGGTGACAGAGGGAGACTCCATCTCAAAACAAACAAACCAAAAAAGACTCTTTCAATCAAATCAAGAGAAATGTAAGGAAATACATAGATGTGGTCAGGACCGTGTGTTTTTAGTAGAGACGGGGTTTCTACTAAACCCCGTGGCCAGGTTGGTCTCAAACCCCTGACCTCAAAACATCTAAACTCTCTCCATAGTTTTCTGACTTTTCATGTTGTAACTCATGCCTTTATTTAAATATTATTTTGTTATTTTATAAGATGCCATGTTTATATGGAAGTTGCAGAGAGCCAAGATCACACAACTGCATTCCAGCCTGAGTAAGAGAGCAAGACTCTGTCTCAAAAAAAGAAAAAGAAAGGCCCCCCAAACATATTGGGCATCAAATATCTGTTAAAAGCAAACATTTTGATAAGGTAAGTATAAATGAAACAGAAACATATGGTTTTGATTTTTTTTGAGAAGCTTACTTTGAACCCCAAATATTTTTAGAAAGTTTGAGGTGTTCAAACACTGTGCAGTTGGGTACACCCATCCATAACTTTAAGGGGCTGAATTCAATGCACATGTTTTGGATATATTTACAATTACCAGAGTCAACTGTTCATTCTGGATAGCTTTTGATGTGGAAGAATTCCTCTGGGACTTTAATAATCACTCTGCAATCTCTTTTCCCTTTTGGAAGTAGAAGGGTGTAACTTCCCAGAGTTGCATAACCTCCTTGTCCCTCACATTGCATACTGACTCCAGTCTCTTGGCTGCTAAGTGCTAGGGAGTATCAAAGTCACAGAAATGCCTTATCCATGGTAGAAAGATGTTACTGTTGGAGGGAGAGTCCAGAGCTCATCAGTGCAGGTCACGACTTGTGACTCTCAGGTAGGAATGAGAGTGAGCCCTTGTTCTCATTCCCTGCCTTCCACCTCCTGAAGGGCTCAGATACAGGCAAGTTCTCTGGAATTTCCGCTGGTGGATGAGTTTTACTGATGACATTTTAATTTCGATGAGTCAAAAATCAGTGCTGCGGCATGTGTTATGTAAAAACAGTTCATATTTTAGAAAGTTAAAGCCTATCTCCCAGCCCTAAAGAGATAACTTTAAAATGACTTCCCACGAGTGTCAACACATGTACGCAGGCAGATAGAGGAGAACGTATCTTAGTCCTGACTTAGGATCATCAAAATTCCTGAACCTTAAGGAGCAGTTGTGGGGTGCCAGGCATTCTTTGTAGTTGACACGGAGTAATGGATCTGGTGAGGCTGGAGTTACTATTCACGTAATTTTAAGGCTGGTGGGACTGGGACACAGAAGTCACCTCTGAAGCTCGAGCTCTACTGCCTCTGAATATAGCCCCCCGCCCCCTGCCCAATGGCATGGGAGGAGGTGGGGCTCTTGCCATGCCTGCCTGGTGCATCATGGTGTAGCTGTCTTCCTGAGCCTTGAAGGGCTGTGGGACCTCCCTTGCCATGGGAGCCTCTGTGTGCCCTGCTCCCTGATGGCCCTCTGTGGCCCTCAGCCCCTGCCATTGCTTCACTAACCCCTAGGGATGGGGCTGATCTGTTGCAATGTTTTCCTTTTAAAATTGGGCTGCAATTTTCTCAATTTTCTCTCATCAATAGGCAATAATATTTCTTTTCTTAATGATGTCTTTTCACACCAGAATAAAACAGGCCGGCATATTGTTAGCAACCTTCTTTTTGTAGGAAGAAAGCGCTTGTTTCTCCATTGCCACAGACATCTGAGTTCTATGTAAAACAGGTGTCCACGGTTCTCAGAACTTGCAGTTGGTTCCATCTTCCTGGTTCTCCAGTTCTGCCTTCCATTGACAGTGAAGATCCTGGTTACTTCTATATTGCCACCCCCCGCCTGGTGTGTACGAGATGGAAGAGGAGGCCCACACTGCTGTGGCATGCAGAGGGCTGCCAGTGCACACATTTCTTGTGTTCCTCTGAGTGTCACAGTGAGCCCTTGCGGGGGACAGTCCCACACTGGGAGAGCAGCCAGGGCCCTGTGTGCCCCCACCAGCAAGGGCTGAGCCATCTCCTGCCTCCATGGGTGGGTGAATGGGATGCCCTTGGCCTTCCAGACTGAAAGTCGAATGGGATTCACAGGATGCTCTGCCTATAGGGCTCAGGCTCGGGAGCCTCAAGAACACAGCCCAGGCTTTGAGTCAGACCACGGTGCCGTCCAGAGCCTGGGTCCTCCCTTTCTCTTGGCTTCTTTATTTGCGCAGTTGGACCACTAAGATTTTAACCTCTTCTAGAAATGCACATTTAAAATAATAGGATATTTATAATTCCTCTCAAGATGCTGAGCAAATTGTAGGCAATCCATGAATGCTGATTTCCTTCCTCCTCTGTACATGAGAGAGAGAGAGAAGAAATCTATTGTTTGTTGTGACTTCCCTGGAGATGCATACACTTTATTTAACAGGATTTTCAGGGGCTAGTGATGGTATTTGCTGGATCTTTAGAATTAAATGTCAACTCACAATGATGACCACATAGCTTCTTTTACTTTCTGTTTTCTTTCTTTTTTTTTCTGAGACAGGGTCTCACTGTCACCCAGGCTGCAGTGCAGTGGCACAGTCTTAGCTCACTACAATCTCAAGCAATCTTTCTGCTTCAGCTTCCCAAGTAGCTGAGACTACAGGTGCACACCACCATAACCAGCTCATTTTTAAATTTTTTCTTGTAGAGATGGGGTCTCACTATGTTGCCTAGGCTTGTCTCAAACTCCTGGACTGCAGCAACTCTCCCGCCTTGGCCTCCCAAAGTGCTGGGATGACAGGCATGAGCCGCCACGCTGGCCTAGGTCATTCTTTCCAGGCAGATGAACCTGCTTCTTCATATTAATGCCTTTGATGCCTCCTCTCTCGGTGATTCAGAAGCAAACACAGATGAAACCCCTACATCATGTGCACAGGCCAGACATACATATTAATTACATTTTTCAAAGTTCTTTATGAGTGGGATTTCCTGTAGTACCTGAGGACCGTCTTGATTTACTTTAATTCGGGTCTCATGTTCAGGTTCCCCCCTTTTTTTTGGTGTTGTGACTTATCTCTCATCAGGGCTCCTAATGCAGGAGAAGCGCTGAGTGTTTGCTGCTGATGGTTTGGGATAGAGTGTCTGCTCGGCATGGGAAGGAGAAGGCTACGATGACACCACTGGCTGTTTTAGGGTTGTCTCATGAGGAGTTAGCAGATTTTTCCCCTTTTATTAAGAGGCTGGAAAGAGTACTGCTGTGGAGAGAAGTCCAGGAAGAAATCAGCTCATCTAAGGAAGAGTGTTCTAACAAGAGAGGCTCAGAGGGAAGGTGTTAGGAGTTTCCAGAAATGACCCAAGGAGGAGTCACTCCAGAAGATGGAAAGCATCTGCTATGGTGCTGTGGAGGGCATTTTTCCACTGGGGTAATTTGGACTTCTTGACAGCTTCCAGTTTCTTCTGATTCTCAGAGGATGTGAATTCGTGATAGAAGCAGCCTTTTTGCATTCTTTAGGTCTTCATCATCAAAAGTGCGTGTGTGTGTGTGTGTGTGTGTGTGTGTGTGTGTGTGTGTGTTTCTGTTTACCCAGGTAAGTTTCTAGCCTTTTCGCTCCCTAGTGTTGCTACGCTAACTCTGCAGTGTGTCCTGCATCCTGAGGACAGGACTTGGGATGCCACCAACACTGTCCCTCATAACTTGTCCTTGATGTTCTGATGCAAACCTAGAGGAACAGCTGTCCAGCTCCAGCCTGATTTACATACACAACCCAGGTGCTTTGGGGAGCCACGCAAAAGAGAAAGCAAAGGTGAGTGAGTCAGGGTTTGGGGAAGAAAAGGCACTCAGCCGAGAGGCAAAAAGCAGAGGAGCCAATGTCTTTCAGTGGTTTGCATCAATCTCTTTGTGTCTCTCCCCAAAGTTTCTGAGGCTCCCCACACCCCAGGAAGGGCATCTCTGAGAGTGTCCTCCTGGTGACAAGGCTCTGTGGGAGCAGCGAGGGGCAGAAAGGCTCACGTAGAAAAGGAGGCATGGCTGCCCCAGATCGCTCTGGAGACTGAAGGTGCAACCGCTGTGGATGTGACATTCACCCTCGTGATTGTGGTCGGGTTTTGTCTGTGACGTGAGGGATCTAGCGATGCTTCTAAATGATAAGTGACATGTGCACGTAATGTTGCACATGTGTGTGGCATGTGGGTGTTGGAGGTGGTGTGGGAAGGGCATGGGGAGAGACAAGGATCAGCGTTGTGAACTTCATTCAAGTAGACACCAGCGTGGATGACTGAGGCCTGTGAACCTCATGTGTTTACTGAGGGGAAGTCTCCTGTCCCAAATGTCTATGTCTCATTGCTATAACCTCATGGACCCTGTAGGGTACACACAGCTCACTTTACTGGTTGGAAAATGAACCCCATAAGGCTGAGTGAAGTTGCTAAGTACCCACAGATCTGTCTACGAATGGAGAGAAGAAGGAATATGCTAATCAGGGTCACCTGTGGCCAGTGTGAACACCTGACAGCATGTGTGAGGAAGTGACTCCATGTCAGCACATTCCCAAGGTCTTCAGGCCACCTGAGAAAGGTGGCCAGTAAAGGGGGGCAGAGGGCATCTGGGAGATGAGAGCGGGCAGGGCTTCAGCATTGGCCTTCCGGTCTCCAGGGCTTGGCACGCACATGCCAGATTCCACAGACCTGCCTGCTTCCCTTTTCCTGAGCTCGGCCTTCATTCCCTGACTCCATCCCTAAGAACTCACACATGCCCCAGCAGGTGGTCTTCATTGACCTTGAAATTGGGCCAGAGTGGCTGCGTGTGTGTCTTCTCCCACTCTGAGTCTCCCAGCATCTCCTGGCCTGGCCACACTGGTTGTGGTCATGATGCTGTCAACCATCACCACTGTCCGGATCCTGACAACTCAGTCTTTGGACCCTTTGCACATGAACAGCTTTGTTTTCCTGTATCGTCTGGACTCTAAGACTTTCTCATTCAGAGGGATTTTACAAGAACCTGTTGAAATTCACTTGATGAACAGCAATTGCTTTGATTCTGGATCAATATTGGGCTCCATACCTAAGTGCACTCAAAGTATTCTCTTTGCAACTGAGGCCCTGTGCCCGACTGTGCTGCTCTCTTTCTAAGACTGGGACCCTCTTAAGGGTAGAGGTCTTTCTGCAAGTTACCCAGCCAGCATCATATACAAAATGGAAACTGTAAAGCATTGCTAATGGTGACGCCTCTGTTTCCTCATCTCACTGAGTTGCATATGATGCCAAATGGCTTAAGGATGGTTTTGTACACCCTTGTGTTCAAGAGCTACATCAACTTTAGTTCTTTATTTAAATTAAACACTTAATTTTGGCAGTGGTAGGTGATAATGAAGGGTAATGGAACGTGTGAGCAGCTAGTGTCTAAGTTCCTGAATTTATAGAGGGCACAGGTAGGAAGCTCCGTGTGGGACAAAGTGTGGTTATGAGGCTGGACTGCGTGGAGTTAATGAGACAGCCACCTCCTCCCTTAGGACTCTTCCTTGTGTGCAAGGTTTGTCTTTCAAATACTCTACAGGCTGCAAACATGTGCAATGTTCCCACTGAACGGGCTTCCTTCTCGCAGGATTTTCCTTACTGGGCCCTTTGCAAGAACATTCTTCACGGATTTCTCTGAATTTGAAATCTGAGCTCACGACTTTAGAGACAGTGCTGGCTGACTTCATTCCGGGAGGACTGAGCTCTTCCATTTTCCAGCAGACATGGTGCATTCTGTGGTTACTTTCCAGGAGCCTGTGGTGGGTTGTCCTGTTTCTGCTGGTGGGAAACAAGTGAAACACAATTTGCTATTTGCCTTTCACCCCTCAGTTCATCACGAGATCATTAGTCGGCTGAGTGACTGCCGTCCCCCAGGGGCTGGGAGAGAGGCGGTCTTGAGGGAGTTACTGGTGATACTGCATGCCTGTGGGTTGGGGGATCATATCCTATTTGTATCAGATGGAATATGCTGGACCAGAAAAAAGAACAACTGAGAACTGTGTTCTTCCAACTTTGGTTTCAGATCCCCCTAGTTAATGCCATCCATGAAAACAATTAACTTCTCTATATTTCAGGATCCAGGCAGGACCTTGTAGGAATCTTATTTAATTATGTGCTATATTAATGTTATATTGATTATGTTATTGCCTGTAAATCCAGTTGCTTAATAAAGCTGCAGTCATTTTGCAATAAAGTTGCATTTGCAGTCAATTAATGGGTGTCCTGGGGGGTGGAAGCTATGTGAGGGGCGTCGGTGCTAAGAGAACACGTCCTTGGGCTGAGCACCCGCGGCACCCACAGAGAAAGCCAGGGGTGTATGTGTATGTATGGGAATGTTTGTATGGGTAGGTATAGAGTTGCATTAAGTCAAAAAGCAAAGCATGTGTCCCGTGGCACTTATTTTTAGCTCATGGAGCTGGATATTTATGAACGGCCGACTGTATGGCCCAGCTCAAAAGCGGCACTGAGGTGGCGTCCATCCAGGGGATGGGATAGTGTTTGATTTTAAACATACCAGCAAATGATAACTGCCAGTATGGAGAGCATGTGAAGGCTGGGGAACAAAGCACACTTTCATTGCTCATCATGCTAACATCCAAGTTGGAGGAACATACCCTCTCATTCAGAGGAAATGCCATCACTCCCCTGACGATCACATCTGCCACCAATATCGTTCGGCATGTGGCCCGACTTTTATCTCGCTACCAAAACTTCATGTCCTGATTTTTACATCTGATGATACATTCAGGTCACTACAAAACGAGTACAACTATTTATTTCTGTCTCATCTTACGTGATGTGTCCAAGATGTGTGTTCTCATAACAGAACATGAATAAATATTAAAGTCTTATGAGTTTATTTTTAAGAATGCACCCTAGCAAATAGAAACTAAGACATTCTCTCATTCAGATAGATAGTTGATCTTTCCCATAAGTGGAAGTGATACGAAAATCATGTAACTATACTCAAGTAATTTTATTTGGAGGCAGGCAAATGGTTCTACCATGCCAATTATTTGTTGACTTTTTAACATGCATGTCTCTTTGACCCTAAGGATGATGTTTAAGAATGTATAAGCTCGTGATGAAAAATGTGGTTTATGACAATGAATCACATGTCAGTGACAAACCAAATAACTCTCACCCGGGAATACAGAAAGGACCCAAGCTCTGGGTCTCTAAGCCTCCCTGATACCAGCTCCCGCTCTTGTCCAGGGCAAATAATTGTAAACCACAGTATAAAACCCAATATTTCCTCCAACGTTTCTGCGGGACTTTCCCAGAATGTGTCTTTTTGTGTTATCTTTTCTGTGCCTCTGTCTCCCAGCTGTCCCCTCATTCTGCACACTGGTCCATCACTGCACATGACAGGTGCTCAGCAGTGAGGGCTTCTCAGTCTCAGGAATGTCCTTGCTGCTTCACTATGAGGCTTCCAGGTATCAGTGCACTCCAGAGTTGAGTGTCCCTATCAGAGAAGGAATGTTCCATGTTAAGCCAAGTTCGTGTCTCCAAGGCTGTTGTCTCTCTGGCTTGGAGGACCAACTCCCCTTGTGACAGTTGGTGGGCACTGGGAGCTGAAAGAAGATGAGAAGGACAAGCTGGGGGGCCAGCCCATGACCCCCGAGGACAGCACAGTCCTTCAGTCACCCACAGCTGGCATCAGCTGTGGCTGCAGGGAGACGGTATTTAGATCTGACCCTCGGGATCATCTCCGATAAGGAAGTTTAGTGTGTAGGGAATCAGAGGCCTCCAGATTCCACAGGATCCTCAATTATTCTGTCCCCTTACTATTACTGCTGGAATGAATCACTGGAAAGAGGTGGCCACTCCAGCTTTCCTTGCAACTGTGGCATGAATCGAACAGAAATGCCACCACGTCGAAATGAATGTATGCTGACATCCTGTTTCCTGGATAGGAACTGAAGAGGACCTTGAGTGAAGTGGGAAGTAAAGGCCAAAAAGAACTAGGGTGGAGGCAGCTTTCACAACCCTCCCCCAGCCCTGCAGGGACCTGGCCTTTCAGAGAGCTGCCCAGCCCCTGTGGCAGCCACGCTGTGATTCATACAATGAAGTTTTGTGGTGTCCAACTGTCTCTGAGCAGGGGAAGGAAAGGAGACAACGAAGCTCATGTGTAATCATTTGTACCTGTCTAATCACTGCCAGCAAAGAGGGCAAGAGCATCCCACCCACTGCCAGTTTTCTGAAAGCCAGAGGAAGTGTCAGAGGATAAAGCACCTTAAGCCTTGGAGGCCATTTCTCCATGGCACAGACCCTCAGCTCAGTCCAGAAGAGACAGAGGAAAGAGGCCCTGCACCCAGCACCCCCTTCAGCCTCTGGTGATCTGCCAGCCATCTGTGAACCCAGGCACACCAGAGAGGCCTTGCGCTGCACCAAGTCCACCACAGCCTGCCTGGTACAGGCCACGAGGCAGGCTTTCTGAAGCACAGGACTCGAACAGCTGCCCACCGTATTGGAAGGTGAAAGCTGCCTTTCCAAGTCTTCCCTCCTTCTCAAGTCTCTCTTGGCTTAACTCCTTCGCTCACATTTTCTTTTCAATCAAAGTTTTGCCTAATTTACCACTGAGGAGTTCACAAGAACTGATGTCCTTTGGAATTGGTTGAGAGAAAGCACTGCCTCAATGCTGTACGTCGAAGCACGACCAATTTCTGCTTTGTCCTAGGGCTGTGCAGAGACACCAGGTGGGCCCCTGGCTTCAGGGGGCTCACAGCGAGGGCGGCGGGAAGGCCATGGTGGGAGAGCAGGTGGCCAGGCCACGTGGCCCCATGAGGATGAAGTGGGACAAGAGCTTAAGCTGCGGTAGCGGCTTCCAGGTGACAGAGTAAGGGAAGGGAGGCCAGCTTGACAGCAGTTTGTCTTGGGTCTAAATTGCACAGCCTGTATCTTCGGGGACATTTCTGGAGGAGCCTCAATAGTTTCCTAGCAAACAATAATTTGGACCTGGGGTGGGCCTCTCTCATTGATATTGACCATGAATTTTTTGCATGCACGTTGGTGATAAATTGCTTTCCCCTCTGCTCTCTCCGTTAGTGTAGTGGTTTTCTCCCTGTCCTGAGGACATTTCTCAATATCTGGAGACATCGATGGATGCTGACAGTTGAGTGCGGCTGACATTTAGTGGGTAGAGTCCAGGGACACTGCTTTGCATCCTGTAATGCATGGGACACCCTCCCCTTTCTGCAGCAGAGAATTATCCAGCCCCAATGTCAGCAGAGCCAGAGCGGAGAAGCTGGGTAGCACCACATGTGCATGCTCCTTCCTTCATGACTGTAGATGGAGAAAAGCCAGGGCTCCAGCCCCAGGCCCAGCATGCACACGAAAGCGTCTTCTGGAGGTCACAGTGTCTCTAGGCCTCTGTCTTCCTATCTGCAGAGTGGACATAGAGGACCTCTTGCCTTTCTTCAAGAAGTGTCATAGGGAGGGACGTGTGATCCCAGGGCCAAGCGCGATTTTCCTCTAGGCACAGGAGGAGTGGGGATCAGACAAGTTGCAACTCTGGGGGTCATGAATTAGCAGAGGCCTGTGAGTGAACTCCGTTTTACTGATGAGCAGATCCTGACACTGCGCCAGTGCCTGAGGCTGGAAGGCTGAAAGGCAGAGCCGAGGGCTCCGGCCACTCCGATGGGCATCTTTCCACCATTGTTATATCCCTCTTTTGTTAATTCCCCAGCACTTCTTTTTTTCTCATGAAGTGTCATATTCATATCTAGAGATCACTCATCCAAATTTTAATTTTAACCTTTGATATTATAATTTGATAATCAATTTAATCAGGAAACTCTCAGATGCAAGACCTGGCCCTGTTTTCCTCTGCACACTCACTGTGTGACCTTAGTTACCATCACATCTGGGCCTCAGTTTACCCATCTGGGAGCCAGCGTTCTCTTCCTGGTTCAACAGAGTGTTGTTTGGACTTCTGAAAGGGCTGACTGTCCTGTGCTTGTGTTTCCGGTGAAAGATACTGAGCTGGGAGAAAGACACCACTCCTGCTGCAGCTTACACAAGACATTCATCTCAAGTAAAGGAAGCTTAACATCTGAATGCTCCCAGATGGCCAGATGTTAGCAGTCAAAAAGAATAAGAATAAGAACTTTACATTTGAATTTCATGAATTAAGTCTTCTGATCAGTGGCCCACACTCAGTGTCTCCAGCGTGCACAGCCAAGGGGTCCTTGCAGCCCCTCTGTAGAGAGCACGTTGGCCACCATATGCATCTCAATGTGAATTAAAACCAGCTCTGGTTTGTAAAAGGGTGAACTGTCAGGCATCTCAGGACAATCCCTTTGAGTTTTTATATCACTTGAAGAATATTTAGGAAGAAGAAAATCAAAGAGTTGGGAGTACAGACAGAGTGAGTTTGGCAGCAAGGGTGATACCTCAATGCACAGGGGTCAATGCTGTGTTTTCTCCTCTAGTTCAGTAGGTAGCTGCACAGGAAGACTTCACCTACGCCTACCAGGATCATCCCAGTGCCTAGGAAGAGGGCTGGCACTCAGCGCTCAGAAGCCTGGCCAGCTCACGCTGACCAGCTCTTGGGGCCTGGTGATTGCCATTCACTTCTGTTTAGTTATTGCCATGGTCAGGAACTTTGCATAACATCATCTGTGTTTCTGAAAAGGCAGGGGCAGATAGAATTCCTTTCCCTCCTTAGAAAGCCAGCTGGAAAGGCCTTCTTTTCCCTAAACTCTTACAACATACAGGGATAAAATCTCATTTCACAGCTGGGCTGATGGGCCTAAGACCTACCCTCGCTTTCTGAAATGCAAAGCACTACATTGCAATGACTGAAAGGTAAGAAAGATGTCTACAATCAACAGCCAATCAGAAAAGGAAGCAAGAAAGGACAAATTCTGTCCAAAACATTCAGAAAACAAGCAAGCTCACCTTTCTAGGAGGTGCTGTAGGAGGAAGCTTTCCCCTGGACCAGCTGTGGCATGTCTGGGGTCAAGGGAACGGCAGTCCAGGCACCTGTGTGTGCCTCAGGAAGCTCATCGGTACCCCCTTTATTTGCAATCAGGACCCGGAATACATGGGCTCCTTGGTTATGGGAATATGTTCATCTGCACTTGGACTTCATGGCATCCACAGAGTTAGATGATCCCACGGTGCACCCTCAAGCATGCGGTTCAGGGAAATGAACCCACAGGAGCAGGCTTTGGCGAGCACAGCCAGCACTTCTGAAATGGAAAGGTGCCATGTATTGTTTCTCACACACCCAGGTGAAGCAATCTCAGGCCCACATCATGGAAAAGGTGTAATCTTCTCCATCTGTGTGTGCACAGTGCCATGGACCATGGATTGAGCCACTAGTTATGAATCTTATGTGCTGCGTAGACATAACTCACTGCACCCGCTGGGCCTTCTTCACAATAGACCAAACGGTGGGCTCCTTGGGAAATATTTTTTTTTACATTTTCATTTCAGGAAAAAATACTGAATTTGAGAGATTGCTTTAAAAACAAACTGACTAAATGATTCTTTAATAGGACAGATTGGCAATCATCACCAGGTAGGTAATAGGATTCAGCTGAAATGCTCAACTTTCCAGAGGGAACGGAGACCCTGAGATCCCTCCTGTGGCATCTGTGGTCATGGGAGTCCACAAAATTCGAGCTTCATCCCTCCAAACCTGGGGAAGCCGATAGGGCCTGAAAGGCCAGCTGTGTTATCTCAAAGTGACTGACTTCTTTAGATCCACTGAGAGAAACAGGTCTCCCGAACATCCCTGAAGGATTCCATCTTTGAGGCTGCCTCCAGACCTCAGCTTCCACTCTGGCTCTGCACGTATGGCATTGCCCCAGGAAAGTGGCACTGATTTTGATTTTCAACCCAAGAGTAGTCCCAAGGAGTTTCTTCTCTCTCTCTGTGTGTGTGTATACATATATATACATATATATGTATTTTTTTAAAAAGAAGGAGAAGTGAGGGAAGAATAAGAATTACAAGAAAACATAAGGAGAGAAGAAAAGAGTATGAAATAATTCTCGGGTTTCAGGGGAAGATCTGCCGTCATCAAGTTATTCATGAGAGTGAAACATGAAAACCAACCTAAAAGTCTCAGAGGAGAGAGTTCCTTAAATGGATTTTGATCCAAGCACTCAAAGGAAAAATACGCAGGCATTAAAAAGCAAATTTCCCCAAAACTTAACAATGTGAACATGTTTATGTTGCATTGCTAAGTGACAAAGTATGGAAACTGACTATATTTATGACCTGATCTTAATTCTGAAAACAATATATAGTTTTTTATGTATTACCATATCTCTATCCACATGAATACACTGAAACAAACCTGAAGAGAAGTTTACAAAAATATCGTGTTTTTCCTATTAAATGGTGTGATAGTACTGATTGGTGTTTCTTCTTTATACTTGAATGAATTTTTGACATTATTAAATGAGACAGAAAAGCTTTGTAATAAAAAAGTAATAGTTCAAATAGTTTTGGAATAATTTTTACTTCAAGCTATAAAATTAATTACACCAGCTTTCTGAGATCTGGGTTTATCCCAGAATGTCCTTTAAAATCAGATGTAATTCTTGTGTGTGTGCACATTTCAGCCAATGAAGGTAGACAGAGAATGAACAGGCAGAGATCACTTACAGAGGCCCTTTCACACCATGTAGAGATGCTTATTTGCAAACCGTGCTAGATGGATAGCAATCCTTGTAAGATTGTGGAAAGTAAAAATAAAGAACTCCATATTCCAGGTGCCACTTAGCGAAGAAAAGCCATCTCATATAAACACACTCAGCCCATACAATGTGTGTCCTGACAGTCAACACCCTTGAACCCTCCAAATGCCTGTCTTGTGGGTGATGCACCTTTTCAAACACCTTCACGTTCGCCTATAGGAGAAACAGTAACAATGGCCAGGTCCTCACTGTTTCCAAACCCCCGACTCTAGCCATCAGGCTCCCATCTCAGATAAAGCCCTCCTGATGGCATTCCTCCATAAAAAATAAACTTGCATAAATAAAAATTTTGGCTATTAACTGAATTTTTAAAACGATCTTTACCAAAAGAATAAAAGCCTCAAAATAACTGGACAGTGAGAGAGCATTGTATTAATCCGTTTTCACGCTGCTGATAAAGACATACCCGAGACAGGGCAATTTACAAAAGAAAGAGGTCGAATTGGACTCACAGTTCATGTGGCTGGAGAGGCCTCACAATCATGGCGGAAGGCAAGGAGGAGTAAGTCACATCGTACGCGTATGACAGCAGGCAAAGAGAGAGCTTGTGCAGAGAAACCCCCGTTTTTAGCACCGTCAGATCTCATGAGACTCATTCACTATTACAAGAACAGCACAGGAAAGGCCGATCCCCATGATTCAATCACCTCCCACTGGGTTCCTCCCACGACACATGGGAATTGTAGGAGTTACAAGTCAAGATGAGATTTGGGCGAGGACACAGCCAAACTATATCAAGCATCTTTCCTCTCCTGTCATAGAACAGGTGTTTGTTCACTTCAGGCAGGAGCACCAGCATGCCTGTTAATAGCAGGAAAACCGTCATGATGGCTTGGTGACAGGACAGTCAGTCCTGGGGCTTTGCCATAAATGCACAGGGTAGAAACCACACCATTTCTAGTCACATTAGGAGGCCATACTTGAGGATAGCTATAATTTCTGTTTTTCCAAATTTCATGTACTAGTTTTTAGCTTTTATATCTCCCTCATATAACTCATTCTGGAAGTCTGTCTTTGTAAGATTCTTCTAATTGTTAGCACTTGGGACTATTTTACACCTAGCAATAACACCAACAAAATTAGCTGCACGGTACAATAGGAAATGCATTGGAGTTGGGGGTGGGCCCCAGAGTGAGTTGTGGTTTCTGACTCTAGCAAGCCGGGCAGTCTGGGGTAAGCCACTCAATCTCTCATGGAGTCAACGATTGAGTCAAAATCATAGATATCATTGAGTAAGATGACTTCAAACCTGTTTTTCCTTTCCCAGAAGTATAAAACAGACTAACCTATAGCACAGAAACAAAAAATATATTCAGTGCACTTGTACATATATATTCACATACGTGCAGATTTACAGGCAAGGAAAGACTTCAGAAAAATATACTTCCCGGTACACGTGCAACACACTTGGTTATTTTGTATCTTGTTTTTCCTTTTTTTTTTTTTTGTTTGAAACAGGGTCTCGCTCTCTCACCCAGGCTGGAAAGTGCAGTGGTGTGATCATGAGCTCACTGCAGTCTCAACCTCCTAGGCTCAACTGACCCTTCCACCTCAGCCTCCAAAGTAGCTGGGACTACAGGTGTGCACCATCATGTCCAGCTAATTTTTGTATTTTTTTGTGGAGATGGGTTTCGTCATGTTCTCCAGGCTGGTCTCCAACTCTTGGGCTCGAGTGATCTACCTGCCTTGGATTCCAAAGTGCTGGGATTAGAGGCATGGACTGCCATGCCTGGCCTTCCATTCTAATGTTATAGTTGGTTGTGACCAACTGAATTTATGCCATGATCTGTATCCTGGCAAACACCGATGCATATACTTTACAAGAAGGACCCTTACAATATGTATAATGAGGTGAGAACAAGTTCTGAGCAGTGACCCCAGCCATCAGCCTGTCCTGGGCTACAGTAAGGAGATGCCAGTCTGGAATGTCTGAAATGCTGTCTGCGTTCACCTTCCCACGGGGCTGTCCTCTAAGGCAGGAGCGTCCCTGCCTGGTGAGCATCTCCATGTGGCTGCCAGAGTTTGGACACGCCATCTTTCTCCTCTGCCTTTTTGCAGGTGGGAGGAGACACGCGTCCCCTCAAGGACACATCAAGGTCACAGGAAGTCTTATTAGTTCCAGGGATCATATGCCTCTGACCTCACCTTCAAGAAAGAGAGTCCTGACCTGTTTATTTCTTAGATGCAGGAGAACTTTTCCCACAAGCCTCACAGCAGTTCTTTCCTTGGGTCCCAGTGACCCAGACTGCATCCCATTCCATGTTGAATTTGTCATGGAAGCCAGGGATGGTAGCATCTTACATTAGATTCTGGGATGGTCTGAGGGCTCTGCCTACAGGAAGCGGTGAGTGTCACTGGGGCAGGGCTGGGTGGGGACAGCCAGAGAGGATGAGGGAGGCACTGGCCACGGTGTCTGCTGACCCTCCCCTTCCATCTCTGAGGTTCGATGAGGCTGGGTAAACATCTTTGGAATGCTCAACAAGGTTCAAACCTACTAGGAACCCACCTATACCTGGAAATCCAGCCGTCCTCCCTACAGACATGTGCGGAGTAAGAAAGGAAACACTTAAGACTCAGCTCCTTCTGGAGCCTTCAAAACCATGGCCAGCTAGTGGTGGCATTGCTGAGACTGAAGGACGGTCCACTGTGTTAGTGCCTTCCGGATTCCCTCTCTTATCAATATAACCACTTCCCTCTTCCCCTCCCTCTCAAAGGCTACAAGCTCCTCATGCCCAGCTGACTACCAGAGCCAGACAAGAGCCAGCCCATATTCCTGACCTGCTCCTGTTAGTATGACCGCAGGGGAAGTGTCTCTGTGCTAAGTCAGGACCTGCCTTCCTGCTGCGGGTCCTACACCCTTCTATCCCCTGAGACTTGGCTTTATACTGTGCCGCCTTTCTTTTCTGCTTTCTCAGGTTTATTTATTTATTTCTGTCTCTGGGATCATTTTTACCCATTCTAGTATCTCTCCTCTAAAACAAACCAACACAGCAATGCCCCTGTCATGATCCTATGTCCCCTTTCAATGGACTCTTCATTAAAACTATCTCTGGAAAGTTATCCAGGCCCCAGGGTCTCATCTCTCCGCCTCTCCTCCGCTCCCTTTCGGGTGCTGCACTCCTGGCCTGTCCGCCGGACCTGCGGCCGCCATGCTCACCAAGACTTTCATTTCTGCAGATCCGACGGTGTGTGACGCCTCTTCTCCCGACTCAGCTTCTCCACCGCATCTGGCACACTTGGCCTCCCTGGCCCCGTAGCGGGAAAGCATGATTTAGATGTGGCTTCTGGGCTTGCCTACACCCTAGCTGTCCTTCCCGCTCACTGGCTATCTCCCTCCAGCCGCCTCTCCTGGCTCCTCCTGCCCTCTAACTCTGTAGGGTGCAAGGTTCACCTTCTCACCTCTCCTTACTCTCTCCCGGGTGACTCATCCCCTAGGTGCCTCTGAGCAGCGTCCACATTCAGATGGCTCCAGAGCCAGACACTGGCCTTGCCAGCCGCCCTGTGAAGGGCTCTACGCAGGGCATCAAAGGGCGCACTAGGCCACAGGTGTCCTGACCCCCACCACAAGCCTGTCCCACACCGCTCCTCCTCTTCAAATGAACAGGACCTCTGCTTCCAGGTGCTCAGACTGAAGACCTGGGGCTATTCCTCATTCTTCTCCTCTCATTCCCTGGCCTGTCCATCAGCAAGTCCTGTGTGCGCCACCTCCGGGGTCTCTCTTGAAACCACCACTCCTGACCATTTCTGCAACCACTGCCCTGGCCCAACCCACCACCTTCTCTTGCCTGGGTAATTGGAAAAGCCACCGAATTTTTACTGGATGGGGAAGGCAGCCAGGGCGGGCTTTTAAAAGTATAAATCATATCACTTTATTGCTGTGATTATGAGCTTCCATTGACGGCTGCCTCTTGCCACAAAACAAAACAAAACACATACACTTTTCACTGTAGTTTACAAAGAAGAGCATGAAGTATCCATTTCATAAATGGGAGAAAAATCAGCCCTTTACTAAAATTACCTGCTCAAGCCATGCTACAATCATATGGGTAATAACTAATTATTATTCATTGAATGTTTGTGTCTCCTGCAAATTCCTCTGCTGAAATAATATAAGCGATTGTTTAGGAGGTAGCATCTTTGGGAGGTGACACGGCCATGAGGGTAGAGCCAGGTGAGACTGCGGCCTGAGGTGTGGTCCATGAACCAGCAGGCGGCCCTCACCAGACGCTACTGGGGCCTGGACCTGAGAGCCGCCCCCAGCCTCCAGGACTGGGAGGAAATAAATGCTTATTGTTGAAGCCACCCAGTTGATGGTAATTTTGTGATAGGATCCTGAATCAACGCTAATAGATTCTGAATGGGATCAGGGGAAGGCGTGAGTTCTGATTTGCACTGATTCAGCTGCTGCCTACTTCACATTGAAAACGTTGCTTTTGCTATAGCTCTTGGTATGTATGTTTTGTTTATGCCAAGACCGTAATGATAAACTGCAACAATTATCCACTTGTAGTTACAAAGACCTGTGTCCTGGGAAGAGCTACAAGTGCCTGGCCTGCATCAGGACCACAGTCTTAGGAGGTGGGCACTGTGACGATCCTGGCTTTACAGGTGAGGAAACCGAGGCGAAGTTACAAGACGTGCCCAGGCCACGCGTTTGCAGAGGGTAAAGTTAAGCTCAACCTGCTCCCGGGAAGCAGACGCTGGGAAGGAGGTGAGCGTGCAGGAAGCTCAGCAGGAGAGCTCCGTGCAGGAACACCCGTGGGAGGAAGGGTGGAGGGCAGGCACCTTGCGGGGATGCAGTCTCCACGTGGGATGCCGCCAGCCTCACGGGAGCCTGCGTTGTGCTCGTGGGGCTGGTTAGGGGGCTTTGTTACCCACACACTAACCTGGGGTTCGATGTGGGCTGCCGCAGTGGCTGTGTGATCTTGGGGGAGGCATTCTCAAACCAGGAGATTCCCGGAGAGGTCGAGGCTGTGCCGTCTGTGGGCAGAGCACCCAGTACTGCATGGGAAGTATCTTCAGTCCTCAGGGGGCACCTCCTCTGTGCTCACCAGGATCCACCCAGCAGCTCCAGGGCCTTTGGTCTGAACCCCTTTACTGACCACACAAACTCCTTCTAGGTCACTCTCAGGAGAGGAAATGAGGATCTGGAGCTTTGCGAAGCTCTGATGGTGCAGGCTCCACTCGCGGGGCCCGAGTGGGCTGGTGGGCTTCCAGCACCCTGGGCTACACCCGTCAGCTTGTATTCAGGCTGAGTAGGGTGTCTGGTTGAGTCATAACACTTTTTTTCCAGAACTGCCCAGTTGGCGTTCACACCTTCTTGCATTATTAACAGAAACAACTCGACTTTTTTTTTTTCCCCAGGAATTGAAAGGACTTATAAGGGGAGTTGAAACATGTGATTGGGAAAAGCCCCATAGCTGGAGGGAAATGAGTCCTTCTGCGGAGGAGATGCGTGTGAGTTTCCCATGGACATGCCCAGGGCTGTTTCTGTCTGGCTTTCATGGTGAGTTATGTTATCTGGATGCTGGGAAGGAATGAAGATGGCACAGAGGTTAAAAGGAGTGAAAGGAAAAAATTGATTTTTCAATCGAAAATGTCATTGTTGCATTGATAACAGACTGCTTTAGGATTAGAAAGCTTCATACACTTGTGTCCACTGCAGTCAACCAGAATTTGTTTAGTTTTTTTTTCTAATGAAAAGCCCAGAATTAATAGCCAGCTAAACAAATGATATAAAATAGGGTCTTTGTAACTACAAATGGATAATTGTTGCAGTTTATCATTATGGTCTTGGCATAAACAAAACATACATACCGACAGCTATAGCAAAAACAAAGTTTTCAATGTGAAGTAGGCAGCAGCTGCATCAGTGCAACTCAGAGGTCACATTTCCCTGCTGGTGAGGGCACCTTGGTCCTCAGAGGAGTGACGGGAGAACCTTTCCCCAGGTCTGCAGGCCTTTTGCTCCTGTGAGGAGTGGGGTGGTCAGTCTCGGATTGAGCTGGTGGATGACAAGCGGCATTTCTGGAATCTCTGTGCTGGGGCTCAGGGTGGTGCTATGGGAAGAAGATTAGAGAATGTATCTGGAAGCTGTGTCTCCAACCATGGCGAGAACTTGATTTCTATCCATGGCGAGAACTTGATTTTTATCTATGGCAAGAACTTGATTTTTCTCCATGGCGAGAACTTGATTTTTATCCATGGCCAGAGCTTGATTTTTATCCAGGGCGAGAACTTGATTTTCAGGGTGAGAATTTGATTTTTATTGATGGCGAGAACTTGATTTTTATCAATGGCGAGAACTTAATTTTTATCCATTGTAAGAGCTTGATTTTTATCCAGGGCGAGAGCTTGATTTTTATCCACGGTGAGAACTTGATTTTTATCCAGGGCGAGAACTTGATTTTTATCCACGGTGAGAACTTGATTTTTATTTGGGGTATTTTGGGGACGATGATATCAGTTAGAAATCCTATAGATTCCTTCCTTCACTCCTAATGATGGGCCTGTCTAAGTTTCCAAGTTTGACTCATGCATGCGAGTGGGCATTCTGAGAGAGAGAGAGAGAGAGAGAGAGAGAGAGATGCCTGGAGTGGCATTACCCCTCCCTCCTCAGACTCAGTGCAGCAGCATTGACCACGGGGAGCTCAGAAGCCAATGAGCCTCCTTCTGACTGAGGCTTAGCGGCCATCACTGTGTTCTGCTCGTCAGACGCCCGTGCTGACCACCAGGTCGGGCTCACAGCCGCTTCTCATTCTCCCTTGTTCCAGCACCCATTTTTGTTCGGATAGTTTCTAAGATAGTATTACAAACATTTTCATCCAGAATACTGATATTTTCTCAACACAATAGGTGACTCTTACTTTTTTTTTCTCTGAAATGTACATTAGCATTGCCAAGTGGAGTGTGGGGTCTTTCCTTTCCCTCTTTTTTCCCCTTCCCCTTTCATTTCCTTTCTCCTTTCCTTTCCTCTCTTGTCCATTTGTTATCCACCAGCTCAATCTGAGGCTGACCACCCAACTCCTCACAGGGGCAAAAGGCCTGCAGACCTGGGGAAAGGTGCTCCCATCACCCCTCTGAGGATCCTTTCCTTTCCTCCCATCTCCCTTTCTTCCTTCCTTCCCTTCCTTCCCTTCCCGTCTCCCTTCCTTCCTTCCTTCCCTTCCCTTCTCCTTCCTTCCTTCCTTCCTTCCTGCCTTCCTTCCTTCCTTCTTTCCTTCCTTCCTTCCTTCCTTCCTTCCTTCCTTCCTTCCTTCCTTCCTTTCTCTTTCTCTTTCTTTCTTTTTTGTCAAGATCTTGCTTTGTCACCAAGGCTGGAGAGCAGTGGCATGAACACAGCTCACTCAACCTCCCTGGCTCAAGTAATCCTCCCACCTCAGCCTCCCAAGTAGTTGGGACCACAGGGGAGCACCACTATGTGCAGCTAAGTTTTGTATTTTTTTAATAGAGATGAGGTTTTACCATGTTGGCCAGGCTCATCTCAAACTCCCAAGCTCAAGGGGTCTACCTGACTCAGCATCCCAAAGTGCTGGGATTACAAGCATGAGCCACCATGCCCAGCATGGAGTTGTTTCTGATAAAGATTTTTTTTTGAAATATTTTCATCCTGAATCCACATACAGAATGACAACTGCCAGCCTCACACTTTTTATCTTGCTCCCCTCCACCCAGGGAGACTCAGTCCCACCCTGCATGCATGTGTGTTGTTTTATCTGCAAGATCTGGAACCTGCACGTACCTGACACACGCTTGCAGAATGAATGAATGTGCGAGTTACAGGAAGACTTTGTGTAATGAGCCCATTTATTCAGAGCCTTTTAGAGACAGAAAGGTGTAGGGTTTTCTGAAAAGCGCTGTAAACTACATCAAGTTGAAGCAATAAAAACACATAATCAGTCACAGTGAAGAATAAGGCCACGAACTCGGCTTCTACCTAAACACAAGGCGTTAAGAATAAGGTTGATATTCCAAGCATGTACCTGCTCTAGTTGGTTTCCTTATTTCCTGCCTATTTCTAGAAATGCTCTGAGGAGTTTGCAGTAGAGGCACACGCACACTGAAAGGTGGATAAATTCTGTGTATACAGTTGGGAACATGGGAAGGGGAAGCAAATGTACCAACAGCCAGGCTTAATATACACACAATGCCTGGAAACGAAATTGGGAACACAAATGAAAATAGATGACCCAGGAAACATCCACTTAGCGAACACCGTTTCAGCTCTGTTACCTGCCAGGTGCTGGGCCCGGTGATGGGGATGCAAGGACACGAGCCCCCCGGCCCAAGTCTGGATCACCCTTGACTCTTCACGTCCCCTTGAGCTCCGTGTTGGATTGGTCTGCAGATCTCCTTGGCGGTCTCTTTATTTTATTTTATTTCATTTTTGAGAGGGAGTCTCACTCTGTTGCCAGGCTGAAGTGCAGTGGTGCGATCTCGGCTCACTGCAACCTCCGCCTCCTGGGTTCAAGCAATTCTCCTGCCTCAGCCTCCTGAGTAGCTGGAACTACAGGAACATGCCACCATGCCCAGCTATTTTATTTATTTATTTATTTTTGTGTTTTTAGTAGAGACAAGGTTTCACCACGTTGGCCAGGATGGTCTTGATCTCCTGACCTGGTAATCCATCCACCTCAGCCTCCCAAAGTGCTGGGATTACAGGCTTAGGCCAACACCTGGCTGGTGGTCCCTTTAAAATGTACTCAGGGTCCCTGCATTGCTCCCCACCTCCCCTGTGGCTGTGCTGGCAGGTCAGAGCCAGTGTCCTGGGCCTCCTACCGTCCCCCATGCTATCCTCAGTGCAGCAGCCCACACAGACACATTCTGGTGTCAATCAGATCCTTCCACTGCTGAGTGGCTCCTGTCTTGCCTCGGTAGAGGCCTGGCCTCCCACTGGACTTCCGGGCCCTCAGCACTGAGTCCTGTGGCTCTCTCTGGCTACAGGGGCTTCCTCTTGCTCTGAGAGCCCACCGGGTGCCCTATGCCAAGGATACTGCCCTCCAGATGTCCCGCCAACTGAGCCTCTTTGCACCAAGGATGACTTCCCTGACTCCACCCTCCCAAGACCTGCACCCCACGTCCCCCTTACCTGGCTGTATCTCCATCAGTTGCATCACTTGCCACGTATCTCTGTGTTTCTATTTTGATATCATGCTTCTCCCACTAGATTGCAGGTGTCCTAGAGGTGCAGAGCCTTTCGGATCCTGTGGCATTTTCAGGCTGAGGTGCCGTGGGACCCAGAGTCGTTCTCCACGCTTTCTATGGTGCGGTTGATGCTATTTGATGAAGGCCCACAGTCCCCCCTTCAAGGGCTGTCCCTGAATTATTGAAAAAAGAAAAAAAAATCAGGTCATTCCTTGAACAGTGTGAGGTTCTTTCACCCTGCGTTGTGGGAGGTTACTCCTGCGTCACATTCACAGTTTGCTAAAGCTTTATGGGCACTGCCCATGGGGAGTGTTAAGCCAAAGGCAGAGCAGTTTTCAGATGACTCACAAAGGCTGAGCCTCTTGAGGAGAGCACGGCACACCTCCCTGACTGCCTCTGCTCAGGGACTGGGCCAGCGCACGGTCAGAGGCCAGTCACTCCTGCGGCCCTGCAGGGTGCTTCTCAAACACGCTACATCCTGAGTCCTAGGGGCTGCACTGGGCCTCCGCCCCACCACATTCATCTGCTGAAGCCTTAAGCCTCATGACCTCAGAATGTAACTGTATTTGGAGATGGGGTCTTTACAAAGGTAAACGAGTTAAAGTGTGGTCACTAGGGTGGGCCTAACCCCACATGACTAGTGTACTTATAAGAAGAGGTGATTAGGGGCCGGGCGCAGTGGCTCAGGACTGTAATCCTAGCACTTTGGGAGGCTGAGGCAGGCGGATCATGAGGTCAGTAGATCGAGACCATCCTGGCTAACATGGTGAAATCCTCTTCTCTACTAAAAAAAAAAATCAAAAAATTAGCCAGGCGTTTTGGCGGGCACCTGTAGTCCCAGCTACTCGGGAGGCTGAGGCAGGAGAATGGTGTGAACCTGGGAGGTGAAGCTTGCAGTGAGCCAAGATTGTGCCACTGCACTCCAGCCTGGGCAACAGAGCTAGACTCTGTCTCAAAAAAGAAGAAGAAGAAGAAGAAGAAGAACAAGAGGTGATTAGGACACAGCCACACAGGGAGATGAGTGTGAGAAGACATGGGGCGGACTTCCCATCTGCACAGCATGGATCGAGGCCCCAGTGGGAACCAACCCTGCTGACACCTTGATCTTGCACTTCCAGCCTCCAGAGCTGTGACACAATGAATTTCTGTTGTTTAAGCCCCAGTGTGTGGCACTCATTATGTCCTTCCCAGAAGACTAAGATACTAGGCCTTGCCTTGAGCTCTTACTAAATACAGAGTTAGAAGCTGCGGTCCATCCTCATGATTGGGTAGGCTTGAGTACTGATAAGGTGGTTGGATTCTTCAGAGGGAGTACGGACACTTTGGAGCCTGTGGCATGATTTAGGCACAAGTCAAGGATTTTCCCCAAAGACAAATCTGACTTCACTTAAACACATTGATAAGTACCTGAGGGGACCCTAGAATTCTACCTCAAAATCAGGGAGAAGGTGCTGGTTTGTTCCCCTACATTCTGGGACAGGTACTCCTCATCTCCTTAGCTCTGAAAGCTTCAGCAGCACACCCACTGACACTGACCATGAGCACGTGGCTTTGGGGACATGTCTGGCATTTCCTGGTGGAGGCACATAGACGCTGGAGAATCACTGCCACTGTGTGCAATGCAGCAAATGTGCATGTCCCCCTGGACTGAGTATGTTGAAATCCTAACCCCAAAGATGATGATATGAGGAGGTGGAGTCTTTGGGAGGTGATTGTCATGGAAGGCAGAGCTCCTAGGAATGGGATCCAGGCCCCAGAGAGCCCCTCCCTTCCCCCTGACCCATGAGGACACAGTAAGAAGGTGCCATCTGTGACCCACGAGGACACAATAAGAAGGTGCCGTCTGTGAACCGGAAACGTCCCTCAGCAGGCACGGAGGCTGCCCGTGCCTTGACTTGGAATTTCCAGCCTCCAGAGCTGTGAGAAATAGATTATTGTGGTTCATGAGCCTCCAGGCTGATGGCCCTTTGTTATGGCACCCCGACAAGACTAAGATAGTGTGCAAGGCCTGTAACATTTGTTTAATTAGAAGAATTGAAGAAGACAGAATGTCAACTGTGGTCTTGGATGACAGTGGCTTGTTAGTGTAGGGTGATTGTAAAAGTGTACCCCTAGGGTGGGGGGTGCTGACAGTGGGGGAGACTGTGTACATGGGGGAGCAGGAGGTGGATAGGAAGCCTATGCGCTTTCGTCCCAATTTTTCTGAACTTAAAACTACCCCAAAAATGAAGTATATGAAAATATAAACAACAGCAGTAATTTTAAAAGAACGATTTCCCTCACTTTGAGCCCTGGCCGAAACTTGTGGTGCTTCCTGGACCCTTTTCTCTGCCACATCTGGGCTGCCCCCTCTCAGTTTTGCTCTCAGCTATTGAACTTCAGATCTTTCCATCACGTGTCAAAATAAATACAGCCTCTTGGTTCTCGAATGCCTTTATCATCCCTCATTGCCCACAGACTTCACAGGAGCCCATACCTTTAGTCTCCACAAGAAAAAAGAAGGCTGTGATCTCCATATTGCCACGCTTTTATTTACCTTATCTGTAATATAATTAATAGATGACTGCAAGGAGATCAAGGTGCTTTCAAAGAGAATGAGACAGCTTCATATGAAACGTGCTCTTTTGAATCAGTCCAGGGCTCTATCAAAGTCTGTGTGATAATTTCATGTAAATCCTGGTGTTCCGAATCTGTGTCTTTTAACCTGTACGTACCATTTTTAACACACTACATTTCAAAGACATCGAAGGCTGGTCTAATTTGTATTACAGAATTACATAATTTTTGGCAAGCAGCACATCTTACTGATTTATTAAAATTAATATGGAAGCTCATTAGAAAGACATTCAGAGGTCTCAGACAGTCGTTCAAAAGGCTACGATGGAGAAAACCCACACAGTCAATGCAAAACCTGGTTTCATGCAGCTAGGTGACAGCTTGGACATGCGTATTTTGGAGTTACCTTTTGGCAGTCTCTGGAGGGGCTGCACCATTCGAGATGGCCGCCAAGAGCATTCACACTCTTGTCACCACTTGAGCCTCCAATCTATTTGTTTACAAATTCCCCCTTTGTTTAGTTTGGGCAAATAAAGTAGTTTTTACAAACTTTGATTCATAAATGTTACCGTTCCTCCACTGGCCCATCTCACAGGCTTTACTAGTCACTGATTCCCTAGTGACATTGTATTTGCTGCCATAAAATGTGAGCCAGGTGGGGCCTTTATCCTCAGGACACTTTTAAGAGTGGAAGTTGGGGTGTGGTTAGAGAGAGAATTAACACACTCTTGCACCAGAGACGCCCAGCATCCCTCTGTGTCTTGCACCAGAGATGCCCAGCATCCCTCTGTGTCTTGCACCAGAGACGCCCAGCATCCCTCTGTGTCTTGTACTAGAGATGCCCAGCATCCCTCTGTGTCTTGTACTAGAGATGCCCAGCATCCCTGTGTCTTGCACTAGAGAAGCCCAGCATCCCTTTGTGGTGTGATTCACTGGCAGGTGGGAGTTGGGAGGGGCCAGCCTGGGAACTGCTATGGGACAAGCAGGAAGCTGCATTTCTGAGCTCATCCACAGTGAGGTAGGCATGAGGTCCTCTTTCTGCAGGAAGCTCCTCCATCCTTGGTTGTTCTCCTGGCCTGGCCCTCCCTAGTGCATAGCTTAGTGCATTGGCCACAAACCTCCTTCTCCCTGACACCTGTCTGTCCTCTGAGGCACGGTCGCCTTCTTCTTATTAGATGGGTGGGAGGGGTGAGGGTGTCAGGCAGAAACCCTTTAACTCTTTCCTGATGCATGAGCTTCCTGTGGCTGCTGGAACTAACCACCCTCTGGGAGGACAAAAACAACAGAGGTGCATCCCCTCGCGCTTCTGCAGGCTGGAAGTCCAGAGCCAAGGTGTCCACTGGGCCGGGCCTCCTTCCAAAGGCTCCAGCAAGGGCCCTTTCTTGCCTCTTTCAGCCTCTGGTGGCCCCCGTGATCCTGGGCTTGCAGCCAGTTCGATCCCTGCCTCCCTCTTCACCTGGCCTTCTCTGCTGCGTGTCCGAGATTCAAATCCCGCTTCAGCTCTGTCTTGACAAATGATTCAGTGTATAAAACAGTCCTGTTACCTAGAGATCCAATGCTAGACAGTAGGCTTCTAGAATGTATTCATTTTACTTAACGAAATGTTATGCCCATTGATTTATTTTGATTAGCAGCTCCTCATTTCCCCTCCCTGCGCTGGCGATCATTGTTCTGTTCTCGGCCTATGTGTATTTGACTATTTTACATCCCTCGTAGGAGTGGGATCATTCAGTATGTGTCACTCAGTGTAATGTCCTCCAGGTTCATCCATGTTGTCACACATGGCAAGATTTCCTTTGTTTTTATGGCTATGGCTACATAGTATTCTACTCTTTGTCTATACCACCTTTTCTTTATCCATTCATCCTTTGATGAATAGTTAGGAGCAGTCCACATCTTGGCTATTGTGAGTAGTGCTGCAACGAACGAGGAAACTCCCCACTCAAAAGATAGAGAGCGGCTGAATAAATTAAAGAAAAATATCAAGATCCAACATAAGTTGTGTACCCTTTAGATTTAAGGGCACTCATAGCCTGAAAATGAAGGAACAAAAAAAAAGATAGCCAATGAAGAATAAAGAGATGAGAATGGCCACACTAACATCAGACTACAGAAACTAAAAATAGAACTAGCATGTGATCCAGCGAGTCCACTCTGGGTCTTCCTCCAAAGCTCTCTCTGGTTCATTCTTTTTTTAAATAATTTTTAAATTATTACTATTTTTTTGAGACTGAATCTTGCTCTGTTGCCCAGGCTGGAATGCAGTGGTGCTATCTCAGCTCACTGCAACCTCTGCCTCCTGGGTTCAAGCAGCGTTCATGCCTCAGCCTCCCGAATAGCTGGAACGATGGGTATAAGCCACCACACCACGCTAATTTTTGTATTTTTAGTATAGGTGGGGTTTCACTATGTTGGCCAGGTTGGTCTCAAACTCCTGACCTCAAGTGATCTGCCCGCCTTGGCCTTCTGACATGCTGGGATTACAGATGTGAGCCACTGCACCTGGCCTCTCTCTGGTTCATTCTTTGAGGACCCTTGTCGTTGCCTTTAGGGCTCAATTTAAATCCAGAATGATCTCATTTGAAGAAGCTTAACTTAATGACACCTGTCAAACCCCCTTTTCCAAATAAGGTCACTGTCAGAGATTTCAGGGGTTAAAATGTGAACATATCATTTGGGGGGGCGCTGTTCAACATACTACCCTTGATGAGTCCCAGGAGGAATTCTGCACCTCCCTTTCAGTTCCCTTTAGAAAGTGGGGCTGGCTTTTCCCTGTTATCCTAATCTCCGGGGTTCTAGTGGGGGTTCTCAGGCAAGAGGAAAGTCCTGTTAGCATGCTGGTGCATGGGGCCCCTCTCTGTCCTCACCTAACTCCATAGTGCTGTAACGTAGAGAACATCCTCACTGTGGCATGTGGACAGGGAGGTACAGGGCCCGCTCCTTTGACAAGACAGTGAGACAAGCAAAGGAAAGTTGAGGGTTCAGTCAAGAGTCCATCTGCTAAATAATCTTGCTCATAAAATCTCATGATTTAAACTGTTGTCCATGGCTGTCTTTGGGTTTGGGGTGGACTTTTCCTGAAGTTTTTTTTTTTTTTTTTTTTTTGACAGAGTCTTGCTCTGTCGCCCAGGCTGGAGCACAGTGGAATGATCTCGGCTCACTGCAACCTCCGCCTCCCGGGTTCAAGCGCTTCTCCTGCCTCAGCCTCCTGAGTAGCTGGAACTAGAGGCAAACCCCACGACTCCCAGCTAATTTTTGTATTTTTAGTAGAGACAGGGTTTCACCATGTTGGCCAGGATGGTCTCGATCTCTTGACTTTGTGATCCGCCCACCTCAGTCTCCCAAAGCACTGGGATTAGAGGCATGAGCCTCCATGCCCGGCCTTCCTGAAGCTTTTGAGCCTGCTTTTTCCATATCCTCCTTTTCTCTGATTCGGCTGCCTGACTGATCCTAACACCTCCTATGTCCTTCTGCCATGGCATATCTTACCAGGATGCACTCTCTGGATTCACACTAAGGTACGAGGTGAGAGATGTGTACCTCCATACACAAAGGTATGAAGCTCCATTTGTGGGTTTCTTGGGTCACTCATCCATTCCATTTTTCTGCAAAGCTCTTCCTCTCCCCCAGCCCCTTCCCCACCCCCTCTCAGCCAGTGCTGTCTTAGATGCTGAAAGATGACAGTTTTCAGAGTTGGATCTGAAGAAGAATCATCTTGAATGATTGTTTAAATGCAGATGTCCCCCTCACCACCAGTACTGGGTACTATACTCAGTACACCCAAGAATCTGATCTGCAGGTCTGTGATGTGGCCCAGGACTCTGCATTGTCAAGATTTCCTCAGCTGATTCTGTCTCAAGATTCTCAGTGGCAGCTGGAGCATCAGGGAGAGGTCACCTTTATCATCTGGCGGGGGGCAGAAGCTTCCAGGCTAGAGGTGAGTGGCCACTCCCAGAGTGAGGCAGGGAGGATGGAGCAGGACCTGGTCTTTCTCTTCCAGTGGGCCATGATTCAGTCAGCAGAGGTCCCAGGGCCCGCCTGTGCCAGGCCTGGTGAAAAGCACTGAGACTTGGCTAAGCCAGTTCTCCCTGCTCTTAGGAAAAGGGCACCAGGTCCTGAACTCAATCCTGTTTTCAGGGACCAGTGAAAAGAAGAAGCAGGAGAAGGGAAAAAAGTGTTCAGAGCAGCCTGGAGCATGCATATACCATGTCTCGAACACTCTCTGCGCCCCGCTCCTCTGAGCTCCCGGGGCCTGCAAGTCAGAAACAGGCCCTCTCCCTCCTTGGGTCCTGTAGCCAACGGCTGTCTCCAGTGCTTGTAGAACCTGAAGAAATAAAGAAAAAAAAACAAAAACAAAAAGAAAAGAAAAGATGAAAACTGAAAGAGCACTTGGCCGTGTCTGCCCAGGGCAGTGGGGAGGGGCTGTGGGAAATGAGGGGTTGTTCTTGGCCGGGAGGGAGAAGCCTTCTCATCTGGGTTTCCTTCCTCCCTGGGTCCTGCACTTTCCTTCCAGACCAAGGTTTCTTGGTGGAGTTAAAGTCTAGAAACCTCTTCTTGGCTGAGTGGCCCATGGCGAGTCTTTCATGAGAGAGAGATTAAACCTATGATGAAGGGATTTGACCAAATTGCTCTTCAAAGTGTTGCTTTTAAGTGACAACATCTTGCAAAAGTCTCTTTGCTGACTGTAATCTGGATGCAGTCCCTCTGTCTCCTGTTATCGGGCTGAATTGAGGAGGCAGATCGTTCACCCTGGAGATCCAGCTTGACACCACGGTCTTCCCCCTCCCTCCCCCTATTCCAAGCAGCTTCCCTCCATGCCTTTGCAGCCTGGGGCCTTCTAGGAGGCAGCCTCCCTGTTCACCCACCCCTGGTCATAGTCACCAGGCTGAAGGGCAAGGGACATTCCTTGGGGGACCGGGTGCAAAGGTGCTCTGGCTTCATCCAACTCCACGAAAAGTAAGGCAGGCAGGATGGAGGAAAAGATGCTGACAATTACAAATTGCTAAACAAATGTCCATTGTCATTATATGGACTGTGGGTTCTTGAGGGTAAATCCAGAGTCATCCCTACTGACCCCATTTCTATGAACAGGCCAAACCCCCACCTGCCTCCCCCAGATGCTGAAGCCTGTGTCTGCATTACCCTCATTACCCCTCCCTCTACTCCAGCGGCAGAAGGTAATGAAAATGGAAAGATGACGAGTAATCACTTGAGTTAAAAAATGAGTGGGAAATAAGTAGTTTTCCTAGAACATTAAATATCTCGCCCTGCCTGTGGAGTCTGCATTTCGGAGACAGTGTCAGACCTCGGGTGTTGGCTGTGCCTCCCTGGGCAGAAGGAGAGCAATGGCATGAAAGAGGAGGAAGCAGCAGCGTGGAGGGCAACCCGCGAACGTCAAATTGCAGAAGCCAGCTCTTGATGGAAAGGGGCTTGTTAATACTTAATTTGCTTTGCACTAAAACATAGGCATCCTTATAAATGTTAACTGGGTACTGTAAGTACAATGCGTTAACCTGTTACAGAAACAGACTTGTGGAAAGAAACCATTTTTTCTGCTACTTGCCAAACACGTTTAACTGGGCCACAGAGCCCTCTAAAAGCACATACGCGTCAGAGAATGATTCTGCCATCGGGATGTTTTCAGAAAACCAACAATTTTTTCTGAATTTTTAAGAAGACAAACAGAAGCCCCAGCCAGGGAAAGAGTGTCTTCTGGCTTGGTTTCTTAGATGGTGGTTGGACTTGGAGCTTTCCTGCAATTTCACTCTGTGCACAGCCCGTTGACTTCAGGAAACCATATACAGATAGGGCTGGTGCAGAGGGCTGGGGGCATTAATTGAGGATGGAAATCCAGAAGAAGGTAGCCCCTCAGCAGCAGGGGATAACGAGGACCCTTTCCCTGCCCCAGGAGTGTGTATTTTCTTCCAGTCTGGAAGCCTGGAAAGGGCCTCTGATGTGTGCACAAGAGCCATCGGTGCTCAGAGGATGCCAGCCTCACTGAGTTACAACTTCTCTCTAACAACCACGTTTTCCTGCTAAAAGAGGAAGGTTTCCCTCTGCATGGCTGTTGTCCCAGCAAGTCCCTAGGAAACCAACAGTTTGCAGAACCCTGGACATGCAGCATATTTGAAGTTCTTTGCTTGGGTTTCTTTTATCCAGTGGCCTCCATATCCCAGGCATTTGCCAAGCTCCTCCTGGGCTCAGCCAAGAAAGGAAGATTGCCTGTCCTCCTGCTGCAGGTCTGCTTCGACTGAGCAGTCAGCCTAGACTTACGTCCCAGTGTGCTGGATTCTCTAGGCTCTATTTTTCTTCCTAAAGTCAAGGGAAAAAGTCAAATTTCCTTTGGGTCAAAGGCGTACACACTCACTTCCTTTGCATCCTTCTGGCTTCATATTCACAGTGGCTGTCTTGTGCCCCAAGCACACCCAACAGAAACTGCCCTCCTGTGTAATCCTCACAAATACCTGCTCCCTGAGCCAAACCCAGTGTCCCTCAAGCTGAGTTGCCATGAAACCCACTGTGGGGGTTTCCAGACTCTGTGGGGAAAGGCAGCTTCCTCTTCATTGCTTGTGACCCGAATTGGTCTACTTTGTTGGTCTTCTCTGCGGAGGTTGTGAGACTGTCCTGAGGATATTAGTTGGAGCTCTTTCTATCCCCATCAAGGGGAAAGGGGAAGAAGAAAGGATGAGGAGAGGAAAGGGGAGAAGGAAGAGAGGCGGGGAGGCAGGCTTGTGAGACAGGCTCTCGCAGTGGTGGATGGTGGGCTCGGTGGCTCTCAAGACAGCCCTTCCAGACTCTCGGGGGTGCATTGGGGGGGTCTCCTGTCTGTTGGCAGTGGGAGCTCAAGTGGATTTATTAGATTGGAGCTAATGGGCCACCTTCTGCCTCTGAGGCCAGAGTTGGTTTTGGAGTCTGTCCTCAGAAAGTCTCTGTGGTTCTACCAGAAATAAAGTTGCACGTATTCCCGTCACCTGATCTTCCAAAAAGTCAACAAAAATGAGCAACAGGAAAAGATTTCCTACTCAATAAGTGGTGCTGGGATACCTGGCTAGACATATGCAGAAGAATAAAACTGAACTTCTCCGTTTCATCATATATAAAAATAAATTTAAGATGCATTAACAATTTAAATATGAGACCTCAAACTATAAGAATCCTAAAGAAAACCTAGGAAGTTCCATTCTGGGCATCAGCCATGGGAAAGGATTTATAGTGAAGTTCTCAAAAGCAATCACAACAAAAACAAAAATTGACACGTGGTACCTAATTAAACTAAAGAGCTTCTGCACAGCAAAAGAAACTATCAACAGAGTGAACAGACAACCTACAGGATGGGAGAAGCTATTTGCAAACAATGCATTTCACAAAGGTCTAATGTCCAGAATCTACAAGAAACTCAAACAACTCACAAACAAAAAACAAATAATTCCATTAAAAACTTGGCAAAAGACATGTACAGACGCTTCTCCAAAGGAAATATACAAGCAGCCAACAAACAGAAAATGCTCAAAATCTTCAGAGAGATGCAGATTTAAGCCACAGTGAAATATCACTTCTCACTAGTCAGAATGACTATTACGAAAAAGTGAAAAAATAACAGATGCTGGCTGGGTATGGTGGTTTATGCCTGTAATCTCAGCACTTTGGGAGACTGAGGCAGGAGACTCGCTTGAGCCCAAGAGTTCAAGACCATCTTAGACAACATAACAAGACCTCATCTCTACAAAAAATATCCTATATGGGTTCCCCAAGTAAAATCACTTACTCCTTCCAACTTTCATTCCAACTTAGTCCTTCCTTTCTTTCTTTCTTTCTTTCTTTCTTTCTTTCTTTCTTTCTTTCTTTCTTTCTTTCTCTCTCTCTCTCTCCCTCTCTTTCTTTCTTTCTTTCTTTCTTTCTTTCTTTCTTTCTTTCTTTCTTTCTTTCTTTCTTTCCTTCTTTCATCAGATTCTTGCTCTGTCACCCAGGCTGGAGTGCAGTGCCATGATCAAGGCTCACAGCAACCTCTGCCTCCTGCTTCCAAGCCATCAAGCCATCCTCCCACCTCAGCCTCCTAAGTAGCTGGGACAACAAGTACATGCCAGCAAATCAGGCTAATTTCTTTTTTTTTTTTTGTAGCGGTGATGTTGCACCATGTTGTCCAAGCTGGTCTTGAACTCCAGGGCTCCTTTTCTCTTTCTTCCTCTCTTAGCTGTCTTCACAGGGATAGGGTCTTCCTAACCATCCCTCACTGTGACCCACACCTGGAGGGGGTCTGGAAAGCAAGGACTGCAGCCTGAGTTCCCCTCATAGAGGCAAAGCCAGTCCCACCACCCTGCCTCAGGCTGGTGGCTGTCAGGAGGCGCTGGGCTACTCTCTGAGCTTTAGTTCCTGTGGCCCTAATTGCTAGGCGAATGTGGAGGCAGTGGGGATGCTCAGTCAGTGCAGCTGGCTTGGGGGAATCCGGCTGTGTTTCCGGAGACCCTCTTATATGATTAGGCATTGTATCCCCACCCAAATCTCATCTTGAATTGTAATCTTCATAAGCCCCATAATCTCTACATGTCGAGGGAAAGACCAGGTGGAGGTAATTGAATCATGGGGGCTGTTGCTCCCATGCTGTTCATGTGACAGTGAGTGGGTTCTCACGAGATCTGATGGTTTTATAAGGGGCTTCCCTTTGCTTGGCACTTCTCCTTCCTGCAGCCTTGTGAAGAAGGTGCCACTCTTACCCTTTGCCTTATGCCATGATTGTAAGTTTCCTGAGGTCTCCCAAACATGGTGAACTATGAGTCAATTAAACCTCTTTCCTTTATAAGTTACCCACTCTCCCAGTCTCAGGTAGATCTTTATAGCAGTGTGAGAATGACAAATAATCCTTCCTTCCTTTACCTGGAGTTTAAGACTCCACAGATCAATGTGGCGACATCATTTCCTGCCTCTTCCTACGGGGTGAGATGCAGACCTGAGCTCCTCCAGGGACATCTTCTGCCTTTCAGAAGCTGATGCTGCCGTGGTTGGTGGACAACCTTACCCTACCTTACCTTATCCTCTTTCAGCAGTAACCAGTCAGTTCCAACAGGAAGTGAGGGAAACAGAAACCTCTCCTACTTAGAAGATCCATTCCAGGAATGCCTGCTGTGGGTGTCAGGCAACTCTAGAAGGAGGTCATTGGAAGTTTGCTCTCTGCCCATGGAACTGCTCCCCCTGTCAGCCTCATTCACTGGGCTGGCGCCTGAAGGAGATGTCGCAAAGGACAGTGTGCTGGGGTTGAGAGTGGGAAGGAGTAGGCAGCCATAGTTTCTTTTATTTTTCTGTTGAACAAATTCTAATTTCTACAACAATTCACAACACATTTTTGGGACACTCACATAATCCCAACTAAACATTAAAACCATGCATTGCTATTCTGGGAATAAAATTTGAAAAGTACTGGTGCTTTTGTGCAGTCTAAGTCATTATACTTTTATGACTTTGGTTAACATTGGGCTATAAAAACCGGTAAATAACTGTTAAAAGCAGAGTCATTTGCTCAAAACTATTTTATGAGCTTCATTTTTGGAATGGTTGAACTTTCCGCTAGATTTTTCCCCTTCATGCACACAGAATCTTTGTGTTTTTTACAAGTCAGCTTGTGAACAATATTCCACCTTCTGACTGAGGTAAGGGTGTGGGCCTCGTGGGCTGGAGATTGTTCTTCTGGGCCTGGATGATGCAACCGGATATGCTATTTTCTTCGCTGTTTTCTTGGCAGAAACCGTGGTTGTATTCTAGGCTCAGCATGCTTTCAGTTGGTGGTTACACCTAAATATAAATATTGCAGCCATTTCAGAGGCACCCCCAGCCAAGCAGCACCTTCCATGATTTTCATTCTTGGGGTCCTGGCTGCTCATGGCGAATTTGATCCCCTAAACACGTGTGCTTCTGGAGCATGGCCGGTTCTCTGCTTGCCAGTTCCCATAGGTCCTCCATGTCTCAGGAGAGCCTCGAGGGCAGTAATAACCCACAGGACAGTGCTCACCCAGCACCTGGGCACTCAACAGAGGCATCGGGAGGAGAGTTTTCCAGACCATATTTGGCGGAAGTCAAGAAGTCTCTTGATACCAACATGAGGGGCCAACACTCAGTGCATTCTAAGCTCCAGGTGTCCTGGGAAGCCCACTGTGGACAAGACTTAGTTGACTCTTCAGAAATTTTTGATGGTATGAACCCACATTAGAGATGAGCAGATGGAGGGGAATGGGTCCAAGAAGCCCAACCCAAGCCACGCAGCCAGAAATGCATGGCTGTAGTTTTGTGGTCCTCACTGTGTCAGCATGGTTGCCATAGAGTGCCTGAGCAGACAGCATGACAAGGGGCCATCCATTCCATCTCAGCTCCAGTTCAGTCTCCTTCAGCAAGGCGGCTGAGCAATCAGGTCTCTGCGAACTGGCTGCCTGGAAGCGCTGCCCATCTGTACCTTATTCCTGCCATGTTCCAGACTGAATGACAGAGCTGTGTCTGCAGAGCATGTTTCCTGTAGCACTGGGTGTGGAGACAGGTTTCAAAACAATGCACTCTGTGTACCTGTTTTGCTTCTCAACTCACTCCTTAATAGCCTTGAAGTGTAAATCTAATCTGCATTCTTTTTTAAAGCAAGCAAACTATCAAACAGGGTAAGTGTTTCTCAGGCCACCATTGTGCATTCTGTGTGTTGCAGCTCCCATGCCAGGATCCCCAGCCACCATAGGATTCAGCATTTTAATATTCCGAATGCCCTTGAAAAGGCAGTAGCGATACCTTCCACTGCAAATGCTATTATCCCCATATGTTCCCTTTTGAGCTTTTTATTATCATACCTGACAAAATAGTTGCTGCTATTTTTCCTCTATTTCATTTGGGGAATGTTCACCCCTGAAATGACTCCATTAGGGAGGATATTGAAGCATCAAAAGAACTCATTGATTGGTGCTCAGAAGAATTCCCTGGAGTGACAAAACAAGTTAATGTCTCAATCTGTAACTTGCAGCCCCATATTTCTTTGTCAGTGTCAAGCATTCCAAGCAATCTCAGACCTTGATTTTCAACTACTTTCACCTTAAAGTTTCCTGAAGTGTATAATCCTAACCACGAGGCTACATTTCTTCCCCAACAACATCTTCTAGGAGTGTTGGTCTGCGGTGGTGACTGTGAAGTGTTGTCGGGCAGGGAAAGTGGGAAATGGGAGGTGAAAATCCATCCTTTTATAGAAAGCACAGCCCAGCACGGTTAGATCTTCCCACCAGGGGTGACGAGGAGGGTAGAGGGAGGAGGGCTTTAGTGCATGTTTACTATTGGTCAAGGTTTAGATGATGTTGTCACAGACCAAAATGTCTCATCTCCTAACAATAAAGTTTAGGTGTCCATGTTTTACTTCAAATCAATAGACATAGCATACCATTTCAGAACCATAAAATACCTAAGATATAGCTTCTATAAGGAACTTACTTTGCACTGCAAGAAAACATTCTGGTTGGTTCATTGTATTTCATTGATTAAAATTTATACTGGGAAAAATCTGGTAAAAAGACTAAGTTGGAGGCTGAGCTTGGTGGCTCACACCTGTAATTGCAGTACTTTGGGAGACTGAGGCAGTGGAATTGCTTGAGCCCTGGAGTTCAAGACCAGCCTGGACAACATGGTGCAACATCACCACTACAAAAAAAAAAAAAAAAAAAAAAATTAGCCTGATTTGCTGGCATGTACTTGCCTTCCCAGCTACTGAGAAGGCTGAGGTGGGAGGATGGCTTGGAACCAGGAGGCAGAGGTTGCTGTGAGCCTTGATCATGGCACTGCACTCCAGCCTGGGTGACAGAGCAAGAATCTGATGAAAGAAGGAAAGAAAAAGAAAGAAAGAAAGAAAGAAAGAAAGAAGAAAGAAAGAAAGAAAGAAAGAAAGAAAGAAAGAAAGAAAGAGAGAGAAAGAGAGAGAGAAAGAAAGAAAATAAAAAAGAAGAAAGAAAAAGAAAGAAAGAAAGAAGAAAGAAAGAAAGAAGGAAAGAAAGAAAGAAAGAAAGAAAGAAAGAAAGAAAGAAAGAAAGAAAGAAAGAAAGAAAGAAAAAGAAAGAGACTAAGTTGGAATGAAAGTTGGAAGGAGTAAGTGATTTTACTTGGGGAACCCATATAGGATGTGAGCTTCCTTTATGAACTTAGAATCAGAGACTATCTTACAAGTTATTTTTCTGGCTTTATATATTGTCATTTAGAAACTGTTATTCCTGTCATGTCAATGTTACCCTGTTTGCTGTGCTCTGAGATGCAGCTGGTGGACTCACAAGAGGGCCCGGCTGAGGAGGTAGAAGGAAAGGCGCCACCATTGTCAAATGCTTCTTGTGTGTGAGATCCATCTGCTTACCAATTTAGTGTCTTAATCAACCCTTACAAACCCATGAAGTAAGTAAAAGAATAACGCTTTACAGATGAGAAAAACGGAGGCTCCAAACATGTATGCATCTCACTGGAGATGTAGTCACCGCTGAGGATACGGCACAGCGGAACCTCGCACCCAGGTGTGTTGGAGTCTGAAAATTACTTTTTTCTCCATTGCATTACACGTCTGACGAGACATGAACACACAACCCACTGTGAAAGATTGCCCACAATTATGAAAATACAGGAGGTTTGGAATGCGGTGTGCCTGCCATCTCACTCTTCATTAAGCCCCAGTCAGAACTCAGGGGTAATAGTGATCCACTCTCCTGTCACCCAACACACGTTACTGTGTCACTTAATTCTCAGAGGGGAGAGGGACTTTGGAAATACTGGATAGCTATTCAGCACGGGCCCTTTACAACCTGCCTAACGGAGATGTCTGAGTTTGTTCATTTGTCATGGTCTTCATCTGAATCCAGATGGTAAATGCTACATCAAAATTTAGAGCCAGGAAATAAGTCCATTTCCACTCTCAGTAGGTGCCACTTATATGCTCCTCAGCCACATCTGTCGAGATGAAGTGGCAATCCCAGGACTTGTGGCTGTGTCGCTGCTGCACAGTTGTGAGAGTGTGGAAGCGTTGAGACAACATGAAGCCTGGAGCTGCCTCTATCCTTCTGAAGGGCCCTCCCTGGCCCCCTACCCAGCCTGAAGGAGCATTGCCCGCTGTCCATGGGACTGCAGAACTATGGGGGACTGATTCTTGCTGCCCCCCAGACCAGTCAGATCTCTGCAAATTGACACTAACTGGATTTTCAGGCAATACAGTTTTCCAGGGACAAAAACTCATATCCTACCCAATGTGGTCAGTGTGATTTTCTGCACTGATTGTTACCCAAGGAGGTAGAATCTGACTATAAAGGAAGCACCTGCCAACTCTCTGGGAGGTGGCTCCCTTCCTGTCCTCCCTGCTTCTGCTCCTGTCTCTGAAATCCACTGCCCTCACCTCCCAGGGCAGCGCTCTGCCCACTCTGAGCCTCTGAGTGTGCTGTGACATCTCAAAGCAAGGGATTTGGTTCAAAGGTGACTTCAATCAATTTTTTTTCTTCGTAGATTTGCTATCAATCGAATCACAGTTATATTCATCTCTTGGTGAATTGAACAGAATAGTTTGCCTTTTAAATCTTTATCAATTTAATTTTATTATTTTAAAATTTATTCTCAGTTTCATTAAGGTATAATAGACAAACAGAATTGTATGAATTAAGGGGGAAAATAGCATGCTGATTATATATATATTTTATGATTATTATTATATATTATATTATATATTATAATATATAATTTATAATGTATTATATTTAATATATTATATATTTAATATAATATATAATATATATCATATTATATATATTATATATTATATTTTATATAATATATTAAATATAATATATAATATATAATATAATATACATGTAGTGAAATGATTACCACAATCAAGTTAATTAACACATCCAGCACCCCACCTAGTTACCATTTGTGTGTGTGTTGGTGAGAACATTTAAGATCTACTCTCAACAAATTTCAATGACACAATACAGGATTGCTAGCTATAGTCACCATGTTGTTCATTAGATCTCCAGAACTGATTAATCTTGTAACTGAACCTCCCAACCCTTTGACCAGCATCTCCCTCTTGCCCCCATCACCAGCCCCTGGGAGCCACTATTCTACTCTGTTTTTATGAGTTGGACTCTTAGATGCCACATATAAGAGAACTCGTGCAGTATTCATTTTTCTCTGTCTGACTTTTATTTCACTTAGCATAATGCCCCCACATTCATCCATGTTGTCACTAACAGCAGGATTTTCTTCTTTTTTAAGGCTGAACAGTATTCTGTCATGTCTGCATGTCTTTATTCATCCATCGAGGGAGGCTTAGTTTGTTTCCGCATCTTGGCAGCGGTGAATAATGCTGCAATGGGCACTGGAGTGCAAACGTCTCTTTGAGCTGCTGGTTTTGTTTTCTTCAGATGTACGCCCACAAGTAGGGTCTCTAGCTCCAATGGTAGTTCTCTCTTTGAGTTCTGGAGGCAACTCCTGATCGTTTTCCATAATGGCTGCACCAGTTGACATTTCCAATGCACAAGGCTTTTCTTTTCTCCACATCCTCTGACACATCTGCAAGAAGGGGCTGCTTTCCAGAGGAGACAGAGCAGGGGCCTGGACAGGACAGATGGGTGGCCCGAGGGAGACCCTGCTCTTTGGGGCCCAGCTTCCAAATCTTGGGGAGAAGCCCTTCTGTGAGCGGGGAGGGGGTGCTGGGGATCCCAGCCTGTTCACCCAGTGGGGTGCTCTTTGGAATTACTCCTCTCCAATCTACAGACCCTTGATGTGCCAGGTCAGCTCTGTTTTCCATGTAAAACTCCTTTTCCTAAACTCTGTTCGATTGTTCATGGGGGCGGGGGGAGATACGTTTGGAACAGTGGATAATTAAATATCACATTTCATTAATTCCCAGGTGCTGACAGCTGGAGTATGCCTCATTAATTTAATGACAGTTTTTCTGGAATACATCTGACACTTAGGCGTTTAATGCTAACAGCACTTCCTAGATGCACCCAAACTTCATAAGTTCTTTTTTTAAAGCACTTGAGCACCTAGGAAATACTGTAAGTTTGGGAAACACTGGGTTAAACTGAAGTAAGTCTGTCTCTTTTCTGCACGATTTTCTTAAGACTTTAGGTGTTTACAGTGGAGATAGGCTGTTTCCTCCTCCCCTATGCCATGCTTTAGTGGGCTGAGTGCATCTCTGGGAATCTAAGCTACTTAACCCAGGCATCACTGCAGGCAGGATTCTAATGGCCCCACGTCTGCTATCTGTGGGCTGCCACTGATCGCGAGCTGTGGGTCTGGGCAGCCAAGCCAGTCTGTGCCTCAGCTCTTCTCTCTGCCAGCACAGGATTGAGTCTCTTGGTTTCCTTCAGGGCCAACGAGTGCAAACCAGGTGACGGGGAGACCCAGCAGTCCCAGGCAGCAATGGTGGGTGCTGCTTGGGGACCAGGCCTGAAGTCGGGGGCAGGAGGATGCTTACCTCCCATGCTCTCTTGTTCCTGGGTTCCCCGCTCCCCAGTGCTTCTCAGAGCTGCTGTCAGAAAAGGGTTTTCTCACCGAGGCTTTTTCCAGACCTCCCTCTGAGCTCCCCCAGGTCTTCTTTCTGTTTACTCCTTGTTGATCCTAAAAATACTCACGGGTGAAGTGATGGCTGCAGGCGATGGGCATGAGCTGAGCTGTTTTCCTGATGCCACGCTGCCATCATAGGGTATGTGTGACCTGCGGAGGGAGGAACGATTAGGGACCTTAGAGCTGTTTATTCATTCATTCATTCAACGAATATCTCCTGAGTGTCTTCTGTGTGCCAGGATGCTCCTCGGTTTAGAGATTCAGCAGGGAACCAGACAGAAAGAACATCTCATATTTTAGTGGTGAGAAGCCAACAGTCAGGAAATTAACGTAAGGCATAGAGTACATTCGACCATGCAAGTGTCATGTAGGAAAAGCAGTGGGGAAGCGAGTGTGGGAGGACGTGAGGGGAGGGAGCACTCACAGGGATGGAGGGAGGACCTGCACTGTGTCAGGGAGAGCCCTGCAGGGGGAGGGGCTTGCCCCAAAGCCACGGGTCCTCAGCTTCAAGACCCGCTTTCTGCATGGGCTGTTCCTGCGGCTCACCGGTCCATATGATTTCTCTGCACTCAGGACTATTTCCATCCTGAATTCCCCTCTGTCACTTTGCTTTGCAGTGAGTATCCCTGGAGGGCTGTGGTCAACTTTGGGATCTGGCTAAGGTTGAGTTGGGATGCTTTCGTTGTGTGTGGCTTGCGGCCACGTGAATGTGGCTTGTGGCCACTCTCTGTTGCGTTGCACAGCCCTGATGGGAAGGTGCCCATCATTTTCCGGGTCATCGCCAGTGCGTTGAGACATCAAGATTCCAGGCCAGAGGGACCAGCTCACCTCGGCTGTATCTCAGGGTGCCCCTATCTGGAAACCTGCAGGAAGGAGGAAAAACCAGGTCCGTAGTGCACAATGCTAGAACATTCCTCCACTCATGGCTTGTACAGGATTGTATAGGAGGAGGACTTGTTTCTCTTCCATGCTTGGCCCAAATAAGAGATTTCACCCCAGGGGCACTCTCTCCTAGGCAGCATCCTCCTCTGTAGATACAGGGTACTTCCTCCTCTTCTCCTTTCTCTCAGTGATTTTTTTTTTTTTTTTTGAGACAGAGTCTCACTCTGTTGCCCACGCTGGAGCGCGATCTCGGCTCACTGTAATCTCCGCCTCCCGGGTTCACGCCATTCTCCTGCCTCAGCCTCCCTAGTAGCTGGGACTACAGGCACCCACCACTACGCCCGGCTAATTTTTGTATTTTTAGTAGAGACGGGGTTTCACCATGGTCTCGATCTCCTGACCTCGTGATCCGCCCGCCTTGGCCTCCCAAAGTGCTGGGATTAGTGAGCCACCGCACCTGGCCCCTTTTCTCTCTGTTTTTAAAACGGGAAAAGATCGAAAGATAATTTGCAAGATTTATTTGTTTACAGAATACAGACTTGTTGCATTTCTACAAAAAGTGAGGACACCTGTGTGTAAAGGTGCATGATTATGCATTCCAAACATCAAAGATAAAATGCCAATTTCCATCAGCAAGGCTACACCATTGATCTATTCTCTCTGCAGAAAAATGATGTTAGTAAATTACTGTCATGACAAGAAGCAATGAAAATGTGGAGGAGCAGTATTAGAGTAGGGCGTCTGGCAGGAGATTTATAAAATGTGTTGTCATTTTGGATTTTGTGATATATGTGGTCTTCATAAAACTAAAAATTTGTAATTTATGTACTCGTTCTCAAGAACTATTTTCTTATGTGCCCAATTTCCTACTGGTAATTTTGTATTCCTTTCTTGAAATATGCCTTCCCGCTCTACTCCAGCTTTGGGCTTCTAGCATCCAAAACCCAGGCCCCTCCCAGTATGCAGACACTGAGGCTACAAGCTTTCCAGATGGAAACACGTGTAAAGGTCCCAGGGTAAAAGGGCCTGGGCTGTCTGGGGAGGGGCGAGGATGCCGCTGTGGCTGGAACTGATCAAATTACACGGGGGCAGGGCATAAGAGTGAGCAGAAGGGTGGCCTGCAGGGCTGGGAGGCCATGGACATGGACTGGGCTCTTAGGAGGGGACCGTGGAGTCCCTGGGGCTCTGGGTCTGGATGGTCCTTGCTTTCGTGTTAGGAAGGGCTCTTGGGGTTGCCTGTGGGCTTTTCGTGGTGGATACTCTGCCTGGGGCCTGTTTCTGCCTTTGTATCTATTCGGCATTCTTGGATCCTGCCAAGCAGAGAAATGATTTTCTCAACAGTGAGATATAGAAGAAATTTGATAATAATGCGGAAGTAACTTCTAAGCATCCTTTTACAGAAAAGTAGGATCACATTTGGCCAAAGAACCACCAGAAAGTAACAGCAGTGCTCCAAAATGGCCTAGAAGGTGCTCACTCAGCCCTGGCCTGGCAGCCTCTGAAGGCCTCTGGGAGGCTGGTTTGTGGCGTGGGCCTCAGACTCCGCTCCGACAAGAGCAGTGAGAGAGCAGCACGTTGGATGACGAACGCACGTTCACGGAATGGAATTTACGTTGCCCAGTACCAGCAAATTCCGGGAAGTAATATATTTTATTACAAAAACTCAACTTTTAACTTTATTTTGAAATAATTGTAGATATATCTGCAGGAACATAAAATAATGCAGGGAGATGTCAAATGCCCAGTTTCCCTCAATGGTAACATTCGTGCGAAACTACAGTGCACTTCACAGCCAGATAGCGACATTGATGTCATCTACTGATCTCGTTCAGATTTCTCCAGTTGGTCTTCACTCACTCGGATGTGCATTGAGTTCTATGCAATGCAATCACCCAGGCAGATTCATGCACCCATCATCGCAGTTAAGACACAGAACCTTCCCACCACCACAGGAATTCTATATGATGATCTAACCGTTATGACCTCACAGAACCTTCCCACCACGGCAGGAATTCTATATGATGACCTACCCGTTATGACCTCACAGAACCTTCCCACCACCACAGGAATTCTATATGATGACCTGCCCCATTATGACCTCACAGAACCTTCCCACCATGGCAGGAATGCTATATGATGACCTACCCGTTATGACCTCACAGAACCTTCCCACCATGGCAGGAATGCTATATGATGACCTACCCGTTATGACCTCACAGAACCTTCCCACCATGGCAGGAATGCTATATGATGACCTGCCCTGTTATGACCTCACAGAACCTTCCCAACATGGCAGGAATGCTATATGATGACCTGCCCTGTTATGACCTCACAGAACCTTCCCACCATGGCAGGAATGCTATATGATGACCTGCCCTGTTATGACCTCACAGAACCTTCCCACCATGGCAGGAATGCTATATGATGACCTGCCCTGTTATGACCTCACAGAACCTTCCCACCATGGCAGGAATGCTATATGATGACCTGCCCTGTTATGACCCCACCTTCTTCCCTCTTCCCCTCCTTAATCCCTGGAAACCACTGATCTGCTTTCTATTTCTAGAATCTTGTCACTGAAAGGAGGCTATGCAAATGGAATTGCACAGTATGCCACCTTTCAGAACTGGCTTTTTCCTCTCAACATAAACCCCTTGACACCCATGCCAGCTGCTGCTTGTACTGATAGTTCATCCCTCTTCCTTACTGCGTAGCATCCTGGAGCAGGGATGGACAGGCGCTTTTTAAAATAGTGCTTTTGCTGCTCAGAATATCTCAGCACTCATCTTTAGCACCTTTGGTAAAACCTGTTAAGCCCTCCTCCATGATACATGTCTCATTTTCACAGTTCCTAGAAAAATTTCCAAAGAAAGGATTCCTGATGGGTGTTGAGAGATTGTAGGACCACTGGGATGAGTTTATGCCAATGCAAGAGGAGTTACTTGTGTGACTCTCTACATGGGCTGGGGGTGGTGGGGATCATTTAGAAAAACCAAGCAGCATCTCCTGAAGCCCTCCCTGGTGCCTGCCTCCCTGATGGGGATCACCACGGGAGAGGGGATTGTTCTAGCTCCCAGGCTTTCAGGCACCCGGGCTTATAGGGGAATGCTTTTGGAGAGGAGGCTGTTAGATGCCTTGAGGATGAGGCACTGGCTTTGCTGTTTTCTCCAGAGTTGGGAGGGCAAGGTGCTGTGGCTCCGTGAAGAACATGTGGGATGCATCTTCTTTAGGGGCTGCCTCCGTGAGATGGAAGGCACCCGAGGAACACAAGGGGTGGCAATAAATATCTACAAACAGAAAGGGCACGTCCACTGTGATTCTCACCGGGTGCGTAAAAGCCCCTTCCAGTTTGCTTCATTTCATTGCAGATACTGCTACCATCCATTCTCTGAGGATAAATGGGTTAATTTTGCAGAGTGCTTTGAAAATGCAAAGTGCTGTAAAATTATCATGATGTAAGGAGGCCCCACATGTACACTAGAAGGAAAGAGGGGCAGAAGGGTCTACGGCTTGTAGTTTGCATAGTAAATTTCATGATTGCTTTTGGAAATTGCGCTTTCTTATTTACAAGTCTTGTCAATGAAATAAATTGAATGGAATCACCAGATGGCCCTAAATATTGTCTTTATTACCGACAACCGTCTTCAGAGAGCTTTTGTTACAGGAACTGGGATCCTTGAGATTGTTAAGCATGAGAGGCAAAGGGACACTCTGCCTAATCCCAATGATTGTCACGGGTAGCTATTTATTTGCTGAGCGAGATGAGGGGGAGACCATCTCATTGAGACTTATTAAAGGGCCCAAAGTGTAACACTCTTCAAAAGGGTCACTATAAATATGCCACATACTGTATTTCATAGAGTTTATGGGAAAGGAAATTGAAATCTCCTAAAAATAGAATTGAATCTTGTCCAAACAATATTGGATATACCAAATGAGTATTTTTGTTATTACATATAACAGGCTGATATTCTGAACACATTTTTATAAACCTTTAGTTTGTTTTCATAAATTTTGGACTTTCCTACAATTCTGAGGTTTCTTACGGTTATCAGCCAACATGACAGTGTTTTTAAAAATGAGAATGAAAGGCTTGTTTGTGGCGGAATGGCCACCTCCTCCTGCCCTTCCTGCTATGCCACCAAGAGCGCTAGGTTGCTGGCTCAGCTCCTGTAATCTCAGGGGGATGAGGCCCTACAAGGCCAGGGTCCTGGGCTCTGGAAGCCTCATTTCCCTTAGACCAGGGGTTGGCCTCACTGTGGGCATGGGGTCAAGTTTTGGTTAGAGTTTAGGGAGAAGCTCTGCTGGAAAGAACTCTCTTTCTCAGAAACAAAATGAAACGGAGAGAGTCTCTCCAGCAAGGCCTGGCGGCTGTGGCCTTATCCCTGCCTGTCCTGCAAATTTGGGCTCTGGAACTCCCACTGTAGTCTTGAGACCATGGGCATGGTGATTGCCATCGAGAAGAGGCTGAGAGATTTACAAAGTGCAGCCCCGGCACCCTCATGCCTCCAAGTCACCCACCTCCAGAAATCTGCTAGAGGAAAAGAAAGCCTTATGTGTCTGTAAAGACACCACTCTTTGTAGGATTGTCTGTTCCCTGAGGCCAAGTGCATTATTCTCAGATCATTCTACATGGACACGTTAGAGAATAAATAAAATGGCGGGGAATTATTGTAGAATAGCATGAAAAATATAGACTGCGCTTCAGATTAGAGAAGCAGAAACATTCTCCTGTATCTACAGCCCTGTGTGCATGCTTAGACCTAGGTAGTGGGTAGAGAAGAAAGGAGGCTTTGCATAGAGATTTTTCAGGAAATGCATCAATTTAGAAAAATGCTTCCTGTGGTGGCTCTACCCTGCTTTCTGCTTCAAGGAGTTCTTAGCAATTCACAAAGGAACCCTGGATTTCCTAGTTTATAGAGATCCCACAGAGTAGGGTTTCTTGGACATGAATATTACATAGGTTCTCTGCCCAGGGGATACATTTTCTCAGTGATCTCTACTGTTGGCATAAATGATGTTAATTTCTGTTACTTGAAGAGGTACACAAATAAAACTAGTATCAACCCTTCCCATTTACCTTTATGCACAAAATTTGAAAATTAGATGCAAATACAGTTTTACTATCAATAATATTTAAATTAGCAATATCAGTGTTGTTGTTTGGTTGGAATTAAGTTTCTCTTCACAATGTGAATATTATTGTGATTTCTAGGGTTCAATTTGCTGTATGTTAAACATACCATGTGTTATCTGATGACAAAATTCTCCATTTCTGTTTTCTCCACTGAACTTTAGAGAAGCATCCCTTCATCCACCATGGTGCCAAATGTTCTCAGTTTGGTAGGAAAGAATCACTTATTAATTACATCCAATTCTGTCCTTTTCTTAAGGCCAATTTACCCATGAAACAAAGCCAAAATAGGATAGGTCTCCACACATTTTTCTTTTTTTTTTTGAGACATAGTCTCACTGTGTTGCCCAGGCTGAAGTGTAGTGGCATGATCTCGGCTCACTGCAACCTCCACCTACGGGATTCAAGCAATCCTCTTGCCTCAGCCTCCCAAGTAGCTGAGATTAGAGGCGCCTGCCTCCACTCCCAGCTAATTTTTTTGTGTTTTTAGTAGAGATGGGGTTTTGCCATGTTGGTCAGGCTGGCCTCGAACTCCTGACCTCAGGTGATCCACTCTCCTTGGCCTCCCAAAGTGCTGAGATTACAGGTGTTAGCCACCACACCTGGCTCTCCACACATTTTTTATTGCAATTGAAACTGCAGTGAAAAATTAAAAGCATTTTGGCGTGACAAATGCATACATTGCTGGAAGCATCTGTGGGCCCCTTTTGCAAGAAAAAAATGCCTATTAGAGAAACACACCTTTAGATCTCATCATATGAAGACGAAGTTTTCTTTTCTTTCTCTTTTTTTTTTTTTATTATGCTTTAAGTTCTGGGATACATGTGCAGGACGTGCAGGTTTATTACATAGGTATACACATGCCATGGTGGTTTGCTGAACCCATCAACCCATTATCTACATTAGGTATTTCTCCTAATACTGTGTTTCCCCTAGCTCCCCACCCCCTAACAGGCCCCAGTGTGTGATATGCCCCTCCCTGTATCCATGTGTTCTCATTGTTCACTCCCACTTATCAATCAGAACATGTGGTGTTTGGTTTTCTGTTCTGTGTTAGTTTGTTAAGAATGATGGTTTTCAGCTTCATCCATGTCCCTGCAAACGACATGAACTCATCCTTTTTATGGCTGCATAGTATTCCATGGTGTATATGTGCCACATTTTCTTTATCTAGTCTGTCATTGATGGGCATTTGGGTTGGTTCCAAGTCTTTGCTATTGTGAATAGTGCTGCAATAAACATATGTGTGCATTTGTCTTTGTAGTAGAATGATTTATAATCCTTTGGGTATTTTCCCAGTAATGGCATTGCTGGATCAAATTATGTTTCTGATTCTAGATCTTTGAGGAATTGCTACACTGTCTTCCACAATGGTTGAACTAATTTACACTCCAACAGTGTAAAAGTGTTCCTATTTCTCCACATCCTCTCCAGCATCTGTTGTTTCCTGACTTTTTAATGATTGCCATTCTAACTGGTGTGAGATAGTATCTCGTTGTGGTTTTGGTTTGCATTTCTCTGATAAGCAGTGATGAACTTTTTTTCATCTGTTTTTTGGCCGCATAAATGTCTTCTTTGGAGAAGTGTCTCTTCATATCCTTTCCCCACTTTTTGATGGGGTTGTTTGATGTTTTTCTCGTAAATTTGCCTAAGTTCCTTGTGGATTCTTCATATTAGACCTTTGTCAGATGGATAGATTGAAAAAATTTTCTCCCATTCTGTAGGTTGTCTGTTCACTCTGATGATAGTTTCTTTTGCTGTGCAGAAGTTCTTTAGTTTAATTAGGTCCCATTTGTCTATTTTGGCTTTTGTTGCCATTGCATTTTGTGTTTTAGTCATGAAGCCTTTGCCCATGCCTATGTCCTGAATGGTATTGCTTAGGTTTTCTTGTAGAGTTTTTACGGTTTTAGGTCTTATGTTTAAGTATTTAATCCATGTTAATTTTTGTATAAGTTGTAAGGAAGGGGTCCAGTGTCAGTTTTCTGCATATGGCTAGCCAGTTTAACCAACACCATTTAATAAATAGGGAATCCTTTCCCCATTGCTTGTTTTTTGTCAGGTTCATCAAAGATCAGATGGTTGTAGATGTGTAGCATTATATCTGAGGCCTCTCATCTGTTCCATTTGTCTTATATCTGTTTTGATACCCATACCATGTTGTTTTGGTTACTGTAGCCATGTAGTATAGTTTGAAGTCAGGTAGCATGATGCCTCCAGCTTCGTTCTTTTTGCTTAGGATTGTTTTGGCTATATGAGCTCTTTTTTGTTCTATATGAAATTTAAAGTAGTTTTTTCTAATTCTGTGAAGAAAGTCAATGGTAGCTTGATGAGGGTAGCATTTTTAAATTACTTTGGGCAGTATGGTCATTTTCACGACATTGATTCTTCCTATCCATGAGCATGGAATGTTTTTCCATTTGTTTGTGTCCTATCCTATTTCCCTGAGCAGTGGGTTGCAGTTCTCCTTGAAGAGGTCCTTCACATCCCTTGTAAGTTGTATTCCTAGGTATTTTATTCTCTTTGTAGCAATTGTGAATGGGAGTTCACTCATGATTTAGCTCTCTGATTGTCTATTATTGGTGTATAGGAATGCTTGTGAGTTTTGCACATTGACTTTATATCCTGAGAGTTTGCTAACATTCCTTATCAGCTTAAAGAGATTTTGGGCTGAGATGATGGAGTTTTCTAAAGATACTATCATGTCATCTGCAAACAGAGACAACTTGACTCCCTCTCTTACTATTTGAATACACTTTATTTCTTTCTCTTGCCTGATTGCCCTGGCCAGAACTTCCAATACTATGTTGAATAGGAGTAGTGAGAGAGAGCATCTTTGTCTCGTGCTGGTTTTCAAAGAGAATGCTTCCTGCTTTTGTCAATTCAGTATAATACTGGCTGTGGATTTGTCATAAATATCTTTTATTATTTTGAGATGTGTTCCATCAATACCTAGTTTATTGAGAGTTTTTAGCATGAAGGGGTGTTGAATTTTGTCGAAGGCCTTTCCTGCATCTACTGAGATAATCATGTGTTTTTTTTCATTGGTTCTGTTTATGTGATGGATGATGTTTATTGATTTGCATATGTTGAACCAGCCTTGCATCCCAGTGATGAAGCTGACTTGTTTATGGTGGATAAGCATTTTGATGTGCTGCTGGATTAGGTTTGCCAGTATTTTACTGAAGATTTTTGCATCCATGTTCATTAGGGATATTGGCCTGAAATTTTCTTTTTTTGTGGGGTTTCTGCCAGGTTTTGGTATCAGGATGCTGCTGGCCTCATAAAAGGAGTTAGGGAGGAGATCCTTTTTTTTTTCTATTGTTTGGAATAATTTCAGAAGGAATGGTACCTGCTCCTCTTTGTACCGCTGGTAGAATTCCGCTGTGAATCTGTCTGGTCCTGGGATGTTTTTGGTTGGTAGGCTACTAATTACTGCCTGAATTTCAGAACTTATTATTGGTCTATTCAGGGATTTGACTTCTTCCTGATTTAGTCTTGGGAGGGTGTATGTGTCCAGGAATGTGTCCATTTCTTCTAGATTTTCTAGTTTATTTGCATAGAGGTGTTTATAGTATTCTCTGATAGTAGTTTGTATTTCTGTGAGATATTTGGTCATATCCCCTTTGTCATTATTTATTGTGTCTATTTGATTCTTCTCTATTTTCTTCCTTACTAGTCTGGCTAGAGGTCTATCTATTTTGTTAATCTTTTCAAAACACCGACTCTTGGATTCACTGATTTTTTTTGAAGGGTTCTTCATGTCTCTTTCTCCTTCAGTTCTGCTCTGATCTTAGTTATTTCTTATCTACTGCTAGCTTTTGAATTTGTTTGCTCCTGCTTCTCTAGTTCTTTTAATTGTGATGTTAGGGTGTCGATTTTAGATCTTTCCCATTTTCTCCTGTGGGCATTTAGTGCTATAAATTTCCCTCTAAACATTTATTTAGCTGTGTCCCAGAGATTCTGGTACGTTGTGTCTTTGTTCTCATTGTTTTCAAAGAACCTATTTATTTCTGCCTTCATTTCATTATTTACCCAGTAGTCATTCATGAGAAGGTTGTTCTGTTTCCATGTAGTTGTGCAGTTTTGAGTGAGTTTCTTAATCCTGAGTTCTAATTTGATTTCACTGTGGTATGAGAGACTGTTATGATTTCTTTTCTTTTTCTTTTTTTTTTTTTTTTGAGATGGAGTCTTGCTCTGTCGCCCAGGCTGGAGTGCCGTGGCGCGATCTCAGCTCACTCCAAGCTCTGCCTCCTGGGTTCACGCCATTCTCCTGCCTCAGCCTCCTGCGTAGCTGGGACTACAGGAGCCCGCCACCAACCCCGGCTAATTTTTTGTGTTTTTAGTAGAGACAGGGTTTCACCGTATTAGCCAGGATGGTCTCGATCTCCTGATCTCATGATCCGCCCGCCTCAGCCTCCCAAAATGCTGGGATTAGAGGCATGAGCCACCGCGCCAGGCCTATGATTTCTGTTCTTCTGCATTTTCTGAGGAGTGTTTTACTTCCAATTATGTGGCTAATTTTAGAATAAATGTGATGTGATGCTGAGAAGAATGTATATTCTGTTGACTTGAGGTGGCGAGTTCTGTATATGTCTATTAGGTCTGCTGAGTCCAGAGCTGAGTTCAAGTCCTGAATATTCTTGTTAATTTTCTGTCTCATTGATCTGTCTAATATTGACATTGTGGTGTTAAATTATCCCACTATTATTGTGTGGGACTCTAAGTCTCTTTGTAGGTCTCTAAGAACTTGCTTTATGAATCTAGGTGCTCCTGTACTGGGTGCATATATATTTAGGATAGCTCTTCTTGTTGCTTTGATCCCTTTACCGTTATGTAATGCCCTTCTTTGTCTCCTTTTATTTTTTTTGGTTTAAAGTCTATTTTATCAGAGACTAGGATTGCAACCCTTGCTTCTTTTTGCTTTCTATTTGCTTGGTTAATCTTCCTCCATCCTTTTATTTTGAGCCTATGTCAGTCTTTGCATGTGAGATGGGTCTTCTGAATACAGCACATCGATGGTTCTTGACTCTATCCAATTTGACAGTCTGTCTTTTAATTGAGGCATTTAGCTGGCTTACATTTAAGGTTAATATTGTTATGTGTGAATTTGATCCTGTCATTGTGATGCTAGCTGGTTATTTTGCCCGCTAGTTGATGCAGTTTCTTCATAGTGTCCATGGTCTTTAAAATTTGGTATGTTTTTGCAGTGGCCGGTACTGATTTTTCCTTTCCATATTTAGTGCTTCCTTCAGAAGCTCTTGTAAGACAGGCCTAGTGGTGACAAAATCTCTCAGCATTTGCTTGTCTGTAAGGGATTTTATTTCTCCTTCACTTATGAAGTTTAGTTTGGCTGGATATGAAATTCTGGGTTGAAAATTCTTTTCTTTAAGAATCTTGAACCTTGGCCCCCACTCTTTTCTGGCTTGTAGGCTTTCTGCAGAGAGATCTGCTGTTAGTCTGATGGGCTTCCCTTTGTGGGTAACCCAGCCTTTCTCTCTGGCTGCCCTTAACATTTTTTCCTTCATTTTAACCTTGGTGAATCTGATGATTGTGTGTCTTGGGGTTGCTCTTCTCGAGGAGTATCTTTGTGGTGTTCTCTGTATTTCCTGAACTTGAATGTTGGCCTGTCTTGCTAGGTTGGGGAAGCTCTCCTGGATGATATCCTGAAGAGTGTTTTCCAACTTGGTTCCATTCTCCCCATCACTTTCACGTACACAAATCAAGCATAAGTTTGACCTTTTCACATAGTCCATTTCTTGGAGGCTTTGTTCGTTCCTTTTTATTTTCTCCAATATTTTCTTCTTGCTTATATCATTAAGTTGATCTTCAATATCTGAAATCCTTTCTTCCACTTGATCAAGTCAGCTATTGATACTTGTGTATGCTTTACAAAGTTCTCGTGCTGTGTTTTTCAGCTCCATCAGGTCATTTATATTCTAAACTGGTTATTCTAGTTAGCAATTCCTCTAACCTTTTTTCAAAGTTCTTAGCTTTCTTGCATTGGGTTAGAACATGCTCCTTTATTTCAGAGGAGCTTGTTATTACCCACCTTCTGAAGCCTACTTCTGTCAATTCATCAAACTAAGTTTCCGTCCAGTTTTGTCCCCTTGCTGGTGAGGAGTTGTGATCCTTTGGAGAAGAGGCATTCTCATTTTTGGAACTTTTAGTCCTTTTGTGCTGTTTTTTTTTCTCATCTTCATGGATTTATCTACCTTTGGTCTTTGGTACTGGTGACCTTTGGATGGGGTTTTTGTGTGGATGTCCTTTTTGTGGGTGTTGATGCTATTCCTTTCTGTTTGTTAGTTTTCCTTCTAATAGTCAAGCTCCTCTGCTGCTGGTCTTCTGGAGTTTGCTGGAGGTCCACTCCAGACCCTGTTTGCATGGGTATCACCAGTGGATGCTGCAGAATAGCAAAGATTCCTGCCTGTTTCTTCCTCTGGAAGCTTTGTCCCAGAGGGGCACCTTCCAGATGCTAGCCAGAGCTCTCCTCTATGAGGTGACTGTTGACCCCTACTGGGTGGTGTCTCCCAGTCAGGAGGCATGGGGGTTAGGGAGCCACTTGAGGAGGCAATCTGTCTCTTATCAGAGCTCAAACACTGTGCTCAGAGAACTGCTGCTCTCTTCAGAGCTGGCAGGCAGGAAGGTTTAAGTCTGCTGAAGCTGTGCCCACAACTGCCCCTTCCCCTGGGTGCTCTGTCCTGCGGAGATGGGAGTTTTTTCTGTAAGCCCCTGACTGGGGCTGTTGCCTTTCTTTCAGAGATGCCCTGCCCAGAGAGGAGGACTCTAGAGAGGCGTTCTGGCGACAGGGGCTTTGCAGAGCTGCAGTGGGTTCCACCCAGTTTGAACTTCCCCTTTACACTGTGAGGGGAAACCCTCCTATCAAGCCTTCATAATGGTGGACACCCCACCCCTGACTAAGCTCAAGCATCCCAGATTGACTTCAGACTGCTATGTTGGAAGAGAGAATTTCAAGCCAGTGGATCTTAGCTTGCTGGGCTCCATGGGGTGGGATCCGCTGAGCTAGAACACTTGGCTCCCTGGCTTTAGCCCCTTTTCCAGGGGAGTGAACGGTTCTGTGTCACTGGCATTCCAGGTGCCACTAGGGTGTGAAAAAAACTCCTATAGCTAGCTTGGTGTGTGCCCAAACGGCCTCCCAGTTTTGTGCTTGAAACCCAGGGCCCTGGTGGTGAAGGTACCCAAGGAATCTCCTGGTCTGTGTGTTGTGAAGACCATGGGAAAAGCATAGTATCTGGGCCAGAATGCACCATCTCTCATGGCACAGTCCCTCATGGCTTCCCTTGGCTAGGGGAGGGAGTTCCCCGACCCCTTGCACTTCCCAGGTGAGGTGACACCACACCCTGCTTTGGGTAGCCCTCCATGGGCTGCACCCTCTGTCTAACCAGTCCCAATGAGATGAGCCAGCTACCTCAGTTGGAAATGCAGAAATCACCCACTTTCTGCATTGATCTGGCTGGGAGCTGCAGACCAGAGCTGTTCCTATTCAGCCATCTTGCCAGCCACTTGAAGACCAAGTTTTCTTAAGTTATGCAGATATGACCTTGAATTGGTTCAGATTTCCCTGTGAGGACATAACTTCATTACATTTACAGGGAAGAAAAATACAAATATTATGTTAAAGCATCAAGAGCAGCCCAATTCCTTTATTGATCAGCTTCCCAGCCTTGCCCACTGAAGTGGCCTTTTGTTGTTGAAAAGCCACGTGGATGAGATGAGCAAAAGAGTTGAGAAGCAGTGATTGAGACAATGCTCATTCATTGGTGACCTTCTCTCTACAGACAAATACAACTATATTAATCTCCCATCAGAGACTTGACTGTGTTTAAAATATGAGAATTGTTGAGTACCTAATACAACATTATGGTTCATAATTGAAACAAACAAACAAATAAAAGGATATTAAGAAAAAGAACATTTCCCTTCCTCTCCTGTGGCTTAGCCACCTTTCCTTTCTAACAGGAAACTGACATTGCTAGGATCTGTGTATCGCCAGAGATACGTTCTTGTCTGCGTAGCCATGCACAAATGCTTCTGCACAGTGGCAGAAGACTACACACGGTTCTGCACCTTCATCTTTTCAAATATTTACTTACTAGTGTAACTTTATCCCCTCCCCATACGTGGATGCAGTTATCATGTATTTACAAAGTCCTCGGGCAATTTAAAAACTTTATGGTAATAATTTTATTGCTCACCATCCTAGGCATATTTGGATATTCTCAGTAGATTCCTCCAAGAGGACTTGACGTGGATTTGGGATACATGAACAAACTCCACATGGGGCTTGGGGAATCAGTGATTTTTCCAGGGAGTCTGAATATGTCTTCCATGTATGTTCTTCATAGTATTTGCTTGTTTAGTGTGAATTGTACCTTTATGTAAAGAGCATAAGGCTGCCAAGAGCCACAGCCTGCAGCTCAGTTGCTAGTTCAGGGATTTACCTATTTATTTGGCATCTAATGTGTGCCAGCACTGTGCTGAGGACTGCAGAATCAAAGATGACTCAGGCACAGACATGCCTTCTGAGCTATGTCCAGAGGAACCCATGGGCCAGTGGGGAGGGAGAATTGCAAGCCAGTTGATTCAATCCAGTGTGGACTGACATAATATGATGTGGTAGGGAGGGGCACAGACAGGGAGAATGCACCCTGCTGGGAGAGAGAGGAGGGAAGGTGACTGAGACGAGTCACATGGGAGAAGCAGGTGTTTGCAGGGAGATATCTGAGAGCCAGGCAGTGCTGTGGCCAGGCTTTGTACTGGGGAGTCATGAATGTTCAATGTGTGTGTGCCCCAGGGCCCTGCCGGTTGCTCGGACTAAAGGCCCAACTCCCACCACCTAACCCTAGGGAGGGAAATTTTGGTTCACATAATTGAAAAGTCTAGGGTAAAAGGCTCAGGCCTGGGTGGAAGGACAGACTGAGGCCGTGGCGTCGTGGCTTCCTCTTGCCGCTTGGCTGCATTGCCTGTTGGGTTTTAGCCCTGCTCTCTCCTATGTGAACGGCTTCCTTACAAGCCAGGGCAGAGGGTCTCCTCGCCCACAGTGTGCGGTCTTTGCTGCTCTGAACCCCTGAATGATCAACAGAGTCCACCCAATACCTCCAGTAGAAACTTGTGTGGACTCGGCTAGGACCTGTGCCTCTCCTGGACCTTAACTGTGATGGGGGTGAGCAGAGGCTCAGCGAGGCTTTGTCTGTGATGGTGCTGACCTTGTACTCCAGAGGCTGTAGGGGGCAGGAAGGGCCAAATCAGCCCCCAGAGAACCACATGAAACAAGGGCAGGACAAGGCCCTGTGGAGACACTTTCTGTGCTGAGCAGAGCAGCATAAAGGAGACGTCACTGGGTTTGGCCAAGACCCTTCCTAAGACAGTTCCTTATCCCGGTGCTGATGGGGCCAAGTGAGGTGTGGTGGCACCAAGAGGAAGGGCTGCCTGCTTCATCTGTGTTTTGTTTGGCAAAGGGGCTGCCCAGGCATGTGCTCAAGGCCTCCCCCAAGCTACAGAGTCTGGATCAGCATCCCCCACCGGGCCGTGGCTGGAGTATGCGGGGAGCCCGGGCTCCCCGTGCCGTCAAGTGGGCTCTCAGTGAGCGTCCTTCTGTCCCTGCTTCACCCACATCACCCATCCCCATGGCATGGCAGCTGGCTGGGTTGGGCGGGATGGGCACTTCTCCAGCTCAAGGGGAAAGTGCTGCCTGGTCTGAGCCCTCTGGGGTAACTCTGCCCCACTGCATTATGCTCACACTTTAGGACTGTGCAGTCAGAATGAATCCCAAAAGCCTGCCCTGATGTGACTGGAGACACTTGTCCTAGGAGCTGTTGTGACACAGGGGACAACTGCCAAGGCAAAAGTAAACACACAGCAGTCACAGACGCAGGAGAGCCAGAGGAACTGAGCCACAGCCCTGAGGTCACAGTGGCCACAGGGTCAAGCCCACCTGAGGCCCGCCTTACCTCTGTCACATGGTTTGGCTCTGTGTCCCCACATAAATCTCATCTTGAATTGTAATCTCCACGTGTGGAGGGAGGGAGGTGACTGGGTCATGGGGGCGGTTCCCCCATACTGTTCTCATAGTGAGTGAGTTCTCACATGATCTGAGGCGTTCACAAGCATCCAGCGTTTCTTGTGCTTGCGCTGTCCTCTCTTTCCTGCCACGTGAAAGGTCCAAATTTGCTTCCCCTTTGCCTTCTGTCATGATTGTAAGTTTCCTGAGGCTTCCCCAGCCATGTAGAACTGTGAGTCAATTAAAGCTCTTTCTTTTATAAATTATCCAGTCTGGGGTATTTCTTTATAGAAGTGTAGGAAGGAACTAATACACTCTGGAATTCTTCCTTTTACTGCTAAGGCCTGCTTGAGTCGTGTTTCCTTACTTACCACCCCAGAACACCCAGCTGGGGTACTGCCCGTTGGGTTTCCAGGGTAAATTCAGGGAGTCTTGGTCAGGCCTTTCTCAATCAATCAGAAAACTTTTGGTAACACCACTCTCAGGGCCAAGGCTCAAGGTCTTGACGTTGGGCTTCTAGGAAACTCTTGGCCCCTTTGCAAATTGGCCTCCTCCCTTCAGTCATCTGAACAGTCCAGCGGCCTCCCAGCTCCTCCTCGTGGGCAGCCTCTCACGGGCATGCATGGGCATGCTTCTTGGAGCTTGGAATGTGCTGCAGTGACAAGGATCCCCTCCAAGCCCTATCACCACGCAGAGAAGTCTCTGGAAACCTTTCACTGGCAGACACTTGTTCACAGATAGGAAAGGAGCCCACCAGCTCTCTGAAGGGAGAAGCAAAGTGCAGTGAATCCTACCACCACCTGCAAGTACTGACACCTCTCTTCTATCGATCCAGCTCTTCGATCTCTGCACACTCCTTTCGGCATTGAATGTGTTGTTTGCCTTGGGTCCTTAACTGCAGGTTTAATTTGACTTATTCATGGGACCAAATCCAGCCAAGGTCCTGGCTTCCCTGTTGAGAATGCTCACATCCTCACAGGGACTGCTCCAGCCTTGATTCTACTCAGCTCACCTCTCACCTCCTGCCGTTTTCTCTGCCAGTCACTCTACTCTGGCTGCTTCTTACGTTTTCCTCAGCACCCCCGGCAGCTTGGCCTGGGTGTGTTTATGCTGGTGGTTCCTTCTGCACAGATGCTGCTCCCAGCCTTCCTACAGGGTTCATCCCTCAGCTCCTTCCTGGATGCCACCTTCTCTGGTAAGCCTGCCCTGACCACCCTCTTTCCACAGAGCTGGCTCTCTCCCTCTACTTTCTGCTTCATATATATATATGTGTGTGTGTGTGTGTGTGTGTGTGGGTGTGTGTGTATATATATGAAACAAATATATATATATGAAGCATATATATATATATATATATTTTCACATATAGATAATTTACTTATCTGTATGTTTACTTTTATGGTACTACCATTCCCCAACCACCAGATTGTAAACCCCCGGAGGGCAGGGATCAGAGATCTTTGTCCATTTTGTTCCCCGATGGATCCCACAAGCCCAGAGCAAGCATCTTTGTCAAAGGACACATGAGTGGATTTTAGGGACAGTGGACAGTTTGCTCACTAGGCCTCTCGCCAGCGGCCAGCCAGCCACGCTCCTGACAGCCGGCACACCGTGCAGGTGCATCCTTGCCAACACAAACCGCCCAAATTCCCCAGGTGAGAGATGGGAAGAGGGGGCGGTCCCAGGGACTATTTACCTTCCCTGCCCTCAAGTTTTCTTTCAAGTTTAATCTTTTGAATTATGAAACAAGCTACTAAACAGGAGAGGCTATAAAGCCACCGCAATTGTTGTTTTCTGACAGTCAATGGATCCAAGAGAGGGAAAATGGAGATGTGTGTTCCGCGAGCGGGAAGGTCGAGTGAGGCTCTGCTTCCCTGTGCGACTCCTCACCTGCGGGAAGGCTCCTCTGTTCACGTCGCTTCTATGCTGTTAGAAGTTTAGCCTTTTGTTAAATTATTTAGCGCTTATGGGGGCTGCCAGTCAGGATATGATTAAAGCCAGATATTTCTTTCTTGGTCCTGTTGGTCTGCTGCTACATATCTTCAATAACTAAATGTCTCCAAGAAGCACAATTTCAATAGAAGTAAATTAGCATTTGATACAGATTAATCCTGCTGAATGAAGTTCACTCCTGATCACAGCAAGAGCCATGCTTTTGCTGTAGTCACCACGAAAAGAAATTCTCCATGAAATTTAATCAAAAGTTACGTCTTCTTAACTTTTTTTAAAGTTTTCTTATGCTAATTTGAAGGTGAAATGTACTTTGTATTAAGCTGATGAATATGGAATTAATTTGTTGTTAGAATTATTAGGAAAGTCATTAGAAAATCATAAATAACTTGTAAAAACCTTAGCAAAGCATTTATATGTCTATGGTGTCTTAGCTTAAAATTTGTCTTACAGGCCAGGCGCGGTGGCTCACGCTCGTAATCCCAGCACTTTGGGAGGCCGAGGCGGGCGGATCACGAGGTCAGGAGATAGAGACCATGGTGAAACCCCATCTCTACTAAAAATACAAAAAATTAGCCGGGCGTGGTGGCGGGCGCCTGTAGTCCCAGCTACTCGGAGAGGCTGAGGCAGGAGAATGGCGTGAACCCGGGAGGCGGAGCTCGCAGTGAGCCGAGATTGCGCCACTGCACTCCAGCCTGGGCGACAGAGCGAGACTCCGTCTCAAAAAAAAAAAAAAAAAAAAAAAAAAAAAAAATCTGTCTTATGAACATATTACTTTCAGCAAAAATAAATAATTCTAACTCAACATTATCGACAATTTTTAAAAATAGCCAAAACCGTTCTTCCCTCTCTCAGTTAGGATGGTCATGGGGCTATTTGAGTGGGCTATTCAAGCTTATAAAAACCCTTTCTGACTGGAATTTCTCGTCTTGTTCGTGGATTACCATAGTGTTAGAGGTTCGTGATTTATTCACATTCTCAATTTGTTGTGAATAGAGAAATGACAACTTACTCAATACTCATCTTTTATGAAATTTCTGTCTGAGGAAAGAAAGATACCAGTAGCTGCCATTTACTAAGTGCTAGCTGTGGCCCAACTCTATGCTAAGCTTTTGACGTATATTATCTCATTTAATTCTCGCAACAATGCAAGGACATAGATATCACAACTCTGAATTTAAGAGATAGGGAGACAAAGGCTTCACACAGGCTAATGCATGTCTAGGTCTCTAGAGTTAATCAACAGACAAGACCCAAATCTAAGGCTGTCTGATGAAAGAAGCTTCAATCTTAATCACAGCGAAGCAGAGCCAAGGGGAGCGAAGAAGACAGAGGGACAATTATTAAACACCTACTGTTTGAGGGGCATTTTTACATTTAAACTGTATTAAGACATTTTATATTTAAACTTACATTAGCCTCAAAGCAAACTTCAAGGGAGTGCGCGTGATCCTCTTTTCTAGAAGAAAAGATGGGAACCCAGGAAGCCTAAGGAATATTCATAAGGCTGGGCAGCCGGCAGCCAGCGAGCAGCTGAGCAGGGTTTGAATTCAGAGCTGCTGCAGGCTTCCCGCCACCATCTCCACTCTCTGGACCCTCCAGGCTACTGGATTTCCTCCTGAGACATCACCTGGCCTCATCGTGAGTGTCTGTTTACTTATGGGCATAATGGTCCCTCCCCACGGGTGTGTCTTTGTTTTTAAACTCTAAGACATCAGTGTCTTCAAGTGTGTTGAGAAGACAGGACAGGAAATGGAAGAGTAGCTTTGGGAACACATCCTCCCTCCTGAGACAGAGCAGGACCCCAGCTGCACTGTGGGCATTTTCCTAGATGTGATTTGATTTTTGGCTTTCAAGACAGCATAAAAGGTTTGCCTTTGCCCAGCAGACTCAACGCAGAAGCTCCCCATGGCTGAGCGACTCCACACAGCAGAGAGCTGAGCAACCAGGTTGGAGGACGTCCCAGGGGGTGGCTGCAGAGACCCTGGACATGCACCTTGCTGCCTCTTTCCAACATGAAGCACGCCATTGACCCGGCGTGTGCCTGCCCAGCCTCTGCTCTGGCCAACTGTGCCACCCGTGGGCCCTCCAGCTGTGAGGCCTAACAGCCCATGTGCCTGGCAGCCGGCCTCTGACAAGCTCACGGGTGGGACTGAGACACCATCCCTCTCTGCTCTCTTCCCTCTGCATCTTAAGTGAATGAATACATTCACGTTTCAGGAGGAGAAGATCATAACTGTCAGGACTGTCACAGCCATGCAGCAGTCATGTGGGGACTCTGTTCCTTTGAGCTTCAGTGTGGCTTTCTTGGATTTGCAGATGACATTCAAGTGGGAAGGAAGAGGATGGCACTTTCCCCCTGAGAATGACTTCCTGGTCCAGGTGTGGTCCTGGAGGCAGTAATTAGTCACTTTGATCTTTGTCCCTACAGTTCCTGTCTTTGGGGTGGAGTTCTTGGTCCTTCATGGCCAGGATGCTGCCACCTCATCCGCAGTCCTCCCTCAACCCTGGATTCCCTTTAAAACTCTGCTTCCCAGGGCTTCCTCTCTGGTTTCACGGGGCAACGATTTCACCTTTTGAGCTACCAGCAGGGTCCCAATCAAGGCAAAGGAGATGTGAAGAAGTGAGTGTGGCTTCCCTGAGGTTTTCACAGCCTCTCAAAGCTGCTGTTGATCAATAATAAATGGAATCCCAAGCATTCAGCTCCCAAGTCATGCTGGAGCAGGCAGCATCTCAGGAGGGGCATTCGGGGCCATGCCCAGGCTCAGGTCACACAGGGTGGCCCCAAGCATGGACAGCTCCTTCCGGGCCAGGCCCTGAGAGTCTGGCTTGCCTTAGCCTCTTCCTGCCCTTTGCTAGAGCCTCCCGCTGGGCTGAGGAGTGCCCACAGTGTGCATCAGGGTGATAGCCCTGACTGCCAACCCCACATTCAGGGCCACACCTGGGAGCCCTGTTGTTGGGAGAATTACACCATGGGAACTGGCAAACATGGCGAACCAGCCACTTCTCACAACTGTTCTTCCCCCAAGCATGGGTTACCTGGTTATTGAGTATATTGTCCTTCCTCAGCCCAGCTAATTCTAACATCTTCCCTTAATTCTAACATCAGTGCCCACCTTGCTATAGTACAGGGGCTTTCAGAAAGCGGGGAGAAAAGCAGTGAGTGAGCGTCTGTTCTTTTCATGGTGGGAAGGCAGCTGTGTGGACCATGAGAGGGTGCCTTCTGCAGCACATGGGGGGCACCTGCCCCAGCAGAATCCCAGCCTGGCAGTGGGCACTGGCCAGTCTTGGGTGTGTTTGGTGGAAGCCTCTCCATTTTCAGTCCCAGGTGGGAGTCTCCTTGTGACATCTGTAAAAAGGAAGACCCTCTAGGAGGAGACAGTGCCCCCCAAAAAGGGCCAGTGTGGCCTCAGCAGGGCCCTCCTGGAAGAGGGTGCTTGTGGTTCTGGCTTTTTCTCCTCTGCTTCTGTGATGGGCCCTGTAGACCCGGCTGCTCAGACTGTGGGGCTGTGGGCAGGCTGCTCCTGGTCCCATAAGAGGGTGAAAGGTCTCACCTGAAATGCTGCCCTGCTTCCCTGTGTGGATGACACCTTCTGGGAGGGGTTTAATTTTCCATGGCCCTTTGAAGGACCCCACAGATCCTTCATTTCAGTTCAAAACTAGGCGCAAAGGTATAGGGTCAAGACAGACTGGGCTTGGGAAGTACCTAGAGTCAGGATGGGAACTGTCCTTGCACCGGTGTGGGCTCATTCTGAGAAGGGAGGAGACTGGACGTGGGGAATTCCACACACACTTCAACAGAAAATATCCAGAGGGGACATAGGGACAGATAGTCCAGTAATGGAGGTTCTTCTTCCAGTATGGGAGCTACGCCCTTCATCTGGCATCTATTACTGGAGCCGAATGAACAAATGAGACCCTACTCTGTCCTATAAACAAAGGCCTTGTGCAGCTGGACGAAACCTGGGAGGTCCAGAGCTAAAAGCCTGTAACTGTGGACCACTCAAGGGTCTGTTCTGTTCTCCAGAGTTCACCTGGAGTCCACCATATCTACGAATTCAAGAAAGAAGAAAATTTAACAGGCACACAAAGATGTAATGTGAGTAGAACTTTGAGTAAAAAACAAAGTTCTCTATGAAAGGACGAGAGCTGCATTATGGCTAAAGCATTGTGTATCAAGGATGTCAATTCCATAGGAATGGAGCCTGACCACTGCCATCCCTCCAACACCACCTCCTCCCCAGCCCTGCACTGTGTATCAAGGATGTGAATTCCATAGGAGTGGAGCCTGCCCACTGCCATCCCTCCATCACTGCCCCCTCCCCAGCCCTGTGCTACACTGCAGCTTCACTCGTGCTGGACATTCCTACATATTTGCTGAGTGAACAAATGAGTTGATTATGCAATAGATTCTTGCATTGCTTCATAATAAATTATGATAAAGAAAATTAGAACTGAATCTCTTTTGAAATATTTGTCACGGTGATTTATGTCCAAGAAATGCTTTTATAAGCAGTCAATTTGTCGTGTGAGTCTTTTTGGTTGTGACAGTGTTTATAATCCTGTACGTTTTTATGAAGTATAATTACTCAAGCAAACAAAAAAGGGCATATCAGGTATTAAATTTTCTCTTATTCTCAAACAATTCTTTCTTAGACTGATGTGTATGATATCCTTCTAGTTACTTTTCCTCTCTCCCTCCTTCCTTCCTTCCCACTCTCCCTTCCCTCATCCTTTTTTTCTATTCGCAATCTTCATTTTCAAATTTTAGAAATTATTTTTAATTGACATATATTAATTGCATGTATTTATAGGGTTCGCTGTGATGCTTCACCTATGCATACAGCCTAGTGTTTAAATTAAGCTAATGAAAACATCGGGCACCTCACCAACTTATCACGTTTTGTGGTGAGAACATTTAAAATATACTCTATTAACGTCTTTTAACATTTTTTTTTTTTTGAGATGGAGTCTCGCTCTGTTGCCCAGGCTGGAGTGCAGTGGTGTGATCTCAGCTCACTGCAAACTCCACTTGCTAGGTTCATGCCATTCTCCTACCTCAGCCTCCCGAGTAGCTGAGACTACAGGTGCCTGCCACCACACCTGGTTAATTTTTTGTGTTTTTAGTAGAGACGGGATTTCACTGTGTTAGCCAGGATAGTCTCGATCTCCTGGCCATGATCCGCCTGCCTCGGCTTCCCCAAGTGCTGGGATTACAGGTGTGAGCCACCATGCCCTGCCAACATTTTTGAAATGTACAAATTATGATTGACCACGGCCATCACATTGTGCAATAGATCAGCAAAGCTGATCCCTCCCATCCAACTGAAGCTTTACACCCATTGACTGACACCTCCCCTTTTCCATACCTCAATCCCTCAGTTTACAATCTTTTTCTAATTGAATCAATCAATCAATCAATCGATTTAAATGTCCATTCGCCCTGGAGGTCTCAGTTGACTTATGCCCAAAAACACCTCCAGGAAGCAGCATGAACTTCCCGTAATGACCATTTGTGTTTATGTGGCAGATACTTTCAATAGAAAACGTGTTCCATATGCTCACCAAATTAATGACTTCCCTTGGGAATAAGCAGTTCACAGTCAGGTTTTGTTCTATGGTTCTCTGTCTACCTACCCATCTCTATCCACTAAATGTGTTTTCTTCTGATTCTATGTTCCATACCTACAAATTATCAGAGACCCAGATGAAAGTTACACCTCTACACTGCCAATTATAGGAGAAAAGATCTTCTAAAGGGGTTAGTTGACTGCTTTAAATTTGAAGTTGTTTACTGATTTTATTCTTTTTGAAAATGATGTTTTAGGTCAGGTGCAGTGGCTCATGCTTGTAATCCCAGCGCTTTGGGAGGCCAAGGCTGATCACTTGAGGCTGGGAGTTCATGACCAGCTTGGCCAACATGGTGAAACCCAGTATCTACTAAAAATACAAAAATTAGCCAGGCATGGTGGTGGGCACCTGTAATCCCAGCTACTCAGGAGGCTGAGGCAGGAGAATTGCTTGAACCCAGGAGGCAGAGGTTGCAGTGAGCTGAGATTGCACCATTGCACCCCAGCCTGGGCAACAGAGCAAGACTACGTCTAAAAGAAATAGAAAATGATGTTTTAGAAGTAACCTCATGACTGGCAAGAACAGAGTGTGGGTCTTGACCACTGTATGAGGAAAGCCAATGAATGCAGAGGGAGGCTTTCACCTGACGCCAGTTCATGGCACTGCCTTTCTCTCCTTTATTCCTGCTGTACTTGCATTTAGATGACTTGCTTAGAAGTTCAGTTGCAGGGTAATCCCGTCCCATTGATCCAAGGACACATGGTGCTGGGGGTTTTGATGGACACAGAGAATCCTCTCCCTGCCTTTCAGATAGGAACTATTTGGAGCAGCGGTTCCTGGCTCCCATCCAGGGTGGTCACCATTCTCCCTCCTGATCACTTAATCCATCAGAGGGAAGGCCGAGTGATAGAAAACATTGCCTGCTGTCAAGTGTTTCCAGATAGAAGCACAATCCTGTTGCTTTAGGTCTTTGTGAATGGGTTCTCTTTAAGAACAGAGATGTGAAATAAGAACCAGCTGAGTTCAGGATGTGCCAGTCAAGTAATTTGTATTCAGAAAACTTAAACAATATATTTAAACCAAATGCTCTGTTTCAGCTTTGATTAGTATATGAACAGTATGGGAATGGAGCAGGCTGAGGAAGCCACTATACTCTGGCCTGAATAGCTGGGCCCCGCCCTCGGTAGGTGGGGAAAGTCACTGGACCATTCCAGGTCTGTTTCCTCATTTGTAAAATGGAAAAGTAAGAATGCGTGCTTTAGATGTTCCAAGGATTCCTGAGGACACACATAAATGGTCTGAACAAATTGTTCGGCTCAGATTAAGTGTTCGGAAACTCTCCGGAGGTATTAGGGTACAGATGAAGTTCGGATTGCATCTAGGCGGGCAGAGCAGTTTCACCCACATCGCAGGCAGTTTACCGAGCATTCAACACCACGAGCGGCTCTGTGGAGGGAGCTTTCCTGAGGTTTCCTGGAAGCTCAGACCTGCAGGGCTTGGAAGAAAGTTGGCCTCAAGTGGTCCCTAAGTCCTGTGCATTCCCAGAGGGTGATGCTATTCACACTTCTCCTGAGGATAGAAGGAGGCCCGTTCTCACTGCCAGACTGAGGGTTTTCCGAGTCAGTCACCACCGGTGTAATCAGGACACTCCACTTCAAGGGATTGTTCGGAGCAGCCAGATTCTTTCTCTTCTCTCGCTGTCTCTTCTTTGTCCCCTAGGTCCCCCGGTTCCCTCCTGGCCATGACTGGGTGGAGGGTCTGGCCTGATGCTCAGAGAGTCAGCTTGCACTGTGGGTGGTGGGCTGATGGCTTTTTAACTGGGTGTTGAGTCTGTTGACATAAAGAGAGTCCAAAGCCATCCCATTTGGAGGGGGTGGGGGGCAGATGAATCATTTTGCATTTTAATGCTTCCAGGGAACTTGTGTTAGTTTTCCTTTTTAATTTTATTTTTCTTTCCTGTTTGGACAACCTTGAGAAGCTTAGAAACGGTCTTAGGATCTTTATAACAGTGATATTTTTTTCCAAGTTAATGTTGGCAGAACAAGAGTTGTTTTAGTCTTACTTTGGTTTGTAAATGATACTTGTTTTAACTTTACGTTGTGAAGAACTGATTCAAACTGACTTATAGTGTTAGAAACAAAGATGCCTAACATAATTCTTCTTTTACCTCATCAAAATTAATTATTGTGTGAGTGAGTGAACCTTTTAATTTAGGCTTATGTTACAGGGAATACACAGTCATCTCTCAGTGACCCTGGGGGGCTGATTCCAGGACCCCCTTAAATACCAACATCTATGTATGCTTAAGTCTGTTATATAAAATGGTGAAGCATTTGATATACCTATGCACATCCCCCATATACTTCAGATCATCTCTAGACTACATATAGTACCTAACACAATGTAAACACTAATAGTGGTTATGCTAATTATTTAAGAATAATGATGAGAAAAATCTGTTCATGTTTGCCATAGACACAATTATTTTCCAAATATTTTATTTCTTTTTTGCCCATTTAATAGTCATATTTTTAAATTTTTTTTTATCTCTATAGGTTTTTTGGGAACAGGTGGTGTTTGGTTACAGGAATAAGCTCTTTAGTGGTGATTTCTGTGAATTTGGTGCACCCATCACCCGAGCAGTGTATACTGTACCCACTGTGTAGTCTTTTATCCCTCACCTGCTCCCACCCTCTCCCCCGAGTCCCCAGAGTCCGTTGCATCATTCTTATGCCTTTGCATCCTCATAGCTCAGCTCTCACTTATGAGCAAGAACATACCATTTTTGGTTTCCCATTCCTGAAATAGTTTCCAAATATTTTCTATTCTCCATGAGTTGAATCTGCAGGTGCAGATCTCATGGGTTTAGAGGACTGACTGTACCTGTCATCACAAACACTGGCCTGAGTGGTTCTGGGGTCCCACAGTCAGGATTGTAACCCCAGCTCGTCACTGTCTAGCTGGGTGATGTTGGCACATCATCCCAGCTCTAGGGGTATTGGCATCCTTATCTGAAAAGTGAGGTAACGGTCCCCTCCTTTAGCTGTTATGAGGAACACGTGAGATGACATGTGTGAGGTGCTCATTTGGGCATTGGGGCCTGGCCCACGGTGCACGTTCATAAATGTCACCAATCACTCGCAGTCTGAAATATGTAGGGAATCTCTCTCCTTCTTTCTCTCCCTCTCTCTCCCTCCCTCTTTCTCTCTGTCTCTCCTGTGCTGGCTCCTTGGGTAGTGGGAGGGTGGGAGGGGTCTGCAGAAGCAGAAGAAAAGGACATGAACAGACACTTCTCAAAAGAAGACATTTATGCAGCCAAAAAACACATGAACAAATGCTCATCATCACTGGCCATCAGAGAAATGCAAATCAAAACCACAGTGAGATACCATCTCACACCAGTTAGAATGGCCATCATTAAAAAGTCAGGAAACAACAGGTGCTGGAGAGGATGTGGAGAAATAGGAACACTTTTATACTCTTGGTGGGACTGTAAACTAGTTCAACCATTGTGGAAGTTGGTGTGGCGATTCCTCAGGGATCTAGAACTAGAAATACCATTTGACCCAGCCATCCCATTACTGGGTATATACCCAAAGGACTATAAATCATGCTGCTATAAAGACACATGCACACGTATGTTTATTGCGGCACTATTCACAATAGCAAAGAGTTGGAACCAACCCAAATGTCCAACAACGATAGACTGGATTAAGAAAATGTGGCACATATACACCATGGAATACTATGCAGCCATAAAAAATGATGAGTTCATGTCCTTTGTAGGGACATGGATGAAATTGGAAAACATCATTCTCAGTAAACTATCACAAGGACAAAAAACCAAACACCGCATGTTCTCACTCATAGGTGGGAATTGAACAATGAGAATTCATGGACACAGGAAGGGGAACATCACACTCCAGGGACTGTTGTGGGGTTGGGGGAGGGGGGAGGGACAGCATTAGGAGATATACCTAATGCTAAATGACGAGTTAATGGGTGCAGCAAAACAACATGGCACATGGATACATATGTAACAAACCTGCACATTGTGCACATGTACCCTAAAACCTAAAGTATAATAATAATAATAAAAAAAAAAACCTAAAAAAAAAAAAAAAAAGAAAATGGCATGAACAGGGAGGGTTGTGATGGTGCCAGCACTGGGGCTGATTTTATTAGAATCTGGAACCCAGAAGCCCAATCTCAAAGTCTTGAAGCCACAGGCATCATCCACACATTCAGACTCTCTTAAACATATATTTAAAATACTTATGACTGCGTTTGACAGATGATAACTTTTCAATCTGGTATACATTCTCTTATCTCCCTGTGTGCTTTAAATTCACCCGCATCCCTCTCACTCAACACAAAGCTCAGCCTCTTGCCCAGGCAGCCCTGCCATTGCCCAGACAGCAAGCCAGGCCTGTTCAGCCCAGAGGGCATTTCTGAGCTTGCAATGGCCCCTCCCAAATGCATGCTCCAGGGGCCATTCTTCGTAGGCATCTGGTCAGAAAGACAAAGGAGAAAAGGGCCCCCGAAGAGCATCCTCTCCTGTGAAACAGAGACCACAAGCCTCCTTCATCCTCCACTGAGCTGGGGGAGAATGAAATGAGATTAAGGCTGAGAGCAATTAAAAATGTGAAATTACAGCTTCCGTGCACACCATGCTTTGCCCAGGACCTGTTGTTCATAGACGTCTGCCTTCACATTTTCTAAGTGCAGAGCTCTGTGCTTCTTGTGAGGCTCAGTTACCTGAAAAGCACCAGGAGATTCCTGAAATACAAATTCCCCTGAGCAGGGGCCAGGCTTCTCTGCTTTAGCCCAGAGGAGACAGATGTGCTCCTGAGTCCCGGTGCCTCCCGCCCATGTGTAAGGTTGGCTTCCAAGGTGGGGGACACCTAATAGGAAAAGCCAGTATCCACACTGGAAGAAGCGGGTCATCTGGGCACCCTCAGTGGCTGATCCCGCACCTGTAAAGCGTGTTTGCACAGATGTTGCCCGCCGGCTCCCAGGCTGCCCTCCAGGTGCCCCTGTCCTGACTGGCCTACTGTGCTGGGGCTGGCATCTGACCGGCTCGTCAGCAAAAATGCAGCTGTGTCAATCCGGGCGCATCAGAAGCCGAGGCTCTCCCTGCTGGGCTTCAATTTTGACCAAGTGAAATGTCAACATTTTTTTTATTATCAGGAATTCTTTTAATAGATTTTCACCATCAGATCTTAGGTCACAGAAAGAAATACAGGGCAGAAAGATTAGACCAATCCTCTCATTTGGCTTTGCTGAAACCACTTATATTCACCCTATAAATAGTTGGCCCCGTGCAACCTTGAGGCTTTTGAAAACCCAACTACAACCTCCAGTCAGGGAGCTCAGGGAAAGCTTTGCTAACAAAATGTCATGAGGTTTACAAACCTAAAGGTGTCCCAGAATCATGTCTCCCTCTCTGAGTCAGTCTAACACCTCCCCACGGAGCACCTCCTTTCTGCTTGGCCTGCTGGGACTGAGCACAGTACTGTGTGTGCACCGCACACAGGCTCTCTGCATGGGAACAGAGCCCCTTGGAAAGCAAGGCCCACCCTGAGAACCCCACAGGCCTATCCTGTGGGAAAGTCCCCACCCTGCCACCCCTGGTCCCTCTGGCTCTGGGGAGCCCGGGAGCCTTTTTCTCTCACTAGAGCCCTGTGACCCAGGGTGGGGCTTGGCCCAGGCCTTGACCTCCCATCTGGACCTTGTCTAGGCGCTTCACACCACCCCTGGCTTTCTCCAGCCTTCACTGACTTCTCTCTAACCTAGGTGGACTACTACTGAAAAACTCATTTTCAAACTTTTTCTGCTGAATCCACTCAATTGTAAACATCTTTGAAGAAAAACTGTATGTTGTAATGAATTACTTCACCTCTGGCCTGTTTCTCTCATGGCATTGAGCACCACGCCCGTGACAGGTGATGCCTTTTTATTAGCTCATTTATTAAAGGTATCATGTAATCTACAAAGTAAATATAATGGAAATGAATGGCAATAAAAGATAAATCTTGGAGCCCATACTATAATTTAAGAAGACACACCATCACCTCTCAGGGCTCCTGTATGCCTGCTTGGATGCTGTTGCCATCTGACTTGCATGTCGAATTTCTTGTTCATAATTCTTTGTTACTACTTACAGTTCTATGAGGAGCAGTTGCACACTCAGTCACATATTGTTACTTTTTTGCACATAATTTCATCTAGATGATTTTATTTTTCTTCTGGGACTTGCTTTTTTTCATTAAGAATTAAGTCTCATCCTTGTTGTTTTTCGAGACAGTGTCTTGCTCTGTTGCCCAGGCTGGAGTGCAGTGGTGTGATCTTGGCTCACTGCAACCTCCACCTCCCAGGCTCAAGCAGTCCTCCTACCTCAGCCTCCCAAGTAGCTGGGACTATAGGTGTGCGCCACCACGTCTGGCTAATCTTTGTACTTCTTGTAGAGATGGGGATTCACCATGGCTGGTCTCAATCTCCTGGGCTCAAATGATCAGCCCTCCTCAGCCTCCCAAAGTGTTGCAATTACTTACAGGCATGAGCCACTCTGCCTGGCCCAAGAATTAAGCTTTGAATGCCAGTTCAATCATTTTCACTCTGCATGCTGTTTCTTCAGATGAAAATATTGCAACCTAACCATTCTCTTGTCCACTAACATCCAGCTTCTTCTATATTCTTCTCTTCTAGAAACCTTCTTGTACATGATCCCTGAAATAGATGTGAGAGATTCCCTCTAGTATACATGTGTAGGAGTGGCCTCGCTGGCTTGTTGGATACACACATGTCCAGTTTTACGGAATATCGTTGTACCCATATCAGCTGTGAGTGTTTTCATTTCTCCAGTATTCTTGGAGAGATAATTTCCATATGGTAGTGATGGATATATTCGTTGTTCCAATATGATGATTAGAAATTGTTCTCTTTGAGGGTTTAACTTGCATTTCCCTTTTCATATGTTCATTTGTTTTTCCTGTGTTTTTTCTTTTGTTAATTCTCCTATTCACACCTGCATTAGTCTGTTTTCACTCTACTGATAAAGACATACTCGAGACTGGACAGTTTACAAAAGAAAGAAGTTTAATGGACTCACAGTTCCATGTGGCAGGGAGACCTCACAATCATGGCAGAAGGTGAAAGGCACGTTTCACATGGCAGCGGACAAGAGAAGAGGGCTTGTGCAGAGAAACTCCCTTTCGTAAAACCAGCAGATTTCGTGAGACTTATTTACTATCATGAGAATAGCGTGGGAAAGACCCACCCCCATGATTCAATTACCTCCCACCAGATCCCTCCCACAACACGTGGGAATTGTGGAAGCTACAATTCAAGAAGAAATTTTGGTGGGGACACAGCCAAACCATATCAACACCTTTTGCTCTTTTTTGTTTTAGGTTGTAATTTTCTTGTGTACATTAAGAAACTTATATATGCAGTATAAAATACGCAGTGTAAAATTCTTTGCATTAAGAAGCTTATATATGCAGTATAAATTCCAGATACTGATTTTTCATTGTTGTGTGTGTTGCAAATATCTCCTGTTAGTTTTTAGGCATATTTCCCACAATTTCTTTATAGAGCTTTATTGAAATTCTTAATTTTAATATATCCTATAGTTTATTTATGCTTATTCCAAAATGACAGTTTTTTTCTCTTATTAATAAAACTTTTCCTATACTAAGGTGACAAAGATATTCTGCCTATTCTGTTATAAATATTTTTTTAAACAACATAAATGTATTTCTCATGATTCCGGTAGCTGGGAAGTTCAAGATCAAGGTGTGGGCTGAGTCAGTTTCTAGTGAGGCCTCTTCCTGGCTTGCAGACAGCCCCTCTCCCAGTGACCTCACAGGACCTTTCCTTGGTGGATGCACATAGAGATAGTAGTGGGGTGGGCAAGGAGAGCTCTAGTTCTTCTTATAAAGTCACCAATCCTTTTGGATTAAGACCCCATCTTCATAGGGTCCTAATTGCCTACTAAAAGCCCTATCTCCAAATTCAATCACACTGGGGTTAGGACTTCAACATATGAATTATCGGGGCTCCCATTCTGTAGCAGGTATATTCATCCCATGAAATACTACTCAATAATGCAAAGGAGCGAGTGACTGAATTTCACAGACACTGTGAGTGAAAGAAGCCAGATACTGAGGAGTACTCTCTTCGGATTCCATTTAAATAGTGACAGGAATTACAGAGTATTTGACTGTGGGTGAGGGGAAGTTAGCTAGGGAGGGGGTACAGGGGAAACTTCTTTGGCAATGCTTTGTCTATATTGGGGTGAGAGTTACATGGGTGTATATATTTGTCAAAATGCATGGACTGTACACTTAAGACCTGTGCATTTTATTGTGTTTAGACTATAGATTTTGTTTTGTTTTGGTATGGTTTGTTTTTTGAGACAGGGTCTCATTGTGTCACCCAGGCTGCAGTGCAGTGTGGCACAATTATGGCTCACTACAGCCTCAACCTCAGGGGCTCAAGTAATCCTCTCGTCCTGGTCTCCCAAAGCGCTGGGATCATAGGTGTGAGCCACCATGCCTACCTTGTGTAAACTATCTTAACGAAGCAAAGGCAACTAACTAAGACACTTCCCTGGTGATTTTCGTGCACTCCCAGGTTAGAGGGTGCTATTTTAGTAGAGATATTCCATTTTATTTATTTTTAAAAATAATTTCAACTTTTATTTTAGATTCAGAAGGTACATGTGCAGGTTTTTTACGTGGGCATACTGTGTGACACTGAGAGTTGGGGTAGGGATCATCCCGTCACTCAGGTAGTGAGCATAGTAACTAATAACTGGGTTTTCAACCCTTCCCTTCCTCCCTTCTCCCTCTCTCCCCCTAGTAGTTAGTCTCAGTGTTCTAACATTTTAAAGTTTTCATCAGTAATTGACTTTTATATATGATTAGTTATCTCATATAGATAACTAATTGCTCTGGTTAGATCTTATTGAATAGTTCATCAATAACCAATGATTACAAGCACTTCTGTCATATTTCATTTTCACCTATGTGTAGGACTCTTTCCGGACTCCATTCCGTACTGAAGACATTCTAGACAGAATCCTTTGTCAGTTATACACTCTCTTCCTTGCTGTGGCTGAATGTTAATATCTGATAGAAAAAAATCCCAACACCATGATTTTCTTCAGTAATATCCTCTCTGTGAGACTCATCTTTAGAAATTTTGTATCAATACTGATTTTTATGTCAGTTTTTATCCATTATTTTTCAAAGGAGATATAATCTCTCACTATTGTGGTAGATATTTTAATTTATTCAAAAACATAATTTTTGCTGTATTTATTTTGGAGTTCTACTATTTTTACAGGATTAGAATTTATATATCTTTCTGGTAAAATTAAATGTTTTGATTTTTTTTGGGTTGATTATGCACTAGTGTGGCTTTCCTAGCTAATATCTATTTTGTCTGAGGTTAACGTCATCATACCAGCTTTATTTGAATTAGTAGTTGGCCTGTTACTTCTTTTTCAGTCTTTTAATTCCAAACTTTCTGTATTCTTTTTTAAGAGGTCTATTTTTAAATGCAATTGATGAATTTAATTACAACTATTTTAACAATAAGTCTTTAAACTAGAAGTTTATATTTTTTTGTGATTTCCAATACATTTGGATTTATTTACAAATAAATCCATGTGTGTTATACGCCATAATTTTTTCTTATCTTTCTTTCTTTGGTTCTATTTTTAATTTTTTTCACATTCTTTTTTTTTTTAATCCTCGACTAGCTTGCAAGATGCAGACTTTTATAACTCCTTTTACTGGTTTTCATAGGATTTGTAACAAGATTTTTTAACTTGATTAACCCCAATTTAAATAGATCCTTACTTTCCTTCTAAACAATAAAAGAGACTTAGATTTCCTTCAATTCAATCACATCTCTTAAATTGCATGCTATCCAGCATTTTATAATTTCTAATATTTTATTTCTGCATTTTATTTCTTAACTTGGCAATTTTTCAGCCTGTTATTATTGTTTCTGAAGGCAACGCTTGTTGAGATTTACCATCGTGTGTGTATTTTCTCTGTTGCCCATTTCTTTTTGAATTCCAAATCTTCCTTCGGGGTTGCTTTCTTTCAGACTCTCAATTTTTCTTTGTCAGAACAATATCTTCCTAGCGCTCTCGTTCTTTAAGATGGGGGTTCTGGTGACAGCAACTTTCTGACTCTAGGTGACAGTAATTTTCTCTCAATATTCAGGAGTCATTCCATTGTCTTCTGTTTTCTACTAGTGATTTTGAGAAATCAGCTTTCAGTTTAGATGACTTTCCTTCGTAGACAGCCTATCTTTTATTTCAACTTGGTAATAAACTTCTCAGTTTCTGATTACAGGAAAACATCCTTATTTGCCCTCACTCTTGAAGAGTATTTTGGGGCATCCAGTTCTGGGTTGGTAGTTTTTTTTTCTTTCTGGCTTCATTGAAGATCTTGTCTTTGCCTTTGATGCTCTACAAAGTCACCATCATACATGTAAGTGAGAATTCATTTTTGTTTATAATTTATTTGGCTTTCTTAATATAAAGATCTTTTTTTTTTGCCCACTTTGGAAACTTATCAGTCCTGATTTCTTCAAATATCTTCTTTTCCTAATTGTCTGTTATTTTATTCTTCTGGTACCTAGATAGATGCATATTAGGTCTCATTTGTCTATTTTTCATTATCTTAGTGTTTCTTTTCATTTTTGATTATCTCTATTGAATTAGGAGTACTTTCTTTAGGCATACATTCCAGTTCATTTCTTTCCTCAGCTGTCTCTAACATTTATCTAATAGCTAATATTTGAATCTCCATTGTTTTTCTCACTTTAACTAGTACATTTTCCATTTCTAGAGATTGTATGTACTTATTTTACAAGTCTGCCTATTTGCTTTGATAATATTCTCTTGTTTTCTCATACCTCCAGTATTCTATCTTTCCTTTAAACATATTTAATATGTCAAATATTAAATATATTTTTACCCTAGTAATTCAGTTATTTGAGAGCTTTGTGATCCTTATTGTGTTGCTCATTTCATTTTCTTTTCCGCTGAATCTGGAAAGTAGTGTTTTGTTTTCCCATATGCTCTGTCATTTTTTTTAAAGAATTATAAACTCATGATTATTAGAACCTTATCCATGAAAATTCTTGAAGCTTTTGTTTAAGGCACATTTTTTCCAGAGAGATCTAATGACTTCAGCCAGGTTCCTGAGTGCAGAGACAAGTCAGGAACATTTTACTATCATGAGTTTTAACTTTTCCTTTTGAAAATAATTAGACTTACATAAAAGTTGTGAAAATAGTTCAGATTTTTCATATTTCCTTCTCCCAGGTTCACCTACTGTTAACATTCACGTGTCCATAGTATAATTATCAAAATCGGGGAATTAATATTACTACAATACTTATAATTAAACTATAGATCTTTTTCAAAATCTACCAGTTTCCCACTATTGCCCCATTTCTGTTTCAGTATCAAATCCAGGGCACCATATTCCATCTCTACATCTCCTTAGTCTCCTCACATCTGTGTCATTCCTTAGTCATCCATTTTCTTCCATGATCTTGACACTTCCAAAGAGTACTAGTGAGTTATTTGGCAGAATGTCTCTCAACTTGCGTTTACCCAATATTTTTTTCTTGACTAAATTGAACTTATACATTTTAGCCAAGAATAGCATAAAAATAATGTACTCTTCTCAGGGCATCATATCATGGTCAGTGTAAACTAAATTCTCAGTGTAGTGTTATCAGGCTATATGGTGGCATGACTTAGAGGCCTAAACCCAGGTAAAGGCCAGTTTATGGTTACAGATTCTCAGGAAAAACTTGCTTCTTTACGCAGAGCCAAGCTTTAGACAATTGTGTTTTATTGTTTTTATTATTGTTATTATTTTGCCATTTTCTTTCACCTTTTAACTACAGGTATAGACTTTCATAGTTCCATTTTGTGGACGTGGATCTGATTTTATACGTCACAGTGAGCCTGAGCTTTATCTCTTTCCTCCATGCACACGTTTTGTTAAACTGAGAGCTCTAGACCTCTAAGGATGAACAGATACAATTAGATCTTGGAATACCTTGGAATTTGCCCTTTCTTATTAATTTTTGCTTTGGTCACTCATCCTTTTGTTGTGTGCATTAAAAGAAATACTGAGACACACAGGTATGTATGCATATATATATATACACATATGTATATACGCATACATATATGTTCAATTTTATTTTAATTATAATTTTAGAAATTCTGTGTCTGGAGGGTTCTGAGATTATCTGACCTACTGTTTAATACATATGGATTGAATAAATTAATATATATAAATTAATTCTATTTTATGAACCTATTTATAGAAAATACTCAGAGGTGTTACCAATATTTCATACAAAGAAATTCATTGTAAAAGTATTATTTATAATTGGGCAGGGCTGGGAAAATTAGAAAGTAGTTAAGTGAATTAGGGTATGTCCATTTGAGAAAATATTATGCGGCCATTGGAATTATGTTTCAAGGTATTTTTAAAGGTATAAGAAAATGTAGATATATTGTTCATCAAAGTGAGTTAAAATGTTAATTTTACAAAGTACATAGAAAGCCCTTATAATAAATGTGTCAAAAGTGTTTTATCTGTAATTCTCATACATTTCTGTGCTCTCAGAGTTTTCTACATTCATACATATTTATACTTTTTGTAATCAGAGAAAATAAAAGGATGGAGTAAAATGAAATTTAAAGCTGCATTCATGAAATAAATATAGAGCATCTACAATATATAGGTATGGCAACAACGCTGCCATCTTTTCATCCAGCATTTACAGTGAAATTACAGTTAATAAGACAATTAAGGAATAGTGTCTTCCGTTTAGAAAACCTTCCCCAACAACTAGATAGCCAGAAAACGTTTGTGGAGCTAAAAATAGAAAATGTTACTAGTTGTCACTTATCTTTTTTTCATTCTCCAGTAACAAATAGAAGAAGGTAGATATTCGGCAAGGCAGAAATCAATGCAGTGAGTTTTTTCTTTCCAGGTTGACCCTAGAACACCTTTGTTGCATTTCTCTCGGAGCCAGGAACCTGGGACCACGTCCTGGCTCTGCAGCTAATGGGCTGCAGTTTCCTTACTGACAAATCAGATGATCTCTATCTAGGACCTATATTGATTTGGTGATTCCAAAGGTAGGGTTGCTATAGAAAGTGGATTTTTTGTTTTATGAATATTTTCAACAGTTACATTTTGTGCTGAGTATAAAATAAGACTTTTATGAAATTCAACTTTTTTCTTTACGAGTAGCCTTTTGCGGTTTGACTATTGCAATATTTATTTGGACATGTTCAGTCCAGAGTCATCCCTTTTATCGGAACTGTAGTTGGGGTTTGTGGGTCAGTTGTCCAATATTGAGAGTTTCACTGTCTTAGATGTTAGATGAAATCATACAAGTCAGCACCTTTGAATGTGAACAGGTTAAAATAAGAGTTATAAAGTGAGGGGTGGGATAGAAGTTGGTCCTTGGATACTCTGCAATCTCAGAGTCTTGGTGGCAGCACAAATTCGCAAGTATTATGTAGAGAGATTTGCAGATATCTCCATGCCTCCATAAATTAAGTTTCGGAAGGTTTTATATCTAAAAAAGAAATACAGAAAAATGTTAACATAAATTAGGCTGGTGAGTATGAGAATGTTTATTTTCTGTTGTTTCGTGTATGTTATACTTAAACATTCTCAAGTTGAAAAGAGAAACCTTCTTGTGCTGGATTTTGAAGCCTGGCAGAGGTGCCCAGCTGCTGGAAGCCTGTCCTGTCCTTGCACGAAGGTCAAAAGGCCACTGAGTTGGAGACACATCTCCTCCCATGGTCAATAATCGCCTAAGTGATCCCAAGCAGTGGTTTGGGGGTGGGGATCACAGTGTTCCTTCTTTTCTAGCCAAGAAACAGCAGCCAGCCCCATCCACAGCAGAGGTGGAGCTCCACAAGCATCTGCGGCCAGAGCCACTTCTGTGAATTCTGACAGTCGTCAGCATCAAGGACAGACTGGTGTGGTCGGCAGGAACACACACTCCTCCTCCTCAATCTGTCTCTCTGAGCAGACTCACTCCTTGAAGGAAAGGCAGACCCTTTTCCCTGCAAAGCTGTGTCTACCTTGAATTCTGAGGGGCATTGAACGATGCCTTGTCCACCTTGAATTCTGAGGGGCATTGAACAATGCCTTGTCCACCTTGCATTCCCTTCACTCCTCCTTAACCTTCATCTGGGAGGGCATGGGCAGTGGAGAGAAAGGGTTATTAATTTCTGGCTTCTCATTTAAATTCTTTTATGTCTTTTCCAGAAGAGATTACAGCTCCTATGGAGATTGCTGTCAACTATCAACTCTGCTTTTTTGACACTAAATATTATTTGTCTCCTTTTTAAAATATGCATTATTCGGACGCAGTGAAAAGGTATGTGCTTGTTTTTGATACAAAAATATGGAGTTCTTAAGCTGAGCTTGGCCTAGTCTTCCAAACTCTTCTGATTAATCTAAGCCTCATATTATCACCAGGCCACAGCGTTAAGGGTATGAATGGAAAGTACATTAAAAAGAAAAGTGAAGAAATACCTTAGTGCATCAATCTGTTATCTTTGTTTCACGTAAATTCGTTTTTTAAGCTGGAAGTTGTCAGAAGCTATATTTGTGAATTGTGTTTGCACTTTCAGTATAAAAGAAAACAAAGAAAATAGGTAGAGGTACTAAAATTTCTTTCCAGTACTGTGATAATCCTTGACCTATACTTTAAAAAGCAAGTTAAAGCACTTGTGGAGAAACACTCTTTCTTCCCTGATTGTACATTACTCCCTTCTAATTAGGGCAAAGGATGGAAGCAAGATATGCTATCAAATACACCTACTGTGAACTATATGACATATTTTTGATTTAGAAATGCAGAAACAATTAGATTCTTTTCAACAGAGAACATAGACTTTATCAGGGAATTATTACTTTGCTAATTGGTTCTATGTAAGTACAAAGTTAGGTTATTGGCTTATTCAGGTCCTCAAAATGTGGTACTCAATTGTTTAGATGTCTCCTTTGATTGGCATCACCTGAGTCCTAAATAATTGCGTTTTTATTCAAGTCAATATTGTCTGCATTTATCATGCATTGAGTGAAAACTTTGGAGTAACTGTTAGGATAATTGGGCATTGGGGATTCTTAGAAGTCTTTATTATGTGGAAATGCCTAAATAACATCTGTTCCAACATTCCTGTTATTCAGGGCTGCTTTGTAGTTGCCATGTCTTCAGGGACCTTCAAAACAAGAAACAAAGAAATTCAATATAAACTGCACTTCATGTAAAGCCCTTTAAACCCATCAAGAGAGTGTGACCTGGGTATGGGTTAGCCCGAGCCTTAGTGGAGACAGAAGAACTTCCCCAACATGCTGCCCCCTCCTCAATTTTAATGTAAGTCCTGGTCGCAGCTCTTCCAATTTTTTCTTACCATCAGGAATAAGGATAACTTAAGGACACTTTACTGAGGCTACTTGCTCTTCAAACTAAATGGAACTTTGATTCTCAACATACGTTTGCATTTTAATCCTGGGTACTCAGAATAGCTCTTGAATACTTGTGGCTTTTGAATGAATTTGCACCCAGATTGCTCTCGATTGAGATATTCTTTCCCAGGAAAGGCGTGGTTTTAGTGCAATGTGGTGAGTAACCACCGTGCTGGTGGAGGCGGGAGTTAGGAGCTGCCACTGGGAATGGGTGGCTGCTCACTACACTGTCACCACGCTCAGGAGGACGGAGCAGGTGAGTCCACACCTGTCTGCCATGCCCCTGGGCTATACTGCCATACTGAGCATGACATCGTGTACACTGCAGAGTGGGCTTCACTGACGGCTGCAAGCAACAGTGCCTGGTGGGGTGGGATGCTGGGGTGTGAGGTGTGGAGTGCTGGGGTAAATAGTGTGGGTTAAGCAGCATCTGGCCTGCCCAGCCTCTGGGTAAACTAATGGGAGGTTGATGGTGGCCGTGGTGTTGGGGGAGTTGCGGGGCGGCCGTGCATTGGAGGCTTGGGGGTGGGGAAGTCAGATGGAGGCCTAAGCTCCTTGCTTCTGGTTGCCAGAAGGAACCTTCCCTCCACCTCCCCCACTTTATGTCCATCTCGGACCACCTGTCCTGCAAACTCAAGCTCCGAAGCAGAGGCCCAAGACTGTTTTCGAAGCTCCCACAATGGCATGAAATCAAAGGTTAAAAAGAAATCCCTCACTCGACATCATTTCTAGAGAACTTCTCTGATTGAACTCTGATGTCTATCAGTGTGTATGACACAGCTTGTTAGTGTGTGTATGTGTATGTGCATAAGTGTGTTTGTGTGTGTATGTATGTGAGTGCCTGTGTGTGCATACATGTTTGTGTATGTGTATATGCATGAGTGAGTGTACTTGTGTGTGTTGTGAGTGCGTGTCTGTGTATGTGTATATGCGTGAGTGAGTGTATTTGTGTGTGTGTGTGTATGTGTGGGTGCTACCTGTATGTGTATGGCTATAAAGGATTTCTCTAATTTCTTTTAGATTATTCTTATGCTTTTGTACTTTTAAACTTTTGGGAAATCTCCGGATCGGCCTTTTCCTTGCCTCTCAAGGCCCAGCCCACCTGCCCATCACCCTGAGCTAAGGAGAGTCAGGATGGGAGGGCCAACAGCCAGGGCAGGCACATACCTGCTTTCTGACTTTCTGTCTTCTGGGCTGATGTGACCTGAGAGCCTTAGGACATAGACCTGAACTGAAAAACAAAACAAAAGAAAACCAACCAAATCAGGGTATCAATTAAAGAAGACAGCATTTGTGTCAGGAATTAATGGCATGTAAATGAACAAAAGCAGCAAGAGACAGGACTCAGGGGAAAAATGCCAGAGGAATGGGGCAAAATTTGAGAGTTGCAATAGAAAATGATAGGGGTTCTGGGGGCAGAAAAGGGGATACATGGGAAAAACAACCTGACAAATAATAGATGAGAATTTCTGAGCTAAGGAGATTCCCACCTCTGCAAATTGAAATGTTAATCAACACCCACACCTAGACATCTCCAAAATCAAACAAAAAATTTCTAACAAGTTTATAGGCTCAAATACCCAGCTGTTAACCAAAGGCATTAGGTTGCTTTTTTTTTGAGTTGGAGTCTCGCTCTGTCACCCAGGTTGGAGTGCAGTGGTGCGATCTCGGCTCACTGCAAGCTCCGCCTCCCGGGTTCACACCATTCTCCTGCCTCAGCCTTTCGGAGTAGCTGGGACTGCAGGCGCCCGCCACCATGCCCGGCTAATTTTTTTTTGCATTTTTAGTAGAGACGGGGTTTCACCGTGGTCTCGATCTCCTGACCTTGTGATCCGCCCACCTCGGCCTCCCAAAGTGCTGGGATTACAAGCCTGAGCCACCACGCCTGGCCTTTTTTTTTTTTTTTTTTTTCAAGTACAAATAGTGCAAGTAAAATGCAGTGAAACACAGTCAAACATAATCAGGTACATGCCAGGTGGCTCAGGAAAAGGACTGCACAGCAGGATTTCTATACTCAGCCAAGCAATCACTGACCTACCTATTCATGTGTAAGATATTTAAAAATATACATGTTTCAGAGAATACTCAAACTGTGAGTCTACCAAATACACAAACTGCAAGCTAATCTGAGCCAAATACCCAAGGAAAATCTAAAGAAACAGCAAAGAGGACAGCCCCAGCTGCTCCAAGCTGAGCCTGTGTGGGCCTCTCTCTTTCTCACTCTGAACACATGATTACATACTTACTCTCTGGGAATGTGTAATTATGTATCACATTTTGTTTCTTGAAATAGAAGAGACATATTGCTAGGGAAAATCTTATGATGATATGAAACAAAATCAGCTAAACCCTTTCAGCAAAACCTGGGGAGTAGCCAGGTTCTAGGGAATCTGCCTTAGGGCATGGGACGGACAGTGCTAAAGACTCAATATCCTGCACTTCACAGCATCCAGTTTAATTGGAATGGGATGTTGTGTGTGGTGAGGTGCAGCAGGTGGGTGGGGGACGGGCGGAGCAGTTGAAAAAGTAAAACAATTTCTTGTGGAAAATAATATCCATATCTCTAAAAAGAAACATGTTGCACTATAAATGTGAGGAAAGAAGAGGTAAGAAAGAAAAGAATAAAGAGTAAATGGAACTCCTGAATTGATGAGCAGGAAAAATGAATGCACTAAACCAGCAAAGAAATCCAATAGGAAAAATTAAGCAAAATAAGTAAAAATTGTAAAATAAAGTAGAGATTAAAGTCGAGTATATTCATCCTGATATCAATTGTGAAGGAACTGAATTCTTCCATGAAAAGCAGGGACTATCTGATGAGGTCAAAACTCAAACTCTAGCTTTATGCTGTTAATGAAATTGTTTATTTTCCTATCTTCTCTGCCTTATCAGAGTAATTGCTATGTACTAGACACCTAGATTTTGTTAATTTTTTTTTTTTGAGACAGAGTCTCACTCTGTTACCCAGGCTGGAGTGTAGGGGTGTGATCTCGGCTCAGTGCAACTTCTGCCTCCTGGGTTCAAGCGATTCTCCTGCCTCAGCCTCCAAAATAGCTGGGACTACAGGCACGTGTCACCATGCCCACCTAATTTTTGTGTTTTTAGTAGAGACGGGTTTTCACCATGTTGGCCAGGCTGGTCTCGATCTCTTGGCCTCGTGATCTGCCCACCTCAGCCTCCCAAAGTGCTGGGATTACAGGCTTGAGCCACTGCGCCCAGCCTCTATTGAATTCTTTACTGCTTAGAGAGGCAAGAACATAGAACTAATACGTTTTAGAAAGGTCTCCAACACTAAGACTAGACCCATATGAAATAATTTCTGCTGAATTCCCCATTGACCGATTTAATCCATTCCTTGGAAGATCATGCTCTCCTTAACATTTTTATGAACTGAAATTTTACTGCATATAAAACAGTACATTCAATAATTAGCAATGTCTCATGAAGTAGTTTGGTTTTGTTTACTGGAAAAAAAGGAGTTAAAAAAAGGACAACTGTGATTCTGTCTGTGCAAATTTATAATTCCTTATCTAGCTATTTCGGAGTTCCTAGTAAGAACATATATTACCATGAAGGTTCATTCTGCTTGGCTTATCCTCCCTTCTCTTCCTTTTTATTGACTCTCGCCAGCTCTTGAGCCCTTCAGGAAGATGTTCAGCATTGCTCTGAGTTATTAGACTGGACCAGTTCTTGCACTGGACTTGCCCACTGGAGAGCTCTTCCCATGGTGCCTGGAACATGCTGGGAGGGTTCTCAGCTCCCGACCCCACTCCCAGGGCTGGGTCTGGGTGTTTGCGCCAGAAACTGCAGACATCCTACCCTCAGATTTTCCGTGTGAAGCCTGATCTGCACACCACGTGGAAGCACTCTGCAATGCAGGTATCCAAAAAGGGATGAGAAAGCAAACCTGTGGCATCCTCCTTATGTGTCCCTCCCGGCCCTCCCGGGCCCAAGCCCAGCTCCTCTTTCCTCTGTGCAACTGAGGTAAGGGTGTATCCAGCCTCAGAGTGAGGTCTGTTCCTCAGACCCACTCAGAGGCAAGGCAGTCTGGAGAGCATGGCCAGCATGGCCTGGCCCCAGCTAGCCTCTCCAGCTGAGCCCACCAAGGGGCTCCAGGAAGCACTTGTGTATGCTCAGCAATGGCGAACAGAGTTCCTTCTGACTTACCTGCCATGAGATGTCCCCGAATGAGCCATGTTCCAGAGAGAGTCAGTAGCTACAGGGTGCAAGTTTGCAGTTTCTGGAGTCAGTCCACTTGCCTGTCAGCTCCAGAACTGCCACATAAATGGTAGCGATTTGTGTTGGACATGCATCTGTAGCAGAAAAAGAAACAAATGAGCTGCCGCTGCTTTTCTACTATTTAATTTTGGAGATGTTTCCCCAGTGCACCATTCTGGAGAAAATGTCCACATAAACAAATCATTATTTTACCAGCCTCCCTCATAAACGCTTTCCAGGCCTCCTCCAAAAGCCATAGCTGTATGAAGCAGGGAACAGTTAGGATTTGGGAAGGAAGTAATACTGCCAAGTAAGTTGCTTAATTTGAAACTTTATTGGTGATTGGTTGCTTTCCACCATTTTTTTTCCTAGCTGCCATTGTGCTTTTTTCACCTGAAAACATATACAGAGACAATTTGAAAATGTGCAAAGGTAGAAATAACTGTTTATATATTTTTCTAGAGAACTCGTTTATTCTTGTGCCAATAATGAGTCACTTTACTGTATAGTTTTTCAGAGGACGAGCTCTCCAAGTGTCTTTTTGCGCAGATGAAAAGTGTGGGTACTGCGGACGACTTGGGATGGTGGCTCCTCGTGGGGACACTGCTGACCCTGAGCGCTCTGCAGGGGGGACAGTGTCTTCCTCCTTGGACTCTTCTGTGTCTGCCTAGGTTAGCTGAATCAAATTTCAAAAAATCCAGAAACCTAATGAGAAAATGGAAACGTATCCAAGCAAAATAATTTGTTAACTAATGATTACTTTTGCTATGAAGAAGAGGGAGAGAGAGGTATTACCATTTCTGAAATGAGAAGAGTCAATTCTGGTTTTGGATTTCTGGCAGTGCAGAGTGTTCCATTACTCAAACTCATCAGCTTTTGACCCATCATTTGCACTTGTCGGGGGAAACCCTCCACCCCTTGCTGATTTAGTTATATTACCCCTTATATTCCAATTTCCTACTTGCATCCTCTCAACCCCAGAGCCTTGCAGTGGGTGAGGAGCCACCATTCTATTGCTGTGTGATCTTGTGAAGGCCTGTCCTGTTGCCATTTGCACATGTATTTTCAATCGATGGTAATGGCTTGGCTGGTGAGAATGTAAGATGGCACAGCCCTTGTCGAATACAGTATGGGGGATTCTCAGAAAATTCAACATGTAATTACCATTCTACTTGTGGGTATACCCACAAAAAATTGAAAGAATTGAAAGAGGGCTTCAAACAGGTGTTTATCCACATTCCTAGCAGCATTATTCCCAGGGGCTAAGACAGGGAAGCAACCCAAGGATGTGGCAATGCATGAACAGTTCAACAAATGTGGCACATCCATACGATGGAACGGTAGTCAGCCTTCAACAGCAAGGAAGTTCTGACACATGCCACAACATGGATGAACTTTGAAGACATTGTGTCCAGTGAAATAAGATAGGCATAAAAAGATAAATACTGCCTGATTCCACTTATATGAGGTTCCCAGAGAAGTCAATTCAGAGACAAAGTGGAATTGTGGGTGGCAAAGGCGGGGGTACGGGATGGGGAGATAATGCTTAATGGGTGCAGAGTTTTAGGTGGAGACGATGAAAGAAGTTCCAGAGGTGGGTCGTGGTGATGGCAGTACAGAAATGTGAAAGTACTTAATGTCACGGAATTGTACATGGTTAAGAATAATTAAACTGAGAAATTTTATGTTATGTGTATTCTGATAATATTTTTGAAACGATGCTGCTAGTAAAATGTTCTATTTCTCCTCCTCCTCCTTCTTATTCTTCTTTTCTTCTCCTCCTCCCCCTCATCCTCCACTCCTCCTCCTCCTCCCTCTTCCTCTTCCTCTCCTCCTCCTTCTTCTTCTTTTCTCCTTCTCCTTCTTCTTTTCTTCTTCCCTCTTCCTCTTCTTCTTCTTCTCCTCCTCCTTCTTCTTCCTCTTCTTCTTCTCCATATTCCTCTTCTTCTTCTCCTTCTCCTTCTTCTTCTTCTTTTTCTTCTTCTTCTTCTTCTTCTTCTTCTTCTTCTTCTTCTTCTTCTTCTTCTTCTTCTTCTTCTTCTTCTTCTTCTTCTTCTTCTTCTTCTTCTTCTCCTCCTCCTCCTTCTTCTTCTTCGTCTCCTCCTTCTTCTTCTTCTTTTTCTTCTTCTTCTTCTTCTTCTTCTTCTTCTTCTTCTTCTTCTTCTTCTTCTTCTTCTTCTTCTTCTTCTTCTTCTTCTTCTTCTTCTTCTTCTTCTTCTTCTCCTCCTCCTCCTCCTCCTTCTTCTTCTTCGTCTCCTCCTCCTCCTTCTTCTTCTTCTTCTTCTTCTTCTTGTTCTTCTTCTTCCTCCTCCTCCTCTTCTCCTTCTCCTTTTTCTTCTCCTACTTCTCCTTCATCTTTTTCTTCTTTTGCTTTTCCCCCAAATATTCTATTTTAAATATCCCTCCATGGCAGAATATTCGCATAACTTTGTGCCTACTCATTGTTTCATGGTGTGCAATTATGTGATTTGACTTATTTGTTTTTCCCAAAGCATGGACATTTAGAATCCTTCTAAGTCCCCATTACTACACCTGGCACTATAGGAAACATTATTGTGCATGTGTCATTTGGTTTTCTGAAGTGTTTTTTCCTGGGGGCGAAATTACTGAACCAGAAGATATAGATCAGTAATTTAGTTTATTTGTTTTAATTTATTTTTAATTCTACTTTGGCAAATTATAATTTTGTACATTTGTTGATGACAATGTAATGTTATAATGTATGTATACACAATGTGGAATGATTAAATCAAGCTGATTAACTTTACCATTATTTCAAATACTTATTTTTGTAGTGAGAACATTTGAAATGTACCCTTAGCAATGTTTAAATACATCGTTAGTAACTGTAAGCACCATCCTGTGCAATAGACCTCCAAAGACTGATTCCTGCTGTCTAACTGAAACCTTGTATCCTTTGATCATCATGTCCCCATTTCGTCCACCCCCGGCCTCCAGTAACCACTATTCTACTCTTTGTTTTTATGTGTGTTACATTTAACTCAACTTGCTCTCCAAAAGGTTGTGACTCTACCTGGGATAACCACAGGCCAAAGCGTTTTCCTTTTTCTACATGTTCGCCAACACTTGCCAATCCAACTTTCTAATATTTGCTAGTCTGTTGGTTGCAAAGTGAAATCTCCTTGCTGTTTTAAATGTCAGTTCTCTAATTATTAATGAGCTTGAGCATCTTTTCATATTTTGTTAGCCTTTTGGGTTTCCTTTTCATGTGAATTGTCTTTTAATCTTTTTTGCTTCCATATCTATTGTGGTTTTTCTTCTTGATTTATAGGCATTTCTTGAATATTCTAGATAATATGGTCCCTTGTTGGTTTTAGATATTGCAAATATATTTTCTCAATCTGTTGTTAACTTGGCCCATGTGTTTTTCATTAAAATCAATCCTTAGTTTAATGCAATAAATTCAACATATTTTGCCTTCAATTAGCTCATTTGTTTTTAATCTTTCTTGCCTCATGAAAATGTATCTTAACATATAAATTTTACTTTACATACCCTTCTAGATGAGTCCCACACATTTTAAAATATAATGTTTTATGTTGTTCAGCTCTGTGTCAGTTTTATTTGTCATTTCCTTTTTAGAAAAATGTATGTTGTCAAAATTTTAGAAACAGAGGATTGTTTTGAGTTATACTTTTGTATGAATTTCTAGTTATATTTGCTGCAGTGAGAGGACATATTTTATGACACTGGTTCTTTAAATTTTATTGAGGATTCATTTGTGGCCTAATATACAGTCAATATATGTGACTCTTCATTGTATGCATAAAAATAGTACTTCTCAAACTTTCTGTGGTGAAGGACCAGTTTAAAAAATTGTTAATTTCCAGTTACAAACTATTATTTTTCAAATTTTAATAAATAAAATACAAAAAAATTATGAAATCATGTGTCTCAACAATAGCAAACTGTTATAAATTTTTTAATACTCTCAATTTTTACATTTATTTCATTGCAGACAGGTAAAAAACAGGGACTGACAGGCATCAAGTAACCAGAAAGACTGCATGTACTTGGTTTGCCAGACCTAGCACTGCAAATTTAATCACTTTAGTTAAAATTGTATTATTCTTATGGCCTCTACCACTGCTTATTTTTGTCTCCGTTAGGTGGGAAGGGGATGGGTTAAAATCTCCAACAACTAATGTTTTTGTATTTATTTATCTCTTCAGTTTGTCAGTTGTTTCGCATATTTTAAAGATATATTGTTAAGTGTATATGGGCTCACAATGGTTACATGTTATTTTTATTGGCATAACTTTCATCTTTTTTTCTTAGGACATTTTTGTCTTGATATTTATTTAGTCAACTATTAAAATTGTCATTACAGCTTTTCTGTAGGTAATATTTCTACAGTATGTATTTTTCATTCTTCAATTTAGCCTTTCTTGATTCATTTGGAATGTTGTACTTTTTTAAACCAATTTTGAATTATTGGTCTTTTTATTACTGAGTTTAACATTTTAATTTATCATAATTACTACTGTATTGTGATTTATTTCTACCTTAAACTTATGTTTCCAATTTACTATACTTGTTTTTGCTTTTTCTTTCATCATTCTTGTTGAACAGATTAGGCTTAAATTATGTTAAAGTTATTTTATTTTATTCTTATCTTGGTTTCCTAAGATTAGAAACCCCTAATTATGTTTACTAACTTCTGCTGATTTTTCTAAATTAAAGTAAAATTAATAATAATTAAGGTAAAATTAACAATAAGATGCATGAGTCTTAAGTCTTTAGTTTGATGGGTTTTGACAAATGCATACACCTCTGTAATCACTACCTCAAATATTTGTATTACCCCAGAGACCTCCAAGTTCGTTCCAAGTCATCTCTCCTATTCCCCAAAAATGACAGTATTTTCACTTTTGTAGATGGCTTTGCCTATTCTTGTACTCCTGAATAATAATATATATAATTAATCATATATAATTATATTGTATATATTTATGTCTATTATAATATATACAGTGGGAGGCTTCTTTTATTTAACATAATTGTTTTGAGATCCATTCATTTTTGCAATGATCTCTGTTGTGCTTTTTATTGCTGAATAGCATCCTATTCTATGAATATATGGCTATATCCTGATTTTTAATAATCCATTCTCCTTTGGTAAACACTTGGGTTACTTCCAGTTTGGGCTACTATGCGTAAAACTACGATCAACATTCTTACCTGTTATTTTTTATTTTGTCATTAGTTTGTATTTCTTGCAAGTAAAAGTCTACCCTAGAATTGCAGAGTCATAAGATGCATGCGTGTTGAACTATGTGAGAACTTGACAAGCAGTGCTGGAAACACTGTATCTCGTTACACTTTCACTGAGGATGTCCCAGCTTACCAGGTGCTCCACTTCCTCACCAACACGTGTGCTCTCAGTCTTTTTAGTCATTTCAGTGAGTGTGAAATAGTATCTCATTGGAATTTCAATCTTCATTTCCTTGATGACTAAGGATATGAAACGTCTCTTCATGTGCTTATTGGCCATTATTATATCTCATTTTGTGCAGCTCCTGTTTAAATCTTTTGATCAAATTTAAAAATTGAGTTGTCTGTCTTTTTATTACCAAACTTGCAAAATTTTTATCTATACAATTCAGATGCATATGCTACATTTTTATACAACTTAGGATACATTGGTTAGCAAAAATGTTTAATTTTTATGAAGTCAAAGTAGTCAGTTATATTTTTTGTGGGGCCTGATTTTTGTGTCCTTTCCTAGAAATCTTTGTCTACCTCAAGTTTATAAAAGTATTCTATTACGTTTTCTCCTAGAAACATTATGATTTTTGACTTCACATTGAAGTCTATGTCTGGTCTTGGATTAATTTTCGTGTATGCAGTGAGATGAGGTCCAAGTGTATTTTTCACCCAGCTGGCTTTTTATTGTTCTGGTGGGATTTGTTAAAAATACATTTCTCCTCCATTGGAATTGACTTGGCATCTGAGACAAAAATCACTTGGTAGCATTTCTGAGTCTGTTTCTGTTCTCCCTCATCTGTTCTATTGCCCTCTCTGCCTATCTTTGTGTCAATATCAACTCATCCAGAAGCTTTATAATAGGTCTTGCAATTAGCATTAGTCCTTCAACTTCGTTCTTCTCTTTAAAGACTGTTTTCACTACACCATGTTCCTTCTTTTTCCAAATAGATTTTAAAAGCAGCTTATCTATTCCTTAAAAAAACGCTTCTAGGATTTTGATAGTGTTTGCACTGAAGCTATAGATCAGTTCAAGAATTGACATCTTTACAACTTTGAGGCTTTTGTTCCCAGAAAAGTATATATTTCTCTATCTTTGTTCTATTCATTTAATCTTATTTTTAGATATCCATATTTTCTTCCTAACAAAAGAAGACTTTTAACATATCATTATAAACTTTTGATAGCTTTTTTTTTGCCTATTCCATCTTCATATTATTATAAATGTTATAATTTTAGTTCTGGGTGAATATACATTTATCCCTCTCTTTTTCGTTTGTTCTTACTTTTTATGTAAAAATGTCTATTAACTTCTCTGGTCTCCCTTATTTTTCAGATCTCTTGCAGAAACTCTCTTGGACTTGTATTTTTTGGTCTTCCTCCAAGAATGTTTTTGAGATTGATTTTCCTATAATTAGTCTTCTAAGGTTTTGTGTGTCTGAAAATATTTGTAATTTGCTTTCAGATTTAAAAAAAAATTTGACTGAATGCATGTTAGGTTCAAAGATTTTTTTCCACCTTCCTTAGTTTAAAATCATTATTCTTGGATCCAACGTTGCTGTTGAGAATTCTGATGACAAACTTCCACGTGCTCCTTGTTCTTGCTAGGTGATCTGCCGTCTTTCTCTGGAAGCCGTCGGGATGTCCTCTGACCCCCTGGAGCACTCATATGTTCTCATCATGTGCCAGGAGTGGGTTTGGTCTTCTCTGACCTTCTCGGTCCTCTCCATGCCCTTGCAACCTCACACCTTTCATTTCTATTTTGAATAATTTTCCCATGACCTTTTCTCTCCCGTGGGACTTCTGCTAAGTGAATATGGACATGTCTTATTTTATCCTCCTGACCTCATAATTTTCCTTCCATGTCTCTATTATTATTTTCCTTTTCTGATGCCCTCTGGTAGTTTCACAAACAAGTTTTTGCCTTCCCTGTATCTGTTTGGCATACTCGCTCATCTGTTGTCTGCCTTATTTCAACCACCGTGGTTTTCAGCGTTTCAGTATTTCAATATTTCTTTTTAGTCTGGAGGCAGACTACTTGAATTCCAGTCCAGCTTTGCTCCTTTCCAGTTCTGTGGTCTAAAGCAAATTACTTAATTTCCCTGTGCCCTTGTTTTCCAATCCTGAAAATGAGCATTATAAGAGCAACTAGCTCTTAAACCCATTGGAGGATTGGCGGAGTTAGTATTACATACGTCTGTCTACAGTGGAAAGACCCGTCTCTGGGGAGGTAGGTGCATGTGTTGATCATGACCACCTTTAAAGGCCATTTCTCAGACGTATTTTAAATCACCCGTTTGTATCAACAGCCCCCTTCACGTTCTGCACATGCCTGGGCCCCTGTGGGCAGTCACGTGATGGTTGTGTTTCAAGGTCTGTCACAGCCACCTAGAGGCCTGTGCCTGCGGCATCCATGGTTCTGTTTGGTGATGTGTGTTGGGGACGTGCTGCTCTGCACAAAGAAGGGAGAGATGAGCTTCAGAACTGCGAGCCCAGGAGTTCGAAAACCCCTAAAGACCTCTCTCCAGTCCTGTAATTGCACTAAGCCTTGGCTCCTCCAGGTTTTTCTCACAGCTTCTTGTGGCTCCTCACATCCAGACCTCCGTGTTTCTCAGTCTGCTATTGGTTCCAAGGGTGGAGCCTAGACCTTGCCAGAACCAAAAGGCCCAGATAAAGCCATTTTCTGTGCATTGTTATCTCTCTCTCTTTCTTCCTCTCACTCTCCTCCTCCCTTCTCCCCTCTCGCTTCCTTCCTTGCTCCCTCCCTTCCTCTCACCCTCCAGTCCTCCCTTTTTTCCTTCGTTTTATTTGTCCCTCCTGGTTCTTTTCTCCCTACTTTTCTTCCTTATCTCCTTCCTTCCTTCTTTTTTCTCTTTCTTCCTATATTTCTTTCTTCTTTCTCCCACTGGGTTTCTGTTCCAAACTTCGTGTTTCCAATATTAGAAAACAACACATTCATTTCCCATTCTTTGCACACTTCCGGGGCCGGCTTCAGTCATGTGCATACACTATGACAGAGGAGTCCGTGGCAAAATGTGCAGTGCGGTCCCACTATTTCTGTCACCATATATTTACATTTCACTCCCATTGCTTTAAAATTCTGTAAAATAAGTGGAAGTTTTAAAGAGCAAAAAAGTCAAGAAGCCCTATGATGCTATTAAATAAAGAAAGAGAATAATTTCATCAGATGTATGTAAGAGATGTCATCAGAACCTTCCCACGTTTAGATGTGGGGTGCATGCATCCCAGCCTTTAGCCCAGGTGATGCCAGAGATAAAATTCCAAGAACAGAGTGATGATGCTTGAATTGATTATTTTCAATGTATAGTTCATCTGTATTTTATGACAGAAAAACATTGCATTGAATTTGTGTCTATAAACATTTTTCAAATTCTAATAATTTCTGGTTTTTCCATTGATTGCATATTCACAAAATATTCTGTGTCATAGATTGGGATGGAACTACAATGTCTGTCCCAGACATGCTCAAACACTCATTAGGAGAGATGCCAGTGCCTGAGATCCATGTATGATTATCTCGAACAGGCTCAGAGGTAGAGAAGTCAACTTTGGAAAATTAGAGGTGCACTAGCCTTACCGAATGAAGACTCGCTGGAGTCCACATCTCCATCTTGACTAAGGGAGGGGAGAGACGATTGTTGCCAGGTGGTAAAGGACCTATGCAGAGCCCTGCAGATCAACTCAGTTTTGATCTCATCCAGTTGAGTCTTGGAATTTCAAAATCTGAAAATATAAATCAGTACCCTTCACAGAAAAGTGTTTTAGTACATTTTAAAACGCTGCATTAAATATAAGCTGAACCCCATTTTCTAGCAAAGACAAGATAAGATGAGTCCCTGAAATTCATGGGTTCTGCTGAGCTCACTGCTCTGGTCCTGTTCTGCGGACAGGATCATTACCCTGCATTCACGTGCACTGTGCTTAAAAGGTTGGGCCCTCAGCCCCACAACGCACTTTCTCTTGAAGCAAAGCCCTTTGGAAATTAATTCAGACTTTCAGACTCAACTTACAAATCAGTTATGAAAGTTTAAAATGAGCAAAAGCTATATAAGATAAGAATCTATAGGCTGGGCATGGTGGCTCACACCTGTAATCCCAGGACTATGTGAGGCAGAGGCTAATGAATCCCCTGAGATCAGGAGTTCAAGACCAGCATGGCCAACATGGTGAAACCCCCTCTCTACCAAAAATACAAAAATTAGTTGGGCATGGTGGCGGGCACCTGTAGTCCCAGCTACTCGGGAGGCTGAGACAGGAGAATTGCTTGAACCCAGGAGGCGGAGGTTGCAGTGAGCCAAGATGGTGCCACTGCACTCCAGTCTGGGTGACAGAACAAGACTCCATCTCAAAAAAAAAAAAAAAGAATCTATAGTGTTAGATAAAAAAAAGTTATATATACGTATATATTTTTATATATTACATGTGTATATATTATATATGTGTATATTATATAATTATATATATATTATGTATTGTATATAGATGTCGCTATACAATTTGAGAAGCTGTAGGGAATTAGATCTCAGAAATGAAACTACAATTAACCTCAAAGGAAAGAAGTCCAGAACCAATTATTCCTGAAAAGTTAAAGCTGAGGTTGTATAAATACATTTTTAAAAATCTTATTAAAATACAGGCTTGCTTTCTTTCTATTTTTTTTGTAGCACCTCTGAACAAATAATTTAAATTATATTAACATGGAAACGTGTGATGAAGAAAGGGTATTTATGAATGGCAGCTGTCACTACACTTCTGTCTATTAAATAATGAATTCTAAATAAAATTGAAAAAGACATAATAATGCCCATAAACATAATTTCGTAAAACATATGAGTACAACACAGAATGTTATAGGCAAACAGGCAGTCTTCACATGCTAGCAGAGCTCCTAAGCCAGTGCTGTTGTAACTAGTTGCTCTTGGTAGCAAGGTCTGCAGCTCCCTTTAAAATTCCCCCATGAGCAGGCAGCACATCCAGATTCGAAACCAGGCTCTGCTGCTCATGTAGTGTTTGTGCCTTTTGTTGTGGCTCTGTGTTTAGCTCAGTGCACTCTTTTGTTTTATGCCTGACTCAGGAAAGCAGGACAAGTTTAGTTTTTGACAGTGTCTTTTTGCACCTTGAGGGGTGGATTGTCTGCAAGAGCCTCTTCGCTCAGTCTCTGCTTTTGACTTTTTCCTTTGTGATTCCAAAACAAGGCTTGTGAGCAGCACTTACTCAGAGATTTCAGGCTTGGGTTAGCCTCGGACGCATGCAAATAGCTTAAAATGCTGAAATATTCAAATAAATTCCGCAGAAGCATGGCTGTAGCACAGTGGCTGAGGCAACTGTGATATCTAGGATCTGCAAAGCTCACGTCTTGAGAACTGTCATTAAGCCTGGAATATTCTCAGCCAGCACAACTTTCGTATTACATATTTATAGCATGCAGTAAACCTCTGCTTTGCTTTCGGAGCTGGTGAGAGGAATGAAAAATACACATAAATGGAGCGAATCTGTGCCAAGGCAGTGGGTCAGGTGCAGCTCACCTCGTCTCATCAGGAAGAGGTGGGGTACATTCATTCCCGGCCCCCTCCTGTCTTTCCTCATGAGTTTAAAGAGATTTCTAAAATCAAGTCGCCAACATGGAGTGAACTTTATTGCTGATACTAGTGCGACCTTGCAAGGTAATTAGCACGCTTCCTGCGTGTCCGAAGGGGGTACAGAGGGGGTCTGTCATCTTTCAAGCATTGAAATATCTCTTTTTTGTTGAGGAAAATTTTAATGAAAGGTGCCATTAAAATGGAAGTCTTTTGTTCACGTTTAGAATGACTCAGTGTGGGGCCTCTCCTCACACATTTGAATGCCACCCTCCAGAGAGCACAGCCTGGGAGGTTTCAGGGAGCCAAAAGCTGGTGACCATTGATTCCTTCCCTTCTCCACAGGGACTAAGATGGGACAAGGGACAGGGTGAAGAGATGCATTATGGAATCCTTTGAGGTGGAAAACCTGCTTTCTAGATGCTGAGCCCAAATCAGGAAATCATTTTTTGGGAGTGGTTAAATAGGTGGAGGCATGGGGCAACATCAGCGTCCAATGCCAAACCCAGAGCTGGGGAGCTCTGCCTTCCATTGCTGGGTAAAGCTCTTCCTCTTCACTATGATTTCAATTCGTGCTCTCTCCATAGAAGCATAAATGTCCTCCGCTAAGTTCATTGATCATAAAGTTGATTTCCAGTGGAAGAACGTCTAACATGGGTCACTAGAGAGACGCATGATCCAATGATTCAACTAGGGAGACACCTAAATAGGGGAGTGAAAACACCCTTACTATACAAAGTGATGGCAGAATTGTGAGCGTGAGCTATGGGTCTCACGTTTTATGAACCGAATCTCATAGTGTGTTTTTTATTCAGTAAATTATGATATTTGATTATTTAAATACATGTCTAAACCACTTGATTCTACATTTTAAAATTACTTATATTATTACAGCTATTCTATGCACTTGTCAGACTATCTGCTAGGGTGAATCTAGTATTATCACTGAATACACATAATATTTGAATCTACTGTAGACCATAATTGGCAAGAAAATGAAATAGTCTTCCAAACTAATAGGTATAAATCTCACACTCAAATTTATGGTTTTGGTCATCTAAAAAATACTAAAAGTAAAGACAATATTCCGTGCCCAGTGGGGAAGACCACTTGCCCTTGTACACCTTAGCTCATAGCGAGTGTGCTGTGTACTCTTGGCAGATGACCTGTGATGGGCTGCCCTGATTGGCTTCCACAGGCAGACACTTAGAGAGCAGACATGTTGCCCTGTCCTGGGATGCACCAATGAGCAGGTATGAAGTTTTGATGACAATCCATTCTCCTCTCAAGATTTCATTCTTGGACTGGGGGGTCTCTGTTTGATGCCACCATGGTGTCAAGCTGAGAGCACTGGTGTTGGGACAGATTGTCTGGGTTTGAGTTCTAGCTCTTTCACTCACTAGCTGCATGAATCTTAGGGCCTCAGTTTTCTCATATGTAAAATTGGAATAGCGATCTCACAGGCTTATTTTGAGAATTCAGGGCCTCAGTAATTGGGAGGAACTTTGAGGATTACTTGGAACCTGGAGGATGTTATGTGAGCAGCTGATAAAATAAAACATACCTAAGATCTGTTACAGCTTGCTACGAAGCAGTGGTCAACAGAGAGTAATGGTAGCAATCTGTATTTTGGAGTTCTAGGGAGTTATGTCAGAATATGAATACAAGATGAAGGCAAACACTCTGTTCCAGCAAACCTTCCACACCTGTCATGGTTGATTAAAGGTGTCCACCTGGCTGGGTTAAGGGACTCACAGCCAGTAAAACATTATTTCTGGGTATGCCTGTGAGGCTATTTCTCAAAGAGACTGACATTTGAATCACTGGACTGAGTAAGAAAATTTCACCCTTCCTCTATGTGGACAGGCACCATCCAATCAGCTGAGAGCCCGAATACAAAGAAAAGGCAGAGGACAGGCAAATTTGCTTTCTTTCCTGGAGCTGGGACACCTGGAGTTCTGATGTTCTCCTGCCCTTGAACATAAGAACTCCAGGTTCTCAGGCCTTTGGATTCAGACCAGACACACTGCTGGCTTCCCTGGTCCTCCAGCTGGCACAGAGCATATTTGGGGGCTCTGTAGCACCTATAATCACATGAGCCAATTCCCTTAGGAAATATTCTCTTCCATTTCTCTATGTACCTATCTATCCATCCATCAGTCCATTCATCTATTTTCTATCTATCCATGCATCTACCCATTTATCTATGCATCTATCTATTTTCGATCTATCCATTCATTCATCTATCTGGCCATCCATCTGTGAATCTATTGTCTATCTATTTATCTATCATTTATGTATCTATTCAGCCTCCCATCTATCTATTCATCTGTCCATCTATCTACCCCCATCCATGCATCTATCTATGTTCTATCTATCCATCCATTCATTCATCTAGCCATCCATTCATCCATTTATGGATCTATTTTATACTTATCTATATATCTATCTATCTATCCATTCTTCTATGCACCCATCCATCTATTCACCTATCCATCAATCTAGCTATGCATGTATCTATTTTCTTCCTTCCTTTCTTCTTCCTTTCATCAATCAATCATCAATCAATCTATCCATTCATCCATCCATGCATCTATGTATCCATTCACCCATGTGTCTATTCTCTATCTATCCATCCATTCATCCATCTAGCCACCCATCCATTCATAAATCTATTTTCTATCTATCTATCTATCTATCTATCTATCTATCTATCTATCTATCATCTATCTATCTATCTATCTACCCATCCATCCATCCTATTGGCTCTGTGTCTCTGGAGAACCCTGATAATACACACCTCAGTGTTCTCCTCCCCTGGGGCACACTTTTGTATCTATCAATAAACAAAGCCTAGCTTCATTATTTGCTTGTCCTTATGTTTGTCTTACTTTTTCACACACCTTCAAGTCAGGCAGGATGCTTTTTAAATTGATTGTGAGCCCCTTAGGTGGTTTTTCACAGAATAGCAGACCTCACAGGTGGAAGTGTGTGATATGTGATGACCAGAGTGGGGCACCTTGGCCCATGTAACTTGCTAGGACAAGTAACAAAATTCAGGGATTCTTGAGGACAGGGAATGTGTTGGCGTTAGTAAGTTGATCATTTTCGTATGATTCAGAATGAGCCAGAATTCCTTCCATATCCCCTGGGATATTCTGTGTGAAGTAGTCCAGGTACTGGGAGCTGGAAGATAATGCCTTTCCCTAGAGTCCAGTATGCTGCAAGTAGGTGTGGGTCTATCAGTCTGAACTTGGTTCTTCTTCGAAGAAATGGAAGACTCTAGAACATTGGTAAAGACATCAATTTTTCTATGGAAAACAACATAAAACAAAACAAAAACACAAAGCACAGTTAAGGGAGAGTCCTTTTGTTTGTACTTGAAGGAGTTTTCACTACTTCTTAGTCTGTGGTTTTCTACCAAGTGATGGAAGAGCCAGTGGCTGCTGTGGCTCCTTCTCAGGGTAGTGGGGTGATATGATAGTGACGTGGAGTTGCCTGGTAATGACTCATTCTCCTTCCCTCCACCCACATTTTAGATGTGAGGACACTAAGTTCTATTGGTTCTTGAAGATTGCGCATTTTACTATTAAATGTCCCACTTCTCTTCAGAGTATCACAAGCATGACCATATAACTATGGTCAGGAAAGACTGTCAGGAAGCCTCCATATTTCAAATGACTTCCTTTCCCATCTATGATATTTGGGGGTTTAAGATCATAGTGAAGATGTTGTTTACAAATTAAGACTGCTTTTGTAAACAGCATAAAGTAGGAAGGTTTAGTCAGAGCATTAGACTACTCCAAAGTTCAAATTCATCTCTGTAAATGTGCCAACATTGAGAGATGTTCATGAGACGAGTGAAGTCTGAGATAGGCTTACAAGTCATATTTTTCACCTTAAGAAACTTATTTTATTTATTTATTTTGAGAAAAAGAATTTGAGGTAGAGAAGATTGGAAAAGGACCTCTCACAAGGAGCTGGCGGGAGGCAGGATCCTCTGATCCCAAACCTGGGATAGAAAGACAGAGATCCCAGGGAACTTACACAACACTCCACCAAGCCATTCCAAAGGGGGACCACTTTTACTCGGAATCTGCAGAGGAGCCCTTGCTGGCTGACTCTTCTGACTGTGTCCTTGAAGATCACTTAGACCCGACAGAGTTCAGAACCTGCTACCCACAAATAGGAGAGCTTGAAATGTTGAATACTTTAAGGCGAAGTGATTTGAGAAGAGCAGGTGTGGTAGCATTCTCTGACCTCCTCCTTCTCCCCTGAGAAAAGACACAGTCTCTCATGGGAGAGATGCTTTTCCTGTACTAAGAAGGAAGGAGCATCCTTATCTCAGGAGACAGAGGGCCTCCTGGAGGAATCCTGGTGAGCAGGCCTTGCTAAGCTTCTCCACAGACTCCCCCAATGCGTACCCTTTGTCTTACCACATCTTTCCTTGACTTTCCACTTTTCATCAAACCTGGTATGAAAACCTCAAGTTTAATAGTGCCTTTGGGTCTTTGTTTCCTTATGAAGGCTTCTGTGCTGTGTAAAAATTATATTAAATGAATGTGTGTTTTTCTCTTGTTAATCTATCTTCTGTTAGTCTAATCTACAGGGCTTCAGCTGGAGAACCTAGGAGGACGGTAGGAAAAATAATTTTTTGCACCCTACCAATGACATTGTCATATCAGCGACTCAGACCACATGCGTGTATATGACTTAGAAGAGTACAGACCTTCCCTTCTGCAAGGACCAGGAGGAGACAGCATGGGTCCTTGTCTTTTCCATCTGATTGCCATTGTTCTAAAGGAAATAGGAATGGGGGAAAAAGGAAAGCATTCTCCAAGGAAGTGTCTGCATCATCTTTTTGTGCTCACTTGGAGCTCCAAGTGAGTTGTCTGTTAACTGTTTGCATTGTAAAATCCTTAATTCAAACTTTCGAAGTTCTAATCCAAAATATCATAATGTATGTTTATATTGTTGTAGGGTTCATACACGTTTTTTAGTCATTTTTGAAAATATCAGAACTGACATGTTCAAAGTATTACATCTTTCAATATAATACTTTGGAAGAATTTAGAGGTCATAAATTATCCCTTACTCAAAGATAGCACAGGGTATGGGTCTCGAGGGGCCTTCTAAAAATGGAGGAAAATCCAAGCGGTGCCACTTAGAAAGAAATTAAAACAAATAGAAGGGAAACAGAGAAGCAGCGATCAAGCTCAAGGGGTCATGAGGGAGATGAGAAACAGCCCTGGCCTGGGAGACCAGAGGAGACGGAGCCTGGGCTTGCTGCCCAGACAGTGTGGGCCCAGGTCTTGCAGGAGATTCCCTCCAGCCGTGGAAAGGCACAGAGCTGGGGAGACTTTGTACGGAGGCAGAACCCCACATGCGGGGAGCTGCCCATGGAACTGAAACCAAAACTGCCCTGTGAGCATTCAGCAAAAATGTCAAGAGCAACTTCTTAAAAAATTGAGTTTATGAAACTCCCCAGTGTGGTTACCACATCAGTCAACAGACTTGGCTCTAAATGGCTTTTGCCATTTCCAAAAATCAAAATGCAGCTTTCTATCACGGAGGTTGCAAACCACTGAGGATACTGACTTTACTTAATCTCATCAAATCCCAGCTGTTTCATCTGTAAAATATAACAACAACAACAAGAGCTAAGCCATGATATCAAAGCAAACAAACATGCAGAAAACAAAAGACAATTCTCTAGTACTGGGTAAATAAATCGAGATTTGACTGTGCTTCTGACAATATCTGGCATGGGGTAGCCCCTCCCTGAATGTTTATTTTCTTTTCCTTTGCTATGCTGTGGACGCTGGAGAAGATTCTAAACTACACATTCTAGAAATGTTCTGAGCCACACCAGTGTTAGCGGAAACAGGAGGTTGTGTAGCTGAGAGTGAGTGGTTAAGGTGGCTCTTCCCCTCATCCACCTGCCTCCCCATCCTGCTGTCTTTTCCATTCATCATGTTCTTTACACACATACATGGACCAACCCAAGTGCAATTCCTGGAAGGGCTGCGTTAAATTAATTAAATGAATTAAAGTAACTGCATTTAAAAAAATCAAGAAAAATGCAATTCCAAAATTAAGCATTTGAGGAAAACTATTAAAAATCCAAAAATGGGAAAGGATTTTTACCTGCTGCTGCTTTGACTTACCATAAACATAATTTATTTTTATGTGGTGAAATTTAAGACTGCCAACTTTTTGGTTGCGAAGATTAATAGACACAGAACACCTACGCATACGCTCATGAATTTGTAATAAGTATGAAAAACAAATGTACTAAATTCTTAAGATTGACTTAAGACATACTTTACATAAAGCTACATTACTTTATTTGTATTTCATTTTTATTTATTTATTTATTTATTTATTTGAGACGGAGTCTCGCTCTGTAGCCCAGGCTAGAGTGCAGTGGCATGATCTCGGCTCACTGCAACCTTCGCCTTGTGGGTTCAAGCGATTCCCCTGTCTCAGTCTCCTGAATAGCGGGGATTACAGGTGTGTGCCACAATGCCCGGCTAATATTTTGTATTTTTAGTACAGATGGGGTTTTGCCGTGTTGGTCAGGATGGTCTCTAACTCCTGACCTCAGGTGATCTGCCCGCCTCGGCCTCCCAAAGTGCTGGGATTACAGGCATGAACCACCACACCCAGCCAAAGCTACATTACTTAAAAACAAAAAAAAAAGGCAAACTTTTCCCTGTCATACCCTGTAGGGGATTAACAAACCCACTACACAGTATTATGGCGTTTCAAGAAGTGCAAAACATGCCATACTAAATTTCATTTTTCAGATGTAGAAAACTAATTTAGGAATTGTTTTTATAACTACTTAATGACTCCCTCTGCCCGCCCTTGGGTGGACTTTATTGATCACACATTGCCATAAACTTCCCACATTGAGAAGTAGACCTTGACACTAAGGCACTTGCTCCCCAGCCTGTGATTCACAGCCCTGAAACGGTTGCTTCCAGGTGGAGACCGGCTTGAGTCTTTCTAAGCATTCCACTGTAGTCTTGCTCTTTGGAACAGTGTTCCCCTAAGAGTTCGTGTTCCCTGCTTAGAGATTTTCCAGGTTATATTCCATTAAGACTTTACTCTTATAATATTTTTAACTCTTCTATAAAGATGTGCAATAAACACAAGCGAGGTAATAGGAACAAGAGCTGTCAGGAAGCCAGGGCTCAGCGTAATTTCTGCAAATATGAGCACTTGATGGAGATGAATGGTTCTACTTCCATATGGCTTATTGTTGCCTTTAGCCTCTAGTGTAATAGCAACTATTAGGATTTTAATATATGGATTGAAAGGCTATTTGCTTCATATTTGATGAAATATTAATATTGCTCCTGAAATATGTTATAAATGCTGTGCTAATACGTCTTGATGAATTACATTATGTACAGGTTAGACTTAGCGGTTCCATTCTCACTTCAGAGAGTTATTACCGTATGTCATGGAAACACTTTAAATTTATGTTTAAAACCTGTAAAGTCTTCTACTTAAATATGTTATTAATTTTTAAAGTTCTGTTTTAGAATAACTATATATTTGTAACCAGAAGTGCAGTAAAAGAAATAAATTTGTATCTGAATTGGAGCAGTTGCTAAACGAACCAGGAAAGAATTACTTAGAGGAGAAACCTTCTTTTTCTGAGTAGATCTTTGTTTGCAGCTCTAAGAGGACCACAAAAGGGATTTTTGCTTTTCACCTCCCAATGCATTTAGGGGAAACTTTTGCTTATGGATAATTTCTTGCTGAGGGCGGGGGGAAGGAGGGAAAATACTGGTGGTCGTTCAGCAAACAGAAAACAGAGGCTGTGACTGGCTGGCTCGTGCTCCCTTAAATTCTAATGTTGGAGTCCTGACCTCCACTACCTCAGAGTGTGACTGTTTTGGAAACAGCATCTTTAAAGAGGTAACTGCAAGTAAAACAAGGTCTTTAGGGTGGACCCAATGAGACTGATGTCCTTTTGTTTGTTTTTTGTTTTGATTTTTAAGTTTGGGGTACATGTACAGGTTTGTTACATAGGTAAACTTGTGTCATATGTTTGTTTGTTTGTTTGTTTTTGTACAGATTATTTCATCACCCAGGTATTAAGCCTAATACTCATTAGTTATTTTTCCTGATCCCCTCCCTCCTCCCACCCTCCACCCTCTGAAAGGCCCCAGTGTGTGTTGTTCCCCTCTATGTGTCCATGTGTTCTCATCATTTAGCTCCCATTTACAAGCGAGAACATGAAGTATTTGGTTTTCTATTCCCGTGATAGTTTGCTAAGGATAATGGCCTCCAGCTCCATCTATGTCCCTGCAAAGGACATGATATCATCCTTTTTTTTTTATGGCTACATCTTATTCTATGGTATATATGTACCACTGTTTCTTTATCCAGCAAAAGAAAATATCAACAGGGTAAACAGACAACCTACAGAACGGGAGAAAATCTTTGCAAACTATGCATTCGACAAAGGTCTCATACCCAGCATCTATAAGAAACTTAAACATATTTATGAGAACGAAACAAACAACCCCATTAAAAAGTGGGCAAAGGACATGAACAGACACTTTTCAAAAGAAAACATCCATGTGACCAGCAAGCATATGAAAAAAAGCTCAACATCAGTGATGTCTTTTTATTTTTATTTTTTTATTTTTATTTTATTTTTATTTTTTTTATTTTTTGAGACGGAGTCTCGCTGTCTCCCAGGCTGGAGTTCAGTGGCACAACCTTGGCTCACTGCAGGCTCTGCCTCCTGGGTTCACACCATTCTCCTGCCTCAGCCTCCTGAGTAGCTGGGACTACAGGCACCCGCCACCACGCCCGGCCATTTTTTTTGTATTTTCAGTAGAGACGGGGTTTCATCGTGTTAGCCAGGATGGTCTGGATCTCCTGACCTCGTGATCCGCCCGCCTCGGCCTCCCAAAGTGCTGGGATTACAGGCGTGAGCCACTGCACCCAGCCAGTGATGTCTTTTTAATGAGACATTAGCACACAGAGAGCTGTGATAGACCTCGGAAGACCCAGAGAGAAGATGGCTGCCAACAAGCCAAGGACAGAGGCCTCAGAAGGGACCAGCCTTGCCGAGCCCTGGATGTTAAACCTCCAGCCTCCAGAATGGTGAGAAATCAATTCTGTAAATAAATTTCTGTGAATGAAGCCACAGAGTCTGTGGGGCTTTGTTATGGAAGCCCCAGAGAGCAAACAGAGATGGCAGCTTGTTAAAGGTGCAGGGTCCTTAGTGAGACATTAATTCCTGAGACTATTAGGAGGAGACGTTTATATAAACATGTTACCTTATAACATGTTACCTTATAATATTTAAACCAAGGTGTGAGTTACAATATGGAAAGTCAGGAAACCATGCTGAGAGTTTAGATGTTCTGAGGACACTCCTGTCCTGCATCTATGTGTTTCTTTTCTTTTTTAAAATTTAATTTTACTTTATTTTAAGTTCTGGGATACGTGTGCAGGATGTGCAGGTTTGCTACACAGGTAAATGTGTGCCATCGTGGTTTGCTGCACCTTTCAACCCATCACCTAGGTATTAAGCCCCACATGCATTAGCTGTATATCCTGATGTTCTCCCCAGTCTCGCACCCCTAACAGGCTCCAGTGTGTGTTATTCCCCTCCTTGTGTCCATGTGTTCTCATCGTTCCACTCTCACTTATAACAGAGAACATGCAGTGTGTGGTTTTTCTGTTTCTCTGTTAGTTTACTGAGGATGATGGCTTCCAGCTCCATCCATGTCCCTGCAAAGGACATGATCTCATTCTTTTTTATGGCTTCATAGTATTCCATGGTGTGTATGTACCACATTTTCTTTATCCAGTCTATCATTGGTGGACATTTGGGTTGACTCTAACTTTGCTGTTGTGAGTAGTGCTGTAATGTATGTTACGTATGCTTGCATGTATGTTAATAATAGAATGATTTATATTACTTTGGGCATATGCCCAGTAATGGGATTGCTGGGTCAAGTAGTATTTCTGGTTCTAGGTCTTTGAGAAATCGCTATACTGTCTTTCACAATGGTTGAATTAATTCACATTCCCACCAACAGTGTAAAAATGTTCCTATTATTCCTCAACCTCGCCAGCTTCTGTTGTTTCTTGACACCACCAATTAGGTTGGTGCAAAAGTAATTGCAGGTTTTGTCATCAAAAGTAATGGCAAAAACCACAATTACTTTTGCACCAGCCTAATAATTGCCATTCTGCCTGGCATGAGATGGTGTCTCACTGTGGTTTTCATTTGAATTTCTCAAATGATCAGTGATGTTGAGGTTTTTTTTTCATGTTTCTTGGCCACATAAATGTCTTTCTTTTTTTGAGAAGTGTCTGTTCAGGTCCTTTGCCCACCTTTTAATGGGGTTGTCTGCTTTTTTCTTGTAAATTTGTTTAAGCTCCTTGGAGATTCTGGATATTACATCTTTGTCAGATGGATAGATTGCAAAAATTTTCTCCCATTCTGTAGACAAAGAAGACATCCATGTGACCAGCAAGCATATGAAAAAAAGCCCCATTTTGTAGGGTGCCTGTTCACTCTAAAGATAGTTCTTTTGCTGTGCAGAAGCTCTTTAGTTTAATTAGATCCCATTTGTCAACTTTTGCTTTTGTTGCAATTGTTTTTGGTGTTTTCATCATGATATCTTTGCCAGTGACTATGTCCTAAATGATATTGCCTAGGCTTTCTTCTAGGATTTTATAGTTTTGGGTTTTATATGTAAGTCTTTAATCCATCTTGAGTTAATTTTTGTGCAAGGTGTAAGGAACGGGTCCATTTTCAGTTTTCTGCCTATGGCTAGCCAGTTTTCCCAGCACCATTTATTAAATAGGAAATCCTTTCCCCATTGCACGTTTTGGTCAGGTTTGTCAAAGATTGTTGATATGCGGTCTTATTTCTGAGATCTCTATTCTGTTCCATTGGTCTATATGTCTGTCTTTGTACCAGCACCATGCTGTTTTGGTTACTGTAGCCTTGTAATATAGCTTGAAGTCAGGTAGCACGATGCCTCCAGCTTTGTTATTTTTGCTTAGTATATTCTTGGCTATTTGGGCTCTTTTTTGGTTCTGTATGAATTTTAAATTATTTTTTTCTAATTCTGTGAAAAATGTCAATGTTAGTTTAACAAGATTAGCATTGAATCTATAAATTACTTTGGGCAGTATGACTATTTCCATGTTACTGATTTTTCCTATCCATGAGTATGGAATGTTTTTCTGTTTGTTTGTATTTTTTTCTGATTTCCTTGATCAGTGGTTTGCAATTCTTCTTGAAGAGGTCTGTCACTTCCCTGGTGGCTGTATTCCTAGGAATTTTATTCTCTTTTTTAGCAATTGTGAATGGGAGTTCAATCATGATGTGGCTCTCTGACTGTCCATTGTTGGGGTATAGGAATGCCTGTGATTTTTGCACATTGATTTTGTATCCTGACACTTTGTTGAAGTTGCTTTTCAGCTTAAGAAGCTTTTGGGATGAGTTGAGGGTTTTTTCTAGATATAGGATCATATCATCTGCAAGCAGAGACAATTTAACTTCCTCTCTTCCTATTTGAATACGCTATCAATTTCTTCTAGATTTTCTAGTTTATTTCAATAGAGGTATTTACAGTATTCTCTGATGGCTGTTTTTATTTCTGTGCAGTTAGTGGTGATATCCCCTTTATCATTTTTATTGTGTCTATTTGATTCTTCTTTCTTTTGTTCTTTGTTAGTCTATCTAGTGGTCTATGTATTTTATTAATTTTTTCAAAAAAACACCTCCTAGATTCCTCATTTTTTTGAAGGAGTTTTCATATCTCTATCTCTTTTAGTTAAGCTCTGATCTTTGTTATTTCTTGTCTTCTGCTAGCTTTGGGGTTTGTTTGTTCTGGCTTCTCTAGTTCTTTTAGTTGTGATGTTAGCATGTTGATTTGCCATCTTTCCAGCTTTTTGATGTGGGCATTTTGGGCTCTAAATTTCCCTCTTAACACTTTTCTTGGGTGCATCCCAGAGATTCTGGTATGTTGTCTCTTTGTTCTCATTGGTTCAAAATAACTTCTTGATTTCTGCCTTAATTTCATTATTTACCCAGAAGTCATTCAGGAGCAGGTTGTTCAATTTCCATGTTGTTGTGTGGTTTTGAGTGAGTTTCTTAATCTTGAGTTCTAATTTGATTGTGCTTTGGTCTGAGAGAGACTGTTTGTTATGATTGCAATTCTTTTGCATTTGCTGAGGAGTGTTTTACTTCCAATAATTTAATCGATTTTAGAGTAAGTGCTATGTGATGCCTAGAAGAATATATATTCTGTTGTTTTTGGGTAGAGACTTCTGTGGATATCTATCAGTCCATTTGATCCAGAGCTGAGTTCAGGTCCTAAATATCCTTGTTAATTTTCTGCCTCAATGATCTGTCTAATATTGACAGTGGGGTGTTAAAGTCTCCCATTATTATTGTGTGGGAGTCTAAGTCTCTTTGTATATCTCTAAGAACTTGTTTTATGAATCTGGGTGTTCCTATATTTGGTGCATATACATTTAGGATAGTTAGCTATTCTTGTTGCTTTGATCCCCTCCAATGCAACACCTGCATTGCCCAGAGCTGTAGCAATTCCTGCATCAGCAGCAAGTGCTGCTCAGGGGCCACAGAAGCCTGTGCTCAGCCTCACCGGGCAGGTACCCTTCTTCAGGCAAGGTCTGTGGGTCACTACCCTCCTGGAACCTGGGGTAAAATCTTCCCCACTCCTGGTTTTCTCTGCAATCCATGCCATAGCATCCTTGTGAGACCTGGGCTCAGTGCACCCAACTTCCACCCAAGAGTTTCTTCAAGAAGCTGGATGGAGAAAACAGCCGCCCTGAGAATGCATTTACATTTCAGAGACTTTGCATGTGGTTGTAGCCATGAGGTTCTGGTATTGCATAAGAAGTTGTGCTGTAAATCAGGAGCAACCACCAGTGAAATCTGGAAGAAAATTAGGCAGCAAGAAGCGTTAAAGTCAGAAGTACATGTGAGTGCTGGAAGCTCTGCAGAATCAACCTCAAGTCAACACAGTCACCATTCCAAACTCAATGCACCAAAGGAGTGGTGCCGGAACAGTGACACAGCTCTAAGCCACCCTGGAGAAGGCTCATTGGTTTCTGTGACCCTCCCAGTTCAGGGTTGTGAGCATCTGGCCATGTGTCAGGACGAGACAGCTCTGCTGGGAGCTGGAAAGTGAGGCAGCTTCCTTCTCCGTATACCGGGAGCTGGAGTGGGAGAGCGTGTGATGCTGCAGACACCTTTGGATTGGGCGGTGAGTGGGGGCTACAGAGCTGGGGCCACTCCCTTCTCGTGGAGCAGCATGGCTGGTGCAGGCCAGCACAAAACACACACACACACACATATACACACACACACTTTCTTTCTCACACTCACAAACACACACTCATACACTCACACATTCACATGCACACACAGCCTCATACACACACACACGTTCATCCACTCTCACACACATACTCTCATCACACACACATTCATACACTCACACATTCATACAGACTCATTTACTCACACACACACACTCATCCACTCACACACACACATTTAAACTTATACACACATACACTCACACCCATACACTCACACAAATACACCCACATACACTCACACACATACACACACACACTCTCTTACACTCACAAACACACACTCATACACATTCACACGTACAGCCTCATACACACACTCATACACTCATTCACTCTTACACATACACTCTCATACACCCACACACTCACACTCACACATTCATACAGATGCATACACTCACACACAAACACACTTATCCACTCATCTACTCTCACACTTACACTTATACACTCACACCCATACATTCACACACACTAATACACTCACACACCCTTGCACACATACACACACTCATATCTCACACAACCCCCCACACTTATATAGTCACATGCACACATACATACACACACTCATATCTCACACTCTCAACCCCCCCACACTCATACAGTCACATGCACACATATATACACACACCCTCATACTCTAGCACACACTCATGCTCACACACACACACTTATACTCTAGTGCACACACACTTATACACTCACACACACATACACACACTCTCATTCTAGCACACACACACTCACACACACACTCTCCTGTGCATGGTGTACTAGGCCCCCGTTTGTCATTGCAGCAGCTGCCCAATCTGCCCCTTAGCCATGACCAGTGGAAAACTGATCACATGGTGCCCATCTCTTCCATACACTGCCCTATTCATTCTACCAGTGCCTGAGTGCCAGGCACAGTACCAGGTCCTGGGACCCTGTTGGGTCACGCTGCCACTTCATCTGTGCCTGCTGTCTCATGGGGCGAAGGGACACCTGCACGTCTCTGCTCCAAGCAGTGGGGCGGGAGCTATGAGCACAGCATGGGGAGTGTGGCATTATCCCCTGGAAGATTTTTAGTAACGATCCTAACTACTTCACATCGTCTGGGGCCACTTGAGCTGGTTTTCTGGTTCCAGGCCCAGTGCTCTCCATCCTCACCATTCTGTGAGTCAGCAGGTTTCTTCCCAGATGGGCTGTGTAGACACCTCTCTCAGTACAAGGAGTCCCCTTTGCATTCCACCACACAGACGTGCCTTCTTCAAAAGAACACGTTCTTTAGGAACAGAGACCTCATAATTCTTTCTTGCCATACTTTGGATTGGCAGGAACCAGTTTAATAAAACACAAGGTTTATACACTTGCTAGTGGGAAATAGCACAATGTCAAAACAAAGCAAAGCAAATCCTTTTATCTAACAGTTTAGCGTGGATTTCTGAGCCCACATAAGCCTCTGAGAGCCTCCTTGTCATCGTCATGCTCTAGTCTCTGGTATTAGGTTTTTGAAGGGAGGTCACTTTCTAAAGGGCTAACAACCTTGGACACTGGAAGTGTGGGGAAAGCCTACATGTTCAATCCCTTAACCTTTGTTTTAGAGAATGGCTGTGTGTGCTATGATTATGTTTGAGGTTGTATCACATGTCATTGTTTCTAAGGAGTAACATGAAGCTGTCATAGGAATTATCAGAGGAAAGCATCTTGTTATCTGAAGTATCACTGTTAAAGAAATCATTGAGAGTTTCTGCATCCTGGGGGTGCGGGGGCCCCAGGGATAAGCACCCTTGAGTGGGGCAGACACCCCTGGCAAAGACATCACCATGGTTGTCTCGTAAACAGTCCCTCTGAACAGTCTACTTGCTCCCTTACCATTTCTCCAACTAGCATCTTGTTCTAGAAATGACTAGTAATTACCTTGTTGAATACTATAAGCAATGATAAATTTTGATTTCATAGAACAATTGACATCTGTCTCTGTGAGGAAAAGGAGGAAAAAGAGTGAGTGAGGTCCATGCGGTCTAAATTACCGAGGTAGTTCTGGGTGCATGTTTGCAAAAGATCAATGACTTTAATGGACTGAAACAATCTTTTAAAAAAAAAATTACATAGAATAATTTCTAAGATGAGAATTACTGTGTTTAATGTCTCCGTTTTTTGCTAGCTCATTGTTCTGAAAACATTTTCTCCTGGGAATATTCAGATGTTACTATACGTGCTGCCGAAGTGAGCACAAGATATTCAGATTTTATGCACTTGAAACTGAAATGTGATGTAAGTAAAAACCGTGCTATAGTTTACATGTTGTCTAATTTGTTGCTTTTCACTTCACCCTGTTTCACCCTTTCACTGTGGTTTTGCTTTCTTACAATGGCTGACTTGCACATGTTTTAACAGAGTGGCGGCTGATTCATTGAACAGTTCAAGGGGAAAGGAAAAGAAGTCCCTTTCACTTGCCTTTTTTGGGTGATCCAACAGCCATCTTGGCTACCAGAAGCTGGCCCCAGTATTACCACTGGGCTTGACTTGTGTCTCATAATTTCAGTTGTGCCTGGTGTCATTTTCTTATATAACCATTTCTTTATTAAACACAAGGTAAGGGGTGGAGAACCACAAACTTTGAAAGGGAATTCTCTTTGTTGGCTATTACAGCTCACACTTGGATTTGTGGTGTTACCATTTGTGCATTACCATAGGGTAGAAAACTATTTCCATGGATGGAAATTGTGAGCCCCCAATTGTGGCTGTTTTTTCACCGTAGTCTTACGTGATTTGACTTTATTCTCTAAGTGGCTGTTTATGTTATGCATGAAATCATTCTTTTTGCCTCTGGGATTTGTGTGATATGAGGGCAGCTAACTGTTTTTGTTGGGGTTGTTGGTAAAGTGATATATTGTCATGAAAGAATTAGGGGGCGTTTTGAAAACTGACCTCGAATGCTACTTGTGTGCACAGCAGATTTGGAGCAGGGTTGCTGAACATTTATCATATCATAAAATTAGGCATCTGTCCCCACTTACATGTCACAGTGCTGGTTGTTTAACACAAAGATTGCCCTGCTGCAAGCCTCTTGCAGATATAACCTGAGAGACTCAGGCTTTCATGCTTCGAATCTTGAAGGGTCTTTTTTTTTCATTTTTTGATTTCGTTTTTTGACTGTCACAACTACTTATGATGGAGCTGAGTTTGACAGGTATAATAGAATGAGGAAAAAAATGAGCACAACATGGACAGCTTATGGAAGTTTCAGAAGAGAGCTCCAAAATGATACAAGATTTGAACATAAATCCCCTTGAGAGAAGCTTAAATACATTTTGCTTTTTTAAAACATATATATATATATATAATCTGAGGATGGAGTTCATAATTGTGGCTGAATCTGCATAACAGACTTCAGATGTCTGGGCTTGGGGGCAACAAAAATGAAATGGCCTTTTTAGTGATGTTTTCAACCACCAAATGTCTGGTTTTAGGCTCAAATCAAACACCAAACCACAGTCTCCACCTACCCCTAACGTGGCACCTTCCCTGCTACTCTTGTCCAAGGCCTCACCAGCGAGAGGGTTTTGTACTACAAAGCTTACTTAAACTTGTTTTTCTTTAATTCTTCCCCTTTTAGCTAAAAAGTTCTGTGGTCACTCAATTTTTCTTTTACATTAATTTTGGCTGTAGCTTATTGACAACCATGATGGGTAAATGTTATATGGACAATTTCATCATGGCACACATCTGTAGACATTAAAAATGTCACCAAAACTATGACTTGAGAATGAAATGCTTACAGTGCTGGTGTGGCTGTGCACTGGAGGATGCAGCTTCAGCCTGGGACACCCTTTATAGCCTTCTCAGAGTCCCACAGAAGCCCAGGAACATCGATTTTCTGCATGTAAACTAGGACATCCTTTTCTTCTTCTATTCAACAGTAAGTGTCATCTTAACAGTGAGATTTGCACTACTGACTGCTAGACCAGCTCACGTCATCATTGAACACACGAAAAAAAATCTTAACAGGAGGGAACCAATACTCTTCAATTTATTCTATAGCTGCAACTCTTTGGAACTTCTGCATCCCAGTCATGGAGACTCACGTTCAAAGTGCAGATTCATCTTTATTCATCTTTAAATATTCATTGATCACATAACATGAGCAAAGTACTATCCTAGCAACCAAGAATCAGTAATGTACAAGACATAGCTCCTACTGTTAACCAGCTGCATTTTCATAGTGGAGAGAAAGGACATGAACAAGCATCCCAGTTTAGGGAGGTGTGGCTGGAGATGGAAGAAGACATAGGTGCACCTGAAGCACAGGGGACTTGACCAGATGCTGTGAGAAGCAGGTGCTTTGGAGAAAGAGCTGGGGGGGCGTCTGGAGTGGGGATCGGCAAGGCCCATCCCAGTGTCACCCCGTGCTACAGTTGCCCGTATTTGTCCAGTGGGAGCCCCTGTGCTGACACTCTTTTCCTTTGGACATGGTCCTAGTGTGGCATCCTTTCTTGTTTGCATGACAAGACATCACAGACTCATCTTTTCCATGTCCAGCCCCAGTCGTGGAGTCAGCCATTTCCCCAGGGAATCCTTAGTAGCTCCTTAGTGGTGTCATCTGGATGTCAGGTAAACTAATTTTTGCTTAACAAAAAGTGTACTTTTCAGGATTTGGAGGTACAACTATAAAAGTTATTTATTGTACCTTTTCCAGTGTAAGCACATATCCTCTCATGGCATTGGCATCATGAAAAAGTGTACAGCTTCAATAACAGGAGGTTAGTGAAAGGTGTTTGAACATTTTGTTAGATAATGTTATGCTTGCATAGGGTATACAACATTTGTATTTAATGGTGAATGCTTTTTAAAGTCAATAATTCTTAAGATTCCAGCTTGTCAGTTTATCCTAAATATTATAATGAGCTCTAACTAATGCAGCTTGAAGTTAAATAAACATTTAGGAAGTTAATTATTTTCCACTTAAATAAGGACAGCAAGACATTATTCTCCAGACAAAACTGGTGCATACTGGAAACTATCTAGAGGCAAATGTAAGGGTGAGACTCCAGGGGACTTCTCGACAAGGCAGATTTGTGGCCCCGACCTGCAGGGAGTGAGGAGAGTAGCAAAGTGTTCGCCACACAGAAATACAGACAGGAATCTCAGTCCATGAACTGGCTTGGCTTCTGGAGACACAGAGGGGATGTGACAATAAACTAGGAGACCTGAGCTTCAGTGCTGGTTCTGCCTCTGCATAGCAATGTGACTGGTGACTGATCACCCTGTCCCTGGACTCACCTTCTAAGCCTGTACAGAGATGGAGCTGAACCACCTGATCAGAAGGGTATGTGTTCCAAGACATGCCAGGACCTCAGACCGCTGTGGATCTGAAATGCTGCTGATCTTAAATGTACCACGGAGAGTCTGATAGAAGAAGAGTAGGCTGCAGACCCCATTCTCAGTGTGTGCAAATTGGAGTGGTCAGCTGGTCTGAAGGAAACTTCCAGAACAAACCATTGTAGTAGAGAGGCATGAAGGGTGATAGTCGTGGACCTGCATGGGCACAGATAGAACCTTAAATTCTGGGGAATTGTAATTCTTAATTTTCCTTTGCCTGAAATGTAGGCTGCACCAATTTTTTTATTTTCATTTTTCTTTTGGAACTTATTTTTTTAGGGTGTTGTTAAGAAATCCATAAGAGCAACGAGCAACTGTGAATACTGAAATCCCTTTCTTTTTCATAAAACAAGAAAACTCCTGGCTGCCGTAGGAAGCAAAATCTCATTTCCCCCAGAAAAAGCAATCCCTGGAGTGATGAGGAAGAATATTTGGCAGAAAGATGTCTCAGCCCATCTTTGATGCCTCTGCTGTCTATCCAGCTAGCTCTTGTTTTTGCTAGCACTAAATCCCCAAAATACAATTTTCCTCACATCTTGAAGCCAAACTTTATTGACCAAAAGTCCCTATTTAAGGATGACCTTTTTGTCCATCTAACCAATTAACCTCCACACCATAATTTTTTTAATCCCAGTTTTGATACTAAATCCAATGGATGAAGTCAATATTTTGTGCCTCAATGCAGCTGGGTTTCCTCGGGGCTGCAGCTCTGGGCCCCTCCTGCTAACTGCTGTCAGCAGCGATAAGTCACCTGTGGATCTCAAGCTGTGCCAGAGGCCACATTTGTTTCCAGGACGTGTCTGACCCTGTTGACTGTTCCACAGGCTGTCTCAGAGGTCTGTGGTCACTTTAGGGTGTGGTGACATCCAGCAGATACCAGGTGGAGTTCATTCATTTAAGATGTGAAAAATAGAAGGAAGAGAGAACTTTAGGTCATGCGTTTTATTGCTTACTACTTTTAGGAGCTTTAAGCAAAACATATGTTCTTTTATTAGTTTGTTTCTCTCAACATGCTAGCTAGTAATACTTCTTTAAGTAGAAGATAATTTTTAAAAAGCATGTTTACAGTAAGTTGGAGGAAAAGCTCAGATTGCCAATATTCCTGACAGGAGAATTGCCTTCAAGACTCTTATAACTAGGTTGGATTCCAGGTTGCAGCCCAGGGGCCATTTATATCGGAAGGTTTTTCCCAGACCTTGGTCAAATGAAGAATGAGCTATTCTGGAAACAACCTGTCTACAGGTATCTTAACATCTGGCATGAAATTTATTAAATATATCCATCGGGACAAATTTTTAAATACATAGATAATTCTAAAATTTAAACTGGACTTGAACTCTTGCTACAACCCCTCTACAATTGTAAAAACCACTTAGAGTTCTTCTACGAGCCACTTTAAAAACTGACCCATTCCAAGGATTCTAAAGAATTCTAATGGTTTCAAAATGTTTTCTTCTATCAAGCCAACATTTGCTTTTTTGTTATTTTCACTTATTGCCAAAAATTTTCCTTGGGGGGACAATACAGATTAGATCCACTCTGTTTCCCTCTTAAAATGTTGGACTCTCAAGCCCAGAGTTAGGCATCTTTGGTTCTGTTGAGGGATTCATGACCCCTCAGTGATGTGGTGTTGGAGAAGACACTGGACTCTCTTGAACCTCAGTTTTCTCCCCTGTAAAAGGGAATATAGCATCCTCCGGTGTTCTGGATTAACAAAGTGTTTTGGGAAATACAAAGCTGCACCCCGTGGGATTATTATGGGATTCACAGTGACAATAAGGCTGTGTCAAGGTGTCACGCCCTTCCAGTCATCTCTTCTTCAACATTCACACTCATCATTGTCTTTGGTGACTGTTGCACTGAGCACAAATCAGTCCAGCTACTGTTGAACTATTACAGGTCACTCTGGGGTTGTTTTTCCTCTTTTGTAGTGCTCCATATTACCCCCTATAAAGTGCTGCCCACACCTCTCAGAGGCAGATGCTTCTGTGGCACCAGGCACCGTGCTTCCCTCTGACAGGTGTCCTCTTCCAGGTACAAGGACGAGGCTGCACTTCACCTGCTGAAATCAACATCCATCCTGGCTGTTTCTGCTGCCCCTGTGCCCACTCCCACTTACCCTTGAGGTTCCGCCTGAGCCCCACACCCAGGAGGTCCTGCCAGGAACAGGGCTTGTTTCATCCTCTACATCTGACGGCCCCACCCCTCCAGCATGACCCCACTCCACTGCCTTTGAGTTCAGGTGATTTTCACCTTTGAAGGCAGAGATTAAGCCTAATTTGTTACATTTCTAAGATTTAGTTTAGAGCAAGCTAAATGCACACACACATACACACAGGTATATATACTACATATACACGTACACATACAATATATACTATAGGTAAACATATATAAATGTGTATATATATAAGCATATAAACATATATAAATATATATGTATAAATATAATTATATATATAAATATAAATGACTGGAATAGTTTCTGAGAAATGTGAATTGCGATTTTATCTTTATGCCAACATCAGAGAGTGCACTTAGACAACCTAAATGGTAGAGCCTACTACACCTCTAGGCTGTATAATTTAATCTAGGACTTCTAGGCTACAATCCAGTGTAGCATGTGACAGTCCTGAGTGCTGCAGGCAATTGTAACACAACGGTAGGTATTGATATAAATATATATTTATACAAATATATTTAAACATGGAATATATATATTAAACTAAATATATTTAAACATAGAAAAAATATGTAAAAATATAGTATTATAATCTTATGGGACTACTGTCATATATATGGACTGTTGCTAACCAAAACATTGTTATGTGGTGCCTAACAGATGTGTGTGTGTGTATATATATATATATATATATATATACACACACACACATACACACACACACGCACACACATATTCTATTGGATTTACTTCTCCGGAGAACCCTGGTTGATCTGACAGATGTTTCTGGGATGCTGGAGTATCTTCCTTGTTCCCTAGAGTTACTAAACTCTTAGAACAATCTAAGTTTTTCAGAGTCAACAACTATGGATATATAATTCTCTCAAGGTTTTTTTTTAATTTTCAAGTGAATACTTTTCAATCAAATAAGAATGTATTGAGTATCCGACACATTTCCAAATTAGCACCTGTCATAACTACCTATTTTTTGAACTCCATTCTGCAAATAAGGAAACTGAGCAGATAATATTCATTTATAGCTATTTGCAAATATGACGCTATTCCGTGGTCCCAGGAGGGAATTCTCTAGAGTGTCCGGGGTCTCTGTCTTCTGAAATTTTGCAGACCTCAGAAGACATCAGGGTGTGATTAGGGAACAAATCAGGGCGACTTGGAGCCACGGGTGGAGGAGCCTCTGTGTCCACACTGCGCTCAACACAAGCCAAGCACGCATCATGGCCCCGCTCCAGACAGAGCAGAGCTGTGCGGTTCCAATCACAGAGGGGCTGGTCCGGCGTTTGCACTGAAGCCTTAAGAAGGCCGAGGTAGGAAAGGCGAGGCCAGGGAGGCGAGCTGGTTGCAGGGCAGGTGTCAGGGAAGCCCAGGAGGGGCTCAGCTTCAGGGCCCCCGGCTGAGCGCACCCTTGAAGAGCCCGTGCCAGTTATTTACTCTGGGATTTATCTTGAAGTTCTAGCTCTTTTCTTATTTCTGCCTTTTTGGGAATGAAGAGTTGAGGAAGGAGAAGCTGTTGGGAAACAACGTATCTCTGTGGGAGTGGAAGTGAAAAAGAAACACAAGTGGGCCGTCTGTGCTATTTTGAAAACAAAACAAATAAGAAAAGAATAAATTATAACTGAGTTCACGCTGAGCCCTCACAAAAGTTTCTTTCAGAGCTCACCCTAACTCCTAGTTTACTGACTTTTAAAAATGCTTTGTTTAGTCAAAACCACATGGCATATCCAGGAGAGATCTTTCCTTCGCCTTAAAGCAATCTTAAATATAAATAGAGAATACAAAGAAATGGCTAAAAAGCGAATGAATTCTACAGGGAGCCAACACAAACATAAATAAGAGGGCATGACGTCACAGCCGAGAAGTGCCCTTCCTGGCACACATCACGTGGCACAAAGGTTGTTCCGCAATGAAGGTTTTATCTTCTCCAAAGGGCCCTGGGAAAGGCCATGTGTCAGCACAGCCTTGTCCTACCAGAACTTCTCCTGCAAGGGAAAGATTCGCTTTTGGAAACCATAGACCGTCTGACAAAAATGCATGTAATGGAAGAACATAGGCACATGGGGAATCCGACCACTGTCCAGACAGGTGACGAGGTCACCTCTGTGCTCTGAAGCAGCCAGCCCAGGCAAGTGGTGAGGCTGTGGCTCCTGGCCTCAGCACTGCTCTGTCCGCAAGCCCACCCACCCTGCGACCACCGTCTGGGTCCACCGGACACATTGCATCTGGTTGGATGGGTTTGGGTCATAATTCACTTAGAGGCTAAAGGGGCACCTGCAAAGTAGGTGTGTCTGGTCATCCTTCTTTAACAACAGCCAGCTTGGGAGCCTGGGACATTGACAACTTGTGCCCAGGCCTGGGGTGTTCTCTCCACTTTGGTTTCCCTTTAGGCACCAGCAGGGTGAGGATGCCTGATAGAGGCTTGTGCACACAGGATGGGATGGATCCTGGCCTGGCACTGTAGGTAGAAGCCGGTGCTGCTTCGTGCTGGGGGCCTGTGTCAGGTGAGGGTCTGTCAACAGCATGACACAGTGCAGAGATGACTCCTGACGAATAGACTCTTAAAGGAGTGAGTTTCTTCTAAAATTCTGCTGATGAATCTGCATCCACTTTGAAGCTCCGAGCATTATTTTCTAAGGTTTTTCTGGTTATACTAATTATATGTTACTAAAAGCAAGCTGTCTTCATTGTGTATGACAGAGCCCTAAAAATATATTGCTGACTGGAGGAACCCACGTTAATACACAAGCCAATTAAATCCCAGGGCCCTATTACAGGATTTCTAAAAGAAGATTATTGAATGCAGCTATTTGATGACTCAGAAGTGTTTGTCATCTTATAATTAAGGAAGCTAGAAGGGGTATTGCAGGCTAGGTGGGGTCTACTCAGACATTGGACTGAAAGCTGCAGAGGAGATTGCCCAAGAGGGTCTCGGCGATTCAACAGGTGGTAGCCTTCCCAAGAACAACAATGCATTCAGTTTCCTGACTCTTGGTTAGGATTTTGCAACGATGCATTCAGTTTCCTGACTCTTGGTTAGGATTTTGCAATGCAGGGCTTGTTCCCTGAGATTTGGCCTATGCGACCTGCAGGTGAAGCCCTTAGTATGACTAGTATGACCCAGGAGATGCAGCAGAGCCTGCTGCTGGAGCCAGGCATGGCTTTCTTTAGAAAAACCAGAAATGCTGAGACATCTCTTAAATTTTGAGTGAAAATATCACAGCTACTCTTTTTAGCTTTTGAGCTTAGGAGAAAAACTAAGCCTGCTTACAGTCTTAACCCAGCTAGTGAAGGCTCCTGGCAGATGTGCACACTAAGCACATCGGACGAGCTGTTTGGACCAGGGTGAGGGCGCATGGTCAGGCCCTGCCCGCATCCCTGTTGGCCTCACTGTTCCTGCAAAACTTACACTGGGGAAACTTTTGAAAATGAAAATGTAACTTGCCGGGCTCGGTGGCTCATGCCTGTAATCCCAACAGTTTAGGAGTCTGAGGTGGGCGGATCACCTGAGGTCAGGAGTTCGAGACCAACTTGGCCAAAATGGTGAAACCCTGAATCTATTAAAAATACAAAAATTAGCCAGCTAGGGTGGTGGGCACTTGTAATCCCAGCTACTCAGGAGGCTGAGGCAGGAGAATCACTTGAACCTGGGAGGCGGAGGTTGCAGTGAGCTGAGAATGCACCATTGTACTCCAGCCTGGGCAACAAGAGTGAGACTCTGGGGGAAAAAAAAAAAAAAAAAAAAAGGAAAGAAAATGTAACTTAATTTCCTTAATGCAAATCTCAACCCAGTAGGCTAAATATCAGCAGCCGAGACCCTCAGGCTTGAAAGGAAGGCAGGTGCAGCTGAAGTTTCTTGAACTGCCCGTCTGTGGAACCTTGGGAAGTTGCTTCTGTTTTCTCTTTTGTAAGAAGGAACACACTTTGCCTTGCTCATCTCAGGAGGCGCTTGAATGAAGCAAATTAATTGATGTGGAGGAAAACACTCTGCAAGTTAGGAAACGTTCCTCAAAAGTAGGGAAGACTCCAGCCACAGCAGTGAGCCCTGGCCGACAGCTGGGGTGACACCTCCTGCTTCTATGCTGGCCCCTCCAGCTGCAGGCCGCACAGCTGGGCTTCCCTTCATAGCGTCCTGTCAGGATGAATGGGACTGCACGTGATGGGGAAGCTTCCAGACTCAAGCTGACTCTTGGTGACAGTACACTTAAGGTGCTTTTCTCTTTTCACTTCTTGAGGATAGCTGCTGAGCAGTCCAGGATGGAAGGAGGATTTGTGCTTTTGCCTATACGCGTCCCTGGGCATTTCTTCATTTGCTGTCCTCTTTTAGGGGCTGTAAATGCAGCGGTGGAGCTGGAAGCATTCTCTAAGGGCAGTGAGGCCGCACACCTGGAGTTTTCAGGTGGGCTGCAATGACTTAGATGCAGGTGAGGCCTCTGTGATGCCCTGAGCAGCCCAGCTCCGCGTGGGTGCCAGGCCTGGCCTGGGTTTTGCTCTGCAACAATGGGAAGGTACCCTTTGCTCCTCATGATCCAAAAGTTGCTCTGAAGACTACGTGACAAATGTCGCTGTGTGAGGGACCTCGTTTGTGACTCTTGTGTTCTAAGACCCACGTAGCTTTATTGCCTGGAGGTTCCTGAAAGGAGTGCAAGAGCTGGGCTATGCTTTGGTGGCTGAAGGAAGCTCTAAAGCTCTTCCATGGAGGGCCCGTGTCAGCCACCCTCCCCTTCAGTTAAGTGACGGGCGGACTTGCCTGGTTTTAGGATCTGATTCAGCGGCATTTCTTCAAGTGAGTTAATCGGATACTAAACAATTCTCCATTAACAAATAGAAGCATTTCACAGTGGTTTGTAAGTACTGCAAACACCAACACTGTTTATAATATTATACATTATCACAGAGATGACACCATATAATATTCCATGGAGTTTGGTGCCCAATAATCCAGAAACAGAATAAGCATTATAGTCAAAATATCATTCAAAGAAGTTCATTAAAGTAAAATATTGTGTATTTTGCAGGTTTACTCAGACACAAAAATGAGGAAACTTCACTTTAGATAACTGATCAAGTTTCTTTTCTCCAGAAGCTGTTTTCTTGACAGGCTCATCCCCAGATGGGCTGCCATGTCCTTCAGGTTCACCGGGCAGGTGAGAGCCAGGCCCCACTGTCATCAGTTCCACGAGTGTCCCAGGGAGGTTCAGGGCCTGGGCCGGAGGGTCTGAGTCCGGTGTGAGGTGATCACGTGCTGTGCTCGGCAGGGCCAGGCCTAGACTCCGACGTCCCAGTCCCAGTCTCTGTCTGCCCAAGTGGGCGGGAGAATCTGGGGGAGGGAGGGAGAGGCTGCTTCCCAGGCCGTCATCCCAGCCTGGCTTCCTCACTGGGAGGACGCTGCTTGTTCCCATTTCTGGAGTCAGGCTCTTTGGGCCCCTCCACACTCTTCAGCGCCGCGTCCCTGCAGGTCCACATGCCCCCTGCGGGCCCTCCTCTGGTTTCCGATGCCCATCACCCAACCTCTTCCGTGTCCAGCGCCTGCAGGTGCCTCCGCTTGTCCGTGCTCCCAGTTCTATCCCCTGCTCGGTCAAGCCTTCTTCGCATCACCTTCTCTCCCCCACGCAGCTGGCAGCTTCTATCTTCAGACCCACCCCAGCCCGCCTACCGGCTTCCCTTACACCTCACTGTTCAGGAGAAGAGGGAAAGGCGACCCTTGCCCCTCCTCTACATCTGCCCACGGGACCCCCTGGTGACAACCCTGTGGGGAGGGGACAGCATGGCAGGGCCACAGTGTAGGCCTGGGAATTAAACTCAGATCGCGACAGGGAGACCAGACAAAGCCGGGGCATGGGAGTATTTAATGATTCATTAATCCTCATGTGTTTAGAGAAAGGATTGTTCATACAGCTCACCTGGAAAGAATGTTCCTTGGTGTAAAAGTCTGCTCTATTCATAAAAAGCTCCCTTGAACTCACTTTGGCAAATGGCCAGGGCCGGGTTACGTGTCTGAGGAGAGCTTTATACAAACAGTACAAACAGCGTAAAATTTAGCGCCAGTCTGTAACACCCACCCCCATATTTTAATGAACAATTACTCCAATTGGAACCAAATATTTTATACCCCCTGGTAAGTTTTCTGCCACCTGCCCGTGAATGTGCTTCTCCCTGATCTGCAATTCTGTCAAACTCCTACGCAGTGTATTTGCTTACGCTGTTTATGACAGTCACATCGTGAAACATCTCTTTGTTTAATATCCTGGAATTACACAAATCAAGGATTCTTTTGGCAGGCCTTGTTAGGTAAACATCCTTAAAGGAGTGGCTTCCATGGCAGAGGCCGGCGTGGGCTGGATGCCTTTGTCTTCGTGGTAAGAGCACTCAGAGCTGGCGCATCACACGTTGCTTTGTAAGTGTCTGAGGATCATGGTCCTACCCCTTCGAGGCAGCCTTGCTGAGCACCAGACACACACCTTGGACTGAGCCCCTGTTGGGAAGCACATATCTGAGGATTGCAATGAAGATTGTTCCCCATAAACTATTAATGGACCTTTTAGTATCGGTATAGGCTTAAGGGAGCAGTTGAGAGTAGAATGATGAGTCCCTGTGTACCCCTACCCTGTCTCCCCATTTGTTAACGTCTTATATGACTGCATGTTGACATGACTAAGGAACCAACACTGGTACATCACTGTGTGCTAAACTACACCTATTTCTATCTAATATCCTATTCTGACCCAAGATCCAGTCCAGGGGACCACATTGCATTTCATCCTCATATCTCCCTAGGCTGCTGTGATCTCTGAGAGTTTCTGAGACTTTTCTTGTTTTAATGGCATTCAGAGTTTTGAAGGACAACTGCTCAGGTATTTAGTAAAATGTCCCTCCACTTGGGCTTTTATAATGACTTTCGTATGGTGAGACAGGGCTTACGGATGTCAGAGGATACGAGCAGAGGGTCCAGTGCCATTCTCGTCCCTTCATAGCAAGGGCACATGCTATCCATGAGGCTCGGCACTCATGGTGTTCATTTTGATCACCCGGCAGAAGTAGCATGTGCCAAGTTTGTCTACTGTAAAGTTACTTTTTGCCCATTTCTGTGATGTACTTTTTGGAAAAATGTTACTAAGTGCATCCCACAGCTGAATGAGAGGAAGGAGAATTATGCTATATGTCATTGATGGCAGAGTATCAGCATAAATTATTTGCAATATTTCTGTATAGAAGACTTGACTCTTCTGTATGTCTGATTATTTAGGCATATAGGTTTGGACAAAGGATATTTATTTGATTTCTTGTTTTATATTCCAACACTATGCAATTTGTTTTGCTGTTCAAATCACTTCAGCTTTGGTCATGAGGGACACTTTCAGGTTTTCCCATGTCCTATAGGGGTGTCCCCACCTTTTAGTACATGGGGGACTCCCTTACTTTTTGGTGCTTCAAGATGCTCCAGGCTCCTCTTGAATGTCTGCAGGCACAGTCCTACAGTCAACCGTTTGTCCAAGGAACCCTGGTTCATTTTCTTGAAGAATGGCGTCAGAAGTCAAGTCAAACACTGAGTGTGCTCCTTCATACTGGGGTGTTGACTTCATTTTCCTGGAAGAATTCAGCTTCCTGCTATAACCAAATAGCATCTTCAGCTACTAGACAGATTGGGTGTTCTGGTTACCCTGCCTGACCTAGGGGTTTCAGGAGAGATCTTTTATTTCCTTTCCTGTGTGTCCCCAGGGACTGAGTAATAAATACTGTGTGGAGCTGAACTTCTTGAATGTTTGACCCTTCCATTGTCATGTTTATTTTGTGAATGTCTGAAAACCACTCTGTGATTTATAAGCAAGTGGCTGAGGTGGAGTTTAATTGCTTTACAGATAACTACGTAGATGCTGTCTGGAGTTGTATTTATTTGTAGCCAGGTGAGTGAGAGCTGTGAAAGTAAGGGGTTAAAGTGGGCCAATTATCAAGTGCCTTGGACGTGTTTTTCTTAGCAGTAAATTCAATAGAAAGTGTGGCTACTTTAATCAAAGTTTTCATAAAATGTGCTCCTTGGAAGGCATCTGTATTGCTTCTTCTATTATTCAGGCATATATTTAGTAGATTTCTTACAGAATGGCATTTGCTCAATTAGAAGGTATTAAAAACTGGTTCTATACTCTGATCAGTAGATAAATTGTTTATCAATTGTTAGCTGGGAAACCAACTTTTATGTTTCTCCTCTGCTTTCCTTTTTGTCGTTAGTATTTTTCAAAAGCATGGCTTGGAAAACAGTGAGAAAATATTCCTCAGTCTCTAACCCACGAGACTGTGTTCAACATGATGAGGAGGAGGAAGAGGTTAAGAGGAGGAAGATCATAAACCATGTAATGCTTTCTGATGTGAACGAGTTCACTCTTAGGTAGTATGAAATGAATACCTCATTATAAATCACTGCTATTTCTCTAGAGGGCTGCAGCTTCTTTGACACTGTTACCATAAAGAGTGGGGCCTATGCCCCTCTCGTGAATCTGAGCTGGCTCCCCGCTGTTCTCACCAGTGGAGTGTGGCACTGGAGGTACCAAGCCGATGTCAGGCCTGACCTCTGAGAGGCTTAAACTCTGAGAGGACTGGCAGCTGTCACCTTGGTCTCTTGAACCTGTGAGAAGCCACATGAGGAGTTTGACCGCATTGAGGCTCCCATGCTCTAGGAATCCCAAGCCATGGTGTGGAGATGTACTGAAATAGCCATTCAGAATTAGAGTTCTGTGAAATAATTAAACCTTAATGCCCTAAGGTACTCATGAGAGGTAATTAATTATCTTGTTTGTGTGTATCTGAAATAACAACAGTTTTTAATTATAATTAGGACAATGAGAAAATAGCTATTCAAAGTCTACTCTGTGTTTTGTAGTTCCGAAGGACTTCAGTTGGGAAAGAATGCTGGAGGCTGAAACACCTCCATGTGGGAGGAGCCATCATGGAGGCGTGGCCCCCAGGTGCAGCCACTCCTGTGAAGTCATGTGGATCAGAGACAAACCACCTAGCAGAGCCCTTCCTGCATTCCCTACATACAAACCCATGAACAAAACAACATGGTAGCTTTACGATGTTAAGTTTTGAGATAATTTTTAAAAATTAAGCAACAGTAAATATCAAAAACACAACATAAGCAAATAAAGCTCCATCTTCCAACCAGAAAGCCAACCATCAGCCTATTAAATTGTATATGTGATATTTAAAGTGTGTGTATGACTGTGTGTGGCCCAAAAGTGTTTCTGTTTTATTCCTTCTTTCTCTTGTACATTAATAGAGTTTCCTAAGTCCTTTGTTTCTCCATCATGCACTTGAATCATCCAACTCAATTTGGCAATGCTATTCATATAAGGAAAAATTTTAGTTTATCCCCAGCTCTAATCTGCACAATGACTCCCTGAATTTGTAATGTATGTAACCCATCTACCCTTCCTGGAATACATTTAGCAGGATGCCTCCTGTCTTCCATTGTGGGAAATAGATGATACATGGGGAATGAAGATACACGAAAAAAAAAATCCCTTTGAGATGTATAAGAAAAAACCAACATGGAAAATTCAAAACTATTATTAGAAAAAGAGTTATATCTCTGAAATTAAATAAGAAAGGAAAGATTTGAAGTTCAGTTTCCCTTTTTTTTTTGTTCTGTATAAGTATTCACACCAGACTCAGTACTTTATCTCAGGATCCCTTCAACCTCACTTGAATGCCCCGAGCTGGTTCTCCATCATCTGACAATTCAACTGCTAACATCTGAAGTCTCTGCACATCCAAACTGAAGATCAAAGAGCAGCAAGGCAGAAGTCACCTGATCCATCAGCAGTCACAGATGTGTCCAGAACCGAGAGAGCCTGCCCTCCACTCAGACTTGTCCTTCAAGACAACAAAAAGCTCAGTATCAGAAAATCGAAAGAGAAGAACAGGCATACCTGGTCTCTCAGGCACCAAGTGAAAACATCATTGCCAATTTCTTTCAAAAGAAGTTGTTCCATTGCCACATTTCTTTCCTATTTAACAGCAAAGCAAGCATGAGTCAAGGTGCTATTTTCATTCATGTTATTAAACACATTATAGTTTAAGCTCCTTCATAACTTCTAGTCTAAAATAATAAACATGTCTATATATATTTGTTTTCCTGGGAATACCAATTCGCATACAAAAATTCTATGGTTCGACTTTTAACTACAAGCCTGTATTGCTTTTGTGATCTAAAAGAGACAGAAGGCCACCCTCAGCAGAACCACCCGCTTGGGGCTGCTGTGGGATAAATAAGAAAATATATGTCAAGCACTAAGAACAGTGCCTGACGTGGTGTAAGCACCATCAAAGTTTTCTCTAACTTCTGCTTCTTGACTTTCCTTCTGTGCCTGACTAATTGGTGTAAATGGTGGGTCAGAAGAAGCTAAAATGTCCTTCTTGCCCATCATGTAATAATATCAAAGCAAAAGTGGGAGATGAAATTGCTCCTGGCTGAGTCTGCACAGAGCAACAGCAGGAAACCATCCCCAAGGGAAGACAGAGGACCCTGTCTTCTCTTGCATTTAATTGGCTGTAATGCTTTAGTATTAATGTGAGTAGTATATGTTAGGATGATGTGTTTGACAGCTGAACTGCCCCATTGATGTTAAAATAGTATAAAATGAAAACATTTGTCTTGGCACTTGTCTCTTCTCCATGCTGTATGATAGAAAGAAGAGCACGAGAAGGGAAGAACTGCAGAGACACCTCCAAATGGCCAGTCCTCTGTGTCAGGAATGCTGGGCCACAGTGGCATCTCACAGGAGGTTTTGTCTGGCCCATGGAAAACAGCACACGGAACTACCTCCCTGGGCAGGGCCATCAGCTTTCTTTCCAGGTAATACCCATTGGGCTGGGAGAAACCTGCAAGCTGCAACCACACAAGCTGGAGCTTCAGACTGAATTTTAGCTGCTGGGTCAGAAATCCCAGGGGTGCCAAGAACCTCAGTCCATCCCATTTTTCTGGACTCAAACATTCCTGGAAACATCACCCCTGTTATCGCCCATGTGTGCGGACCAGACCTAAGGTTGGGATGGGCTACTCATTGAGGGACTGCTTTGTGGTTGAGGTGAACCACAGCAGCTGATGGGCATGGTCATTCCCTGATAAGGCTTGACTTTGTGTCCCCACTCAAATCTCATCTCAAATTGTGATCCCCCTGTATTGAGGGAGAGATCTGGCAGGAGGTGATAGAATCATGGAGGCAGTTTCTCCCATGCTATTCTCATGATAGTGAGTTCTCATGAGATCTGATGTGTAAAAAGTGACACTGCCCCCTTCTCTTTCTCTCTCTCCTCTTGCCTTGTGAAGAAGGTGCTTCCTTTCCCTTCACCTTCTGCCACGATTGTAAGTTTCCTGAGGCCTCCTCCACCATGTGGAACTGTAAGTTAATTAAACCTCTTTTGTTTATAAATTACCAGTCTCAGAGAGTTCTTTACAGCAGTGTGAAAATGGTCTAATAAAGAAAATTGGTAGGAGGATAGTGAGGTACTGCTATATAGACAATCTGAAAATGTGGAAGTGACTTTGGAACTGGCTAGCAGGTAGATGTTGGAACAGTTTGGAGGGCTCAGAAGAAGATAGGTATATGTGGGAAAATTTGGAAATTCATAGAGACTTGTTGAATGGCTTTGACCAAAATGCTGATAGTGATACAGACAATGAAGTCCAGGCTGAGGTGGTCTCAGATGGAGATGAGGAACTCAGTGGGAATCGGAGCAAAGGTCACTCTTGCTACGCTTTAGCAAAGAGACTGGTGGCATTTTTCCCCTGCCCTAGAAATCTGTGGTATCTTGAACTCTGGAGAGATGACTTAGGGGAGAAATAAGAAATTTCTAAGCAGCAAGCCATTCAAGTGACCTGGCTTTTTCTAAAAGCATACAGTCATATGCATTCACAAAGAGATGGTTTGAAATTGGAACTTATGTTTAAAAGGGAAACAGAGCACAAAGGTTGAAAATTTGCAGCCTGCGATAGAAAAGAAAAACTCATTTTCTGGGGAGGAATTCAAAGCCCTAGCCAACTGCAGGAATTTGCATGAATAACAAGGAGCCAAATGTTAATAGCCAAGACAATGAGGAAAATGTCTTCAGGGCATTTCAGAAAGCTTTATGGCAGCTCCTTTTATCATAGGTCCAGAGGCCTAGGATGAAAAAAATGGTTTCATGGGTCAGATCCAGGACCCTGGTGCTCTGTTTGGCCTCAGGACAAGGTGCCCTGCATCCAAGCCACTCCAGGTCCACCCATGGCTAAAAGGGGCCAGGGTGCAGCTTGGGCCATAGCTTCAGATGGTACAAGCCCCAAGACTTGGTGGCTTCCACATGATGTTAGGCCTGCAGGCATGCAGAAGACAAGAATTGAGGTTTGGGAACCTCCACCTAGATTTCACAGGATGTATGGAAACACTTGGATGTCCAGGCAGAAGTCTGCTGCAGGTGTGGAGCCCTCTTGGAGAACCTCTGCTAGGGCAATGCAGAGGGAAAATGTGGTGTTGGAGCCCTCACACAGAGTCCCCACTGGGGCATTGCCTAGTGAAGTTATGAGAAGAGGATATCCATCCTCCAGACCCTAGAATGGTAGATCCACTGACAGCTTGCACTGTGCACCTGGAAAAGCTGCAGACACTCAATGCCAGACTGTGAACACAGCCACAGGGGCTGTACCCTGCAGAGCCACAGGGGTAGGGCTGCACCTTGGGAGCCCACCCCTTGCATCAGTGTGCCCTGGATGTGAAACATGCAGTCAAAAGTGTTTATTTTGTAGCTTTAAAATTTAATGAGTGCTCCTGTTGGATTTTGAACTTGCATGGGGACTTTTGGTCCTTTTGTTTTGGCCAATTTCTCCCATTTGGAATGTGAATATTTACCCCATACCTGTACCCCCATTGTATCTTGGAAGTAACTTATTTTTGATTTCATAGGTTTATAGGTGGAAAGGACTGCCTTGTCTCAGATGGGACTTTGGACTTAGACTTTTGAGTTAATGCTAGAATGAGTTAAGACATTGAGGGACTGTTGGGAAGGCATGACTGGTTTTGAAATGTGAAAAGGGCATGAGATTTGGGAGGGGCCAGGGCAGAATAATATGATTTGGCTCTGTGTCCCTACCCAAATATCATCTTGAACTGTAATCCCCATGTGTCAAGGAATGTGCCTGGTGGAAGGTGATTGGATCATGGAGGCAGTTTTCCTCATGTTTTTTTCATGATAGTGAGTGAGTTCTCATGAGATCTGATGGTGTAAAAGTGGCACTTAACCCTTCCTTATCTCTCTCTCTCTCTCTTTCCCTCTCTCCCTCCCTCTCTCTCTCTCCTGCAACAATGTGAAGAAGGTTCTTGCTTCTCCTTAGTCTTCCACCAAGACTGTAAGTTTCCTGAGGCGTCCCCAGCTATGCAGGACTGTGAGTCAATTAAACCTCTTTTGTTTATAAATTATCCATTCTCAGGGAGTTCTTTACAGCAGAGTTAGAATGGATGAATACACTCCCCCATGCCTGAACTATTTAGGTGGCCTCAGGACACACATGAAGAAGAGCAGCCCTTACTGCCCTGCCCCTGACCAAAGCCTGCATCCCCCACCTGCTGAGACCATCCACCCTTCACTTCGTTGGTGCCTGGCAGGCATCACAGTTTGGGCAGGCCCATGTCCCCCACTGATGTGAGCTGCCAGCTCTGCCCTCTGAGCTGTCCCCCTGCAGGGATGTCCTTCTTGGTCAGAACTTCACCCTGTCAAGATACTTCTAAGGTGTGAGGCCACAGCTCTGAGTCTCCTCTTGCCCTGAAGTTCTTGCCCTGAAGTTCTTGCTCCTAAGCAGTAGCTCCCTGGTGCCTCCTTCACCAGGGCTGCTGAGCTAAAGAGGCTTGTTTTCATCACAGGGAAATATTTCCTTCTCAAGTAGTGCTTCTTTTAATTAGATTCTCCACTGACACCACTGTTCCAGGGTCCCTGCTGGGTAATGATGGGCGAACTTCGTCTCACACATGCAGCATGGGGGAGATTGGTCCATCCTTCTTGGAGCATCTGATTCCTGACTTCCAGTAGCCATGGGGCAACCTTGCTTTAGAGCTTGGCTTGTTTTCTAGAGGTGGTGAGAAAGGAGAAAATGCTTCCAGTGACCACAGGGAAGAGCAGGACCACAGGGAATGGCAGAATTGTTCAACCCTGGAAGGGAAATCATTTGTGCTTTCTTTCTCAGTGCACAGATTTATTTGTCCTTTCGTGGTCCTTTGGTGGTCAATAGTTACCTTCCCTTGCAATAAAACATTCATTATAAATTCATGGAATCAGCATTTACTGAGCATTATGAGTCCACCGTGGGTTCTAACCTGTGGCTAAAAGATGAGCAAACACAGCCCTGTTCTATCCTAAGGGCAGGGCCTAAGATTGCAGTGTCTTCTGAGCCCAAGCTCAGACCCAGTTTCACCTGGTGGAAGTGACCCACTAAATATTCCCTAAATGCAGTGGCTTTCCAATAATTACTGGTCTCACTTCCACACACTACAGGACAGGAATACTATCTGGACAAATATGCCATGAAAGCCTTGAGTGTGGGATGCAGGGAAATGCATAGATTGAATGAAAGTGCTGGGTTCTAGTCAATTTCAGGAACCACGGACATTGACAAGCAGGTGGGCAAGAGAAGTACAGCTGTCCTCTGTGATATCAACAGTCATAAGGACCCAGCTCTCAGGAAATGGGGCAGAGCCTTGAATTTGTAACATTGCCACTTTGAGTTTCATCATTCATGCAAATCTCTGCACTTTCATAATGAAGAAGACATTAATCTGAGTGCATTTGTGTTTACCCTAAATTGCATCATGCATGCTGGGTCTTAAAATGTTGGCATTTACCAAAAGTGATGTTAAAAGGACAGATAAGCAGAGGAGCAAGTTGCTGATTTTGAATCTTTACTTACTACAAACTTCTTTTAATTACCTTTATATTGAATGCTTTGTAAATAATTCAATAGGCTACACCATATGTTATGCAAATTTTAATCAAAATTACTATTTTCAGCAGAATTTGACTGAAGTGTATTAATAGGACAGCATTTCTAATTTTAGCTTGTTTTTACATGAATATCCTTAACAATATATGGGACACGGCAGGATATTTAAAACTAGTGCATTTATTTATTCATCCACCCATTCATCCAGAAGTATTAATTAGCCCTCCTCTCTATGGCAGACCTGGCACTAGTTCTTGTGGATATAAAGTTTCATTAACAACACTCACTGTCATTTATCAGCTTAAGGAGACAAACAGGTAGATGCAGAGGCCAGGAGAGTCTGAAGGCTGTTGAAGCTGGTGGGATTTGCAGACTGTTCTCCAGGTGGCATTGGAGGACTGGGTCCTCTCCCTTACTTTCTGTGTGCAGCTCTCAGAATAACCAAAGCATAAGAATGCAGCACCCTGAGATAGGGTGGAACTATCTGAAGCAGCTGGAACCTCCTCCCTGTCCCTCCCAGGGAATGCAGAATCTCAAGTTAGGGAGAAACTGCCCCGGGCAGCTAAGCTTTCCTCTTCCCTCCCCTGGCAGCAGGATGTCCCTCAAAGTATTGTTCAGTGAGTTCTGTTGCTTCTGATATATACAACCAGGGTGGGCTGCCCTCCAGGGTCCCTCAGCTGTGGTACAAATGAGGCACACACAGCCGGGACTCTGTCTGCCCTGGGCAGCTTTCTCAAGGCTTGGGGGACCAGCTAATGATGCATCCAAGGTTTCTTTTGTTTCTGTCTGCCTGTCTGTAAGTAGTAAACCTGCATCATGCAGCTTGTTGTGAATTTATTCTGTCTCACTGGACTCAAACAATTAGTAAAACTGTAACCCAAGATGCAGTGGCAGGAGTGTCCAGACTCCTGTTCCACATGGTTACCACAGTGATGGTAGGTGCTGGCCTCCATGATGTGAGAGTCCTCCCTTGGGACTGGTATTTGGCAGGACTGTGGCCACATACAGTGCTGTGGCCACATCTAAAAGATGTGACACCTGTGTCTGGTAGACAGTAACCAGCAGATAACAGCCCCAGTGAGGCCAGATTGGGCCCTTCATTAAAAGCAGGTAGACATGTAGATTTTATGTATGCAATGTCTCACCTAAATCATTCTTGGCAAGTAATTTCAGTATGTTGAAAGGAATCACTCAGTAAGTTGAATGAAACCTGTTGATGATTCAGAACAAGCTCTGGAATGAGTGGTTACTTTGCAAATTCTGCAGAGTTGATGAAGGAAGGAAAGAAGGAAGGAAAGAAGGAAAGAAAGAAGAAGGGAGAAAGAAAGGATGGAGGGTGAGAAGGGAGGATGGAGGGAGGAAGGAATGAAGGAAGGAGGAAGAAAAAAGAAGGAAGAAAAAACATAAAAGAAGAAAGGAAGATGAAGAAAAAAGGAGAAACGGAAAAAGGCAGGAAAGAAGGGACTAAGTAAGTAGAAAGAAGGAAGGAAGCATTACATATGAGCCCATCAGGAAAGAGGGTGAAGGAAGGAAAGAAGAAGGGACGGAAGGGAGGAAGAACAGGAGGAAGGGATAAAGGAATAGAGGAGGAGAGGAAGGAAGGATGGAAGAAAGGAAGGGCTCTTTGGTGACCTCCTTCTCCAGCATGCATAGAGTAACTGTGATGTGCTAGGTTCTACCTCAGGCCTTGGCGGGATCATGGGAATAGAAAAGTCCTGACCCTCCAGTACTTCATGGATGAAAGGAGCCATTTCCAGGTAATGTATTGACCAGCTTTTGTGGAGTGTGATGAGTAGGTTTTGGGCAACTGTGGTTGGAATTCTGTGTTTAGAACACAGGTGACTCAGCAGAAAATATTTTATTAGAGATGTAAATTATAAGCATGGTGGGTCCAGGAAAGATAGGCACCATCTCCTGCAAAATATTTAGGGAGACCCTCCTTGTGGCCATCAGTGTGAGACACCCCCAGGTAGTCAGTGGTGGTCTAGGCCCTCCCCCCAGGAAAGGGTGTGGCACTATGAGGGATCTGTAGCACTGAAGACCCAGGAAGACTTCTTACGTCAAAGGAAGCGTCTTTCTCTTGATTTACTAGTAATCAGTGCTGAACTTACTGGTAGTAGATGCTAATAGTAGTATTGAGTACATGAATCAGTTGCAAAGTGCTGATTACTGCAAGTGTCCTCACAACCAACGTTCACATGCACACATGCACATGCACACACACACAGGCACAGGCACACAGAGACATCTGCATACAACACCAGCACCCACACCCATGCACAATGCATATTGTAGGCATTACCTCGTCCTTGAAGTCTTCGGAAGATGCTAAAGCCAGTCAGAAACAGAAAGTGGCAAACAAATCCTCCATCTTCATCAGGACCACCAAGGGTATGGACACAGGCCTGTGTCTGTGCCACCCCCACCTTAGCTGTGCATGTATGGTCTACAGTCAAAAGGAATGGAGATTCCCAGAAACAAACCAATGGGTCTAATTAGATTAATTGCAATTTCAACATGATGGGCAAAGACAGGCATTCGTCTTTATTCTGCCAAAACTGTTCAATCCTGCACTGTATTTCTGCTGTGCAGCCTCGGCCTGGGAGGAGCCATTGAGATAAGCCAGCATTTTCACAGGGCTTCATAGGACTCCTTAATGCAATCTGTATTCATGCTGCACCCTGCCACGAACTTGGACAAGTCGCTTAACCCCTCCGCCCTGAGATCTTCCTCTGGAGAGTCACCCCACGGAGTGCCCATCACCCCTACCCTCCCTCTGAGACTCTGCAGGCTGGTGGTGCAGCAGCTCCTCGGATCTGATCCAAAGAGCTGACGATGATTTGCTTTCTTATTCAGATTATTGGACTGGCTGCCAAAGCGGCACATCAAATCTACTGCAGCTGATTATTTCAGAGCTGAAGGTCTCTGGATGCTGGCATTTTATCCCGGCTTTCATATTTGTAACCTTTCTTATTTCTTAGTATCCCCCGTGTCTGGCGGTACGTTCTCACCTCTGACACCAGGAAGTCAGTCAATAAACCCGACGTTCTTTGATCCATAGGATTATGGGGCTGCTTTTTATGCAAAGGGAAATATCAGGATAAGCAAATACAGAAGGAAAAAGCCCTCCAGAGCAACGGAGTTTGAGGAAGAAGAAACAATTCCAGAGCATTTGCAATGCAAACCTTACTAGACGCCGGAGCCTCCTTCATCAGCTGTAAGAAATGAGCCCAGACACCAGGCTGGGGGGAGGCATTTCTGCACCCTCATCAAGGTGCCCTGAACCTTTCTGCTGGTGAGTTATAGGAACTGTATTGCTGTAAGATTACCTATCCTCGATATTTTTGATGACACAAGATGGCACATATCCTTGCAGCATTTCCAAAACGATAATGCCCTCGTGGACTCAACCATCAGGGATACTATTATTTCCCCATCTCAGACTCCTGGCACTCTCTCAAGCAATGAGAATGCCATTGTACCTGGGGGTTGTCCCCATCGGCAGCTCTGCAGAAGAATGCTGTCTTCTCAGACACAAGCTTTCCCACATCACGCGTCTTCACTTTCACAGGCTCTGCCACCTGCTTCCCAATGCTTACAATTTCACTTCTTGTAGGGGATGCTTGTTAGTTCTCAGAGCAGAGTTGTGTAAGACGTATGTACTAATAACCCCCACTGGAGATGTATGTCTTCCTTGTTGTTTGGCTTTCACTGTCTGTTGGGGAAGCCCTTTTAGTGGCTGATTGAATATATGTGAGGACCCAGAAAATGGAAATGGAAAATACCAATACAGAATTGCTGCTGCATACATAACGGGAAGCTTCTAGAGTGGCACTTTAGAAATGTGCACTTTCTGAATATTCTTCTCTAGAGAGAGGCCCTTCCCATGGAAGCAGGAGTTCTGCAAATAAACCGAGCTCCATTTGCCTTTGTATATTTCCGTAATGAGAGAAGGTCCATGTGTTAATAGTTGGATGCTATTTTGCTCTATGACCATATTTTTATTACTCTGTGTTCCATTTACCTTTTGCAATACAGGTGGAGGGCATCTTCTTGCTTCTTCATCTCCAGGGAAATCTGGACGTGCAATTTGTTTCTAAAAGCCCAAACTCATCCTTCAGGCTATACAGGAACTCTCAAAGGAAGCACTAAGCGAAGACAATCACAGAACCCTGGAGTGGCCAGGGAGTCAGGATTCATTATCACCTCTCTCCCTACACACAGTCCCCAGAAAGAGCCGTCCCTGGGCTGGGGCAGGAGGGAGAAGAGTTCCCACTGGGGCAGCCTGAGAAGGGGACCCTGGAAACCTCACAGCAGTTCCTGTGTCCCAGGAGGAGAACCTGGGAGAGAGGCTGGGGGTCAGGGAGCTACAGGCATGGGCTTTGGGGGTGGCCTGAGGGGACTGGCAGCTCAAGCCTAGTGCGGACATTTTTCTTCTCCCTCCCCACCACTGACTCTCTGGAAGTCTGAGTCCTGTATCAGAGCCTGGAACAGGCTGCCACCCCAGGGAGGCCTGAAACAAAACACTGACTTGAGGTTTAAGTCTTAACCTTGTCCCCAGAGAGGAGGTGGAGGGCTATGAAAATAGGTCAAAGAATGAATGGGTGAGTGGTGTGTGACTCCACTGAGTTAGGGTCTCTTGCGGGCTGGATACCTGGGTCCTGCCTCAAGGAGAGTCACCTGCATCTGGGGGAGGTATAAGCCTTGTTCATGTGTGACCCCAGCCCTGGGCACCACCAGGGAAAAGCACAGGAGCCGAGGAGAGGCGGCTGCCTGGCGGGCCTTGTGGGGGTGACTCTGTGGGCAAAAAAGTCAGAGCATTTGCCCCAAGGCAGGAGAGGAGGGCAGGGAGCTGGTGGGACACAGGCACAGGGCCTCTGGGACAACCTGCCTCATAACTGTGATAATTTTCTTTTTTTTTTTTGAGACGGAGTCTCGCTGTCGCCCAGGCTGGAGTGCAGTGGCAAGATCTCGGCTCACTGCAGGCTCCACCCCCCGGTTTCACGCCGTTCTCCTGCCTCAGCCTCCTGAGTAGCTGGTACTACAGGCGCCCGCCACCACGCCTGGATAATTTTTTTTTGTATTTTTAGTAGAGACGGGGTTTCACCATGTTAGCCAGGATGGTCTCGATCTCCTGACCTCGTGATCCACCCGCCTCGGCCTCCCAAAGTGCTGGGATTACAGGCGTGAGCCACTGCGCCCAGCCGTAACAGTGATAATTTTCAATCATGTCATTTAAATTCTCACTCTCCCTTTTTTCTTTCTTTCGTTTTTTTTTTTTTTTTTTATTGAGACAGGGTGTCACTGTCACTGAGGCTGAAGTACAGTAGCACAATCTCAGCTATTTCACCTCACTGCAACCCCAGCCTCCCAGGCTCAGGTGAGCCTCCCAACTCAGCCTCCCAAGTACCTGGGACCACAGGCATGCATCATCATGCCCGCCTAGTTTTTGTATTGTTTGTAGACACAGAGTTTTGCCATGTTGGCCAGGCTGGTCTTGAACTCCTGGGCTCAAGTGATCCACCCGCCTTGGCCTCCCAAAGTGCTGGGAAGACAGGCATGAGGCACTGTGCCAGGTCCAAATTCTCTTCTACTGTTTTCTTAAGGAAGAGAAACAGAGTTTTTTTTTTTTTTTTTTAACAAACAAAACAAAACAGACTTCACAATGTAGACAGTTCACTGAATAGCTTTGTCACAAATCTGCATCACAAATATGTCTCAAATAAGAGCTTCAGATAACTTTATTTTTGTTTTTGTTTTGTTTTGTTTTGTTTTGAGACAGAGTTTCACTCTTGTCACCTAGGCTGGAGTGCAGTGGCGTGATCTCGGCTCACTGCAACCTTCGCCTCTTGGGTTCAAGCGATTCTCCTGCCTCAGCCTCCTGAGTAGCTGGGATTACAGGTGCCCACGACCATGCCTGGCTAATTTTTGTATTTTTAGTAGAGATGGGGGTTTTGCCATCTTGGCTAGGCTGGTCTCGAACTCCTGACCTCAGGTGATCCACCCGCCTCGGCCTCCCAAAGTGCTGGGATTACAGGTGTGAGCCACCCCAACCGGCCTCAAATAACTTTAATTTCAAACAAAGTATAATCATTTTAAACTATTGTATGACAAATAAAACATCAAACTTGGTTATGTAATTTAATTGATTTTATAGTTATTGCCAGGATATATTCTTAAAGGAGATCGGGGATTACTTTTTTTTTTTTTTTTGAGATGGAGTCTCACTCAGTCGCCCAGGCTGGAGTGCAGTGGCACGATCTCAGCTCACTGCAACCTCTACCTCCCGGTTCAGGAAACTTTCCTGCCTCAGCCTCTTGAGTAGCTGGGACTACAGGCATCCCCACCACGCACGTCTAACTTTTTTGTATTTTTAGTAGAGTCAGTGTTTCACCATGTTGGCCGGGCTGGTTTTCAAATCGTGACCTCAAGTGATCCATCCAACTTGGCCTCCCAAAATGCTAGAATTACAGGCGCGAGCCACTGCACCCAGCCAGGGATTACTTTTTTATGTATTCATACCTATCTCCTAACTGTATATAAAAAGGTTAATTAAAAATATATGTGTATTTTTACATGAGAATTACATGAACTTTGTATATGATTTTAATATCATCGATGTAACATATGACATAAAATTATGTATATGTCAATATTGGCTTATTTTATGATAGGTATGCCTTGCTAACACAAGTTTTATTACAATCAACTTTGAAGCACACCATGGGCTTGTCACAATGTTTTGCCTAGTTATAATGAATACAAATAAATTAATTTTAAAATAAATCTCAGAAGAAGCTCACTTTTAAGCAAAAACAGAAGAAAAAGAAACACCACTCTTTTGAAACATGTTACTTGAAAGAGAACATGGAATCTGTTATGCAGGTTGTTAAACAATATTATCAAGAAAATGCACATCATTTTCCACAAGATACTAAAAGACATATTCAGAAAGCACCTTTGTTACAATATAAGAAAGGTTGGAATAAAAACATGACATAAGGATATGTCCCATTATCTTGTTTTCAAGGAAATTTTAAATAAAATGTATCTCCCCTTTTCCTTGCCAAATCACCAAATACCAGAACAAATGTTCTTAGAGAGCCAGCCCTCCTTCTTCCAAGGTGTGGAGGGCATTCAAAGGCAATGACATTGAAAACATCTCCACCTTCAAACACAAGCCCTGGGTGCTTTTGGTAGCCATTTCTCAGTCTCGCTTTCCAGCACAAGAGTTCTCTGATGATTCCTGGGATATGTTGAAAACCAGTGCTGGGGCTGGGTGTGGGGGCTCACGCCTGTAATCCCAGCACTTCCGGAGACTGACGCCGGAGGATCACTTGATCCCTGGAGTTCGAGACCGGCCCGGCCAACATGGCAAAACCCTGTCTCTACTAAAAATACAAAAATTAGCTGGACGTGGTGGTGCGTGGCTGTATTACCAGCTACTTGGGAGGCTGAGGCATGAGAATTGCTTGAACCCGGGAGGCAGAGGCTGCAGTGAGCCAAGATCGTGACATTTCACTCTAGCCTGGGCAACAAAGCAAGACTCACTCTGTCTTAAAAAAAAAAAAAAAAAAAAAGGGAAAAAAGATGCTGGAATCTAAAATTGAGCTCCCTGCGGGCAATCTGGAAAGACTAATTGACATTTCCTTACTCACCAGGGACCCTTTTGGTAACGGCCCATCCTGCACGGGCCATCTCTGTAGGTTGGAACCTCAAAGGGGGTGACAGCTATGTCCACGTTGCAGGAACGTTGCAACGATGCAGGGTTTCTCCTGGCATGGCCCTGAGGATGGGGCTTTATGTCAGCAACACACCACAGACATTCTTTAAATCTCAATGTTCTCTAAAAGGAGAGAATTTTAAGAACAACAATTTCAGTTAAAAAGTCCTGTGACAGAGGCGGGCGGATCACGAGGTCAGGAGTTAGAGACCAGTCTGGCCAACATAGTAAAGCCACATCTCTACTAAAAGTACAAAAAAAGAAAGAAAAATTAGCCAGGTGTGGTGGTGTGCACCTGTAATCCCAGCTACTTGAGAGGCTGAGGCAGGAGAATTGCATGAACCTGGGAGGTGGAGGTTGCAGTGAGCCGAGATTGCACCACTGCACTCCAGCGCAGGCGACAGTGGGAGACTCCAGCTCAAAAAAAAAAAAAAAAAAAAGTCCTGTGACTGATGCATTCAGGTCCCTTTCCATTAAAAGGCCTGTGTCTGAGGAATGGAGAAAAGAGCTGATGAACGGCGCAGAGAAAGCAATGAGCCATGAAATAGCAAAAACAGCAACAAAAATCATATTCTATGCTTCTCAACACCACAGCATATGTTCAGATAGATTTGTGTTCAATATCAAAACTGGAACCCTAAACTACTGGGTTGGGTGAAGCCATTCTAAATAGTAAAGTTAAAAAAAAATCGTAAAGGGAAATATTGAGGTTCAACATTATAAAAATGTAAAAATTGTAATTGTCAAAAATACCATAAGAATTAAAAGGCATTTGACAAATTAGAATGAAGTTTGAAAATCTTAATACATAAAACCTGATACAATCAAAAAGGAAGCATGACAATCTAAAAACTAACAAAGGTTATGAATATTCAATGTACAAAGACTTACAAGTAGTTAATACACTTATGTAAAATATTTTACTGTACCAATAAGCAAAAATAAGCACACGTGTAAATAACAGTGACATGTCATGAATTGCTTATTGCATTGGGAAAATTTTTTTTTATATTCAAGATATAAAGAAACATGAATTATTGTAGATGGATGCTTGATTAGGCAAATGTAGAAAGATGTCACTGAGGGAGGCTGGTAATATTATTTGATATGTAACAGAGGGGTGAGCAGACGCAAACACCACCACCACACACTGCAGCCTGGCAGAACACAAACATGGACCAATGCCTGTGATTCCGAGTTAAGAAAGCAAAAAGTCCTGACAGTTTCTTTAAGATTTTGTTCTTGTTCTTTTTTTTTTTTTTTTTTAGACAGAGTCTTGCTCTGTCGCCCAGGCTGGAGTGCAGCGGCGCAATCTCGGATCACTGCAAGCTCCGCCTCCCGGGTTCATGCCATTCTCCTGCCTCAGCCTCTCAAGTAGCTGGGACTACAGGCGCCCACGACTGCGCCCTTCTAATTTTTTATACTTTTAATAGAGATGGGGTTTCACAGTGTTAGCCAGGAAGGTCTTGATCTCCTGACCTCTTGATCCACCCGCCTCGGCCTCCCAAAGTGCTGGGATTACAGGTGTGAGCCACCAAGAGCTTTTCTTACATCAATGAGGTTGGGGTAAAGGGGAGCTGGGAGGTTTAGAAGAGGGAATACCATGATAGGGAGAGTTTTAGGAAGATTAATCTGGTAAAAATATAAAAGGTAACAGTGTATAAAGAATATAATTTTAAAAATCAAAGGTAATTTTTATTAACCTGTCAACTCTACAGATTTGCTTTAATCTCTCAAACTATTTAATCACTTAGTTCAGTTTTATCTAGGCATCCACAGAATTTGTCAATGGAGCTAAATATCTGAATACTTCCAAATATGTGGATAGGCATGGCAAGATGTTGAAAAAATAGCCACATATCTAAGTAAAAATTTGGTTTTCCTTGTCATGGTTACTGAAATATGAGTTTCTCTCTCTGTTATCACTACGAAACTCTTATAAAGTAATTGCTAACTAGTTAATTTATTCAATAGAGCTAGACAATGCTATATTTGTCTTTTTCTTTAAAGATGAATCGATTTAGTAAGAATAAAAGGTTGGTAATAAGGGGTGGTGGACTCGGGAAACTTCTTATTCCATTAGCATGAGCATGGCTGAGTTGGCAGCTGGGGTATGGGTGTAACAATATGGAGACGGTTTCTCATGGTTTAAAAGTTATTGGAGCCGGGCACAGTGGCTCATGCCTCTAATCCCAGCATTTTGGGAGGCTGAGGCAGGCGGATCACCTGAGATCGGGAGTTCGAGACCAGCCTGACCAACATAGAGAAACCCCATCTCTACTACAAATACAAAATTAGCTGGACGTGGTGGCCCATGCCTGTAATCCCAGCTACTCTGGAGGCTGAGGCAGGAGACTCACTTGAACCCGGGAGGCGGAGGCTGTGGTGAGCCAAGATCACGTCACTGCACTCCAGCCTGTGCAACAAGAGTGAAACTCTGTCTCAAAAAAGAAAGAAAGTTATTGGAGAGTGTCAATTAATAAAAATAAATAAATACGAAGCTCTAAAAGAAGAAAATTATTGTGAGAGTGCACAAACATGTTGAATTTTTTTCATTCTTCTTTTTTCTCTGTGCAACCTCTTTACTTTTGAGATTTATGTACCCATGTTTATCTTCTTAATTTTCCTGTCTGCCTTTTATTGAACCTTATGATGAAAATCTGACTGTGAAACTGTGCTTCCGTGACACTAATCAACCAAGTGAATTATTTAAAGTTTGGCCTCATGGCTAGTTCTTATCCCCATGACATGAAACCACCGGCTTCCCTGATTTCTCACCAGTTGGTTTTGGCTTCAAAGTCAACCTGTGGTCTTTGCGTCTTCACACACTGAGGTGTGTGCCTTTACTACAACAGTCTCTTTAATTCCAATATTCCAACAGACTCTTGATCCTGCAATAGAATCCAGAGGGAAGACTCCAGGTGTGGGGAGCTGTGGAATCTGGTTTCAATATTTAGCTTCGTCCTTTTACTCAGGTTTCTTCAACTGTCCAAGCCTCATTTCTCTCATCTCCAAAACGAGACTGTAGTGCTGTCCACCACACACAGCTGCAGTAGAGACTCAGTGGATGGGAGTATCAGACACTCAGCCATGCCTGCGCCAGAACATGCCCGCTGAGTGCAGCTCTAGCAGCTGCCGTGGGTCTTCAGAGAGGAAGAATATCAAGGCGCCTCCGAGACAAGGGGAGTGGATGGCTCCGTTTCGGGGGGGTTTACCTGAAGAGCTGTGTAGAAAAACCCAACTGCACCGTCCAGGCTTCTGCTTCACAACCCAGGAGCCGTGCATCATGTCCATGTGTTCAGATGCAAGATGCTCAGACCCCAGGAAAAAGGGAATTTGGTGTAAAGAAGAAAGGACTCTTAGCATGGTCCAGTATTAGGACAGTAACACCCTGTGTGTGCACATGCCTTCCCTCCATTTCCGTGGCCTTTGAGTCTCTGTGTGGGTGCACATGCCCTCCCTCCATTTCCGTGGCCTTTGCATCTCTGCGTGGGTGCACATGCCCTCCCTCCATTTCCATGGCCTTTGCATCTCTGCGTGGGTGCACATGCCCTCCCTCCATTTCCGTGGCCTTTGCGTCTCTGTGTGGGTGCACATGCCCTCCCTCCATTTCCATGGCCTTTGCGTCGCTGTGTGGGTGCACATGTTCTTTTTCTATCTTGGTGGGCTCTGCACTCTGTGTCTGTGCACACGCTCTTGCTCCATCTTTGGTCCAGAAAACTGGCCCTGCGGAGGTAGTCGAGGCTCAGAAGTGGAATAACGTGCCTGATATTGGACAGCACATGGCAGATTTGGGGAACGTGTGTGGATTTGGGGCACCAAGGGCTGGAGCAGCTCACCACCTCTTCTTCTCTGGGGTCACCAGGGCCAATACTGGTTCTGTGCCTGCACGATCATCCTCATCCCTCCACACATATTTGCAAAGACTTCCCAGACCTGAACACACTACAAATACTTCAGAGACTTTTCTATAAGTCATATGCTTTTAACTTAAATGCTTTAAGCCTGTCTAAATCATGTTGTCATAAAACTGGAGTAAGTCCATGAGCCTGGATTTGCAGAGCGTACATTTCTAAAATTGTTAAGAGACTCTGCTACTTTCCCAGGTGGTGATAGTCTCTAATATCATACTAATCATCAGTTTTTAACATTCTAGCTCCTGTATGAAGAAAAAAGAAGAAAAAACCCTCAACTCTATTTAAACGGCACATGGAATTTTGATTTATCATAAATCAGTAAATAAGTGTTTCTCAACTGAAGAAAAGCAGGTAGTCATGATTTCAGATGCCATTTGGAAAACAACTCTCTGCATGAGCATTGAGTTATTTTTTATTTTTTATTTTATTTTTTATCAAGTCCTTGCTAACAGAGCTTTTCTGCAGAGCAACACACCTTCACGGAATCTCACATAACAAGTTCCATTTCCAGACTGGGCCTGAAAACCAGAAGTCTGAGCCCTTCCCATCAGTGACTCCTCCCAGGGTGGAACATCTTCCCTTGCAGGGCTGCCCCAGCTCTGTGCTGGCTTCTTCCCTCGCTGGTGCCGTTAAGAGCATCCCTGCACCTGCATCATGGGTTGTGCAGTGCACATCACGGCCAGCTTGCAAGGGCTGAGGACGTATTTGCTTCTTTGCATGTTGTCCAGATTCCAGTGTATTGCAATGAGAGGAAGTGATTCTCATAGAATTACTGCCTGGGCAAGCATCCTTCCTACCAGCCTGTGAGGCTGCCCTGCAGGATGTGCCTTTTCATAGTCTTTCTGCCATCATCAGCGATGGCCTGCCTGGCTGCCTTTTGCTTGGGAGGAGAAAACATATGCAAGCATAATTATTTGATGTCTTCTTTTATTTTTACCTTTTTCAGTTCCAGTTTAAAGCAATAGCTCACAACATTAGAGATGTATTTTTATTGGACAAGGTAAAAACTTTGGAAAATTCCCAATAAAACATGACCTACTTATGTACATATACAAGAATATAAACTGAAAATGTGAGAAAGAACCCTGTTCTTTAAGAATTTAAAAATTAGTAGGAATTCCACTGCAGCGTACCAAATATGATAAAAACTGCACATGATTGCTTTGAAGCCTGACAAAGCCCGAGATCTTCCCACCACATTACTAAGTCGCTGTGTGCTCTTGTTAAAGTGAATTGACTTCTCTGAGTCCCAGGCTCCATATCCTACCTGTGAGACTTGAAACGGATTGATGAGTGCTTCTCAGAAAAACATCTGGCCCAAACTAGATGTGTAACACGTGAAAGCTGTTATGGTTATTCTCCTGCCATTGGTTAGTCTTTTTTTCTAAAAAGAATATATAGTGGACACCTAGCCTTAATTTGGGTTTTAGGTTAGTCACTCACATCTTTTCTAATCATAATCTGTTCTCAAACATTGAAAGGAGGAAGTAGAGGAGAAAATAAAGAATAACAATTGGAATATAAAAGAAAGGCCGGGCCAGGTGTGGTGGCTCACTCCTGTGATCCCAGCAATTTGGGGGGCCAAAGCGGGCAGATCACCTGAGGTCAGGAGTTCGAGACCAGCCTGGCCAACATGGTGAAACCCCATCTCTACTAAAACTACAAAAATTAGCTGGGCGTGGTGGTACACCTGTAATCCCAGCTACTTGGTAGGCTGAGGCAGGAGAATCTCCTGAACCCGGGAGGCGGAGGTTGCTGTGAGTGGAGATTGTGCCACTGCACTCCAGCCTGGGCAACAGAGTGAGACTTGGTCTCTGGGGTGGAAAAAAAAAAAGAAAAGAAAGAAAGGCCGGTATGTGTGATGTGGGGAGGGGAGACATGTGGGAGCATGAGGGTTTGGGAAGGAGCCGACGGGGCAGCAGTAGAGGACTCAGAAGAAGAGAAGGCGGGAGGTGACACTGATGGGGAAGACAGACATGAGACACCTTCCTCCCTTACGGTTGGGCCCGGCCACCTGTCCTGCGACTGCATTGGCTCTTTGTCTGCATCCCATAGAAGAACCCACAGGTGAAAAAGGTCCCACGCGAAGGGGATTTCATTCCCAAGTCGGTGCTTCCCAGGAGCTGTGCTAAGTGCTGCCCAGGGCCACCTCCCAGGAAGATGAGGCTGGGAAGCTTTATTTAGGTACATTCAAAATGTTTCCTGCCAAGGGGTAGAAAAGCCTGCTGAGTTACAGCTTCCCAGAGATGGTCTCCTGTTCTCTCAGGGTAAGGTTTCCCATCGGAAAGAAGAAAGCAGCCAGCAGGAGAGGGAGAAACGCGCCAGTCCAGCCATGGCGCCATTCCAGGGACGTCTTTTTGCTTTTATGGTGTTAACACATTAGTCTTCCTCATTTAAGTTTTAAAATGAATTAAAAATGTATTAAAATGCTAAGTAAATAGCACAAAAATGTCCAATAGTGCTCTATTTTCCTTTCAAAAATTGGTCATCTGTGTCATATTTATTCCAGCAGCTTCCAGTTCATATGCGGAAACTCACTCTTAACAGCAGATACCCCAGACCTGGCAAGAACATGAGAATTTTCCTCCAGGCAAAAGATTTTAAAGACTGAAATATCTTCTTAATAGACACACAGCATCAGTGCTCTCGAGACTCTTTTCCCCCTCATCGTTAGATAAATAAATATGCATCGCCAATTTTTGTTTTTAAATTAAAATCTCTTGTTTCTAGTGGGTTATAATGTGTATATTGCCAGACACTCCTGTTTAGGATCAAAAATGAAGGTCTGGAATTGGAAGCATTAAGACACTAAATGTCACAAGCGCTCCTTCAAATGGGGACTTGTTAAAATTAGCCCTTCTCTGGGTGCACAGGTGACTTGCTGAATTTACCTCAGCAAGCGGCCTCGCATTTGTAAAATCCCACTCCCAGCCTTGGCTACAAAACATCCGCTAAAAATGATAATTAAAATAATTATAGAAGCAATAAGAAAGCATAATAAGAGAAAAAACATTTTAAAGAAATTATTCAGAAAATATTACAAGCTGATGCTCTGGAAATATTCCAGCCCTACTAATGGCATCTTAATATGTGAAAGTATTTTTGTAATTTTTCAGAGATGAAAGTCTCCTCATAGTTTAAATTCAATCACAGTATGATATTTTTCTTTGTTTAAATGAAGTAAGTGTGGCAATTTTCACAACATAAAAAAGGTGCTTAGTTTTAATTTAAGGAGGAAGTGTTGCCACGTGCTTTCAGCAAAGCTCTCCTGCATAGAGCGTCTTCTAGAAACAGCAGTTCCTCCTCTATTTCCCAAATTAAACAACTTCTTGGGCATATTTAAAATAAGCTTTCATAAATCGAGAGAATTTTTTTTTAACTTTCAAAGATGCTTTAGAAAGTGCAACTTCATCCCCCCATCTTTCCCGTAATTTTATCATTTTTCCTGAAATGTTGTTGGTGTCTCTTGGCCAGGGTTTGTTGAGCTGTGCTCAGAGCAGAGTGGAGGGTGGAAAGCCACGGGCCCTGCAGCAGCCCAGCGAGGGCGGTCAGACAGAGGGGCTGGTTTCACATCCTGAGAGGGATCCAGCAGCACCTCCGTGCCATGGCCCCTTTGGGCAATTATCCCCAGCTCTAACTATGGAGCCTGCGGTCCTGGGCTCTGAAATCAGAGTCTGTGAACAGAAGAGCTCTAGGCAAAAACATACCATTCAATATAATGACTAATGACTCTGTGGCCCCAGCATGGGAAAGCAGACCCTCCATCCTGGGCTGGCTGCCTGGGTCCTGGCGATGCTGGAGTCCAATGTCACTCTGGGAAAAGCTAAACATGTCCCATTGTGTTTAGAAATGTTATAGCAGAGACTATTTATGAATGACTAAACACAAAAGCACTTAAGCCTTCAGCTTCCCTGATGGAAAGGGGGACAGGCGAGGGCCCAAGCCACAGGACGTCGGCCCGTAACCTTGGGAAGTCAAGGCTGGTGTCTGCAAGGCCTGACCTGGAATTCCCTGAAGAGGCTTCTCGCTGGGATGATGGCAGCCGAAGGCACAATATGCGAGGTACACTTGCCGCTGTGCCAACGATCCACACCCCACCGCGTTCATGCTCTTGCCCAGCTGGGATGGAGAGGCTGCCTTTTCCCAGTTGCCAGACCAGACAAATGGTGGCTAGAAAAGCTAACCACTGACTTCTCCCTCGTCTCCCTGTTACACAGTGGGGAAGCCAAGGCTCCCAAAACTTCTCCCTGGTATTTCTGATGGAGACAGCATCGCAGGCAAAAGCTGTTTTTTCCCTCTAAAACCTTCAACCAGGCCCCACAGAACCAGTGGAATTACCTGAGCCCTGGGTTCCTGTCCTGGAGGCCCTGAGTCTGTAGGTGAAGTGAAGACATGTCAGTTACATGGGTGTGCTGTCAGGGAGCCTTCAAAAAGGAAGTAACTGGACAGAAACCATTAGCTCTAACATCCCAGGGACTTCGTGAGCTCTTACAGCTCTTTAATTTTGGCTTCTGTGTCATTGAATTAACACCTATCAATAATTTGCTCTAATTTTACCCAAAAGTCTAAAATCTCTTACTCATTTCAATGCAATATCCATTCACAATTGTATTGCATAATGAATGTAATTTATGATTTAAATCATACCTGTATATTTTAATTTTGAAGATGCACCATTTTGCAGAAGAGTTTTTAGCATAAATGGCTATATTACCTGAAACACTACAGTATTTATCATTTAGAAATTTCAACAAATATTAGATAACATGGATGTGTTCTGTCTTTGTTTGTTTGGCTCTCATGTAGCAATGGCCTATGTGCAGGCCACCCAGGACACAGCCTGCTCTGTGTTCTGGTCGTGCTGAGCAGGCTTGGCCAGGACAGGTTGGCGGCTGTGGACAGGGCCCTGGTCGTCTGTGAGTGGCCCCAGAGCAGCCTGAGGACTCTGCAGATGCCGACAGGGGCCTGCGTCTGGGGCCTTGGGAAGCTGCAGTGAAGATCTGGGCCTCTCGGCTTATATTTCGTGTTGTTATTATTCTCTGCTTCATCTTTCTTTGAACAGTTTGGGCCAGCAGATAGAAAGACAGGACCTGAGTCTCTTTCTTGTCTGTTTTAGTAACAGTTCTAAAATTCAAAGGGAAGGTGAGGGTCCTCAGGAGGTACGGCCAGCTCTTTCTACCATCTTGGCCTCCAGGCATCCAGAGAACCAGGTGGAGGATGAGAAGGAAAACCCTGGACTCTGCATTCCAGAAGAAAAACAACTTAGATGTCCTAGAGCAATTGCCTCATTCTTTGATGACGCCATGAAAGTTCAGAGGCAAAGGGGCACCCACAAGGTCTCACAGTTACACATCTTGGGAAAATCCAAGCTGTTTATGAGCATGGGAAACCTCCCTGGAAAAGGGAACTAATTGTCTGAGTAGGGAGCGAGGAATTTGGAGGGCAGATGCCTACTGGGGTGTCAATTGCAACCTCAGCTTTTTGTGTGAATGTTGCAGGGAAACTGGGAGATGGCAGTGAGGAGGAGCAAGTCTGGGGGAGAGCCACTCTGCCACCACACCTGTACGAAATGCATACCATACTGGATTTTCGAGACTCTGCTAAAGGACAAGTAGCATTAGGGAGAGTAAAGTTCAGTCCTCACATCCCTAAAATATTGCCGACATTTAAAACAAAGAAAAGCAACACTTACGTGAGTCCTGAATTAAACCTAGTTTTAGGAACATGTTAAAAATAAATAGTGCAGCGTGCATTTGTAATCCCTCAGAGCGAACGGCGCTTTTGTGTTGGCTGTGACTTAGCCTACACTCTCGACTCTTACATACACTGCTAGGTATGCTCATATTTATAAGAGATCAACTATTTTGTCTGAGGCAGACAACCCCTGTTTCCCCAGAAAGGTCAGTTTTCATTGCCGTAAGTTTCCCGGCTATGGGGTGTGGATGGGGGACAGCCTTGAAACCCGGCTCCCCAGGCAGTTTCCTCCTCTGGCCCTTGTCAGGCCTGAGATAACCTTTGGTGGTCCCTTTCAGTGGCAGTGCCGTATAATTCAGGTAAATTGATGCTGTGTGGGAGAAGTTTTCACAGACTCCTCATCCATTATTGAATAATTTTTCATAATAAGAGCACTTCCTAAGTCAAACAAAGCCCAAGTATGGCTCAAGAAACTGCTGTGTTGAGTGCATCAGGGTTTATTTTTCTGCTGAAGAAAATAAACTATTACTTTGACTAATAACCTCGCTGGAATGTGGGTGTAGAGTGCCGCTCAGCACGCTGCCAAAAGAAACGGATGTCCCCGTCCTTTCCAGACACACGCTCCATCTGAGGGTCCCACAAATAGGTTCTGAGGCCTGGCCTGTGTCAGAAGGGAAATTTCTAAATACTCAAAGCTGGAGAAAACCACGTTTTGTTTTGTTTTGTTTTTTTTCTTTTGGACTAGAAAACACACAAACAACCGCAAAGGTTTGTTACTAAAATACCCTTAAGAGAAATTGTTTATATTTGTGCTTAAGCTTTAGCTCTTTAATATTTTAAACTGGTAAAAGAAATGCATGTAGCGATAAAGGCATGGCAGCTAAGAGGACTGCGATGGGAGAAGGTGCCCAAGAAACTGGAGCTGGCTCTGACAGATGCTTTTCTGGTGAAGAAAACGCCATTTAGCAAAGCCTCTTGCTGAAAGTTCTCCGTTTGTCTTTCCTTCCAAAGGGACTCAGGTGGCACATACCCCTCCTCAGAAAGTGTCCATTTACTATATTTTCTATATGTTTTTCATTTTCATTTCTAGACAAATCCTTTTGAGCGACTTAAAAAAGGAGAGACCGCAAAGAGCTCTAAAGGCACGACCTGGGCATAGGTCTAATTTCTCTGTCTCAAGTGAGACGCCCAGCTGCCTGTTCTGTGTATTCTTATACCACCCAATCATACCACCTTTCTCTAATTCTTGTTTTATTCAGAAGCATCACATTTTTTGTCCAAAGGGCATTTATTTAGCAATTTTAAAATGCATAAAACTTGTTATATTCATCTTCCATCTAATAGCCTCTGATAAATGTTTTATTAACAATGAACTTCCAGCTACCGACACATTTACGTTGCCCCTCATCATTCAGCAGAATCCATTTTTGTCTGTATTAGTGTATGTGGATCTACGGAGTCTTTGTATAAAAGTTTTTCCAACAACATTGACTTTCAAGGTGACCTGTGATTACCGGGTGAATTGCATGAGATATCAGAGTAGGGCTATCTGAATATTCTTTAAAATACCTTTTTCTCACCCAAATTCTTAGAGTGAAAGGAATTCATATCATAGTTGGTGTGGAATATAGACCGATTACTCACCGTTATCATTCTTGACCTTTGTTTTCCTCTTTCATTTTTGGGGGAATTAACAAACCAGGAGTGAGTCATACAATGATAAAGTGTGTTTGATGTCTACCCCGGTTCCCTTGATTTCGGACTTTGCAGCATGTCTCCAGAACCTTCCATTACCAGTAGCTCAACCTGATGCATGCGACACGTTCTGCACGAGCACATTCGTGAAAACTTTAAAACGAAGCCGAGATGTCTGTGGGATTATAACCCTCATGTGCAGATGATGAAGCCCCAGTGTTGGACAGGCGGTGGCTTGCATAGAATTCAGAGGCTCCAGGAGGGCAGGGGACATGACCTTTTCACTCTGCAGGACCAGTGGACCCACTTATGTGGGTGCATCCTTGTCACCCTTTCTTGCTTCATTTTAGGGAAAAATTGACAATCTGAGGCATCTTAGGGGAGCCACTGGACTCCTGAGACTTCCAGAGGCCATCCGGCTTCCTAGTTACTGTTTTGTCTTCCCATCAGCTGGCCAGATGCAGGGAGCGAGCTGTCTCTTTCCTTTTTTTCTTTCTTTCTTTCTTTCTTTCTTTCTTTCTTTCTTTCTTTCTTTCTTTCTTTCTCTTTCTTTCTTTTTCTTTCTTTCTTTCTTTCTTTCTTTCTTTCTTTCTTTCTTTCTTTCTTTTCTTTCTTTCTTCTTTTTTTCTCTCTTTCTTTCTTTCCTTCTTTCTTTCTTTTCTTTCTTTCTTTTTCTTTCTTTCTATTCTTTCTTTCTTTCTCTCTCTTTCTTTCTTTCTTTCCTTCTTTCTTCTTTCTCTCTCTCTCTTCCTTCCTTCATTCCTTCCTTCCTCCCTTCCTTCCTTCTTTCTGTCCTTCCTTTTTTCCTTCCTTCCTTCCTTCCTTCCTTCCTTCCTTCTTTCCTTCCTTTCCTTTCTTTCCTTCTTTCTTTCTTTCTTTTCTTTCTTTTTTGTGTTTTGTTCCTTATTCAAGGAGGCCAGAGTGATGCTTACAGATGGGATATTCAGGTTCTCTTAAAACACAGCAGTAAGAGGTTAATACCCTAAAATATGATGTGCCATAAAAACACAAAAGTGAAAATTCATTTCTAGTAAGGCAACGATGGCAGATGCTATCAGCTGCAAAATAAGGATGGTGCAAGTCCAGGGCCGTGCCTAGGCCCTGTGTTTTTGCATCTAGGGAAACAGGCAAATGCCAGGAATGATGTTCCTATAACATCTACATAGCTTCTCTCTTAGAATAAACAGAAGCCTTAATTCTAACAACACCGTAATACTCACAAATATTTCTGAAAGAGACAGATCAATGCATACTTAATTGCAAAAAATATTATTTTTTTCTACAATTATAAGTATAGATGAAAAGGTTGGAATGTGCCATGCACTCTTGACAATCCCTGTGGTGAATGCAGAGCCTTGTCCATAACAGATTACAAACAGCAGCCACTGGTCTTGCAGGATGAATGGAAAAAGAGGAAGGTTGGAAGAACACAAAGGAACAACTTTTTGCAGAGAGTTAAACATCCCCAAAGCGGAGAGGGGCTGAGTGTTTCCGGAGGGTGCTTTGCCTGCCCCACTTCCCGACCCCAGCTTCCCAGAAGCAGTGCACGGTTTAGGAGGTTGTAAGGCTGGGCCCACTTCTAGCTGCTTCTGTTTTCTTGTGCTTCTAGGATGGTCCCTGGGCTACCTTAAATCAACACGCTTGAAAGCTGTAGAAAGTAAGGGAAGACTCATGACACAGATACCACAAAACACAGGACATGTTTTAACCTTTGAGAAATAATTAGAGCCAGAGCTGTGCTTATATCTGGGTAATTGATGTTCTCTCCAAACTAGGCCTATGGAATATCAGGCATCCCACCCCTTGCATAAGTGCTGCAACCAGGAACATGAGCATCTCCATGCTGCTTGCACAAATGTGGGGCCCTGAGCACACAGACAGACTCCCATATGGCAGTCAGGAAAACCTGCCCAAGCCCAGCCTTCCCTTACATCTACATCCCCACACAAGGACTAGGTCACCGCTGCTGCCCGATATTCCTGCACAGCCACAGCAAATATATATTGCACAGAGGTCAAAGTTTCCACCATAGTAGTCGCTGAGGACTTACCATGGACACAGCTAAGCCTACTACTATTTTAGTCTCTGTTGTTAGAGACAAGACATTGCTGCCTTTGAGTAAACAAAAATAAAATCATTCCTGTTGAAGAACTGGCAGCAGAACTATTGCCCTTGACACGTAGTTTCACTTAAAAACCAACCCTGAAAGTCTCAGTGCAAACACCCCGATTGCACGTGCAGGAGTAGCGCTGTCATCGCAGCAGGATCACACCCACATGGCGGACAGCGGGACCATAAGGATGGGTTGGGGTGTCCATGATGAAGCTGCCCAGCTTTGTGGAGCCTCCAGGCTGTGAATTCCAAAGACTGTTTCTGATAGAATTCATGTTCCCTGTTTCTAAAAGACTGAGTGATGAATACGTCTGTAAAGTAATTTGAAAAGCCATGGGATTAGAGGAACCTGCGTCCAAGGGACTTTGGTGACAAGATTTCAGGCAGCTGCAGAGGAAGGAGTAAGGAGGCAGCTTTGATGAGATGTGGAACAACCACTCAGTTCAGCGACACTCAATGCAGGCCAGACTTTTTTTAGTCCTTTTTTGAAATTGTGTTGGCTTTGTGATTTTTATTTCACACACACAAAATATGTAGTTTCCCTTTTCATCATGATATTGATATTTTAGTTCTTTGTGTCCCTTTTTTTTCCATTCCATAGGTTCAGTCAAAATCACTTTATCTGTAAACAGAATGATTAATTGATTACAAGTATGTGTTATTAAGAAAGATTAAGTTAAAGAGTATTCGACATTGGTGGTTGCACAGTGTTATAGAAATAACCCCAGCTTTCTGAAATAGACACTGTCCAAATTCCCAGGTTATAGATGAACCAAGTGACATTGTCCAGATTGTTTAAGTAGCACAGCAGACCTGGTTAGTGGTGGCTCAAGGAGGATGCCACATTGTCCTGGAGGTGGGGAAAAAGTGTGGCCCACTCATATGGGAACAGATTATCATCAATACTAATGGAAAGTGACAAGTGGGATGGAAGCAAAGTATTGGGTGATACAACAGCTTCAGGCCACAACTGTGGTGCAGTGGTCAGGAGGGGTCATTTGAGGAAGTGGTCATTGGGCTGGGCCAATTTGGAGCAGTGAGTTCAACAGACACTTCTGGTAGATATGAAGAATGTGGGAGAATAAAAAGGAGCAGAAGGTCAGCTTGGAGACCACTCACAGTGCTAGGAATTTAGTTGGGGCTTTAGTCTCATCATTCCATAGCTCATGAATTCTGCCTCACCCATCTTTCCTATCCTGCAACATCAAGACTGGCCTGGTACCTTAGATGCTAAGTCTGGGGCATTTGTAATTGATGATTGAATACTAATAGTTAATAATCAGGTTGCAGATATTAGCTGAAAGAGTTGAGGATTTGGGGAGATGACTGAGATTACTGAGGAATTCTTGCATGAGGTTGAATTTGAGAAGTGTTTTGAAGGATCAAAATGTGCTAAATGTCTTAGAAAAGCCTGCCGTAACGATATCAAACAGTATCATCACAGTTGAGAATTTTAATTTTTCAGAATTATTGATTGATGTTAGTTTGCAATATTGAAAGACTAGGACATTCTGGGGTGTGGTTAAAAAAAGTGAAATAGAATTCTTGAGAAGCTGCATTCTGACTTGGACACTGTATTAGTATTGCCTTCTGCTCTGTTTCATAAAATCATCTCGTGTTCCTGGGTAACCCAACTGTTTACACTTGTATTGTTTCATGTTTTTGATGCACAGTCATTAACTCTCCATTTTAATATCTTCTTAAAACTACCAAAAACATGTATTTGTTCTAGAATATTGTTCTTCTGCAAAATGGCACTCTCTAAAGTCATTCCTCACAATTCTATTGTGCTCCCCCCTATGTCAGGCTGACAAACAGAGTGAAAGTAAACTCAGAGTAGAATGAAAATCCCCTGTCCATTCATGCTTAGGCACGTTCTTTATTACCACATACTTAATATACAGCAAAGAGAGAAAAATTAGCACAATTAAGACCTGTTTTCGTCCTTGACCGTGTCTCCTCCAGCAGAAACAGATTCTTGTATTTTAAAATTGTTTTGTTTTCTTTTTTAAGCAAACTATTCCCCAGAAAGCCTTTTCTTGGCACAATTAATTTGTTTTCCAGTCAGCACCTATTCAAATAACAGTAATTTGTTGTTGTTTTTTTTTTTGACCCTTTAAATAAGCATCATTTACATGTTGCATCAGAAAATGCACAAAGCTGTAAACTGATAAAGTTATAGATTTTCACGGAAATTAAGAACCAGAAAGGGTCTATGAGGTTCTTTAGCTTAGCCTTTATTTGAGGAATGTTCCTAAAAATGGTAGGTCCTTGAAGATTTTGTGGGACACTCATGGCTAGGTGTGGGGTTCAACAGAGGGAAATGGGTTTTTTGTGACAGGAGTTCCCATCGCCCCGACATATCCTATGCTGCATTGGGGGGCTTTTCTCCTGGGGCGTCTCCCAGTGGAATGCCCCTGAGTGATCTCCTCAGCCAGGAGGGAAGCTGACACCCCCAGCGTGTTTTTGTTGTGCCTACCCCAAAAGCTAATCCTAGGATCCAGATCTCCTTAATCTGCATAAAGCCCTCTCGTATTCACACTGAGAGAATGCACTTTGTTCTCCTCTGAAGTGGCTGACAACCAGTCAAATAGCTTCTCAATTGGGAGTTGATCTTCTTATGAATGATCAGAATGTACCTGCTCTAAGCAGCCTGTGTTCTTCAGCGTTTATAAAGCAGAGTTCTATGGGGCTCTCATGATGGATTAGAAAGGACTGATCCTAATGCTTCCTGCCCATTGCATGAAGCCAGAGGTGGTTTGTTTAAGAACACTTCGGAGAAAGTGCTCCATTTGAAGAAAGGGTCTGAGGTGTCCTAAAAAGCCCAAATTCAGCTAAATGCATTCTCTGCTTTTCCTCTTAAGTTTCAATTGGACTGATTTACATCAAGAGTTTTTCTACCCTCTGTCTCTTTGCTTTTCTTAGGTATAAACTTGTCCCAACGAGGTGAAAACGCCGACTCTTCTGGAATTAGGGCATCTCACCCTTCCGATTGCCTCGTGAAGCTCTCGAGGCCTTACCTTTGCAACACACCCTCTGACGGGACTCACCACTGTGTTTAAGAGCTGGGACTTGTGCCCTTGTTCACAGCTTCTCCTTGAAGGTAAATGCTGCTCTTGTTTTTTGTCTCATGGTGGCCCCACGCCCATGCTGCTGGTTTTCCAGAGTCCCTGGTTGGAGATAAGATCCAGAAACCTTCCTCAGTGCCTGGCACTGAGCCGTGATCTGCATAAATGGAAGGAGAATCTTACATTCCTGGGTGTTCTCCACGTTCCCCCCTTTATGGTGTCCACATCTCACCAGGACTCGCTGGCTGAGGGTACATGTGTGGTCACTGCTCTAGAGCTAAGGCATTGCTCAGGCCTCCTTGCCCTCATCTGCCAAAGCGGGGACCACAGCTCCCCTTTGTCGTCTTCCTTGAGGTTCCTACAGCATCCTCCCCGCCAGGCCCCAGCTGCTGAGCTCTTCCCATGACAGCAGTGGAGGACTCCGCCCTGCCATCTACCCAACACACCCATCCTGACTCCACCAATCCTGCCCATGTTAGGCCCTCTGCATGCCTCCAAAGCCACAGTCTTCATGCATCCAAGTGGCCTTTTGGGCCCCATAGAGGCCAGTATCAGGGCCTCCTCCCTTCTTTATGACAACCATCATCACCAGGATGGGCGTGGGCCAGGCTGCTGTTCTCTGCTCCCTTCAGAAGGGGGTGCACTGTCCACCATTATCCTGAAGCTCTCTTTGTCAGGAGGCTCACACAGGAGTGAGGGGCCGGAAGGTGGCCAACTCGCCATCCCCTTAGGCTGACCTGCCTACCTCTCCCATGGCGGTCGCCTGTTCTTAAAAGATGCTCCTCTGGGCCTTGTGCAATGGGAATTCTGACGGGACTGTGGCCATGATGTGCCCAGTCTTCTGGGCTACCTAATCTGCATCCCAGGGCTCAGCTGAGGCCTACAGGATGCTTCACATCATAGAGGGCTGTGGGCTCTAGGACAGAGTGCGTGGAAGATGCTAAGGATGAAAAGAAGCATGCAGGGGCTGCCTGGGGGCTGTGGAACTAGTGGGTCCTGAAGACCAGATTTCTCATGCATCCAACAGGGCAGCTTAGCATGAACAGGGGTAGAACCCAAATGGTGGGATAGACTGACACATTCCCTATGATGAAAACTGTGAATGGTTTTACCTCAACATGGAGCCAGAAACAGGGAGAAGCTTCTAGAAAGAAGAGATGAGGGTGCATTTGGGGGGAAGCAGAAATAAAGGCATATAGTTGTGAAGCAGACAACATTTTGAACCTGATATACCTCAGACATTCAGGAAGTTTTTCATTCACAGAAGACACTTGACTTTAAAACATATTGATATTATATGTAATAACTCAGATGAAATAGTCTTCTGCTCCTGAAGTGATGTTGAATAAAGACCCTAAAAAATGTATTGTCTTTGCCTTGGAATCCTTTAGATGTGTCTTTGGGTGGCTTACGGGAGAGACTTGAAACCGTGGCCTCAGTGCTGACCCACAGTTTCCCCATGCAGCCGGGCCTGGCTGCTCATGAATGATGCCATCGCAGCCTCTCCTTTATGCTGTCAGTCTTTATAGAAAATTCCCACTCCCTTAAAATGACACTTAACTTCTGACCCTCATAGAATCAATGTCTTTGACAAAGATAAAGATTTGTATTAGGACATGGGTTCTTCTGTGGAGACCAGCATCAGAATAGATGGTGAGCGGTTCACACTCTCCATGCTTCGTCCTGCTCAGAGAGACTCGGATCCACCCTCTGTGCAAGGAATGCTCTCCACATGGGGACCCCCTAGACACAGACAGGATAAGTGAGCCTCTGGATCCCACAGCAGGTGAAGCTTGTGTTTACTTATTTGTGTTTACTTTATTTTATTTTTCCATAAGTTGTTGGGGTACAGGTGGTATTTGGTTACATGAGTAAGTTCTTTAGTGGTGATTTGTGAGATTTTGGTGTACCCATCACCCGAGCAGTATACAATGCACCATATTTGTAGCCTTTTATCTCTAGGCCCCCTCCCACTCTTCCTCCCAAGTCTCCAAAGTCCATTGTATCATTCTTACGCCTTTGTGTCCTCATAGCTTAGTTCTCACATACCAGTGAGAACATACAATATTTGGCTTTCCATTCCTGAGTTACATCACTTAGAATAATAGTCTCCAGTCTCATTCAGGTCACTGAAAATGCTGTTAATTCATTCCTTTTATGGCTATGTAGGATTCCATCATATATATATATGTATGTATGCATTTCTTTATCCACTCATTGATTGAGGGATATTTGGTTTGGTTTCACAATTTTGCAATTTTTAAATTGTGCTGCCATAAACATGCATGTGCAAGTATCTTTTTCAAATAATGACTTCTTTTCTGCTGGATAGATATCCAGTAGCGGGATTGCTGGATCGAATGGCAGTTCTACTTTTAGGTATTTTTTAATGTTTAAACCTCCTACCTGTAAGACTCTCCAAGCTCTTCAGACATTAGTGGCTTGAGAGTGGGACGCTTCTATCTCTGGAAATGGCTAGAAGCAACACCAGCAAAACATGGTATCTAGATGCAGATGCCTGTATGGGAGACTTACGCAGCAGCTTTCAGAGTTTGAATCGTGAACCACAGAAAACAATGGATTCTGCACCGTGGCCTGCTTCTCGTCAACAAACAGAGAGCTGGAGCAACACTCACTCTGTGAGGGATACCTACACTCACTTTGTAGCACGCACACTGTAGATTTTATTCTGATTCACTCAAATAAAAGGCTACCAGTCTAAAAAATGTCTTGACAAGTGATACTCCACAGCTAGACAAACCCAAGTTCATTGCTCAAATGAGCAGAAATTTTAGATTAAACCAGTGGAATATTTAAGAAACAAAACCCTGTGTAAGGAAGTGCGGCTTAAAGTCCCACATGAAATAGCTAGTAGATTTAAATGGTGGGCATGCTGGTCTCAAGGGTTAATTTTATTTTCTTTGAGATATAACTCAGATACCATGAAACTTACTGTGTTTAGGTGTGCAATCCAGTAGATTTTAGATTTTAGTACATTCACAAACTTGTGCAAGCAATGCAACTGTCTAATTCCAGAACCCTCTAGTCATCCCCCTAAAAAACTCTGCACCTGTTTAATTTTACAGGGTGTCTAGAGTGTCTGAGATCATTTATGTGACCATAATATTTATTGAGAAGTTTTGAGAATTTTTTGTAGGCTCTGAAGTAGCTAAAGTGTAATAGGGACATTTCTACTGAAAATTGCCTTTCAAAATGTACAGGTTTAGGGTGTAAATATTTAACATTGTTAAAGAAAAGCCAATTGTTTTCATTTCTGATATCTATATTCACACAAATGACCAGCTAGCACTTAGAGCATGAAGTATGCTGCCGGCGAAGTCTCCTGGAGGCCACTAGATTCAAATGTTGGCAGAAGTATTATCTTGGCAGATACTAAGTGTGTAAGAAATGCCATTAAAGCTAGGAAAGCAAGACATTCATTGACCAATAACAATTATGGATTATCTATTTGTGCAGCTCAGAGAATGTGTCTCCTCTGCCTTTTTTCCTGAGCTACCAAGAGAATTAATTTAATTCAAGTTCTGTCTCATAATTTCAAGTCAGACCACCCTCTGGGCATCAATCCCAGGCCGGCTTTATCAACAGCGACAAAACTCTGACAGTTTGAAGCTTGCATCTAAAAACACACAGTGAGTGAAGCTTTCAAAAAGAGCGAGACATTGACTTTCAAAATAGCTCTGTCTATTGCATGCAATCTTGATAAGGGAACTTCGCAATGAAGCATTTGCTGGGTGGGTGACTGATAGCAAAGCTGTGCTTCCTGGGGAAAAATGTGGCATCTTCAGTTTACATCAACTCACTCTCATCTGAGACAAAACTGTAAGTAAAAGGCAAAAGTTTACCCTCTACTGCGTTGTTATGGACCAGGATGTTTCTTCTCATGCTCTTTAAATGAAAGAAAGTAGCTGGGTTCACTATTGGAATGCCAGGGAGTTCAGGTGCTATTGTTAGAATGACTTCCTGGTGGCACAGCCATGGCCAAGTGACCTTGTTTCCACGAGAATCCGTGGTTTTATGCTTAGGTCTAGATCATTCTCTCGTCAAACGATGAGGTTCAGGTCAGCTCCTCGGGGCCAGCAGTGACCTTTCTGGGGAAGGCAGTGGCTGCCTGCTATCCTATTACTTCTGAAGACCTCGTGGTAAAGTTTCCTAATTGAGAAATTTCCCTCTATTTGGAGAGAATTTACACACATACCAGGAATGGCTTTGGGGAGCTATTTCCCTGCCAGGGAGTCGATTTAAACAACAAAAAGTCAAATCATCCTGCCCTTTTTTTCCTGTTCGCTGCCTGCTTGTGGGGCCGCATGAAGGCTCAGAGCTATCAAATGAAGAAAAATGGGCCTTTGGCTTATAACTATATTGGCACCCCCATTCCCCCTGCATGGAAGTTTTCATAAGAGGCCTGGCAAATGGTTTTAAAATAGCTGTGGTATCTGGCAGGATGGAGTGTGCACAGCCTAGAAGTGTTGTTTCCATTTCATTCTTCAGCTGTGCGTCCCTGCCGCGATGGATGCCAGATAGAGCCTGCTTGCCTGGGATAGGGACAGATGCCATTGGAAACAGGTCAGGTAAACTTGAGCTGCTAGATTCACCCTGATGAAACTCATTAGCTCCTGGCTCTCTGAGCACTTCTTTTCAAAGCTAACACTCTGGGCTTTCAAAGAACGGATTCCTGTTGCAAGCTCGCCCAAAGCTGGCTACCAAAAGCCATCACATTTACCCCTCTTTGCTCCCGGTGATTCACAGAGAAGGTACTGGACACACATTTTAAATATAAGCTTTTGCTACATCTCTCTTGTCTGCTTATGAAGACACCAGCCGTGGTTGGTTAGAGGCCTGGGAGCTACCATTTCTGAAGTGGAGTTCCACTGCACATTTTCAGGAGGAGTGCTGGCCCGGAGGGAGGGGGCACAGCAGCCCCCTTGCCGTCCCTTAGTCTGGCCATGGTAGCCACTTTTCCTACGTGTCAGCTACTCAGTACTGCCATCAGTTACTGAAGCTTCAAATGCAGTACACCGATTTGAGTTTTGGCCAAAGTTACGGCAGTGATTTTAAGGCAAGTTCGTAGAGAAGTCTTGACTCCTGAGATGAACCATTTTTTCGATAGGTGAATATGTTCTAAGAACAAAATTTGAGAATATTGAAAATGTGATCTGTTGGTGTTTACTAATACAATTTTAGACATTTTAGAAAAAGTGCAGAGCTCTTTGTTTTAAAATCATCACAAACACAATAAGAACAGGAGAATAGAAACCAAGGTTTGATATCCATACTTGGTGCCCATGTAAGCTGGGGCTGATCCAAACCGATCAATATCTAACTAAAAGAATTATTTTGTTTGATGTATAAAAATAAGATTATGTAATTAGAATTGGATAGGCCAGAGCTTGAATCTTTTCTCTGCCATTGTTTATCTAGGGGCTGAGTTTCACTTTTATTATTGGTCAAATGTGGGATCATGTTATTTATTTTGTAATGTGATTGTAGAAACAAATAAGAAAGCTCCTCACATGATATATAAACCACCCAGCAAATAAGATGCAGTTGTACTTTTGTATTTTTGTTTCCTTTTTTTTTTTTTAGAGACAGGGTCTCACTCTGTCACCTAGGCTCAAACTCCTGTGCTCAAACAATCCTCCCACCTCAGCTTTCTGAGTAGCTGGGACTACAGGTGCATGCCACCACACATGGCTAATTTTCCAAAAAATATTTTAGGGATGAAGTTTTGCTATGTTGCCCAGGCTGGTCTAAAATTCCTGGGTTCAAGCAATCCTTCCACCTCAGTCCCCTAAAGTTCTGGGGTTACAGGTATGGGCACCCGCACAAGGTCCCAATTACACCCTTGGAACTCACATCAATTCACTGGAATATCACCATGATTGTCCTTAGTTCAAAGGCCAGTAAAGACATATTTATCACAAGCCGTAGCCTCCAATTAAACATATATTTGAAGCCAAGATCCATCATTTCTTCCTTTGGAGAAGCTGTCACCTGTCTAAGAGTCTAGGAAGGTTTAATGAATATGCAATCTCAGAACTCTCACCTTTGAGAATTACAAAAATGTACCTATTTGCTTGTGCACTCTCTCCTGACCTGATCTGCCACATCACGTACGGCCGAGGGGTCTGTGGGCTCCGGACAATAGTTCCAGGTAGCCCAGATGGGAGGGTCCAGGATGGGCAGCTGCTGCTGTGGAATCTGAGGCTGGTCGTAGGAAAAATGGGGCTTAACGATGGGCAATGTGCTGGGCTCCTGGATGGAAAGAACAGCTACAAGGAGACAGCAAACCCTGGTGTGAAAATGCCCACTTGGCAAGAGGGGTGGGACTCACTGACATTCACAAGGTCATCTGGAGGCCATTCCCCAGCCTCTGTTGGATGTGCTGCCTGCCCCGGGCCTGCCCCGGGCTTTCAGTTTGTGTTGCTTTTCCCGAACGTCAGGGCTGTGGCTGTTTCTGCAGAGCAGTTGTGGAGGGAGCTGCGGGCCACTCCCCACTGTGCTCTGCAGGGCTTTGCCTGGACCTTTAGGGAAAGTCTGGCCACCTGGCCCAGCCTTGTCTATGCTTCAGTGAAATAGTCGCTCCTAGAGTGAGGCGCACGATGCACATATAGGCCAACTCACCCTGGCAGGGCGATGAAGTCGTGCTCCTTGGCGTGATTGTCATGCCTTTCAGCTGCAGGCAGAGCCCAGGCCAGGAGGAAAGGAGGGGCAGCCCAGGCAAGGCAGATGTCTCTCTTTCCTACCGCAGAAAGGGAAGACTCCCAGTGAATGGACCCTATCTGCACTTGGCTGTGACTTTCCACCAAAGTCAGGATTCTCCTCTTCTCTAGAAACCCATCATTTAGGTAGGCTGAGAAGTTTGAAGATGTATAGCAAATCTCTTGCATGATTTTATATTTCTGAGATTTGAAAAAAAAAAAAAAGGCCAGGCATGATGGCTCACGCCTGTAATCCTAGCACTTTGGGAGGCCGAGGTGTGTGGATTGCCTGAGCTCAGGGGTTTGAGACCAGCCTGGGCAATGTGGTAAACTCCTGTCTCAAGTAAAATACAAAAAATTAGCCCTGCGTGGTGACTGTGCCTGTAGTCCCAGCTACTCAGGAGCCTAAGGCAGGAGAATCGCTTGAACCCGAGAGGCGGAAGTGGCAGTGAGCTGAGATCTCGCTACTGCACTCCAGTCTGGGCGACAGAGTGAGACTCTGTCTCAAAAACAAAAACAAAAACAGAAAAACATAAAATAAGAAAGACTCTAAGAAGAAAATGTCCATAGAGTTGTGACAGTCTTCCCTCAAATGGCCATGGGAAGCTGAGTTCATCTGCTGTTTGCATTAGACGAAAACAAGGGTGCTGTGTGAGCTTTGTTAGTTCTGGGGTTCCTATGGCTAGCTCCTAAAATATGCATGAAGCCTGTATACACATTTGCAACTTGGAGTTACCATTTCTACTAAGTCTCAGGGTTAAAAAAATACGTAATCGTTACATGAAATGGGTGTTTCTTTTGGCAAAATAAAAATCTGAAAGATACTAAAATTACACAGTTCATTTCAACCAGATGCTGGCGAGTCCTTCCTCAGAAATCCGGTCCTTGCACTGCCTGGGAATACAAACAGATGCTCTGTGGCACTTCATTATTGGATCGCAAGCACATTGATGTTTCATAAAGGGCATTGTAGAGTAATGTTTGCCATGCTCCGTGCCAATTGTGGGCTGAGATTGCTACAGCATCATGGAACAGATGGAAGTTAAAGTCGTCGCTAAGCTCCAGTCTCCACTTCTTTTGATGAAGAGCTCCAAAGATAGCTTTCAGTGAACTTTCAAAGGTAACTTTCTGGGCTTCTAAAATGCATAAAATTTATGGAGGGTATTGCACTAAAGCATGAGAAATACTTAGGTACGCCTCTTATGTGTCATCTTTTGGGGACTAGACTATGTGCAGGCTTATTGGTAAAGCTCTTTTCTAAGTAATGTGTTTGTGCACCCTCGGTTTAGCTATCATTTCTGAGACTATCTCCATTTTCCTTGCCTCCATGAAAAGGAAACTTTGCTGGAAGGTTTCAGCAGGTGGAAGTGGCTGTATGCAAGCCTGTGGCGTTCTGCTAGCAGGGCGCTGCTTGCAGTCTCACTTAGCGACTAGAGTAATGGGTAGATCTGGCATTAGGGGAGATAAAAAGAGAATAATTTATTTTCATGAAACTCTCAACCTCATTGTACTGAAGAGCCCACACAGCAGTGCTTAAGAGCCTGTGGGTTAGAACTTGTCAAAATCGGATTTAAAGTCCTGATTCTGATACGCACACCCTCGGCGACCCCTGTAAGTTGCTGGCTATTAATATTTCTGAGCTTCAGTTTCTGTGTCTACCATTTAATAATAATCCTGACTACACAGGGTGGTTGAGTGGTTACATGGAAAAACACTTCAAAAACATTGCATGAGATGGCTGGAGACTGTACCTATGGGCTCTCACTGCCGTGCACACACACACGTGTGTGTGTGTTTTCACAAGCATGCCCAAATATGCATAAAATACCAAATACGACCAAGAAGATAAATATCTAGCATTCCAGAAGCTGTTCTTTACCACAGCTCTCATTTCCTATTTCATACAACTTTTCCTCACAGACAGGCAATTTCTTTTGTGAACAGAGTTCTCCTTATTGGATAAAGAGGCACTATTAGCATAATCCAAACACTTCTAATCCACTCATGTTTTAGCCACGCCATGCTTTTGATCCACTTCTATAAAGATCAATGGAAAGGAACACCTCGGCCCTCATTCCAGTGGGCTTTTTCCCTCTGGCTTAACTGTCCGTGAAAATATCACTTTCAGTCTTGCCTGGGATCAGAACCTGGAGCTGTGATGTCCACAGCATCCTCCCCTGTGGCAGGACGGATATCCATCCCTTTCTCTCAAGTGGAACACCAGCATGTTCAAAAATCAAAAGCATAAGGCACAGAAAGACAAATATCATGTGTTCTCACTTATGTGTGCAAGCCCAAAATTGTAATCTCATGGACGCGTAGAGTAGAATGACAGGCCCCAGTGGGTCTGCTGAGACGGGGGTGTGTGGGGAGGGTTGGTGAATGAGAACAAACCTGCAGTCAGAGGGAAGGAATGAGGTCTAATGTTCCACAGTACCGTACAGGGGGTGACTCTACAGTTAACAACAATGTATTGTGTATTCCAAAATAGCTAGAAGAAAATATTTGAAATGTTCCTAACACAAATAAATGATAAATGCTGGAGGTGATGGAGACTCTAAATACTCTGACGTCATCACTATACATTCCACGCATGCATCAAAACAGCCTGTTCCTCCTCCCCGCGAATCTGTGCAAACATTATGCTTCAATACAAACTACAAAACAATCCCATCTGGAAACAGGTGAGTGATGTCTGTCTTGGCATTGGAATGTGTGGTTCGGGAGGACAGTGGCTGGGGAAGGAGAACTGTCACTCAGCTTCTGGCCCAAAGAAAGGGACCACAGTGTCTAGGAAAGAGACGGAGGGGCTCCTGTCCAATGGTGTCCTGCATCCCAACCTGCCCCTTTTGTTTCCGTGTCAAGGAACTGAGATGGAATGACCCCACCTGTCAGTTCACTGGAGCTGCCATGCCCTGATATTGATGTGAAAGGGGTATGCTAATGTCCCAATGAGAAATACTTCGACATTCTGACTGAAGCTCCTCTGTGGCAGGACAGATAGCCAAGACTATGCTGAGATTGCTTAGAAATGTGCTTTTCTAGAACATAGATTTTGTCATCAAGTTGCATCATTATCCAGTAATCATATGTATTATTTTAATAACTAAAATTGTTTCTCCCCGCTCCTGCCAAGTTTACTTCATGAGTGTAAACAGCATGAGCCGGAGGGTTAAACTGGGGTTTTCCGTCAATTATGGTCTTTAGTATTGTGCACTAAATATAGTTAAAGTTCAATGAAAGTTTTGTTGAATTGAATTACTAACTCAATTTATATCTGTATACATATATCAGTATGTTTATGCCAGTACCCGTGTCTGTATCTATATCTACAGTTCTGTATGTATCAATATCTATACCTATCTATATCAATACCTTTATAATTATCTACATAAAATCAATACCTGTATATCTATATCTATACTTAAATGTATCTCTCTCTACATGTATCTTTATCAGTACATCAGCACCAATATCTATGCCAATATACTATACTTGCCTGTATCTGCATTGGTATATTTATCAATATCTGTACCAGTGTAAATATCTACGTGATCTATACCTCCACCCATGTCCACACTCACATCCACATCCACTTCCACATTCACACACCCACACTCACATCCACATTCACATCCACACACTCATCCACAGTCACATCCATATCCACACTCACATCCACACTCACATCCACACCCACATTCACACCCACATCCACATCCACATCCACACCCACACCCACACTCACATCCACATCCACATCCACACCCACATCCACACCCACACTCACATCCACATCCACATCCACACCCACATCCACACCCACACTCACATCCACATCCACACTCACACTCACATCCACACTGACATCCACACTCGCCCACACACTCACATCCACATCTCTACCTCTATGTGCAGTGGCTTCATGAACTTGATGTTTGTAAAAGTCATACCCAAGGAAAGGGCTACTAATTCCTGTTTAACAATTGGCCTTTTAAGAGATAATTTTCTTCTTAACACTGGTTTCGAGAAAAATAGTCTGCATTAGAGGCACAGGATTTTAGAGACAAGAAAATAGTCATTCCAGTGACTACGTCCACAAAATATTGGAGAAACGTGTTTCATCCATGTACATGTATTTGGAATGGGGACCTCAGGGTATGTTGGTATCTCAGCCACCGAGCCATGGCTGGCCTTGTCCCCAGCTCGCAGTGCTATCCATGGTCAGCAGGTCACTGCTGCTTACTCCTTGTAATACCCAGCTCTGGTGTTAAAGACACTTCACCTCCGTGTGCATCAGGGGCTGGGAGCTCTGCATCTTAGCTATGCTACAGAGCTTCAAAATGCAATCAAAAGGAAATCTACAGGTACCACTAAAAAGGAAAAGCAAACTCCAGGAAACACTGAGACACTTTTAGAGTTTCTCTGGGAATTTTACTAGGTGAAATCACTTACATCTGTCTACTAGAAACTTCCCCTGGGAGTGTTAATGCCATTTTTTCCTCTCTTCCCCTCAATGGACATCAGGGATCAATCCTCGGAGCCCTTCATTACTTGACACGGGAACCCAGATGTGAGCGTGATTAGCGGTGTTTAGGTGGAGCGCTTCCTGGGACAAGGCTGTGACCCATGGTTGCATTAGTCCGCCAGGCCGTCAAACCGGGTGTTCCTCCCATGCTTTTTCAGGCAGAAAATCTCTTAAATTGAATAATTGTCCTTTTCCAGTCCTCAGTGAGGCCAGAAATCACTAGAAATCTCATTTAAACTTTCCCTCCTCATTCTCAAGCAAATTTACAACAGCGGCCGGTACTTTTGCAAGATCGCTGGAGAGAATTCATCATCAGAATAGAGATATTTCTCTCCATTGTTGAGCCAACTACCTTCCATCAATTTTTTCATCATTTCACCCATCTTATTATGACCTTGCTTGGATAAAAAAGCCCAGCTCTAACTCTTTCTTTCTGCCGGCAGTGCCTCCCCGTGTATGATATGGTTAATATTGATTATAAATCACAATCAACTCTGCAAGTCCCGCTCATCCCCCTGGATTCCTCTTGCCCACCCCCTACAGAAACTATTCTCTGCCCTTCACCTGCTGTGAAATGCTGTTTTGAATATTTCTCCTTTAAAATGGAATCACCACTTCCAATTGTATTTATCTAGATTCCAAAACCATCACGATGACTTCACGTCAGTGCCAGCATAGAGCCGTGGAATACAGTGAGCGCTCTCTGCTGCTGACAGCAATAGCAGTGATCTAATTTACCCGGCAACTGGAGGAAATTCTCTGTACAGGCTCTGGGTCCCTTTGGATTAGTGACTTCAAGGTCAACTGGAGGAGAAAGGAGGCAAGGCTGAGGGTCACCCTCTCCTGTCTCATTTGCATGCTCTTGAATATATGGTTTTAAGAAACATGGTTTTTGATCTACGATGTAAAAATTCTTCAATGATTTTTTGTACAGATGTGCAGAATACAGGAATGAAATAAAATATTGACTATTTGTGGCCTCACTTTTTTTTTTTTTTTCAAGCTTTCTCCAGTGATGCTAAATTCAACTTTGGTCACTTGGGTTTTTAACGTTGCTTTAAAAATCGCAATCACAATTAGCTCCTCCAAGGCTGATGTGATTGCAGGCACATTATTCCTGAGGCTAAAGATATAGTCATTTTCCCATCTAGCTGACTTTAGCATAAAAATACAATTGAATCATAAGCAATGGAATTTTATCTATTCAACGCTCTTCTTTCTCAACTAGAGTTAATAATGCTAGATTTTACTCTTTCCTCCTAAATAACATAAAATATATGTTTCGTGCACGTCTGTGTGAAGAGACCACCAAACAGGCTTTGTGTGAGCAATAAAAGCTTTTAATCACCTGGGTGCAGGCGGGCTGAGTCCGAAAAGAGAGTCAGAGAAGGGAGATAGGAGTGGGGCCGTTTTATAAGATTTGGGTAGGTAAAGGAAAATTACAGTCAAACGGGGTTTGTTCTCTGGCGGGCAGGAGTGGGGGTCGCAAGGTGCTCAGTGGGGGAGACTTTTGAGCCAGGATGAGCCAGGAAAAGGACTTTCACAAGGTAATGTGATCACTTAAGGCAAGGACCGGCCATTTTCACTTCTTTTGTGGTGGAATGTCATCAGTTAAGGCGGGGCAGGGCATTTTCACTTCTTTTGTGATTCTTGAGTTACTTCAGGCCATCTGGGCTTATACATGCAAGTCACAGGGGATGCGACTGGCTGTCATGGAGCAGCCAGTACCAGTACTTCAGGCAGCCGCCATGGGTTTAAAGAAATAAAAACAGGAAACATCAGGCATTTGGAAGAGAGAATCTGGAAGATGTGTTTGCCGCTGAGCAACCGTGAGCGTGAGGAAAGCATGGCACAAGGGGCCACAGCTGCAGTCCTCATCAGGGCCTGTGTGGACACTTCTAGTTCAAGGGACAGAGGCGGTGGGAGTGGAGGGACGACCAAGAACCACAACAGAGGCTTCCTTATGTCCTTTTACCTCCAAACAAAAACAAAGCAAAACAAGCAGGCAAAATGCTTTCTCAAGGCAAAAACTGCCTCTAATCAATAAGCACCTCCCTTTTTCTGGATTTCCAGGGAACAAATCTGAAAGTCCCTAGGCCTGTTAGGAAAGGCGGCAATGCCACCTGGGCTTGCTTGCTTCTCTGGCTAAGATTCATGACTGCCTAGCAGAGGGGCCATGAGATCCATGTAAATGTCCTCTTCAGGCAGTTTTGAAGGGAAAGCATTCTTTGAGCTTTGGGTAAAATTGTGCAGATCATAGTATTTTAGAATGGGGTAGTCATCTTGTGGGTCATCCAGGCCAACTGTGCTAGGTGCAGTCACAGAGAAGGTAAGTGTCTATGTGGCAGTGGGACTCAGAGCTGGCTCTGCAGCTAAAGCCTCAAGCTCCTTCAAGATCTGATCATGATGACGGGGTTGGTTCATTCCCACCAGTTCTAAGGGTAAACGCTGCATTTTCCTGCAATGAATGAGACTTTAATCCAGGCATCTGTGCTGCAGTCTATTGAGATAATCACTCTCAGGTCAATTGCGGCTGCCCTAGGCTTCTGAGAAGGTTCTGGAACTTACAACAAAGGACAGATTGTCTGAGCCTCCCAGGCTTGGGCCCGGGGTGACAGGCAACCATCTCCTGCCTCTGGAGTGGATGTGTTGGGTGAAAGGTTGGCAGATGAGACCTGCTTCCTCAACCGATACGCTCACACCCCTGGTTGGAAGGACCTTCAGCAAAGTGGCTAGCTCTGGCCAGCCCATCCTGCTGTTTAAACTCTTCTTAAGGCCATCAAGTCTCAGGGAAAGGCTGGAGATCCTTATTGGCTACAGAACCTTTGAGAATCTAATGAGACATTTACACACTTTCCACGGCTCACAGCTGGCTTGAAGTCCACTAGTCTCCTCTTCTAGCTCCTTGAGGGAGACTGCAAAGGCCACTTGTCTTTTCAGGAATGCAATTTCCCCCCTTACAAAATAAAACTTTTGCTTCAAGTGACTGTGAAGGACTGTCCCACTCACCATAACATGATTCTAAGGGGAAGTCTCAGCTCGGCTTTCCACATCTGTTTGAGAATTGACACTCAGAATGTATTTTGGAGCTCAGTTCTCCTATGGAGAGCCTACTAAAGCAAAAAACTGCGTAATGAAAAAGGTGACTATTTTTGTAAGTGCAGATCTATGTTGTGACATCTCACCCACATAAACTGCAGGCAACCATGGGAGATTTAGTACCTCCAAGTGGGAAGGTAGGCCGTGTGGTAGAGTGAGTCTGGTTCAAAAAGGCTAGCTCTGAATTTACCAGCTTTGTGAACTTAGACAAGTTACTCACCCTCTCTGAGCCTTGTTTCCTCCTTTATAAACTAGAGAATAGAATCTTCCAGGGTCATTGTGAGGAATAACAGAGAAACTGCATGTGAAATACATAGTGCCTTGCATGGCACTTACTAACCCCCCAGTAAATACTAGATGTGATGATGGTGATGATGAAGCTGTTACAATCATGATTTTTCATAGAAGAAACAAGTGTACTCAATATACTTTTTAGGAAGAAAATGAGAGTCTGCAAACGTTAACATAGAGTAGTGAAAGGGGTTTCAGATTTCAGAGAGAGACTTGAGAGGGGTGGGAACGGCTATGGGCTGAAAACAGCAGGGCCTGCACCTCACTTTATTTTCTGTGAGTGACAGACTGGACGCAACCAGAGAGTGTGACCTCAAAGGTCTGCCTGGAGACAGCAGCATTGTTGGAAAAGAATGTGAAAAACAGCTTAAGAAGAGAATCAGAAAGGCACACATGGGGCTGTTACATTTGGGTAAGCAAATGTTTTAAAATTGTGGGTATGTTAAACATGAGATTAAAGGTAATTTTAATTTTGCTATTATTTCAGGTAAAAAAAATGGTAAAAGTAGAACGGCATCATCTTTTTAAAAGTAAAAAATAAGCTTAATGTTTTCTCTAAAAGTGAGGTGCCAAAATGTCATTGAACATGAGCAGTTAATCTGCTCTCTTAACCAGAGTGCTCCGCCTGTTGTCACTACAACACTGAGAGCTCATGTGTTCTTCAATGACTCAATGAAGACCTTACATTCTATCTTAATGAGTACATTAAAATTCTTAAAATCGGAACATGAACCAATGATATATAAAATAGATTAAATAATATGCATTTATTGTTTAGCATTCTTTCCGTTAATTGTAAGCTTTAAGAACATGTCCAGATTCTAAAGGAAAAAAAAATTGTCGATGTTATTGTCCTGATGGATTCTTTCAAATGCAAATTTTCCATGTCGTGTAGCCGTATGTGTGTTAATGTTCACCTTTGAAAATAAACAGATCTAAAGTGGTGTAGGTGTTGGCAGTAGTCACCACCTCTATTATACATTCAAAGCACCAGCGTCTTGCATTTCTTCATATGAGCAATTTCCTGCTGTGTTTCTTGATATTTTGCAGAAGTTTTCAATAAACAATATAAATGAAAGATAAATGGTGCAAATGAAGAAAGCTTCTGGCTATTCAGTAGCACTAAACATGCCATGCTTTTTATAATGCCATGGTTTGGGGATTTCATTGTAAATACACAATTATATTGAAACGAGGAGTAAAGTTTCTTCTTCTTCTGTTTAAAGTGGAAAATCAATGTGATCAGTATTTTAAATTACACATTGTTTGAGAAACAAGTAAATTACTGACTGTTTCATTTGGTTTCTAAATGGCCCTGAATGTGCTGGGTGAGCAAAATTGGCTTAGGCAAGATTAGAGGGGATTTCTGTGACAGGGAAAGATGCTATTTGTAATTATGTATTTTAACTTGCCTGGGTATAAAAACATCTGATTACCTCACACTTAGCAAGGAAGCATTTCCTTGGCTGTTTTGTTCAAAGTGAACATACTTAAAATACATTGCATGGCTGAAAAAGAAACTCTACAACTGAATCTTGAAGACTGAGTGGGACTTTCACTTTCAATGAAGTGAAGAACTTTCCACAGTGGACCAGACACAAGGGATCCAGCCTGATTCCCCTGCCCCTGCGGTCCTCTTCCACTGCATTGGTACTCACTGGGCCCTGAACTTCAGCAGAGCTGCCTTCCTTTAGTTCCTTAAAAGTGTCAACCTTCTCTGCCATAAGGCATCCCTCACGCTGTTTCTTCTGTCTGGGGTACTCTGCCTCTTGCACTCCAGGGCTCAGTTTTGATGTCACTTTCCTGTCCACCCCAGAGCAACCTTGACCTGGTCTCTGATTGTCTCTAGATTTTATATGTCTTTTATGTGATGACTTCGTAAGGCCCCACATTGCTTTCATAATGTTTATCACCATTGTGATCTCTAACTATGTGTGAACTTATATATCAAATGTGTGCACCTCCACAAACCTCAAAGCCCATGAGTTTACTACTGTGTGCATGCCCAGCTTAACACCCGATAATAGAAGGTGCTCGATTGATGGATGAATTGAGAGTGGGTGGATGGGTGGTTTGGTGAAAGGGTGGCTGGCTGTCTGGATGGATGGATGATTGGGTGGATAGTGGATGAGTGGATGGGTGAATGGCTGGATGGGGTGGATGAGTGGGTGGTTGGCTGGCTGGCTGAATGGGTGGATGGATGAGTGGATGGATGTTTGGGTGCATGGGTGCATGGGTGCATGGGTGCATGGCTGGCTGGATGGCTGGATGGTTGGGTGGATAGTGGATTGGTGGATGAGTGAATGGCTGGATGGGTAGATGGGTGGGAAGCTGGGTGGATGGCTGGCTGAATAGGTGGGTGAATGGGTGGATGGGTGGATGGTTGGATGGATGGATGGATGGATGGATGTGTGGATAAAAACTGAGGAGACTTTAGAAGAAGCAGAGAAAATAAATATTTAAGATCACCCAAGGGAAATCAAACTTAACCAAGTGGAAATTTAGAGAAAGACAATTCACGTTTGCTCAGTTAATCTAGATGTAGTCTATGTTCTTCTTTTACTCTCTCTTTTCTTCTCTTTTTTTTTTTCTTTCACAAATTGAAACAATTGCTTTTTGGAAGCTTGACAATACTTTTTGGGGGAATAGTGTAAGAAAATACAAGAGCTTAATTATTTAGAAAACACAGTTTCTATTTAATAAATAAACATCTGCAGGTACTGATCTAGGCGTATAATCCGAGCATTCAGAACCTTCATTTCCTTGCTGATGCTGGAGGAAACAGTGAGTGTGGAAAGCCAGTTTCCATCCGTCCCTGCGCCTGCATGAGCAGCACAAATGCAGGGCACCCTGCTCTTCTCCCAGAGCTGTCACTCCTGCATTATCACGCCAGCCACAGTTCAGATCCTTATCACCTACTTAGGCTTGCCATGTTTTCATCTCTTACTCAGACATATTTTTTTCCCCTTGGGGGATAGCAAAGGGCATCTTCAGGCACCCTTACCTTTCATATTGAATTGTGAATTTGTCGTGGTGGATTAAATTAATCAAAATGGCCTTAGAAGAAAAATCCCCATGTGTGCGTCCCAAACTCAAATAATTCTGTCAGTTCTAAAATATAGACACTTCTTTCTGTAGACCATTCTCACCTGCTGTTTTCGTACATCATGCAGTGGAATATGCATTTATCCCAACCCTTGGTGGCCTGAACTTAAGCTACTGTTTAAATTTATACCTAGGCAGTAAGGCAAGGATTAGAAAAATACCAACAGGAGTGGAAATGGGTCAGATTTAAGTGACTTGTTTTCAGTAGGACAAAACATTTAGAGAACCGTAAAACTTAAAAAAAAAATTTATCATCAAGCTTTAAAAGATTTTACATTTGGCAAATTTAATAAAAGCTTAGCTGAATAACAAGTGATATTACAAACCTAGAACACTAATATAAAAATAATTTGCCAAATTAAAAAATGAATTAATTTGTTCATTTATTATTGAAATAGCTCAACGAACACTTGCATTAGTACTTTGATCCACAGCCACTTCCTTTAGCAGCAAAAGAAGAATTAACCAATGGAATAACATATGGAAGAAAGGTTTAAAAGACATTTGCTATCAAACAAAAAGATATTTTTAATTTTATCCATCAAAATTTGTAGAATTTTATACTTCTATTTTTATTTTAGCATTTGAAAGTTTCTAAAGATAAAAATGACTTTCTTTTTACTAAGTTGAAATCAATTAATATTTATTATGGTAATAATGGAGGCACACACAAAAATAAGGTAAAATCACCCACTGTCTTTTCGTACATATTTCCCCCACCTCAAGACTAGGATCATAATTTATAGATTTTCACTTAACAAATGGACATTTTCCTATGTTTAAATAATTCTTAATGGCCTTAAGATGTACACTCTATCATCTGATAAATCACTAGCTAGTGTTCACGTTCTTTTCTATACAAACAACAGTGAGATGAACATCTTCAGAGCTCTGGTCTTGAACCCATGATTAACAAGCTCTTTATGAAAATTCCTAAAAACTGAATTGCTTGTACAACAGTATTTACATTTTTCAAAAATTTGATACATTTTGCCTAATAGTCCTCCAAAAAGATTGCCCTAATTTCTACATTTAAGCACTGTAAATGGGTATTCCCCACTAATCCCTCAACCTCATCATCAATGGACTTTGTAATCTCTGTAAGCTCTGATAGTTGATTGGAAAATAATGAAAACAAAATATGTTTGTTCTTTCCTGAGATCATTGACCATTTTAATATCTTTTATTAATTTATATTATTTATCATTTTTTAAATATTATGGGTGCTGACCAAAAGTAAACACATATACACACACATACCCCATTTGAATATTGCAGTTATTAGCACCTTACTTCTTTTCTGCATCTCTAACATATTCCTAATATCTAAATAAGTGCAAGGACCTTCAGCTACATCTATGACAGAAAAATTAATATTAGACTTACTCTGTGGCAATAAACAGAAAATAAAATGAAATTAGAGGAACTTTGTAAGACAAATGTCAGCAGTTATCAGACTTTAAGCAGTACAGGTATGTAAGGATTCGAGAGGAGCAGAGCACAGGTGGGACCTCACATTTGTGCCAGCATTCCCCCTGAGGGCACCTTCCAAACTCTTGGTGCAGAGGACAGAGCCCCAGCAGAGAGCAGTGGTCTTGCAGGGTGGCATCCATAGGGAATAAAGATTGGGAATGCTAGGGCAACTGTGACCTCTCAGGGCAGGCTACCAGAAGAGATGGTGCTACAGAGAAGCATTCTTCATCAGAATTTGGAGGACTTTGACTAACTCCAACTGCAAGCAAGACTCCAGAGGAACTGGCAGGGAACCACAAATGGGAAGCTGAGAGCTGAGCAGGCATCTCCATCCTGGAGAAACATTAGGATGTGCCTGGCTGGAATGGAAGGGTTATGGAGTTGAGACTTTAGGAAGCCTATGACCTGGTGGTGCAGCCCTGCACCATGCACAACCCTGAGTACTGTATCTTCAGAAGAAAGACAACCATGACCCAGCAGTGCATTCCTGCACCGCACACAACTCTGAGTGCTGTGTCTTGGGAGGAAAGGCAAGATGGAAATAGACCTATTGTCATTAAGCTGAAACTAAGTTTCAAAGGTGACCTGCTGGTAATCTAACAACAAAATCAAAATCTAAAGCTCCCTTCAGGAAACCAAAACCCAAACCAAAAAAAAGTACAAACTAAACTTTAGCATCTACAATGGCTCATACACAGATTCTTACAAATAGTCAGAAATCATTACACAGAGAAGCAGAAACAAGTGTTTGACCATGAAGGGACAAAATAATCAATAGAAGCAGACTCGGTCCAGATATTAGATTAGTCAGAAAAAGACTTCAAAATAAATATGCTAAATTAAAGATGATGGAGAAAAGAAAAATGAATGAAAATATGGAGAATGTTAAAAAATAAAGTAGATAAAAGGAGTCAGATGGACATTTTCGAACTGTCCAATACTGTCTTAGTCCTTTCAAGTTGCAATCACAAAATTGAATGTCTTGTAAACAACAAGCATTTGTTTTCATAATTCTGGAGGCTGCGAAGTCCAAGATCAAGGCATCATCAGATTCAGTGTCTGGCAAGGGGTCATTCCTCTTAGATGACACCTTGTAGCTGTGTCTTCATTCAGTAGAGGATGAACAAGCTCCTTTGGGTCTAATTTATAGGGTTACTAACCCTTTATGAGGCTGGATCCCTCATAACCTTCACAAAAGCCCCATCTCCTAATACCTTCATTTAGGAGTTAGGATTTCAACATAGGAATTTTGATGATACACAACATTCAGATCACATAAAATACAATAACTAAAATATGAAAAAGAACTAAATGGCTAGGTTTAGTAGAAGATTGAACACAAAGGAAAATAGAATTAATGAACTCAAAAACAGATCAACATAAATATCTGTCTTCAAACACTGAGAGATAAAAGAAACAAAAACAAAGCAAACATAGCATGTGAGTCATATGAGACATTGGAAAAGGGTCTAACACACATACCGACATACTATGTGCATATATTTTGCATTTGTGTGTGTTTATGTGGGAGTATGATTTAACAAGCTCCTTCTTAAACTTACATGAAAATGAAAGAAGATGAGGAATAGTCAAGGCATTCTTGAAAGTAAAGTAGGAGAACTTGTTCTACTTGATACTAGGAATTATTATGAGGCCAGAATAGTTCAAATGATTTAATATTAGTACAAGTACAAATAGATCAATGGACTAGAATACGGAGATTAAAAACAAATCTACACATGCACTGACAGTTCATTTACAACAAAGATGGTACCACAGAACAATAGAGGAATGTTCATGTTTTACTCTGTTACACTTCAATGCGTTGGGGTGCAGGGGGATCAAAACTTGTGCAATGGGTCTTCTCTTTTCCATTAACAATAATTCCAGTTATCTCCACCAACCGTCTCTTTCTTTTCTTTACTTTTTTTTTGTGTGTGTGTGATTCTTTCTGCAAGGTGTCTATGCCTGGGAGTATGATATTCCCCTTGAAGTATCTCCTAAAACATGGCATGTGGAATATCTAGTGCCCATGTGGTGTGGAATGACTGCTTCCTGTGACTGTAGAAATAGATGCTTCTGTAGTCCAAGCTCAGCTGCATGGCTCGCTGGAGAAACTTTCTTGCCCATGCACACAGACACGTGCAGCCAAGCCATTTCCTGCTACAAGGCCATGGCTGTGCTTCTACATTCTAGTCCTGTGGAATAGATACGAATTTTTTTTGTGTGTGGGGGTGGGGACAGAGTCTCGCTATGTCACCCAGGCTGGAGTGCAATGGCATGATCTCAGCTCACTGCAACCTCTGCCTCTCAGGTTCAAGCGATTCTCCTGCCTCAACCTCCTGAGTAGCTGAGATTACAGGTGCCCACCACCATGCCTGGCTAATTTTTCTATTTTTAGTAGAGACAGTGTTTCACCATATTGGTCAGGCTAGTCTCGAACTCCTGACCTCATGATCCATCCACCTTGGCCCCCCAAAATGCTGGGATTACAAGTGTGAGCCACCACGCCTGGCCTGCTGTGAAACTTTTGAGTCAACTTCCCAACACCTTTACTATAAAGTCCCTTTGTACAGTCTCTGTTGCTTGCAAAAAAGGAATCCTATGATCAATCCCATGTGACCCTCCTTGAGGCAGTTGGAAACCTAAGGACCACCACTTAAAAGTTCACTCATTTATCCTGAACATCACATATGAACAAGTATGCCCTCTAAGCACTTTTCAGTAAGTTTTTGAAATCACTATTTGTATGGTTTTTCTGTGATCTGTCACATTGGAAACAAGACTTCAAATTAGGTTTGTTTCAACTGATTTCTTATTTACTAACCTATATGGTATAAACAACATGTATTTGAAGAAATGTAGACTAACTGATATTTCACATTTTATAATTCTGTCCCATTTATAATGAACTCACCACTATGTAAATTTTAGTGTGCCCTATTTTTCTCCTTTTTGAAACTGGGCCAATATTTTATGTCTCTGTTGATGTGGCTGTTTTACTTTCTCCATGACTTCTTAAATATTTTAGAAAATCTGTGACTGCAATTGTGTCTTTGAAAAAAACAAATATTTTAGAAAATCTGTGACTGCAATTGTGTCTTTGAAAAAAACAAGAAAACAAAACAAAATTTAAACACTGCTTCCAACTCATTTTCCTGGAAATCATCTTAGATTGGCTAACACATTTAATTTTTCCTCAAACACTTTTCTTTATACTGCTATTCCTACATTGAACACTATAACTTTTCTTAGAAAAAATAGATTTCTAGGGGAAGCTGGTTGTGTAGGAGTTTGAAGTCACCATTCTGTTTCCCAAGGAGTGGCCCTATCTCTCCTTTCTTTGTTGCTCTAACCAGTTGAGTCGTATAGACATTTTGGTGGCTAGCTTTCACATCTTGTGATGAATAGATCTAATCTTTTGCTTTTAAAGCCCCTTAGAATCAAGAAAATCTTAAAAATAACAAATAATTGCTAAAAACCTAGCAATAAGTTCCAAACTGAGGTTTGCTGTCACATTCATCATGCAAGCCAAGGGAATCCTTTAGGAATGAAACTTGAATGACTTCAGTTAAGGAGAGGAAATAGAAATATGAAAATGTATCACTGGACTATCATGCCAGTACTTAATCTTCTCAATGTTAGAATGGAAACATGACTGGAAATTAGTTGTTTTATTTTATTTTTCTACTAAATCCAATGTTATCAATAAGTGGTTTTCTTGTTCTGAATTTCATGGTTCAGCAATCTTTAGTGCCAGAATTATTTTTCCTTAGGAGTGTGGACATAGGTGCTATTATTAATTTGTTAAATATTAAAGGTAATTTTAGCCCATTTAAAAAATATAACGTTTGGAAAACTACAGCATTTCAATCTGTTAGTAAATTTTTGTGCTCTGAAACTATAACTGAATAAATGGGCATAGCAATCCTAAAAGTGTTGATTACGCTCTACAAAAGGCTTTCCTTTGTGGAAATAAGGAAAACAAACCTGGACCTAACTAGATTTTGAGAACTCTATCACTTACATGTCTTTCCTGAGGAATCAAGTGAACGATTCCTTTATGCTCTTGGATGAAGCATCTAGTGTATTCCTCAAAGAAGGTGAAAAAGTTTATATCCTTATGAGATTTTTACAAGGCTCTGGCCTATGACATGGTCAGCTCCGGCAGTTGAATAGTGAGAAGATGGACTTAACTACCATCACAGCGATTATTGAAATACAGATAGCCACATAACCTTGACACTTGGAACATTTCTGCCCAACTAACCTTCAGTAGCAATTTATTCAGAGAGTAATTTAAAATAAATACAAAATAAATACATATAAAAGAGAGATAATTCTATACATAAGCTAATATTTTTATTTGGTCTTCATAGTAGCTGGTGTCTTAAATACACACACAAAGAGGAAAAGTCAAATCAGAAAGTCTTTCTTAAGAAGCAATTAAATTGCACTTTGGGAGGCCGAGGCAGGCGGATCACAAGGTCAGGAGATCGAGACCATCCTGCCTAACACGGTGAAACCTGTCTCTACGAAAAGTACAAAAAATTAGCTGGGTGCAGTCTCGGGCGCCTGTGGTCCCAGCTACTCGGGAGGATGAGGCAGGGGAATGGCATGAACCCGGGAGGCGGAGCTTGCAGTGAGCCGAGATCGCGCCACTGCACTCCAGCCTGGGCAACAGAGCGAGACTCTGTCTCAAAAAAAAATAAAAAAATAAAAAAGAAGCAATTAAATTAAATAGATGAAATGGAAGAACCCTAGTTATAAGAGAAAAGCCCTATCTCTATTCCAAAAACAAATTTGCAGTTTCTCCCATAAGCCTGCACACCTATCTGATTCTGTAAAGATCACCTGCTTCTGAAACCCTGTCACATTTTGGTGACTTCTTTAGTTTTCTTTTTGACAAATATTACCTTAGTAAAGTTTCAACTTGGATCATATGATAACTGAGCAATGCAAGAACTTGTATTTTTAAAGGAAACTAACATCTAAAACATACATAATAAAAAACAAACTATACATTTGGTTCCTAATTTGATTACAGAATTTAGTTCTGCATCTTGATGAAATAATTTTGACAATCCAATTTGTAATCCTAAAATGTCATTGTGGAGGTACAGACATTTGGAATTGCATGTGTGTGCATATGTGTGTGTTTGTGAGCTTTTGTCTAGAGTGTCAAAAAAAAGAAAGAAAACAAAATTCACCTCTGATTTTCAAAAGTCGTTTTGCCTGCCAAATTTTATTTGGCCTGCCTGAGTCATAATTAACGGTGCCACATTCACTCTCTGGTTATTGATATGAAGCATAAATCAATATTCTCAGGAAACTGCCAACAGTATTTCCACAAGCACTATTTTCGCAGACATAGTAAAGCAGCAGACTTAGGGAAATTATATTCCTTTGTACAATCTTTGTTAAGGCCTAACAAGAATATTATCCCAACATTCCCAGTAAGGTTCGTTGTTGCCTGTTGCAATTTTGTATTTTTTTCTATTACCAGGTGCTTGTTTCTTATTAGCCTATTTTACAGTCTCTCTATTTAGAAAAAGAAGATCTCATCCTGATTTTTACAACTGGCGGAGTTGTGCAGTTCATCTTCATCAGCTTGGAGTTGTGCAGTTCATCTTCATCAGCTTGGCGCCTGCCATCGACAAGTGTGGCAAACTGAGCTGAAACGTATAGTGTAGAACGACCATGGATGGCCCACGGACAGAATTCACTTACACGTGACTTAGCTTAAATTCCTCAGACTAGTGTTCTCACTCTATCACAGGAGAGTTCTATTATTCCTAAATGAGGTTTTAGTCATAATTTCTGTTTTTGAAAAAATTCAAAGTTTGCTTTAAAATAAAAGTAACAGGCCGGGCGTGGTGGCTCACGCCTGTAATCCCAGCGCTTTGGGAGGCTGAGGAGGGCAGATCATGAGGTCAGGAGATCAAGACCATCCTGGCTAACACAGTGAAAACTCATCTCTACTAAAAATACAAAAAAATTAGCCAGGCATGGTGGCACACACTTGAAGTCCCAGCTACTCAGAAGGCTGAGGCAGGAGAATCGCTTGAACCTGGGAAGTGGAGGTTGCAGTGAACTGAGATCGTGCCACTGCACTCTAGCCTGAGCCACAGAGCAAGACTCCATCTCAAATAATAATAAGAAGAAGATAAAAGTAACAGCAGAACATGTCATGAGTACCGGATCATTTAACGAAGTAAAATGGAAATAAATCTTTAGGACAAAACAGACAAAGCATAGAGGGTAGCATTCAGGTATCCCCGATTCCTGCAACGATGGGTGCTTAGGGTGAGTTGTGCCGTTTCTCAAGCAAGGTTCACTGTCGTGTTCACACATGGCATTTTATCAAAGGTTTCCACCTGCCAACTCAGAAATCCAAATCATGCTTTTGTGCAGCGAGAGCTCAGCTCTTACCATCACCCCTCTTCTAGCTGTTGGAGGTGGGAACCAGGGAGAACAATGCCATTCTGAGGCTGCCCTGATAGCCCAGATAGTGGCTGAGGCCAGCAGCAATCACAGGCTGGCTTCTAGTGTTCGTGGTTTCCATGTGGCTTGGTCCCCAGCAAACTTTCCTGACCACTTTACCCATTAACTTTGGTAGCAGATGGATGCATGAGCTAAAGGTGGATTCTTAATTCACTTCATTTTCTGAAACGTGGGAAGTTCAGTATAGAGTTAATGGGAGATTTTACCTGTGATTGAACGTCCGTTTACGTTACCCCTTTACAGAGTTCATAAATTTACAAAAGGAACTAAATAACATCACCATAATTAACATTCAAGCACTACTTATATTTATACTTATATTTCTGCATTCACAGTGTTCCCAGGGATTTGAAGTCCTAGAAAGAAGTTGAGCTCTGCCACTCTAGCTTGTCATTGAATGGTAGGCGTCACCCTGGCAGAGTCTGACACTGACATTTTAACAGACAACTGTGGATTTGACTTAATGGTGAGTCTATCTTTGTTTTATCACAGATTCTACATCTCCTGCAAGACTAAGTTAAAAATATTGCCTGTTTATATTGTTCATGCTTATCTTTTAGAATCCATGTAATAAGTGAGTTTGGATCTAAAACAACCACTGATCACAGTTATGGTTCTTAGAACAGTTATGTGGATTCCAGTCTATTTTCATCTTTGTTTTAACTCATTGTGCATATGTTTTTATGTAGATGCTTTCAGCTCCTTACTGGGGGAATGTTTGTCATACATATTATAAATAAATATTCTGAAATTTCTAAAAAACTAGAAATAAAAATTAAGATAGTTAAGATCCTTTTATTATAAACAGGGGCCCCTTTCCTTTCAGTTTTCTGCCTGATGTCCCTACTGACCTGACCCAACTGGAAGCTAGTCCAGACAGAGAAAGTGAAAAAAGGGGCAGAGTGGATCTGTGATAGCTGAGGTCACAATGGGAATCTCACAATGGGAACATGGATTAGCCTAAGTCAACTGGTAAGATAAATATTTCAGTCACTAATGCAGGGAACAAAAAGTTTTTTTTTTCTTCCTCAAAACGTAGTCCAGGGAAGGTCACTGGAGAGAAGGCAGGTGGTGGCTACTCTTTATCCGGTGGCTCTACCACTCCTCAAGGCCTTAGATGGGCTTTTATACTTTGCATTTAACCAGAAGAAAGTGAAGAGTGAGTGTGGGAGTTAATGTGGGAACTTTCCCTGGATTGAGCATTTTCTGCAGTGCACATCATATCTGCCCACATTCCACCGGGCAGTGCTCATGGACACACCTACCCACAGGATGGCCTGGGGTTGGACATCAGCTGTGAGCAGAGGCCAGAGAGCCTGCTCCCTAAACGTCCAGACAGTCTGAAACAGTAGGACTGGAAGACCATGACAAGTTCATACGCGCAAACCGAAATATCATCACAATCCACCAGAATAAGCAAAATCCTATAGAAGGAACACTCACATTTATGTGGGTGGATTAGGCAAGACATATGAACATTAGGATGAATCTTAGTAGAAAACAAAAACTTCATCAGGGAAAACATTCAAGACTTGTCTTAGGCTAGTGTCCTCTAAATACTTTTGGTCCCACATCTGCATTAGCAGAAAAATTTAGAATCCCCATGGATGTGTATGTGTGTTTATGTGTTTCTCCTTAATACATGAGATGTGACTATCTATCTATCCTAAAATAAAAAGAGTAAGTGAAAATGAATAAAATTGAAAGTGATCGTATTCTTTTTCTACTCTGCTGCTTTGATCTCATGAGTGTCCTATAGTGCTTGAACACCCCACTTTTGAGATCATGGTTTATTGATAAAGACAAAAAAAAACCCACTAAGATGTATAGCAACGAACAAGTAGAATTTGAAATTAAAAACACAATACCATTTACATTAGCACCTCCCCAAGTAAAATACTTAGGTAAAACTCCAGCAAAATATGTTCAAGATCTATATAAGAAAAACTACAAACTCTGATCAAAGACATTAATTAAGAACTAAATACACTTTGGGAGTCCAAGGTGGGCAGATCACCTGAGGTCAGGAGTTCGAGACCAGCCTGGCAAACATGGCAAAACACCTACAAAAATTAGCCGGGCGTGGTGGTGAGCACCTGTAATCCCAGTTACTCAGAAGACTGAGGTGAGAGAATAGTTTGAACCCAGGAGGCGGAGGTTGCAGTGAGCCGAGATTGCGCCATTGCATTTCAGCTTGGGCAACAAGAACAAGACTCTATCTCAAAACAAAAAACAAAAAACAAAACAAACAGACAAAAAGAACTAAATAAATTAAATGGAGAGGTATTCTATGTTCATGAATAGAAAAACTCAATAGATCACTTCTTCCCAGTTTGATTTATAGATTCAGTTGAACACTGATCAAAATTTTAGTAAGTTACTGTGTAGATATCAAAAACTGATTTTAAAGTTTATTTGAAGAGACAAAAGATTAAGAATAGCCAACCCAGTATTGAAGAAGAAAAGCAAAGCTGGAGGACTGACATTACATGACTTCAAGACAATGTGGTATTGGTAAAATAATAAATAAATAGACTAATAGAGCAGAGTAGACAGCCCACATGAATATAGTCAGAAAATAAAATATGGAAGATATACAGATGGCAAATAAGCCTATACAATGATGCTCTACCTCCTAGGTTATTAGAAAAATGCAAATTAAAACAACAACAGCAAGATACTACTTCAGACCAATGTACAGCCAAAACCCAGAACACTCACAGCAGGTGTGGAACTGCAGGAACTCTCATTCATTGCTGGTGGGAATGCAAAATGGTACAGCCACTTGGGAGGACAGATTGGCTGTTCCTTACAAAATCATACATACTGTTACCTCACGATCCATCAGTCATGCTCCTTGGTATTTACCCAAAGGAGTTGAAAACATGTCCACACAAAAACCTGCACACAAATATTTACAGTAGCTTTATTCACAATTGCCCAAACTTGAAAGCAATCAAGATGTCTCCAGTACATAAGTGGATACACAAACTTGGGTATATCCAGAAAATGGAACTTTGGTCAGCACTTGAAAGAAATGAGCAATCAAGCCACAAAAAGACATAAGGAAACTTAAAAACATATTACTTAACTGAAAAATCATCAATCCAAAAAGGCTACCTACTGTATGTTTCCAAGTATATCACATCCTGGAAAAGATGAAACTATGGAGACAGTAGCAAGGTCAGTGGTTGTCAGGTGTTGGGGGAAGGGAGGGATGAGTTGAGGGAGCTTGGGTGATTTTTAGGGCAGTGAAATTATTCTGCATGAATTGATAATGATGAATACATGTCATGATATATTTATCAAAATCCATAGTATATACATCACCAAGAGTGAGCCTTGATGTAGCTGTGGACTCTGGGTGACTGACATAACAATATGGGTTCATTGATTGTAACTAATGGACCATCTGGTGGGGGATGCTCATAATGGGGGAGGCTGTGCATGTGGGAGTGTATTAGTTCATTTTCATACTGCTATGAAGAAATACCCAAGACGGGTAATTTTTATGTATATTAAGAGGTTTAATGGACTCACAGTCCCACATGGCTGGGGAGGCCTTACAATCATGGTGGAAGGCAAAGGAAGAGCAAAGGCATGTTTTACATGGCAGCGGGCAAGAGAGTGTGTGCAGGGGAACTGCCCTTTATAAAACCATCAGATCTCGTGAGACTTATTCACTATCACGAGAACAGCATGGGAAAACTCACCCCCATGAACCTTCCACCAGGTTCCTCCAGTGGTATGTAGGAATTATGGGAGCTAAAATTCAAGATGAGATTTGGATGGGGACACAGCCAAACCATATTGGGGGGTAGGAAAATTGAAAATCTCTATATTTTCAATTTTGCTGTGAAATTATTACTGCTTCAATAAATAAAGTGTAAGCATAACCAACCAAAAAAAAAAAAAAAAACAAAACAAAAACCCCACAAAGGTATGAGAGTAGAGACAGGAGAGTATGTTCTGGGGAGTAGCTATTGGAAGCAGAGCCGGGTGGTTTGGGGATGCTGTCACATGCTCCTGCCCTTATCCGCCAAGATCTGCCTCATGGCCCCTGTGCCATAGAGCTCTGCCCATCTGTTTCAATAAATACAGGCAATGAAGATTTCACCAGGAAAAGAGAGGGAGGGGGAATTGTGAATGAGTACTCCGGGTCCCTTTTACAAAATGAGCAACACAGTGTGAGTATTTAATTCTAGGGCCTCTGTTCTGTCACCAGTCTGTTGTAAAGGGCCTACCTCATGGGATTGTTTGAATCTACCATTAGATGAGATGGTGCATATGAAATGTTTGAAAAGCACCTGCCCTCAGTAGGTCCTCCATGAAGGTTAGTTATGATCATTATTAGTAAAATTCCAATCTGGCTGGAGCACAGAATATGTGCCATCTGTGGTGGGAGAAAACCAAGACATGCCAGATTTTAGAAGGCTTTGCTGTGTGGTGGGACCAGGGAGAAGAGGAGGTGTTTGGCCTGGCATGAGGAGGGCTCATCTGGAAGGGCTGGCAGGGGGAGCTGAGGAGGGCTGGCAGGCTGTTGGGAGGCAGGATGGGAGTGGTGAGGCTGGAGAGGTGCTGTGGGATGGTATGGCAGTGAGAGGGAGGCTCTGCTCCCAGTGGAATGGGAACATGAGGGAGAGAGAGGAGGCAGAGGAGGACCGACTCTCATCTTGAGTCACTGCTGATTACCATGCTTTTAACTAACAGAGAAGTCAAGGAGACCACTGGCAAAGAAGGCAATGAGTTTAATCTGGGCTTCATCAAGTTCTGCTGTCCTGAGAAAGAATTTTCCAAATGCAGTCCCTGAACTGCAAACCAAATCCACATCCTCTAGTGATTGCTCCTGGCAGAATGTCCCATACCCTACAGCTCTAAATTGAGGGCCTAGCACATGCTGGGCCACACACAGAATGGGCAGGGAAACCAGGAGTGGCTTTATGGTGTGTGCATTGTTCAGCGCTGTGGGGTCCACCTCCAGGCAATTTTCATTTACTCCTCCTGACCTTTACCTGAGCTGGGCTAAGTTATCACAAAGCTGGGGAGACATGCAACATGCCCAGGCCTGCTGCACTCAGACAATGGGCCCAGATATTTCTCTAACAGTACAGTAGCAGATGCTCTGAAATCAGCATTTGATGAAATGTGTTGTTATTAAGGCAGAGAAGATTCCTCTAGTAAATGCAGATTATCACGCACACACTTGAGGCTTTTTAACAATAGCCACATAGGGTACTTTCTTAGTAGATTTAGTAGTAATTATAGAGCCCTAGAAAAATGGGTTACCAACGATTTAAAATAAAGGATTTACTTCTATAGTGTCTCATGTGGATCCAAATTAGTATTCTGTGCTCATCTTGGGCATGGAGAGAGTCGAAGTCTTTCATGTGTAAAACCTGATGATCAAGGGCAGATCTTTTACTAGCCCCGGCATCGGATGGAAAGGAGGCTTCACATATGGTTTCATCACTGTAAGACCATGGGAAAAAGATCTTCACTGCCTTTTATTTCATTACAGCACCGTGACATTTTTGACACTTGTTAAAATTAAAATAGAAATGTTTTAAGATTCAAGCTGTCATTAAACCATATGTTTTATTTGGATGAAATGTTATCCTTTCAGTGGGGAAAAAAACACTTTCAGAATTTTCACCCCCTGATCCTAGATTGGATAGAGTTAGTAGGAAAACAGTCAGTCATCTTTGAATAATTGACTTTATTGAAAATTAGCTTCTGGAATGTTTGGGTAAAGGGAAGGTTGGACTACGTCTACTACCCAAATTAAAGTTACAACAGTTATTCCAGTCCCTCAAAATAATGCTTTCTTTTAAAAACAAAACAAAACAATAACAACAATAAAAAACACCACATTGTTACCGCCATGATACTTCGTGAATCTCCAGAGTCCCGATGTCTCAGAATGGCTAACATCTAAAATGTGATGAACTCCATATTGCTGGCCATATGAAGGTCTCCTAGTATGCCCAGATTTCCAGAACAAAATGCTATAGACTGGGTGAGTGAAACAACAAAAATCTAACAAAATCTAACAAAAATCTAACAAAAATGTTAGAGGCTGGAAGTCCCAGATCAGGGGCTCAGCATAGTTGGCTGCTGGGAAGGGCTCTCTTTCTGGCTTTCAGGCAGTCACTTTTTGGCTGTGTCCTCGCATGATGGAGAGAGAGAGCAAAAAATCTCTCTGGTCTCTTCTAGTAAGGACATCAGTTCCATCAAGAGGACTGCACTCTCATGACCTTATCTACCATTAATTACCTCCCAAAGGCCCAATCTCAAAATACCATCACATTTGTAGTTAGGACTTCAACATATATGTTTGGGAGGAAAGCAATTCTGCCCATAGCATTTGGCCCTTGGTCCACCAAAATGCATGTCCTTCTCATATGCACAATACATTCATTCCATTTCAACAGACCCCAAGGTTTTAACATGTTCCAGCGTCAACTCTGAAGTCTAAGGTCCATCTAAATATCTAAATCAGATGGGTGAGACTCCACATACAGTTGATTCTATAGAAAACTTTCTCTCCAGCTGTGAACATGTGAAACCTTACACATTATGTGCTTCCAAAATACAATGATGAGCCAGGCATAGGCTAGGCATTTTCATTCCAAATGAGAGAAGTAGGAAAGAAGGAAGGAGCAATGGGTCCCAGGCAAGTCTAAAACAATAGGGCAAATTCTATCAGATTTTAAGACTTGAGGGTGATCCTCCCTGGTTCAATATTCTGTCCTCTAGGTCCGCTAGTGCTGCAGGCGAGGTCCTGCCCCCGAGGCTCTGCTGGGGAATCCCACACCCACAGCTACAGGTAAAAGCACTGAGCCAGGCGCCCTGATGATCTCTGAATCACCTTCCAGGTCATTTGTTCCTCAAGACGAATGTCCTTCCTGGCTTGTAGATGCTGTCCTTTCCTCATGTCCTCATATGGCTGAGAAACAGAGAGCCAGAGAGCCAGCCAGAAAGACACAAAGAGAGAGACAGAGAGAGAGAGAGAGCACTAATCAGAGAGCGCTCTCTCATGTCTCTTCTTACAAGGGCACAAATCACATCATAAAGGCTACAGCTTCATGACCTCATCTTTGTCTAATCACCTCCCAAAGGCTCCATATCCAAATATCCTCACATCTGGAGTTAGGATTTCAACATATGAATGGTGGTAGGGGGCATAATTTAGTTCATAGCAGATGAAATAAAAATTGTTTTTTAAACTGGAAATTTGTCATCATGCAAACAGACACTCTGAAGTCTGCCTGGATACACTTTTTGGTTGTCTTTAATGGACTGTGAATGAGAGGTCTCCAGAGTGTGACTAGATCTTTATAAAGTGCTTCCTTCATGGGAGAACACTGAGCACAGAGACAGGCTTATCTAAAGAGACTTGAATCTGAATCTGGGTTGAAACAGTTCAGATTTACAAATAATATATAATATTTTATCCCTACAGCATAAATATTACCATGTGTGATATTTTCTAATCTGTCTCCTTTCACAATCTATTAAGCAGTATGGATCTTGGAAGGAACCGAAACCAGTGATGTGCAGAAATGACTAAGTCATTTGAGATGAAACCATATAAAAATGCTTAACTAATTCCATTGAGCTTTTCCCCTCCTATTGAGCATATAAGTATCACAGAGTAAAAAACATATTTAGTAAATGTTCAAAAAGTTCCTATTTGTGACTTTGGCAATGGGGTAAACCATATGGGACATTATCCTCTTCCCTAAGAGCCTTTTATTCTAATATGCTGGTGAGAAAAGTTTAGTATGCAATAGAAAACAATAAAGCTGAATGTTTGTAATTTGCAACTGAAGTGGAAGAATTAATAATCTGGCTTTCATCTATATCATAGACATTGGGCAGGAGGAAGGATCTGCCTCTTAGACCTGTAAGAGCCCATCATCATATTTTTCTAGAGTAAATGTTAGGAAACTAGAAATAGTTTTGTTTTTGTTTTGTTTTGTTTTTGTTTTTTCTGAAATGGAGTCTTGCCCTGTGTCCCAGGCTGAAGTACAGTAGCATGATCTCGGCTCACTGCAACCTCTGCCTCCTGGGTTCAAGTGATTCTCCTGCCTCCGCCTCCTGAGTAGCTGGGATTACAGGCACATGCCACCATGCCTGGCTAATTTCTGCATTTTTAGTAGAGACAGGGTTTCACTGTGTTGGTCAGGCTTGTCTCGAACTCCTGACCTTGTGATCCACCTGCCTCGGCCTCCCAAAGTGCTGGGATTACAGGCATGAGCCACCACACCTGGCCTAGAAATAGTTTTAAATGGTATTGTTTAATAGCTATTAACATATATTTATAATAAATTTCAGTTCAATTAGAATGTGTATTGTAATTTAATGTATAATACTATTAACAATAATAGTAATAATTATAATGGAAGAGCTTCTGCAGGCAGCAGAGGGATCAGGAGAAGCCAGCTTTGGGGTTTTGGGGCGGTTGGGCTCAGAGGGATGGGGAGCTGGTGGCTCTTTCTCAGGTACTTTCATGCCCTTCTTACCTGTATACAGAGTGGCAGTGTTAAATACTTAATCGTCTTATCTGTGGCTTGGTACTCACTGGAAAGAGGCTTGTCTTGGACAGTGGCCCTTCCATCCCGTTTCCGTTTCTTTGACATCATGAGGAGCAGTGGGTCTGTCCTTCTTGGGCGGCAAACCCTGTCTGTGCCCTAGACCTCGCCCCTCTCTCCTCATCGAGAACATTTCTCCAAGCACATTTCTTCTCCTTCCCGGGTCTCCCTTCTCTTACTCTGTCCTGCATTGTTCCATCCACAAGCACCCATGCTAATGCCACAGCCATGCTGGCTTCATGTGAGCAAATAATTCCTGACATACAGTCTTTTCATTTCCTTACTTCAAAGCATGCTATGTTGTGGAAGAAATGTCTAGTGATTCAGGATGCCAGAACTACCTATCTGTCTTTCTATCTGTCTATCTATCTATCATCCATCTATCTATCTATCATCTATCTATCTATCTATCATCTATCTATCTTTCTATCTTTCTTCTATCTATCTATCTTTCTTCTATCTATCTATCTATCATCTATCTATCTATCTTTCTTCTATCTATCATCTGTCTAATCTATCCATCTAATCTTTCTTCTATCATCTATCTAATCTTTCTTCTATCTATCTATCTATCTATCTATCTATCTATCTATCTATCTATCATCTATTACCTATCTATCTTCTTTCTGTCTATCAATCTATCTGAATTTCTACCTCAGAAAATTAAACAGTTATAATTTTGGACAAATGCACTTTCAAACTTTTCTACATATATTCGATGTATATACTTATAATAATATATAAATATTACTACTTTTGAAGAAATTGGGACAATAGAGATACTTTAAATACTCTTTGATCACTCCCAAAAATCTGCTTCACTCTACCTGTTTCCAAATGTATCTACCGTTACAGGTAGCCACAACATTTTTAATGCTTTTATATACACATTCATGAAATATTGAGAGCACTGATTTGTGTGGTTTTTTTTCTTTTTCTTTTTTTTTTTTGGACTGAGTCTCGCTCTTTTTCCAGGCTGGAGTGCAGTGGCATCATCTCGGCTCACTGCAACCTCCGCTTCCTGAGTTCAAGTGATTCTCCTGCCTCAGCGTCCCGAGTAGCTGGGACGACAGGCATGCGCCACCACGCCCAGCCAATTTTTGTATTTTTAGTAGAGACGGGGTTTCACCATGTTGGCCAAGATGGTCTCAATCTCTTGACCTCCTGATCTTCCTGCCTCGGCCTCCCAAAGTGCTGGGATTACAGGCGTGAGCCACCGCGCCCAGCCTGATTTGTGTTTTTAAACATAAACAGTATTACACTGTATTTATGACTGCAATTTGCGTTTGCATACAATGGTATGCTTTTAAAGATCTTTCCATATTTGTAACATATGAATCTTATGTCTTCTTTTATCTTATGAACATATCACCCTCTATTCACCCTTCTCCCAAAATGACTATTCAATCACTTTATATATATTTTTTCAGATAATACAGATTTGAATATTTCTGTAATATAGCCAATGCAGAATTGGTGGATTATAGGGAATGTACAACTGTAATTTTAGTAGAAACTGCCAGGGTATTTCCAAGGTGGCTGGATTTGTGCTTATGCTTCAATATTATTGGTAACAGACAACCTCAAAGCATGAGACACTTATAAGAGCACACGTGAATTGCCATGATGGCGCATCTGCAGGTTGGCAGCAGTGACGAGTCTTGGCTGGGCATGGATGGATTCAGACTTGCTTCAGCGTCTACACTTTGGGGTTCAGAATTCACTGGTCATGGCCACATAACAGGCTGTTCTTGTGGGCTCTCCTACATGTGGCAGAGGGGCAGGGAGACTATCAATGTCCTTGTGACTTCAGCCTGATTCCAATCGGGAGATAAGACACATGGCCAGGTCCAACACCAGTGGGAAGGAGCAAAACACTCATCAATTGGCAAAGCACAGTGGTGAGTGGCTCTGATGGGCAGGGGTGCAGACCCACGTGCCCTGCGGTTGTGGAACCTGTCCTCCCAGCCACACCGTGGGAGCAGCTACTTCCTGTAATGCACAGTGGTGTCAACGTGACTCCTCTATTGCAATATGATGAGGGGAAATGCACCCTTCCTCATTATCGTTAACGCTTCTTTGCTTGCTAATGAGGCTGGATTTCTTTCTGTATGTGCATCAGTCACGTGTGCATTGGGTGTATGTGCCTTATGATTCTGCAAATTTGTTAGAAAGTGTATTTTGTCCATTTTTCCTATGAGTGTGTGCCCATCTACTTATAGCGGGAGGTATATTTCCTAACCTATTAGTCTATCGAGGGCTCCACTCTTTGTTACGCTTGAAACATCCCTAACCTCTCCCCAGCTGTTCCTTGACTTTCACTTTAAGGTGTCTTGTCACAGAGGAATTTTTAATTTTGATGTGGTTATAATTTTTTATCCTGCTTTTTTTTTTTTTTTAGAACTTGATTGAAAGGTCTCTTCCATCTATGACTGTGAAGATAATGTTTTATTTGCTTGTGTGTATTTCAGGCTTGCTTTTCTGATCTGGGACTCAGGGCTTCCTTATCATTTTATTTGTGGTATGAAACGTGGGTTTTAGGATGATGGATGGCTGGCTGTCCCTGCTTCCTCTGCTGATGTGCACTACCCGGTCTTTCTGTTCCTCTTGTGCTTTGAAATGGTGATTACCTCCGACCCCAGCTTTGGATACGTTTGGGTCCTCTTGTCCTCTCTAGTCCCTTCTTTTCATGTGTCTATTAGCCCGCGAAATGTCACTGTTGCTATCTTAGTAGCTTGTTGATGTGCCTTGATAGCTGGTAGAACAAGTCACTCCCTCCCTGTCATCTTACTGTTCTAAAATTGGATCGGTGACTTCTGGCTTCTGCCAGGGAGATAAAAAGCTGGAAGGATTGTTGCTCCCACCCATAAATAAGGAAAAGCTAGATAATCTCACAAAACATAATTTTAGTGTTCCCATCACAGAACTGATGTCTTATGACAGACAACCAACTGACCTAAAATCTACGGAAACACCGGTGCTTCCACAACAGTTTTTATTTGAAGAAAGGAGAAGAAAAAACAAATCAGATCTACATTATAGAAATAGCATTGGCCTGACAATGAACACTTAAGTTGCTTCTCGTTCTTATGCTCTGTGGAGTCACTGTGAACCCTGAATCAGATCTTCATTTTAGAAAGAGTATGCTCCAGGCCAGGCGCAGTGGCTCGCACCTGTAATCCCAGCATTTTGGGAGGCCGAGGCGGGCGGATCATGAGGTCAGGAGAGCCAGACCATCCTGGCTAATACGGTGAAACCCCTTCTCTACTAAAAATACAAAAAAATTAGCCGGGCGTGATGGCGGGAGCGTGTAGTCCTGGCTACTCGGGAGGCTGAGGCAGGAGAATGGCGTGAACCCAAGAGGCAGAGCTTACGGTGAGCCGAGATCAGGCCATTGCACTCCAGCCTGGGTGACAGTGTGAGACTCCGTCCCAAAAAAAAGAATAATAAATAATAATAATAGAAAGAGCATGCTCCAGGTCCCTGGACTAGGGACAGAGTCGGGACAGATGTATGCAAATGTGTGTGCAGGGCAGCATGGTGGATTCAAAGACTGACACAGGAGAGATAGCTAGGGGTGCAGTGGGGTCCACGCCCGTTGCCTGGAGGGGAAGGGACAGCACTGGGCAGGGACAGGCTGAGTTGCTGCGCAGCCCAGTGAAGGTCTTGGCAAACTCCACAGGGACTTGTGTAGCTGAGACGATCTGAAAGCTTGTCCCCTGTTCTGAGGAGTTAGCCAGGTCTCATAGCCAAGGAAATCCTCAAAGAAACCTGCCCATCCAAAAGTTAAGGAGCAATTTCTCCCCTTTAAACTCTCCAAGGTATTCTCCTCCAAAGTTAAGTGTTGGTTGGCTGAGGGTTAGCATTGAGAAGTGAAAGACTCAGCCGGGTGTGGTGGCTCACGCCTGTAATCCCAGCACGGAGGCTGAGATGGGTGGCTCACCTGAGGTCCGGAGTTGGAGACCATCCTGGCCAACATGGTGAAACCCTGTCTCTACGAAAAATACAAAACTTAGCCAGGCATGGTGGCGGGCACCTGCAGTCCCAGTTACTCAAGAAGCTAAGATAGGAGAATTGCTTGAATCCAGGAGGCGAAGGTTGCAGTGAGCTGAGATCATGCCATTGCACTCCAGCCTGGGCTACAGAGTAAGACTTCGTCTCCAAAAAAAAAAAAAAAAAAAAGAAAGAAAAGAAAAGAAAAAAAAAAGAAGAAATAAAAGGACTCCCACATGGGAAACACAAGATTAAGCTGACCTTGTAACAGCATAAGCTGCATAATGTGTGCATGGAGACAGACAGACGCATTTGGTTAGTGTGCTTGCCTGATGCCCATGTTAGATCAGAGAACGGTGAATCAAGGGCATGGGTCTCACATGTATTTCATTACCCTTTTCTGCACTTTACCATTTATGGCTTGAGCACATTTGCTTTCTCGGATGAACCGTGCAGCTACAAGTGTCCCTTGTCTTTCTCAGGTGACACTTCAGGAACCATGCCCAGAGGTGCCACAGAAACTTCTAAGACGTCACCATCTAAGAAGGAAAAGTAAAGAAAAGAGACCAAGGACAATTCGTAAAAACTATTTCAGTGATATAAGAGTGGGTTTTCTTCCTATAAATCTTCCCACTCAAATTATTTACTGGACAGACGTCGGGTGTGCTGTCACGCATTGCTGTGTCTTTTCTGAATGGCCTCAGGATTGTATAATAAAAATAATTTTAAAATTCAATGTGACAGAAACTTCGAGTTTACAGTAATTCAAGAATTCATTGAAATGTGTTTCGATGGAGCCCCACATCCCCAAGCACTGTGCCCTTGGTGCAATGCTGGACCTTTCAAACATGGCTGGCCATTGAGGGAAACTGCACCTGCTCACCTGTGCCATGGGGGACTGGAACAGCAGCAAGGCCTTCCCTCACAGGCTGAAAATCAAGTTCACATTTTGGGGGACATAAGAGGGAAAACGAATTTCAGAATGTCTCCTGCCATCCTCTTTATACGGTTTTAGATGATACAATCGTCTCTAGGAGTGTTTTCTGAACTTTAGTTGGTGAAGGTACCAGTAAGCCCATTCTTCATTGACACCTAGTGTGTGTCCGACACTGTTTTAAACCAAGGAGACCTGGGCTCTTTTAGGCATGGAAGAGGGCATTGTGGAGTGGGGTGACACACAGGAAGGACACTGAACAATTAAGTTTCTTCTTGTTTTCTGTGGTACTTATGCTCTAGAAGGCCACTGTGGACCTTAAATCAGTGCGTCCTGAGTCACTGCTCCTGGGAGAAGCAGGATAAGGGGTAAGTTCCTCTGACTCTCTGGTCAGAATGTGTTTGTCAACCTATTAATACATAACCTTAATTTATGTGTGTTTCTGTTAAGGGCACCTCATTGAATATTGTTGATTCATTGACACAAAAATGTAAACATTATGCACCAAAGACAGCAGAAAGGGCCTGTCTTTATGGGATGAACTGAAAGAGGAAATCAGAGTGAGGTCTTCGGCCTCGGCTGGGGACGTGCCAGTCAGGTGACTCACATTTGTCACCACTCTGCACAAGAACATGTCTCCAAGTGTCAGGAAGGTGCCTGGAGTATTGATTTGAGGGTTAAAATAACTTCTAAAGAGCAGGCAAACCTGCCCATGGTTCAGATGGACTGTGTAACGGCAATCCAGGCACAGACTGTGTTGCCACTGAGATCAGTTCTCTGGCATCTGAAACAGACAGAGACCATGCGGATGGACAGCAGGGCCTCCAGTGCTGCCGTTCTGCTCAGCGTGGCTTCTTTACAACATTGATAAGAAACAAAATCCATCCCCGACCGGGGCCACTGTGCGTGGTTTGCAGGGTCTCCCTGGGTCGGCACGGGTTTTCTCTGAGTCCCTTGGTTCCCTCCAATTCCAAAGCTGTGCAGGTTCCATTCATCAGAGTCTCCATGGCCCCAGTGAGAGTGAGTGTGGGTGCTGGTGGTGACCCTGCCACGGGACGGCGTCTGTCCAGGCTGGTGTCGGCCTCGTGTCACCCATGACCCTGAACTGGAACAAGCATGTAAACAATTCTCTCTCTTGTTTTTATTGATCTTTCTTAAATGCATTGCTCACATTTGTTTCAACGTTTAATATTAGACGTGTTTGGGGCCTTTCCTTAGCCGTTTGGTGATGTTTCTATGACCAGAAACACGATCTTAGAAACTGAACTCTTGTTTATGTCACCTAGCCTATGGGAAGATTCATTTCATTCCATGTTGTTTTGCTTAAAGTCACAGTTTCCAAGATCCAATGGACAATATTAAGCGAGGCCTAACCATGCTGGGAATAACTGGCTTGTTTATTTTGAAATGTTGGTTCAAGTAAAACATTCTGTGTGTAGTTACACTTGGGGTGTCTGGGCCGCCGTTTTCTATAGTATGTGCACATGTGGCTAAAGCAGTAGATAGGACCCCGATCAACCAGTGGGTAGAGGAGCGCATGTCCTGACCTTCTGAGGGTTGTGTTAAGGGACAACTGCACCGTCCCCGAAACAAGATACACGTTAAAGCCACAAGAGACAATAGGCACGATCTCTCTGAGCCCCTACATTTCAAATACTACAATACGGTAAAGGGGTATGTGAGCTTCCCAAGCACTGAGAGTGCCACTGCGGGTTCGAAACGCCTCCTCCTTCATTCGGAGTGCAAGGATGGTTTTTCTGGAAGAGGCTCCAGTGCCAGCCATGCTGGATCCACATTTGAGGGCTATGTTTAGCAATCCCTTCGTCCTTCGCTCTGGACGACTTTCCATCTCATGTTTATTATTTTAAATAAATTAAATATTCCAAGAGTCACCAAAGCAGCACATTCTTTTCTAAATTAATTCCACATAGGATTTATTACATAGAAACTTTAGCTTTTTGTACTCTACCAGAAGAAAAGCAGCTAAATGTCTCTCCTATATATCAGGTCAGTAGCTTTTAGTTTTTATTGAATTTTTTAATCTTATCTTCTAAAATCAAAGCACTGGTGAAATCACCACCCTTTTAATTGATTAATTGGAACAGTTGCATTATGAAACATCACAAAACATTAACATGAATTACTCTAACAATATCAGACAGGAACTCAGCATTCACGATAATTCTGTAATTTTAAAAATATTAAAATAAAGTCTGATTCCAGGTAAATCCGTGCTGAAAGAGAAATCGTAGCAAACTCAGGATCAGTTTCTAATTTTTTTTTCTATTTTCACACAAGCAGAAACGTGTGACAAGTATGAAGACAGACAAAAAAAGCATTAAAAATGTTAGTCTACATTAAAAATGTAGTCATATTTGACAAATACATATCATGCACTTAAAGCATCTAAAGTTATCAAGTGAAATAATGCATGCACCCTTCTTGCTCAACATTCACTTCATAAAAGAGAGAGACTTGCAAACATAAAACCATATATCTATTGAATACATGTTTTCTGGGAGATAAAATATAATTCTTACACAAGCACCAAAACATACATTGACAGTGTGTGGTAATGTAAACATAACACTTATTACTTTAAGGTGGCCCAGGGCGTAGAATCTTTGTAGAATTTGAGGCTGGTGAGGATGTCCACTACCTGTTACTGACAACCTGCATGGAGGAACAGGACCCAGGCGAGCTGTTCACAGAAATGCTGTGCCTGCTCCTGGCTGAGCTCTTCTGTCCTCTAATTTTAGGTTATTTGCCCTCACTATTTTCTCCATGATGGCCACATGTGCAGGGGAAAGAAAAAATTCCTGCATGTGGGGTTTCAAGGCGGATGGGTGAGCTAGGAGTTGTGGGAGGCCACTGTTGACTGAGGATGTGGACGGAGATGCAGAAACCTTGGAGGGCCCTCCTGCCCGCCCCGCACCCCATTCACAGCCTTTGAGGTTGGCTCCATCTTGGGGGGTGATTTAATAGTTATGTGAAAATAGCAGCTGTACAATAATTGGGTAATTTCCCCTTAACTATGTTACTTCAGAGGCAGTAACTGAGGAGCAGTTCCTACAGCAGACACTCATACTGTTACGGTTGGAATTGTGCACCCACCACCAAGAGGAAATGTCAGAATCCTAATGCCCAGGACCTTAGAATGTGACCTCATTTGGAAATTAAGTCTTTGCAGATGTGATGACTTAAGGTGAGGTCACTGGGTTGTGTTCTAATACAATTCGACAGGTGCCCCTATACACAGACACCGACACAGGGAGTGCTCCATGTGAAGACAGAGATTGGACTTGTCCTAGACCAAGTCAAGGAATACCTGGAGCCACCAGGATCTGGGGAAAGCAAGGACCCTCTGTCCAAGCCTTGGAGGGAGCTCAGTCCAGGGGACACCTTGGTTTTGGCCTTCACCCTCCAGCACTGTGACAGAATACATTTGTTATTTTAAACCACCAAGTTGGTGATAATTTGTTATGGCATCCCCAGAAAACAAACATAAACCACCAGGTACACAGGAGCAACTGGGTTTATGCAAACTCAAGACTGAGTGTGGGGACAGAGTCTCCCAGGACAGCCGTCCACATGTATCCATGTGAAGTCCCCTCAGGCTCTGCTGGCTGCCTCCTTCACCATTCCCTTCTTTCAGGGGGTCCCTGTTAAAAACACTCACTTTGTGATAAGATGCACTCCAGATGCATTCTAGAAAAATAACTCTAGCAGTAACGGAATCGTTCATTATAAAGTAGGAAATGCAGAGATCATTTTGTTTTCTGGTATTAAGTCATCACGTTTATCAGTCGTAACTGAGTTCAGGTCTTTGAAACCTGCCTATGCCTCAGTCTTTCCTAGATATTAGGCATGCCTTTGACAATACAAACCATTCTCAAGTTCTTCCACACATTCGTCACGTTTGTAGCATTTCCATGATCCAGATGGATTAAAAGTTCTCCGAGGGCATTCCTATCTAGTAAGTCATTCTCTCAAGCATTTTGCTTTATTCTTGTAAAAAAAATTGCTTACACATCAATTCTTTGGACCATGCTATGTGTACGAAAACAGTTTTAGTAGACTGGGAACTTGGGTTATGGCAGACACAGAAAATTACACATATTGGAACAAGCCACCTTGGTCCCTATTGAAATTCTCCTAAATGAATGCTCCCTGGGAACCCGTTTCCCGGGCTACTCTGTCATCTGTGCTGTAAGACGCTCGGCTCTTTGGGGACCTGAGCAGATATTGTGGCTGAGATGATGGCTCACTGTTCTCGCATTGTTTCCTGAGCTAGGACGTTGAGCACTTTCCCAAGCAGAGTGCGAGCCAATGCCAAGTATTTTCATCCCCTGCAGCTTCTGACAATGGGAACCAGTCCATGGCTTGCTCATAGAAATGGAAGGGCTCTTCCTAGTTAGCTCACAACATAATGCATCCAAAAAGACGGCTTCAGGATAATAAATGATTTGTGGCTGCAGATCCCAGTGAATTTAAGGGAAACAAGCATTGCACTGAATGTGCATAGATCACCCTGCTGGAGCCCCACCGTGAGCTACGTGAGAGTCTGGCCTGGCAGAAAACAATTCCACAGAGATGAACACATCACTGCCCCTTTATAAACCAGTATGATTTGTTCAGGGAATTCCAAACAGAGCAGGGAACACTCAGCCAGTGTGTTCTGTTGTGTGGCTCTTGTCTTGATATGCAGAAAGGGTAAACATTTCAAAATAGGGAGTCAGGAGGGGTGCATTCTTTTTCCCATCATTTTTGGAACAAAACATTCAACTTGTTGACCCCAATTCAGTATGTAAATAATGTTATTTGATGTATGACTTGAGGGAAAGCACACATAGTCACACCATATAAGTGCCAAATTCTAAGGAATCTTTCTAAACATAGAAGTGTCCTAAGCAGAGTTCATAAAATGGATTTATATATTTAAGATCGTTTCTGAACTCCATATTTAAGTGGAGTTTTTAGGTAAAGTAGAAGTCAGCTGATTTCTATTCACGTCCACTAAAAGCTGGTCCTCATATTCTGTCTCCTCCTATCTGGATCCAGGGATTAAATACCTACAAACTTGGAGTACAAATGAAATAGCAAGAGAAGCTGGCACTGTAAATTGAGAAAGACGGTAAACCCAAACGGGGCATACTGAGCTTTGAGGGTGCTGAGCATGCCTGAATGAGGTGCTCTGCAGGAGTGAGGAGGGCAGCTCGCAGACAGGGTATTGGTCTTCAGCTATTAGTTTATGGCAGGCAGGCAGGGGAGAGGCAATTTGGTCAGATTTCTTTGGCTGACAAATGTCTTATTAGAATGAAGTGACTGACATCATCCTTGAGATATTAGCTGATTTTGTTAGCGTTGAAAGACTCCCTCTTCCAGTTCCATCAGGGATTCTCTTTTCTTTCTGAAACATTCAGTTCCAGAGGATTTTTGTGTTCTTAAAAGTCTTGTTTTTATTTTTTTTTCCAGTACAGTGTTAGGTGAAACCTTAAAAGTGGCAAGATGTTTTCTCTGCCACCTGTTTAGCGTGGCCTCTCCCCACTTCCATGGCCTTTTAAAGAATCAGTAGTGCTGACTTTTGGATGAAGTTAGGAAGTTCAGTCCCAAAGGAACGTCTTGCATGCTAAACACACTTTTTTTTGTCTGCATTATTCCTTTCTTTTTCTTTTTCTTTTCTTTTCCTTGCCATCTAAGTAAAGAAGGGTGATGGTGTTTTATGTTCGGTCCGGATCCTTGAAAAGTCATGTTTACCTAAACGTATTTGGGACCCATAAGATAGCATTAAGGAATTCCCTCTTGTGATCCTGTAAGTCTCATTGCTTTTCTGAGGAATAAGGCATGGCCGTCTCTTTCACTGGATTTTTATTTAATAGTGAGTATATCTCCTATTTGAAAGGGGGGTGGGTATGTTTTTGCTAAGGAGCTGGGGATTGCCTGCCCTGGGAAGGGCCCGCACTGTGCAGCTGCCAGGGGCGGCCAGCAGAGCAGCACGTGGCTAGGGGGTGCGGACTGCTGGCCTCAGGCAGGTGTCTTATCAAAAGCACTCCGTCTGGCGTTGCTTCCTGTTACTTACCCACCAGTATCTACCCTGCGATATTTCTGTTTCTTAAACATAGTTGCAAGAGGAATAGTGGAGATTTGCCCACTAAATGAATATGAGAAAAGCTTGAATTTTTAACTAAACATTTTAGCCCAGGGCTTCTCAAACATTTTGGGTCTATAAACTCCTTTTGCAGTAACATATCTAATGAATTCCCTCAGGAATTTTTAAAAAGTATTTCATCTGTTACATGATAAAGAAGTGATTTTCTTTAAATAATATTTTAATCCAGAATATCATTAAAATTTTATTCTAATTTTTATTCTCATATAGTCTTTGACAATGGCTAAAAGTTAAAGATATTTTGTTTTGGCCATTTAACAAGTACACATGTTTTTTTTTTTTTCAATTACTTATGTGCATAAGAACTCTCAATAATTTGGTTAAAAAGTGTCACCTAGTTTAATCTGGTATCAAACTATATTAAAATGTAGATGAACTTTAAGTACAAGTTATGGTACTAAGATGTATAAATCTTGCTATTTTTTCCTGCTATTTAAAGCATCTATATTTTGTTCTTTGTGTAATTAGTTGGTTTACTTTTTAATCACTTCATATTATTTTAAATTACAATATAAAACAAGACTTCAGTCTGCTACTTGCAGTTATTTCTTGTTGCACATTAAGATTTTGTCTGAATAAATTGAAAAAAAAACAAATTGAATACAATACTCACTGCAATTTTTTCACATTCTCTTTGAAATATTAAATTAATGTTTATATGATATTTTAAAATTTTGGTCAATTAAATGCAACTTAAAAACTAGTAAAGATTATATTAAAATGCATTGGTAAAATTATTATAATCTTATTCCTCTGGTTATCGTATTTCAATATCTGTGTTTCTTTTGCATTCTCTCTTAATGCAATAAAACTCCAGATTATGGGTTACACAATATAGGAATCTTTCAGCTCTCTATTCCCAAATAACAAACTGTACAAAGCTTCCTTGTATTGAATCAATAACACCTTATTATTTCTCACGATCGTGCAATGTGGTTGAGCACAGCTGGGTGGTTCTTCTCCTTCCCCTGGTGTCTTCTGGGGCTGCAGATCCAAGATGGCACCTTTACTCAAGTGACTGTGACCCAGGTGGAGAGAGAAAACAGCAGGGGGCAGGAGATGAGCTGTGCTTCTTACCTGTGGCTCAGGGGTCCTAAAGACCTAAGATCAAACTACTAGAAATAGCAACACACAGCATCACTTCATTTGATGACGAAATTCTTGGAAAATGCCCCACCTATCTGCAACAATTTCCAAACTAATATTTTGAAACCCTGTTGTACTCAAACTTTGCAATACAATGGATCTCAGATTTCCTACCTAAAACTAGAGTGATAGTCTTTGATTTTAACACTGACCACTTTAACATACCCGTGATTTAAATGTAATCACTAGGTGCTGCAGACACAGTGTTTCTGAACATGCTCAGAGTGCTGTGGCAGCATTGCTTTAGTGGCACAGAGTGCCCTTGGAGCATTTTCAAGAGGGTAGATGTGTTGAAGAACATGTTTGTGTAAGTCAGCTTTTTAAATGACCAATGTTCATACTCTACATTTTATGCACTCTGCTTTTCTTTGATTCAAATCTATCTAGTTGTAAGCATGAGTGAAAGATTTTCAAGCAACAATATTTCAAGAACGGTCCTTTTCAGTTTTATAAAATAAATATATTTTAAAAGCACATGTAATGCTATATATATTTACATGCTGGCTGTTTATTCATATAAACTCTACATCCTGTTACCACTTCATGGGTAAAGCCAACAGAAAATCAGAAATAGTCTCCTAGTTTCTTGCTAGGAGATTGAATAGGATTAAGGTATCTGTTGGGTTAGTTTTCTTTTTTTTTTTTTTTTTTTTTTGAGACAGAGTCTCGCTCTGTCGCCCGGGCTGGAGTGCAGTGGCGCAATCTCGGCTCACTGCAAGCTCTGCCTCCCGGGTTCACGCCATTCTCCTGCATCAGCCTCCGAGTAGCTGGGACTACAGGCGCCCACCACCGCGCCCGGCTAATTTTTTTGTATTTTTTAGTAGAGACGGGGTTTCACCGTGGTCTCGATCTCCTGACCTCGTGATCCGCCCGCCTCGGCCTCCCAAAGTGCTGGGATTACAAGCGTGAGCCACCGCGCCCGGCCCCTGTTGGGTTAGTTTTCTTTGCTTGAATTTGCATTTGTGAAAATCAATACTTTCACCTGGCTATATTTTTTCCCACTCTGGAAAATAATCTGCAAATTTGTGTCTTCTTTAACTTCAAAAAGATTTCTTCTGGTTTATTGTTTTATGTTTGCTGTCTTCATTTGCCTTTTGAAACTCTTTAGAAATATGTTTTATCAATATATTGAATCTTCATGTATGCAACTCATATTCTGATTTCTCTTTGATGACTTTAATTGCTTTGTAATTTTATTCTATTTTCTATTTTTTAAATTTGTCATCCACAGCACTGATTCTCTTTCCCACAGCGTTGATCTTAATACTATTTTAAACTCTTCAATTTTCATATATTGTGTTTTTTTTTCTAGCTCTTCTGGCTTTTTCTAAAAAAAAATTCAGTCTGTTGTTTTATCTTATTACTTTTTATAGAATCCATGTTTTGGGGGGGTTGGAATACAAATGATTTTAATAAGTATGTAATTTTCTATTCTATATTTTATAATACATTTTTAAAATATGTTCTTCATTTTGTGTAAATCTTTTTTTTCTCTCTCTCTTTGAATATCAGGAGTTCCAGCCAGGCCAGGTACTTCCTTGCTGCATGAGCAGATGGTCCTTCAGGCCCCTCTGTCTTTGATGAGGTGTCTGTGCCTGTGTCATCAAAACTCATGTTATAGGTCTAGAGCCTGCATCTCTTCTTAACAGAGTTTTATGATCTTAAAGGAAACTATACAGTGAACAGCGCTGCAAAGGTGAAGAGGAGCTTATTACCATGACACAGATTTAACACTGGGCAAGTCTCACCTCTCTAAATCTGCATGCGCCTGGTAATATAGTCTCAGTGTGTGTAATGCAAAAATTGACAGATGATTCGGAGCAAAAATAGATAAACCCCTAACCCCAATAGGGGAGTTCAGTGTGCCTTTCTTATGAGCAGACAAAATGATAAATATTTTAGAAGATGTAGAGAGTGTGAACCACACAGGGAAGATACATCTGATTTAGGAGATGCAGAAGATTTGCACAAAATTACTAAGAAACTTCACAGGGCCAGGAGTGGTGGCTCACATCTGTAATTCCAGTGCTTTGTGGGGGCTGAGATGGGAGGATTGCTAGAGCTCAGGAGTTCCATACCAGCAACATAGTGAGACCCTGTCTCTACAAAATATACAAAATAATTAGCCAGGAGTGGTGGTGTGCACCTGTGGTCCTAGCTATGAGGAGGCTGAGGTGAGAGGATCACTTGAGCCAGGGAGGTCAAGGCTGCAGTGAGCCGAGATCGTACCACCGCACTCCAGCTTGGGCCACAGAGCGAAACTCTGCCTCTTAAACAAAACAAAACAAAACAAAACAAAACCAGCAAACAAAAACTTCACATACCTAGTGTGTATGTGTCTACAACACTTAACAAATGGCAGAATATATGCTATATTCAAGTTCAAATGAAATATTTACAAGAATTAACACATGTCAGTGTGTTAATTCACTATTGCTACAAAAGTGCTGCAGGCCATGACGGAGATTAGAACAGCACAGATAGATTGGCTTGAAAGGGTCACACTATAGCTGGCTGGCATGCGGTGGGGGTGGCGCGGGCATGAACGTGCTGGGTGCAGCAGCCCTGAGCCCTAAAGGACCCCCGTAAGTGATATGGTTTGGATTTGCGTCCCCACCCAAATCTCATATCCAATTTGAATTCCCAATGTTGGGTCCCAGTGAGGGACCTGGTGGGAGGTGATTGGATCATGGGGTTGGATTTCCTCCTTGATGTTCTCTTAATAGTGAGTTCTCATGAGATCTGGTTGTTTAAAAGTGTGTAGCACTTTCCCCCTCACTCTCTGTCTGTCCTGCAGACATGCATGGTAAGACATGCTTCCCTCTCTTTCACCTTCCATCATGAATGTAAGTTTCTTGAGGTTTCCCAGCCATGCTTCCTGTACAGCCTGTGGAACTGTGAGCCAATTAAGCCTCTTTTCTTTATAAATTACCCAGTGTCAGGTAGTTCTTTATAGCAATGTGAGAATGGACTAATACAGTAAGGCAACCTCACATGCAAGGGTTGGGAAACTCACAGCCTCCCAGCTCCCATATGAAGAGGCCACCTCATACTGGACTTACAGAAGCGCAGTGAGAACTTTCACTTCCCTCCTAAAGGCATGGGCACTCGCTGGAAACATTATAAGCAGAAAATGTAGCAAGTAGATGGAATGACTTGTGTGTGTGACAGAGAAAAAAATGATCTAATTGAAAATCCAATATATAAACATCTACAAATAACAACATTTATGATTCCAAGTTATAATATCGTAACAATTAGCTTCTCTACATGCAGAATACAAGTGACAATTATGTTTAATTTGGTATGGCTTGATGATAGTTAATATCCACAAAATTTATTATGTTTGGAAAAAAGAATTGTGAGAGCAGTCAGAAGTCACTGTGCAACCATTAGTTCAGACACTTAATATCTGTCTATCAATCAGCCTATCTATCTATCTATCTATCTATCTATCTATCTATCTATCTATCTATCATCTATCTATCTACCTATGTATCTGTACCTATTTACTTGTCTATCTGCCTACCTACCCTATTCATCAATCTATCTCAATAGAGGTAGATACAGGGATATACTGATACACACACATTTCTCCCACAATCCATTTAAGAGACTGAAAATTTTAAAAACCATGTTTTATAAGTGAACTAGTTTATCAATGTATTATACAAAGGGTTAAGCACAGCTTTGGACTTCCTCTCAGCTCTCTGTCCAGTTGGCTTCTGATGGGACCTCTTCTCAACGATAATTCTTACCTATTCTTCCTATCAGGACTTCCCATTCCTGCCATTTTTAGATTCGGATTATTGTTTGGTGTCTCTGTGAGCCATTGCAGAAGCTCAGAGGGTATGCCTGTGTAAGCTTACACCAATATTAGCAAATCGTGATTTTCTTCTGGCCAAGAAAAGAATCTCATTCCTGTGAGTATGACAGAAGAATTAAATCAATGGAGATATTAAGGAAGCTCGGTCGTGGGTGAGACTGATGTTAAAATGTGCTGTTCCTGAGAATTTGCAGGTTTCCTCTGTTTCTAGTCGCTTTCAGAAACATTGCATCAGTGAAGCCTTGATGATTCTTGGAGAAATGCAGCATTTTACTTGTTTTACTTATGATAATATTTTACTCATGACAGCACTAAAGAAAAACTGGCAAAAATAAGCATAAGTGTAATGCTCAAGGTAGAAGGCCATGCTTCTTCCACTAAGCCACAGGAGCAAATTGAAGACCAAGCATGAGGTCATTTGGTCTTAATTGTATTAAATGATACTGACAATCTAGCATTGTGTCTACAATGCCTTTTACCTGTATAATTTGCCTGATCAGATAAGACACATGGCCAGTGAAACCATTTGGCTCTATGTCCCCACCCAAATCTCATGTCAAATTATAATCCCCAGTGTTGGAGGTGGGGCCTGGTGGGAGATGATTGGATCATGGGGTAGGTTTTCCCCTTGCTGTTCTTGTGATAGTGAGTGAGATCTGGTTGTTTAAATGAGTGTGTCACCTTTCCCCCCGCTCTCTCTTGCTTCTGCTCCAGCCAGCCTGCTTCCCCTTCACCTTCCGCCGTGACTGGAAGCTTCCTGGGGTCTCCCCAGAAGCAGAGGGCACAGTGCCTCCATCAGCCTGCAGAACTGTGAGCCAGTTAAACCTGTTTTCTTTACAAACTATCCAGTCTCAGGTATTTCTTTATAACAGTGTGAGAATGGACTAATAATATAGCTGGCTACTGAAATGTGTTAAATGGAATAATGGAAAGTAAGTATTAACAACGATAGCAATAATATTTATTGATCATGTGCTCTGTGTTAGGCACTGGGCTAAATATCTTATATAAGGTATATAAGAGCTCAGTCAATCCTCATTGTCTCGTGCCAAAGGGCTCATTAGATGCCTCTTGTGTACCAGTAGACACACTTTCTACTGCCATATGAAAAACAAGTGAAGTTTAGTGATCCAGTAAGAGAAGACAGGAAGACCCTTATGCCTGGACTGGCCCTGGAGGCAGCCTGCTGACGGCTGTTCAGTTTAGCTCATTGCCGTGTCAACGTCAAGCTACGTCAACGGCAATTCTCAAGTGATTCTGAAACGATCTTTGCTAATGTCCATACAAACAAATGCCATTGACTTTTCCTCGTTAAAATTTATGAGTTATAGAGTGTACGGTTTACAACAGTATTCCTCAAAGAGATGTCCAAGGAGTACCCGTGTCAGATTATTTGGGGATCCTGTTAAAAATTCAAAATTTGGAGTCTTATCTACCTTATCAGATTCTCAGGCGTGGGAACTGATATCTTAATAGACATCTGGGGTCTCTCTTATGGACACTACTTTTTGATGACCACTGCATGAAATAAAACCTAGGAAATGATAAGGAAAATATGGTTTGAAATAGAAAGTAATGAGTTGATATGCAATTATAACCCTTTTTTATGGACTATGCCATTTCCTAGTTGAGGTAATTAAATACACTTAATGTTACTTGTGCTACTAGATGTAAACATGTAAGTCAACTCATCATCTGTAAAGGTGAACCAAAATTGTGGAAATCCAATATGACTGGAATGAAATATTTTTATATTATAAAACTTCCAAAACATTAGTACTGTACCTGTGAGGGTCAGATTTGAAAGGAGAATTTGGTATGTTATCAGAATTTTATATGTGACGATGACATAACGTAATTTGCAGGGAGGCTTTGCCGCACTCCTGTTTATCTGGTTTAGTTAGCCTCCTAGTTAGCACACAGATGCACATCCCATCTCCCATAACAACGGCTGGCACCTGCTCTTCCCAGTCAGGCTGGACTGATCCCACTTTTCCTCTCTTTCTGGAATGCTGTCACCCAGCCCTGTTTTTCTGAGCCCTTGGAAGGGGCACATTCTTACCTGGACCCAGAATAGTTGGTAATCTTGTTTATTTCCTAAGCGCCTAAATTTATATCTAGTGGTGAGTCGAATGTTATACAGCAAGCTTGTCCAACCCACGACCCGTGGGTCTCATGCAGCCCAGGATGGCTTCGAATGTGACCTAACACAAATTTGGAAAGTTTCTTTAAACATTTTGAGATTTATTTTTTACAATTTTTTTGGCTCATCAGCTATTATTAGTATTACTATATTTTATGCGTGGCCCAAGACAATTCTTCTTCCAATGTGGCCCAGGGAAGCCAAAAGATTGGACACCCTTGCTATCCAGAGTATTGTTTATAGCTTGTTGTTTAGAAATGTTTAACTTATTTGACTGTTTTATTAGCTCCTGATAATAAGTGTGCATGGTGCTGACTGTTGTAATCAATCAAACCGCTTCTAACCCTAAAAAGGCAATAGTTTTATTTTTATCAACAGTAAACTTAGCGTGAAATCTTAACCTGACCCCACCAGGGCCAGCATCTCCTGATCATGATCTCAGAGGAATTTTCAGGACATTGACCAGCATGTATATATCCGCCAGTGTGGTGAATGACAGTGAAAAAATATATTGCAAGGGTCCCATGGCCATGCAACTGCTGTAATTGGGATAAATCAACATAATTAGGTAGCAAATTAAATAAAACACAACCACGTGTCATGTAACAACTGAGTCTTTGTGTGAACATCAGAGTAGACTTACACAAAACTGGATGGTAGAGCCTATCCACACCTAGGCTAGACGGCATAGCCTATTGCTCCATTTTAATCTGATGGGATCACCATCGTACAGGTGTGACTCCATAAGATAAAAATGGGGCTGAAAAATGTTGGTTGTCTCTTGTCAACCAAAATGTCATTATGCAACACTTGACTGTCATGTAGCCACTCATATTTTGACCACTTAATTCCAAATAAGCATATTAATTTTATTTACTCTTCACTGGGTAATCCACTTTTTAACTCAGTGAACAAGATTTTTTTTTTAAATTCTGTTATAGCTATAAAGCCACCTTTTTTGCGTTTTTCAATTTTTCAAAAATTAACTTAATATACCTATATATACATATATATATATATATATATATATATATATATATATATATATATGAAGGCAGAGTAGTCTTGGCAGTTGGGGGATAGGGGGAGCATAACTGAAACGTGGAGGGACTTTCATTTGCTGGTGTTTCTGATAAGGTGATTCTGAGCAGGGGTCAATGCCTGAGTGCCCACAGGCAGAGAGGATTGGGGCCCTGAGGGCTCAGATAATCCTGAGGACAGGCTGCCCAGACTGGGGAAGGAGTTGCACGTGGACTGGAGCATTGCAGAACATAAAACCAGTTTCAAAATCCTTTTGGAGCTGCTTTTGCAGGGTTTGGTGAGAAAGAAAGACAGGTTGTGGAAGCTGAAAGAGGAAGACCTTCCACCTGGGCTCCAGCATTCATAAATCCAGTTAGTGTTTTCACTGGAGATGGAGACCCACACAAGTCATGACCAAAAATAAAAAAGAAAAAAAAATAAAACACCAGCACTTCAACCCTGCAGGTTGTGAAATTGATTTGCTATAAATCTATGTCGTTTGGCAGCTGTAAAAGTCAAGAAGAGGAAACGCCTCCAGAATAGAAGTAAGTCACCTTTGACCTCTCTTCTCCAAATAAATTAATACTAAATTTTTTATACCATTTTCAAAACTACAGTGGGTAAAATTGGGCCATGCAGCATAATTACGGAGATGCCTTTTAGTGTTTATGAACAATGGCATAATTATTTACTTAACAGTCTTCAAAGAAATTTAGGAGCAGTTATTCCAGTTTTAAAATATCATAATTTATGTTGATTCAAGTTAGAGCCACTTAAGCCATTTACCTGTGACTTAGACTTATTTTATTGACAAATTCCCTTCTGACTTTTTCTTTAGATGTTAGCAATGTGAGTCATTTCCACATACCTGCAAATTCTTGCTTTATTGCCATTTTTTTATTGCTGTAAAACATGCGGTTGATGAACTTGTTGGAGACGAGACATCTGGATTCTAGATCTTGGTCTGAAGCACATCCAAACCTTTTTAAGTTACATCAGATAAAATTTTACCTGTACAATTTCAAATCTCACCATCCTTGAAGGGATTGAACATAGTGTTATGTTTCTTTAAGGTGGTTTATTCTTATTAAATATTAAAACCAAACATCACCACTATAAAAAGACTTTTACAGCCATGGGCGTTTTCCCTCATAATAAAATTTTCCTTAGTTTTATTACTCCTTCTGTAGGGCATATCTGGGATCTCACAGAAATGACTGAAGTAGAAACGTAAGTAGTATGTAATAGCTAGGAAGGGACTGAGCTGTACAGGCTAATAAAGAAAAACTAAAAGCTGCATGAAATTTGACTTAAGCACAAATTATCTATGGAAAAAAATCTGCATAAATATAGGTACAATTCCATTGTTCTTTCAAAAAGACCACTATGTGCTAGATGGTTAATACGTCAAAATTCATTAAAATGCTCCTACTGTAAAAGTAAGTACAGTAATTTTTCTCTCCCACCTCTGGATTTATGCAACTTTGTGGCTTGAGATAGTTATCAGCCATTTCTGCTGAGATCTCGTCAGAATGGGAGCATTATTTAAAAAGATGTTTTCATGGTCAAAGTTTGTATTCTGAACAACGAATATTCTAGTACTATATGATGGTTAAAACTAATTGACAGAGATCTAAACTAGTGAACTGGCTGAGTGAGCCAATAAATCCTTCACACAATCAACAGAACTTCAATATTCATGAGGCCTCTGCAAGAATTTCATAGCCCCATAAAAGTCTCCGCAAAGCACTTTGAATTTTAAGTGGGATGAATTATTAAATAGCAAAACTTCCAACCTAATTTAACTTTCACCTGGACTTAGTCAAGGGTAAGGAAACCATCCTTGGAGGGCGTGGGAAGGTTCAATCATGTGGTAAAACACTCATTCCTCTAGAAACAGTCTTGGATGGAAAGGCAGAGTAGTCTTGGCGGTTGGAGGATACGGGGAGCATAACTGAAATGTGGGGACTTTCATTTGCTAGTGTTTCTGATAAGGTGATTCTGAGCAGCGGCCAGTGTCTGAGTGCCCATGGGCAGAGCAGATTGGGGCCCTGAGGGCTCAGATAACCCTGGGGACAGGCTGCCTAGACTGGGGAAGGAGTTACACATGGACAGGAGCATTGCAGAATATGAAACTAGTTTCAAAATCCTTATGGAGCTGCTTTTGCAGGATTTGGTGAGGAAGAAGGACAGGTTGTGGAAGCTGAAAGAGGAAGCCCTTCAAGAGGACTTCTCAGAAGTATGTCCTGGTCTAACTGTCAGTAAAACAACAGCTGGGTTGGCAACGGTCATAGATAATACAAATGGAAGCGGCTGTGTCACTGAATGAAATGAAGGATTCATTAGGTCTGGATGGAATGGCATCTTGTTCTTCAGTGGTTAAAGTACTGCCACCCGTTTCAGATGGGAACTCTGTTTGTTAGAGCTGTGCCATTATTTCTGGGCTAATGCAAGTCACAGTCTACCTGAAATTGTTCATACTACGAAACTGCCAGACTTCTCTAACAACTTGGTAGATATTTTTCCCTCTGTAGATATCTTATCTGTGGCGAGCATATCAGAGAAAGATATGCAGGTGTGACATAAGGAGGTGGCTTGCCCAGGGGAAGGGGCTGAATGTTGTCCCCACAAAGATATGTTCACATGCTGATCCCTGGTACTTGTAAATTGGCGTATCTTTTTTTCTTTTTTGGAAAAAAGCATTTGCAGATGGAATAAATTTAAGGATCCAGAGACAGAGAGGTCACCCTGGATTATCCAGGTGGGTCCTAAATCCATGACACGCATCCTTATAAGAGACAGGAGAGAAGACAGAGGAGAATGCCTTGTGATGACAACAGTAGGGATTGGAATGAGGCAGCCACAGCCAAAGGACACCTGGAGTTCCCAGGAGCTGGAAAAGTCAAAGAAAGATCCTCTCTGGAGCCTCCGCTGGGGGAGGGATGGCGGGGGGTGCTGCAGACACCTTGATTTGGGGCTTCTGGCCTTCAGAACTGTGAGAGTAAGTTTCTGCCATTTTAAGCCACAGCAGCCACAGAAAATTAATACTTCCAGCATCACAGAGCTCAACCGAAGCCCCTGGTTGTGGATGAGGAGGCAGCCAGGGAGGAATAAAAGCATCTATGGGGCTGGTGCCCAGCTCAGGGCTGTTGCTGAGCACGTTTCCCCATACTCAGCATTGAAGGTGATGCAGAAGCAGCCATCTGATTGGCCACAAGCATTCCAAGTTCTTTTTTTTAAAGTGTTGAACAAATGTTTGATTAAATAATTGATCTTCAGTATATTGATGTGCTTCATAATTGGTATGAGTCATAACTCATATTTGAACCATTAGAAAACCTTTATTTTTAATTTAGGTTAATTAAATTTTCCAACTCCTAGAATCCAAAAATGAATGTTTAAAAATATTAAGTGGATTTTTTTCTTTGCTATGTCATTTCTGGTTGAAAGATTCAGTACACAGAAAGCTGAAAGGAAACCAAAAGTTCAGCCCTAACACAAAATGAGGCAGTTGGTTATTGGGAAAAGAATTACCACAATCTTAACTCCGTGCCTGACATGGAAGGGACTTGTATTGAATGAATGAGGGGGTGAAAGGCAAGCTTATTGGTGGGGTTTGAATACTGTGTTTACTTCTGGGTAAATAAGCAGCAGTTCTCTCAGGTGTATATTTTCATGATGCCATAAATGATAGGTTTTTTTACATTTTCAATTTACAGCATTTAAGTTAATGTCTTTGTTATTAGAGGAGACTTTGCTGGAAACCGGCCCATCTACCATTTTCCATTGTGGGTTGGTTCTTACACCTGCAGTTCACCTGCTCTCTTCTGTCTTGCTCCTCCTCTCCTGCTCACCTACAGAAAGACTGAAAAGAAGTTTTTTGCCAGCTTGTTTTTCTATTTATACATTTGTTATTATTTTATTTTCTATTTGAAAAGTGTTATTGTATTTATGGATTGTTTTGACTCTTTGTAATAGTTATTATCAATTAAAAATAATGGTTTCACAGAACTTACACGCTGGCAGATGATGCTGAACCAGCTTTTTTCTGCATTTATTATACTGCTCACTGACTATTCACAGGTCAACTGAGCCAGGCTCTTCTACACAGAAATATGTACACCCACTCAGCATCAACATGCACCTCTTAGTAGTATAGCCTGTTTCAGCTGAAAGACAGTCCAGGGGCAAACTGTATTCATGGAGCATGTCTGCCCATCTGCCTGGGCGAAGCCAAGGGGGTATGGCCAGGGGGTGGGAACTGCCCATGTCAGAGTCTCGAGTGGAAGGAAGCAAGTTGAGATTTCTTTGCACAAACCACCACAGGGAGTTGACAGAAGCTGACCCAGCAGGCCCATCATACTTTGTGGTCTCCTGAGTGCCAAGAGAAGATTCTTTCTCTGTCACCCCAATTGTTCCCATTGAACATGGCAGTCTAAACCAGGCACAGTTAGGCTTTTTCTTGACAAATCATTTATCCCAAGGCTTGACAGTTGGAAATCAAAATGGCTCTGCTGCATTCTTTAGGATCTGAGCCAGACAAGATGTTTAGAAAAACAAAAGTAGAACAGAGAAAACTATACAAACTCAAACCAAAAAACTTCCACAGTGGGGTAAAAATTTATGTCATGTTTGACCAAAAAATTAAATGTCATTTTTTGGTCGTTGATTTACTGATTTGCTATAATTTTCAGTATACTGCAAGAAAAATATCCTTAGAAGAATGGAAGAATCTTTGGCACATACAACCTAAAACAATTAAATGCAAAGAAGACACCACAAAAAGTAAAGGGCTTGAGAAAAATGGTGACTTGGCTTTCTTAGTGCTTTTGGCGACTTTCAGAACACACCAGGCTCAACAGAGTCCTTGGGTCACATGAATGTAGCTCAACACTGATTTTCAACAACTGCGGTTCCTTTCCAACATTATTTGGGAGATGCCTTTGTAAATCCTGGGCCTGCTAGAGCTACTGATTCCTACTTAAGAAATTCTGGGCTGGGAGCAATGGCTCACGCCTATAACCCCGGAACCTTGAAGCCAAGGCGGGCAGATCACTTGAGCCCAAGAGTTGTTGAGTCGGTGAGAATCCAACTCTACAACAAATACAACAACAACACAAATTAGCCAGGTGCGGGGTGTGGTTGTACATGCCTGTAGTCCCAGCTACCCAGAAGGCTGCAGTGGGATGATCACTTGAACCTTGGAGGTGGAAGTCGCAGTGAGCCAAGCTTGTGCCACTGTATTTCAGCCTATGAAACAGAGTGAGACCCTGTATTAAATAATAAAATAATAATAATAATAATAAAAGAAAGAAAGAAATTCTGACAATAATAAATACCTGCCATATAACGTTGGATGGTTTTACGTAAGTTCTTTTTGGATCTACTTTATGGTTTTCAAAATATTTGTTAAAATAACACCTTTCAATGGACTTTTAACGTTTCGTTTTCTGCAAGAAGACTCTAGGACACCCATAATCTTACACATCATCTTGTTTTCTACATTGACCACGTGTCTTCCCAGACCATCATGGACTTCATGGGCATTCCATACCAGGCCTGGGACCTTTGCCCTAACCCGCTGTGTAACATCTGGCCTGGAACACTGGGTGTGGGTGAGAGGGGACAGCTATGCTTAGAGAAGAGGCTGCTCTCAGGCACTGATGTCCCTTCACCAGGCCCTGAAGAAGAAGGAGGTCCTGCTCTCATGGAAGGCTGGGGCGGGGGGCAGACTCATGGTTTCATTTTACACCTGTGTATTGAGAATCTAAGATGTGCCAATAGTGCTCGGTAATGTACTTGGATACATCAGCAGATACTAAAGGCAAGGATGCCCGCCCACGCAGCGATCATTTATATATGAAAGAAATTCAGACTGTGATAAATACCTGTCTCAGGGATGGATGCAGTATATCAGGCTTAAGGGAAAGAAATGTAAACACAAGTGCTTGTGGTTTTTTTTGTCCATTTCTCACGTGCGACTGAAGATTCTTTCTCTACCCCCAGCCAAACTCGCTTTCCATTGTGTTAGGAAAACTCAGGAAACCCTCTACACCATGAGGAAAAGGACATCATATTTCACATAATATGTGACACTGAGAGTCCACTTGGTTTTGAACCAAAATTCAAAATACAGCTTCACTTTTAAAAATTAAAACAATGAGATCGTGTTTGATCTGCTCCATCACAGAAAGTCCTGAGAAGACAGCAGCAGGTGCCAGTCAGGAATGCCTCCTTCCTTCTGGGGAACTGGGGGTCAGTGAGTTCCTTTCTCTGGATGTTGGTTTCCTACACTGTAACATACATATATTCAACAAGAGACAAATGCAATAGGAAGAAGTGTGTTTTCTAGTGATATGTATCATTTGGAATACACATCTCTCAATGAACAACTTCAGTTGTTAATTCAATTACAGGGAGTGGGTTTGGTTCTAAGTAGTTTTAACCTCAGATTAACTTTTCGTTGTGTATTGTTGTAGTGTCAATTTCCTTATAAATTTATTTTTGAAGTTTTCTTACTGCCAGGATGCAATTTTAGATTTTTTAAAAATGTAGATAAACACTAGCAACTTCGAAGATGGACACAATTGTACTGAGAGTGAAATGTCCTCTCTATTATGGTTTCCTGTTGGCATTTGCCCTCTGCTCAATCCTAACTCCAATCTATGTTCTGGTTTTGTTCTCTGTATGCTGGACTTCCACATACCTGTGACACATTAGCCAGTGTTCTGTGCCCAGGAGTGATTAAGCCAAGGGTATATGGTTTGTAGGGCGATTGGCGAGTGTATTCACAGAAGCTTCTGCTCATTACCATTTGGCCAGCACTGATGGGTGGGCATGGGTATCCTGATAGGAAGCACAGTGGCTGCTTCCCACGGGATCCAGCTATCCAAACAGCCTCCGGGTGCCGGACGACAGCCCAGACTCTCGGGGACAGCCCAGGGCAATATGTTGCTTCCTCAGGGCTGCCGTTGTGAGGTCCTGGAGAGAAGTCTGGCCCTCCTCTGGCTGGCCCAGAATGGACCCAGCTTTCTGAAAGTTCATGGCTGGGGGACAATGCTGCCCCATCAGCATGCCGCAGGCTTTTTCCCAGAGCGGCAGGGCCCCTGTCAGAGCTCGTTGGCTCAAGCTCCATCTTCCAGTCCACTGCAGGGAGGCATAGGTGGAGGAGTCCCTGCTTCCCACTCTCCGTCTGTCTTAGAGCAGGGTCCTGGCTCCACCTATCCATGCCCTGTGGCTCCATCAATTCATGCCCCGTGAAGTCACAGGTGGCTAGTTTCTTAACCATGTCTGTTTTCATGCTGTTTACAATCCCCTCTACGTATACCTGCGGATGAGTTTATTCAATTCCCACATGTCAGGGACAAATGAAAATGAAATCTAGTCACAGGAGCACAGGTCCATATGTATTCCTTCATGGGCAAATGTGTTGCTGCCACAATTTTACTTAAATGACAATAATTAAACATTATTTTGTTTAAGTCTCACATCCTGCCTTAATCAGAGAAGAAAAAAATCTGTGATCTGCAGTGAGCCGAGATTGCGCCACTGCACTCCAGCCTGGGCGACAGAGTGAGACTCCGTCTAAAAAAAAAAAAAAAAAAAAAAAAAAAAAAAAATCTGTGATCCAAACTGTTACCTGGTCTGGCCTGTCCTGGCATGAAATAAGATGCACCAAAGTGAAGATCAACTTCATTACTGGCTTAGAATCAAAGCCCAATATCGAATAAGACAAACTCTAAATCAGCTTGTTTCTTTGGAGTGTAAAAAGAGGTCATTTCACACATGTGTTAACTGTGAATTAATGCTATACATGCTGAGAGAATGCAATTGTATCTTCAATAATGCTTATTAATGAGATAGTTAAATGAGAGAACATGCCATAATCGCCTTTTGTTTTTCCTTTGACATATTATTTTTCCCCACTTAGAAAAAAGGGCACCAGGCTGGTATGCCTAAAAGGCTTATTTGTGCTAACAGACTGTGAGGACTCTGGCAGGTGCTCCAAGAGCTTGGTCTCCACCTTACCCATGCAGTTTTGCAGCTCCATGGCTGGCGAGGCTGTTTTTCAGCAAAAGCCAGGCCCACGCTCAGCCCTGTGTCTGGGTGCTCTGCTCACAGCCTGGGGGCAGGCAACTTTCCCGCCATGAGAAAGCAGGTTTTGCAGTCAGTGTTTTCTCAGAGAAAATGCATTACTGTGTTTAGTGTGAGGAAGAAAGTGTTTATGAAAGGAGAAGCCTGGAGCCCCCGTCTGAGTGTGTGTCGCTGAGCGAGTCCTGGCAGAGTCATCAGATCTCAGCTTTTGAGTGGTAACAAAGACTTCGGATTTAAAGCAGGTGAAACTGTGTGCCTCCAGGACTGGCAATGGTTGGCTCCACATTTGTTTTCTTCCCTTTTATCAATGGATGTGAGTAGATTTTTTAAAATAATGTTTTCCACGTTGAATTTTGGCCAGCGAGCCTCAAAGCCCTTGTGCACAGGGTAAGAAAGGGGGTCACTCCTTTGAGACCCAATGCATAAGAAAGAAAATTAGTAAAAAGGAAAGCCAGGCTTTATTTGTGGGGATTATAATAAAAAACAGCATCTTTCGTTTTAAAGGACAGCTCAGAAGAGTGAAAAAGACTTGCAAAGGAAAGAAAACACGAGATCCCCCAGTGGACGGGAACTGATGGAAATTTTAGAAAGAAATGGTAGCATTGTTTTGTGCTTGCAGTAGAGGAGCTGGAAGGGAACCTCGGGTTCACTGTGCACGGCATGAAGGCATACAGCAGGCGCAGCGCCAGGCCTCAGAGTGTTTCCACTAAAACTTGCAAAGTTTTTTCTTGCACGCATTAGGGATGTTTTAACTCAGCATCAAAACTCGATAAGAAATAGAGCTGCGTGGGAAAATTAGGTGGGCAAAGCTGCTTTATTTTGATTTTAGTAGTTCTCCTGTACTTTTTGCACCCCCCTTTCCACTCCGGAGGCACAAGTTGCATTGGAAGTCCAGAAGAGAATTTCTGTATTTTCACAGGAAAAGATCCCACATCCCAGTATTTTAGACACTGGGTGTTTCTGAAAGGCCATAAGCAGCAAGGACAGTAGACACGGGGCTGAGGACGGGCCTGCCAAGCTACTGCTTCCATAGCTCCCTGTGTTGACAAACAGCCTTGCCAGCCACAGAAATGACAGTGAGCAGGGACATGGCGAGAGGGAGCTTCAAAACTCCATTAAGGTGGAGCTAAGATCTCGGAGCAACTGCCAAATACAGGTCATACCTGGCTCGTTTGCAGGTCACTGGCCATTGAGAAAAAGAGGATTTGGGGACCACTGAGAAAAAGAGGATTTGGAGATACCTGAGAATAACTGAGGGGCTTGTAGGCATTGAAGATCCAATGCTACTAGAAGATGGGACTCAGCACTTTATGGTCTTCGGTAGTGAAAGATCAGGTTAAAGAATCACTCTGGTCCTTGGAGTGAGGTGATGACTGAAGGCAAGACCTGAAGAGACCAAGTGACCATGTTACAGAACAGTATGGCAGGCACAAGCACATGTGGAATGGACTGGCTACTTAGAACCGTGCTGGGCACTTCAAAAAGGTCAGTCATAAGGTTAGAGTGTTAAATCTGTGCCTTGAAGCAGCTTCAGAGAATTATGGGCTTTCCACATTTGTGCTAATAGATCCCCTTGTTTGCATGTTGCATCAGGGCTGAGTCATCTAAGAACAAGCTCAAAGTTTGAACCTGTGGGTTGACAAATGACAAGGCTAGTTGAATTCACAACCTCTCCAGGGATTTTGTGCGAGAGTGGGGGCTTTACCAAGAAGGAAGGGTACACTGAGCATTAGAATGGGGACATACGAGAAGACTCAGATGATGGAGACTATGCAGAATCCTAAGCCTGTCAGCTGGTTCCAGTTTCTACCTCACAAATTATAATTAATTATGAACAGCAGAACCCACTTCAGCTACCTTGGTCAAAAAACAGCATTTATTGAAGATTCTTGGGCAACTTGAAGACCCCTAGAAAGTCCATACTATCTACTGCTGCTGGCTTTCAACATAACTCTCACCAATGATGCTGGTCATTGGACCCCAGAACCTCCACCACTGCCACTCCCTTAATGGTGACTTGCCTCCTCTGCCTCCTCCACAAAAGGTGGGTCCCACCTGGGCCCTGCTCTCTCGAAGGACTATCTTCTACACCAGAGCCTCCACAAGATAGCTAACTGCAGAATATTTATCACAGGGCTGTGCTTCAGTGCAAGAGAGCTTAGGAAAGCAAGTTCCTATCTCCTCTCTGGGGAGGTGGACACATGATGTGAGAAAATCCCCAAATAGAATATGGTTGCTCAAAAGATGCTGGGCAGTCATGAAGCAAGGTGATTTTATATATAAGCATAGTTCTTGAATCATTGTGCTTAGTTGTACCTACTTTACCTATGTTTAAGGTTGGATTTGACATTAGACGACATAGTTCTCCTCTTTCATAATAAGTAATAGTAATTTTCCTGATGCAAAAATTATCCAAAGCTGTGGCCTAGAGAGACCCTTTGCTGAAGAAGGGGTATTACTAAGAGGTGAACATGGAAGACATGAGACCTGACTGCCAGACACCTTGTGTTGGGCCAGGGGGTGTTCCAGGCAGATGCAGGGTTGGTCACTTGTGCTTCATTAGCTTTCATTTGAATATCACAACTGCCTTGTGAATCTGGCAAAGCCAGATGCTGCTCTTCTTGCTTACAAATGGTGAGGTGGAGTCCTGCTATAGTGGCTCACATAGGGCCCCAAGGGTAGTGAGGGATGGACAGAATCTGAGTCCCTTGTCTCACCTCCCTAGGTCTTGCTCCATGACATCTGATGTCTCCAGCACACTTCACACCTTTCTGAGCATCAAACTTACTGTCATCCTCAACAAATACCTCTTGCTCTATGCATGCAGGGAGCCCTTTTAGGTGCACAGCATGGCACACCAATTGTAGGCCAAGGTCATAACAAAGAGATGTTTTGTTCCAGACTTATGGTCATATTCTTTTAGCTCTTTACACTTATAGAACTCTTCCCTTTATAAACACTTCCACATACTTTTCTTTCCTGCAGGGCCACGCTGAGCCTTTATAATCCATCTCATTAGAATTTAGGCATGTGTTTCTGAATCTTCCTCATGAGTGTACAAGCTGATGGCAGATATGCTACTTGTCCCTCTTACACTTGTCCCCACATCTGTTCTTCTGGAGAGCAGCATCCTTGTCCACAGGTCCAGGTCCCAACCTGGGCTCTGAGATATTTCTAGCCAGTTATCTTGTCCTGCAGTGTTCCTGGTCTTGTTTAGTTTGGAGTCAAGATTGTCTTCCCAGGAGGTCCATTATCTTCTAATCAGGTCAAGGCTGGCCACACTTCCACACTTCCAGCAACTCCACTCTTGTCTGTCTTCTGATTGAGGCAGATGATACCTTCACCAAAGGACTAAACCTGGTGACATCCAGAGGATAGAGTATTGCTAGGCTTTAAGGAAGGCCTTCGAGGTCACAATGTCATCCATTGTATTTTGGCTGGGAACTCTAGAGTCCCTGACAAATTTACATTTGGACAACTGAGAAAAGTTTCAAGTTATTTAGCAGTAATGAGGACGCTCTGGGGAGCTTTACATATGAACCTGGAATGACATTTACTTAAATAAATGTCAACATGCTGGGCTAGCTGTTGCTCATAGACAAATACAGGGCAGAAGAATGTGTCAAGGTGGAAATAATCCAGAAGGACAGATAGCTCTTGGCTTGTTGCTAGGTTTTGGTGGAAACTGAATGTTTGACTACGGGTCATCAAGTCACCATGTGACCTGAACTGCCTATCATGAACTGGGTGCTTTCTGACCCATCTAGCCATAAAGTGGGTTGTGCACAGCAGCATTCCATCATCAAATGGAAGTGGTACATATGTGATTGGGCTCAAGCAGCTCCTGAAGGCACAAGTAAGTTACATGAGGAAGTGGCTCAAATGCCCCTGGTCTCCACTCCTGGCACCCTGCCTCCTCTCCCCCAGCCTGCGCCGATGGCCTTATGGGGAGTTCCCTATGATCAGTTGACAGAGGAAGAGAAGACTGGGGCCTGGTTCACAGATGGTTCTGCAGGATATGCAGGCACCACCTGAAAGTGGACAGCTGCAGCACTATTGTCCCTTTCCAGGACATAACTGAAGGATAGTGGCAAAGTGAAATCTTCCCAGTGGGCAGAACTTCCAGCAGTGCAACAGGTTGTGCCCTTTGCATGGAAGGAGAAATGGACAGATGTGCAATTATATACTGATTCATGGGCTGTGGCCAATGGTTTGGCTGGATGGTCAGGGACTTGGAAGAAGCATGCCTGGAAAACTGGTGACAAAGAAATTTGGGGAAGAGGTATGTGGATGGACATATCTGAGTGGTCAAAATCTGTGAAGATATTTGTATCCCCTATGAGTGCTCACTAATGGGTGACCTCATCAGTAATAGAAGACATATAAATATTAACAAAATTGATTGTGTTTTCAGAGTATTTTGGAAGAACTGTGATTAAAAATTATTAGATACTTTGTTTTCTTAATCAAAAATATCCAATTCCTGGTCTTTTGTTGGAATATCTCTTCCCTTTCTCTCTCCTGTCTTCATTCCTTCCATTGTGTTGATATCCATGCTGATACAGGAAGTGTAACACAATTAGCATGAAATAGTGAATACAGCCGAATCTCTTGCCTCCATGAAGCATGTACTCTAATTGGAGAGAAAAATAATGTGAACTACAGCGTGAGTCAGATGAACTGACAGATTGTTAATATATGACTTAGTGCAATAGAATCATATTAACACACGTGAGAATCAGAGGACAAGGGTGTCTGTGGAAGCAGAGGTTGTCTGCATTTGTAGCAATGCATGCAGGAGTAAGACGGACTGAACACACATTGCAGAGTCAATGCTGTGACTGGGCACTTTCTGCTTTGCAGGGTTTCTGGTCTGAGAACCTACAGAACAGAACTCATCTTTAGAGGAGCACCGATTGTTGTCAGTCATTACTGACATGTTTACCTCCCGACAATCCCATTCTCTGTGAAGTTCTTTGTAAGATAGGGTTATAACTACAGGACATTATTTTTCTGTAACATCTTCTGAACTGTCCAGGCAGATGCATGGAAGGAAATAAAGGTTTGGAGAACCTGCATCTATGGGTTTAGTTGCAGACAGTCTCGGGAGATGCAGTGGCCCGTGGCCACGTAGCTGAGCCAGTGACTGCAGATGCAATTTCAGGTTGTTGCTTCAGCCTTGTGGGATCCACAATGTGTCCTGATATCACCTTGGCCAGCCTTCCCTGGGGCTTTCTGTCTCCACCAGGTAGTCAAAGGCATGCATATATCCCGCAGACGGCCTCCCATAAACACTGTAGCCTGGAACAATTTCAGGGAAAATATGATTTTTCAGGCAGCCTCTGGGCTTGCACAGCCCCCTCCAAGCACTTCCCTGAAACGTCTCCCTGGAGCCGACGCCAGGCGGCTCCCAACATCTCAACTGCTTCATTTCTCTGTTTTTTCCATCTTTGTTGTTGCTCTAAATTAAACTGCTGGAGAATGAAGCATTTCATATTATAACAATGCCTGTCAGGAGTTCTTTACAGTGCAAGATAAAACACAAACCCTTTAATTAACTTTTTTTAAAAAATAGCAAATACTATTAACCGTTCTAGGATCTTAATAGGTATACATTTTCAATGCGCCTTCCTGTTTTAATTCCATCCATGCTGCTACTGTATTACAGATTATCTCTCCACATATAATTGCCTCGGTCGCATGCTCTATTTTTGGAATATTGTTTTAACAATACCTTGAACTCCAGTCATTCAGATGTTGCTGTCATGTCCCTGGCATATGTGATTTTGACTGAAATTTATGTATCTCAAAAAAATGTCTGGAAATGGTCAGGATACTAATCAAGAACATGGAAAATTTAAGGTAAAAGCAATTTCATCTCAAAACAAGGACCCAATAAGTTTAAAATGTCTTCACATGATTTCAGCTCTGGGCCTAGCAATTAATTTCCATATGCTACCTGGTTTTTATAATTATAATATATTATGTGATATTGTATTTTTTCATTTTACCCTCTAATAGTAATACAGATTTATATCTCACTCAGTAGTGTATAATGTACATAAAAGTAATAAAGCTGCATTTAAATGCACATTTTATAATTCAGGCTTATCATACTATTTTTCCTGAGTAGGAAGTTCTACCTATGGTTGAAAATGCATGCTAATTACCCCAGCCTGGTTTTGAAGGACCCAAACATCAGTCCAATAAACACTAGACAAATTTTCCAGGTTGAAAAGAATAGCATTGTTCTGTGTTAATGAAAAATAATAACAGGACCTCCAAGACCCACTGATCTCCCAATTCCATTTGACAAAGTACAGCCACTATTTCCCCCAGGGGGTGTAGGAACGCCTGTTTATTTGTTTGCTCATGTATTCACTCATTCTGAGCAGAATATGGCTCACCTTATGTGGCTGATGAGGGAAAGCACGGGTGGGCCGTGGTTGAGGATGGCAGGAGATGCAGACTTCACATTACTGGTTGGTTGACATACTGCAATCAGGAGTGCGTTTTTCCCACCTCTGTGTTTTCTGAAGGAGAAGCAGACATGGGAGTGGGGATGACCAGTAGGCGAGGTGAAGCCTAGCCAGGGTACCATTAACCAATCCAGAGCAGAAAGGTAACTTAAGAGTTTTTGGTCCTCTAAGTACTGCTCCCTGGTACAAGTATGAAGCTGCCTTTCTGACAAAGTCCTGATTAGGCAGGAGGGCAGCCTTTTTGTTTTTGCATTTATAATTAAGTATGTGTATGCTTTCTTCACCGATTGCATTATAGAATTATTATCATAAAATCTTACCTCATCACAGGAAATACAAAAGCATTGCATATAGCAGAGTAAAATTGATTGAATGTATCATGAATGCCTAGTTCCGAGGCTGTGGATTTTAATTCTGATTAGGTCATGAAACCATTTATGCTCAAATTTTGTCTCCAGTCTAAGTAAATACAGCTTTAGTAAGCCCTATCACATTAATGTTTAAAGTGCTGTGATAGTCTCTTTTAGTTATTAATATTGTTTATAGATACATGTGTACTGATAAAATGATCCTTCAACCATACAGAAAGAAAACAAATATTATCACTCTAATGTTTAGAATTAATTCAAAAAGCAACAATGGAACCTCAATCTACAACCTCACATGGCATAAATAAAAAAACAAGTACAGCTAATTGAATAACTAGCAATGTATATATTAAAATGAAAATTTTCTCATACATTCATTCTTTAACACTCAGCTAATCAGAGCAATATTTTGAAAATGCTAATTCACATCCCAGAAGCCCTTTAATGTGATAAAAACTCCTCTTCCTCGCAGTGAGGAAGGGACCCTGTGGAACTTCGCCCTGAGCAGGATCATCACCGTCATCGCCTAACTTGCCAGGGGCACGGGCAGGGTCCTAGTGCACAGTGCTGCATCCACATGGCCTCAAAGCAGCTCCTTGATTGTTCGGCAACCCCTGGCCAGAAAGCAGTTCCCCTAAATGCATTATTTTTTCTCACACATAAAATGTATACCTTACACGGTAGTTTCATATTATATTTAAATGCAATTATATACCACAGTATGGCTCCTTAAGCTGAATATACAGGGTGCAGTTCTATATTCTCCTTATCATGGAGGCAAACTATTTAAATATCAATTATGCAACAACCCTCTATGTACTCTAGAAACAGATACAGGCTGTTCAACTTATATCCATGACTCTACTTGCCCTTTGATATTTTTTTTCCCCAGTTCATATGCTACCTTATTTTCTTTCCGCCCTCTCATCAGTATTAAGCAGCCTCCTTGCTTCTTTCCATAGTGATGGTCTGGGGCAGCTTGAATCTGCTGCTTCTGATCTTCTATTCATGAAAAAGAGTTAATCGGTGTGTTTGAATTGTATGTAAAGACAGTACATAGATACAGCCACTTGGGAAAACAGTCTGGCAGCTCCTCAAAAGTTAAACATACGGCCCAGCACTCTCAGAGACATGAGAATACCTGTCCACACAGAAACGTGTCCATCAATGCTCACAGCAGCATTATTCATCTTAGCCAAAACTCGGGAACAACCCAACTGTCCATCAATCGATGAATCAATAAATGAAATGAATGGAGTATATCCTTACCATAAAATACGATTCAACTGCAGAAAGGAATGAAGCTCGAAAGCATGCATGCTATGACATGGTGAACCTTGGAAACATTATGCTAAGTGAAAGAAATCAGTCACAAAATAACAGATCTCAAACCATTCTACTTATATAAAGAGCCATATTCAGAGATAGAAGGAAGATTAGTGATTGCCCAGGGCCGAGACCAGGGGGCAATGGATGGTGGGAGTGATCATGAAAGGTTACGGTGTTTCTTTTTGATGCGATAAAAATGCTCTAATGTTGTCTGCGATGATGGTTGCAAAATTCTGTAAATATACTAAAAGCTGTTTCACTGTACACTTTAAGGGAGTGAATTGTGTGGTAGTGAATTGTATCTCAATAAAGCTGTTACCAAAACAAAACAAAACAATGATTCATGAGCAGTGTGTCAGAGCCTGAGAAATACTGCTCTCCACTGAGTGGTCTGGCTGACTTACCAGATACTTAAACAAACTTTATTTTCTGACTTCTGCATATTTTCTGGAGAATGAGTTCTACAACTACACATTTGGAAGGTTAGTCAGTTTGTTTTATGCAAAGAAGGATCTCCAGTGACTGAGGACACATACTTTAGCCCCACAAATGGAAATCTTGACACCAGTGTGTGAAAGGGGTTAAGATGACACGTCAAGAGTAGCATGCTTGGGTGGGGCGGGGAAACAGAAGCTCTGCAGGTGGGAGGGGCTGAGCCAGGTGGGAGGGGAAGGAGAAGCCTTGGAGTGCAGCTTCAGGAAGGGGGCCTGTGTGGCCGGACAGGCTGGCGGAGCAGCCCCTGAACAACTCTGCCACCGTGCGGGTGTCCTGCTTTCACTGGGCTTCGCTATGCACACACAGCACGCGCAGACCTCACTGTCAGGGCACGCATAACCCTGGAAACCCGGGGAAAGGCCCCTCTGCTGTGCCATGTCCTCCAGCTTCCCGCCGGCCGTGCTCCCCGTTCCCAGAGCCCGAAGAAAGACAAAAGTGGTCAGGAAATGTTTGGAGACCAAATGCAGGAGTCTAAAATCATACTGCACTCCCCAGAAAATATCCAAGTTTGATTTTTAATAATTCACAAATAACGAGTTATATGTGCTACAAATTCCACTGTGATGCCACTTAACCAATGAAAAGAAATTCCATCAAAAAGGAAAAACATTCCTTTGTTTTTGAACCCAGCCCCAGGCACGGAGTTGACAGTCTAGTCACCTGCAGCACAACGGCTTACCCACTGAAAAGGGGCTCTGTGACATTTTGTCTTAGGAAGATTCTGGCTTTATCTTAGAATAAATGGAATTCCCATAGAGCTTTGTCCTAACAGTGAGAACAGACAAGGCCAGACAAGCAGATGGCGGGAGACAGAGAACACCTAAGACCCTGCATTTTTCCGGCCGGGCGCGGTGGCTCACGCTTGTAATCCCAGCACTTTGGGAGGCCGAGGCGGGCGGGTCACGAGGTCGGGAGATCGAGACCACGGTGAAACCCCGTCTCTACTAAAAATACAAAAAAATTAGCCAGGCGTGGTGGCGGACGCCTGTAGTCCCAGCTACTCAGGAGGCTGAGGCAGGAGAGTGGCGCGAACCCGGGAGGCGGAGCTTGCAGTGAGCCGAGATCGCGCCACTGCCCTCCAGCCTGGGTGACAGAGCGAGACTCCATCTCAAAAAAAAAAAAAAAAAAATGATCATGCATTTTTCCTTCTAGCCATAAGAGGACACAGAACCCCAAGCCACAGGGAAGGCAGGTTAAAACCGATCAATATTTTATGGCATCAGCTGGCCTGGCATATTACAGTTATGACACATCTTTAAAAGTAGGAAGAAAGAGATAACACGATGACTGCACTGAAATGTCAAGAAGCGAGTGTGCCAGCGGCGACGGGCTTCGGCGTTTTCCTCCCTCTACACGCAGTCCCGCCAGGGCACCAACATGCTGGGGCTACGTAGGCCTGGGCCTGGCCTGGTATTCCCTGAGTCTCAAAGATCACAGCCTGTGCACAGAGGCTGCACATACTAATTTACAACAGGGGCAGGCAGGAAAATAGAACTCTCTGTGGTTCTTCTCTAGGGCAAGAATAACTGAAACTAATATACAAATAAAGACAAACATAGAGATGGAGATGAAGACAAATGTGAAAAAGAGGAAGAAGGAGGAAGAGGAGGAGGGGGCGGAGGTCGAGAAGGTGAGAATTCCTGGTAAAACATAAGTAACATTTAACAAACAAACAAACAGCAACCTCCAAGTACCCCAGCATGCTGCTGGGACGGAGAGACTCATTTTCTCCGTTCCTTTTGGCAGTTTCTTTGCCTGCTGTAGATTGAAGAAAATAGGAATAAGCATCTTTCGACCCACAAACAGATGTGCTTGATAAAGAAAATGTCAGCAAAAATACTAAAGCAATGTGTCACAGCGGCTTTCTGACAGATAGAGGGAAAAGGTAAAAAATGTTCTATCATGTCCGACAAGGTGTTCTTTTTGAGATTTAAAGATCACTGTGCAACTTTAAACATGTTTGTCACTTTGGCTCTGACTGCAGCTATCTGGAGCTTCAGAAGAACTTTATCAGCTCGGCATAGGGGGAAAGAAAGCAGCCCGTTCCCATTTATCTCAGCTCGGCTCCCTTCAAAGCCAACAAATAAATTACAGTGTACATTTGATACAAATTGATTTCTTAACTCAAATAACAATGTTGTCCTCCCGGTCGGGCCATGTGTCACTCACTCGCGAGCCTGAGTGAAAGGCTCAATCTGTCTGTGTGACAGAAATAGGCCTGGCGCGCTCGGGAGGAATGCTAATCGCCCGGGCCTGGCCTGGCTTTGTGGGCCGGCCGCGATAAGGGGGATCAGGCCCAGCCGCTCCCCACCAGGGCCCCATCCTGTCCGTGCCAGCGCGTGCCCTCGGCCTTGGGCCTGTGGGCCTATTTCACTAGGAAAATCAGATCCGGCCACCGTGGCTAGGATGCTCGTGGCCGGGAGGAGCCGGAGCTGCAGTGAAAAGAAGCCCGTTGAGTATCTTCGCCTGATGTTATCGGCCGCTGGAGAAATGAGATATTGGCAGGGCCTGCTGAGTCCCTCGCAGCTGAGCAGGTTAATAAGGTGGGGAGGAGGGCTGCAGGCTAATTGGATTTGGCCTGGCTTGATCAACAGTGTCAGGCCCGCTGCCAGGGAAGCACACACGGTGGCTTTCTCTTTGTTTAAATTTAAGCCGGGAGAGGAAAAGACGCACTACTCTTGTGAAGCTGAGGGTATGCTCCAGAAATCCCATCCTCGTGGGCCCAGGGAGTGGACCCCAGTCGCAGAAGTGATTGGGGGTTCCGATCCTGGGTGCGTGACCTTGCCGAATTCTACCACTTGGTGCCCATCAAGGCATCAGAACCCAAAAGGCTAACTGGAGGTGGGAGGCAACTGAGGTACGAGGCACTGGCCTACTGGGTCCACGCAGGTCTTCTGCACTGGCCTGTCCACACAGGTCTCCCTAATGGTGCCCGGAGAGAGCTGCTTCCTCTCTACTGTTAAAGAGGGACAGTCCTCCACTGTGCACACCTGTACAGAAACATTTCTAATGTGTAGGAAGCAGGTGGATGGGTATCCTATTTCTTAATCAGTCTTCACAGGCTTAGGGCTTGTCTTGACTTTAGAGCCAGGAATATTCCACAGAATCCCACCTCGTCCCCGTCATCACCCCATCATGGGAGCACCCGTGGTTTTTAACATCCCTAGAACATTGACCTTCAATTAAGCGATCAAGTCCTTCAAACATTCATACAACAGCACAGCCACTAATAATTTCATCAGTGATGCATTCTTCCAGTCAAGTTGAATGTATTGAAATTGAGAGGTGAGTTCAGATTGTTTATTTTAAAAAAAAAACTTTTCATTATGTAGCTTTGTCAAATCATTTCAGAGAATATCTTCTTTATCCAGAATCTCCAATCTAGTAGTTTGGCCCGTTCAAAGACTTAGCCTCTGATAGTATATTATCCCTTACAGAGAAAGAGCACATTATCAAATGTGCAGGTGACAAATATGTACTATTTCCAATATCTTTTGCTAGGTACCTTGAAAATGTCCTACATCAGAAATGTTCAACTCTTAGCCAAGTAATAAAAATATAAACCAAGTTATGTAAGATTTTCCTAGTGGACACATCAGATAATGCTGATGTTTATGATTAATATCTTATTTAGCGTCTTCTTTTTTTTGGCCAGCAAAATTTATCCAGGGACAATTGCAATCAGGGTACTGAACTGGATTTTTAAAGGAGAAAAGAATAGTAGTGGGAGATTTGCCTGCAAAGTGCACGCTATTTTCTTGATGTCAGTGTATATTGCTCAGAGCTCTGAGCAAGCTAACCCCACACTCTTCCTTCTGATGGGCAATTCTCTGTCAGTTAAGAGATTCTTGCAAAAATCAGGTAGTGCTTACAGTATCTGCTCTGTTCCCAGTAAAGGTGACTTGGGAATGATGCCCCGACCCCAGGCTGTGCAGGCATCCCATGCCCTCTGTTTGCACATCTGTGTTTACTGGGTTGCCATCAGGGTGGCAAGAAGAGCATGGGCCTTTTCTGGGCCTGCTGGGAGGCAGCGGGGTGGGGAGTGGAGAGCATGGCCCAGGCACATCTAGCTAACCCCAAAATGAGTCAAGAATGAACAAGCATAGTAGGTTTTATCCCCAGACAAGTCTCTCTGACTTCTAGAAAAGGAGCCGGTGACTTGCAGAAAAGGCGCTCAGGGCGTTTCCCTTGGGCAGGAGGGAGAGAAGCAGAGGCCAGGAGTGAAGTCTCTGCCAACACATGCTACTGACAAAGAGTATGAAGGGCACCTGCACAGCAAGGAAGCATCTCAATATATATAAATATATTTATATATATTTATAAATATATGTAATTATATATATTTATAAATATATTTATATATATTTATAAATATATGTAATTACATATATTTATAAATATATATATATATTTATAAATATATGTAATTACATATATTTATAAATATATTTTTATATATTTATAAATATATTTATAAATATATATTTTTATGTTTATATATATATACATACATATATATGTTTATATATATATATATACAGTGAACGACAGAGACTGATGCTCACGGGGCATTCATCATAGCAGAAGACAATCAACACTGATTATCTATGTAATTCAAAAGTAAACTAAACAGTATATTGGCAGGTAATATGTGTCATGTATTAAAATAATTCATAGAGGGTGAGGGAAATCAATAGCTTGGGATAAATATTGCAGTTTTCAGTAGTGTGGTCAGGGTTGGACTTACTGATAAGGTGCCCTTTGAGAAAACTTTGGGAGGAAGTGAGGGAATTAGCCATGCAGACACTGGGAGATGGGTGTTCTTACCACAGCACCAAGGTTCTGAGGTTGGGGGGACTTACAGTGTTCCAGTAAACAGCCAGGACACGGTGTGACCAGAACCTGCGAGATAAAAGCAGTGAAGATAAATTCCCCCCGTCACAGCACTGGGAGGAACCTGGCTCTCACTCTGCGTGTCATGGGAGTCAGCCACAGGGCAGTTCACAGAAGATGGCTGCCATCTTGCACTTCACGGCTCCCTTGGGCTGCTTGGTTAGCAACACACTGTAAGGGGCAATGACAGAGGCAGGGAGGCTACTGGAGGTTTGCAAGCAATGGAGGGAGAGATGGCAAGTCTTTAACCATGATGGTGACACAGGCTGTGTGATGTGTGATGTGATTTGTGCAAGGCAAAGCCACATTTCCCTGATGGATTGGGCATGGGGTGAAAAAAAAAAAAAGCTGTCAACACTTCGGCCTGAGGAATCAGCAGGCTGGAGTTACTATTGGCTGCGAAGGAAAATTTGCAAGAAACGCAGGTTCAAAAGGTGTGATCAGGAATAGAGCTTTGGATCTGTTTCTGAGAGGTGCTTGTACCTTATCCAAGGCATTCAGTAGGTAGTCAGAAACACCAGAGGCAAGGCTGGGCGAGGATGGCAAATCTGGAAAATGTTCAGCATCTGAATGGTATTGGAAGCAATGCCAACAAGGACACAATGGGGCTAAATCGAAAAGGGGAGAGAGGAGCTTCAAGGAGGAGACCTGTTTCCACCACTGAGAGTCCCTTCAGAAGAGAAGAGCCCCGTGGGAAGAAGATTGAACTGGAGGGTCTTCACAGTGGGAGGTGAATAAGGAGGGGGTGAAAGGGAGCTGTCCCCGGTGGTGCCAGGTACTTCTCACTGGCCAAATATGAAGACAATGCAGAATGGACAAACGGACCTAGTCTCACGGAGCCCACTGGGGACCTTTGGAAAGCAGAGAGGTGGGCAGAGCAGAGAGCACCCTTCCTGGGAGTTTTGCTGCAAGGGAGAGCAAAGAATAGAGGGGTAGCTGCTGAGGGAAGGGGCCAGGAAGGGAGATCTTGCTTTTTTTCTTTGCTTTTATCTGGAAGAAATAATATCAAGTGCTGTAGGAAGTGATTCGGCAAAGGGAGGAGATGTGGGAGGCAGGAGAGGGAGAGGGGCTGAGATGAAGCCATTCCTCTCTCCTGCTGAATGTGCCTCCAGCATCTGCGTGTACACATTTGGCCTTGCAAGGGAAGGGAGGGCGCAGAGTTCAAAGACTTATCCCCGTGGTCCTTTATATTTTAAGTAAGAATTGTTGGTGTGTGACTAAGATCCCCTAAGCAGATGTTGACGCAGATGTTGACAGTTAAAGAGTTGACAGCTGGGGGCGTCTTCTCTACACCCTGACCACAAAGCAGGTGCCAGGATGCCCCCATGAGGTGCAGCCAAGAAAGGGAGAAGCAGCCTGTCAATATCATGAGTGATCATTACAGGGCAGCAAATGGCCCTTTAAATTCACTATCAGTTGAATTTGCAGATGCAGAAAGCTGAATTTCGTTCATGTATTCTTTTTTTCCTATAGGAAAGCATCTTGCTTATATTTAAAATTTATTTTTTAAATCCATGATTTTCAAAGGTTTTGACCAGGTCATTCTTTCTCCAAAGGCAGCACTAAAAAAGAGGCTGGGAGGTAAGCTCGTGAAAGCTGAGTGGCCCTGGTTGCAGGTTTGGGGAGTTGAGGATGGCTGTGGACAGCAAGACTTCTCACACTCACCCCTGCTCCCCTGGCTGGGCCCTGTGATCCCCAAAGGGTTGAACATCTCTGTCCTAGATCATTATTGCTTGTGTTGACAGCAACCACAAAGGTTAACATTTGTTGAGCCCCAGGCATTTTATCCCACTTATCTTCCCAATGTAACAGTGGAAGAGCTCTGTGTACATATAAGGGCCCAGCTACCTTTCTTGAGTTTCACAACAGCTTATCATGTAAGTGCACACACTAAATTTTACACACACTTCCACAGGTATATTTCCCAACGACAGCTTGGTAAGGATCACTGCAACTCTAGCCAAGGCCACAAGGAAGTTTCCTTGTGGTGACACAGGAACCTGGAGGAGCCAGGAGCCAAGAGATCAGTGGAGTTTCATGAACTGAGGGAGATTGGCCTGGGCCCTGGGGCAGGGCAGGACTTGGGAAGGTAGAGAATGGATGGAAGAGTGATTGCTGGTTGTTTGGGCTCAGACAGGCCTACCAGCCTGACTGTTGGAAAAGCACATTAGACAGATGGGATGTAGCAGCTAGAAGAGCAGGTGCCAGACGGAAAATCCACTCATGAAGTCAGAGCTACCTGTGGCACCAGTACCCTGTTGGAAGAGCCTCACTGTTCTTCTTCTACCCGTGGTCCAACTTGGACCACACCTGAGCCCTCACCCAGAAGACCGTCTTTGACCCTTGCCATGGGAGCAGAAAGATTCATTATGACACCAATATTCCTCCCCCAGACCTGGGCTTTCCCCTCGGGAGAGGAGCAGAGCCTTTGCCTTAGAGACACTCGGGTGATGGCCAGTGCATGAGTGTCCTGTGGGTGCTGTAACAAAGCACAGCAACAGAAATGTATTCCCTGGGAGTTTCTGGAGGCCAGAAGTTCAAGGGCAAGGCATAGTCTGCAGGATGGGCTCCTTCTGAGGCTGTGAGGGAGAATCTGTCCTGCCCCTCTCTCTGGCTTCTGGGGGCTGCTGAGAAGGCTTGGCATTCCTTGGCTTGTCACTGCGTCACCTGATCTCTGCCTCTATCCTCATGTGGCGCTCCCCTATGTGTCTCTATCAGCTTCTATGAAGACCCCAGTCTCACTGAATTAGGGCCCTCCTAGTGCAGTACGACCTCACCTTAACTAATCACATTTGCAGTGACCCTATTACCAAAGTTCTGGAAATTAGGAGAACCACATATGAGTTTTTTGGGGGTGTACAACTCAACTCATGACAGTCAGCAGGAGCTCCCTCCCTTCCTTCAAACAACCCATGGATTTAATGAACCTCTTCTTCTATGGATGAAGCAGTGGTCCTTACTTATACCAGAGAATACCCATTTACCCCACGTGCTGCTAGAAGTACCTTCCAGGTTTTAACTCACTTGATCCTACTGATACATGTATGAAGCAAGAGTGGACTTTATTTTGCACGCATGGAAATGGAAGCCCAGAGAGGTTGAGTTATCCAAGGTCGCACAATGAGGAATGCTGGGACAAGAATTCAAAAGCAGGCAAGGGCTCCATGTCCACGCTGCTGGGTATCTGTCCTGAAGACACAGACACTTGAGTGCTCCCAAAGGCACTGCCTATTCCTGCTCGGGAAGACACTTCCCCAACTTTCTCTGGTGCATTGCATGATGCATGAATGATGGATGTAACACTATAGTATTGCTTTGAGGTTAGTGGGTTTTTATATATTTGAGCTAATGAAAACAAATCTTGGAGTAAAATCTTTCTTTTTGTTGTTTTTTAAGGGCATTTGTCTAATTGCCTACCAGAGACATTTTGTCTCCAAAGCAATCATGGTACCAAATGTTCTGCTTCTTCCGGGTGTCTGCTGCAGAAATGGAAAATCTTAAACCAAGCCTTGCTCTCTTGAAAATAAAAAGTCTAGGGAATAAAATAGTCTACTAAATAAACTGTAATATTATAAAAAGTGTTCTGCAGCAAAAAAAGAGCACATTTAGTCAGGATAAATAAAAGAAAGAAAACAATTTAAACCAAACTTTGCTTCCAATTAAAGTGCAGGTTTATTTTCAAAGAAGAAAAATTACCCCTCACCGTAAGTGTGTGTCTGAGACACAAACCTCCGATATAAAATTAGCTCTGCTTCAAATCTTTTACGTTTAATGATTTCTTCTTTTAACATTTGGATCGTTTTATTATCTTTGGACGCATATCAACATATTATAGATGCAAAAGGCCACAGCCTGGGGACAGCAGAGAGAATTTTCAATACTGTAATCACAGCGTCAGAGAAAATCAGTGAGGCTTTCCTCTTGAATTACTCTAAATGTGCAAAGGGACTTTCTAAGAATTTAGTGAAATCTGTCTTAGTTGGTTCAGGCTGCCATAACAAAATACCATTGAGTGGGTGGTGGCTTAAAAAAACAGAAATTTATTTTTTCACAGTTTTGGAGGCTGGGAAGTCCAAGATTAAAGTTCTGGCAGGATCTGCTGTCTGGTGAGTGTGCTCTTCCTGGTTCATAGACGGCCACCTTCTTATGTGGTCATATGATGGAGAGAGAGAGCTCTGGCATCTCTTACTCTGAGGACAAGAATCCTGTTGGATCTGGGCCCCACCCTCATGAACACATGTAACTTTAATTACTTCATTACTCTAAATACAGTCACATTGCCGGTTATAGCTTCAGCCTGCAAATTGTTGGGGACATAATTCAGTCTATAGCAGAACCCATATAATTGTCGGAGGATCTGTTTATCAATGTATGCAGCCATTTCCCCCACAGGATGTCACTTCAGGGACATCAGTTGGGAAGCATAATTTATACACAATTTTATGATGAGATCCAAACTGCCAAGCACAACAGGAAACAGCTATAGGATTTTTAGAAAGTTTCATGTGTGCTATTATAATTAAAGAGCTCTTAATTTTTAAATATACATTTTAAGAGGCTGATCTCTCCCTCAAACAACACACCAACGAAGCAAACGAACACATGGAGAAGCCCACCTTGGAATGAGCCATGGCACCCCCGGCACCCAGCATTCCTCTAGCTGTGGCTACCTTAACTTTCCAAGATTTTGGCTTTCTTGAATAATCTATTCCATATTATTGGTCGCTTTAACAGATTTTACTTATATTGTTTGTTTCTTTATATTTTATGCCAACATTTCAACTAGACATATTTTGGCACTATTGAACCCGAATATCTACAATATAATTCCTTAGATGTAAGAATATGCTAACCACAATACTATGCTGTACTTTCAAAGCACTTCACAATTTACAAATTTTTCACAAAAGTTTTCCCAGCATAGTCCTAACTTCATACTCATGGTGGGGGAGTCCTCACTGCCATTTTTTTGCATGGGGTGATAACATAGGCAGAACAAGCAAACTGAAAGAAGCTACACCAGAAGTGGGGAGTGGAGCAGCCACTCCTGCTTTTGAATTCTAGTTAAGGAATAAACTGATGTTTAGAACAAAATATAGCTTTTCATTCCCAGTGGATATTTGAGATCTATTTCTAGCACTTCACTTTTTTCAATATACAAACAAAATAATCATCTTTTCAGAAAAGAGGTAAAGAATGCAATATTTTCCTTTTGAAATTATTGCCATCAATGGTGCTTTGCAAATGAGCATGTGTGCCACGTTGTGAAGATCTTTCCAACCCACAGAAGGTTTCTCACAAAGATTGATTCATGATCTTAGACCCTTGGTAGCTAGAAGGAAGCAATATACAACTTGTCAATCAACGCAGCAGGGTTCATCCTGTGTGCAATCATATTTATTTTCTCTCCCTTGAAAAAGAGGCACTTGTGCTGTAACAAAGTTCTGAGTTAAAGAGTTAAAGTAATTTGGTTTAAAATGTGTACAGGATGAAGAGGGATGGCCAGAAAATACTTTGATCCTTGATGCTGCCAAAGCTTATCTCCATGAATAAAACAAAGTAATGGGGCTGTTGGCAGAGCCACTCCTTCCTCTTAGCAGGATTGCCACAGGGACTTGAGTCAACAGAAAGGTGGACTCGTCTCTAGCTTAGGTGGACAGGAGCTGGGAGTGGAGAAACATCCTAAGAGCTCAATACAGCTGGATCCTGCTGTTTGTGGTGGACCCTCTTACCGTCCCCAGGATTAAAAGCAAAGCACCTGAGAACAGGGCTCCCTGTCCAGTGCTGGCCATGAGCATCAGCAGCATCTTCTCTCTGAAGACCACAGCCATAGCGGGGAGGGAGGAAGATCAGAGCCCACAGGACATCAGCTTGAGGCCGGGATGGGGAACCAGGAAAATGAGGTAGACCCTTGGTTCTCCCCGCCTGGATTAACACACAGACCTCTCACACACAGACCTCTCTCTCCTCCCTTGCAGCCTTGGAGAGATGATGATTAACAGAGGGTACCCTGCACTTCACAGTGTCCAGGTGACCTTCATACCACCTGTCATTGCAGCTCCCCAAAGTGAGGCACCTCCTTTCACAAATGAGGAAACAGATCATTATCCCGAAGTGATTGGCCTAATGTCACACAGTTGGTAAAATACAAAACTCAAACCCAAGTGTTGTGATTCCACCTGGAGCAGCCTGCTGCCCCCAGGACAGTCATCTGAACACAGGAGTCTCAGGTCCTCACTTAACAAATGCAGGGCTTGGCTTGTCCATCAACATCTTCAACAATAAACCAGTGGAAGGCAGAACAAAATCCTATACCAAGGCTTATAAAGATCAATCTGTTCTAAAACAACTGACTAAAACCAACAGAAAGACTCAGAGACAAGGTTCGCTCCAGGAGCAAGACCCCTGGGAGGCCTTCCAGGGAAAAATTTTAACGAGTTGATTTCTCAATGCCCAAGGATCAAGCCCAAGCTAGATGACCTGGTCCACAAAGTTCTTTATGGCCTGACCGTTACCTTCTCAGTCTCATCCATGGTAATCCCCCCACTAATCCTGTGATTTGGCCATAACTGTTCAGTCATTCAACAAATCTTTCATAAGCACCTACTATGTGCTGAGTTTCCCAAGCTGGCGATGTTCTGTGTCACTTCCTTCCAGAAACGCTGTTCCCAGAGCCGGATGGCTCTCATCCTCCCAGTCTTGGCTGAGATGATATTCACTTTGGAGACTTCTGAGACTTTCTAGACCAGATAATTTTCTTACCACTTGAGTCCACTTGTTAAATTTTTTAATATCCTTATATCCAGTTTTACTGTCATTGACTTAAAAACAACAAAAGTCTACATTTCTTCCCAAAATATAAGTGTATATGCTGAACAAGCATTCTAAGTGTCTATTGTTGTGTAACAAAACATCTCAAAACTTAGTAGCTGAAAACAACAATTCATGATTTTTGACTGGGGGTGGTTCTTCAGCTCTAGCAGAGGTTGACAGAGGTCACTAGTGTGGCTGCAGCTGGGAGCTTGACAGAACACAGCACATCCAAACGGCCTCTCATCCTCTACCCCATCTCCCCACAGGCCCTCTCATGTCTAATTTCTATTCCTTAGTGTCTTCCTAAGGGCTGGCCTTGGCAGCCCCATGATATCACCTCTGCCACATTCCATAGGACAAAGCAAATCACAAGATGAGCCCAGGTAGGGGAGTTTACTCCATCCTTCGTGTGAGGCCAGGGGACAGGTGCACTCAGGGAGGGGCTGCTGCGGGCTCTGTCTGCAGACAGTGACTACAAGACCTTTTCCGTCTCACTCACAGCCCTACCCTTACCAATGTCTGAAGCTCTGCCTACATAATAGGTGCTTAACAGATGTTCACTGACGAATGGGGAGCATCTGTACAAGACATCTTGTCCCTGGAGGAGCTCAGGAGCACTTGGGTGGCCACATGAGAGCTGTGCTCTGGGAGGACTCTGCCTTGGGAGAGAAGACCCTGGAGAATTCTTCTGATCAATTCTAACCTCCTGACATCTCCGCGGCTGCAACAGCAGCATGACAGGCGTGAATCACGCTGCCCTTGAATGTGACTGGAGAAGGCGGTATTTACAAGTCTACTGTGGGCCGTATTAAACTTCACTTTGACATAGGCTCACTTCTTTGGCAGCGAGAGTGAAAGGGGTGGAGTGAGTGTGCCATGCTAGTTGGCTCCGGGACACAGACAATGGGGCTGGCGGCTGGAAGAGGATAAGGGACAGGTGAGAGGCAGGCATCCAGGCTTTGGCGCTAAGATTAACTGTTCACTTTTCTTTAACTGGCACCATTCGTGTCCATGAGTATATTAAATATGTTTGGATACCCACATTTTTTAAGCCTTGGAATTTTGCACTCTGTTTCTAAAACAGGGTAAGGAATTTCACAAATTAACTCATTTGGCTAAGTGCATACGCCATGGGATCTACCAGTCGAACTGCGGGGAGAGGCTGGCCCTGCCGCCTGGCAATGCCCCTTCTGAGCCGCCCTCTTCCACATCCAGCCGCTGCTCCCTCCCAGGACAGGCAGGTGGTCCTCTGACCTTGGTCCTCTGCATACGCTCTCCTGGCTTCCAGGATACCTGCCTCCTGGGCTGAGACTTCCTCACTCTTCATGCAGTGAAGCCATTACCATCAACCCCAAAATAGGGTGGGACTCATCATTGGAAGGGGTGTCTATCGTCATGTGGGTTTGTTTCCTTTTTTAAAACAAAATTTAATTAATTTAATTTAATTTTGAGAGATAGGATCTTGCTCTGTCACCCAGGCTGGAGTCCAGTGTGCCCATCATGGCTCCCTTCAGCCTTGACCTCCTGGGCTCAAGCAGTCCTCTCGCCTCAGCCCCTGGAAGAGTTGGAACTATAAGCACGCATGCACCACCACTGCCTTTTTTTTTTTTTTTTTTTTTGTAGAAACAGGGTCTTAATCTGCTGTCCAGGCTGATCTCAAACTCCTGGGCTCAAGGGATCCTCCTGTGACAGCCTCCCAAAGTGCTGGGATGACAGGATTGAGCCACCACACCCGACCTGTGTTCATTTTCCATTGCTGTTTTTTTTATTTTCTATTTTTGAGATGGAGTCTGTCTCTGTCTTTCAGGCTGGGGTGCAGTGGCAGCATCTCAGCTCACTGCAACCTCCACCTCCTGGGTTCAAGCCATTCTCCTACCTCAGCGTCCCGAATAGATGGGATTACAGGCACCTGCCACCACACCCAGCTAATTTTTGTACTTTTAGTAGAGATGGAGTTTCGCCATGTTGGCCAGGCTGGTCTCGAACTCCTGACCTCAGGTGATCTGTCTGCCTCAGTCTCCCAAAGTGCTGGGGTTACAGGCATGAGCCGCCACACCCAGTCTCCATTGCTGTTTTAACCAATGATCACAAACTTAACTGGCTTCAACAACACATCTCTGGAGGTGAGAAGCCTGATGTGGGTATCACTGGGCCCACGTTCAGGTGTCCAAGCTCCACTTCTTCTGGAGGCTCCAGGATAGAACGCACGTCCTTACCTGTCCTCGGTCCAGAGCCCACCCACACTCCTTCACTCACCGCCCCTTCCTTCATCCTCAAAGCCAGCAATGCTGCGTCCATCAGTGCCTTTCTTAGCTGGGTTTTCCTCTAGTTGACTCTCTCCTTCTGCCTCATTCCACTTTCCAGGCCTCTTGTGACTACATTTGACCTTCTTAAATAAGGCAGAATAATCTCTTCATTTTGAAGTCAACCAGTTAGCAGGCTTAATGCCACCTACAGCTTTAATTTCCCTTTGCCATGTAACCTGACATATTCCCAGAGACTTCCTGGGGTGGGGCCGAGGGTGGGGGATTGTCCTACTGACCACATGTTTATCACACATTGTTGTTGCCCTTTCACTTGGCTGTGTCTTCATCTAGACATGTGTTGTCCAATACAATAGCCATGAGTGTAGTAGCCATCAGTTATGGAATTCCAGTTAAGTAAACTTAAAGAAAAATAAAAATTCACTTCCTCAGTTCCATGAGGGCCATTGCAAGTGCTAAATGGCCATAGGGTTGAACCACCAGGCTGAACGGTGCAGACACACGACATTTGCATTATTACATCAAGTTCTATTGGAGAGCACAGGAGACTGTTCTCTAAGCCCAGGATGGTACGTGGCTTATCTTCAGATGCCCACTGCTTAGCGGCTTTGTAGCATCAAGCTGGTACCCAAAGGATATGCACCAAGTGGATGAATGACTGTCACAGGCGATCCTAAAGCAGAGGGAGTGAGTCATCTTCTGCCCCTCATTTCCAGTGGACACACACAGATACAGATATTTCTAGCAGCCTGAATGCTGTAACGTAAGTGTTTATGGAGAAAGGGAATAATAAGGATTCATTTGTGCAAATTATTTTAACTTGGAAACAACTGAAGAGTTACAGGTTGAAAAAGGCAATTAATGTTCCAATGATGAAAGTAGCCAAAGATGGACAGAATTTGCTCTTTGTCATTTGCTCATATTGGGCTAAAAAATGGCAATTATCTTTTTCTGCAAATCAGATTTTTAAAAATCTAATTAAAGTTTTTCCTTTTTTATCTTTGAAACTCCACCATGCCTCTGTTCCAAAAAGGGAAGTATGTGTGTGTTTTTGTATGTGTGTGTTAGTGTGTAGGTAGGAGTGGAGTTAAGGGTAGACCAATAAATTTAAACCTAAAATAATTAAAGTGATTTTAATCTTCCAGCTATGGTAAATGTGTCTGCCATCAAAATGGGTTCATTCATTGGAAACTAGACATCATGCTAAGTCACTGTGTGCTGAAGGCTTTGGATAACATGCAGAGGGAGCCCCAGTGATAGGAATTGACCATCCAACCAGGCTGTCCACTGGCTTCCAGCAGCTGGTAAGTGTTCGGATCACAGGGAGTGGGAATGGAGGTGGAGGAGCTGGTCATGCTCGCGAAGGCTGCATGGTGCCTGGCGGCGGGGAGGCAGCAGGAGCAATCGGAAGCCTGGGAGCAAACAGGGTGCAGGTTCATGGGGCCTTTGCTCCAAAGACAACTGCTGCCACATCAGCATGGCCCTCTGCAGCATGAAGTGCATTGCATTCACCACTCAGGAAGGGAAAAAAGAATGTTCTAAAGTGGAATTTAACACAAATATAACCATCTGCTCCTAGCCCCCGCCCTTTTTTTTTCTGGCTATTAGAGCAGAGGCAGAATAACTCTCCTACTTTTTCACACCAGCACATTCAGTCTTACTGTGATTCTCGAAGAATGTTAATTAGACTCTTAGTTGTTAAAAAACGTAAACATCCATGCTTCTTCTTCACTACAGTCTTTTCAGAACATGATATTCGGAGCTGGGCTTTAGAACTTCAGCATCATATCGTTTGGTTGAAAGATTTTTCTTCTCGACTTTCCAAGAAAAAAAAAATCATTTGTGAACTAGCATATTGGCTCCATTAGTTCAGACAGAACGAGGTGTTTTCTCATCCCACAGTGAGGGTACTTTGAAGCTAGCTGCTTTAGTGAACACTTTGTGGCCAAGAGAAACAAAGCAGGTTCTCGAAAGAAATAAAATTAATTATCTCCATTTGCTACACATACAATATTCTATGCATTAAATACACCATTAATATATACAAACACTCAATGTTGTACAGTGTTTTATTAAATTCACTTATCTTGTCCTTTCACTTTATTATTACATTACAGAATAAAAAACTCCACTAACATATCTTGTGCCAGATAATTGTATTTCATTTTTTTTCTCTTCTTGGAAATACAGTACCCTCATAGAATATCCAAAAAAGATAATTCATATTCAGATTCAACTAAAATTAATCAAGTACTTACTTTGTACAGACACGGCGTTGGTATCTTTGATGTACATTATATTATTAACGAGGAAATTATCAAACCCCAGTTTTGTTATCAAAACTAAATAATAAAATATATTTATCAAACAGATATTATCTTACACTCAATGTATCTCCTTTATAAATTTTAGAGAATTGTGAATTTGAAAACTAATGGGGAGAAAATTACTTACAACTCAACCAAAAAACAAACAACCTCATTAAAAAATGGACCGAGGACTTACAACTTCTCCCAAGAAGATATGCAGATGGCCAATAAGCACATAAAAAGATGCTTGACATCTTTCATCATTAGGACCACGCAAATCAAAATCACAATGAGTTACCACTTTCCACCCTTTAGGAGCACTCCTGCCCAAAACAACAGCAACAATAAAAACCAGAAAATAACAAGTGTTGGCAAAAATGTGGAGAAATTGGGACCCTTAAGTCATTGCTAAGGGAGCGGTGCAAAATGGTATAGCTAATGTGGAAAATAGATATGGCAGGTCCTCAAAAAATTAAAAATAGAATTACTGATTCATCCAGCCATTCTACTTCTGATGAAACATATACCCCAAAGAATTGAAAGCAGACACTTTAGCAGATATTTGTACACCCATCATCCTAGCAGCATTAATTTCAATAGCCAAAAGGTGGAGCATCCCAGGTGCCCATGGATGAATAGATGAACAAAATGAGTGGATAAACCCAAGTGCCCATGGATGAATGGATAAACGGTGAATGAATAAACAAAACGTGGCATCTACGTACAACAGAATATTATTCAGTCTTAAAAAGGAAGGAAATTTTCACCCAGGCTATGACATAGGTCAAAATACAACCTTGACATTATGCCACATAAAATAAACCAGACACAAAAGGACAAATACTATTTGATTCCAGTTATATCAGACAACTAGCGTAGTCAGATTTGTAGAGACAGAAAGTTGAGCAGTGTTTTCTAAAAGCCCGGGAGAAGGAAGAGGAGGACTTAGCGTTTAACAGGTACAGAGTCTCAGTTGGGAATGATGAGAAAGTTCTGGAGATGGATGGTGGTGATGGTTTTATAACAATATGAACGTGCTTAATGCCTCCGAACGGTACACTTAACATGACTAAGTGGGATAATTTTATGTTGTGTATATTTTACTATATAAAAATATTACTATTGTAAAAACTATTACAAAGTTTAGGGAAAAAATCTAGATTAGAAAGAGCAGAGTATAATATAAAATGATGAAAAATGTCTTTCAGATTTACAGATGTCCTCAAAGACAATGTAGGAAAATAAAACTGTGAATTATTTAGGCATCTTTTTAAATGACAGTTTAAAAGGTGTGAGTAAATATCAATGATGCCATGCATAAAGATGTTAACGAGAGAGCTGCTAACTGATCCTCTGTGGCGGGGTCGGGGGGCTGTAGGGGGGTTAGTACCGTCTCCATAATCGTGATCACCTAATGGGTTGGCTTCCCAAGGGCCTCCTTCCTCTGTTCTCTTGTTCTGCTGGAGAATGTTTTGTTTCAGATTCTGAGTAAACTTTCTACCTTCTTCTTTCTCCTTTTGACTTTCCAAGCTCTTGATGGATTTCTTAATTCATGCAGTAAGCCACTGCGGTTTAAGCACTCAGGCTCCGGTCAGGACTGGGCAGGTTAGTATTCCGTCCCCTAGACTAGAACTGCAGGAACACGACACTGTGAAGATCAACAACAATGTGTGTCCCCTTCCATGCTTACTGAAAAACACGGCACCGACACCTGGAGACTCTGCCACACGGAGCAGAGAACAACAGGGCTTTGCTGTGTTGAGAGAACAGGATGGTCGGCAAGGCTGAATCGTTCAGACCTAAAAGCACTTTTAGCTTTTATTAGTAGTTTTACAAAAGTAGTTTTATAAAATGCATTGCATTTTATCTGGATGGAATCAGAGATGATATCCACAAATAAGTTGTAGCTGGAGTGCATTGTGTTACAATTCACTGACTTCACACAGGACTTAAATATGAAATTATTCCCTTAAGAGTACATTCAGGTAGTATTTAAGGAGAAACAAGCACATCTGTAACTGAGATTTAGTTCTTTTCAAAAATACTTAGAGGGTAATGTGCTCTCCATGCAGGGCTCTGTGTGGAACAGGATGGGGGCGGGGTGAAGCTGAATCTCTGCAGGTCCACCCCAGGGCTCTACGTGGGACAGGGCGAGGGCAGGGGGAAGCTGGATCCCCGCAGGTCCACCCTAGGGCTCTGCATGGGAGATTTGGATGTGTAATTTACTACTGTTCGCTAAAAGAAAATTCCCACACACGTGCCACACACATATTCATGTGCATGTCCATGTCTGCAAGTTATTAGGAAATCTTAGCATTCTTTTTCTTTATATAGGGGTGAAAAAGTAATATCTTTTCCTCATCCCTTACAAAGTTCATGGCTGACACCCATGTAACAGAAGACAGGTTAACAAGAGAAAAGCATGTAAGTGTTACAGGACACGGGGCCCTCCAGAAACGAAGACACAAAGCCCCAGGAGGTGGTTATTTTTATGCTTCAGTTGGAGGAGGGAGGAATGAAGGGACAGTAGTGTGGATGTGTGACTGGACAGCAGGTATGACTGAATGGTGATAACTGGGGGGAGGATCATCTGGATTGTGTGTTCGGATTTTTCTGTGTCTTCTTGTCTCCACTCCTTTCCTCTGGCTATGCAGCAGGGCAGGACACCTGTGCCAGAGGGGCTTTCTTTGAGAAAGGCTGGAGAAGGTCAGAGGGCATCCTTCCTGCTTCCACAATTGTTTCCTTTCCCTCAGCTTGTCTTCATGTGATACTCAGCACACCATGATGCCATCTTTTGGGTTATTGTGTTCTGAGCCCTGAGAGGTGGTACAAAAATTCAGGGGCCAAATGTTGACCACATTAGCCATTTCCTGAGCATTGCTTTGGCCAAGTATTTATTATTTTAGGAAGAAAGCCTGATAAGAACCAAAGCATCTTCATCCCATACATGACACTGTTTTGCGGGAATTCCAATTGTATCAGGCTGGGACCCAGTAACCCCGCATTCTTCCAGCTCTGTCCTGCTGCAGGAGCTGGGAGCAGGACAAACCCTTCATCCCCATTTGTGTCGATCTCTGATTGCTGACTCCATGCATTAGAAATATACTCCTTCTCTTTACTATCACAAGGCGACAGCTCAAGAATCTCACCTTAAATGTAAGAGAACCAGCCTGGGGAGTAGGTTTTACACAGAAGCAGTGATGTGGGCCACTTTAAGGAGCCCTTTAAACACCTCTGGTGGGCAGCCCTGGGAATAAAGGCGAGGCAGGCTTAGGTAGGGGATGGTAAGCCGGACTTGCCATGCTCATGAACGAGGGTGGGTAGGCTTGCAAGGAAGAGTGACAGAGGAGAAGTGCATGCCAGGGATGGGGGAAGAGGGTATGTGGATCCAGAGTCTCCATCCCATATGAGTGGATTGTGAGGCAGGTAAAGAAGAACACCAATGTGCATCTCTCACAGCGATACCTCTTCTGTGAGAAGTAAACATTTCTAATCCGTTTTATTAATTGTCCTAGCAGGAAAGGACAGATACAGAGCAGGCAGGGCATGGAAAGGGATTGTAGACCCAAACTCCCCCTTCATTGTGTCGGCATTTACACAAGGAAAGAATTCAAAACCCCATAAAGATAATTTTGGTCATTCTATGTTTGATGTTTCTAGTAAATGTTGATTTTAGAGATTTCAAGATGATTGGATCAGCTTAAACTCATAGGATAGTATTCAGTCTTAATTTTCTAGACAAGCTTCCCTTAGTTTGGGATGAATTGAGGTAAAGTGGAAATGTACCACTTCTACATAGGAGTAAAACGTGAAATGTCTAGGTCCTAATACAGGATTTGACATTCTCCTGGCTGTTTTCCACTTTCTGAGCATAAAGAAAGTGGCAGGTGTGTGTAGTGCTAGACACAAATGAAGGTGATTGGGGGCCTGGAGGAGATAGTGCTGCCTTTAACCAGAAGCCCAATCCAGAACAGGGGTTAAGGCAATGTATGTGGCCCCATGGCTGCTCCTATAAAATGTCTTTTCTTGACACCTTAAGTTTTCAAAGCCTGCAGAGCACTGCTTTCTGGAGCCTCCTGTAGTTAATTCAAACCCCAAACAATTTAGAGAACATAAGACTTGTTCTTATTAAAAACCCATATTGACATCCCCATTAGAATGGCAAAAATCCAAAGCACTGACAATATCAAATGCTGGTGAGGATGTGGAGCAACAGGAACTCCCATTCCTTCCTGGTGGCAATGAAAACTGTACAGCCACTGTGGAAAACAATTTCATGGTTTCTTACAAAACTAAACATACTCTTACCCTGTGATCCAGCATCTGTGCTCCTTAGTGTTTGCCTAAAGGAGTTGAAAACTTATGTCCAAGAAAAAACCTGCACACAGATATTTATAACAACTTTATTCATAATAGCCAAGAGTTGGAAGCAACCAAGATGTCCTTTAGTAGGTAAATGAATAAACAAACTGTGGTTCATCCAAACCTTGGAATATTATTCAACATGAAAAAGAAATGTGCAATCAAGCCATGAGGAGACATAGGGGAAACTTAAATGAATATCACTCAGTGAAATAAGCCAATCTGAAAAGGCTACGTCCTGTGAGTCCAACTATAGGACATTCGGTAAAAGCAAAACCATGGTAACAGTCAGAAGATGAATGGTTGCCAGGGATTCAAGGGAGAAAGGAATAAATAGGTAGCATGCAGGGGATTTTTAGGGAGGAGAAATTGTGCTGTATAATACTATCACAGTGGATAGAGGTCAGTATACATTTGTCCAAAATCATAGTATTCACAACACCAAGAGTGATGCCCCAGTGTGAATGATGGGCTTTGGGTGACAATGATGCACTGATGTGTCAGTGTGGGTTCATCACAGTCTGGTGGGTGATTCCCATAGTGGGGGAATCTGGGCATGTGTGGAAACTCTCTGTACTTTCTGCTCAATTTTGCTGTGAACCTGAAACTGCTCTTCAAACATCATAGAAGACTTGAACACTTAACCAAAAAAGATAAGGAATCCCCGATAAGCACATGAAAAGATGCTCAATATCATTAGTCATTAGGAAAACACAAATTAAACCACATTGAGGTACTACTACACACCTACTAGAATATCTTTATAAAGGCAAGAAACACTTACAGTACCACGTGCCTGTGCACATGTGAGTCCACCAGGGCTCTCCTGCACTGCTAGTATGAATGCCGGATGGTATAATGAGCCAGGAGAATAGTTTGGCAGGTTCTTAGAGAGATAAACATGTATTTATCACACATCTCAGCCCTTTCACTCCTAGGCTTTTGCCTAGAAGTGAACACATACTTTCACACAAACACTTGACAGGTGTTCAAAGCAGCATGATGCATGCTATCCAAAAAACGGAAACCACCAAAATGTCCATCAACTGGTGAATGGAGAAACAAATGCTGCTCCATCTATTCAATGGAATTCTAGTCAGCAATAAAAAGCAATAGTGAGGCTTGAGTGAATCCACACTGACACGCAACGTGGGCAAACCACAAAAGCATTATTCCAAGTGAAGAAAACCAGGTTCAAAAGGATAGCAAGTGTATTATTCTGCTGATGTGGCACTGTGGGAGAGGAAACTCTAGGCACAGAAATCAGACCTGCATTGCCAGGAGTTAGGGGTGAGGGGAAGGGGTCACTCCAGAGGGGCACAGGGGAGGTTTTTTGATTTGATGGGATTGTTCTGTCTTGACTATGGTGGTGGTCACACAGCTGCAAGCACTTACCAAAACTCAGAAACACAAAAAGGGGATTCTTACTATATATATAAATTATGTTTCAGTAACTTTGATGAAATAAGCCATATTGAATCAAACACTGTTTCTTAGTTAGGTTTGATTTTTACTACTTCTCTCGGGCATAAGACAAAATAACATTTCCTGTGCTGATCTAAGAGGGAGAGAAAACAAGGTCATGCTGTAGATTGTTGTGGGCTCTCCCATATGGATCTGAAGGCAGATTCCATGTCGTTGGAAGTGTAGGCAAGACGTGGGTAACATTCTCCAGGCAGCAGACAAGGCAAAGGCCATTGGTCTGTTCATGCAATTATCAGGGATACCTAAGGAAGGGGATAAGAAAAAGGGAAGGGTCAGGTGTGGTGGCTCATGCTTATAATCCCAGAAATTTGGGAGGCTGAGGCAGGAGGAATGCTTGCACCCAGGATTTGGAGATCAGCCTGGGCAACATAGTGAGATCCTTCTCTGTAAAATAGAAGAAGAAAGGGGAAGGAAACAGAGCAAAGCATAGCTGTCTCAGACTGGAACTGCCTCACACGCTCCCCACAAAAAGGAAATACCTCACTGCTTCCGGCTCACAGCTGGGGCTGTGTATCCTGGGTCACAACACACCCAACACACTCCACTTGAATCACCAGCTCAATGCCACTGTGTCCTTCAGGGCTCTGCCCAGGGCCAGCATGGAGCTCTGTGTGACGTGGAAACATTTCATTTTGTTCACGTCAAAAATCATCCTTTACAATTTCAGTTCTTTTCACACACGGTGTATACTTCCCTTTATAAGTTGATTTATTCTTAGGAATCAGTTTTCTCTTAGTGTATTTGGAATACTGAAAGTTATTTTTAGACATAAGGATTAACTGACTTTCAATTCAAGTTTCTTTTATAACCTTGACAAATGGCTCTTCACTTTTGGGTGACTTTTTTTTAAAGATAGTATTAAAAGAGACTGAGGTTTTAGTACTGAAATCTCAAAACTGCTGCATATTACCTACTATATTTTTAAAAATTCTAAAACCTCAATAAATTGCAATACTTTCTCCTTGTGTGTGAGATCACCCATTCTACTCCAGCGTGAAATGGTACCCTAAGTTGTTAATCTAATAAAATTGTATTTTCTTCCTCCTGAAGTCATCCTTACCCCCTAAATCCCCCAACTTCACAATCTACACACACACCCCCCACAGATTCTTTGTTACTGCATGTATATTGCCTTTTTAAAATCATCAGATTTTTAACCCTCCCTGTCTATGGCCTAAGCTAGTCACCAGTGAGGCTTGTTCAAGGAGAAGTCATGCTTTATTACCCATTATCAATCAATAAAATGAATTTTATTTTGCTTATGCTATAAAATCTGCATGAAGGCAGAAGGAACCCCCCGGTTTGGGGTGTTTGTGTGGAGCCCAGGAGCAGAGGCAGCCTGCACTCTATCATGCATCAAAGGAGAAATGGCGTTTATGAACCCACTCTTGTGAAGCTTGAGTGGGCAGATTCATGAAAGTCACTGAGATTTGGATTAAATTTAAACCATTCTATACAGCTCTACTTTTGATTAAGGCTGTGTGTGCAGTGGAAACCTCCCATTTGAATAGAACTTGGGTTTTTAAGAACTTTGAATGTGTGCTAATCTAAATTGAGCTCTGAGTTTGATCTCGAAATGTACAGTGGGTCAATTTACATTCAGTATTAAAAGGGGCACAAAGGAGAGAGCCCTGCCTCCTGAGAGAATTCTAGCTTTTGATCTAAGTTTATCAATTTCAGGATCAACATAGAGGTGACTCGCTCCAATTGCACTTATTAAATTATGAGACTTAAAGTCCTTAAGTAGAAGACTCCAGCAAAACAATTGAAATCAACAAAGGAGGAGAAAAAGGTTTTCCTGCGTACACACCCACACACTCATCCCTAAAAAAGAAAAGCTTACCCGAATAGCCTCGCAAGGCCCCAGAAATGAATATTTCTCTTTTTCTTAATAGTAGTCATGGACTCATTTTATCATAGTGCTTTTTTAAAAAAGCTATTTTTGATCTGACTCTGCCAACCTAGTCCTTTTCCTTTATGTAATATTCTACCTGTCTGTCTGTGCCTGTTTCTCTTTTTTCTGATCATCAGCAGATGTGGCCCGAACATTCTGTCTCGAAGCTTATTTTAATATCTTATAAAAAAAGAGTCTCATCTTCGTGTCCAGGAGCTACAGGATAAGTGAAGTTTCACCATCCGTGGCCTCTGAGTGCTGGATCTCTCACTGGGAAACCCCTTCGTGAATACCAGCCCTGCTCCCATGTGTGCCGAGCAGGTGGACGCCCTGCTCCTATTTTCAATCAACTGGGATGGCAAAGGTCCTATATCTTCTGTAAAATTCCATGGTGCACTTGGGAGAAAATTAATGAGAGAATAGAGACAATTAATGTCTTTATTAAACACAATGTCTTTATTCCAAGTATAAACATATTGAATAATATATGAAGAATATTAAATATTTGTTGAAAATATGAGGTCTCGGAAAAAGGAAGTGGTTCCAGATTGATAATTATGTGGATGATGAAGGCAGACAGAAATTTTTCTATCAAAATTTGGCAAAATATAACAGTTTATGCTCATTTTATGTAATGATATTCTCACCTACCCTGTAAGAAGATGCCAAGTCCCTGGGCCAGCACCAGGGGACCCCACAGTACATCACGTTCATCTCTTTCTCAGTTTCCATGCATGAGACCTCATGTCTCATTGGCCCTCTCTCCTTGCTCCAGGTGAAAAGACAGTAAACACCTGTGTGTAGCTGGAGATCCTGGTGAGTCCAAACCAATGCAATCATTTGGAGTAACAGAGATGCCAAACTCAACACAGACAGAAGCCCCTGAGGTGGAATCCAAGTGAAATAACTGTGTCGTCAACAGACAATTATTTTTAAAAAACGTTCAAAAACAATTACAAAGCTCTGTAATTGTAAATTGGGAAGTGCCGGATAACAAAGTGGAACTTATAATTGTTTATTGTTATTAGAAAATTGGCAGGATTATTATCCTGCACGTAATACACAATGCTAAATATTTCTTGTCATCTACAAAAAGATACATTCACGATTCACTGGCAGGAGACATTTCATGGGTAAGACTTGTGGCAAGTCTTAAGGAGGTTTTACTAGAACCCACCGTGTAAGGAGTGAAGTCACTGAAGCATAATTTCTGGTAACACCTGAGGTGTTCATGCTCAGACGGATCCACTCACCTGGAGAACGGCTGAGTCAGGACTCTCAGCTCTTGACTCCAGCATTCCAGTGGACAGTTTTCATACAGATGTAAGCACAGGGGCCCTTAAACCCTGTTGCAGGAATCTCGTGTCTAACAAGGAGATGGATCACCTTCAAATCAGCTGTAAGTTAGCTGGAAATTCAGAATGCAATCCAACAGAAAACTGAGTTCAATTCATAGGTCAGTCTATGACATTCTGTAGAACGTACATTGTAATTGAACTAGGTAGATTACTTGCAACATCTACTAAATGGAGGAAGAACAATTCATGAATTAAAGATATTTGTAAAAAACAGAGCACTACAGTGGTCCAGCTCTTCCACCAATTATGTGAATTTGCCTATTACAAAAACTTGCCTCCTGTGTGAGTCCATCAATGCTGCTATAACCAAATGCCACAGATTGGGGAACTTACAGAGAAAAGGTATTTACTTCCTCATGTTTCTAGAGGTTGGGAAGTCCCAGATCAAGGCATTAGCATGCTGGGTGTCTGGTGAAGACCCGTTTCACATAGGCAGTGTGGTCTTAGTGTCCTCACCCAGCAAGAGAGTGGAAGAGAATGGACACTAACTCAAGTTGCTGTGTAGAGCCCCTCATCTCATCCATGAGAGCTTCATGCTCATGACTTAATCCCCTCCTATGGGACCCACCTCTTAATGCTATCAGGTTGGCCATTAACTTTCAACTTAGGGATTTGGGGGAATGCTTGTGACCATAACACCCACACATCACTTTCTCCATTTGAAAGTTGAGAGCATTGTATTAAAAAGTTTCTAGCAGTCTATTTAAGACCTTTCTTTTCCAATAACTCACCAATTTCCAAACGTTAACATTTGGCATGTGATGTGAACATTTCAGTTTGTTGCACTGCATTTACCTGAGTTTCTCCTCTTTGCACAAAAGGCACCCCTCCATTTGTATAATAATATTTGCAATCATAAGACATTAATTGTCTTTATTCTCTCATTCATTTTCTCCCAAGTGCATGGTGGAGTTTTGCAGAAAGTATAAGACCTTGGCTGAACCAATTGATTGAATACAGGCACAGAATGATCAACTGTCTTCTATTAAGTCAGACATAAAAAAGGTATCCAAAAATGTAAAACTATGCCACCCGTCTCACTCACTATTTCCTGTATTGTTTTGGAAAATATCTATTTTCATTAAAATATTATATATGTTAACATGCCATGGATTCATATTTAAAAGATCACATACATAGCTAGCATTTTTCTCAATTTTAGTTTCTAATATGATAAATATTGATGGATTAAATCCACATGAACAAAAGCTCTTTGAGGTTCTTCAATAATTTTTGAGACCACGAATTGGGCACTGAGACAAAAAATCAGTGAGAACCATCAGGTTAGCAAATGTGTATCATTTTATTATTAAGCTAACTCAAACAACAAATTCTATGAAGCAAATCAAATAAAATGAGCAATAGGTTTATTGTTATTATCATTATTATTATTATTATTTTGTGATTATTTTTAGAGTCAGGGTCTTGCTGTATCACCCAGGCTGAAGTGCAGTGGTATGATTGTAGCTCACTGCAGCCTCAACTTCCTCCCTCCTCAGTCTTCTGAGTAGCTGGGACTACAAGCACTTATCACCGCACCTGACTAATTTTTCAAAAAATTTTTTCAATGACAGTGTCTCACCATGTTGCTCAGGCTGGTGTTGAACTCCTGGGCTCAAGCAAACCTCCCACCTCAGCCTCCCAAAGCCCTGAGATGACAGGTGTGAGTTGTAGTCCCTTATCAGCACCCGGCCAGCAGGTCCTACATCACTGATGAATAATCTTTCTCCCCCCAGCTCTCTTTCTCCTCCTCTTCTGTTCTCCTTCTTGCCTTTCCTCCCCATGCCTTTCTCCCCTAGCCCGTGGCTGGTGTCGTCCTTCAGTTTTCTGGTGGGTAAGCAGAAGCTCACCCCATCTTCTCCTGTGCCTTCAGCCTTACCTCAGTCGCCTGAATCCCAAGCCCTCAGAGGCAGCCCCATCTCCCTTGGGCCACTCCTGGTCCTAAGAGTGACTTGCCCTGGGGGTGCTGCACCCATCACCTGGGCTTGAGGATCTCTAATAAGGCTCTTGTCTCTTAGCAAACCTCCTGCAGGGTCTATGCATGTCACACATTAAAGACAGCTCCGTACATGGTTCTGGGCAGCGTGGTGCTGGTGGGGGGATTCTCAGTAGCCCCATGAAGAGGGCATGGCTGCACCCTGATCTACCCTGGCTTGTTGGAGAAGTCTAGGTGAATCTGCAGTGCAACCTGTACAGTGAAGAAACGAGTGAAAAGCTCCTGCCCTGTCTGATGCACACAAGACAGACTGCTGGGAGCAGTGGGTTCCAACTGAGCCCCGAGAGAAAGAATGGCCACTGTTAGGGAAACCCTTGTAGAAATAATGGGCATAATATTCAATGCAGTCTAAAGAAAAAATGGATTAAAAAATATTTGATGATCAACGCCTTGGTCTGAGGTCAGCTCCCCCTTCCCTGCTTTCCCCTCAGCAAGGGATCCCGCTCTGCTCCAGGGGTGTTGGACGGATACAGGGCATCCTCTCTTTTCCTTTTCTCATTTCCATGGCCCCTGTCCCTCCCTCTCTTCCTCTGTCCCTTCCTACCCTATCTTCTCTATTCCTTTTGCTCTCTGCCTGTTTTTCACTCTACTTTCTTCCTTTCCTTCTTTTCTCCATTTCCATGGCTTTATACTCAAGCCTCTGTGGTTGTGAAGAATATAAAGACGCTGTGTATATTGTGGGAGCCCAGAGGTTCTCATAATTTTGGGTCTGAGGACCCTTTTATACTCTTAAAAGGAGCTATGCAAATTAGGACCGAGATTTATTGGTCTTCCACAGAGGCGACATCCAGAACAAGTGACAGAGGCACAGCTGGAGCTCGGGCCGGCTCCAGACTCAGACCCTGGTTCTCCCCAGGTCTCTGCCCCTCTCTCTCTTTCAGCCCCTCCCTCCTGCCTTCCTCAGGCCCCTAGGGCCCCTCCTGCCCTTGTCATTTTTGTTTCTGTTGTACACTCTTTTCTGCGGACTGCCCCCCTTCTCCCGGTTCCTGTGTCCTCTGCTCTGTGGGTTCCATGTGGCTTTAGTTTGCTCCACTTTGACTCATCTGCAGGGAGCTTTCAGCTGAAGGCCCTGGGGGTGCATGAAACCTGAAATCCTAATTTCATGATGGATCCTGACTCCTGTCTTTACCCCTTCGATGACACTGCTCTTATCAGTGGACCAGTGACTGCTGTGTCCCTGCAGGATAGTGGGGACATGCTTGTGCCCGGGCTCAATACCAGCTCAGGGCTCACTTGGGATTCAGGTGCACGGCCACCCAAGCATCCCTTTCTTATGTGCAAAGCCCAGGCTGGGCTGTCTGGCTCGGTGGAGGCCTTGGCTGCCTCCTGACTCTGCCACCCTCCCCAGCCTTTGCTGCCCTCTGGATCCAGTCCCAGGTGGCCCTGCCTGAGCTCCTGCAGGACTCTTGGTGCCTGGGGTGTACATTTTCCTCCTGCTCAGAGAGAAGAAGTGGGATTGGGTTCTGAAATCTGCCATGGTAAATCCTTCTCTGTCCCTGGGATGGGAAGCAGACTTGCAACCACACAGCAAGGCCTGGGACTTATGATGCAGAAATGGGTCATTTCCTGTTCATGGGGAAGGAAGCATGGGAGGCAGATGCTCAGTTTCCCCCTCAGCTTCCACTGCAAACACAAACAGCCCCAGGCTGCCTGTGCTTCCACCAGGCTCTCTCCTGGCCTGCACCAGGCCTCCCCTTTTCTCTAGGCCTTCATGGTCCTTCTCTCGGTTACTGCTCAGGTCTCCCTGCCAGCCCCGGTCATTCTAGGGCACCTTAACCCCCCAGGAAGCCTCCGCTACCCCAAACCATGGGGCTCAGGCAAGGCCCTACCTCCAAATTCAACCCTCATCCTTGGGATTCAGCCTGGTTGTCATTTCCTCCACCCCTGACACTCACATCTGGGCGAATTCCTATGTCCAGCCCTAAACTCCCCCATTCACAGGGGACTATGCCCTGTAGCCACAATGTGTGCTTGCTCTTTCCCCTCTGCCTGCCTTCTCTCCAGAGGTTTAGGCTCTGGTCAGGAGAAAGTATGAGGTCTTGTTTGTCACTCAATAGTCTTGGGGGATCATCAGCACTGGATGATATGGTTTGCCTGTTTCCCCACCCAAATCTCATCTTGAATTGTAACTCTCATAATTCCTATGTGTCATGGGAGGGACCCAGTGGAAAGTAATTGAATCATGGGGGTGGGTCTTTCTCATGATATGAATAAGTCTCACAAAATCTGATGGTTTTATAAAGGCAAGTTCCCCCGCACATGCTCACTCTTGCCTGCTGCCATGTAGGACATGACTTTGCTCCTCATTCTCCTTCAGCCGTGATTGTGAGCCCTCCCCAGCCATGTGGAGCTGTGAGTCAAACCTCTTTCCTTTATAAAGTATCCACTCTCGGGTATGTAATTATTAGCAGTGTGAGAACAGACTAATACACTGAGGATCTCCATCAAGCTGCCATCATCTTACTCGCTGTCTCTCACCTGCTTGGGCCCTACCTGTTATACCGTGCAGAAGCCATGCAGCCAATTGCTTGCCTGGACACCCTCTCATGATAAGCATGGCTCCCTCAGACCCTGTGACCTCCAGGCATGACACGGAGGGGCAGCGAATGAGAGAGGACAGTTGTGGGGTCACGGGGATGAGGTAGGAAAGGAAGAGGCCCTCCCAGGGGTTGTTATGGTGGATGGAGCACTTCCGCAGAGACATTGGGTCAGGAATCCCAGGGTTTAAAGGAATTAGGTGCTGGTAGCAAGTGGGGAAATGGTAGAAAGAGAAAGGAGCTGGATCAAGAAATGCTCAGAAGAGAGGAGCAAGGAAGAGCATTGGAGGTCTGAGTGCTCCTGCAGAGAACTGCTCTGATTTGGAACTGGACCTTGGTATGGACCTGGCCCATTGCAGCCAGGCATCCTCTGGCTGCAGCTTTGTGGATGCACGGAGACAATACAGAGATTGGCAACCATATTACTCTGCGAGTGTGAGCCAGAAGCCCCTGAGATTGGAATCTGGCTGTGTGCAACCCCTTGGCTCCCCACACACAACGTGCACCTGAGGTTCTCCTACCATAAGGGGGGTCTTGCACTCACACATTTGATTTGTTGATGAGCCCCAGGAGGGCCCCAGGCATGGGACAGCCAGTGGAGCAGCATGGGGCCCAAGTCTCAGGAGAAACAGATAACCTCCTCCAGCCCCTTTGATGACAGAGTGAAGCTTACCAGTGGCGACGCAGGGCCTCTTCCTGAAGGCTGTGTGTGTCCCAGAGCGAGTGAGCTGGTACAAATCAGTATGTGTGCATGTGCATGCGAGAGTATGTGTGTGTGAGTGAGTGTACACACGCGTGTGTGCTTGTGTGTGGATGTGAGCGTGTGTGTGCATAAGTGTGTGGTTATGGTTGTGGACATTAGTGTGTATTTGTGAGTGGGTGAGTGTGGATGAGCGAGTGTGGATGAGCAAGTGTGGATGTCCTGGCCACCTCAGCAGAGAGTCCCTTGCTCTCCTCCACAGCCCTCCCTTTCCCATCCTTGGAGGCGAATGAGTTCAGTAGGTTTCTATAATTATATACCCTGAATATTCCTCATTAAGCTTTGAAAAATGCTTGCCAAATTCAGGATATTTTATCTAAAATTGCTTTCCTTCAGGTCCCAGTTCCTCTCTGCACATTTAATTTAAACTAACAATAAAATGCCCCTATAATGAATATGTGCTGTTGAGAAGGGGGGATGAATATAAAGCTGCGGCCACTTAGTCTTGTCGTGGATGGGGCACAGATGCTCTGTGCCTCAGTGGTCAGAGAGCCAGGGGCAGAGCAGGCAGCCTGGGAAGCCCACATGGGGTTGGCACTTTACCCCCAGGAGGCCTCTCTGTGGTGTTGGTGACCTCGAGTTGGGGACCTAGGGGGCATAGGAGGTTTCACCCGGGGTGTGGCCATGGCTGTGCACATCTGCATCCCTATGCCCAAACCCTATAGTAGCTATGGGTGAAATAAATGGACACCTTCTTCCTAGTATTCTTCATTTGGGTCAGAATGTTTCTTCAAAGTGTTGACCCATCAGAATGCAAAACCACACCCCTCAAAACCTTTGTGGAAATGCATGTGTGGCCTAGAAGCTGATGTTGTGTTTGGGAGAGTCTAGGGGTTGCTAAACAACTGGTGGGAGCAATTTCACACCTAAATCTTAACATCTGCTGCTCAGGCATGAACCTAGAGTGGCCGGAAATATAATAAGATTTACAGTTCTGTTTTAAGTAGATTAATTTTGTAATATTTGCTTTTCACCCCCTGCATTTAATATTCAGATTTAGACATGGGAATTGCCTTATAAAATAACTCACGCCTCTCAGTCTCATGCGTCCTGCTGCCTGGCCTGGACCCCGTGATTCTCTCTGTTCTTCAGTGTCCCGCGTGGCTTGGTGGAGCTGTCAGCCTCCCACCTGCATGGGCTGACTGGTGAGGCTTCGGCTTACAGCTCATCCTCCTTCTCTGCCACCAGGTCTGCAATCTCGGTGAGAACCTGTGCAATCTCCGTGTGGACTACTCCAGAGGACAAGTATCGGTCACAGGGGAGTGTTGATTTGAGGTTTCCACTAAAATACCTTTAAAGTAAAGTATAGGTAGCTGGAGTTATCTATAGGTATTTAAAAAAAAAAAAAAAAAAGGTAAAATCACTCATGCTGTGCGTGAGTTTGCTATGACTGCCATAACAAAATACCACAATCCGGAGGGCTTAAACCACAGACATGCCTCGTCTCACAGTCCTGGAGGCTGCAGAGCTGATACGGAGGTGTCAGAGGAGTGGTTTCTCCTGAGGCCTCGCACCCCGTCTTCCAGATGGCGCCTTCCCCTCATTCCTTTACATACTTTTCCCTCTGCACCTGTCTGTGTCTTCATTTCCCCTTCTAATTAGGACATCAGTTATATCGGATTAGGGTCCATCCAGATGACCTCATTTTAACTTAATTACATCTTTAAAGACCCTATCCTCAAATATAGTCACATTCTGAGGTACTTGGGGTTGGGACTTCTACATAGTAATTGTGGGGACATGATTCGGCCTGTAACACCCTCCTACAAGAGTAAACATGAAGGTTCTGACCACTAAGAGGAACCACTGATGTTTCTGGATAATCCCAATGCAGGCAGCAATTTATTTCTATTAAAATTAATTGGAGAGCATAGAGGAATGAAATTACACTGTCATGTCAACTTGATGTCCCTTAGACTAGCACTGTTAAACAGATTCAACAGACTTAATAACGGACTGAATAGTGCTAGTCTAAGAATCATCACCAAATCCCACAAAGAAAGGTGTTGGTCGTTTTTGCATAGAACATCCAATATCAGAGGGAGACATTAGTGGTAACCATATTATTAATGTAGATTATCGATTAGTAACAAAATTCTGAAATTACTTCCAGTGTTTCAGTTGTCAGCTTAGTAATATTTCTGCTGGAGCCTGGATCAAAATAAATATTACAAGGTGAGGAGCTCACAAAATCAAAGAACTCTATAGGTATTAACTTAACATTTTGCTTTTTCTAAGATTATTGTTAAAGTATCCTCTGAGGTAAGGAGCCAACATGTTCCTGAAGACTCGCATGCCGTCCCATCGCATCCGTGCTGTGGCTCACGGGGTGGACAGTGGCTCACGGGGTGGACAGTGGCTCACAGGGTGGACAGCAGACAGGCCTTTCTTTACTAAAATGACCACTTCACCCTTCGATAATTAGGCCTCTCATTTCAGGGCTCTAAAAGCGAAACGTGGCTGTGCCCTTCCCCAGTCTCTACAGAGGGAAGACCAGAGCAAAGAGAAATTTCCATCCACAAAATGATGGCTGGTCACATTTAAATGTGAGACTTTGGACGTTCCTGGCTTCTGGGTCAAGATCCAGGACACATGTGATACTGCACAATTAAAACCCAGTTGTTTCATGATAAAATGAAAGGATATGTGTTTGCGGGGCCAGGGGTGTGTTGGGACCTCCGGAAAGCACCTAGCCTGACCCTGCCTGCCCAGCCAGGGTGGAGCCATGTTCACTCCCTCAAAACCCAGGAAAGAATAAGCCAGACTCCGAATGCGTTTTTCATAATTGTTCTCGTGTGACAAGCACAGGTAACATACATATTCCAATGTGAATGCGTTTGGCCTGGGTCCTAATTTATTTTGTTTGACCAGGGAATGAAAGGCTGTTTCTCCTGGGACAGGAACAGCCCCTTGTCTTAGGAGAGGTGGGCTCGGGAGACGGAGAGAGGGTTCGTGCAAGGCCTTCTGCTCCCCCACACACAGGCGATACCCGCAGTTCATGGGTGAAACTGTGGAGCTGGATGTATTCAGTGCCTAAGGCGCACAACCCACGGCCCCATTGGCGATTGTCTCCTGTCTCTTTTGTCCCTCGCATTTTTTGGTGCCATCATCAGCGATTTCGGGAAATTTTGTAATTCACAAGCTCTGGGTGGGGGCCAGTGATCACCTCCCACCTCATTCTTATTTCTGCCTTCACCGCCCATTCTAAATGTGTATAAATGGATTCGGTATTTTTTTTTTTTTTTTTTCAAAAAGGCTGTTATACAGATAAAAGGCAGTGAAGAAGAAAACAATTTAAAACACCCCTGTCGTTGTGGTTTGGGGTATTTACAGCTGCAGAGAAGGCTGCTTCCTGTCACCATCTGAATGTATAAACTTAAGTTGATCACCTTCTGAAGAATTTATGAATCATGGTTAATAATCAGCTGTAGGCACTTCTGAGGGTAGAATCACATTTTGAAGCTACAAAGGTCCGCTAAATAGCTCCTGGGAAATGACCCTGCATCCCATTAAGTATAAAAATTCACTACTGAGCACTTTATGTCAGAGGTAAACCACTTCAGCCTCAACTCACTTCAAAATGTCAAGAAGCCCCTCCGCTTAAACACTTGATTAATCTGGAAGAACCCGACCAGACAGCTCTATCTCAGGAGAAGAAAAAAAAAAAAGAATGTGTGTGTGTGTGTTTTTTTTTCTTGAAGAAACTTTTTCTTTGCATTTAAAAACACAAAAACCCTATCTCTTTTTTCCACTCTTTTCCTCATGTTCATTATTTTCTGTCGTTAAAACGACTTTTATCTGGCTTTTAGCTTTTCCATACGCCCATGGCCAACATTGCCTCCTCCTCCCACGGTACAAATCTGCCCAGGTGCAGGCTTTATCTGACTGGTGCCGGCTTCCCATTTTCCTATTTAAATGGATGATGTGAAATCAAAGTCAAATATCAAGGTCAGGAAGATGGCTTTTTGGTGCGTCGTGATCTAAGACACAAATAGAACTCACCTAATAGAAGAGAGTCATAGAGGGTTCCCGGGCAAAGAGAGAAGAGGCATCCAAAACAAAATATAAATAAATCTGCACCTGTTGTCAATATTTACAACATATGTCTGCAGGAATTTGGACTCCTGATCTGATTTGTTTTTGATTATTATAAATAGTTATACATAATTATTATATGTGTTACATATTATGCATAATGTACTGACAATACAATGAACAATGTATACCTTATATTTATTTATTTTATTTTATTTTATTTATTTATTTTTTGAGACAGAGTCTCTCTCTGTCGCCCAGGCTGGAGTGCAGTGGTGCATTCTCAACTCACTGCAAGCTCCACCTCCCGGGTTCATGCCATTCTCCTGCCTCAGCCTCCTGAGTAGCTGGGACTACAGGTGTCCGCCACCACACCCGGCTAATTTTTTTGTATTTTTAGTAGAGATGGGGTTTCACTGTGTTAGCCAGGATGGTCTTAATCTCCTGACCTCATGATCCACCCGCCTCGGCCTCCCAAAGTACTGGGATTACAGGGGTGAGCCACTGCGCCCGGCCACCTTATGTTTATTATAATTAATAAAGGATAATAATCCTTCAGGTATTTGTGATTTAAATTAAACTCGGTCTTCTAGATTTGACAAAAAAGGCACCTCATTTGGAAAGTGTTAAAGAATCTCTGTAATTCCCATAATTATTACAACCATTGTATATCATGGTATTCCCACCGTAAACAGATCAGTTCCTGATTATTTATCAGGTCATTCCAGGAATTGTATTGTGCAAAGTTGTCTAGGCATGTGGGTCAAATGAAAATGTGGCAAATGCCAGAAACAGCATTTTTGATTCAGTTGTGTGGTTTATGTCATTTTTAATAGAGTAATTTATTTCAGAACTCATGAGTGATAGCTGTGTCTTTGACCCGGAGATTAAATCTACCATTTCAGGTGAAGTTCTGAGCCTTTGTCCAACATTATCACGCGAGGAGCTTGTGTTGCTCCCCTTGGGGGCAGACGGAGAAAGTTCCAGATGGTTCTTGGGCAGCTCCTCACACCTGCAGAGCTCCAGTCAGCCCCTGTAGAGCAACGCCACCTTGAAACATGAGCCTCAGGAACACGGTGCAGGCAGCACGCTTCCGCCACTGCACCAGCAAGACAGCAAGTCCCCAGGCGCTCCTTGTGGGCAGAGCTTGGCCCTTGTTTTACACCCCAAAGATAAAAACCTCGCTTGATGGGCTGTGTTGTCAGGGACTCAAGGGCCCATCTCTAGGTGTGGGAGAGATTTTGCACAGTGTACCACACGTTGGAAGCTGGGTCAAGTCTGCTAGCCAAGGGCAGACTTGCAACTGTAAAATGCTCTTAGACTAGGCACGCCTATCGTCTACAACACGGACCAACACCCATGAGTCTGAGCATTCCAGCCCCAGAGTGGACGATACCTCTGTCTAATTTGCCCTGGAAGTGCAAGAGCAGTGGACCACATGCTTCTGGCTCTAATTTCATGTGGACCACATGAAATTAGACCACTGCTCTAAAAGAGCAGCCTCCCAGCTCTTTTCACACACATCTCTAAAAATCCTGTGGTGAGTAGCTGTCAGTTCAAAGTGTTCTGGAGTTAGCCCTGTCCTGGGTTTGCTGGCAGGGACGGGGACCCTTAGGCGGAAAAATAAGGCCGACACAGGTTAGCAGCCATAAAATGCAGAACCAATCTGGGGGCCCAGAGCCAGCTGCTAAAAGAAGTTGATCTTGGATGTGGACCCTGAGGTGGGGACCCAGAGGTGAGCATCCGTGTGCTGCCAGCTGCTAGACCTTGGGTTCCCTTGGCCTCCTCAGACCCAGGAAGAAGGAGGACCTCACTCTGCCCGTTCCACTGCCTGCAGAGCCAGTCCCCACAGTCTGTCCCTGTGAGCAGCTATGGGGGCTGCCCAAATTGTGCATGACCGAAATGAAGCCACCAGCCTGGCCACTGGGTACTGGGGACTTTGCAGACCAGAGATGGCTCGACACCAGGCCATGGTATCTCTTGAGCTCCGGCCACTCTGGTCTCTGGGATCTGTTGTTTCTGCATTCTTCTCTCTTTGCACCCATGCTGGGGCTACAGGTATTAAAAAGCTGTGTTCTGTTAGTCTGCAGTGAGTCAAGCATAAAAATGAAAATGGCTTTTTACAAATCCACCTGTTTGAGTGGATACATGCTGCTGAGATGTGAAGGATTTGGGACTTTCTGTGTAGTGGCTATGGAATTTTATTAACATGAAAGGACAGAAACCAGGTTTGAGTGTGATTTATGTAGCAGCTGTAGTATTCTTTTCTTTGGAGTTTAAATAGGTTATAAAAACGTGATGGGGCACTGAGGTTACCAGTGAGTCATTCTCTGGCTTATTAGCAACAGCACAATTAATAGAGACGAGGACTTTCCCTTGACAAGGGGCCTTTCTGCCCCAGTGAGCTTTTAAAAGGCACAATTCTGGCTTTGTAAAATACCAACTTCCACGCAGGGAGGCAGAATGCTCTCCTTGTCCCTGCACTAAAGGGAACCGAAATGTCACCTTCATCATGAAACAAATAACCCATCCTTCTCTCATTAAGATAAATCCCGATGTGGTTGAATTGTAACCATAGGCTGGAGTGCAAGAAATACGGTTGCACATTTTCACCATCATGATGAGGACCCCTCTCCTGCCATGGTACTGACAATGCTACTGGAACCTCAAGACTTTCAGCAACTCCAACAGCCCAGCCACCTCCACCACTGAAGGCTCTACTCTTTGGATTGCAGCTACAAGCTTCCTACTGCTCCCCTCTGAGAGAAGCACGTGGCACCATCCCAGCCTGAGAGGCTCTGAGACCCTCAATGTTCACCAGAAAATGGCTAGAACATAGAGGATCACAGAGCTCCAGCACAAGACCTCTGCCTCCGTCTGCCAGGAGCCAAAACACAGCCTCTGCAGCAATTGGCCCAGAATAGTCAGAACTTAATCAATGACTACCAGTATCCCTCATGTTACCTCCACTTTCAACTCAGGACCAGCCTGGGGAAACCAAATTTGCTCCCCTAACCTATCTCAAAGGATAGCTGGCTTCAAGTGGGCCTCACCCAGCTTCTCCAGGCCAACAGCCTCCATCAGGGCCTACCTGAGGCTTCCCTTCCCACCAAGAAGCTTCCCCCCTCCATATGAGTCTCTGCTGAAATGCGAGTGATGGTGGCTGACTCCCCGTCCTGGCAAGCTCTGAGTAAATCACTCCATTCGTTCCCATGTGGGCTGCCGTTGGGCAGTCATTCAGCAGTGCACCGTAAGCACTGACTGGCTGCTCAGTGTAGCATCGCTGAGACTCAACTGATCTTGTACCCACTGCTCTTGCACTTCCAGGGCAAATTAGACAGAGGTATCGTCCACTCTGGGGCTGGAATGCTCAGACTCATGGGTGTTGGTCCGTGTTGTAGATGATAGGCGTGCCTAGTCTAAGCCACCTACCACCACGAGAACTAAGTGCCACCTGGAAAACGAATCGTCCCACCTCCACCCCACGATGGATAATGCCAGCTCATGCTGCTCCGTTTTCAGGGTCTTCATGACTTGGACTGGAAGATCTACAATCTCCTGCTTTGTAATGATGCAGAAAGAAGTGTCTGCCCTCTTCCTTCCAGAAGACAGCAGCCGTGCCCTGGAAGGCAGGTAGCCACTAGCCCTTCAGGAGCTTTAGAGGCCGTGCCCTTCAGATCCTGGGGTGCAGGGAAGGCTACAACCCTCCACTGTTGAGGCCTGCACCACCTCAGGATGTTCACCTCCCTGAGGACATGACTCTAGAATCTACTAGGATCTCCATGCCCTATGACCTTGCTAGATTGGAAATAAGTCTGTGTTTCTCTGACAGCAAGGCCTGAGACCACCTTAACAGTTTACAGTTGCCTTGTGTTGTTGACCCAAATTATTTGAGGCTAACCAAAATCATGAGTTGTTTTTCTCATGAGGTTCAAGTTCCCAGTCTTTGACCTGTGAAGCTCAGTGAGGGGCTTCCTGTTTCGTAACAGCTGCCTGCTGTTGTGTGTTGAGGTCAGCTCTCCACTTCAACTTGTGAAGCTGCCCCTGGGAGGAGGGGGAGTGAAAGCAAGTCAGCGCCCCTAAAGGACAACGCCTGCAGAAAGGTGTGTGGGGTCCTGGGTGCCACACAGCTATGCCAAACTTAAGGGCATGAACTGTGCACACTCTTTAGAAGAGGGACTTATCTTTGTATGCTTTATGTAAAGAACTCATTAAGTCAATATTAATACACAGTGTCTTAGAGAAAATAAAAATCATATAATAGATTATGTAAAATAGCAGAACTGGGCCATGACCTCACTGTTTGAGTAGTTATGATTTTTGTGAAGATGCTGCATTGACTGAATTTTGACCAACAGGTCATGAATTAAATTAGGTAATGAAAGCTAGTTCCTTCATTATACCCTGTGCATATCTTAGAACTGTAGGTATCATTGATAAGATAATATTCAGCTATTGGAAAAATATTCATGACTTTTGAGTGAAATTAGAAGGAAATGTTGTCTTAATCACCTTGGGCTACCATAACAGAATATCATAGACTGGAGCTTAAATAACAGAAAAGTATTTTCTGACAGTGGTGGGAACTGGAAGTCTGCGATCGGGGTGCTAGCATGGACGGGATCTGATGAGTTCTCTATTCCTGGCTTGTAGATCGTCACCTCCACACTGTGTCCTGACTTGGTGGAGAGAGAGATCTCTGGGGCTTTTCTTACAAAAGGCACTAATCTTCTCATGAGGGTCCTGCTCTCATGACCTCATGTGACCCTGATAACCTCCCAAAGTTCCCAACTCCAAATACTATCCCACTGGGGATTAGAGCTTCAACATACAAACTCAAGGGAAGCATAACAATTCCATCTAGAGCCAATGTATACCATAAAAATGCACTAGAATAAAGAAGACCATGGGAAGGAGAGGGCTTTTTGCTAAGGATATGCAAATCGACAGAGCTGGCCACGGTGGTGAGAGAAGTCATTCCGGCCATGCCTTGGGGGCTCATGCTCCGCAGTCAGGGTTTGATTCCTTCCCCAAGCCATGCATTCTCACTGATATTTCATTCTATGTTAATAATTGAAGTTCTACCAATGTCCACAATTTAATGGATTAAAGTACCCCAAAACACATATGCTGTCTCCTGTGTGTCAAAAGCCTGGCAGGGCACTGAGATGCAGGGATGAGTCAGGGCAGAAGCTGGGCTTCCACGGAGCCCAAGCCCACCTGAACTAGGCCACAGCAAGAGCAAGAAGGCTTTTCTACAAGAAAGTGCTGAAGTCCTTCACATGGGACTTGACTTGGGCGAGGGGTCAGAATGTGTCTCAGAGAGCTGATCAGAAGAGATGCCTGGCAGGAGAACAACACCGCCCTCCAGGAAGAGCTAGTGCATGAAATGCATGCATTCATGCCCCTTCCTCTGAATGCTTGCTCACATTTGGGTTAGAATTTGGCCATTTATGTTGTTTTCCCATAAAGATGAAGTGACTTGGCCAATGCAGGGATTGTCTGGCCCTTTTAGCAATAACAATTTCATAATAACTTGGCAAATACACTTAGGCTTTGATATAGTTTGCATATTACCTCCTTCAAATTTTCTGTTGAAATTTGATCTCCAGTGTTGGAGGTGGGGCTTGATGGGAGGTTTTTGAGTCATGGAGGTGGATCCCTTAGAAATGGCTTGGTGCTATCCTCTGGGTGATGAGTGGGTTCTCACTCTAGTGTTCCCATGAGTACTAATTGTTACTAAAGAACCCGGCACCTCCCTCCCTGCTGTCCTGCCTCCTCTCCTCTGCCAGAGGTGGAAGCTTCTTGAGGCCTCACCAGAAGCAGATGCTGGTCCCGTGCTTTCTGCAGAATGGTGTGCCAAAGAAACCTCTCTTCTTTATAAAATACCCAGCCTCAGATATTCCGTTATAGCAACACAAAATGGACTAAGACAGGCTTATGCATTCGTCTCTTGAGGTTGGTTAAAATGAATTTGCCTCAAGAACAGGGCCCTGCTTTTGGGAGTACTGACATAATCACCTTCATCGTGCCTTTCTCTAAAGCACTCATTGTTGCCTACATAAGCTCCTTAGCTGTCATTCTCTCATGAAGACCATGCCACATCTTTCAGCTTTCTCCATTATATGGAAACATTGGTCTGGATGAACAAAATAGTATTGCATGACTAGACTTGCTTTCTGTCCCTTGGCAGGCTGAGTCAGATAAACTGTCTTCCATTATTCTGCAACCATCTTATCTCTCAAAGATTTTCGCAATTAGACCACTTGTTTCTTTTCCTCTAACAGATGCTACTTTTTCTCCTTACCAATTCACATTAGAAAAATGAACTTCCATCCAGGGCTAACTTTTCAATCCACAGCCATTCATCTGCTGTTCCTATCAAGTCAGCTGTTTTGCTTGAATCACTGAGCTCTCCACTTTCTTTTTTTCATTCTTCAAAGGCATGTAGAATACTCACCTTAGTCTCTGGAATCTACTGTTTCTCTCTACCCTAGACATAGAATTTTAAACCCTATTGAGCTGGCTGGTGAAGGTCAGCTCAAGAGAATACTTGGCAGTGTTCTCATGCTGCCTTCCAACCCTTGTGCAGAAAGCTGCCCCAGCTCAGACAGACCTAAGTTTGGGCCCAGGCCCTGACACTATCCAGGTGTGTAAACTTGGGCAGGGTACTTAACTTGTCCATCTTTATTCTCCTGGGCTATGAGATTTGGATAATGGTGACTATATCATTGGCTCATGACATAAAAAGTAAGCAATTCTGGATGCAATCCACCTAGTTCACTTTGATACATGCTGGCCCTGCCCCTCACTCAGGGCCACTGCACATCCTGCACATCTTGGGGGCATTGCCTGAAGGAGTAAGAAGGGTACAATTTCACCTGTGGTCCATGGACCAAGCTGTGCGCCTATAATACTGCAACTCTACCTAATCCACAGAGAGAAACCTTACAGCTAGTTGCAATCCTGAGTTTCTCTTAAGTTTCTGGTGTAGTTTCAACGAAAACTATATCCAAGATCCACCCTAACTCACACACTGAGTCTCAGACATCTATTCCAAACTATATCAGACATTTTGCCACGCATCAAGTGGAAGACTATTTCCAAATATTGTACATAGAAAAAATGGTAATGTATGACACATCGGTCTAAAAATTATTATAAAACATAGCAGATGCACAATTACTCACTGGTGGTAGGGTGTAAAATGCTCACAGCATTGCTTCCTAGTATCCAATTAATGTAGTTGGTGATAAACAGTTACTCATTTGCAGTGATGTCTTCTTTTTTTATTACAGCCAATTATACAATAAATTGCAATCGACTCATTCTGCTCCTTATTTAACAATTGTATTACTATTTTTTTCCCCAACAAGAACTAGGCAAAAATAAGATCTAACTCCTGAAAGCATGGTGGGAAAGCAGTCAGTGGAGACGCACTATGGCAGTGAGTGACACCCAATGAGGATATCACCAGGATCCTCTGGGTACTGGGCACATCTGAGAGTGCACCCACTCCTGTAGCCTCAGCAAATTTTTTTTTTACTTTAAGTTCTAGGATACATATGCAGAACGTGCAGGTTTGTTACGTAGGTATACATGTGCCATGGTAGTTTGCTGCACCTCTCAACCGGTCATCTAGGTTTTAAGCCCTGCATGTATTAGGTATTTGTCCTAATGCTCTCTCTCCCCTTGTCCCCTATCCCCTGACAGGCCCCAGTGTGTGATGTTCATGGGAGCACATTTTTAAAAAGAGCTAAGGCCGGGCGCGGTGGCTCACGCTTGTAATCCCAGCACTTTGGGAGGCCGAGGCTGGTGGATCCCGAGGTCAGGAGATTGAGACCACGGTGAAACCCCGTCTCTACTAAAAATACAAAAAATTAGCCGGGCGTGGTGGCGGGCGCCTGTAGTCCCAGCTACTCGGAGAGGCTGAGGCAGGAGAATGGCGTGAACCCGGGAAGCGGAGCTTGCAGTGAGCCGAGATCGCGCCAGTGCACTCCAGCCTGGGCGACAGAGTGAGACTCCGTCTCAAAAAAAAATAAAAATAAAAATAAAAAATAAAAAGAGCTAAACATGATTTTAATAAGGGACTAATTGTATTTAGAGAGTAACTGAGTAGTTTTTGATATATCATTTTGTTTAAAATATTTATTGATATTTGGAGCTGTCATTATAAAATTTTTCCTGTATTATTATTCATCAAAAACATCTTACTAAAATATATACATTATAAGATATTGGCTACTACAAATGAATAGGAAATCCACAGGAAAAGAGAGAAAAAAATAAAGTTGTTTTCAAAATGTAGGTCAAAAATTTAGAAAATAAAACAAGTTATTTTTTTTTTTCCTATGAGAACTTTACAAATTGAAGAAAAAGTCATGTTTGCAGGAATAGTGGAACAATATAAGAAACTTACAGAAAAGAATAATCTTTTACTATTCTTCCTTTTCTTTCCTGGATGGCTGAGGTGGGTGTGTCTTGGCTTTCCATTCGTATGTGTATTATGTACCTTATATGCAATGCCATGATTTTATAAACATTCATGCATGCATATAGGAAACATATATCACTGCAACTTGACTCTCAAAGTTTTGACAATAAGTAATGGACATCTTTCGAGGTCCACAGTTAATTAGTTTTTTCATTGTTTTTAACAGATTGGTTCGTGTTTATGTTGGCCAGGCTAGACTCAAACTCCTGGGGTCAAGCAACTCTGTCACTTCAGCCTCCTGAGTAGGTATTACTCTTAAAAATAGTTATGTAGTATTAGCTATCTATTGCTGAAATAATGCTGTGCAACAATAACCAAACAACCTAAGGGGTGTGCAAAAATATGCATGTACCTGGGCTACTTGGCTAGGCAGCCTTGTTTGTATTGACTGGGCTTGTTCTCATGTCTAAGCGTCCTTTGGCTCTTAGCTGATCTAAGATGGCTTGGGCTGGGGACAGGGGGTGATTCACCTTTTCTGTGTGTGCCTCTGTTTCTCCAGGAGGCTAGCCTGAGGCTGATTTTTTTTTTTTTTTCACAGTTTATGCAAGTTTAATTTCTGCTGTTTTGGTTGGAAAAGAGCTGCAGGTGTCCTCTAATTATAACCCCATTTTCACAGATATCCACTGTCCTATTTAATCTGTTATATTCACCATGTAACCTACTGTTGCAGCACATTTCTTTCATTATAAATTTAGTAGCAGAGTTTCAGCTGCTCAAACTAACATTCAGGCTAGTCAATTAATGCATTTTTTACAAGTTAAATGTTATTAAAAACAGGTTCTTAATTTGCTAATGATTTACTAGACCCAAGGCAATATTCCAATTTTTTGTTGTTGTGGTGGTGGTTGAAAATGGAAGAACGTTCGAACAGTTGGGATGGGAGAGATGTCAGGGATGCTTTGTCCTTTTCTCATCCATTTCTGAATTTATTTATTTATTTATTTATTTATTTATTTATTTATTTATTTTTTATCATGTTCTCACAGCCATGGCAGAGGCTCCCAGGCAAAAAGGCAAGTGCAAGCACGCACGTGCTTTCTAGGCTGCTGCTTTTATCACGCATGCTGAAGTTCTATATCAGCAGTCACCAAAACAAGTCATATGGCTGATCACATAGAGAGAGAGAGAGGGCTGCACAGTTGTACGGCAAAGGGTAGGAGTGCAAGAGATTTGAAAAAATTGAGACTATTTTTGTAACCTACCATAGTATAAACCTTCCATTTTTTATTCAACCATTCCCCATGTTAGCTGCTATTTTGGATCTTTTCAGAGTGTTATAAGTTATTATTAGCAGGAGTATATGTTTTTACATATCTATCTTTATGCATTTGCATTTATTTTAGTGGAATGTTTACCAAAGTGAAATGATTGGATCAAATATTTTTATTAGAATTAAAATTTGTATAGCTATATTTATTCAAAATGTGTAGTGATTCATACCTATGGTAGACATGAAATAAAGTATCTGTTTTCCTATATGTTGGTTGAATAAGACACAGTGATTTTTTTTGTAATAGATTAAAAATCTAATTTTTGAACTTACAAATTCAGTTCCAACATATAAAGAACATAAAAGACATCAATTTTGTCCTAAAACAACATAAAAAAAGGCTGGACAAATTAAAAATCAATTACTGTCTTTGACCTAATAGATATGTGAGTTTGCAGGGCAAGCTGTCACCCTGAAATTTGAAGAGACAGCACATACAGAGAGTAACAGATGAGATCTGCCTACCTGACATGCAAGACACTGAAGCCAAAGATGCTGGAATCAGAAACTCCTTGTAAGATCACATACAATATGTCCAGCTTTTAACCAAAAATTATAAGATGTGTAAAAAGGCAAGAAAGAAATTCTAAAGAGATAAAGCAAGGCAGACTCATATATGATGCAAATATTAGAAATATCAGACAGGAAATTTAAAATGGCTATAATTAATATGCCAAGGGATTTAATGAATTAGTAGGTAACATGCAAGAACAGGTGGGTAATATAAGCAGCAAGAGGAAAACTCTAGGAATAAGTTTAAAAATGCTAGAAATCAACAACACAGTCACAAAAAGAATACCTTCAATAAGGTTATCACTAGATTCAATATAGCCAAGAAATGAATAAAGGTCCTTCAAGATAGGTCAGTAGAAGCATCCCAAACTTGAACATAATGAGAACAAAATGTGAAGGAATAAGTAGAATAGGACATTCATGAACTGTAGAGCAATTTCAAAAGTTACACACACACACACACACACACACACACTTGAAATGCCAGCAGAAGTAGTAAGAGAGAATGGAGCCAAAGAAATATTTAAAGTAATAAAGGCTAAGAGCTTTCTATAACCAGTGACAGATACAAAATTCCACATTGAGAAAATTCAGAGAAAACCAAGCAAAATAAACAAATACTTACACAAAATACTAAATCATAAATGAACAAATACTTACACACAAAAAACACTAAATGACATATTAAAGCTGCAGAAAATCAAATACAAAAATTTTCAAGGAAGCCAGAAAACAAAATCACCATATATATAGAAAAATGCTGATCAGAATTACAGCACACTTCTCATCAGAAATAATGCAAACCAGGAGACAGTGGAATAAAATATTTAGTGCTGAAATAGGAACATTTTTACACTGTTGGTGGGACTGTAAACTAGTTCAACCATTGTGGAAGTCGGTGTGGCCATTCCTCAGGGATCTAGAACTGGAAATACCATTTGACTCAGCCATCCCATTACTGGGTATATACCCAAAGGACTATAAATCATGCTGCTATAAAGACACATGCACAGCTATGTTTACTGTGGCACTATTCACAATAGCAAAGACTTGGAACCAACCCAAATGTCCAACAATGATAGACTGGATTAAGAAAATGTGGCACATATACACCATGGAATACTATGCAGCCATAAAAAATGATGAGTTCATGTCCTTTGTAGGGACATGGATGAAACTGGAAATCATCATTTTCGGCAAACTATCGCAAGGACAAAAAACCAAACACTGCATGTTCTCACTCATAGGTGGGAATTGAACAATTAGAACACACGGACACAGGAAGGGGAACATCACACTCCGAGGACTGTTGTAGGGTCAGGGAAGGGGGGAGGGATAGCATTAGGAGATACACCTAATGCTAAATGACAAGTTAATGGGTGTAGCACACCAACATGGCACATGGATACGTATGTAACAAACCTGCACATTGTGCACATGTACCCTAAAACTTAAAGTACAATAAAAAAAAAATCCTAATCTAAAAATCCACATTCAGGGAAATTAGCCTTCAAAATGAAGGAAATGTAAAGACTTTCTCAAATAAACAAAAACTAGGGAAATCTGTTGTCAATAAACATGCCTTTCATGAAATGGTAAGATAAGTTCTTTAAAAGAAGCAAATGACACTGGGCTTGGCGGCTCACGCCCGTAATCCCAACACTTTGGGAGGCCAAGGGGGGCAGACTGCTTGAGTCCAAAAGTTTATCTAGTTGATTTTTACAGAATAGTCTATCCAACAACAGCAGAATACACTTTCTTCTCAAGCTACCATGAAACTTTCATCATGATAAACTTCATCATGTGGGCCATAAGGACACATTAACAAATCTAAAATATTATGCATTATACAAAGTATGTTTTCAGATTACAGTGGAATCAAACTGAAAGTCAGTAACAGAAAAGTGGTAGGAAATCCCTAATTATTTGGAAATTAGGCAACACATTATTAAACAATTCATGGGTCAAATTAGAAATCTTAACAGAAAGCTAAAATATACTTTGTATTAAATAAATATAGAAATACAAATAACCAAAGTATGTGGGATGAAGCAAAAACAGTACTTAGAGATAAATTAATAGCACTGAATAAACTAAGAAAGAAAAAAATTTAAAAGAAGTAATCTTAGCTTTAATCTTAGGAATCTGGTTCCTAAAAATAAGAGAGTTCTAGCCTAAAGCAAGCAGAATAATCAAAATTATAAAAATTAAAGCAGAAATCAATTTAATTGAAAACAGGAAAATAAAAGAGACTTTCAATGACATCTAAACATTCCTTGGAAAAATTAATAAAGTTTACAAACCTAGTCATTGCAACCAAGAAAAAAAAATTTACCACATCAGAAATATGAATAAGGTCATCTCTATTGATAGAATTGACATTAAAATAATAATTAAGAAATACTATACTAAGAAGTACTTCTTGCCCACAAATTTGACAATTTAGATTAAGTATCTATTCCTTAAAGGAAAGTATCAGAACTTATACAAAATGTTACAGGACTTGAATAGGGCTTGGATATCTTTAGAAACAGTAGATATTATCTATCTATCTATCTATCTATCTATCTATCTATCTATCATCTATCTATATTAAAGTTGTTCAATCAATAATAATTACCAAAATAAGAAAGCACAAAGCTCAAATGACTTTGTGGGGAATGCTATCAAGTATTAAAAGAAGAAATAATTATTTCTTAATAATATAGTTAATAATAATGATAGTAATTAACAATAATACTATAATATTAAATATTTCCACAATCTCTTTTACAAAATAGAAATGTAGAGAACACTTCTGAACTTATTTTATAGGGTAAACTTTATCCCAATACCGAAACCAGATAAAGACATTGCATAAAGTAAAAATTATAGACCAATTCCTCCCATGAACATAAATGCATAATGTCCAATAAAATATTAGCAAGCATAATCCAACAATGTATAGGAAAGATTATACATCATGTACAGGTGGGATTTATTCTAGGTATTCATGAATGATTCAACATTCAGAAATCAATTAATGTAATCCTCCAAGTCAACAGGCTAAAGAAATAAAACCACATAATCATATCAATTGATATAGTACAAGCATTTGGCAAAATCCAGCGTCATTCAAGGTAGAAACTCTCAACACAATAAGAATAGAGGGGAACTTCCTCAACGTGATGAAGGACATGCACACACACACACACACCCTGTAGCTAGCATCATACTTAATGGAAAAGCAAGGCTGGACAATGTTACCTTAATGTCAGGAATAAGGCAAGAGTGTTCCCTTTCACCATTTTCATGTGAAGAAGTTGTAGCTGGAGCATTAGTTAGAAAAACACATATACCTATGTACATATGTGTGTACACATGCACAGATGGGAAAGGTAAAAATAAAACAAGAAACTGTTTCTTTTGCAGGTGGCATGATTGTCTACATATAAAATCTCTCAAAGTCTACAGAATCTCCTGGAACTAATAAGCAAGCATAGCAAGGTTGCAAAGTCTATATCCAAAAGTTAAATTATTTTCTTACATACCAGCAGTGAACAATTAGAATTTTAAATTAAAAACCAATAGAATTTATGATAGCACCAAAAATAAACATACTTAGGCATAAGACTATACAAATATGCAAGTAAAAGATAAAAACACTGATGAAATAAAGCAAAGAAGATTTAAACAAATGGGGATCTATTCTGCGTTCATGAATAGGAAGATTCAATATTGTTAAGATATAAATTCTTCCCAATTTGACTCATCTGCATTCCAATGCAATTACAATAAAATTTCCAGAAAGCTACTTTGTAGGTATCAGCAAACTCTTCCTAAACTTTATAAACTTAAGTTAGCCAACATAATACTGAAGAAACATAAAAAATTTGGAGGACTCCCATGACCCACACTATCAAAGCATAGAAGGCTTACGATAAAGCAGCAGTAATCAAGACCACATTGTATTGGTGAAAGAATAGGCAAGTAAATCAATGGAACATGAGAGAGCCAAGTAAAAGACCAAGAGAAATACATTCCACTGATTTTTAACACAGGCACAACTGAAATTCAGTTGAGAAAAGATAATGTTTTCTATAAAAGGTATTGAGTCAATTGGCCATCCATATGCAAAGAAAAAGATCCAGACATAGACCTTATACCTTTCACAAAATTAAGCTCAAAATGGATTATTGGATTGTATAAAAAGTAAAAACTGTAACATACTTAAAATAAAATATATGAGAAAATCTACATGACTGGGAGACTGATGATGAGTTTTGAGACATAAAACAAAAGCTCCATCTGTGAAAGAAAAAATATTTGACTTTACTAAAATTTAAAACTTTTACTCTGTAAAAGACACTGTTATGACAATGAAAAAAGAAAGCCGTAGCCTGGGTGAAATATTTGCAAGACACGCATCTGATAAAAGGCTTGTATTCAAAATATAGGTAGAGCACTTAAAACAACAGTAGGAAACAAACAATTAAAATGTGCAATGCATAGGAACATAAGCCTCACCAGAGAAAATATACAGATGAAAAGTAAGCATGAGTGGATATTCAATATTAGACGTTATGAAGGAATTGCAAATTTAAAAAAGATAAAAATAGCACTACACACCTGTTAGTGTAGTAAAAATTCCAAACCACTGGCAATACCAATTACTGGTGAGGATGAGAAGCAACAGAAATTCTCATTCATTGCTGTGGGAATGCAGAATGCTACGTCCACTTCAGAAGGTAGTTTGCCAGCTTCTTTTAAAGTTAAACATATTATTACCACACAATTCAACAATCATACTTCCAAATATTTACTTAACCAAACTGAAAATTTATATTCACACAAACGCGTGTGTGTGAATGTTTATAGTGGCTATTTTTATAATTACTAAAAACTAGAAGCAATACAGTATCTGTTTTCTAATAGATGAATGAATTCTCAAATATACAAACAAGGGAGTGCTATTCCACAACCAGAAATAAACTACCAAGCCATGAAAAGACACGGATGATTCCGAAATTCATACACATCAGTAAAAGAAGGAAGTGAAAATTCTACATACTGTATGATTTTATATGACAGTTTGGAAAAAGTAAGTTATAGAGATTGAGATGATAAACAGATCCATGATTGTTGGGGTCCCAAGAGGTTGAAAGATGAGGAGCTCAGATTTCTTATGGATATATATATATATATATATATATATATATATATATATATGATGATACTCTAATGGTGGATACATGACATTATGCATTTTTTAACTCTACAGCACAAGGAAACCTTAATGCATGCAAACTTAAAATAATTAGGAGTAAGGAAATCCTAGTGTGGAAATAAGGAAGTGACAGAGTAATCTAACTGCAATTAGTATAAATATGTGAAACCACTTTACTGAGGTGAGTGAAGATAAAGGTGTGGACGTAACTTTATAAGTAAGTGGAAATAGTAAGACTAAAACAAAACAAAACAAACAAAACAACCAGAAAAACAGACCTGTGCAGCATAGGCACTGTATTCTAGCTGATAATATTTTCCATATGCGTACAGGTCAACAATTCGGAAACCTTATATAACTACTGGAAATGACTAAGTAAATGTATGGCAAAATGTGAGACCCAGGTTTCTCAGTGCTGGAAGCCTACAGCTATGAAGAGGGTGAAGAACCCATGTAATGGTGGATTAGAGTTGCAGACGACAGCATGAATTCATAATATAGACACAGATGATTGTGTATAGAGATGTCACTATACGTGTGCATATTCATGATTTAGTATACATAACATGGATTTCTTTTTTTTCTTTTTTTTTTGAGATGGAGTCTCTCTCTGTCACCTAGGCTGGAGTGCAGTGGCGTGATCTCGGCTCACTGCAAACTCCGCCTGCCGGGTTCATGCCATTCTCCTGCCTCAGCCTCCTGAGTAGCTGGGACTACAGGCGCCTGCCACCACACCCTGTTAGTTTTTTTGTATTTTTAGTAGAGATGGGGTTTCACCATGTTAGCCAGGATGGTCTCAATCTCCTGACCTCATGATCCACCTGCCTCGGCCTCCCAAAGTGCTGGGATTACAGGCTTGAGCCACCGCACCTGGCCCTGGATTTCTTTATTCAGCTAAGAAAGCCTACATGCAAAGGACTCCTCACTAGCAACAAGCATACCTACCACCCAAATCTTCTTTTCTAATGCCGTTCTGCAATCAAAGGAACCAGAGCTCCTTGGAGAAATGGCTAACTAATTTTAGGACTGTGGAAGGAAATATCCAATATGATCTCTGAGCATCTTTTAGTTCCAGAAGTTAAAGCACACAATGCACACAGACTTGCACAGTCATGCAATACGGGGGCCTGTCAAAGAGACACCAGCACTAACCGAACACACAGACTTGCACACTCATGCAATACAGGGGCCTGTCAAAGGGACACCAGCACTAACCGAAAGAACACACAGACTTGCACACTTCATGCAGTACAGGGGCCTGTCAAAGGGACAGCAGCACTAACTGAACGAACACACAGACTTGCACACTCATGCAGTACAGGGGCCTGTCAAAGGGACACCAGCACTAACCAAACGAAACCACAGTGACCAAAACCATTTTCTCTTTGCAACAAAAAATAAAATAGTATTGAGTTATAGACCAAAGTATAAAATAATTATTCAAGATACCATACCAATGTGAACAGCTGACTGCATAAATAAATAAATGAGGGAACTGGACAAATATCCTATGCAGAAAGTTTTGAAATAATTTATATAGATCACCTTTAAGGAAACGGAGCATAACTCCCCCACTCCCTAAGTACCCGTAACAACTTTCTTCCAGAGTACATAACAGCTTTCTTCCAAAGTGCGTAGCAAGAAAATAGTGGGGAGTAACTTCACAGTAGAAAAAACTGACAAACAGAACCTCAGCCTGATGAGCAAGGTCAACACCACGTACCCTTGATGTGAAGTGATGAGAAGGCCACTTTGCCTCTGTGTTCTTTTCAAAAATCCATAACCCAGTCTAACCATAAGAAACACATCAGACAAATCCCAGTAGAAGGATAGCCTACAAAACGCTTGACCAGTGCTGTTCAAAACTGTCAAGGCCATCACAAAGAAAGCAAGCTTGAGAAATTAGCACAGCCAAGAGAAGCCAAGGAGCCATGAGGACTAAATGTAACACACTGTCCTGGATGAGGTCCCCAAATAAGGGAAGCCTCTGGGAAAAGCTAAGGACATCTGTATAAACTATGCACTTTAGTTAATAATAAAGAATGGATACTGGTTACCTCACTGTGACAAATGTGACATATTAAGATAGGATGTCAATTATAGAGAAATACAGGTTTGGACATAGGGGGAACAGCTGGACTATCTTTGCATTTTTTTTTTGTTTTGTAAATCTAAAACCTCCTAAAATAAAATGTATATTTAAAAAACGAATTGCTGATTCACCCTTTATATAAAAGTTAATAATAACATTGTCTCTTGTGAAAATAGGCAATGATGATGATGATGGAGAAAACAAAAGGAATTAAATAAACTGGAGTGAAATAGATTGCCTTTTCTGCCTTCCAGAAATTTTAATTTGATGGTCATTCTGATTTGGTTAGGATTCCTCACTGCAAATTTACAGGAGTAATTTCACCTAACGTTGATAAAATCTGTTCTGCCCTAAGATAAGTTGCTGGATCTTAAAGCACTGTCCCTATGTAGCTAAATCAAGTAAGTCAGAACGTGGCCTCAAGTAAATAGCACTTAAGCATTTGGAGGAGAGACACAGCAGAAAAGATAACAAAGCCAGTCAACCAACAGCTGGAGTATCAGAGTCCCGAGGGCTGGCTTGAGTGCTCTCAGAGGGCTTGTACCCTCCCCAATTACATGAGGAACCTGTGTAAAATAGCAACTAGTGCCAACTGAACTGTTCACCTCCCAAACACCAGTTTATGTAAACTCAATTACTTACATGACCAGAACCAGTGATTTCTGAAAAGAAGCCTCTCATCTACTCTACTAAGTTTTCTGCCAAAACACAGCATGAGTTTTGTTTTCTTTAAAAACTACCATTTCCATATAATTGGATTAACCCAGCATGTGACTATGGCCAGATGTCGAAGCTTCCTAGATTGCGTAGAACCCTCATGTGACCTCAGGCTTCTCTCACAAAATGCTGGGAGTTAAAATTCAGCCATTGTCTAAAAACTGCCTTAATCATCCTGAGGAAGTTATAACGGTTGGTTGGAAAACAAAAATTATCAACGGCTCGAATAAAGTTTCAGATGTTCAAATAGCCATGGTCAGAGACCAAGAAATGATTTGTCGATGAAGTGCTTGCAGCAACCTTTAATTTTGCTAAGATGTATAGAAGGAGAAAAATACATTTTCAAGCAAGTATTAAATTCAGAAAGTCTATGTATTTAATCTCTCAAGTCTCCTTTTAAAATATTTTCACTGCTATGAATCCAGCATACTTCTTTTTTTTTCAGCACTGATCATCTATTTCCTCCTAAGACTCAGACTTACAATTAAGTGAGCATTTACCAAATTCTCCCACACCCTGCAAATGGAGGGTTATGAAGATATGAGGGCATCATAGTCCTTGTCCTCAGAACTCATGCTATAATACTGGAAGTGGGAAAGCACGTGGAATTGCAGGGCGCAGAGAAGAGGGACAAAGTTTTATGAAAACAAAGAGAAATATTATTTTAAGTTGGGGGAGGGGGTGAAGTTGGAATCGGATCAGACTTCCAAACCTGAGGAAGTTGTTTTCGTCCTGGAAGGGGGCGAGTGCTCTTTGCCTTTACAACATGGGTGGGTTTCTGGGAGGTTAGATTGTTTTCTTGCTTGGGATTTTGAGAACTAAATCTGGATTTTCGCCAGAAGATGGGATTATCATATTCTTTTTGGAACACAAAGATTTGATACCCATACTGAGTAACGGCAAGATACAAGCTTTTAAGATGTAGCTCCAGGGGGGTTCTGAAGGGCCGCCTACAGGCTTTTCGGAAGATGTGGTAGCTTTTCTTCTTAGACGTTCTTCCTCATCCTGTGTTTTGACCAACTCCCTGGCCCTCTTAGCAGGGCTGCCACCCCTAGTGCATCCCAGGAGCCACAGATGACCTTGGAAGACCTTGCTCAGAGGTGGCCCATGAATGACTCACCCGCCTAGGGATAATTTCCATGTGACTTTCTTGCACCTCTCATGCCTGACTACATTTTTCAAAAGTGTAATTTTTAGAAGGGCCAAGGGTAGCGAAGTTTGGTCCGCTTGGTCAGCAGCCTTTTCCATGCGGCCATCTCCATGTCTGTCAATTTCGAGGTACCATTGCACAGTGAGAGTCAGGCCACTCCCTAAGTTCTTGTTGCCATCTGTCTTAGTGCATTTAGTGCTGCTATAACAGAATACCACCAACTGGGTGTTTATAATGAAGAGAAATGTATTTCCCACAGGTCTGCAGGCTGGCATGTCCAAGACTGAGGGAGTAGGCATCTGATGAGAGCCTTTTTGCTGTGTCACTCCATGTAGAAAGCAAATGGGCAAGAGAGAACCTACTCTCAAAACTCCTTTTGAAAGGCATTAAGCCCTAAAAGCCTACTGACCTCTTACAGTCCCCAACTCCCAAAACCTTTACATGGGCCATTACATTTCAACATGAGGTATGGGAAAGACACATATTCAAACTATACTACCCTCCCTAGTAACTAACAACTTTTTCCATTTATTTTTCCCTGAAAAAGATTTAGGCATGCTTTTGAGATCCAGCTTCTCTATTTAGCCACTCTGTGATCTTCAATTCTCTAAATTCTCTAGTAATTACATTTCTGATACTTCAATTTCTTTTTCTGTAATATGGCAACAATAATAGCTTCTAAGTTACTATATTATAATGGGAATTCAATAAGATTACATTGTAAAATACAAAATGCCATGTGGTCTTAACTGCAACTCCATGCATCCGTGCTGGGCCACGGTGTCGACCTGGCAGGTGCCATGTTTGTAGTAGTCCAAGGGGTTGTTTTGGTAAAAATTATATTCCACTTTGTGGAAATCTGGGGTTTTTTATGTTTATGTCTGCCTCTGGACTTATGCTTCAATGCAAGTATGTTTATTTTGCATATCTCTCCTGAGTTAAAACACAGCTCCATCCCTCACTGGGGAACACCACTCACACACCTAACACACACTCAGTGAATGTGTCAATGTAGTGGACATTCACGGCATAGTGGGAGGTTATAGGAAAAAGCAAAACTGTCCATCTGTCAGCAAAGCTACAAATCACCATGGAATATTAATGACATGAACTGGTAAATCGTCCTCTGGCTGCCGCATCAGTGATGAAATCTCACTGGAATTGGCTCCTGGGGTTGCTGTAGCTCAGAGCATCCCAAGCTTCTTCCTAGCCCCGTCCTCCTTCTCTCCTCTTTCCCCCAGTTCTGCCCCCACTTCACCAAGTCTGCGTTGCCCAGGCTCCCCTGACTCTTGTGTCCTGAGAACAGCACTTTCTTCCCCAAGAGGTTGTCTAAAGTATTTTCCAAAGATTCCTTACCCTCTAAAAAGAGAATTGGCCAGTAATTTAAGAGAACGTTCTCATTCTGTAACATATAGATGCATGTCCACTGAAACTTGAGATATTTTTTGTCTTTACCATTTATTAACTGCATATTCTTTCTTAAGCTTCTGCAATCTAGCTTCTCTTCTCGGTACTTTTTTGACCCCTGGGGCCTTCTGTGACTGTGCTACTTTGAAGTTTGTGTTTATTTTATTTTAATTTATCTTGATTGGGATTGATTATGCTTCCTGACTTTGAGGAGTCTGGTGTATTCTAAGTTCAGAAAATTCATCGCCATCACCTCTCTAGATATTGCTTTTTCCTCATTTTCTCTTTCTTCTCACTTGGAAACTCCAATTACATTTGTGTTAGACTCCATTCTATCTGCCATTTTTTTCTCTTTCATATTTTCTATTTCTTGCTCTCTCTTTTCAGTATTCTGGGTAATTTGCTCAGTTCTACTTTCAACTTATTAATTTCCTTTTCAGCTGTTGTTTAATCTATTTTTTAACCCATCCTATTTATTATGTTTTCATTTCATTAAGCACATTTTTCATTTCTTGAACTTCTCTGTGGTTAATTCTCAAATTCCCTTATTGATTATGGTGGAATTTTGTTCACTGATCAAACTTGTAATTTGACTTTTAAATATCATCATAATCACTTTTATTATTATTTTACAGTGGACATACAACATTTCGATTATCTGAGTTTCTCTGAGCGTAATTGTACTGTGTCTTCTATGCCGATCCCTGCTCATAGTGAATTTTTATACTTTTTTGGTATTATTTAACTTTTAGGCCTCTGAGGCCTAAATCTGTGGACACCCTGTAGCAAATGAGGCTGCAGAATCACAGAGGCGCTTTTCACTTGCCTCTTCCTAGTGTCCTGGTGTGACTAGATTGAGATGCTTCCTATGCTCCTCTGATCCTGGGATGTAGATCGGAATCCCAAGCTTGCCTGAGGGCAGAGCTCATGTCAGGAGTCAGTGGAGAAGCCCTTACTTTTTCTCCTCCCAGAGACCAGGCCCAAGGTGCACCCAATAAATGGTATCTCCTTTTCTTGTCTAAGTTCTAGACCAACCGCGAAATTTAAAACATGATAATCTAGATGGGAGACCGACATATCACTATATCACTTTTCTTATTGATGAAGTCACTGTTGGAGTATTTGGCCATGTCTGCAGGCAAACATGCCTCTGAATGCTGTGCCTCAAGCTGACCGAGTGGTCCATCCCATCGGGGCAGAATATAGACAGCAAGCCCACTCCCCACATGCATGGAGCGAGGTCTCCCCACTCAGCACCCTGTTCACTCAAGCTTGCATGTCTTCTCCCCAAGGATGGCAGGAAGGCTCCCAGGGGGAAGCAGGAGGAAGGACTGGGCACAGGCACCCTATTCTTTACTCAAATGTACCCATTAGCTACTCATCCTTCTTCCATAGGGAGAAGTAAGGGGTGGCCAGACACTGAGGGTGGATATGGGCTGCCTTTTCCATGCAGCCCGAGACATGTGGGGTGTGGCTGTGAAGGTCCTCCCTGGGAAGCATCTGTGATGGGCTCAGAGCATGCCAGGAACATGCTAGGGGACCACCTGTCATCTGTGCTTATGAAGCCTGCACAAATGTCTCCTCAGTGTGCCTCTTCCCACCGCCCCCAGCTTGGACCCAGCCCACCCTAACTTATTTTAGACCACTGAGCATCCCCTGCCTGCAGTCCTTCTTGCTTCAACCAGCCTTCTGCTCCTGCCAGGGTCCACTTCTCTCCAAACAGACCTCCTGTTCACTGTGTACTGCCTGGAAAACTCTGCAATCTCAGTGCCGGGAGACAAATGCCACGTCCTGAGTTGAGCCCACGAAAGACTTCATCATTGGGACCTGTGAGACTTGGGTTCCAGGGCTGGACCCATCTGCCCTGTGAACTCACCAAACGTTCCTCACTCCCCAAAACACAGTTGGCTTTGAGCTTTCGGGGTCCAATCATGCTGAGGCCCCTCTCCTTTTTCATCAGGGACCACTGTAAAGGTCATCATTCCTTCCAGTAGGGAGACTTCCCAGCCAGTCATGGCAGATGTGGTAGGCTGACCTCTCTCTCTGTGTCTATGTATTTAAATCTCAGAACTCCCAGGAAAAAGATGGACAGAACAAAACACATATCTTTAAGACAAAGAAAAGTGTGAGGAAAAGCAACAGGGCTGGAGTGCGTACTGCATCGTCAAGAGCAGCTTTGGGTTTGAGTTGTGCCCAGAGCTTGTGAAGGGGCTGCATGAAGGACAGGGATTGGGCTGCTGACAGAGGCTTGGGGTCCTTGGACACTGAGAAGACAGATCGACCACAGGGAGCCTCCAAGACTCTTCAAGCTAGGCAGGTATGTGCGATCATGTCATCACACAAAGATCTGAAAGAGATGCTATAATCACCTAGTCGAGAAGGGAAATTTGGGGATTCCATTTCCCATCTACTCCCAGCTGTGCCCACTTCCACTCCTACCAATCTGGAGTGGTGGGCAGGGCTTGCACTGCAGAGTGCAGCTAACATCTGTCAAAGCCCAGTGCCAGCCGCAAAGGCTGCCACCTCCTTTCTTGCCTCAGGTGTCCCAGAAAGTCTGGCATGTGGTTCTCCTTCTTCAGAGCCTACTGACTCCAATCCTCATGCTTCTTAGACGTGTTAGGAGGCAGGACTGGGCCCCCTTTGTCCATGTGATTTTTAATTACACATTCATTGATTAGGCTCAAATCTATGCAAATTGTAAAAATACAAGCTTTTCTTGAGGTAATCTAAAATGAATTTAGCTATGTCTGGTAAGAAAAAAGAAAGCTTACGGGATTCTAGGCCACTGCAGACATAATCAAAATTGGAAGAAACAAGTAAAAGTCAACATAATAAAAGAAAAGTAAGGAAAGTCTGTTGCTGCTGGACCAGTCGTCTCCCCTGCACGATTGCTATGAAAGGCCCATCCCATAGTGCGTTTAAATGTGCTGAAGGGGCAGGATGCTTAGGAATGGCTGGTGCCTCCACACCTGGAACCCATCCAGGCTGTTCTAAACAGGAAGGGGCAGAGGGGTCAGTGCGGTCAAACATGATGGGAAGAGCAGGATGGCCAATAAGTGGAAAGCTTCGGAGGCCGTAAATAAACAGCCTGATAAAGAGACAGATTGAGGAGGGGCTGCACAAATAATCACAAGAAAAGCAGAAGGGGAACGAGAGGCGCAGAGTAGAAAGAGGGGCTTGCAAAGAATGTTTCCATTTAGAGCTGGTGAGCTCCAGCACTGTCTCATGCAGACTGGGGAGTCTGTGGGACCAGGAGGAGCCAGGCATGAAGATGGGGAGTGAACAGAGGCTCCTCTAGGGCTAAAAGGAGAAAAGAGGATTCTCCACACCTCCAGTCAGTGCTTCTCCCCAAAAATGTATGCAAATACATCGATTTGATGAATAACTGGGTGTGGCAAAGTACACAGGCTCTAAATGGGAATGAGAGAACATTCTGATGAAACGTCACCCAAGAACTGATACTCAAATCCAACTTAACACCGGGAAAGCAGTTTAACTTACTGGGAACTTGATGTGTCCATTGTGAAAAGAGAGCTGGATGTGTCTTCTCACCGTAAAGTGTATTTAAGTTCAACTCTAATCACTGCCCAGAATCAAATGTCACTAAGTTTGAATTGCTGTATAAAATACACTTTACAAACAGATGTGTCCTTGAGAGGCAACACTGTCCACACTCAGCCTCTCAGCGTTTTAGTTCTCTGCAGCCCACCTCTGTTGCTTTCACAAAAAGCTTTGGAGTTCTGGCCAAAGAAAAACCAATCAGCAAGATTTGAAAAAATCAAATAAATAAAGTAAAATTCAATTTAATATTGAACTTGCATGAAGTTTTGTGAACCTAGTCGTGTTTTCTCATTGCCCCTTGCTGAGTCTTGGGTGGTCACTGGGTCTCCCCAGTTCTGTACCAGCTGGTTCATCATCTCTAATTCTGACAGCTGCAGGGACACAGGGCAGGTGTGTACAGTGCACATCCTTCTAATTGTGCGTGATCTGGCTAAATTCTTCTCTAATTCTGAGTCTGCACCCTGGAGCTTCTTTCCTGAAGTGAAGCACGGTTTCTGCCTATACACGCAGGGTAAGATTTCTGTAAGCTAATTAACAACACATTTCTGTTGTGACACTTGGTGGCAATATATGCCACAATAACATTTGATCCTTAACAAGATATCCAGGCTTTTCTAGGGAAAGAGGCAAATATGGATGGAAGCCATCTATCCAGTAAACAGTTACTAATTAACTGCGTCCTAGTAAAGTAAAAACTCAGAATTAATGAATGCGTGTCCAGCATTCATATCAACAACAGAAGTTAATATTTATGAGTCAGATAAAATTGCTACAGTGTTGGATGCATAGATTTATCCGTAACACACATAGTAACCCATTGGGGGCATACATTTACTAAACACCCTACTTTGCAGGTGAGGAAATTTAGGCCATGGAGAGGCTAAGGTTTTATCCAAGGTCACACATGAATTGGAGACGGGTGTCAAATCTAGGCCCCCTGCATTCAAATGTCCTTCTTCCTGGCCACTGCAAAGTGCATTTTTCTCTTCATTTAAGCTCCCTGGGGAGCCACATTCTCACCTAAGCCATCCAGGAGAAGTTCCTAAAGCCAGTGTTGGATTTGGCTCATGCCTTTGTCAAACTGCGGCATGTGGACAAACTTTCAACCTCTCTCAATAGTTGCTCTTTTATATTGAGGAAGTCCCAGAGGAAAAAGCAAAATTTAAAATATTTAAGCTTTTGATCTTGAACAAACCAGGTGAGAAGTGTTTTTTTTTTTTAAATTTATAAGCTCTGACTACTTCCTCTTTGGTATCTTACAGTTCTCTTTCTTAATTTGATCCTTCTTCTCAATCTCAGATTATGCTTCAGTGCAACCCAGATTCAAAGAGCAAATACTTTCCTTATTCCTCACTATGGTTTGCTTTTCACCCCTCAGCACTCTCCCATTTCCCTTTATGGCCAGCCCTCTTTAAGGCATACCTGTGCCCCCAGGTTCACTTTCCCAGCCTCTCCCCAGCTCCCTTTGGCATCAGGGCCCCCACCTCTTAGGCTCTGCTCTGAAGGCTCAGGTGAAGGCTGAGGATGCCCCCTCCTTGGCCTCTCCTTCCTCAGAGTCATTTGCAACTTCCCAGGGGTCTGTCCTTGGCTACTTTGGTTCTGAGCTCTCCTGGGCTCCCTTTTCCTCAAAGATCACATAGAGTCTGATGATTACCCAGTTCTAGATCTCCAAGATCTCCAGCTCCTGTTCCCTCACCTTGTAATTCCCCAGACCCTGATGCTCGTGGTATGTAAAACCAGCCCCATGTTCCCCATGTTCCCCAAGCCTGTGCCTGACCCTGCATTTCTGGCCATCGCCCATGCCAAACACTGGGAGTCATCTTTAGCTTTCTCTTTCCCTCAATCCCGTCTGCAGTAAGGGCTGAGGTTCTTCTGTTTCCCATAGGGTTTTTCTCCTCAATGTTCTGTGCCCTCATTTCCTTTCTCATGGTCCATTTCCCTATTTAGATGGCCTTTGTCCATTATAAAACCCCCTTAATGGCTGGCCTGGGTCTAGTTTTTCTTCTCCTCAGCCTGTGCCTCTGTCTCTGGTTAGAATAGTTCTTTATCTAAAACACAGAGATGATCTTTTGAGGGGCTTCTGGTTCCCCATGGCCACCAGATGGTTACTGATTCTTCAACACCATTGTCTCGCCACTGCCGCCTCTCTTGGCTCCGTCCTCCAATGCTCTACTTTACTCCTAGGTCCAATCCCAGGTAACAGCCTCTCTTTCCCCAGACATAGCTAGGTGCCTGTGAGTGTGTGACTGTCTCCTCTTTCCACCATCAATTAAAAGGGACCTCCCCTGGAAGCACTTGCCAGACCACTTAGGGCTGCATTCTTCGCTCTTCCTATTTGAACATGCCCCTTGTTTATCCCCTATCACCTGGACTTTGGGTCGTCTTAGCTGTCTCACTGGCTGCAGTGAGCCACGAGGGCAGGTGCTGCATCTGATTCCTTCCCTACACACGCCCCAGCAGGGCACATGCCACAGCCACAGATGGAGGAAGCCGGTGCTTCTTGCATCCACATATGAAGGTTGTGATGCCCCCCCGTGCTGGTTTGTTTACTGCTCTCAAATCCAACACCATCTGAGCTTGATTTCCTTTCCCACCTACTTACCTGCCCTATTCCTTCACGGCCAACACACAGGAGGAAAAACCCCACATCTTCTAGCAGCAAAGGCTGTGCACAGCGCCAGCCCTGTGGAAGCTGCCGAGGAAACAACTCTTGCTGGCTTGTCTCCCATTCTCCCAGCTAACTCTTCATTCCCTGATATTTTCAGTTCAGTTGAACAATATTCAGATTCCAGCCACGAAGCCAAGGGGCCAGCCACATCCATCTTCAGATGACATCCACTGAGAATTTGGCCGTCACCTAATGAGGACAAAGCACATGAGGAGGTGTGCACGTGAGATGATGACATAAAAGTGCTAAGCCCATGGGAGGAATGGCTGCACACAAGGTCAAGTTTGGTAATTCAAACCAACACGGTTTGTGGTCCTCTGGAGAAGGCAGTCACCACTCATCAGATGCTCTCAGGGCTGCTGCAGAGCCCAGGGCGCGGGCACCAGGGCCCCGGGAGAGGCCATCGCACATGGGCAGGCCATGCCTGGAGGCCTTGCTGTGTTTTTTTTTTTTAATTTATAAACAATAGAATTTATTTCTCAGAGTTCTGGAGGCTGAGAAGTCCAAGATCAAGGAGCCAGGTGATTCGGTGTCTGGCAAGGGCTGCTCCTGGCTTCCAAGATGGAGCTTTGCAGCTGCGTCCTCTGGAAGGGGCGATCATTGTGTCCTCACATGGCAGAAAGTAGGAGGAAAAAAGGGAATGAAGAGAGTGTGAAGCCTCTTTTATAATGGCCTTAATCCCTTTCACCAGGAAGAAGCCTTATGACTTAATCACCTCCTGAAGGCCCCATGTCTTAATATTATTGCATTAAGAATGAAGTTTTGACGTGCATTTTGGAGGGACACAAATATTCAAACCATATCACTGCCCATTGTACCATAGGCTCAGGGTTACACAGGGAATATCTCCCATCCTGAGGACCCTCCAGGCAGGTATGTACTTGGCTCCCAAGCCTCCCTGTGGTTCCTCACTATGTGGAGGAGGAATGGGCCCTGCAACAGCCATTAAGGAGGCCTGGGCCAGAGGTGGGCTTAAGGGGCCGGCTCTGTGCCCTCTAACTCTTGCCTCCCACTGATCTTTCTGTGGGGAATGAAAAGCACCTTTTCCTGGGTAGAAAGCTCAGCAAACTATCGCAAGGACAAAAAACCAAACACCGCATGTTCTCACTCATAGGTGGGAATTGAACAATGAGAACACTTGGACACAGGAAGGGGAACATCACACACCGGGGCCTGTTGCGGGGCGGGGGGAGTGGGGAGGGATAGCATTAGGAGATATACCTAATGTAAATGAGGAGTTAATGGGTGCAGCACACCAACATGGCACATGTATACATATGTAACAAACCTGCACATTGTGACATGTACCCTAAAACTTAAAGTATAATTTAAAAAAAAGAAGAAAGGTGCAAAGAGGAGGAGACTGACTTATCCTGCTGCAGAAGTCTCTCTGCAACAAGAAGACCTGCTGGCTTTGCTCGTGGGCTTTGTGCATGGCTGCTGAAGTGCTGGGTGACAGCGGCATCCTCTCTTTTTGTGGTTAAAACCAAAGCTAGGAGAAGGTGGCAGAGAGGCCGTTCCCTCCAGGAGGTGCACACTGGTCTCGTTTTCCCTCCGGTCAGCTCTTCATTTACTACCTGTGTAACTTACCTGTGAGATTCTCTGGAATAGCTGGGTCCTTTAAAGCAACCACATCACAGCCAGTAAAAATATTTTTGTGTCCAATCCTTAACATATATCACTGAGTCTCTCTGTATAAAATCATGTGGGTTTTCACAATGAATATTGGCAAAGACTTTCCTAGACCAAATTGGACTGAGGCTCCTCGGAGCCCTCTTTGACCTTGGCCCCTGCCCTTGTGGGGCCTGCAGAGACAGCCCAGTTGTGGCCGGAAGCCTATTAAGCCAATTTGGTGAGAACTCCCTCCCTCTAATGTTTGATCACCCTTGCTATCTGCTCACCCTGGCCTACCTTCAGCAAAAATCCTATTGAGTTGGTTTAGCAAGAATCTCCCGACTCTTAATACTTCTTCTTGGTAATCTTCCGCCCACCAGCTTCCCACTCCCCTCCTGGCTGTTGATCCCCACTTTGCTGTGTTTGTGGCTGAACCCCTTCTCTCTCTCCCATGGTAATAGTTTTGACAGCTATTGCAATAGTTCTGAATAAACAATTTCTTACCATTTTAACCAAACCGGAAAAAATCTGTTTTTAACTGCGTATTAACATCTCCACAGATGGCTTTTATGGGTTTTGCTTGTTAGGAAAAGGGTTCACCGTCATCACGACTGCATTACCAAACCCATTCGACCACAGGCATCTGACCTCAAGGACACAAGCTTTTTAGAAATGATTTTTCTTCCTGTTGTTGCATGTAGCTATGTCATTGTTTCAGCTCCTGGGTACAATTTTATACTTAAAATGTAAATGAAGACACAATTTACATACAAGGTCTCTGGTCCTTTTCTAAATCAGAGAGGTGAGTGACAAAGAGAGGACAAGTCAGTCCCTCCACACAGGGGAATTCAGGCTGCCAGCGCAGAGTGTGTGGATGATTCCACGTTCTGGAGCGGGAAGAATACTCCTTCCTCCCGTCCATTTTACCTCCTCATTTTCAGTTACAATACATGTCAATCTAATTTACCATATAATTGTAAAAGTCTTGTGTATATTTGCATTTTACAGTAAATCATTTAAAAAACATGTTAGGACAATACGAAATATTTCTCCAACTCAAGGCTGCCCCCTCACACATACAGATGTACACACACACACACACAGACACACAAGCACAAAGCAAAAACAACTCCTTTTTTAGTAAAAATTGGAGCAATAAATCTTTTGCTTCAATTTCTATGAGGAAATTATTCATAATAGGAAGGGAAGTTTTTAGTTTGAGTTAGAATTGTCTTAAATTGATGACATTAGGTGTTTTTTAGCATCTTTTATTAGGTAGTAATTAAGAGAATATAGTTAGAAATATAAAGCAAAAAACTTGGGTTTAACTAAAAGATATACAGTTGAAGCATTTATTTGAGTAACTCAAGTCAAAAAACATCTCTTGAGAAAGATGATATTGCTCTTTTGAAGGTTGTAGCTGAATTTCCTGCGACTCTTTTCAATTCACCTGGGGAACTCTTAAATAAATAGACTGCCGGCTTACTTCCCTTGGAAATTCTGATTCCACAGGATTTTCGTTTTTCAAAGAACATTCTCTAATGATTGTGATGACTGGACCAGTTTGGCAGCCACTGGCCCAGACAAGTTCACGACTGCACCATGAAACCATTAGGTTGGTGCGAAAGTAATTGCAGTTTCTAAAAGTGATGGCAACAACTGCAGTTACATCTTCACCAACCTAATATGTCCACAGTCATGGCAAAGTTTGTTATTCTGCTCCTCATAAACTTGAATGCAGGTCTGAATTATGAAACCATTGGGCATTTATAGTGTCCATATACCTTCGAGACTCTGAAGACACTCTAGATCAGGGGTTTTCCAACTATGCTTTACTCAAGAGGGCAGAATCCAGGGTGAAGTTGTGGAGGGTGACAAAGGCACCTCAGAAGGACTAAGGTTTCCCGGTCATGAGGCCTGAAAAGCAGAGTGTCCCACCATTGCGTATCTTTGTAGCATTCTTCCACTTAGATTTCCTTTGAATAAAAGATTTCCTGGCTTTAAAAAATGTTTGAGAGCAATAATCATCCAGACCAGGGTTGCTCAATCCATGTGAAAATGCAGCCTCGGATCCAATGGGTCTCCGCGGGGGTGGATGGTCCTCATTTTCTGCAGCCTCCCAGGTGATGTTGCTGCTACTGATCCAAGAACCACAGTTTGAATAGCTGGGATCTAGACCAGTGCTGCGAAATAGAAGGAATGCAAACCACACAAGTAATTGCACATGCAAATATTTTCGTAGTCCCAGAAGAAGTAGTAAAGACAAAAAATAGTGCAATATTTTAATAGATTTCATGAAACCCAATTCATCTAACATGTTATCAAGTAAACATGCAATCAATTAAAAACATACCAACGCAGTATTTTATTTCCTTTTTGTTTGTTCTAAGTCTTTGAAATCCGGTGGGTCAGTTACATTTAAGGCACACCTCAATGTGGATAGCTACATTTCAAGTGTCCAGTGACCATGTGCTCTACGCAATTGGAAAGTGTAGAGCTAGCTCACACACTGATCCAACGTTTAAATCATCTTCAATGATGTTTCAATACAGTATTTTCAGTCACTTCTCAAACATGTCTAAATAACAGGAAACATTGTCTTCTAAAGTTGTCCATTTATCTTCAGTCAGCTTTTTAAATTATTTCTCCCTATTTAGGCCAAAATTCCTCATTGTGTCTTCCATTCATTGCTTCTAATTCTAACTCTTAGAGGTACATAGAACTAAGTGAATCTATTTTTTACAAAATATTTTCACATAGTGGGAGTCTTTTTTTCCCCTTTTTTGAGCTTTCTCAGATCTTATATTACAGAGTCCTAATTTCTTTCCTCTGACTTGCTTTTGAGTTATTTTTGCCTATTTTTTATTGAAATATTTTTTGGCCCCTTTTACACTCAAGATGTAGGATCAAGCACCACATTCTCTAACCAGTGCAACATCCTTGTTTTAGCAATGATTCAACCTGGGACAGCTCAGCACTTGTTAAAGCAATGACCCTTGGGGACACCTTTATCTCAGCATCAAGGAGCATGCTGAGCACATCCACCCATGGATCACTGGGACTGTGCAGGGCTCTATCTACCCCAGGCAAATGCCACTGTGTTCTATTCAGCTCGTTGTCTATACCACAAGGATGTTTTGGATGCAGGTTTCATCATCCATGGAAATCATTATTACATCAAGCCTTATGCCATGCAAAAATGTAGACAGCATTACCTCAATGCCCACATCCAAGTGATGGCAAATTCCAGCTTGGCCTTGAGCCTATGACCTACATTCTTGGGGAACTGTCTTTCAATATTCTTTGAACCAGTAAGGCATCTCAATTGCATCAGCATGCCGTCTATGTGCTTTCCTCATGTCCAGAAGAAAAGAACGTGATATTTGCAAGTGTGTTGCTGCCATTTACTATGTCTATGCTGTTTTTCTTATGTAGAAATCAGTAATCCTGTCCCAAAAGAAGATGAAGTTCACTCAACCTGTGTATGTGAGGAGCCCAGGTAGAAACCAGAGATAGGCACCCCTTTACTTCCTGCTCCTAGGCTGACCCGTTTACCTCTGACCCAGGTGATGTCCAGCTTCCTCTTGAGTAGAGTCAGGACTGCACTTGCTCCTCTGAGTTATCCTGTCCCTGTGCTACCCTGTGGCTGCTCAAAATCTCTTGCAACATATCCACAGTGTGCTTCATAAGTTATTTTAGGATCCCAGGATATAATTTGTCCAGGACAAAAGGTAAGACTTCGCTTACAGATTGAAAGGTCCCTTCTTACAAACCTTTTACCTAACTTGGACTTCAATTCCCTGTTCCAGTACTTATTTTGTCTATGACTTCCAGTCCAAAATATCTTTAACTTCAAGAAAGAATATGAGGGCAGATTAGAAGCAGAGGAATTTGGCGTTTTAATCACCTATATACAATAAAAAATGCTATCAACAATAAGCAATGAATGGAGGTTCTTTTCTTTCCACTACTTTCTTAGTCCTTCTTCCTAGTCCAGGAATTCATTTAATAAACATTTTAATGACTGGTTATTATGTGGTAAGAACTGTTCTAATCACTGGGGACACAGAAATGAAGAAAACCAACATGGTCCCTTACCCCCAAAACTTAGATGCTACAGGACTCTCAGCCACATGGACAGTGGAGCATGCTATGTTCTGGCCCAAGATTCTAGGGATTGTTGAGTAATTACAACAGAAATGGGGAGTTTTTAGTACTTTCTTTACCCCACATGGGTTAATAACCCCAAAATAGTGTTAATGATATGCCACATGGTGGTTTTCTCATCTCCAATATGGCCCAATACATGCTATCCTCTTGTGTATTTATTTACTGTAGTTAGAAACAGGGAGGCAAGTTACCAGAAGATATCCACAGAAAGAAAGCATTGTTCTTCATTTGTCATTCGATTTCTCTTGGTTTACTAAGATTCAGTTTCATGATGTTAGCCTTTGGCTCATGTGTCCACTATGGTCTCCTCAGTTAAGTTTGAAATTTGTGGTTTGGAGGTGGTTATTTTGTCACTTTGCAGATATTATGTAACAAAATCGTATCTTATAAATTTATTTTCAAATCACATTTGAGATACATATGAAATGCAATATAAGGTCAAAAATTATATAACAACTATCAAAGGCCCCTTTGACCATCTGTGGTTTTTCTTTTTGGATGTTTCTTTAAAATTTATAGAATAAACATTCCCAAAATAGGGATGGGGGGCATAGAACTTCCAAGATGGCGAATTTTACTGGGTTGCTTATTCATTAAAAAAATTTTCTGAAAATGTCGTGACTATATAACTTCAAGTTATGTGTCACTAGGTAGTTTTATGAATTCAGTGACAAAGAACTAAAATCCTATTCCAGGCTACAATTTTATGATGCAGAATGTTGTATAATTTAAGAGATCACAAAATCACTCAATAAATGATTAATATGCCAATGTCAGTCACAAAAGAGTAGCACCTATTGTGCCTTTCCTCTTATTATAGATGAGAAAAACCATCACGTGGCATATTAACACTTTTGGGGGACATTAGGAAATGTGGAGTAAATAAAGGATAAAGAAAAAGATTAATAATTTTCTTTAAAAACAGTTTTCTAATTATCTTGCATTCATAAATGTGACATGTTTTATTTTTAAAAAATCATGTTAGCCTTTCTAAAAATGCAGTGCTCTGCATTATGGTTATAACACCAAGGTGTTAGTGAGCAGGTACAAATATTTCAACATTCAGATTATGTGTAGTGCTGTGATCCTATGCCAAACTCAATCATATCATTTATTTCAAAGTAATGTCTAGAGAGGGGGCCCAGCAGGGAGTATGGCTTCCCCTGACTTTACTGGAGAGACTCCATGGACCGATTCAGGGGGCTGAATGGCCAAAGACAACTGGAGCGTTTGCTAAGGATGTTGTCTACAGCCTACCATTTTTGAAAGTGAGAGGGCCATCAGAGCCTTATGGCTGCGGACCATGGACAAAGTAGGAGACAGAAAACCATATAAAGGAGAGAATACCCAAATTTGGAATGTAAGCAAATTTAGAAAGAAACCAGAGTTACAGGCTTGGTTAGCAGAGATGAGATTCCCATTTAAGTTTGACTTTTTACCATCTGTGAATGCTTTAAAATGTGTACGTGTGTGTGTGCACATGTGTGTATGTTTGTGTGTGTAGTGGGGTTGAATATATATATATATTTATATATATATACACACACACCCACACATATACATACATACACACACATCATAGATTTATGTGTCTGCATTATATTCACTATTCTTTAACATGCTTGTTTGCTGTGAGAAGCGTTATATAGAACATGCCATTCTTTTCAGAATTTAGTGTTTTGGTAGCCTGAAATAACACACAACACATCCACAGAAAATAACTACTGATTTTCTACAATCAGTTGTCTACATGGTTCTATATTCTGCAAGTGCCCTTTGCATTACTGTGAAAATATGTCCAGCTTAGTGTTTCCAGGAAGACAGAGACACAGAGAGTGAGAAACAAAGAAAGAGAGACAGAGAGAGTTAATTTTACCTTCCAGGTGTTTATAGTATATATATACAACCTTAATATTCTTTTATTTTACTGAGTTTAAGAGTATCCAGTGCAGTGGCTCATGCTTGTAATCCCAGCACTTTGGGAGGCCGAGGCGGGCGGATCACGAGGTCAGGAGATCGAGACCACGATGAAATCCTGTCTCTACTAAAAATACAAAAAATTTAGCAGGGCGTGGTGGCGGGTGCCTGTAGTCCCAGCTACTCGGAGAGGCTGAGGCAGGAGAATGGCATGAACCCGGGAGGCGGAGCTTGCAGTGAGCGGAGATCGTGCCACTGCACTCCAGCCTGGGCGACAGAGCAAGACTCCGTCTCAAAAAAAAAAAAAACAAAAAAAAAGAGTATCAGTAACATGACACATATTGTTAGCACTACTGATCTGAAATTCGGTTTGCTTAGAGTTCATTTCCATGAGGCTGGGCCTAGACCTCTCACTGGGAGACCTGGCTGTAGGTGGCATTGAGGGTGGGGAATTTAATGGGGCTTGGGGAGGACAGAGTAGTGTGTGTTCCCAAAAGAGTATATAAATATTCTTTTTAAATTGCCTAACATGTTCAAAGGCATTTTTAATATAGCTTTAATTTAATGCTGGCACAGAGAAATGTGTCTTCACAATATTTTCCCCTAAATCTGTGTTTGTAGCTTCTAACACACAAGGGGTGGAGACAGGAAAAAAATGTCAGCTATGCCTTTCATATTCTGAAACGAGACCATATATAGATGTAGAAAGTCATGTTAAAGAGGTTCATACACATAGACTCACACATCTCACATATCAGAGTCAGAGGTGTACAGTCAGAGGCAGCTTTCAATTGAAGGGGCCAAAAAAGATCATACACTTTATTGTCCTTCTTTCCTTCTTTTATCTTTAACCCCCATCCCCATCCCCACCCTCTAGGACACAGGAACCAGAATTACCTCAACAGCCAATAGCATTTTGAAGTTAGTCTGACTAGTGACATCCACACTTGTTGAGGATGGGTCAGGGCTCTTTTGCCATGTGCAGCCCTCAGTGCCTCTCCGAACTTCTGTCTCCATCTCACAGGCTGACTTGGAGCCACAGGTGGGCTGCCATTCTCAGGACAGCAAGGGAGAACTGGGGCCCTGGGTGGGACACTCCATCCGCTGGTCAAGGACCAGCTATTGTCCAGCCCGGGCCAACCTGTCCCCCGCCCTACATGGGCAGGTCCTGGGCAGGTTGAGCCCCTTTCACCTGCCTCCCTCCTGGATGGACCCTTGGAGGGCTTCATCAGATCCTGGGGGCCTGCCCCTTTTTCTAGATCCCTTGTCTGAACCAGTAGCCCACACTCTCTGCAAGTACATAGCCCTGGAGCCCCAGGGAGGCTGGGGAAGCACACCTGGGGGTGACTCCCAAGTGGTACGGCAGCCTTCTCTCAGAATCTGAAAGGGAAAGGGAGAATGGACTGTGCTCCCATTTGCCTTTGAGGTCCCCTTCACTTGGGGCACACCATTCCCTGACTGGACTAGAGGCCTAAGGGAGGGAGCTGAGAGGCCTTCACTTTGGGAATCCACCCCTTTCACAACTTCCCTAGGCCTGGGGAACTTCCAAGGAGGTTCTCTGAGGCGGTGTCTGGACTGACCTAAGAAAGGAAGATGGTAAGGTTAGTGACGGAGGTCTTAAAGACGTCCTCCATCAAGACAATTGCTTGGCTTGCTAAGCTAATTTTTTTATGCAGGAACCTCTTTTGGCACTTCAGTATTTGTCTGTTTCCAAGATCTTCTCTATATTTCTTTTGTGAGAAACACTAACCCCTCCCCAGGCACAAGAATACCTCAGGGGAAGGAGAGGCAGGTCATGTGTTCACATGGGCCAAAAAAAAAAAAAAAAGCAATTCATAATTTACAATATTATATATACATATACAGAAATACATACATCCCTTGCAGCAATTATTTCTTGAGTAACTACCATGAAATTCACTTCTTAGGTGCATTGTAAACTATGAGATCAACAAAAGTAGATGAATTACTTTGAATTAAATTATAATGTCCACAAAAGCCCACATAAATCTGTCCCCACATTTTGACTAATGAAGGTACATTCAAAATAAATCTCCTTCAGATCCATGATTTTTGCACATTTCAAATAAAAAGTTTCATAAACTCTAAAACCATTAAAAATATTGCACCAGAAGTAGCAGGTTAGCAATTAGAATAAATTAAAAAAGCCAATATGGTGATAAAGGAGCCAGTACCTCCCTCCATGGACACTTAAATTAATGCAAAATAGATACCAAAACCAGACAAAGACACATGAAAAATAAAACTACGGGACAATGTCCCTAATGGATACTGATGCAAAAATGCTCAACAAAATACTAGCAACCTCAACTGAACCACACATTAAAAAGATCATCACAATCAAGTAGGATTTCTCTCAGGGATGCAAGGATGGTTCAACACTGGCAAGTCAATCAATGTGATACATCATATCAACAGAATGAAGGATAAAAACCACATGATAATTTCAATTCATGCTGAAAATCATTTGATAAACATCAACATCCCTTCATGATAAAAATCTTGGAATAGAAAGAACATTCTCTGACACAATTAAATCCATGTATGACACACCCACAACTAGTTTCATACTGAATGGGAGAAAATCAAAAGCCTTTCCTCTAAGATCTAGAATATGTAAAGGATGCTTAGGGTCACCACTGTTATTCAACATAGTACTGGGGGTCCTAGTTAGAGCAATAAGACAAGAGAAAGAAATCAAGGGCATCCAAATTGGAAAAGAAGAAGTAAAATTAGCCTTGTTTGCAAAGATATGATTTTATATTTGGAAAAATGTGTAGAATCAACCAAAAAATACATTTTAAACTGATAAATTCAATAAAGTTGCAGGATACAAAATCAACATAAAAAAGTTACTAGCATTTTATGTGTCAAACAGCAACCAATCTGTAAATGAAATTAAGACAGTAATCCCATTTATAATAGCTACAGATAAACTACCTAGAAATTGATTAACTTTACCAAAGAATTGAAAATTCTCTACAATGAAAACTATAAAACACTGATGTAAGAAATTGAAGGCATTCATCACAGAAATAGAAAAGACAATTCTAAAATGTATATTGAACCACAAAATACACAGAATAGCCAAAGCTATTCTAAGCAAAAAGGAATAAAACTGAAGAAATCACATTACCTGACTTCAAATTACACTACAGAGCTGTAGTGAACAAAGTAGTATAATGCTGGCATAAAAACAGATTCATAGACCAGTGGAACAGAACAGAAAAGCCAGAAATAAATCTACACATCTATAGCGAACTCATTTTTGACAAAAGTTTCAAGAACATGCACTGAGGAAAGGAGAGTCTCTTCAGTAAATAGTGCCAGGAAAAGTAGATATCCATATGCAGAAGAATGAAACTAGACTCCATCTCTTTCTATACACAAAAAACTAAATCAAAATAGATCAAATACTTAAATCTAAGACCTCAAACTATGAAGCTACTGAACGAAAATTTTGAGGAAACACTCCAAGACATTGGTCTGGGGAAAGACTTCTTCAGTAATACCCCAAAGGCAAAGGCAACCAAAGCAAAAATGGACAAATGGGATCACATCAAGTTAAAAAGCCTCTGCACAGCAAAAGAAACAATCAACAAAGTGAAGAGACAACCCACAGAATGGGAGAAAATATTTGCAAACTACCAATCTGATAAGGGATAAATAACCACAATATATAGGGAGCTCAAATGACTCTTCAGGAAAAATCTAATAATCAAATTTAAAAATGGGGAAAAGACCTAAATAGGCATTTCTCAAAAGAAGACATATAAATAGCAAACAGATATATGGAAATCTGCTCAACATCACTCATGTCAGAGAAATGCAAATCAAAACTACTATGAGATATAATTTTACCCCAGTTAAAATGGTTTATTCAAAATACAGGCAATAACAAATGCTGATGAGCCTGTGGAACAAAGGGCCCCTTGTACACTGTTGGTGAGAATGTAAATTAGTACAACCACTGAGGAGAACAGTTTGGAGGTTCATCAAACACCTAAAAGTAGAGCCACCATATGCCCACTGCTAGGCATATACCCAAAAGAAAGGAAATCAGTGTATCAAAGAGATACCTGCACTCCCATGTGTATTGTAGCACTGTTCACAAAGGCCAAGATATGAAATCAACCCAAGTGTCCACCAACAGCCAAATGGACAAAGAAAATGGGGTGCGCACACACAGTGGAGTACTGTTCCACCATCAAAAAGAATGGGATCCTGTCATTTGCAACGACATGGATGGAATTGGAGGTCATTATGTTAAGTGAAATGAGCCAGGCACAGAAAGACAAGCTTCACATGCTCTCACTTATTTGTAGGAACTGAAACATTTGAACTTATGGATATAGAGGTGGTTACCAGAGTCTGGAAGGGAAGTGGGCGTGAATAGAGTGAGGATGCTTAATGCTTACAAACAATTGTTAGAAAGAATGAATAAGATCTAGTATTTGGCAGCACAACAGGGGGCCTATAGTCAAAACGAATTTAATTGTACATTTTTAAATAACTAAAAGAGTATAATTAGATTGTTTGTAACACAAAGGAGAAATGCTTGAGTGATGGGCAACCCATTTACCCTGATGAGATTATTACATATTGCATGCCTGTATCAAAAACTTCTCATGTAACCCCAAAATATATACACTTACTATGTGCCTACAAAATTAAAAAGAAAATTTTAAAAATATTCCTCCCAAAATTTGATTTAACTAATAAGTTGTATGTGAGATTTCAGTTTCTAAAGAAATTATTGAAGCATTTTATGTTAACAAACAAAAAAAATAGTCAGTGCTACCTGAGGTGGTCATTTTTGGGGAAAATCATTGCTGCGGGTCTGGGAATGCTCCCAGGGATGACCCCTGTGGGGTCACCCACTTGGAACCAGACTTGGTGGATTTTATTGACCCAAACCTGAAAGTAACCATCCATTTTCCCCACGAAATGGCATACTGCAGAGTGAGCGTGAAGGTTTAGATCCTCTGAAACTACCCCCTCAAGTCATTCCTGAGAAATAGGAGAGTGTGTAGATGTGTGTATATATCTATATATATATCTATATATATATATCTATATATATGTGAGTCCTAAATGGTTTCAGCCACTTGGGATGCAGAAATCTCCCTATTGCAGCGACCTGTTTGGGTTCATAATAAATCAGTATCCCCTGAGAAATCAGTGGTTTCCAGCAGCTCTGCTGTGTTTGCTAACTGTCTGCAGAGAATCCAGGGTCACTGGAGGCCCCAAAACAACCCCATGCTGTGCAAACAAAGCCTCTGGACAGCAGCATAGACACTACAACATCTTCCATAGTTGCAGATGGCAGACACTGGGTATGGAATAAAGGAGGTTATAGTCAAACAACTGTGATGAGAAAATATTTCCCTCAGTCGGGAGGCAGGATTCTGGCCGTCCACTTCATAATTAAGCAATAATCCCAAGAAACGCAGTCATTACCAGCAGTTAATGACGACTTTGTTGGTTAACAGCTCGACCTGAAGCTGAAGATTGTTAACACTCTATCAAACTCCTTGTTAAGAGTGCTAAGTTTTTATTTAAACACGCTTGGATCGCAGCTGGAGAGCTGTCGGGGCATCGGGCATCCCCCAGTGGCTAATGATCAGTTTTTTTTCCATCAGTCAGAGCACCAGGCACATTCCATTATGTTTATATAATAGTTGTTAACTGCCGCACACTGGTGCCACTTTGTATGGGGACCTCGTATGACACGAGGTTCAACTCCTTCTCCTCCCCTTGCACCAAAGACATATTTGCTGTTGTTTTCTTTGTTATTGATGTTGCCAACATTTCAACCTCTGTGATTTACCTAAGGCATGTTTTAGAATTTCAGGGAATGCACAGGAATGCTAGACACATCAGATTGAAGTGAGGACATGTTATCAGCCTGCAGGCTTACCCAAGCCAAACCTGAAGGGTGCAAGGCCACTGTAGCCTCCTGAGAACTCCAGCCCTTCTCTCTGAAGGTGGTCAATGGTCAATGCAATTGTCATCAGAAACGTGTCATAGTTATTAACTAAAGAGCTATTTTACCTTTAGGATTATGCATTGACTGGAAGCTATCCTCACGTAAACCTGCTGCAAGTGTTTCATCTCCTCTCCTTTTAATTTACCATAAATGAGAGGCCTGCATTGGGAATGTCAAGCTGCCTTTAGTCAATCATTAGACTCATCAGAGGAAGCCAGAGCAGGTAGGAGCTTCCAGAGAGGAACCTGGGTGTCTGTGTTGTTTAGGTGTGCAAGAAGACAGCAGGATTCTCCACTATCTGCATAGAGAGGAACCTGGGCACCTGGGTATGTTCCAGTGTGCAGGAAGACAGCAGCATTCTCCACCATCTGCATACACATGAACCTGGGCGCCTGGGCATGTTCAAGTGTGCGTGGAGATAGCGGGATTCTCCACCATCCGCATGGAGATGAACCTGAGTGCCTGGTCATGTTCAGGTGTGCAGGAAGACAGTGGGATTCTCCACCATCTGCAGAGAGATAAACTTGGCCACCTGGGCATGTTCAGTTGTGCAGGAAGACAGCAGAGTTCTCCACCATCTGCACAGAGATGAACCTGGACACCTAGGTGTGTTCAGGTGTGCAGGGAGACAGCAGGACTCTCCACCATCTGCACAGAGATGAACCCGGGCACCTGGGCATGTTCAGGTGTGTGGGGAGACAGCAGTATTCTCCATCATCTGCATAGAGATAAACTTGGGCACCTGGGCATGTTCAGGTATGCAGAAAGACAGCGAATTCTCCCTCATCTGCATGGAAATAAATCTGGCCACCTGGACATGTTCAGGTGTGCAGAAAGACAGCGGGATTCTCTACTATCTACATAGAGCCATGAGGGACCCTTCTTTCTTATGACTGCAAGAAAAAGTTCAATCAAAGGGACCCACGTGGACAGGCTCAGGTGTGTGGCTGACCCTGTCCTGTGTTCCCATTGTCCACACAGAGTCCACACAGCTCTGTCCTCGCCAAGTTAGCATCCCATGAACCCACTCCTTTGTGGCGTCTGTCAGAGGCATCCAGAATTCATTATCATATTAATGTCAGGGCGGGCTCCCCTGGACCTCTGAGTTTTGTCTGTGCAAGGGCTTCCTGGGGCATTGGAGAAGCAGAGCAAAGCCTTTGGAGCAAGAGGCATTCAGCTCGAGGTGCAGATGGGCCGGGCCCTTTGTTCTGCACGGGCTGGGGGGCTGTTCTGGGAAGCAGCCAACCTGCCTTGGTCTCAGTGAACATGGCCATGCCATTGTGTGCATTTAATTGTCACTATGTGCCTGGAATCTGAGGGGTGCTCTGGAGGCTGAGGACAAGTGCAGGGAGCCCTCTGCCAGACTGAACGGAGGACCAGTGCTCCTGCATTCAGTCCCTGTCACCTTTGCTTAAAGAGGGATCCTCCTGACAGAGCAATTAAAAAGTATGGCTTATTTACAAAGTCGTCTATCCAGAAATCCCGGGAAGATCCCTCTGGCACTTTCGCACATGGCTGTCTTAACAGGTTCTCCTACTACAAAGCAATTATTTAGACCCTGTGATATCAAGACAGGTGGACAAATAAAAAACTGACCACAGTGCCTCATGAAAGGAGACTAAGGGGCCATATGGTATTTCCCATCTTTTTTGGAGACAGGGTCTTCCTCTGTCACCCAGGCTGGAGTGCAGTGATGGGATTGTGGCTCACTGCAGCCTTGACCTCCCGGCCCAAAGCAATCCTCCCACCTCAGCCTTCCAGAGTGTTGAGATTACAGGTGTGAGCCACTGCACCCAGCCTGAATTACCCCTTTTAAAATGCCATTGCCCCCCGCTACATGCTGAGGCATCTGTTTCACAGCCACCTTGTGTCTTTGGTTATGTAGAAGATCTTTCTGTGCCAGGCGAGACTCAGTCCAGTGAAAACACTCACTGGGCATGGCCTGGCGTTCTGTGTGCTGACAGCATAGCTGTTCAAAGGCAATGGGTTAGGATTTTCTAAAGCATGTTTCTTAGGATGGCAGTGACACAATGGATTATTTGTTACATTTAGACAGAGGCCAAATTTTTCCTCTTAGTCGTGGTTTACTTTTTTTAAGATGAGTTTTAAGTAACTGCTTACAAAGGAGCCAGGGTCAAGATCTGGGCTGGTGTCAGGTCGCATTTCTTGGATTTCCCTTCCAGGCACTAGGCCCTTGTCTGCCCTATGTGCCCACCTGATGCATCCCTTCTCCCATTCCATCAGTGACACCCTTTCACCTGTGCCTTGCTGCCCACATCCTCAAAATTCCTGAAGTCATTTATCTTCTGATTCATCCAGGATGGCTTCCTTTCAGATGCAGCTGAGCCTCTGCCTTTACGCAAGAACCCGTCAGAGAGATCACACTGCCTTCTCATCGCCTGCCTTTCTGTATTTAGAGGGCTGTGTGTACTGCAGCACTAATAATTTAATTAGGTTCTTCTGTTGCTTATGGAGATATACTTTCATCCTTTCAATGAGGTCCAACATCTCAGCAGAAGAGCATCTCTCTCTCTTCTCATGTCCTCATGGTATCTGTGCTTGTGGCCTCACACCGGGAGATGTTTGGGCACTTGGCCTTGAGTGAATGCTTGGCATGCATGACCCCACTGTGCCATTTGCTCAAGCTTCTTTGCCTCTTAGGTCTTTAGACCTGGTGTTTCTCTCTTGGCACAACCTGACCCTTTTCCATCTTCTCTGTCAAATACCATAACAAAAGATGTGCACATGGAAACGTCTTCTCCACTTTCCAATGATTGTCTTGTTAAATTAAATTTATCTTAAAGCTGCCTCTTTACATATTTTAAGTGTGCGTTACAGGTCTCTCTGTACATGGTGAATTGAAACCTAACTGGATGTGTAGACAGACTGTAACCTGCTCTTGTGCCAATCACCAAGTTTTGCTCAATCACAGGTGGTCCATTGTTCAAGCCAGGTTCAAATACGGCAGCCCGAGGTGTTTCTGTGCCTCACTTCCTTTGTTCTGTCCATAAATCCTCGTTGACCACACAGCACTGCAGTCTCTCTCTGAATCTATTCCAGTTCAGGGACTGCCAGATTCTTGAATTGTTCTTTGCTCAACTAAACTCCTTTAAACTTAATTGTCTGAAGTTTCTCTTTTGATGGTCTTTGAACATCAGATGAGAGCATGAATTTGGAATGTTCTTAGGGGGTCTAGGGCTTTGTCTTTGATTTTCATTTCATTTTACCTTATTCTGATGTGAGGTCAGCTGCAGTGGTCTCCTGATGGGTCTCCTTGGGGCCATGGTCCTCAGAGAGCTCACTGTCTAGTGAAAGAATTGGAGGCTGCAAGAGTACAGCTGCTCTTGTGGAAGGGTGGCTGCTCCTACCCCGGGAAGTCCTCACCCACCTGTCCATACCCATTTGTTTCCCTCCCCGTCTCTGAGCTGCCCTCTTGACTCTGGCCTAGCTTCTCCAACTCTGACCAATTTTGTCTCTTTATACAACACAGCCTCCTCTCATCTGGTACTTCAGGGAGCCATTGCCCGTTTCTGGGCACTCTTCAGTGGTTGGGCATCTAAACCACCCCCCAGTAAACACAGCCCCCTTGCCTGCTGACACCTGCCTTCTGCCATCAACCTTATTAGGTCTTTAGCTCAGACTCCCTGCTGTGAACCCATGGCCCTCTTCCCATAGGCCCATCCTCCTCAGCCTTGGGCCAGAGTATTTGAAATGGACCTGCTGGGACTCTCCCATTCCGACTGTGTTTTCAAATTCATGTGTTTACTGGAGGGTGTTTTCCTTTCATTTGATGCAGCTATTTTCACCACGACCCCTACCATCCTCCCAGCCAGGCCTTCTCCTTACTCTGAGCTGCCTCCCTCTGTCCCTGTCTCGCTTCCCACCCATGTCAATCCTGCCTTGGACACTTCTTCCTGCTCCTGTCTTCACCCATGCTTCTCGGCATCCCCTCCACTTCCACCACCTCGATGGGAGGGAATTCCCTGTGACCGACTCTTCTCTGGAGCTCCAAGCCTGGATTCGCAAGCTGGATCTTCTTGGAGTCTCACAAATAAATTTCATCCCAAACACATCCTTAACACTTCTGCCCAGACCCTTACGGCCCTCTTGATTCCTCTGTTTGTATTAATGATTCCCACATTCTTCACTCAACTCAGAGCAAAGTCCTGATTTTTTTCTTAACTTTTAAGTTCAAGGGTACAAGTGCAGGTTTGTTGAATAGATAAACTTACGTCATGGGGGTTTGTTGTACAGATTATTTCATCACCCAGGTATTAAGCCTAGTACCCATTAGTTATTTTCCCGATCCCCTCCCTCATCCCCCTACACACCCCTTGAAAGATCCCAGTGTCTGTTTCTCACCTCTATGTGTCTATGTGTACATGATCTTGTTCTTTTTTATGGCTGCACAGTATTCCATGGTGTATATATACCATATTTTCTTTATCCCGTCTATCATTGATGAGCATTTGGGTTAATTCCATGTCTCTGCTATTGTAAATAGTGCTGCAATGAACACATGCATGCATGTGTCTTTATAATAGAATGATTTATATTCCTTTGGGTATATACCCCATAATGGGACTGCTGGGTTGAATGATCTGTCTTTAGGTCTTTGAGGAATCTCCACACTGTCTTCCACAGTGGCCAAAATAATATACATTCCCACCAAGAGGGTATAAGCATTCCTTTTTTTCTACAGCCTCACTAGCATCTGTTATTTTTTGACTGTTTAAAACTAGCCATTCTGATTGGTGTGGATGGTATCTCACTGTGATTTTGATTTGTGTTTCTCTAATGATCAGTAATGTTGAGCTTTATTTCCTATGCTTTTTGGCCACATGTATGTCTTCTTTTTAAAGACATCTGTTCATGTCCTTTGCTCAATTTTTTGCTTTTTTTTTCTTATACATTTGTTTAAGTTCCTTATAGATGCTGGATGTCAGACTTTATCAGATGCATAGTTTGCAAAAACTTTCTCCCATTCTGCAGGTTGTCTCTTTACTCTGTTGATACTTTCTTTTGCTGCAGACCAGCCTTGAAGTCATCTTTGATTCTTTTTGTTTCCTTGTGCACCCAAAGAGTCACTGTGAGCAGTTGATACTGCTGCCACAACTTCTCTCCTATATTGTCCTTGTTCTCTATTTTCCAATAAAGCATTGCCTGAAATGCAACAATAGCCCCCTTAATGGTGGTCTGGCCTCCATTGCATCTCAATCATCCTCATGCCTTCCTTCCATCAGTTCTTTTATGCTTGTTGATAGGTGCCATGGTAGTACTGGGGAGTGACAATGTGTCTCCCTTTATATTCTCAGCTTTTTCACTCCTATCCACCATCTTTCATTCATTCAACTGCTTTTTGTCCCATGTCAGTGCCATTTGCTTCTCTCATGGAGTGCATGCTCTCACTGAGAAGCAAGGCACAAAAGTAAAATAGTCACAATTAGCAACGTAATTGTGGTGGGCCTGGGCAGCAAGATAGAGAAGCGGGGTTAGGAGAGCTCCTCCCAGCAACAGGACGCCGCTTGGAGGATGATGAGAGCACTGGGGAGCTCTCCTGAAGAAAGAGCTTTTGAGTCCAGGTCTGGAGGATGAGAATGTGCCAGGCAAGGAAGGAAGCTGGAAGCTGGGCCCTGCAGGAAGGGATTCATGGGCCTCTCTGAGAAGGGGTGAAGCTCCCTGCAGAGCCTGGGATAAGCTCCACGGGAGAAGTGCAGGGAGGAGAAGGGAGAGCCCAGGAGGAGGCTGAAGATGACCATCCCGGGTTGGGATCCTGCAGGGGCCATGCAGATCCGATTAGGCTTTGGTGTTTATCCTAAAAGCTCTTATCCTACTACCCTCATTGTGCTTTTCCCTTTGGGAAGAAGGGGTTATGCAGGCATAGAAGGATCAGATCTGCAGCTTTGGCAATCCCTGCTGACCAGGATGGCACTGGTGGGTGCAGGGTGCTCCAGGGCCAGTTGGAGGTCCTGGTCTCAAACTACTGCATATGGGGACAATGTCTCTTCTGCTGTATGAGAGGCTAAGTTCATGGGACACAAATTATGTAATTATAGGAATTAACCAAGCAAAGAATGGCAATGGCCTGGGTCAATTATCTCTGGTGCTAAGAACATCTGTTTCAAAAGCCTGCAGAAAAATTGTATCATTTCTCCATGGAGGGAGAGAAGTTGCTTCTCCATGTTCACTCATTGAGGATAACAAGACAAGGGCAGCCTTAGAAACCCTTGGGCTGCCAGGGCTGGTGTCCTGGGCTGATGACGGCCTGGCAGCTGGCACCCCACTCTGCACACGCGTGGGGCTCTGAAGGGTGTCTGTGGGGTCCCCTAAAGCTGCTGGACGTCTCTTCTGGAAACCAGAACTGGCCTTCTCTTCTCATAGGACACCCAGCCCTCCAGACGAGAAACACATGCACAAGTCAGTAACTGCCTTCGCTCAGGAAACCAGGTTTCAATACATAGCTGCACTGAGAAAATACACTTCAAGATATGGGGAACAAAACAAAACAAAACAAAACAGCAGCAAAAAGCCTTGACTATTTTCTCTATATACTACTTTTTCCTGATTTTTGAGTTATGTGGTTGAATCTTAAGTTGTGTGGTTGAATATTGTGAAGTTTTAATCCATTTTTTGTTAAAAACCATAAGCCCAGAATTTGGATAAACTGCATAGAAATTTGAAAAACATGGGCATATAAGATGCAGTAATCCAGATATATGACATTGCAAGGGATCTCGCCACTTATGTAAAGTAAGTTTCACCATGGACATATGATGTCAGTCATGTAAGAATTGTTGCTAGGAGTATTGTTTCTTTGTGTTATTAGAACACTTTTAAAAATAATGTTCAAAGGTATTTAAAAAGTATTATTAATAAGTTTGATACTTGAACATTTATAGGGCTGAGTACAATTTTGTAACTCATTGACTTAAGGACAGATATGATTCTGCCCTATCTCCATATGATAGAAACAAAATATGGTGCTAAATAATAAAACGCACATGAAATCCCACACAGCTCAAATAGGCAACTTGAATTTTCCTCGAGTTAAGAGGCCCATTACTTTACTGGGAATTAGAAGTCTCAGATTTCATACTAAACTTTTCTTTGTAGAGGGATGTAAACCAGTCTCTGACACGTTAAAAGTGTTATATTTAAAATAATCATCATAGTAATTCAGTACTAAAGAAGCCCATACATTTTTCAAATGAAATTACTTTTCTTATTGTACGTTCTAAGATTCATCCCATGTCTTTTGGGAGTAGCTGTAGGTTGTTTGGTCATGTTGTTTTCAGTGTAAATAAGCAAAGCTGGGGCATAGGCAGTGATCCCCCCATAACAGCTCATGGTTCCTGAGTGACTTGCACAACTGCCAGCCTGGTCAGGGTCCCTGTTAGGAAGGAGGCCCTGGCACTTCCTGCTTCAGCCAAGAGACCTGGCCGTTTCTGTCTTGGTTTGTCTCTCTTGTGAGTCGTGTCTCCTGATACGGTTTAGATGGTGAGCCTCCCAACTCTGTGTTCAAGTGGACACTCCTTCCATGGCATAAACAAATACAAGTAGGGAATTGAAAAGCGAATATCCTATTCTTTCTCTTAAGATAGGCGTTAGCATGGTAAACTAACTGTAAAAATCATATGAATACTAAGGAACACAGCTCCTAAACCCAAACACGCAATGCCCTTTTTCAGCAATTATATCCAGTTCCTCGTGTCATAAAAATGCCCAAGAAAAAGAAATGGAAGTGCTCAATTATGTCATTAGCATTTAATTCCTAATCAAATTTCTAGGGAGAAGGATTGGTGGTTGAAAATACAAATATCTCCAGCCAGAATTTAATAAACTGTGAGTTATGTCTTGCTATCAAAAACACACAGACACAGATCCACACAGAAGTTATTGCCGTGTGGGTCACATTATTAAAACATCACCACCTCCCCTTGTTTTCAGTGTGAAGATGATCATTTTCCCCATCTTTCCACCTTTCAAGTCAGAGGTGAATCCACGACCGCACACTCATCATCATTATATCTTCTCACTCTCTCCCCGCCTTGATTCCATGCTCATTTCATCCAGCCTCTGTGGATTTCTCTCTCCGCATAATTAAACTGCTGTATCAAACACAGAGGAAGTCTATAGTGGGCAGAATATATCAATTAAAAAGTGCGAGTTAGAAAAAAAAAAGAAAAGGCTTTCATGTGCCCACATGTCCCTGAGCTGGATTAGCGTGGCGGGAGCAGGTTGGGGATCAGCGCATCGCCCGGGGAAAGTTCGTAGGCAACATTCATTTGCACAATCAGCGCACTTGAAAGACTCCAGCGCAGGCCTGTGTTCCTGGCTGCAACAAAACACCTGCTTGAAGCGGAGACAAAATGCCAAGCTGGAGAGAGTTCAAAAGAACAGGGTGGCAATCACACAGTGTTGAACAACAGCAACGGCAACCCATCACTGCAGCCTTTTGTCTGCGGCTGCTTGATTGGGAAAGGCCCTGGCTGGGCACGGCTCGGTGGCGTTTCTAGCAGTGCACTGACCTTTTCTGTTGAATCAAGACCAAATCATGATGGGTTGAAAAGACGTGTCAGGTCCAATTCAGACATACTGAACCACACATTCAGAGCCAGAAAACATAAAGAGTCCCATTGCCCGGGGACAATCCAATTGACCTATTATTCGTGGCTTTTCTTTGCTTCTGCCCATGCCTGGAGGCACCTAGACAGCCCTTATAGTAAGTACCAGGGTTCCTGAAAGGGTGGAATACCTCCAGGGTCTAGCCCAGGGTAACTCTGGGCAGCATGATGGAGAAGTAGGTCTTTTGCAAAATGTCCCTTGAAGGGCCAGAAGTAAAACTTACCTAAGTCTTTATAGTATAGCCATACTCAGAACTGCCTGGGAGATCTGTGATATCTATAAGCCAGATGTACCAATCCTCAAAAAAGCCACAGACACACACCCTGCAATAAAAGTGGAAGCTCTATTTAAATTCTGATTTAAAATGTGGGCAGGAGATACAAGGAAGCTAATGAAAGATGATGAGGTGGGAGATGGCCCTGAAAGGCGGAAATGAAAGGGAAGGTCCCAGAAGGGAGGCTCAGTTCCAGGACCTTGCAAGGAACAAGCTTCTGCTTGTTCATAACTCAAGAAATCAAGTTACTTTTTCTTCATAATTAAATTTAAAAAATCTCACTCAATGAACAGGCATGTCCCCTTCTCCAAGATCATGAGAAGTCATAATATACCATGTTCCTTTCTTTGCTGTTATTGCCAAAAGATACAGAATTAGGTGAGTGTAATTTCCTGAATATAAAGGTATCAGGACATAGAATATTCTTAATTCCTTAATAAAGAATTCAAATATCAAGCACCCCCCCACCCTCCCACCTTTATTAAACATTAATGCATTTTGTATGTTTCTCATATATTGTACTCAAATAAAATTGAAGTTCTTCATTAGCCCCTTTCTAAGAAACCCAGTAATACCATGTTCCTGTTTTTGCAGAACAAAGGCACTGACAAAGTCTGTGGGAGGCAGACCGTTCTCCATATTGTGTCTGAGCAGGTGGCGTGCCCGTGGCCTTAGAGGGGGCTGCGTTGTGCAGTGAGGCTGGGGTCCTCATGCCACTCTGTGTCCACCAGCAGCCCAGGGAACTCAGGCACATCCCCCAACATCATGACCTGCCTGTATCCTCATCCAGGTTGGATGAGAAGTTCAGGATAAATCCTCCCTTCCTGCTCTTTTCACCTTGGACACAATTCATAATTTAAGAACATTTGAGTGAAGGAGAAGAGAGAAAATGAAAATCAGAAGGCTTAATGGCTAAAAAATTATGTCGAGATTCTTATTTGGGAAATGCACTCGGTGTGATGGCATATGCTGTAAAGCAAAAGTGGGCATCTTTTTTGGCAGGCTCACCCACCAGTCAGGGCTGGCAGATGAAGCCCATGTGCCTGAAGACACCGGGATTTTCCAGGAATTAGAACCCTCCCTCCTCCACTGCTTGGTCTTGGCCTGTCATCTGAACATCATGTCTTTGCTTAAAATTCTGACAGCTCTCAAAACGCAAATATCCCTGGGGTAGCTTTTTGGCATCTGAGAAAAATGAGCAATCTATTAAGCTTAGTGCAGACCAGCTTGAAGGTGAAAGGAGAGGTGGAAGGTGGGCAGAAGGGTCTGTCTCCTGAGAAAGGAGGGGTAAGAGGGCTGAGATTGGAGATGCAGAGGAACACGTCTCCTCTCATCCACCCGCTGCAATACTTTGCACAGGGGGAGCTCTACTCACTGCTGCAGGTCTTAGTTCTCTAAGCCAAGAGCTATTATTCATCAATTTTAAAATAAATTAGTTTGTTTTCCTCAACAAATGTGTGATCCTTGCATGCCTAAATACTTTTTTTTTTTTTTTTCAATTCATTTGGCAACAAATGATGGCCTACTAAGCCAATTTGTTCCTCTCACTTAAAAATAAATTCTGGATTCAGATCATTAGAGCTTCTCTTGGGAGAATATGATAATAGAGGTTTCCATTATTGGAAAGAAATTCTCTCCCACTATAATATCAAGGCATAAATTGTGGGAAGTGCCCTTTTATTTTCAGACTGGGTGCCTTGTGATTTATGTTTATATTTTTCTCTGCAATCTTTTTTAAAAGAAGTGATAAAACAAGGACTTCTGTATCCGTATTTTTATTTCCTTCGTATGAAGGACCATGACATACAAAATGCAAATGGAAAGAAGAGAGTCAAGTTATTACCTTGACTGATATCATCTATCTACCAGTCAAGATCATCATTCGATTCTCTTCTTTTATCAAGATTAAGTATCAAGATTATTTAATCTTGTTCGTTCAAAATTAATAAACATTATTTTTAGAGCAGTTTTAGTTTTGTAGCGAAATGGAGCAGAGAGGACAGAGAGTTTCTGTACACCCCAGCCACCACCCATGCATAGCTTCCCCCATGATCAACATTCTCCATTAGAGTGGTCCATGTGTTACAATTAACGAACCTACATTGACACATCGTCATCACCAAAGTCCGTATGTTTTATTAGGGTTCACTTCTGATGTACACCCTATGGGATTAGACCAACAGATGGTATCATGTATCTGCCATTATTGTATTATTCAGAGTAGTTTCTCTGACCCAGAAATCTTGTTTTCTGCCTGTTCGTCCTTCCCTCCCCCTGCTCGGCCCCTGACAACCTCTGATCTTTTCACTGTCTCCGTAATTTTGCCTTCTCCAAATGCCGTAGAGTTGAATCCTGTTGTATGTAGCCTCTTCTGATTGGCACCTTTTACTTAGTGATATGCTTTTAAGTTTTCCCCTGTCATTTCATGGCTTGATAGCTTATTTCTCTTTAGCACTGAATGATGGTCCATTGTTTGGATGTACCAGAGTTTGTATATCCACTCACCTACTGAAGGACATTGTGGTTGCTTCCAAGTTTTGGCAACCATAAACAAAACTCCAGGCCGGGTGCGGTGGCTCACACTTGTAATCCCAGCACTTTGGGAGGCCGAGGCGGGCGGATCACGAGGTCAGGAGATCGAGACCACGGTGAAACCCCGTCTCTACTAAAAATACAAAAAATTAGCCGGGCGTGGTGGCGGGCGCCTGTAGTCCCAGCTACTCGGAGAGGCTGAGGCAGGAGAATGGCGTGAACCCGGGATGCGGAGCTTGCAGTGAGTCGAGATCGCGCCACTGCACTCCAGCCTGGGCGACAGAGCGAGACTCTGTCTCAAAAAAAAAAAAAAAAAAAAAAAAAAAAACAAAACTCCATGTACAGGTTTTGTGTGAACGTAAGTTTTTAACTTATTTGGATAAATACCAAAGAGCATGCTTGCTGGATTTGATGATAAGAATATACACAGTTTTGTAAGAAAATACAAAACTGTCTTCCAAAGTGGCTGCATCAATTTGCACTACCACCAGCAGTGAGTAAGAGTTCCTGGATCTCCATATCTTTGCCAGAATTTGGTGGTGTCAGTGTTCTGAATCTTGGGCATGCTAAATGGTGTATAGTGGTATTTTATTTTTTTAATTTGCAATTACTTAATGACATCTGATGTTGAACATCTTCTTATAAGCTAATTTGCCTCCTGTATATCTTCTTTGGTAAGGTGTTAAAGTTTTTGATCTTTTTTTTTTTTTTTTTTTTTTTTTGAGACAGAGTTTTGCTCTTGTCGCCCAGGCTAGAGTGCAGCAGCACGATCTTGGCTCACTGCAACGTCTGCCTCCCCGGTTCAAGCAATTCTCCTGCCTCAGCCTCCCAGGTAGCTGGGATTATAGGCATATGCCACTACGCCCAGCTAATTTTTGTATTTTTAGTAGAGACGGGGTTTCAACATTTTGATCTGGTTTTTAATGAGGTTGTTATCCTTCTTACTGTTCAGTTTTAAGAGTTATTTATATATTTTGAATAACATGTTATTCAAAGTACATGTTATCAGACATGTACCTTGTAAATATTTTCTCTTTGTCTGTGGATGGTCTTTTCTCTCTCAACATATTCTTTCACGCAGCAGAAGTTTTAATTTTCATAAAGTCTAACTTACAGTTACAGTTTACAGTTTTCTCTTATGCTATCTTCTATACATTTTATAAATATTTTATTTTATATTTAGGTCCATGATTCATTTTGAGTTAATTTTTTGAAGAGTCCAATATCTGTGTCAAGTTTCATTTCTTTTTCTTTTTTTTCTTTTCATGTGGACGTCCAGTTTTCCCAGCATCATTTGTTGAAAAGACTGTCTTTGCTCTCTTGTATTGTCTTGGCTTCCCTGTCAAAGATTAATTGATTATAATTATGTGGGTTGACTTCTACATTCTCTATTGCATTCCATCGATCTATTTATTTATTCTTTCACCAATATGACACTATCCTGATTACTGTAGTTTTATAGTAAGTAGAAGTCATGTAGTGTCAGTCTCCCAACACTGTTTTTTCTCCTTAAATATTGACTTGTCCATTCTGGGAGTTTTGCCTCTTCAAATAAACTGTAGAATCAGTTTGACAATATCTAAAAATTAACTTGCTGGAAGTTTTATTGGGATTGCTTTGAATCTATAGATTAAGTTGAGAAGAACTGACATCTTGCAATATTGAATCTTCCATCTTAATCATGTGCATAAAATATCTATCCATTTATTTAGTTCTTCTTTGATACATTTTTCACAGTTTTGTGATTTTTCTCATGGAAATCTTATACCTATTTTGTTAGATTTATACCTAAATATGTTTAGGAGTGGAAATGCAAATGGCAATGTGTTTTTAATGTAAAATTTTACTTGTTCATTGCCGGTATATAGGAAAGTGGTTGACTTTTCTGTATTAACTTTGTATGCTGCAACCTTGCTATAATTCTTCATTAGCTCTAAGAGTTTTTCTGTCGATTCTTTCAAATTTTAAACGTAAAAGATTATGTCATCTCTGAGCAAAGACAGTTTTATTTCTTATTTCCCAATCTGTATACATTTTCCCTACTTTTATTGTCTTATTGCACTAGCTAGGATTTCCAGTATAATGTTGAAAAGCAGTAGTGAGAGGAAACATCCTTGCTTTGTCCTTGAGCTTAGGAGAAAAATTTTGAGTTTTTCACTGTTGAGCATAATGAGATCTGTAGATTCTTTGTAGATGTTCCTTAAAAAGTTGAGGAATTTTTGCTATTTTTCTAGTTTCCTGAAGAGTATTTTTTTATAATCATGAATGGGTGGTGAAGTTTGTCAATTTTTTTTGGAACTACTAATATGATTATGTAACTTTTGTTTTGTAGCCAGTTGATTTAATATATTAATTGCTTTTCAAATGTTGAGCCAACCTTGCTTTCCTGTGATAAATCCAACTTGGTCATGTAATATAAGCCTTTTCATAAACTGTTGAATTTGATTTGCTAATATTTTGTTGAGAATTTTTGCATTAATATTCATGAGAGATATTAGTATGTAGTCTTCTTTCTTGAAATGTCTTTGCCTGGTTTTGGTATTAAGATAATGTTAGCCTCAAATAGTGAGTTAGTAAATGTTTCTTTTTTTTTTCTATTTTTCTGAAAAAAAGATTGGAGGGAATTTGTGCAATTTCTTTCTTAAATATTTAGTAGAATTCAGCAGGAAATCTATCTGGGCCTGGTGCTTTATGTTTTGAAAGGTTATTAACTATTAATTCAATTTCTCTAACAGATATTGACCCATTCTGACATTTTTATGTTTTCTTGTGCAATTTTCAACAGATTATGTCTCTCAAGATATTATTTCAGTTCATCTAAGTTATCAAATTTGTAAGCAAAGAATTTCTAATAATAATATTTTATTATTATTTTAACATCCGTGTGGTTTTTGGTGGTATTTTCTCTTTCATTTCAAGAATTAGTAATTTGCGTATTCTCTCATTTTTTTAGCCAGGTTAGAGGTTTATCAATTTTATGGATCTTTTCAGAGAACCTTTTAGTTTTGTTCAGTATTTTCTATTGATTTCTTGCTTTTAATTTTATTAATTTCTGCTCTGATTTTTATTATTTCTTTTTTTTCTATTTGCTTTGGGTTTAATTTGCTCTTCTCTTTCCAGTTTCTTCAAGTGGAAGCTTATATTATTGGTTTTAGATTTTTTTAAAAAATTCTATTATATGCTTTTAATGCTATAAATATCCCTCTAAGTACTTTTCCTCCATCCTACAAAATTTGATAAATTACATTTTTATTTTCATTTAGATAAAAAGTTCTTAAATTTTTTCTTGAGATTTTCCTGATGTGGTTTGTTTAAGCTCTCAATATTTTAGAATTTTCCAACTTTCTGTTATTGATTTCTAGTTTAATCCATTGTTGTCTGAGAGCAGGCATTTTATGATATCTATTCTTTTACATTTTTAAGGTGTGTTTTATGGTTCAGGATGTGGTCTATCTTTGTGAATGTTTCATATGATCACAAGAAGGATGTGCAATCTGTCATTGTTGGATAGAATAGTCTATAGGTGTCAATGAGATTCAGTTGATTGATGGTGCTGTTGAGTTCAATATCCTTTTACTGATTTCCTACCTGCTGGACCTATTTCTAAGACAGAAATGTTAAAATATTCAACTGTTATAATGAATTATTTCTCTTTACAGTTTTATTAGATTTTGCCTCACATATTTTGACTGTCTGTTATTAGGTGCATGCACTTTAAAGATTGCTATGTCTTTTGGAGTGTTGACCCTTATGTCATCATGTAATGTCTCTACCTCTGAAAAACTTCCTTACTTTGAAGTCTGCTGTGTCTAAAATTAATATTCCCACTTCCACATTCTTTTGATGAATGTTAGCATGGTATATCTTTTTCTTTCCATTTACTTTTAATGTATATGGGTCTTTATATTTTAAGTGGGCTTCTTATAGGCAACATATATTTGGGTCTTGCTTTTGGACCCACTCTGACAATCTCTGTCTCTTAATTGGTGTATTTATTAAAATTTAAAGTGATTATTAATACAGTTGAATTAGTATCTACCATATTGTTACTATTTTCTATTTGGTGACTGATCTTTGTTTCTACTTTTGTCTTCCATATTTTTTCTGCCTTTTGTGTTTTTAATGGACTGTTTTGATAGTTTAATTTTCTCTCATTTCTTCATATATTATTTATTCTCCTTTTTAAAGGTTTTCAGTAGTTTTCCTGGAGTCTCCAATATATACTTAAAACTAATGTGATTCAACATTCACATATTTTTCCTTTTCACAGATAGTGCAAGTACCTAATAAAAAATTCCAATTCCTTTCTTCTGCCCCTTATGTCATTGCCATAATTCATTTCTGTTATAAAAACAAACATGTACATATATGTGTGTATGTTGTTTTGATCAAATTGTTGTTTATTAAATCAATTAAGAATGAGAAAAATAAAAGTTTCTACTATTTTTAATTTACCAATTGATTCCTCAACACTTTTTCTTTCATTATGTAGATCTGAATTCCTGGACTATGTCAGCTTCTTCTCTCTGAAAGAATTTATTTTAGTATTTCTTGCAAAAAAAGACTATTAGCAAAAAATATATACATATATATATCTCTCAATTTTATTTTGCCTGAGAAAGTCTTTTATGTTCACTTTTAATGAATAATTTTGCAAAGTATGCAAGTCTAGGTTGGAAAGTTCTTTTGTCTTTTGTTGCTGTTCTCACAACACTTCAAATATTTTATTCCACTTTCTTTTTGCTTACATAGTTTCTAATAAGAAATCAAGTGTAATTTTTGTTTTTGCTCCTCTGTTGGTATTTTTATTTCTGACTTCTTTCAATATTTTTTCTTTACTTTTAATTTTCTGAATTTTCAGTATCATTTGCCTCAAATGTAGCTTTTTGGTTCATTTGTATGTTTGGTTTTGGTGACTTCTGAGCATCCTGAATCTGTGGTTTGGTATTTAAGAGTAATTTGAGAAAATTCTCAGTTATTATTCTACAAAAATTGCTTTTATTTCTTTCTCTATTTCTTCTTATTTTAGTATTACAAGTATGTTACATATTTTTTTAGTTTAGTTTTCTCACAATTCTTGGATACATTGTTCTTTTTCAGAATTTTTTTTTCCTTTGCTTTTTGGGTTTTTAATGTTTCTATAGAGAAATTGTTTCCTCAGGTGTGTGCAATCTACTAATCAGGACATCAAGGGCATTCTTTATGCCTGTTACTGTATTTCTTTAATCTCTATTTAATTTTTATTCTTTCTTAAAATTTCTGTTTCTCTGTTTACCTTATGAATTTGCTCTTGTATGTTGTCTAATTTGTCCATTAAAGCCCTTAGTATATTAATCATAGTTTTATAATTTCCCACTGTGATAGTTCCAACATTTCTGTCGTATCCGACTCTGGTTCTGAGGCTTGTTTAGTCTCTTCAAAGTGTGTTTGCACTTTAATATGACTTTTAATTTTCTGTTGACATGTGGGGCTAATTTACTGGGTAAAAGGAACTATGGAAAATAGGCCTTTAGTAATGTCGTGGTAAGGTGTAGAGAGGAAGCAAGTGTTCTATGGTCTTAGAATGAAGTCTCGATCTTTTGGTTAGCCTGTGCCCTAGACTGTGACCTTCACCAGTGCTTCTCAGTCCCCTTTCTCCCTGTTAGGTGGAAGAGAGTGACTAGAGAGGGCTGGGGTTGGATATTTTCCTTTCCCCACATGTAAGGCTATTGGTATTTTCTTTCTCCAGGTAGGTTAGGGTCTAGTAATCTCCATTTGTTTAAGCTCTGATAAAACAGTTTCTCCTGAGGGAGGTCTTGTTAAGTAGAACAGAACGCTTCAGTATATTTTTAAATAATTCCTTTTCCCTGCACCCTGCCAGAAGCTTGAGGGGATTTTTCCCCACTCTTCACTGTGAAGACCTGGTTAAGTTCTTGAAACGCAAATCCCAGTATGGAGAAGCCCCTTTGACTGGGACCTCTGTAGCGTTTCACTGTCAGGCTTGTCCACATTGAGCTTCCAGCAAATTACCGTTTTGGTTTTCTGCTCTGGAATTGGTTTCCATGGAAGTTTCTGCTTTAGAAGGTTATGATTTCTGTATTTATCTGCCTGTCTCTCAGATTTGTGTATGGGCGTTTGTCCTGACTTCCATCCTCGGATGGTTCTAAAGTGAGCGATTGATTTTCCAGTTTGTTCAGCTTTTCACTTGTCATCAGGATGGAGTAGAAACTTCTAAGCCCCTTGACTACCAGACAGGAAACTGGAAAATGCAACTTAGAGATTCTCTTTTTTTTTTTTTTTTTTTTGAAGTGGAGTCTCCCTCTGTCGCCCAGGCTGGGAGTGCAGTGGTGCAATCTCGGATCACTGCAACCTCTGCCTCCCAGGTTCAAGCGATTCTCCTGCCTCAGCCTCCAGAGTAGCTGGGATTACAGGTGCATATCACCACATCCCGGGGAATTTTTGTATTTTTAGTAGAGATGGGGTTTCACCATGTTGGCCAGGCTGGTCTTGAACTCCTCATCTCAGGTGATTCACCCACCTCAGCTTCCCAAGTGTTGAGATTACAGGGGTGAGCCACCCCACCTGGCCCAACTTAGAGATTTTTATAAAATAAAAGTATATCCTTCATTAGAGCTTTTTGAGAAGGGGGACTAAATTTTATTTATTAAGATATATATATAAACATTATGTGCATATATAAATGTATATATTTACCTGTATACATATAAATATGTACATTTATACATAATATACATATATATTTTGAAAACCTTATTTTTTTACTTAAAGAGTTTTGTCTTAGAATTTCCAATTACTGCATAGCCACACTGACACATGAAGCTCTATATAGGTAATTTAGCTAATAGGTAATTTAGCTAAGAATTAAGCAGGAGATGATCTTGCCCAGGCTCAGTCCTCTTTCTCTCTCTTTCAATCTCTCTCTCTCTCTCTGTGTGTGTGTGTGTGTGTGTGTGTGTATTGGTCAGGGTTCTTTAAAGGGACAGAACTAATAGGATAGATGAATATGTGAAGGGGAGCTTATTAGGAGAATTGACTCACACAGTCACAAGGTGAAGTCTCACAATAGGTGTCTGCAAGCTGAGGAGGCAGGAAACCAGTCTGAGTCCAAAACCCTCAAAAGTAGAAAGCCAATAGTGCAGCCGTCAGCAGTCTGTGACCAAAGGCTCCAGAGCCCCTGGCAAATCACTGGTGTTAGTCCAAGAGTCCACAAGCTGAAGAACTTGGAGTCTGATGTTCGAGGGGAGGAAGCTTCCAGCATGGGAGAAAGATGAAGACTGGAAGACTCAGCGAGTCAGCTCATTCCACCTTCTTCCACCTGCTTTATTCCACTCATGCTGGCAGCTGATTAGATGGTGCCCACCCAGATTGAAGGTGCATCTGCTTCTCCCAGTCCACTGACTCAAATGTTAATCTCCTTTGGCAACAAGCAGGAACAATACTTTGGATTCTTCAATCCAATCAAATTGACAATAAGAACTGCCACCGTGTGTGTGTGTGTGTGTGTGTGTGTGTGTGTGTGTGTTTAATATCTCAGTTATGTCTAAGCCCCAGACAACAGGTTTCATGGACAGTGATAACCGTATGCTCTTTGAAAAATATAACTACCCCAAATATTTTTTCAAGAAAGTTCTTGATGTGATGGATAGAAGATGTGACTGGAAATATGTAAAAGTGGGTTCATATTCCAGAGCAGTGACACATTAGCTATATAAAAGCATGCAATTATATCACTTTTCCTGCACCACTGTCCTCATCTACAAAATGATAGCATTAAACTAGATAGCCGCACACATTGGAGGATATAGAAAGACAAATGATTTCATTCTATGCAAGAGATTTAAGAAATACCTTGTGAAATAAAATTGCATTAGCCAGCTAGTCTCCTGGAAAGTTCTGAACAGGTAGGAGATGAGACCAGTGACTTCATTCAGCCTGATAGAGCTTCCTGCTCCAACTAGGTTGGGGAGGAAGATAAGAGCCACCTGGAAGCCAAGAAAGGAAGAATCACCAAACACCATTTCCCCTGCTAAAACTAACTACATGGGGAAAATGCAGAACGAGGCCTGCCATGTCCAGACAAGGAAGGAACAAAAACTGTGAAGATTTTAGTTTAAAGTAATGAGATATGTCCCAACTATTAGAGGGGCAGAGCTACTACAGTGAAAGAAGTAAATGGAGCCGGGTGCCATGGCTCATGCCTGTAATCACAGCACTTTGGGAGACCGAGGCGGGTGGATCACTTGAGGTCAGGAGTTCAAGACCAGCCTGGTCAACATGGTGAAATCTTGTCTCTACTAAAAATACAAAAAATTAGCTGGGATTGGTGATACGTGCCTGTAATCCCAGCTACTGGGGAGGCTGAAGCAGGAGAATCACTTGAACCCAGGAGGCGGAGGTTGCAGTGAGCCGAGATCGCACCACTGTACTCCAGCCTGGGAGACAGAGTGAGAACCTGTCTCAAAAAATAAAAAAATTCTAAAAAGAAGTAAATGATTTGCTAAAACTTTGGAATAACATAGGCCTAGATTCAAAAACTTGAACAGAATGAATTAACCTATGTCTCATTTTTTAAAGTCGAGATGATATTATCTTCTTTGAAGAGTTTTCATATGAATTAAAATAATACATACATAAAACATCATCCGGTACAATATATGATCTTAATGAATGGTAGTTATGGCAATGGTGATAGTGTACCAGTTAGCTAGGGTGTAATAAATATCCACGAACTCGGGAACTGCAAACAATAACTGTTTATTACTGCTCAGCAGCCTATGAGCCAGCTGGACTCACTCATGTGATCAGCTATGGGTTGGCTGGGGATAGGCCCATGAGGAGTGGTCTCATCTCAGAGGGCTGAGATAGTAGTCCTTATCTCCGTGTGTTAGTCTAGGCATGCCCTTTTATCAGTGCTATCAGGGGTCCAAGAAAAACAAGAGAAAACATCCACAGCTGTCCAGAAAATGTCCACCACAACATCAAATCTACCGCAACCTATTGGCCACATTAGGTCATGAGGTCAGCTTGATTCAAAGGGAGGGAAATGAAAGTGCCTTCTAATGGGAGAGCAGCAGAGGCTCATGGCAAAGGCCATGGGTACAGAGGGAGTGATAAGGACCTATTCTGAGATCAATATACCCCAGTGAATGATGACAGTGCTCAATGTTTCTGAAATATCCCTTGTGAAAAAGCCAAGGGAGGAAGCATGTGTGGTGAGCAAATACCTCTGGCTGGTGTGTAGGAAGAGTGTAAGGTTCTCAAGTTTTGAATGTGCAGCTTGTTCTATGCTTCAGAATTGTGTCCATCATTTATCTTCAGATATGACCTGGATGCTATTACATCATAATGGAAATGTAACCTGTCACTGATGTTAAGCAGCAGTGACTGCAATGCAAATGTTTATGATATTGAAAACCATGTCAGACAAAACGAGAATCTTCCTGTAAAAAAAAAAAGCACACACCACACTATCATAGACCACACATACAGACATGCTGACTTACTGACTTACTTCTTCTTTTTTTTTTTTTTTGAAACTGAGTTTCACTTTGTCACCCAGGCTGGAGTGCAATGGCCCGATCCTGGCACACTGCAATCTCCGCCTCCTGGGTTCAAGCGATTCTCCCGCCTCAGCCTCCTGAGTAGTTGGGATTACAGGTGTGCACCACCACACCCCGTTAATTTTTGTATTTTTAGTAGAGACAGGGTTTTGCCATGTTGGCCAAACTGGTCTTGTACGCCTGACCTCAGGTGATCTGCCCACCTCGGCCTCCCAAAGTGCTGGGATTACAGTGCCGAGTCCTGATTTACTTCTTAAAAATATCATGTTATTACTTCCTGCTATTCAGGGTGACTATTAGGAGAGGAAAAATCTAAAAAGCACACAACAGTATTCACCATGACTTAGTTCTGAGTGGTAGTGTCTTTTTAGATAATGTATATTTTTCATAAATGTACTGCACTTTCTAGTTTCTTAAAACATCAAATAATTATTGGAAACAACACCAAAATAAATCCTGATAAAAAGGCAAAAGAGGAATCCACAGAATCCCTTCTCCTACGTGTGCCATGGTGGAGATGTAAGGTGTGTGGGCACAGGGTGAAGCAACCATGTGGATGGCGTGGCTGCTGCCAGGCCCAGGGCGGCCGTCCTCACGTGTGCTCTGCCCTGGGCATCTGGGATTGCTCTTGATACTTTTCCCTTGAGCCTGGCATGGAACTATTTCTGTAACATATTTTTTAACTGGATGCTGCTTTGTTTTTCAGGTCCTTAAATTGTAGAGACAGGCCGGGTGCGGGCGCAATGGCTCACGCCTGTAATCCCAGCTGTTTGGGAGGCCGAGGCGGGCGGATCACCTGAGGTCGGGAGTTTGAGACCAGCCCGACCAACATGGAGAAACCCCGTCTCTATTAAAAATATAAAAATTAGCCAGGAGTGGTGGTGCATGCCTGTAATTCCAGCTACTTGGGAGGGTGAGGCAGGAGACTCGCTTGAACCCGGGAGGCAGAGGCTGCCGTGAGCCGAGATTGCACCATTGCACTCCAGCCTGGACTACAAGAGCGAACCTCCATCTCAAAAAAAAAAAAAAAAAGGATGTGTGTGTGTATATATATATATATATATAGTGGAGACAATATTTTGAAGAGGTTTTAGAGATCGGATTCTGAAACTTCAAAACTTGCAGACAATGGAGCCTACACAAATGTGTCGAATAGCTTCAGCAATAATTTTGCTCTCTTGTCAGTGCTGAGTGACAGCTCTAATAAATTCCTACATTTTAAGCAGACTTACATTTCACATGCACTTACCCTCCTCTCTCGAGCAGAGTGGAACATCTATTGTCAAATGCATAATACAGCATTAGAAATGCAAACTTGCTGTAGCCAATGGTAATGTGTTATTTAAAACTTATGAACCCAAATGAGGGCTTATTTTCTCCAAATTGAAATTTATAGTTTCATTTTAGGGTGCTAACTTGAATATTGATGGGGCTTAGGCATGCTGTTATAAAATGGCAATGAGAAACACAGCAAGTAACTGCCAGACACAGAAGAGCGATTATAGCAATGCATGGATCGTATGTAAAAATTGAGTTCCCTTACCCTACTGTGGCTAAAAACGTAGGAAGGCTTTTGTGCAGGTGGGGGTGGTATGCAGCTCTCAGTCTGTTAGTATTCTATTGGCTTTCACACCATGTGAGTTTAGTGCAAAAGAAAAAAAAAGAAAAACACAAAATAATAAAACAGAAATGACTGGTCCTTCACATCTTCCAGAAGAGGAATCTTTGAGATCCCATCACCCCTCTGTTAGATGAGCCTGTGTTTAATAGCTTTGTCTATCACCTTGGCAAAATTGTTACAATATTATGCTTTACACAATTGAAATTCAAATCAGTTCACCTAACAAACATTAAACGTCAGGCCCTGCTAATGGGTCAGAGATTCAAATCAAACAGAATACCTGTTTTCAAGGAGGCTGCAATGCAGGGGGAAACACTTATTTATGTACACTCTAGATGTCACGGTGTAGCACATATGACATTTTTTCATATACAACAATATAAATAAAAGAATATAAATAAAGACAAAATGCATAATAAAAAATGAAAACGAAAAATAAATTAAAAAGAAAAATTAAACAAAATAAAACTACATAATGATTGCAATCTGAAAAACAAGAACAATTTAAAGGATAGTTACATTGAATTAGGTAGAATAGAACAACAATTTAGAAAATAAATCAGTATTTTAAAAAATCCAAACTCCTATTCCCTACAGAAGTTTCTCCCACCCATGGGGAGTGATTCTCCAGATGTCCTTGATGGAATGAAATACCACTTGTGGGCTCTATTCTATTTCCAAGATGGTTCTGAAATGTATAGTGTCAGCTGGGTCAACTACTGATAGAGTTCGTGTGCTTCTCTGATTGAGTTGAATTGACGAAAACTGCAGGAGAAGCTTCTTCAGCCTGGTCACAGCCTTAGCTGCAGCCCCACCCTAGACAGCTCTACAGTAGAGTAGTCAGTCTCTCCCATTAGGAAAAGTGGGCTGGCTCTTCTCACCTGGGAAGGTGCTGCCTGTTGAAGAGGTGCCTGCAATATGATTCTATGCTGGGAAAAGAGTTGCAGGATATAAATGTAAAACAGAAAAGAGGAGAGGAAAGCAACCAACATCAACATCAGCTGTGGCTCTGGGGAATGGCTTTTCTTCATGAGAAATATACATAACTAAGCAACAACAACAACGATACAAAAAACATATGGAGGCAGAAGGAAAGGACAAACTCCAACCTCAGTTCATTGCATGGAACAGGACTGTTTTCAGGTTCCAACACTGACACTTGGACACATTCTGAATTCCTGCTAGGAGAGCTGACTTGGGACTCTTATCAGGGTGATGGAAAACAATAGGAATGTAATCAGGTAATCACAATTTCCAGGCCTTGTGTCCTGCGGGGCCTACTTGTCTACCTGATATAATAGCAGAGATGCGTTGCCTCTGTGATGTTATGCCAGAGTTATAGTAAATGCAGTTGCCACAATTAATGGCTTTTACTTAAGAGTATGGCAAAATTGTCAAAAGGCAAAGGATAATTGCAATTGCTTATAAAAAAAAAAAACAAAAAAAACAAGATGCTCTACTTTCCTGGTGGGATGACACAGTTGGGACCTGTATTAGTCAAGGTTCCCTAGAGGGACAGAACTAATAGGATAGATATACACATAGAAGGGAAAGTTTATTAACTTATACAATCACAAAGTCCCACATTAGGCTGTCTGCAGGCTTGAGGAGCCAGGAGAATCAGTCTGAGTCTCAAAACTGAAGAAATAGGAATCTGATGTTTGAGGGCAGGAAGCATCCAGCACAGGAGAAAGATGTAGGCTGGGAGGTTAGGTCCTTCTCGCCTTTTCCCATTTTTCTGCCTGCTTTATATTTGCAGGCAGCTGATTAGATTGTGCCCACCTGATTAAGGGTGGGTCTGCCTTCCCCAGCCCACTGACTCAGATGTTAATCTCCTTTGACAACACCCTCACAGACACACCCAGGATCAATACTTTGCATCCTTCAACCCAATCAAGTTGACACTCAGTAATAACCATCAAAGTCCACCCCTTTGTCAACTTGAACCCATATACATCTCCTGAGATCATGCATAATCTTAAAATAAAGACAATAATAAGGTCGTAATTACACCTCACATAATACAACTATCCTTCTTACAACAAGAAATGCACCAATTCCTGAGCCAGATACTATTACATAAACTTAACAACACTTAAATGCTGATATGAAATCAATAATAATAATAATAATCTTATGCCACATGATAAAGGAGAAGGGAATAAAATGAAGATATTTTCTTAGTACAAGCGTATACATGCACAAGCACGGTTTTAACAAAAGAAAGAGGAAATGCTCATGACAATTACAGTTTTCATTTCTGCAGCTGGTCACATGGTCGTAGCTGGTATTGATGACTACCTTATTCTACTACCCATTCTGTATTCCCTTTGCCTTCAGCAGGCCCCTCAGCATGTCATGGATTTTTCCTGGTGGAGTGACCCAAACCTTCACTCTTTAAGAGTCTGGGCCATTTGTAGTCCTGCCTGGATTGGGCTGTTGTAGTTTTCTACTGACCTTAATCACAGGGCATGGTAATACTAACAGACACCCTAATGGATCTCCTGTATTCATTCCACGCATATTCTTCCTTACTTCTGTTGTGGAGTAGTAGACTGATTTCATCTTGATAGTCTGGGTCAATCACCCCAGGCAACACTGTAACTCCCTTCTTAGCCTGTTGACTTAAAGGAGGAGCCCAAAGTGTCCAGGTGGCAATCTTAACTTGCAGTTAAATGGAATCGTTGTTGTGTCTCCTGGTGGCAGCAATTCTCTGTCTGGAACTGAGACCTGTAGGCCAGCAGAACATAATGTCATGAAAATAGGAAGCAAAAATTTTGCTAGTGGATCACTAGGGGTGATGGTGAGTGGTGCCACTTTCACTTCCACATGTTGATTCCTGGCCCCTTGAATCCTGGCTATGACAGAAACAGTAAAATATATTGGACACTGATTCAGAGCATACACGGCTATTGGATAACTTTGCCTCTGCCCTGCCAAGTATTGTCACCTCGTTGGCATTATAATTCTGACTTCAAAAGGCCATTCCATCATTCTATTAATCCAGCTGCTTCAGGATGATGGGGAACATGATAAGACCAGTGAATTCCGTGAGCATGAGCCCACTACTGTACTTCTTTAGCCATAAAGTGAGTGTCTTGGTGAGAGGCAATGCTGTGTGGAATACCATGATGGTGGATAAGGCATTCTGTGAGTCCACAGATGGTAGCCTTGGCAGAAGCATTGCATGCAGGTTAGGCAAACCCATATCCGGAGTAAGTGTTTATTCCAGTCAGGACAAATCTCTTCCCTTTCCATGATAGGAGAGGTCCAATATAATCAACCTGCCACCAGGTAGCTGGCTGATCACCCCGAGGAATGGTGCCATATTGAGGGATCGATGTTGGTCTCTGCTGCTACTGGCAAATTGGGCTCTCAGCAGTGGCTGTAGCCAGATCAGCCTTGGTGAGTGGAAGTCCATGTTGCTGAGCCCCGCGTATCCTCCATCCCTGCCACCATGGCCACTTTCTTCATGGGCCCATTGGGCGATGACAGGGGTGTCTGGGGAAAGAGGCTGAGTGGTGTCACAGAATGAGTCATTTTATCCACTTGATTATTAAAATGCTCCTCTGCTGGGGTCACCCACTAGTGAGCACTCACATGGGATAAAAATATCTTCACAGTTTTTGACCACTCAGAGAAGTTCATCCACATAATTTTTCCCCAAATTTCTTTGTGACCAATTTTCCAATCATGCTTCTTCCATGTCCCAGACCATCATTTGGCTACAGCCCATGAATCAGTATATAATTACACATCTGGTCATTTCTCATTCCATGCAAAGTGCACAGTCAGGTGCACTGCTCGAAGTTTTGTCCACTGGGAATATTTTCCTTCACCACTAGCCTTCAGGGATGTCATGGAAAAGGTCTGTAGTGCTGCAGCTGTCTACTTTTGGGTGTGCCTGCATATCGTGCAGAACTATCTGTGGCCCTAGTCTTCTCTTGCTCTGTCAACCAATCATAAGCAACTCCACATGAGGCCATCAATGCAGGCTTGGGGAGGAGGCAGGGCTGCAGGAGTGGAGATTATGGACACTTGAATCACTTCCTCATGTAACTTACTTGTGCCTTCAGGAACTGCTTAAGCCCTATGACGTATATACTTCATTTGATGATGGAATGCTCCTGTGCACGATCCACTTTATGGCTAGATGGGTCAGAAAGCACCCAGTTTATGATAGGCAATTCAGGTTGCAAGGTGACTTGATGACCCATGGTTAAACGTTCAGTTTCCATCAAAGCCCCGTAACAGGCCAAGAGCTGTCTCTCAAAAGGAGAGTAGCTATCTGCAGAAAATGGCCTTGTTCCCAAATCCTAGAGGCCTCCACTTTGATTCATCTATGGGGGCCTGCAAAAGGCTCCAAACAGCATCCCTATCTGCCATTGACACCTTAAGCACCATTGGACATGCTGGGTCATATGGCCCAAGTGGCAGAGCAGCTTGCACAGCAGCCTGGACCTGTTGCAGAGCCTTCTCCTGTTCTGGACCCCACTCAAAACTGGCAGCCTTTGGGGTCACTCAATAAATGGGTCAGATTAACACACCCAAATTAGGAAAGTGTTGCCTCCAAAATCCAAATAGGCCCACTAGGCATTGTGCCTCTTTCTTGGTTGTGGGAAGGAGCCAAACACAGCAACTTATCCTTCACCTTAGAAGGAATATCTCAACAGTCCCCACACCACAGGACCCCTAGAAATTTTACTGAGGTAGAAGGTCCCTGAATTTTAGTCGAATTTATTTCCCATCCTCTGGTACTCAAATGTTTCACCAATAAGTCAGTCCAGTGTGTTTGCTACTTCTTTCTCACAGGATCAAATCAGCATAATGCCATCAGTGTAATAGACCAATGTGATATCTTGCAGAAGAAAAAGCAATGAATTTCTCTCCAAATAAGATTATGACACAAAGCTGGAGAGTTGATATACCCCTGAGGTAGGACAGTAAATGTATATTGTTGGCCTTGCCAGCTGAAGGCAAATTGCTTCTGGTGGGCCTTATGGATAGGAATGGAGAAAAAGGCATTTGCCAAGTCAATGGCTGCATACCAGGTACCTGGAGATGTGTTAATTTGCTCAAGCAGTAGACCACATTTCATACAGCAGCTGGAATTAGAGTCATCACTTGGTTAAGCTTACAACAATCAACTGTCGTTATCCAAGATTGATCTGTCTTCTGCACAGGCCAAATGGGAGAGTTGAATGGAATGTGGTGGGAATCACTAACCCTGAGTCTTTCAAGTCCTTGATGGTGGCACTAATCTCCACAATCCCTCCAGGGATGCAATATTGTTTTTTATTTACTATTTTCCTAGGTATAGGCAGCTCTAGTGGCTGCCATTTGGCCTTTCCCACCATAGTTGCCTCAACCTACCAGTCAGGGAACCAATGTGTGGGTTCTGCCAACAGCTAATTATGTCTATGCTAATTATGCATTCTGGCACTGGGGAAGTTACAACAGGACGAGTCCAGGGTCCCATTGGACCTACTGTAAGTCAGACCCGTGCTAAAACTCCATCAATTACCTGACCTCCATAAACCCCTATTTTAACTGCAGGACCAGGATGACGTTTTGGGTCCCCTGGAATCAATGTCAGCTCAGAGCCGGTGTCCAGGAGTCCCCAAAATATCTGATCACATTCCTTTCCCCAGTGCACAGTTACCCTGGTAAAAGGTTGGCGGTATCCTTCGGGAAGGATGGAAGAAAGATTCACTGCATAACTTTTCAGTAATGTAATGGGGTTCTTTCTTAAGGGGACACAGCCTCCCCTTCATTCAAAGGGTTCTGGGTCTGTAAACTGGCTCAAGTCTGGAAATAGATTGTGGGTGTATGATTCTCTGTTTTTATACTTCAAATTAGTCTTTTGTCCATTCGACCTAGAAGTTTTCTCCTTATATAAATTAAGTAAGAATGCAGTAGACTTCCTATCAATTTCACTTCTAGGAACACCATGATTAATTAGCCAGTGCCAGAGCTCTACAAGAGTCAGTTTATTCTGATTGCTGCTTTGCCTATTCTGTCCATGACGGCAGCTACACCCACCTTGCTTTTGACAGTTGAATGGTGCCATTGGCCCCTGCCACCTCCAGAGCCAATAATTCCCATTGTCTTTAAATTTTGCAGTTGAGTGACTGCAGTTCCCACTGTTAGATCTGTCATACAGAGAAGAGCAATTACAAGGCTCTTCAAAGACGCAGTTGCTGCCCTTGCAAATCTATTTCTCAAGGCATTGGCCAAGGGTATATCTTCTGGATCCCTCCATATGGGATGAGTAAGTTTAAAGTGACTAATCCACTCCACCATCCCAATCTCCCTAAGCCTTTGGATCCCTTTCTTTACATTAAACCAAGGGAGATCAGGCATTTCCAACTCTTTCACAGTAGGCCATCTTTTAATCCATATTTCAGCTAACCAAGCAAATAAACTATCAGAACATTTTTAAACTCCCTGAGCTGCAACATTAAATGCAGAGTCCCTACTTAGTGGGCCCAAATCAATAAATTCAGCCTGATCCAACTCTAAGTTCCTTCTACTATTATCCCACACCCGTAATATGCATTCCCATGCTTGTTCTCCAAATTTCTTTTCTATAAATTAGAAAACTCAACCAGTTCTTTTCGAGTGTCATGCACCTCCTCACGGATCACACTCTCAATATCACCTCTAGGGACCTGCCAGGGCTTCAGTCTAGTTACAGGTCTAGAAGTAAACAGGGGTGTAATGGGTGGCTCCTGAGGAGAATCAACGTTATTTTGCCTGGCAACTGCCTCAGGGGTGGCCATCACTGTTCCCTCAGGCAGCACAGTGTTTATCTCTTCAGACAAAAGTGGAAAGGCTGATGGCAGGATGAGTTGGGGAGGGGATGTTGCCACTACTAGAAATGGGGAAGCTGTTCCTTCTGGCAAAAAAGGTTCATCAAGGTTTACAAACTCAGTGTTTCCAGCTTAATCAGGGTCCTCCCATACGCCCCCATTCCAAGTTGCAAGGTCACATTCTTTTCCAATCAATACCCTCACTTTAACAGTAGACACCTAACGAGGCTGTGCACGCACCTTTTTTTTTTTTTTTTTTTTTTTTCAGATCAGCCACTCTCATGATAAGAGCTTGTGTCTGATTTTCCACAATTTCAGCTCTTTCTCTATAGGAGATAATACTCTCACTGAGGGCAATCTTAGCAGATGAGAGGCCCAGTATCTGCTTCTGAAGCTGAGAGACAGAATCCTTGAGTTCATCATTTTCTTTCATCACTTTGTCCACTGAACTTAGGAGCAACAAACCAGCTTCATTACGTCCATTGATTCTTCACATATGGTCAAAGATATTATGTACAGAGTCACTAAACTCCTTTCCTCTCATGAGTGGTGAATCAACAGTGTCAAATGCATTTATTTTGCATAACTCTCTAATGTTAATGCCAAACTATCAGTGTTCTCCCTACTATTAGAAGTAGAGTCCTTAGCATTTTGGGGCCTAATCATATTAAGCAGCCAACTCCAAAAACCCCCAAACCAACTAAAGAACTCTATCTTTAATATTCTGTTCCTCTAGAACCACTCCTGGTACCAAAATCTGTATCAGTCAGGGTTCCCTAGAGGGACAGAACTAATAGGATAGATACATACGTATAAAGGGGAGTTTATTAAGTTTTGACTTACATGATCACAAGATACCACATTAGGCTCTCTGCAATCTTGGTCAGCAAGGAGAGCCAGTCCGAGTCTCAAAACTGAAGAACTTGGAGTCTAATGTTTGAGGCCAGGAAGCATCCAGCATGGGAGAAAGTTGTGGACTGGGAGGCTAGGCCAGTTTTACGTTTTTGTATTTTTCTGCCTGCTTTATATTCGCTGGCAGCTGATTAGATTATACCCATGAGATTAAGGGTGGGTCAGCCTTCCCCAGCCCACTGACTCAAATGTTAATCTCTTTTGGCAACACCCTCACAGACACACCCAGGATTTATACTTTGCATACTTGAATCCAATCAACTTGACACTCAGCATTAACCATCACACGACCTGTTGATGTGCTGACCAGCTGGAGTATTCCCCACTTCACTTGCCCCTTCCTGGAGTGCCAGTTAACCAGATCAGTCCCTAGCCCACTGGGTTTGTTCTTCTCACATTGATTCATGTCTCTTGTTTCCATTGCTGAACCAAGACCCATCTGCTGTGTATTGCAATAGAGTATGATCGTCTCCATACATCACTACGTTTGCATGAGGGACTTGAAGACACTCAGGATGTGGTCAGGTCTCCCTACTGGCAAGTGTTTGCAGCAGGATTTGAATAATAACATCTGGGGCTTGAAAATCAAGAATGTCCTTGAAGATGCTGATCCCTGGCTATGGATCAGGAATGTCCTTGAAGATGCTGATCCCTGGCTATTCCATGATTTGGGAAGCACAGGAAGAACTCAAGTAGACATTACTCTGGATTTCCTTATTCTCGTATCTCATTTTAATGCATAAGGTTTGCTCTAGACCTTATGTTTGTGTAAAATTCATTTGTTGAAGTCATCACCAGCAATGTGAGGGTATCAAGGAGGTGGGCATTTGGTAGGAGATTAGGTCATGAGAGTGGAACCCTCAGGAATGGGATTGGTGCAGTTATAAAAGAGACTCAGAGAGCTCTCTTGCCCCTTCCACCATGGGAGGACACAGTGAGGAGGTGCCCTCTGTGAACCAGGATACGGGGCCTCACTAGACACAGAATCTGTCAGTGCCTTGATCTTGAATGTCCCAGCCTCCAGAACTGTGATGATTACATTAATGATGTTCACATGACCGTCTATGGTATTCTGTCACAGCAGCTCAAATAGATAGACAGGATTATGGGCAAGAATATTATTTTCAGGCCCCTTCCTTCTTCTTCCTATTCTTATAGCATCTCTTTTCTTTAGGCTATTTAACATTTCCAAGCGTTAGATGATCTCGGAGACTTACAAATGCGATGCATGTTGGAACCTTCTATACTCATTTTAGCAAAATAAACACTATTTTGAAATACCTGGAATTGCATGTAAGTTTTATATATTTGGAACACACACACACACATTCTCTCTCTCTCTCTCTCATCTCAAAGTTTGCTATGATAGAGCACTAAGCAGCTGTTTGTCTTTGGTGAGTGTCTTACCTTTGACACCCCATGTTTGTTTTCCAGCTGTGAAATGGTGATAAGTATAGTATTTGTCAATGAACAGTTAGCACGTTGTCTGCCACATGTCCTTTTTTTTATTTAAAAACTTTTGTTGCACCTATCAACCACCATGACACATGTATACCTATGCAGCAAACCTGCTCGTTCTGCACGTTTATGTCAGAACTTAAAGTAAAATAAAAAATGAAAAATAAAATAAATCTTTAAAAAATGTTGGTTGTAACTATGACAACTATAGATATTTGCATCATTATTTTTGTTTCTGAAACCAGTCACTAAACAATCAAAGACTTCATACAGGTCGACGCATCATCTTTAATGCAATAAAGTTATTTCAGTCAGATAGTCAACCTAATTTCAACTTGGTAATCATATAACCCCCTAGTCTTGGAGTCATTAACATTGGACAGATAAGGCTTCCCATTGGATCCCTCTACTCTTGCAGTCTCTTTCTATTACTAAGACACTTTTAACATCAAATGTATACATTGCACGAAAACAAAAAATAAAATCTCAAAGCACTCATAATAAGCTGTGTATTATTATTGTTTCATTAAAACTAAATTGGTCGGGCACGGTGGCTCATGCCTGTAATCTCAGCGCTTTGGGAGGCTGAGGCAGGTGGATCGTTTGAGCTCAGGAGTTCAAGACCAGCCTGGAGGATAGCAAGACCCCATCACTACTAAAAATGAAAAAATAAAAAATAAAAAATACCTGGGCGTGGTGGTGCACACCTGTGGTTCTAGCTACTCAGGAGGCTGAAGTGGGAGGATCACTTTAGCCTAGGAGGGCAGAGGTTGCAGTGGGCTGAGATGGCACCTCTGCACTCCAGTCTGAAGGACAGAGTGAGACACTGTCTCAAAACAAACAAACAAACAAACTTCTATACATTCTGTTACAAACTATTTCTAATAACTTTTAAATTGATGATTCATGTGAGTACATATATCACAGGAAATATTTAGGTTGAACCACATAAAATTGCCTTTTGAATGTCAAAAATGCTCAAATATTTGCGATTTCATGTGGTCTAACCTGACATTTAATTTTGAAGGCACAGATACATCTTTTTAAAATTTAATATTCTAAATATAAAAAATATGTATTTTACAGACAGTTTAAAAATGATTGTGTTCTAAATGAACTGCACACAATTCCACCATATATACATTATCATTGTGAATTGAGTAGCTCCCTCGTTTAGGGACTGAATGAAATATTTATGGTGGACCAAATAAAAAGCCTTGTAATGGCAAATTCCTATATCTGGGGACATAGCTGTCACTGTGGGCACCAGTGAAATAGCTCTGGCCTAATTTCATCTGACTTTGGATGTGTGCAAATCACAGGAAAATGTGAACTGACTACAGCCTGAGAAAATCAGCAAAGACAGAAAATCATTGCAAATCAGAACCTTATCAATATTTCACTAGACTAAGACTAGACATCTTACTCCTCCAGAAGCAGAAAGCTGTTTTCCTGAAACCTTAACACTGGGATATAAAAGTTCATCACAACACTCTTTTATGCCAAGAATTCAAATCAGGCCTCAGAATCCACTGTTTATGTATATCTATGTCACATGAAATTAAAATTTGCAGGTCTAAATTTAGCGTCCTTGGATAACAGAAATATTTGTACGGTTTATTCTAATTTGAAAACCATTCCATCCACGCATTTCTCTTTGTCTACAGTTTTTTAATAGAGAGCTGCATTGGAATCTATTTGGAAATTATTCTTACCAGCATGACTATGATCTGGAATCAAGAGATCAGCTCCATGATAACTTCATGGTTCTTTCTGATACCGAAAGGAAAAGAGTGCCCTTTTATGGCTCACTACACTTCTTCCTGACAGCCCTAGTGTGACAGCTTGAAAGTTTGGGGCTTTTAAAAAAATGTTCCAGCCACTTAAAAACAAAACAAACAAAACACATAAACAGGAAACGACCTCCAACCTAGTCCCGAAATAGAGTGGATTCTTAATTTGATCACCGTGGAGTTTTCTCCAAGAAATATACTCAACCGCGTAGAACTTTGGAGATACAATTCTTTGTTCTATGATACATTTCTTTTAGAAAGAGGCAAATAAAGCAAGAAAAATAAACAAAACACACCAATTAAGGTTCAACTTAATACTTCACATAAACTCAGAGAACATTGATAAATTTAGCCATTCACTGAGTTTGGAAGGCTTATGTTTTGCTTTGTCATTTGAGTGTTTGCCTTAAGGTAGGAAAAAATGTGCTTCCAGTGTTTATAAAAGTAGGAACTCTGCAGGGAAAAATGTTTTAGATATGTTAGAGGTTTTGTCAAAATTAAAATGTCCAGGTCAGAAAACGGTGACCAATTTAGATAACTTAAAGATGTAAAAAATTGTAATTACCTATGAGACGGGATCTTATGTGTGCACACATGCAAACACATGCATGCACACACACATACACACATGTGCATACATGCATACACATACACATGCATGCACACACACGCACATACATTCACACATACACATGCATGCACGCACACACATACACACAAGTACGTGCACATACACACATGTAGTCACACATGCACACACACCTGCATACATACACACATGCATGCACGCACACACAATTGGCTTCTTTCTCCCAGCACACTAAAGCTCCATTAGTTCTTCAAAAAACATCCCCCTTGTCTCAGATTCTGCCTAATGACCAATTTCTCCCTTGCCACTTATTTCTATTCCAGTCCCCCAGTGAATGCGTTCAGAATCAGTGCTTCTCCTACATCAGTTCCCAATCATTCCACGGAGCCCACCACTCAACTGGGAGGGCTCTAGCTGAGAGTAGTGTCTCATTTTTCCCAAATTTCAGAGTCACTTTTAGCCCTTCGCTTACGAAACACCATTCTACTCCCTCATTTCATGTCTTCTCTCATCCTTCTTTTGATGAAATGCTCACATTCCATGGCTCCACACCCACTCCTCTCCACATCCCAGGACTCTCCAGGGATGTCCCTGCACTCATGGCCTTGGTCCTCTGGAGGCCTTCACGCTCCTCTCAGGGCTCTCCACTGTCTTCCTGTACAGGCTGTCTCTGCAGAGCGCCTCCTCATCCACCGCTTCTCCCATCACAGGCAGGCTCCTTATTTGCCACTCTGTATTTTTAGCCCCATCTGCCTCCTGTGGCTGATGAGTCGTGCATGTCGATACCTGACAGTCGGTATTCCAGACATGAACTCTGTCAGTTAGATATTGCATCCGCCTCTTTCCCCAAGACCAGATAGAACTTGAAGAGCACCAAATAAAAATGCAGCCTCTCTTGATAAAAAAAAGAACTTCTAAAGGCACAGTAAAGCAAATCCAAGCATAGGGCATGGGTGAGATGCAGCTCCTGGTCTCTGTGCTGGATGGAGCCATAATTTGGTTCCAAGCAGCTGAATAAGTATCTGGGAACTCCCTATCAAAACTCTAATTAATAGTGTATATTATTAAATATGCAAATATTAAATGTTTATACACTGAGTGCTTAAAACTAATGCAGAGGCTACTGCCCTACAAAATCATGTACACACTCTTTAAGATTTACGCTCTTCTCCCCTCCCCGTCATCAGACCAATAACAAGAGTTGTCACTGCCTTCTGCCCAGAGAACTGCTTAGCCTGCAAGGAAGCTACAGGTCTTGGAAAATATGTAGCAGCAGGATGCAGGGAACTAGGTGTGGGACTGTGTCCTCAGGGTTCCATAAAAGAGGACGGAATATAAAGGTAGATTAGAGTTTATTAGATCTTTCCCACATGGGAGTCACTCATCACACAGGAATTAAAATTCTGGCAAGGCACTGCTAAATCGGCTCTTGGGAGGAAGCAGTGACCCACACTGGCAGAGTGGAAATGCTAAACCCGCCATGGAAAATGATGGAGTGGAGGAGGAAGAAACCTCCAGTCCTGGGAAGGGGGCTGGCTAGGACAGGGTGCTCTGGGAGTGTTTGGAAGATGTTCTACGTCCTGAAATGTCAAGAAATAGACTTTTAGAAAGGCATGGTAGTGTCACAACCCTCCGTGATACCCGTGTGCTGAAGGCAGGATCTCACAGTAGAAAATGCTGTCTGAAATGGGGCTTCCTGACAGTGGTGTGGACAAGGGACTCTTGAAACAACAGGAGCCAGGTCCACTGCCAACCCCTGGTCTGCAGGAGAAAGGCTGGCACGGTAACTGTATCGCGTGTCCACCATTAACCTGCCTCCCAGGATCCTGAGCACCGTGTTCCCAGAAGCCAAGAAAACAGACAATCAACGTGGATCGTATCCAATCTCTATCACCAAAAAATTACAAAGTGAAAGGTCAGGGGGCTGAGGACGGCCACGCCGACAGGAAGTCTTGATGACCCCTGGCCCATGTCTCAGACCTGAGCAGCCATCACTGTCCTCATCTACCAGCTGGAGGAAAGGCCAGAGCCCCATGAGGAAGGACAAAGGTGGAGTCCTGGGGACCAAAGACAGGCGTCACCAGTCTCCTGTCACTGTACTTCCTCCGGGAGCTGTGTTTCTCTCCATCTGCTGTCCCTGGAGGCTCTGTGGGTCTAGTGGTGATGGTTCCCAAAGGAGAATGATTTCTACCTTCTACCGGGGGACCCAGGGGGAGTGCCACCGAGTTGGAAGTCCTGGCTGCCTTTTCCGTCACTTCAGATTCCTTGCACGGATGGACAGCAGGGAAGGGAAGGCTTACTGTCCACAAAGAGGTAAGGCTATTTCTGAATAACAGGTGCTGGGAAACGTGTCTGGTACAAAGGCGACCCACTGTGTACCCCCTACTGCCCTCCTGCTCTGCCCTGTCAGTAAGTGGACAAGTACAGCATCCATGGCCTAAGAAGGACCTGGCGCCAGCAGAGGTACTGGCAAGGTGGGAGGAATTTAGAATGAACAGTGCACAGACAGAGATGAGCCCACTTGCCACCTCGGCAACAGCTGTGATGGCAGAGGCTATATCCATCCCACTAACCTTCCCTCGTGCAGTTCTCATCTCGTCTAGATGCTGCTCCTCAGAGCACTCCCTAATAAACAGCCTGAATCTGTGTCTCAGTCTCAGTGGCTGTTTCCCTTGGGACCTGACCTTTGACACTTTCTTCCAGAGCAATAACTACATCCGTATCACCATAAAGGGGTGCAAGATATTCTCTCTCTCTCTCTTTTTTTTTTTTTTTTTTTTTTTTTTTTGCTCTGGAAAGATACAGCTCTCTGTCCAAAAGAACTACAGATTTCTTCTTATGTGCCTGAGCAGGACCTGGGAGAGCATGCTGGAAATGGATTTTGAGGGTGTTGGACTAGGGAGATGAGAATTTACATCCGGATAGGAAAGGAGTTCATTGACATGAGAGCAGTCCTATTACTTGGGAAACAAATAATTGGCTAGGACTCAAGAAGAATCTTAAAGTACTGCCTGCCTAGCTCCTAGAAGCCTGGATTTAAATATGGCCTGGAGTCGATGAAATTGAGAAGCTGAATGTGCCCAGCCAGAGCACTGAAGTAAGGTTCAGAAGGTTCAGAGAGGCAGGGATTGTAAATGGGCTTATCACAGGAGACCAAGCAACAGGCCACCCCATTAAGACTCCTTGACGAGACTCAGAGGGCCCTCCCTTTAAAGAAGGCATAGTGGCTCTCACCTGTAGGACAGGACTGCCATGTCATGGGCTGACCTCGAGTCCCAAGTATCCGTGGGAACAACAAAATCTAACAATGGCAGAGCTCAACCATCAGTGACAAGAAGGGCATCGTGACTGCAATGGATAGCAAGGCCTGAGTGGCAAGCAGAGTGCCTTTACCTGGAAGGGCTGGAAATAAGCAAATTTTCTCATTTATGTAACAGAGAGAGAAAAAAGAGAGAGAAGACATAGAGAGAGAAAGAGAGAGAGAGAGTAAGCAGAAGGCCAATGTCAGCCCTGCACCAAGTCCATTTCAGAATTGGTCCAATAGATCCACCCCCCACCTCCATTCTTCACCCTGTTTTACTGCCCGTTGTTTGCCTACTTGTGGTCACTCCACCCTTGCTATGGCCATGGTGCTGCTATGGCCACACTGGCCCTAGTGGGCATGGGCTACAGTACCGGAGCTTTAACCGCATCCGGAGGGAGACATCACTGTCACTGTTACAGATGCAGCACTGAGCCCAAGGCTAGACATCGCTGAGCAGCAGACCTGGCGTCTGGCTGTTCTAGTGCACGACCATGAATTGAGGAGACCCTCAGACAATGCTGCCTTCTATGTGTTTAAAATGGATCCTTCAGACTATCATTTGCTTATTTATTTTAGATTCGTGGTTCTGTTTGAAACTATTTAAAAGTCACGGCATCCCGTTGGCATTACGTAAAGCCATGTGCCTGTATTTCATCTTCCCTCCCTACCTATCACGTGGACATTATGTCACTTTTCCTCTTTATAGAGAAAAATTGTTAGTCTTTTCCACATATTTAAAAATTGTCCAGAAGAAACATATGTGTTTTAAAACGATGGTTAGCGAGTTTTCTTCTTTGCTTTGTTTTTAACTGCTGTGGTTATACAGGGTGCTCTGTGAATGAAGGCTTTCAGCCGAAGAACTGCAGAGCAAAGGCTTCCTAGAGAGAGGCATGTTGGCAGCATCTCTGCACAGTGTCCAGCTTTCACCCCAGAACCACCCTGGACCAGCATGCACCGACTGTTGCTAGAGAAGGCCTCTTGGCAGAAAGAAAAAAAACCACTACAGCATCGAGGAGAGAGAGAGAGAGAGGAAGCAACCATGCCTGCTTTGCCTCTGCGACGCATTGTATTTTTCCTCAACTGCAGTTCCCCAGCACCTTGTCTGTATTGCGTGTTGGCTTGCTCAGCTATACTATGTGCATTTCCTAAGAAACATGGAGCGCGAGATGAGGCTCCGAGTGCACTCCTGGCACCGTCCGGCCCACGGTGGGAGAAGTGCAGCCACGTCTGAACGTAGCTCTTCTGAGAGCCGGGCACCAAGATTTAGGAGCTGATTGTGACAATGACTATTTCTGAGCTAATGTTTCAAAGATTTCTTTCTATGAAATAAAGATGTAAATAAAACAGGAAGGAAAGATCACCAAGCAGAAAAAGGGGGAGGAAAGCATTTGGTGTTGGGTTCTGTAATCACCGGAGTGCTCCTGTCCGTGGCTAATGTGAGAGTGATGGGACATCGTAATCCCTTCCCTGAACTCCTTTACTGCAGCCGTGATGACTAAATTTCTTGTGTCTTATCACACTGTCACAGGCTGGAACCAGGAGAAGGGGCTCTGAAGAAAACACAGCATGGAAACCAGAAAGAAGATGATCAGATTACCAGCCCCCGGATTTGTGAGCCGGTCTCAATGGGACCAGAGCAGGCTTGATTTCAGACACACAGTCTCAGACGCCAACCTCATCCCCTTCCTCCCCGCACACCACTATTTTTAAAGAACCCCCAACCTCTTTCCAATCATGATAGTGTTGCTTTCTTTTCTTTTTCTATTTTTTTTTTTCGTTATCTATCCACTGAAAATCTTCTAATGAAAGAGTACCACTTCAGGAACTTCAGGGTTGGGAAAATCAGAGGGATTGGTGGATTTCAAGTTAGAAATGCCTCCTGGAATATTTAAAATCAAAACAGATAGAGAAGTGGAAACTTAAGTTCTTTGCCCCTTGAAGAAATGTATGTGTCTCTTGCAGATATTCTTGGGGGCAGGCAATAGTGGGGTTCTCGTTCACAGCATCCTCATCACTTTCGTGATTCTGAATCGCCACTGTCACCCTTTGAGAGAAGAAGAGACCCAGCTCCGTGCTCAGCATGCCTGCTTCTCAGACCTGCCCCCTTTGGATTTTGAGGGAGAAGGGTTTATGTTGTTTATTGGGGTGGTAAAAAAAAATGCCTGATGCCTGGTTTCCTTGTACTTAGCATAACCACGGTGGCATTCATCTTCAATAATGTAAGTGTATGTGCATTACCTTTGAAGACCTAGGGTAGTATAAGGAATGGTTGGGAGTGGCCCGTCCAGACTAATTTCCTCTACCTGCAGTGTCCCAGGACCCACGTTTGGCTTCATGGAGAACCTGGACCACACACCTCCAACCTGCCGTGTTCTTCCTCCAGGTTCTGTCACTTTGAGTCATAAACTCAGGGAAGGTGCTAGATGCATCAAGATGGGGAATGTCTATTCCCTGTCCATCTAGATTTTACAATAAGCAACAAGATAGATTCATCCAAAAGAGCTTAGTTTTTTAAAAGATACTGAGCAAAGATGAGCACGTACAAAAACATGAAATACCATGCTTTGAGGAAAGACTCATGCATTCATTGAACAAGTAAGATAATTGAGCTGTAGAAAGAAATATGGTGAAATACCCTTGCAAATAAATTTTGAAAAATGTCACATTGCCTTTTATGTTATCTTGAGTAGAACCAAAACCACAACAAAATTGCCAGATTTACAGGCCTAGAGAAAAGTCATTATGGCTAGGGGAAGAAAAAAAGAACACACAAGACAAAAGCAATGTTGGTAAATGCCAGGAAGCATGCCAAGTTCTTCAGTCACATATAAACTACAATGAAGTAAAATAAACCTTACGTTAATAAGAAAATTCAAGGTGTCAATTTTTTGAAGTTTTCTTGTTATTTTACCCATATCTTCTGCAGATTTACATTTTTTAGGTGCTGGAGGGAGTGGGTAGTGTTGAAGGGCACTACCTGCGTCATTAAAACACTTGTAGTTGAAGCCTTGCCTGGTATTGCTAGCTGCGGTCCTGGTGGGCCACCTGTTGAGCCTCCCCAGTGCCATGTTTCATAATCAGTTGAAGGAAGAACTATTCCTTTTCATAGAATGGCCATGAAAACCCTGCAATACAAAGTAAAGTCTCCATGAATATTGGTTACCATTTTTAATGATGGCATGTGTGTGTGTGCATGTGTAATGACCTAAAAGAAAAGAAACTTTGAGGTACACACATACATTATTGAAACTGGTTATATTTTCTCTGGAGCTGGATTTCCATGAAATGACTGATTCAGAGGTTTTGTGGGAAAATATACATATATTTTTAATTGAGATAGGGTCCCTGTGACACTTTGGATATAGGAGATTAGTCCCACTGGGCCTCCCAGGCTGGAGTGCCACGGCACAATCTCCATGTACTTCAGCCTCAAAGGAGCTTCCTGGGCCCAAGTGATCTTCCTATCCAAGACACCCATATAGCTGGGACTCGAGGAACACACCACCACGCCCAGCTAATTTTTGCATTTTTTGTAGAAACAGGGTTTTGCTATGTTGCTCAGGCTTCTCTCCAACTCCTGAACTCAAACGATCTGCCCACCTCGGCCCCCCAAAATGTTAGGATTACAGGTGTGAGCCACCGTGTCCAGCCATGTCGGAAATATTTGAATGCTTATTTGTTTGTCAAAAACAAAAATCAGGCCAGGCATGGTGACTCAACCATGTAATCCCAGCACTTTGGGAGGCCAAGGCCAGTGGTTCACCTGAGGTCAGGGGTTCAATACCAGCCTGCCCAACAGAGTGAAACCTGGTCTCTACTAAAATTTTGTATTTTTTGTAAAAATAAAAAAATTAGCCAGATGTGATGGTGTGTGCCTGTAGTCCCAGCTACTTGGGAGGCTGAAGCAGGAGAATCTCTTGAATCTGGCAGGTGGAGGTTGCAGTGAGCCGAGATTGTGACAGAGCAAGACTCCATCTCAAAAAAAGATGCTCCTAGCAGGGTGGCATTTGTGTGGAATTACAATACCTCAGCACTATTGTAATATTGAACTAGATGATTCTTTGCTTTAGTGTCTGCTTCAGAATTGTGTCCCTACCCTTAGGATGCCAGTGACACCCCTCCATTTAGTCATGACAATCAAAAATGCTCAGACATTGCCAAGTGTTCCCACAGGGACAAAATCTCCCCCAGGGGAGAACCACTGACATAACCCTCAGATAACCTGGGATACTCTGGGCAAAGCATTCTTCCACTTCCACCTCTGAATCTGAGCAGACTTTCAACGGCATGCAAGCAGATTGGCTCAGAGGACAATAATGCAGCCCCGTGTCCTCACCATAAATTGTCCCCACAAAAAATGCATGCCTTAGAAGGTGAAATATATGGTGGGTGAATTTGGCATACACCTTCTTATGCAAGCCTTCTTCGAAACTTTTCATTTTCAATGATGGGCACTGCCCCACTGCACAGACTCTTAGTGCATGGCACAGCCAACAGTCCACACCTGTAAGACAATTAGAGCCTTAGAATTGAGAAATTTCTTATAGTGGTCTAGAAATTTTAAAAATGTTTTTGAGAGGTCAGATTTTATTCACAACACAAATTATACTATGAGGCTAGTTAGTTCAAAGTACCCTTTTAAATAAAGAAAGAAGACGGTAGCTAAATGGTAAAAAAACAGTTAATGATTGAACTTGATTTTTAAAATATTTTCTAATGAGCCGGTTTAATGGTTATGCTAATATTTTAACTCTGATCATATTAAAGATTGAAAATGTAAACCTATCATGTATTATTTTCAATGATAGAAAAAATGAGGAAACTGCAATTCAGAACATTTAAAACAATAGCAAATTCAATTTGTAATAAACCCAGTAAGAAATTCAATGAAATAATTCTGGAGGCATTAACTTCACAATTATCCCAAAACATAGAAAAACACAAGCAAATGTGTTGGATAAAAATATATTCATTTACACAATGTTGTAGTTGAAGAAAATATGTTTTTTTTAAAATAATTTGGTATTTCATTTCTAAATAATGTCTGTAAAATTTTTTAAAAATGCCAAAACTTGCTGGAAGCTCTATGTATTTCTTAACAAATACAGTAAAAACATATTGTGTTGCTTTTATGTTAATAGGTTTCCACTGGAAAGCATATCCCTGCTTATAATTTTCCTTTAAAATTAATTTTCAAATTGTTTTTAAAATTACTCATTTTGTTAAGAAATCTTGAAAGGAACTTTAAATTTACTTTTTGGTTTATGATATTTTAATGCTTTTCTTTTTAAATTTTTTAACAATAAAAAGAGCTGGCATTTATTGAGAAATTGAAGCTTTTTATATATTAAATTCTTTGCACACAACATCTCATTTCACATGAATAATAATTTTCTGAGGTTAGTAATTTTGGTAAAATATCATAAGAATATATGTTTCTATTTATTTATTGAAATTCTTATAATAATATATAAGCAGATTTATACCCCTCATTTTAAACTTAATGTTAGATACTGACTATTTTAAATATCTTTTAGGATCCCCCAACCTAAATGTCAGTGTTCTTCTTTGATTATTTTTATAAGATATTTTTCTATGATAGTATTCCGGAGTAAAATCTTCATGGTACATATTCCCAGATTGCTCTCCATAATGTTCTAATTCAGTCCTATAGTTTCAAGTAAGAGAGTATATTGCTCATAGTCACAAAAGCTGGCTATTGTGCTATATTTTTAAATTGTATCAATGTGATCAGCAAAAATAATTTTAATGGCTTTTATTTTGTAAACTTTTTATTTGGAAATGATCATAGATTTATGTGCAATTACAATTAGTCAAACAGAGAAATGTCATATAATCTTTTCTCTTATCCTCCCAGTGCTAAGGCCTTCCTTGCAAGACCTGAGTGCAATCCCACAGTCAGCACATCGACCTTGAGCATGACACAGAGCAATTCCGTCACCACTGCTGTTAGTCGTACCACTTCCCTTCCTCTCACACCCCCTTCCTAGCCCCTGGCTATGGCAAATCTGTTCTCCGTTTCTATAACTTTGCCATTTCATGAATGTTATGTGAATGGAGTCCTACATTCTCTTGACTCAGCATAATCTCCGCAGCTCCCTCCAGGTTGCTGCAGATATCCTTATTACCGAGGAGTATTCCATGGCATTGGTGTACCCCAGGTTGTTTAGCCCTTAACCTATTAATGGGCATCTGATTTGTTTCCCAATATTTGTCTATAGGGAATAAAATTTGTGAATATTAGTTGTGTGAACATTAGTTTTTGTTTTTCCAGAATACATTCCAGAAATGCAATTGCTGAGTTGCCTGACAACTGCATGTATACTTTTTTAAGGAGATGCCACACTATTTCCAGGGTAGCTGTGCTGCTTTACAGTCCCACTGGTAATGTATAAGTGATCCAGTAGATTTTATGTAACATCTACTTTTTAAAAAAAAAAAACTTTTTTCTTTTATTTTGAATGATTTCAATACAATAACGAAATGCTAATATTTGTGAGATGGTTAGGCTTTGTGTCCCCACCCAAATCTCATCTTGAATTGTAATCCCCATAATCCCTACATTGTCAAGGGAGAGACTAGGTGAAGGAAATTGGATCATGAGGGTGGTTTCTCCCAAGCTGTTCTCGTGATAGTGAGTAAGTTCTCATGAGATCTGATGGTTTTGTAAGGGGCCCTTCCCCCTTTGCTCAGCATTTCTCCTTTCTGCCACCTTGGGAAGAAGGTACCTTGCTTCCTCTCACCTTCTGTCATGATTGTAAGTTTCCTAAGACCTCCCCAGCCATGCTGAACTGTGGGTCAATTAAACCTCTTCCCTTTATAAATTACCCACTCATGGACAGTTCTTTACAGTAGTATGAAAACAGACTAATAATATCTGTATTCATGTTCATTACAGAAATATCATAAAAACCCCTTTTGTCATTTACCTGAATGATTGCACGACTCTCTGATCTACCGAATAAAACCACCCTTAAGGAAATACAGCCAAGCCTGACAAGAATGATTCCCCAGTAAAGTAGTGCCTTCCAGAACAAAACTGATGCTTATTAGCAGAAAATAATCTGGTGCCTGTTCCCTACAGCAGAAAATAATCTGGTGCCTATTTCCTGCAGCATATCATGCACAGTGTCTAGCATAAAATAACAATAAAAATCACCAGACATGTGAAGAAGGAGAAAAATATTTATAATCAAGAAAAAAAGGAGTTAACAGTTACAAACTAAAATATGACCCAGATGTTGGAATGTTAGGAGACGAAGATTTTAAAGAGGCAATTATGAATATATTCAAAAACTTAATGACTAAAGGGAAGGGGAATCTCCCCACCCCTCTGCCTTTTTTTGAGATGGAGTCTTGCCCAGACTGACGTGCAATGGCACCATCTCGACTTACTGCAGCCTCCACCTCCCAGATTCAAGCAATTCTCCTGCCTCAGTCTCCCAAGTAGCTGGGATTACAGGTGCACACTACCGTACACAGCTAATTTTTGTATGTTTAGTAGAGACAGAGTTTCAGCTTGTTAGCCAGGCTGGTCTTGCCTCCCAAAGCCCTGGGATTACATGTCTGAACCACTATGCCTGGGGGAATCTCAATAGATAATAAAAGCTATGAAACAAACAGAAATTCTAGAGCTGAAAATAAACTTCTTAATTTTAAAATATGTCAGTGGAAAGACTTCCAGTTTCAGTTCTTACAGATAAAGGACTTGGAAGTCATTATTTCCATACGTACAAAGAAAGAATTAGAAAAACTGAAAATCAATGAATATTCTTAGACCCATCAAAACCCTGAGGCTGCAGGTGAAAGTGACACCTTAAAGTCTACAAAGAGAGGTTCATCCAGAAAGACAAATCCCAGATCTGCTAACCTGAAGCTGAAGTCACAGATGCAAAACTGGCAATTTTGGTGAATTGTTGGAGGATGAACATGGGCCAGATTTAGAACAAACAACTCCCAGAGTCCAAAATCTTAGGGGGCTGCCCAGACTTTTATGCACTTTACTTCCAGGAAATTCACCAGATCCTGATGGTGAAGATCTGAGAAAGATCCCCTGGTTGGTAGAGGGACAGATTAATCATAGTGAAATATACTCAAAGCCTTCACCATAGCACAAGCCTATACTCCAGGAAAAAAGAATATGCCAGAGACTTTTATCCTATTGGAGACAAGTCCAGTGCTTCTCTTCTATCCACATGTACCCTTCCAGTCTTACCCAAGGAAATATATATAGTTCTTAAGGGTCAAGGATTCAAGGAAATGGCTTTGGAAAGCTGTAGCCAGGGGAGACAGTAGGAGGCAGGGGTGGGGGTAGTTACACCCTTGTGAAAGTCACAGCCTTAAGACACAGACCAGTTACAAATTGAGACTGAATTAGAAGAATATAGAATATTTTCTCCTCCACACCTTATCACCACCATGACAGAGCTCCAGCATATTGAATGGATTACAGGGAAAGAGCTGCAAGACACAGATTTCCTCCAAGAAGGAGTACTTAGGCAAGTCCAAAATCAAGAGGGGAGGCAGAAATAGGTGTGATGGCACTTATACCTCTAGCATACATGGAAAACAACCAACTTCTAGCCAGATTAACATGAGTACACGTTGAAGGCCTTTTTCCTGTCTTTATACCTGATACAGTATGTCTGGTTTTCATGCACACACAAACACACGCACGCAAGAACACACCCCCCCCCCCCACACACACACACGATAAAAACCAAGGGGGAAAAGCCTAGAGAACATCAAGCAGTATAAGTATCAAATGCACACACACACACACACACATACACACACACAAGTCCCTAGGAAAACCATATTCAAACTGCAGAAAGCAAACAAAAAAGAAAATCTTGAAAGAAGCTGATGTAAAACAAAAAATTCACATACACCTATAAAGGGACAAAACTAGAAATTACAGCAAACTTCTTATAAGAAACCATGCAAACAAAAATGATGTAAAATATTTAAAGTGTGAGGAAAACTATCACTATGCTAGAATTGTATACCCACACAAAACCCAACATATTAATGTTTAGAGATATTTTGTCATAATTGCCAAAAGCTGGTAGCAGCCACAATGTCTTTCAATGGAATGAACGACCAATTTCAGGTGCGTTCATTTAGTACGATATTCAGTTGTAAAAGCAAGTAAACTAAAAAGCCACAGAAATCCATGAATAAATCTTTAATGCATATTGCTAAGTGAAAAATGCCAACTAGATAAGGTCACATACTATGTGATCACGTGTATATGACACTCTGGAATAAGCACTGTTAGAGACAGTATAGTGATCAGTGGTTGACAAGGGCTCCAGGAGATAACAGACCTAGGGATACTGGCCAGATCAATACACCCTAGGGATATTTTAGGGCAGTGGACCTATTCTGCATGACACTGCAATGGTAGATACATTATATTGTTCATTTGTCAAAATCCACTGACCTTTACAGCACAAAGAATAAACCTTAATGTATTCAATTAAAAAATATTTAGGAGGTTGAGAATTTCCACATTGGAATGCAAAATGTTATCAAATTCAAACTGCATTGCAAAGGTATGAAACAGATTTACTGCAGCTGGGGGGGGGGCGGTGGCAGGTAAAAAGGTGCTAAGTAACTTTGGAAATGAAAGGGGTTTGGAAGACTAAAGGCAAAGAGGAACTGTATACAAGCACTGTTCTCTCATTGATAAAGTTATTTCCCACTGGTCTATATGCTAACAATTCCAGGAATGAAATTATACATGTACATTTGTGTTGAATAAGTAAATGGATGGTGAAGGATGGGCCCCATGTTTCTTATTGTTGGAGTGGGAAGTTACAGGCAAGGAAGGAGAGAATGCAAGAATTATCAGTAAAATATAAATTAGAATAGAAGATATCTATATGAACACATATGTAACTTAGTATACACAGATAATAACAGATATAGAAATATTCACAGATACATATTATACATATATATATAAACTTAGGTTACTGTACTAGGGTTCTCTAGACGGACAGAACTAATGAGATATATTTGGCATATATATGTGTGTGTGTGTGTGTATACACACACACATACATATATATATACACATACATATATATATACACACACATACATATATATATATGAGTTTATTAAGTATTTACTTACACAATCACAAGGTCCCACAATAAGCTGTCTGCAAGCTTGAGAAGCAGGGAAACCCAGTCTGAGTCTTAAAACTGAAGAACTTGCAGTTGGATGATCAAGGATGGGAAGCATCCAGTGCAGGAGAAAGATGTAGGCTGGGAGGCTAGGCCAGTCTCTCTTTTCACACGTTCCTGCCTGCTTATATTCTAACCTTGCTGGCAGCTGATTAGACTGTGCCTACCCAGTTTAACGGTGAGTCTGCCTTTCCCAGCCCACTGACTCAAATGTTAATCTCCTTTGGCAACACTCTCACAGCCACACCCAGGATCAATACTTTGTATCCTTCAATACAATCAAGTTGACACTCTGTATTAACCATCACAGTTACCATATGCTCATATATCTCTGCTCTACCAGCCAAGAGGGTAGGGCCTAGAAACCATGACACCCTAGCAGTAAAAACAACAACAAAAAACCTAACACCCAAATATTGTTTTCTTTTGTTTAGTTTTTAATAGAAACAAGATGTTACTATGTTGCCCAAGCTGGTCTGGAACTTTTGGGCTTAAGCAATCCTTTCACCTCAACCTCCCAAAGTGCTGGGATTACAGGCATAAGCCACCATGCCCGGTCCCAAATTTTGCTTTCTGAAACCATTTTTCAATGAAAAAAAAAAAGAATTATTTAGAAAAACAACTGGTTTTAGGAGTCAGAGAAGAAATATACAAGATAAACGTGGATCATCATGTATCTTGCAGTGTTCGAAAGTGAGGAAGTAAGAAAAAAATAGACAATATTGATAGAATTATGTCAAAGTAACACAGAGCCAACTGACAACAGCCCACAATCAAAAGCAGAACAATTTGAGAGAAAAAAAAAGAGATTGCATTGGATTATAATTTAAAGTATTAAATAAATATCCACAAATCAAAACTATTATGTGACTAAACACACTAATAAATATGATATAATAAAAAACCTATGCAAAATAATTCCAAATAGTGTATATAGATATTTTATTCTGAAGGCAGGGAAGCACAACAGCATAACTCCTCAACCATTAAGTGTAAGCAACACATAGTGATGTCTTTCCAAAAAGTACCATATAAAAGGGGGAGAAAAGACTAAATTTACAGTGGAAAAACTCAAGAAACATTACATCAGCAAGATATTCAGTGTTAATGTTAGCAGTTTTAAGTCGTGGTAGTTTATATCCTTGATATAATGTGATCAAAATGTCCATTTCCCTTTGTATTTTTTCCTAAAAACCCATAACTTCATCTAATCATGAGAAAAACAATTAGCTAAATGCCAGTCACATGGCAATACGCCGGTGTTTCTAAAAATTTTTAAGGTCATCAAAAGTAAAGAAAGTCTGAGAAATTATCACAACTAGAGGGGACACAGCAACTAAATGTCACGTGGTATCCTGAATGGGAGGCTGGAACAGAATAAAAGATAACAGCTCAGATTGCACGATTAAGTAAAGTCTTTAGTTTGTAATACATCAGTATTTGTTCACTAATTATGATAAATATTCCAGACTCATGTAAGATGTTAATAACAGAAGAAACTGGTTATAAGGTCTATGAGAACTCCCTGTACAATCTTTGTAATTATTTTTTAATAAATATAAAACTATTATAAAATAAAAAGTTTACAGAACTTACTCACTGGAAAGACAACAAAACATTGAAATCTGCATAAGAAAAGGTAATAAATTTGAATATAGACCAACATAAATTTTCTCAGATGAAAAGCAGAGAGAAAAAAATATGAAAAGAAATAATAAATGTCTTAGTGATCTGTGAAAATTACCAATCTTTCTAAAATATGTGCAATAATGCATGCAATGGAAGAAAAGAAAGAAATTGGAACAAGAACAAATTTAAAATAATAAAATTTATCCAGATTTGGTTGAAAATATCAACCTAAACAACCAAGAAATACATGAACCACAAGAAAAATAAATAAAATGGGAAACAAACCTAAACACAAAATATTCAAATTTCTATATAAAAAGAAAAATAATAAATTGAAGTTCTTAAAAGTAGTCAGGAGAAAGAAAAGACATATTGTCTGCAGGGAAACAATAAAACAGATGATGTCTGACCTGTCATGAAAAATAAGTGACATTAAAATTCTAAGATAAATCCTTAGAGTTCTGGAAGAAAAAGTAAAAAAGATCATATAAGCCTCTATTGAGTCAAAATATTCATATATTGAGGTAAAATAAAAGTTTTTTACATAAGCAATAGATGAGAGATTATATCACCAGTAGATCTGCACTACAAAGATGGCTAAAGAAAAGTCTTCAGGCTAAAAGAAAATGAAAACAGATGGAAACACAGATCTTCGGGGAAAAAAAAAGAGTACAACAAATAATAATTTTGTGGGTGAACATGAAAGACTGTCCTTTTAAAACGTTTGAATACAAATTTTAAGACAAAAGTAATATTGTATTTTTATGAATTTGCATATAAAAGACATAACATTAGCATAAAAATAGGAATAAAAATATTTTAGATTTGTAAATTTATTATATTTTATTTGAATGGATACCCAGTACCTCTATGTAGAGAGATATAAGTTAAGAACGTATATAGTAGATTGAAAAGCAACCACAGAAAATATGAACATCTGTACCTACATATTCAACAGAAAAATTAAAAGAAAATTAAAATAAATATTGCAATAATCCAAAAGAGGCCAGAAAGCCAATAGTAAGATGATAAACATAAACCCAACTATATAAATCATTTTATTAATTATACAAGAAATAAACATGTACAATTGAAAGGCAGAGATTGTCAAACATGACTAAAAATATAAGAACACAATTGTTTGTTGTCTATAAGAGTTATAATTTAGTACATCATCCAACTACATCCATGAGAATGTCACTGTATATTTAATATCAGAGAAACTTGAAGACAAGAGATAATATCAGAGATGAAGAGAAGCATTCTATAATAATAAATGCATCAAATTGTTAGAAGGACCTAACAGTTATAAATGTACATAACAGTAAGCTTTTGTGGACATAAAGCAAAAGTACAGAACTGAAGAGAACTATAGATAAATTCATGTTGATATTTAATACCCTTTGCTCAGTATTTTATACAACTCTGAGCAGAGGATCAGTAAGCACACGGGAAAACTGAGCAATACTACCAACTATCTACACTTCACTGACAAATTTAGAACACTATATACAATGGTAACAAAATAGACATTTTGTCTTAAATAAACTTGAAATGTCATCAAGTTAAACTATATATTGTACCACAAAAATGAGTCTCAATATATTTCACGTGATTTATATACTGTGCTGCATGTTCTCTGGCCACAGTAGAATTCTGTTAGTATGATTAATAATGAAATATCTAGGATATTACCAGTAACACATTAGTTAAAGAAGAAATTATAAGATACATTAAATATTTCAAACTAAATGATAATGAAAATAATACATATGAAAACGTGTGGGATTTCTGCTACAGCAGTGTTCAGTGTTTAGTTTTATATGTTAAGTGCTTATGTTAGAGAAGAAGATATGTTTATGTTTATTTTTCAAAAGATGAAAGAGCTTCTTAAACAATGAATCATATTTAAACCACAAAGAAGAAGAAAATTAGAAATAGAAGAGAAAAGCTATTAAAACCGATGACCACAAATAGAAAAAAAAACAAAGGCAAAATTAGTTCTTTGAAATCATCATTAAAATGATAAACATTTAGCAAGACAGAGAAATAGAGAAAAAAATGATACAGAAAGATACAGATGTACTATATATATATAGAGAGAGAAAGAGAAACAAAATAAACTTTTAGAAATAAGAGATATACCACAATTGCTACCATTATTCAAAAAACAATAAAACCATATAATAAATAAGTTTATGCCAATAAAGTTTAGAACTTAGAAACATGAACACATTTCTCATACAACACAACTGACATAAACTGACCCAAGAATAAATAGATAATCTAAATAGCCATATATATATATGTATATATTCATATATATGCGAAATTAACAACTTATACAAACACACATCCCCTAAGTAAAACTGCAGGTCCAGATGGCCTATACAGTGAATTCTATCAACCACTTGAGGAAAATATAACAAAAATGTTGCATTATATTTTTGCAGAATTGAAAAAGTGTTTACATTTCTCACCCCATTTTATAAGAAACACCTAACACTGATTCCAAAATTCGAGAAAAAGTTTTTAAGAAAACCATATAAGTAGTTCATATGATTTAGACTTTATAGATTTGCATACATGAAAATGCAAAACTCCTAAAAATATACTATTCAATTGATCATCACAAAGTGAAAGGATAATAGACCATAACCATGTGAAGTTTATCACTGGAATGCAACGTTAGTTTAACATAAAAAAAATAATTATCAGTCAATTTAGGGTATTCTGCTTCCAGTCATGTTGGAATAACTGACATATTAATTACCAACTTTCTTAATAAAAGTATAAAAACTAAAAAAAAATAAAAATCTATTTTTAGACTTTGGATAATAGCAGCACAATACTTTGACACTGAGAGGAAGAAACATCTAATGTGAACCCTACAATTTCCTCAGGTTTCCATCTAAGGCTCCTTTCGGATTGCTGAGGAGAGAGGTGTCACTAAGATGGAGAGAGAGATTCAGTCAAGCTGAGTTAGTTGGGGGACATCCTGGGTAGTTCAACATAAAAAAGGCAGCTTGCAGAGGAAGAGCTGCTGTTATCATCATAAAAGTCTCATTGACTCTACTGATGATTTTTTATCTATGAATGAGTAGGCAGAAAAATACACTAGGCTGAAAAAAGAGCTACTGAGGAACTGTAAGCAGAACATTTTTAAAAATAAGAAAGCCTTATTATAATAAGTAGCCATCTTAGAAAGACTTTTTTGAACATGAAAGAGATCAAAAATGGTTCATATGTTAATAGCAGGATGAAACTACTCTTAAAATATAAGTCATTCCAAGACCTCCACACCAAAAACAGCTTACTTACAAATTTTGAAAGGATCAGCATGATCTTCAATTAACTGAAGTGGAACAGTAGAACAGAGCTCAGAAACGTGAATGTGGTTTACCATAATTTTTCCATTTTAAAATAAAACAATGTAACTCACCATATTGGATGGCTATCAGAATAAATATAGAAAAGGCTTGTGAAAAATTTAAATTTCACATGTGATAAAAACTCTCCATAAAATGAAAATAGAAGAGAAATCCTTAAGCTAATAAAAGAAACGTACAAAATTGTAACAGCAAGCCTAATACCAAAATAAAATATTGGATACACTTCTCTAAAGTCCATGAAAGAAGGAAGAAGGCCCACTTTTCAATTTTTATATTCAACATTCTATTGGATGTCTAAGCCAATGCAATAGGAAAAGAAAAACAAATAAAATCAGGCAAATTGAAGAGAAATAAATAAAACTTGCTTTATTTGTAGACAAAATGATTATGAACATTTAAAAAATCCTAAGGTATTTACATAAAAGTTACATTGAATTAATGAGTGAATTAAGCAACATAATAGACTACAAGGTCAACATAAAAAATCAGTTGTTTGTCTATGTTCTAGCAATGAACAATTAGAAAATAAAATTAACAAAGGAATAAAATTTATAATAGCATCAAACTATAATAGCTTCAAACATGAAGTTAACAAAATATGTGCAATGTCTATATACTGGAAATTAATAATATTACTCAGACTAAAGATATAAGTAGAGAGATAAATTATTTTCTTATATAAGAAAACTCAATATTTTTTTAATGACAGTGTTCCCAAAAATTTGCCAATCATTTCTATGTAGTCCCAATGAAAGTCTCAGCAGATTTCTGTAGATACTTTACTAGCTGATTTGAAAAATGTGTACAAAAATTAAAATAAAATAATCAAAATTATTAAAACTGATGAATATAATTGGATAATTTAAACTATTTAATTTTATGGCTAAGTATAAAACTACTCCAATCAAGTCTTATTTTCATAAGGGTAGACACTTAGGTTAATGGAACAGAAAAGATAATACATAAATCAACATATACACATATTCCTTTTATTATCTAGAGCTGTATATACATGATATAATGTCATCTATTTCTTGAAGTATAAAAGAATTGATACATGAAGAGTAGTTTCTTTTATATCAAATTTTTTTGTGCACTTTTAATATAATTTACCTATAAAGTTTGATGAGAAGTTGATCATTATTGTATATTAAATTTTATCAATATGAACTATTATCTTTATAACATGTATTTATTATTTAATTTGAATTCCACTTTTTCTGGCATTGATATTGCTACTGTGTTTGCTAATACATTTATTACCCATCATATTTTTAACTCCTAAGTTTTTCAGTTTTAGGCTTCTCTTTTTTAAACACTTTTAGTTTAGTTTAATTTATTTTTTAATGCAGTTAATTCCTTTATATTTGTTTTTATAACTGATAATTTGATCTATTACCTTCTTTGAGGACTTTTTTTTTATACTCAAATTTTTGGCCATTTTAGACCCTATTAAAATCATAGCTATTAAGCTAAAGGATGCCTACAGGTTGGTTTTGTTTTTGTTTTCTTTTGTCTTAAAGAATAAGGTAGTATCTACTGTTACTATGACATTTGAGGTGCCCAGGTACTCTCACTTGTTGACCTCACCTTCTCCCCACTCTACATTTTGTAAGATACTTTCTAAAGTACTATTTTATTTTTAATTGACAAATTATAATTATATATATTTACAGGGTAAAATGTTATGTGTCAATGCATGTATATGTTGCAGAATAATCAACGTATAGCTAACTAACATACTCATCAACTTAAATATTTACCATTTTGTTTTGTTGAAAAATTTAAAATCCTCTTTTAGCTATTTGGAAGTATTTGGAACATTATTATTAACTGTAGTCTCCATTCTGTGCAATAGATCACCAGAATGTATTCCTCCTGTGTACCTGAAACTTTGTACCGTTTGACCAAAGTCTCTCTTTTCCATGTCTATCTCACCTCCCTGCTGCCCACCACCCATCACCAGACCTCCTGCCTTTGGTAGCAATCATCCTACCCTGTACTTCTAGTTCTCCTTTTTTTAGGTTTCATATAAGTGAGCTCATACAGTATCTGTCTTTCTATAACGCCTGGCTTATTTTCATCAGCATAACGTCCTCTAGGTTCATCCATGCTGTCTTAAATGACAAAATGTCCTACTTTTTAAGGGCTAAATAGTATCCTAATGTGTATATATTCCACATTTAAAGAATCTATTCCTCCATTGATGGGCACTTCAGCTTTTTTTTTATATATTTGCTTATTGTGAATACTGCTGCAATGAACACGAGACTGCAGACATCTCTTCAACATACCGATTTCAGTTTCTTTGGATATCTACCCAGAAGTGGGATTGCTGGACTGCACGGTAATTCTATTTCTGTTTTTTTGTGGAAACTTCATAATGTTTTCCAAAATGGCTGTACTAATTTATAATACCACCAACAGTGTATAATTGTTCCCCTTTTTTCCACATTCTCACCAATACTTACCTTTCATCTTTTTAATAATAACCAATCTAACGCAACGGGATGGTATCGCATTGTGGTTTAGATTTGCATTTCTCTAATGACTAGATAAGTTGAGTCTTTTTCAAATATCGGTTGGCAATTTGTATGTCTTCTTTTGAAAAATGTCTATTCAGGTCATTTGCCCATATTTTAATTAAGGTTATTTGTTTTCTGATTATTAAGTAGTTTGAGTTCCTTGTATGTTTTGAACATTAGCCCCTTATCTAATAAATGACATGCAAGTATTTTCTCCCAATAAATGGATTGTTTCTTCATTTTGTTCATTGTTTCCTTTGCTGGGCAGAAGCTTTTGTTTGATGCAATCCCATTTGTCTATTTTTGCTTTTGTTACCTGGGCTTGTGGGGTCATATACAAGAAATCACTGCCCAGATCAACATCATGGAGTCTTTTTCTTATGTTTTCCTCTGGTAGTTTTAGAATTTTATGTCTTATGTTAAAGTCTTTAATCCACATTAAGTTGATTCTTATATAAAAGATGAATTAAGGGTTCATTTTTATTCTTCTGCATGCAAATATCCAGTTTCTCCAGTACCATGTATTTAAAAAGCTGTCCTTTCTGTATTGTGTGTTCTCAGCACCTATGTCAAAAACCAATCAGTTATAGAAGAAATATTCCTCAACACAATAAAGACCATATATGACTATCCCACAGCAAACATCATACAGTACAGTACAAACTGAAAGCTTTTTTTCTAAGATCAGAAAAAGAACAACTATCCCCTCTCACCACTTCGGTTCAACATATACTGGAAGCCCTAGTCAGAACAATTACCAACTCTACATTTTTATTTTCATTATATTATGTCAAACTGAGTTGTTTCCATCAGTGTAGTATTTTTTATATTGTTATATTCTTCTCAAGCATTTCTTTGGTTTCTATGAATTATAATTTTGAATAGGAGACCCTTCTGTTGGAGAACTTGGAATCTAAACCTGTCTCTAAAACTGCAATTCTTGAAAAAAAAGGTGATTAAATTTATAATATAAATGCTGTCAATCATGCCGTTAAACATCTAGGAAACTGGATCAATTTCTTAAATGTTATTACATTATCTTTGAATGTGATAAAGTGATTCAAATTGTATGTAGAATTATATGTACATTTTATGTTACTTTTTAAGAAGAAAAAAGTCAGAAGTCAGCTATTTCCTAAAGAATAATGTTATCCAGAAATTCAGGCCAAACATCTGTTATACAGCAAAATGAAGGCAAGGAACAGGAAACTGGTGTACATGGGCTTAACTCATTCTGATGTGCACTCAACTCAAGACACTTTGCAAACCTACCGCTGTCACACTGCTGCAGCTAGAACGAACACCTACACTGCTGAAAGAAGCCTGACCTCAAGACGGTGGGTCTAACCACACGTTAAATAACACACACTGTAGGAAAAGAGAGTGGGAATTTCAAAAACAAAAACAAATACCGAAAGAAAAACCCCAGAAAGGTAATGCTATTTAAAGACAACTGTTGAAAATGAGCATCTCCTCTTCTTACTTAGGTTAATGGCTTCACCGAATCCTGATGCCTTTGCATGTCGTTATAACTGGATGCTCTAGTGTGCTGAGATCAGCACCTGTATACTCATAGTATTGAAATGTGCAGATGTATCCTAATTTGTGGAATAAATCTAACGTAGTAGGCTGTTTCATGTTGAATTCATAACACACACACACACACACACACACTGTTTAAAAAACTAAGCTGTGATAGATGGCTTTCTAAAATGTAACTAATGTGCATTACACATTTCTACCTTACTTATTCCTATCTTATTACTTACACGTTGCTACCTTATTTTCCATGATTTTTGGCTTGCAGATGGTGATTGGCTTCCTAGAACATTTTTCCTTATTTCCTGTGTAGAGAAGCAATCCAACCGCATCGTGATCTTTTGTCCTCCTCCTCTGTTGGGATAGAGGGGAGGAAAAGAGGTGGTTTCAGACTTTTCAGGAAAAAAAAAATATAAATTTTATGTTTGCCAACAGAGCTAATATACTAAATGTATTCATGTCTTTGAATAAAATAAATTACTAAGTCTATATCATTAATAAAGACACATGAAACCTTTCACATTATGTCAAATTATTAGAATTAAGAAGCTTGAGAGAGGGAGAGCAAGCCAATAAAGCCTGAATACGCTAAGTGATCATTAAAGCTGGGTGTGATAATTGAAATTTGCTTTGCAGTAATTTCATTAAAAATTCATAACTATTCTAGCCTTTCTCTGTCTGAGGTGGTGAGGAGTTAAATGATGTTGGTGTAGGGGCTTAGGATGTGTACACGTTGTTGACAACAGCTGAAAACAGGAGGTGAATGACAGACATGAGTGAAAGGCAAAATATAGATCAGCAAAAAGGCTTTCTTGGGGTCCTGAGCTTTGGTCTTTTCTCTAAATATGTGTCTGTTTCTAAATTAAGTTTTCACATTCTAGAGATTTTTTTTACATTTCTAATCTCATGATGCCTTGTACAGTGTTTTGGCCAATATTGAATTCTTGGCAATTTTCCTGGACAGATAATGTTACAAACTATTTCATCTCTTAGGATGACATTTTCCATCATCCATTAAATTATTTTTCCAAAAAATTACAGGTGGGATGAAAATCACTGGCATTAATGTTTTCTCCTCCAAAAATCTCTCTGAGAAATGTATTACGTGTAAACACTCATTGTAGACCACCAGATACGAAAGGTTCTGGGTCACATTCTTCCAGAAAGGAGCCTGATTTTATCTCATGATCATCACCAATTCATGGATTTGTTTTATGAAGTCTTGGATGTTGAGTCTAAGAAACCAGTTACAGTTTGAATGCTTCAAAGTCTCATGCACGTTCCAGTGTGAAGAGGGGTCTGTCAAATTTTAAATGCATTTTGCTAAATATATTATCCTTTACAAAATAAGTCCTTTGTGTTTTAAGGACAATTTGACCATGTGTTTTTAATCCATTTTAAGTTAGCTTGCTAAAATGTTTATTTATAAGAGCTCTTAGAAGCCCAAAAAGCCTTAAAACATTGATTTGCCGGCCATTTGAAGCTTTTATCTCAAGAAAAGACATCTTCATTTGCTAAGACAAAACAACTAGAGTCTCCCATGAGTAGTTTTCTATAAATCTTAAATTTCAAAATGTTTTGATACATTCTAAAAAGTTAAATATTTATGGTTATTTTCATCTTAAAGCTTTAAAAGCTAGATTTCGGATTTTATAATCATTGCAGTAGATTAGATACAAATCTATTTCAATCATTTAAGGTATGTGTCCTAATGACACTGAGGTATTAAAGAAATAACCTCATAATTATGTATAACGGAAGAGAGAGTTGTACCCATTTACAAATTCCTTAAATGGGATTTGGAATGTCAAAGTCTTGCCTTTGACAGGTTTGTGGTATAAAATAGCAACTCATACCCAAGATAACTCTATTTAGCAAAGACAAAACAATAATTTGTTTGGCTTGGATTTTTATCAATTTGCTTTTGTTTTGATAATATGTAGTGGCAGAATGAGTTTGTATAGCAGTTGATATCTAAGGGACAAACGAAATTTAAAAATAAAGAATTATTAAATTTTGTCACAGATTTTGCAGCTTAAACAAATATCAATATATCATCACACCATCTTAGAAATTTTAAATAAGTTGGAGCAAAAAAAAATTCAGTAATCATAAGCAAGACTTTCACAGGAATTCCTTACATTATTTTTGGGGCCTTTTTTTTTGCCTCTAAAAATTTGGGGGAAAGTGCAGAATCCTATTGGAAAATCATCATTCTAATGGACTGTAATTAAATCAAATTACTCTCTATAGACCATAGATAATGTAATTTACAGGTCAAAACATGTTTTTAAAGGAGTCTGAAATGCACAGTCTGGACCTGGTCAACTCCCACACAGTTGCCCACTTGTTGTTTGAATGGCCCCACCTTTGCTGAAGACTTAGGTACTTGAATTGCACTTTTTCCATCTATTACCCCTACTCAGCTTCACTGACCTCCATGTTTGAGAAAGCATTATTTTTTCCTCCTCTCTAATCACCCATCATAGAATGGGCCTTCTGGCCATGGGTGTCATCTACGCTCAATATACACCACACTCTGAATTAATTTTGTCCATGCAGTTTGTCTAGCAAAGCTGGAGGCAGTTCCTCAGCCAAAAAGGCAGCTCTGTCCGCACATGGCAGTGGCCAGCTGAGGCCACTTGGAGCTTATCAGCTTTTTTGGTTTTTTAGACGAAGTCTTACTCTGTCTCCACGCTGCAAAGCAGTGGCATGACCTCGGCTCACTGCAACCTCTGCCTCCCTGGTTCAAGCAATTCTCCTGGCTCAGCCTCCCAAGTAGCTGGTATTACAGGCACACGCCATCACACCCAGCTAATTTTTGTATTTTTAGTAGAGACGGGTTTCACCATGTTGGCCAGGATGGTCTTGATCTCCTGACCTCGTGATCCGCCCGCCTCAGCCTCCCAAAGTGCTGGAATTAGAGGCGTGAGCCACCGCGCCCAGCCTGAGCTGATCAGCTTTTACAGTGTCCTTACACATTCTGTGTCTATGTCTCCTTCTGTCTCACTGGTGATATTTTCAAACATTCACATGACTGTTCTCTAAGTAAAAAAACTGAGGCCACCTGGCAAGAGAGATCTGCCTGTTCCTGTCCCTTCCTACCACTAATCTGCATCTACACACACTCTTCCCCCCAGTCCGTAGCTTCCTTCCATAGCTTTTCTGCTCGGATAATTCTTCTGTCTAGAAGCCTCCCATCTTCACACCCCACTTTTGACCTGGGTAACCTCTTTGTATCTGTCAGTCAAGCCCCTTTCAGGAAGAGCTGTTCATGACCCTTGTCTTGTGGGCTGCCATGATGTGCTCCACTGAGTGCTTTGATACAAAGCACTCATGCTTTCTGCTAACATTATCCGTACATACAGCTTTCTTTTTGCAAAGGGCATCTCACTCCACTAACTAAAAGAGATCACAAACCCTTAGGCAATGAGGATTACTTCTTTCTCATCTGTGTGTTCCTTCAGTGCCAAGCAAAGACGGTCCCAATGTTAATTTAATTATGCATCCTGTGGTTAGCTTTTTGATGTTTCTCAAGTGAATGAAGCATGGCGTGGTCCTCTTGAGGTGGAGGAAAACTGGAACTTTTTTAGTGCTTCACTTCACCTAGCATCATGCTTGGACTTAGAAACGTATTATTCCATAGTCATTATCATATTTCCAGAGTTCAGAATGCCACCCTCTTCACAGATCTAAAGTTTTTGTTGCCAGCTGCACCTAAATCACCTTTGTCCAGTTAGTTTTGCTGCATGTCTGGCTGCTTAGTCTTAAGGTCTTTGGCTGGTTTCTCTTTTATCTTTTAAATATAGGTCTTCTTCAATATTCTAGGACTCCTATTCTCTCTGGGGTGTTTTCTGGACTATCTGATCTAACCACTTGATCTAATTCTCCGGAGTTATCTCAAATGCACTCCCCTGGCTTCAATTTCTTCCCTGATTGCCTGTCTGCTAAACATCTGTACCAGGATGAACAGAGAACTTCTCATTCTCACCCATGTAAAGCAAAATTTCTGATTTTCCTTGTAAAGTCATGCTACCCTTCCTGGTTTCCTGCCTTTTTTTTTTTTTTTTTTTTTTGAGACAGAGTCTCACTCTCTCGCCCAGGCTGGAGTGCAGTGGCATGATCTTGGCTCATTGCAAGCTACGCCTCCCGGGTACACGCCATTCTCCTGCCTCAGCCTCCCGAGTAGCTGGGACTACAGGCGCCTGCAACCACGCCCGGCTAATTTTTTGTATTTTTAGTAGGGACAGGGTTTCACCATGTTAACCAGGATGGTCTCGATCTCCTGACCTCGGGATCCGCCTGCCTCCGTCTCCCAAAGTTCTGGGATTACAGGCGTGAGCCACCGCGCCCGGCCTCCTGTCTTAATTAACGACATCTGTCCCAAGAAGAACACTTACCCTGCTGCTCTGTGATATTCTACCAAAAAGGCGCTAAATCCTTTAGGTTCTGCCTCTTAGAAGATGCATGTCCACCTATACTCCTGCTATGTTAATTCAGGTTTGGGCATACAGACCCTTCCACTGCCAGCATTCTGCCCTCTTGGTGTTCCAGCAACCTAAAATGGGTTGTGCATGCCCCACGCCCCTAACATGTGCCGGTTCCTTCTTTATGTCTTCGTTCTTTTTTTTTTTTTTTGAGACGGAGTCTCGCTCTGTCACCCAGGCTGGAATGCAGTGGCATGATTTCGGCTCATTGCAACCTCTGCCTCCCTGGTTCAAGCAATTCTCCTGCCTCAGCCTCCTGAGTAGCTGGGATTAGACGCACCCACCACCATGCCCAGCTAATTTTTTTATTTTTAGTAGGGACAGGTTTTCACCATGCTGGCCAGGCTGGTCTCGAATTCCTGACCTCGTGAACCACCCGCCTTGGCCTCCCAAAGTGCTGGGATTACAGGCATGAGCCACCATGCCTGGCCTGTCTTCGTTCTTGATTCCTCTTCTTCCTCAAGCTTAAGCTCTGTCTAATTTTTCTTCACCATTGGCAGAGCAAAGACCACATTCTCCAAAGAGTGTCTGATAGTCTCAACACACACACACACACACACACACACACTCTCTCTCTCTCTGTCTCTCTCTCTCTCCATTACAAGAGCATCTAACTTGTCTTTCAGATTTATCTCACAGTCAACTAAGGTGACTTCCTATATCGCTTTGCTCGGACGTGAAACTTCCAGTGCTAAATTAATCAAGTTTAAGGAAAACCAGGAGGACTGGGCACTCTCTAATTAACTAATTATTTTGTCTAAAAAAAAAAAAAAATTCTAAAATAGTTAACAGATTTTGTTTTCACTGAAGTTGCCATTATTGGATATTGAATTAATGTCATAAATTTGAGTGATTATTTTAATCTACTGCTAGTATCTTCTAAATAAAACTGTGCCATTTGTGGCATTTAATGTTATTTTAATGTTTTATAATAGCCTCACAAATAGTTTTCAAAATATTTAATATGCATTGAGAAGACTGTATTTGGTTTTCCATGCTTTGATTCCATTTTGCTTGTATTTAGTGACTCCATGGCCATTTCAAAATGGTGTTGCTTCTCCTGGTGAAGACAGCATGAAAATCTATTTGTTCTTACATAATCTATAGTTTATCAAGATGTGTTCAAAATGTGTTGGAGCCTAAATAAATAATTTCTGTAGAAGTAGTTTAATTTTGTGAAAACATTTCAAATAGTGTAAAAAAAATAAACAAGCACACACAATACTGTTTGTAACTATGTGATGTTTTCATTGTAAGATCAGCCCAAATTTACCTTTCCTCAAGAAGGGAGGGAGAAAAAACTGCAGAGGACAAGCTGTGGTCCCAGGCAGTGAAGGAGACGGGGCACAGGAGGCTGTGGATTTGTTCTGGAGACCTTGGGATCTGAGTTCCTTAATGCCTCTAAGTCTGTTTCCTTATGTAAAAATGTGAATAATAAGGTTTTTCCTATGAAAGGGAACCGTGCATATTCAGGTTAATGATCATGCAGTGTTCCTATTGGAACTCCTGCCCTATGAGAGAGGTGAGTGAATGGTGCTCCTTATTAAGTGTTCTCACCGTCTATCCTCTGATTTACTAGGACCTGGTGGGTGTAAAGGGCTTAGAAAAGGTTATTTTAATATCACAATTAAAAAAGTATACATTTGAATTGCTTTTGAATTTGGACACACGTAACTTGTAGCTGAAATCTTTTTTTTTTTTTTTTTTTTTTTGAGACGGAGTCTCGCTCTGTCGCCCAGGCTGGAGTGCAGTGGCGCAATCTCGGCTCACTGCAAGCTCCGCCTCCCGGGTTCACGCCATTCTCCTGCCTCAGCCTCTCCGAGTAGCTGGGACTACAGGCGCCTACAACCACGCCCGGCTAATTGTTTTTTGTATTTTTAGTAGAGACGGGGTTTAATTTTATATGCATTGAGAATACCATGACTGTATTTTGCCAAGTTTACAAGAGTTATGGAGTCATTTTCAAATTGTTTATCTCTCTTTTAGTTTTTTATTCATGCTATTGATGCACATGAATTTTACAAAAAAAAAAAAACTGGTTTGGGTAATACTTAGTTAACATCTTAAAACTCCAACAATTCTCCCTATAATAGTAAATACACAGTGTGCCTTATAAACAAGTTGAAAATTATTATGGTTCATTTTAGAAATAGGAATTTACAGACTGGCTGGGTTCAAATATTGACATAATGTGATCCTTTGCCCATATTACCTGATTGAATGGAAGCTGAAGCAGATCCCAGGAGCTTCATGTAAGAAGAAGCCACAAGCCTCAAAAGAAGGATTCAGGCATTTTCTTTTGGGTTCTTGGTCACGACGTCTTTGCCTAAGCCAATGTCTAGAAGGGTTTTTCCGATGTTACCTTCCAGGATTTTTATGGTTTCAGGTCTCAGATTTAAGTCTTGGATCCATCTTGAGTTGGTTTTTCATAAGCTGAGAACTGAGGATCCAGTTTCATCCTCCTACACGTGGCTTGCCAATTATCCCAGCACCATTTGTTGAATAGGGCATCCTTTTCCCACTTTATTTATTTATTTATTCCTGTGTTGAAGCTCAGTTGGCTGTTAGTATTCAGCTTTGTTTTTGGGTTCTCTATTCTGCTCCATTGGTCTATGTGCCTATTTGTATGCCAATTCCATACTGTTTTGTTGATTATAGCCTTGTAAAATTGTTAGAAGTCTAGTAATGTGATGACTCCAGATTTGTTCTTGTCTTACTCCATGACTATTTTGCATGTGTGATTTAATTTTTACATACATCTTTATAATTTAATTAAATTTCTTTAGATGATGAGATGAATATCTAGTTTATTTTAAAAAAATGTATTTTCCATATCTCACTCAAGTGAAAGGGCCATCACTGCTCGTTGAAAGTTAGAACTACAGCTGGGCGTGGTGGCTCACCCTTGTAATCCCAGCACTTTGGGAGGCCGAGGCGGGCGGATCACGAGGTCAGGAGATCAAGACCACGGTGAAACCCTGTCTCTACTAAAAATACAAAAAATTAGCCGGGCGTGGTGGCAGGTGCCTGTAGTCCCAGCTACTCGGAGAGGCTGAGGCAGGAGAATGGCGTGAACCCGGGAGGCGGAGCTTGCAGTGAGCCGAGATCGCACCACTGCACTCCAGCCTGGGCGACAGAGCGAGACTCTGTCTCAAAAAAAAAAAAAAAAAAAAAGAAAGTTAGAACTACTTCTGTGTTAAGATTCATGCTCTGATTAGCTAATACTAAAATGGGTTTTAGAAGTTTATTTGTTGTTTACCTCAGTCATCATTTAAAAATCAACATGTTAGGTTGCTTCCTTAGGATTTATGAAGGTTAGTATTGAGTGTCAACTTGATGGGATTGAAGGGTGCAAAGTATTGTTCCTGGGTGTGTCTGTGAGGGTGTTGCTAAGGAAATTAACATTTGAGTCAGTGGACTGGGGAAGCCAGATCCACCCTCAATCTGGGTGGGTATCATCTGATCAGCTGCCGAGGTGGCTAGAATACAGCAGGCAGAAGAAGGTGGAATGATCAGATTTGCTGAGTCTCCTGGCCCACATCTTTCTCCTGTGCTAAATGTTTCCTGCCCTCGAACATCAGACTCCAAGTTCTTCGGCTTTTGGACTCTTGGACTTACACCAGTGGTTTGCCAGGGGCTCTCAGGCCTTCAGCCACAGACCGAAGGCTGCACTTTTGAGGTTTTGCGACTTGGACTGGCTTCCTTCTTCCTCACCTTGCAGACGGCCTATGTGGCACTTCACATTGTGAACGTGTAAGTTAATACTCCTTAATAAACTCCCTTCCACATATATCCTATTAGTTCTGTCACTCTAGAGAACCATGACTAACACAGGATTTCAATGTATTTATCACCAAATTACTCCTCAATTAAAATCCATGAGCTATGACTTGGATCAAGAACATTGCTCCCACTGACCCCCCTAAGCCTGTTCCCTGTAATCCAGAAACATGCAGTAACATGTGGTCACTCAACAAAATGTACCTTCTCAGCACAGCAGTCCCATCAATAAGGCAATGGCATGAATCAATGGGAAAGACTTTGAAGAACTCTTAATTAAAGAAGCAACTGTTGATAAAAATTTCATTTCCAATGCCAGAACACCAGACATGCCGGTGGATAGGGTAAGCAGTGCCCCAAATCCCAACCCACTCATCAGGAACTGTGTTTCTCCAACTGCCTCCTGTTTCTTCTCAAACAGATACGGAGCCTTTCAGTGATCAGGTGAGCTCGAAACGCAATCCTGCAACTGCAGCGCCTTCCATAAACTTCGAATCATTTTCCCCATTTCTTACCTGTTAAAATGTTGGTCAATGACTAAAATTCTCCCTTCTTTTTTACACTATAACATTCTTCTACCCTTTCTAATCTATCAAAATAGCCAGATAGTAAATTAGATCTACAATAGAATTCAAAAACAATAACATTATTTTTCTTGTCATTATATGATAATGTTTCTACTGCATGAGCCAAACAAATATTGCATTAAGAAGACACTTTATAAACCTTTGCTCTTCATACAAAAGCCTGCTTCAAGCTGTGTCCACAAATATCAAGGGAGAGTAATTCACCCATCTTACAGAAAAGAACATTTATAATTTGTCAGGATAAAAAATCTTGAGAAGGGATGAGGAGTGGGACAGAAGGTGAAGGGGAGGGACTGGACACATGGAAGGGCAGATGGAAGAAGGGAAGGGGAAGAGGTGATGGATCCCGAAAGCCCTCTCTCTTCCTTGGCAGGACTTCTCAAGCATCAGGAGTCAATAGCCAGATTCCCCCAGTGGCTGGCTCTCAGACACAGTTTAAAGAGACATCAATCTGTGATGTCCGCAGTGTTCAGCAGAGAGCTAATGGACTTTCAAAGATCAATATTCAAATGTGCTTGCTGTCATGTCTGAACCCCTGCTCCTCTCTGGCAACTTGTCCTAGCCAGGAGGAGCCTCTGATGTTAACTAGCCCATTTCTAACCACCACTCAGAGATGCTCAGATGCTAAGGTGCTAGGAGTATTTCTCTTTTCCTTGGTTCTTTTATTGCGGAGAAAGATGCTCTGTCCTAGGACACTCAAGAGGACTCCACAGTGCAGTTCGGCCGGTCACCCTGACATCTATCTTATTTCCATGTCAGGTTTTAATGAAGTCACAAGCATCCCCATCCCAGTGCCCCTGTCACCTGAAGCTGCACAGGCATGGGGGCCAGGTGACCGGGTCTGAAGGTAGGCTTTCCAAGCCCATATGAAAGAGAAAACCTGCCACTGTGATTGTCACTAGTATTCATAGGATATGGACAGAAGAATTAGAAACCCTCCAATGAAAGCAAGGATTCAGAAAAAAACTTTTTAGAGTAGTCTGAAACAAAGTCAGAGTCACTTAGAAGATGTCACTGAGAATATGGTCCTGATAATTAATTAAATCTTATTGACCTCATGGGAGAGACGAGCAGTAGACATTTAGGATTAATTTGAGCAATGTTAGTCTGATACCAAATGTGTGTGGCTAAGTACTTTATCACTTGTTCCTCCACCATGCGTAAGTGGCCTTTAAGGTAAAAATATTACAAATGAGTGGTCTATTACCAGGCCCACCGGTAAGGACAGAATGAGTTCGAGAGCCTTCATGAAAGTTATATTTTACCCTCTCTTCTTCCTTGAGAAGTTACGAGAAAATGATTCTGAGGTTAAGAGGAGTCTAGCAATCTTTTATATGTTTTGCTGTTAATTCAAAGATTGGCTAATAAAGCTTATTTTATTTTTTTATAACAAACTGGGAGAGCCAGTGAGGATTTTGACCATGTCTTCCTCACTCTGCATTATGTTATTGGCTTACCTTGCAAAGGAGACATGGAGGGTAAACAACGGCTGATTGCTACTTGCAAATCCATGCATACACCAGGGCACCTCCCCATGTAGGCTTAGGCTTGGAGTGTAGGTTCCATCTGTGTGATGTGCTGAAGGGAGAAAACTATTTTTTTTTTTTTTTTTCTGAGACAGAGTCACTGTTGCCCAGGCTGAAGTGCAGTGGCGTGATCTCGGCTCACTGCAACCTCTGCCTCCTGGGTTCAAGTGATTCACCTGCCTCAGCCTTCCAAGTAGCTGGGACTACAGGCACCCACCAGCACTTCTGGCTAATTTTTGTATTTTCGGTAGTATTGGGGTTTCACCATGTTGGCCAGGCTGGTCTTGAACTGACCTCAAGTGATCCACCCACCTTGGCCTCCCAGAGTGCTGGGATTACAGACGTGAGCCGCCACGCCCAGCTGAGAAAACTCTTTTCCTAAGGAAAAACATACACTTATTTATGTATTTATTTATTTTGAGACGGAGTCTTGCTTTTCGCCCAGGCTAGAGTGCAGTGGCGCGATCTTGGCTCACTGCAACCTCCATCTCCCGAGTTCAAGCAATTCTCCTGCCTCAGCCTCCTGAGTATCTGGGGTTCCAGCCATGCACCACCACACCCTGCTAATTTTTTTGTATTTTTAGTAGAGATGGAGTTTCACCATATCGGCCAGGCTGGTCTCAAACTCCTGACTTTGTGATCCACCCGCCTCAGCCTCCCACAGTGCTGGGATTACAGGTGAACATCCACTTTTTATACACATATCTTGCATGCATTATATACTAAGGGATCTCCTACAGTCTGTGGGGCTCTGCTTCTCTCTATGGAGATTCAGATCAAAGTCACATAGGAAGCTTACCTGCTCCCAACGCAGCGAAGATGTACATGCTGTTATAACATGTTAAACGATATGAAAATGTGTGAAAATTCTGAGTCAAAATCTAAAGTCATTGCCAGCAGTCTTCCCCTTATGAATGCTCCAATGCCCTCTTATCTGAAGTGTATCTGGGAGGGATTGGTTAGATGTTTGAAAATGAGGGTTAGAGATGGTTCGGTCAACTCGAGTCTCCTGATCAGACCATAGCTTTCCATTATGGAAAATCACACTCTCTCTAAAATGACATTTGAATACACTGGTAACAAAGTTCTAATGTGAATATATAAATTTAGATCTCTTAGTCTCAGAAGTGAGGCAGGGTGACAAGTTTAATGAATGTTACGTCTCCATGATACTTCCCTATGCAATATTATGCCAATAAATCATGAAGTTTGAAGGTCACAACATCTCAAAGCTCCCTGTGCAGTTACAGCACCTCTTTCCCCTTAACCTAGCCCATAATAAATGTAGAAGTTAATGAAATACTCTGACTTAGTGGGGACATTCTCAGGACAGGCTGGTGCCGAGCGCATGCCGGGAGTGGATGCCTCTGTTTCTTCCTTATAAGCACTGGAGCCTCCAAGGAGCTGGTATCTGGTCCTCAGACCCACAGGCAGCACCCTGACTGCCCAGGGGAGGGGCGGCAAAGAGCAGGTGGTATTTGGGGTTCAATAGTTTAAAAGGACAATAGATCCCTATTAACACCTGAACTTTATGCCTGGATTTCAGGATTAGAAATGACACTTCATGGATAAACATTGTCAGCTAGAGGAGGCAGCTTTTGATACATTAGGATTATTTCTATGGCTTTCAACACTCAGTATTTGTATGCACTGCAAAAGAGAGAAAATCAGTGGAAGAAATAAACACTCATTGATCTTTAAAACAAATAACCACCGAGGGTTTCAGTACTCGCGGAAGGAACTGGGCTCTACTATTCCTGAGAGATTCAGGCAGACTGATGTGAACAGACATAGGTGGGTGTTTTTCTCAAACCCACAACCGTTGGGAGGCAGCTTGTCTGTTGGTGTGTGGATCAAATAGCCGAGCTCCCTCAACTCAGGGTGTTTCCAGAGTTGAAAGCAACTAACTCTCCCAACAGTGAAACCCAAGCCCTATTTTCATTTCCAGTTGTACCAGGAAAATGGAATGTGGATTTAGGCAAATCATCATATTTCTCAGGGCCCAAGAACCCCACCATTTAAAATGTGAATGATGGTAGTAATCACTATCAGCACGTTCCATAAAGAAAATCTATTTTCTCTTATATGACAACAGTATTAATAGCTATAATGTGTGTGTGTGTGTGTGTGTGTGTGTGTGTGTCTGGTTGTGTGTGAATAAATACATCCACAGCATGTTGAGCTCTTCATAAGAAACATATCATTTAAATGCAAATTGCTACTGCTGTTTTGCAAATAATTTGAGAATGAATAACGGTGGTCACAGGAAAAATATGTATCTCCCTTATGCATTTTGTAACTTGCCATAATTAAGGTGTGCATATAGTTTGTGTTTACATTGGATGATATTTTTCTCATGATTTCTCTTATTAAATATCTACTACAATTTGGAATGGGTTAATTGGATAATAATTTATTTCAGACCACTTGAGTCATATAAGTGCTGCTAAGGAGACTGGCTGCAGGTTCTAGACAAGAATGGGTGTATGGAGTGAGGCAGCAGTGGAGTGTGTGAAGAGCTGGGATTGCATGAGACTTGCAGTTTCTCTCATAGATGGGGCGGGGGCAGGGATCTATCCTGTTAGTGATTACTTTTGCTGGAAGGAGTTATGAGTGTGTTTTCCAAAACCTGGCCCTGATGTTATCCTGCTTGAAATGAGTTATCTATGGTTTTGTCGTCAGTGAAAAGGACATTCAAGTTTGGGGGTCTGTGATTTGTCTCCACTACTGCACAGCAGGAAACCTTATTAGGATTATAGCTGCCACAGTCCAACCATCAATCAATCAATCAACACACAAATAAATACATGCAAGAGTGACTCAGCATCAGATTTATTTATTTAAATCCATATAACTAGCTTGACTGCTCATTCATGGAAGAAATAGATAAATTGAACTCATGTTAAACAGCTGTATTGACAGGATGACTTCACCCATATGATCGTCCATCTGAAAACCTATTTAGGGTGTGATGGAACTGGTTCATGATAGTCACAGCTTTTTGTTTTATAAACAGTTTGATGGACATTGATTGGTCTACTCTGCATTCAGAGATAGGCCATGGTGCAGCCACAGAGCGAAGGCCCTCCTGGTCTTCTGTGCAATAGTACGTATTTTGTACCTTCATCCTTCTGTCCATAAGAAGGTGACATTTGGGGGCAGGGTCCTCAGAAACAGAGACAAGCCCACTATTGGGAGAGTGTCAGCATTTCTGAGGGACCAGAGGAGTATTATTTTATTTTATTTTATTTTATTTTATTTTGTTTTATTTTATTTTATTTTGGAGACCGAGCCTTGGTCTGTCACCCAGGCTGGAGTGCAGTGGCACGATCTCAGCTCGCTGCAACCTCCGCCTGCCGGATTCTATCAATTCTCCTGCCTCAGCCTCCTCAGTCGCTGGGACTGCAGGTGCATGCCACCATGCCCAGCTAATTTTTTGTATTTTAGTAGAGACAGGGTTTCACTGTGTTGCCCAGGCTGGTCTCAAACTCCTGAGCTTAGGCAATCCACCTGCCTCAGCCTCCCAAAATGCTAGGATTCCAGGAACAAGCCACCATGCCCAGCCCAGAGGAGTATTCTTTAAGTGTCACATGCATCCCTCAGAGACACACAGATGCCCTCAGGACATCCCCACCCGGCCTCTCCAGTACCCAGTTACTAGAGTTGGTCTCACGTGCATCCACTGCCCTGGGTGAAGCACTAATGTGCAGCCCCAGCCTGACAACCGCTTCTCTTGGTGGCTGCCAGGCCAACATCCTCCGTCAACCCAGCTCTGTGCTGAAGGTGTGGTCATACACTGTGGACGGCAAATGAAAGTACTGCCTGGCATGAGTGCAATGGTCTGGGCCTTCAGTTTTGGATTCTTTCTTTGTAACTCCTGGTGTGGGGGACTGAAGATTGCCACCCTAATTTCAGGTGCAAAAGCCGACACTGAGGTTACAAGACGTGGTCAAGCTCCCTGAAGCCAGGCTGCACCAGGCACTGGCTCCCACCACGGTTGTTTTAAAGGGCCTGTGCATTCAGTAGGTTTATCATTGTTTTAAAGAAATCTGCAAAAACACTACATCATATTTTTATAGTATGCTAACTCAGATAAAGCATACACTTGCACATAAACATGCCTACCACACACACGTGTACACAAAATCTCCCCAGTAAAACAGCAAATTAGTTGGTAGTCCTTTTTTTGCTGTATTTTGCCTCAGTTTCATTCATGAAAATAAACTAGGAGATTATTTGTGCCTATTGATGTTTAAAAATGTATTTCCATGCTTTGAAAGTTTTCTAAGCCACTGAAAAGAGAGTTTGTGTGCCTTGAATGCTTTTATTATGTAACTACGTGGTGGAATCACATGCTATGAATGAGATCAATGAAGATGTTTTTAATGCCAGTGAATTATCTGCCTATTGGCGAGAAGGGGGCAGAGTGAGAGACATTTCCAGAAAAAATGTCACTCCTGCCCCACTGCGAAGAAAGCTGGTCCTTATTAAAGAAAGTGAGTGGGGCTGGGCTGTGGGATGCCGGGCAGCACTTGATTTGGGTGTACTGGATGCGATGGGAAGTGCAACCTGAGGACAGGGAGGTTTCCAAGTCACTGGGCCTCAAGGACTCACTCCTCAGAGTGCAGCCAGGCATTCCAGGGCCACAAGCCTTTCATGGAGTTAGACGCACCCCTTCCTCACAGTGTCCGAGGAAGCACACAGGTAGGGTTAGGGCTGTGCAGCCAGGCACAGCCAGGTGGTCCGAGTTTTATTTTGTTTCAAATCTTCTAAAAGAACTCTGCTCTTCTTTCCCACCTTTGGGACATTTATGTGGGCTCTGCCTGAAAGCAAAGTGGTGCACCCCCAGGGCTCCTAGGGTAGAAGAGAAGAGGATTCTGTCTTTCAGTCTCTGCTGCTTGACCCCTGGTATATGTTTGCCAGACGCCTACCATGGGCTTCTCTGTCAGGGTGCAGGCGACAGTGGAGAGGACGTGAGCAGAGCCAGGAAGCCGCAGTGCTCCAGTAGGAACTGGACGCTAGGTCTGCTGTTCCTTTCCTCTCATTCTGTCCACCAAGTCAGCAACACCAGGAGGAGAATCTTCTACTCTGAGATATTCTGTTTCTTCTTCCAAGAAATCCCCACAGAGGATGGGGAGGTGTCCAGGCAACGCCGCAGGCAGTGTCTGTGCTTCAGAAGGGAGAGCGGCTTCATGGCCATGCCCTGCCCACTGTCACAGCTGGGCCAGCTGCATCTGCAAGATTATTAAACAAGCGACTGAAGAAATCAAGGGGAAGATGGCGAGAGGCCTCCACCACATCTGCTGGGAAAAAGCGGAACGCGTGGCAATTTGACTTTATTTAGCATTTCATGAGATATTTTCTGTGTATTGTCTTCATGAGTAGCCATTCAGCATTTTTCACCAGTGAAAATCCATTTATGTTTTTTGAATGATTATAAAATGACCAGTGAAGGTTGAAGATATTTAAAACTATCAGCAAAACCTACTCGCCCCCGAAAAGACTATGAATATAAAGATTTAAAGAACACTTTTGCTCCTTTGAATAAACTCTCTCTAAAAAGAGAGAAAAAAAATATCTCCAAATATGTGCCACATCTTCTTATCACAAACTAGTAACATTTTGCCAACTCAAACATCAAACCCAGACTTGCTTCTTTCACAAAAGCCACTAGAACTTCCTCAGGAAATAGTTCTCATAGAAGCCTCATTGTGCAATGAGCTATGGAAAACTCCTCAGTCTTGCAAGCAGAAAGAGTCCTTTAGTTTTGTGAGGACAAGGATGTGGCTGATTGCAGGACAAAAGCAACAGAGAGAAAGAAGCAGGGTAGTAACTGCTCACCTGCAGCCCTCAGCCTGCCTGGACACCTTCCCTCGAGAGCTCATGAACTCCGCCAGCTGCAGGCAAGGATCAGGCTGACCCTGGATGTACACGCCCAGCAATGGCTTATCCACCTATAAAACTCCAGCCAGGTCATGAGTGCCGCCTCGCCTAGAAAACAGCAGAAATCCCCTGCACACGGTCCCAGAAAACAACAGAAATCCGCTGCATGCGCAGTCCCAGAAGTGTGGGTCGAGGGTGGGTTTGTAATGAGCTCTTTGTTTCCTGTGGGTCACCCTGCCAGGTCTGGTCAGGATGGGGTCTTTGACCTTCAGCTCAACCTTGGACCTTCATCCGGCTCCTTGGTGTCCCCTTCCCCAGGGCAGTGCCCAGCTGACCACATGCCCTTGGATGAGGCCCACAGGGTTGTTATGGACCCATTCTATTCTAACCACATCAGCAGCAACTGAGCCTTAGCAATCTCATTTCCAGTTTAGGATAACGGAGAGATCTAAGTTCTTGAGCAGCACGGAATCAGCCAGGGACACTGACCTACACACGTTTAACAGCACACTGCGTGCAGAGGGGGTGTGGACACAGCAACATGCCTTGTCACTCACCTTTCAGGAGGAAACAGCACCTGATGCTCTCCTGGATAGCTTCCTGTGATAAAATGATCTGACATCCCTTCCCCAAAGCTGCCACGCTGTCATGGGCCTCCACATAGAAAAGGCCACCGATAAACTTCAGATTGTCCGAAGTCAATGGTTTTTAAAGAGATGTTAGAAAGAAGCCTTCAGCGCAGATTCCTGGGGAGCTGTGTTTCCGTGTCCCTGACCTCCGTCAGGACCAGAGCGTCTACCTCTGACACACAAGGTGTCATCAAGCGTCTGGTATATCATACTGACAAAAATTCCAGGGATGAAACTCTGGGCAAGATCTGGGTGGAATTTTTTTAGTTTTTATTTTAAGACAGCCAGATGATTCAAAATTATGGCAATCAGACATTGGTGAGGGAGAAAAATGGTGATACGCTGAACGGAAACCACTTAAATGCCACACATCCTGATAATGTAATATCTCCACAACTGTTTCTGTTTAAAGCTAATAAAAGTAAACATAAGACATTCCAGTCCTTTCCTATCAAATTTATTACTTTGAGCGACAAAATGACAAAATGATTAGCAGTTAATAAGGCCTTGGCTTAAAAGATTGACTGACATTGCATTACTCATTTAATTTCCGCTTCTCTGAGCTTTTTTTCCTCTTCCTTCCAGCACGGAGGGAATTAATATTATCACATCAAAGGCTTTCCTTTAAATGGGGAGAAAAATCATTTAAAAGGACACAGCCTGTGATTATTCAAACTAGGTTATTTGCACCTTGTATATATAACAATATCATGGTACAACTTCATTTCACTCAAATTGCTGTCAGTCACTAATAGAAGGAATTTGCTTCCATTTTATCAGCAGCATTGTGCAGCGTCAGACAGGGGAGGGGAGTTCAATGTGGAATCTGATAAGACGCACAGGACCGAAGCGCAAGGCAATGGCCACGTGACCCCAGGCTGCCTTCTAGACTAATGCTCAGTATGTAAATTCTTCTTCTCCCCTCTTATTTCTTTTGCTTCTTTCTAGTCTTTGTTTTTGTTCCATTTAAAAAACAAAATTTTAAAGTGCCGTACACCTAGAGAGATAAGTACCGACCTCCACGGAATCCAGGGCATAATTACACGATGCTGATTGAGTATTTTATTTCCATTCATTCTCAGCATTGGCAGACAAATGATTACACCAAGGGTCATTTAATACCTAAAGAAGTATGTCCTATTCCCATAGAATAGTTGTATCTGTGGGTGAAATTTTGAGTGTCCCAATGCTTGGAGTGAACATTAGCCAATGATCTATCCACATTTAGGGCCTGACAGATTGAATGACTGCCCCCTGGAACGGACTGTGTTAGAGCTTCCATGACAAAGAGTTCACTTGTCAAAGGTTTATTCTTCTTCCTTAAAAAAAGAGAGCGGAGTAGGTTGACCACTAGGCAGAGGGGTGCCATGTGAGCAGGGAAACACCCACTCCGGCATGAAATATGAAACATCAATCACAAAGGTCGGGAGGGCACAGCTTGGTTACCAAGGCTCCAGGTGGATTAAATCACGTGCGTCCCGAGGGAGGACAGGGAGGCAGGCAATAAAATAATATCGGAACAGAGCACCCCATGTCCCAAGGTTTGAAGACAAGCCTTGTTAATTCGAGAAACTGCAGGGTTAAATTAGTCCGTGCCCTGGTGACAAACAACACTACATATTGTGCCAGCGAGATAAATTTCCCTTCGCCTGCTCCGATACACTGGCCACTGACAGGACACTGCTGTGAGTAGTTCATTAAAATGTCCAACTCCTAGGAAATTTTAAAAATTTATAATGCTTCCTATGGATGGCGGGTCAAGTTCAATGGGCACGAAAAAGCAGTAGCTCAAAGAATTATTCACGGATGACTATTTCAACAAGTTAGCATTTTTAACAAAAATTAAGAGAGCTGTATTGTCTTCACAGTTACATTCATAGATTACAAAAATAGACCAAAAGTATTGCCTTCCTGGTTCAGATCTCCATGCTCCACAAGCAGCACCTTGAGAGGATGCCAGTGTTGTGCTGGCATCACACTTCTCATCAGGTTGTATTTAGATAACACCTGAGCATGCATGCAATAGCGTGCGTTGCAACCAGGACGGCAGAGTGTGCCTTCTGCTTGGTCCTAGAGTTTCAAAGTAAAAGTAGATGCAGTTGTGGCTTAGTTACATTTTCAGGTGGTAACAGGATTTTCCTGGTTTCTTCTGACCATCTTGCCTGGGCAGCCTGTGGGAGCCCACCTTTCCTTGATGGATTGACCTTCTTTGCCTGTGTGAAGGCTTTCCCAGGATGGAGATGTGCTAAGCAGTCATGCTCCTGTTAGTGGCACTGCACCTTGCTGGAAGGTTCAACCACAAGGCCTGTGTATTGCTGTGGGGTCTTCTGTTCATTGTGAAACAGTTGTACTTCACAAGCCCTCAGAGTCCCTCTAGCTGGAGAGTTCTGTCAACGCATTTGTAGGAACCGAGGAGTCACTGGGAGGCTGAAGAATGAAGATTCAGACCCCACAACAGTCTCCACCAGAAGACGCTCCTGCTGTTCACTGTAGCCAAGGTAATTACAGTGATGCTTGAAGCTACCACATCTCTATGTCAAAGTCACTTGTTTTTTGAAATATAATGAGACACAATTTTAATAATAATAAGTAAAACTGAACTTAAACTTCATTGAAAACATGATTTTCAAACAGAGTTCTTCAGATAAAATATCTTTTAAAAATATTACTGAATCTCTTGATAAACCATCTGCTTAGCTTTCATTTCTTAAGAATTAAGACATGGGTATTCACACTTGTTTGCTCTAATGTGAATCTTTGATTATCTAAATAACTGGAATAAGCACTGTGATACTGAATCAAGAGCTGACTTGAGATGAGAGTTCACACCTGATGGTCGATGGAACCATCGGAGCCGAGTCTCTGGGAGCCCTCAGAGAGAAAGGGGGGGCTTGTCTACTCCACTCAGCCACCATCAGGCACTGACTGGTACAGTGACATAGTGCTGCTCTAGGTTGCACTGGTGGTGTAGAAGAAGTGTGGACGGAAGCCTGTCCTCCCCAAGGACTCACAGCAACCAGGAAGGGGCACTGACGGACCCTCGATGTTCCCTAACACTGTTACCCCTGAAAATAAGAATCATCCTTAGGTTGAGAACTACCATTGCCAAAATTTAATGAGAGTGATTTCAAAATTGAAGATTTATCTGGCTATGAAAATGTTTAAAATGACATGAGACATATGTTTCACTTAGGCCAGGCACAGTGGCTCACTCCTATAATCCCAGCATTTTGGGAGGCTGAGGCAGTTGGATCACCTGAGGTTAGGAGTTCGAGACGATCCTGGCCAACATGGTGAAATCCTGTCTCTACCAAAAGTACAAAAAATTAGCCGGGGGTGGTGGTATTTGCCTGTAATCCCAGATACTAGGGAGGCTGAGGCAGGAGAATCGCTTGAGTCCAGGAGGCAGAAGTTGCAGTGAGCTGAGATCATGCCATTGCACTCCAGCCTGGGCAACAGAGCCAGACTTCCTCTCAAAAACAAAGAGAGAGACGTATGTTTCATTTGTTTTTGTTTATTATATGGGGAAGCTTCTTAATGATCCAGTGTAGGTACTGAAAGGAAAACTTATCTCAAAATGACAATACCATTTCACAACTGCTCTGATGCCAAGGTGGGGTCAATCCTGAAGTCAGGAATTTCTCTGATGGTGGTTGTATCATCTTGGGTGTTCTCTCTGGAGCAGAAAGTTACCTCTAAACTGCTAAATTCAACAATAATGATGACGCTTCTCACTTATAGTATGCTTTAACGCACATTTTCTTCATCAAGACTGCCTTCCTTTTACTAAGTCATATTTGGCAACTTTTTAAAGGATATGTGGGAAAAGGCTTTTTTCCAGAGAAACAAGAAACTCATTTAAAAAATTGGAGATATCTGAGGTACATCTCATAATAGCCTTTAAAGAAGTAAGCACTATGAACACCTCAGTGTTTATGGTTTGTCCTGTGAGATTAAAAATTGCATTTGTCTAGGATTCCTGGGCCCAGGATTGATTTGGGAGACGCTTGGGGATGCAGGGTTCTGGAAAGGGCGGGGGAGCTCGATTCTGGAGCATCCAGGTGTTGTCTTGGAAGTCCAAGCACCGGAGGGGCTCCAGGTGGAAGGGCTGAGCGACAACGTGCACACCTCCGTGAACCTGGATGGAATGGGAAGCCTGGAGCTCACTCTCTGAAGCTGGGAAACATGAATGGACTTGGAGACTCTGACAGCGCAGATCCACTGAAACCACGGTGCCCAACAGGTGGGGCTGAGATGAAGTGTCCATGAAAGGAGCCAGGAGCATGGCAGGTGCTCACCCAGGACAGGCAGGGGCAGAAGCACAGAGGCAGCCTCCAAGGCTCTTTGGTGATTTGTTCTGTGTTCAGATGGGAGCTACTTGAGCACCTTGGATTGCTGGTGGAAATGATCTAGCAACTGTGGCCAGGAGAGCGATGCTATGGATGGGGAGGGGACGCCAGAAAGGGAGTAAGTGCAAGTGACACTTGAGATTGATTCCCAGGGCGGCAACCTACTTAGGCATGTGAGGGCCTGTCTCACCGCACTCCACCATGCTCAGGTGGACAAATGTCACCACAGAGCAGAGCAGTGGGTTCTATTAAGATCGTGGTTGCCAAAGGAGGACCACGAAGAAAGAGAGAGTTGCAAGAGCGTGCTTTGGTCACTGTGCCTTAGACTCCACATTGTAAAGTATGAAAATGAGGGGAGGAAGAGGCTGATGGAGAGAGGGTACTAGGTCCAAACAGTGGCCATCTTCAAAGCAGTCAACTCAACCATGGCGCAACTAGTGGACTCTGCTGGAGGACAAAACATTGTGGTCAGAGAGTGGAGGCTGGAAAGTCTGATGGGAGAGGTTGTCATGAAATAACACACTACCAAAGGTGACAAATACTGCACTGCTAATCCGTTGTTTACTGTGTAAAATATTGCTGAAATGAATCATCGTTGCAGCAGGCATGTTGAATCTCTTCCAAAAAATAGGTGGCAGCAAATTAAAAAAACAAACAAACAAAAAAGACTTATAAAGATGGTAAATGATGAGGGAGAGAATTAATACTTCAGTAACATCTCAACTTTCCAGACATTTCAAAGTTTCTACAAAGTCACACCTAGTGACCATAAATATAACCATCAGTTTACTACTTTTAGTCATGAGAGTCATGAGAGTGGGGGCTCTAGACACTAGACAACGGTGGCTGAGTGGGTGAAAAAATACCTAAAGAAATGCTTTGTGTCCATTTTAATGTACCTTATATTGTAGGGGTCACCAGAAATTTTGCTGAAAACCATGGAGGGTTATGGTGGCATGGATCTATGTATTGGTAGTCAATGCAAAACTGTGGGTCAAGAATCTTTCACACTACAGTGAATTCCACCGGCTCTGCCTCCCCTTCTTCCATTAGCTAATTTGTTCTTGCCTGTCTTCCCACGAATGCAAATCAGTCTCCTGAGCCACGAAGATCAGGCTGCTTTCTCCTGCAGCCCCGAGTTTTCCCACTGGACCCACCGGGCATTTCTCGGTCTTTTAAGATGTCATTTGCGGTCCCTAGGTGTCCAATCTGTTAAATGAATTAGCCGTCTATTGTTCTGACTTTGAGCTGCATGACCTGCCCGTCCCGGGCTTGGCATTTTCTACCACGGGGCCCCATCTATTACTGCAACACAGCCCGGGTCCTCATGCTGTAAATCATCCTAGGGAGACGTTTTGCCCTTTCTCCCTTCCCCGGTGCTGGTGGCCCCCACCACTTTGCTTCCCATGCATTTATGTCAGCTCATTACAGCCTTCTGAGAGCGCCATGGAGTACAGCTGGGGGAAGGGTCCATGCAGGCTTGTTTAGGGGTCCACGTTGTGTTAGGGCTTTAATTGAATTAACCATCCGTTTCCTGTTCTCCAAGTCTATCATACACACGGAAACAGTTTTAAGCCCTAAATACCAAATATTTTAAATAAAAGTTAGAAGCTCATCAGGGCCTAATGATGACATCTCAAATTAGTCAGGAATACATGTATCCTCATTATACATGAGTGAGGTAGGCAAAAGTTAAAGAAGACAAAGAAAAACAGGATGGAAGTGCTGAGATTCCCGAGTTCTGCTGCCTGACCATCCTGTGCACGGCACTGACCCCCAGCTCCATTCCCTTCCAAGACTCTACGCAGTTGCTCCGATTCCTGGTATTTCATATTTAACCTCCTTGTGCCTATAGAGAATCATATTTCTAACCTCCTCCCGTAGGCGTAGGCTGAGAGATCCTAAAGTAAGAGCCCTTTTTGAGGGCTCGTTCTGTGCCAATCACTGCTCCAGGAACTTACGCTGTCAATTGCTCAATGCTCATAACAGCCCTATGTGCCAGGTGATGTCATTATGCACATTGTGCAGATGACAAAACTGAGGCTTCCCTGAACCACTTAACTGAGCCACAGTTTACATGCATCTGCTTCTGGTAAAAACGTCAGAATGGGTCACTCACTGAGATGACAGCAGCTCTGCTCATTCTGGCCACCATTCCAGAAGGTGGGTTTGGTGCTTCCGTATCATTGACCTCTGCCTTACCTGGTACTTGATTTAGTCACCGAACACTTTGATTTTAATTTAGTGCTTCAAATTTCATTTCGTAGTGATTCATCCCATTATTTATTAATTGCCAACCATGTGTCAGTTGGGACACAGAACGAAAATAAAACATGTCACCAATGCATGATTACCACCCGATCAATAATGGAATAGGGTCTGATGCAATGTAATGTGCTTTCGGCAGGACAGCTTCTGTGCTGGAGCCCACGTGGGGACGATGCGGCACTAGCATGGCTGAAGAACCCTTGCCCGGAGCAGCCGGTGGAAGGATGATTCTGGAATGGGGCCGTGCATGTACAGAGAGAGACAATATGGTAAAGTTGGTGAAACAAGGCCATTTGCCACAGCTGAGCTCTGGATGCAGAACTGAGGAGCACAATGCTTCTGTAATCTTTGAGAAAACACATGGCGTCGTGAGGTCAAAGAGCTGAAACGCCCAGCGCCTAGGTCAGTCAGCTCTCACTGCACTGCAGTCAGGAGTGCTCTGTGGCTGCTGCTCACAGAGCAAGGGATGCAGAATGGGCCTGTTTGCTGTGACGAGGAGTGAGGGCTTCATGCTGGCAGTGATGGGGTCACTAGAGCTGTCCTAATGGGGCTTGGCATGATTAGATTTGCTTCTAGAAAGATTTCTCTGGGAGCTCTGTGGAGAAGCACAGCTCTGTAGTGGAGCATAGCTAAGGTGGAGGCAAGACACAAACATGCACATAAGTACACACCACAGGCATGCACATGGATACACGTATGGGCACACATGTATGTGTACACCCACCCACAAGTGTGCACTGCCACAAGCCATACATGTGCACACATGAGCTCACATGCATGCCCCACACATGTGTGTACTTACATGCACAAACTCTTGTCCACAGACCATGCACAGGCACACAAGGTCTTCCATGCACACACATTACACATGTGTACACACATGATCACATGCACAAACCCCTGCACACATACTGCACATGCATACATAGGTTTCTATGCACACACATTTCACATGTGTACACACATGATCACATGCACAAACCCTTCCACACACACTGCACATGCACACATGGGCTTCCATGCACACACATTACACATGTGTACACACATGATCACATGCACAAACCCTTCCACCCACTGCACATGCACATGAGCTCATGCACATGAGCTTCTGTGCACACACATTACACATGGGTACACACATGAACACATGCACAGACCCCTGCACACATGCACCTGCACACATACCATGCTCATGCATGCACGGGCTCACATGCTCACACACACCACTGGGCATAATAATGCATGATGAAAATCAGAACGACCACATAGTTGCTCTGATTTTCAAGTCAAGGAATTTCAAAATTTCTTCACCTACAGGAGTCCAAGAGAAGGCGTTTTTAGAAATAAAGGGAATGAGAAGAAAAGGGGCAGGTACCTCCTCCCCATGGGCCCTCTCCCTGGGGTTTCATGTTTTGCTCCATGCATGAGGAGCATGCTCATTTTTGTTGCTGATTCGCCAAACCAAGAAACATCAGTCTGTGCTTCAAAACACTGCAATTGGTTTCTTTTTTGTCCACATGAAATTACCATCCAGCTTAAGATATTCAGAGTATATAAGCCCTAAAGTAATTTCTTTTTTTTGCAAAAGTAATAAACTCCTATAAGTCGAAAGAAGGGATGCCATCTTAAACTCACTCCTGGAATTGCTTGTGTAATGCTGTGGTTCCATAATTGTACCTTGTTTTAAATTCATATGTATTCATTTCATAAAAATAGTCTATATTTTATACTGATAAATTTATCAATAGAAAAAAGATTCCACAGAAAGATATAAAAAATTACCTGCCAAAATAATGATTTATGCTGGTTTTGAAGCTTCCTCTCTATTATTCATGTGCACAAGACTTTTTTTTTTTTCATTTTGACACTTACTTCACATTATAAAAATGTGTTCCTCTAAACCAATGTCTTCATTTGAATAGCAGGTAGGGAGGAATGGGCCCGAGTGACAGCTTCTGTGTCCGAAAGTCTCTGTTTGTGCGGAGCCCCTGCGGGTCGCTGTTTGCCAACAGGGATGGACCCAGGGTTGGGTGGGCGTGTCCACCATGAAGTGAGAGGACAGGTCCCACAGAATCTCAGAGCCTTGTGGGGAGAAGGCAGGAAGCGAATGCCTTTACCAGTGGCTGATTAGAAAAAGGGTTGGGTTTTGGTGACATTTACTTGAAAGGTCAAAGGCAACATGTTGCCAGTAACGTTACAGATTAGAAGAATAAATAATCTGTGCATTGGAAAGCAAGCTGGGAATGGCGTTGCAAGCCCGGTCAAACTTTGAGGAGGTCACCTTCACTCCTTCTGTTTCCCTACAAGAAGTTTCCAGCAGCAGCTCTAAGTCCAAAGGGTCAGAAAACTGCACAGAGCATTGAGAATGCTGCCTTGGGTGAGGAGGGGGTAAGACACTCAGATAAAGGTCAGGTCGGTCACTCTTGGAGCAGGAGAGGGATGGGGAGGAGAGAGGGAAGAGGTGGGAATCACTAGTGAGAAAATGAGCCTGAATCTTGAGTCCAGGTGGCACCTTTCCCCTCTCCAGGGGGACAGGCTCATGTTCAAAGAGCTGCTTGGGTTTCTGGGGACCAGCTACTCCCTCCATTTGACCTTAGATGGTATGGTCTTACCAAAGCTCCATCAAGGCTGCAGCTCCTCTTCAGGCACCCAATCTCTGATGGAATCTCCAACACTGACGTGCATGTGTTGGTCTGTGTAGCAGGGACATATGGCAATCCATGGGCTCAAGTCCATGACAGAAATTGAACTTTCTCCAGAAGTTTGTAGTCCCTCTAATATCTATCTTGAATCTTCTTCTCCCTCGAGTGGCAGAAACTTAAAACTGCATCAGATGGCACCAATCCCTCTTTCCGTCTGTTTTGGGTGTTTACATAGACCAAAAGGTTGGGGTGAAATAGTCTTGTCCTCCGTCTCTCGGCCTAGGATGATGTCATGGCAAGGAGACCTGGCTCCATGAAGAGTGGTGTCGTCCCACTGGCCACCTCTTCAGGAGACTCTCTGTGGCCTGGTGTTAGAGGTGATGTGCCTTGCAGCCCAAGTCTACAGAAGTCTCCATTCCTCCACCACGAAGGGCTATCATGGAAACACCTGCATCCTGTTTAGAGCACCGTGATGCCTCCCACCCTTCAGGATAGAGTCTCTCTCCGTGTTTTAGCAATTGTCCTCTCGACACACATCCCAAGTCCATCCTCCCTGACTGTGTTCTGATCTGCCCACATCTAATTTCAATGGTGATGTCTTGAATGAATATGAATCCAAATCCACCTTACTTAAAGCCCCGAGAACAAAGGGAAAATGCTATGTGAATGTCTGTGTCCAAATGCAGCCATCAGATGTGTCGCTGGGTTTTGCTGGTTTGTTTGTCTGTTTGCACAAACACCTCTCGGCTCTCTCACGCTGAGCACGCTGAGCACAGTCCCCGCCCCCACCTTTCTCCTTGCTCCCTCCAACTCAGTGTTCACATCCTAAAGTCTTTTATCTTTGCAGCATTGTCCACGGACTGCTTGGATTTCTTGTTGGCAATACGTGAGCATTGTAATGAAACAATTTTTGTTCAACAGTTTAATGTCTCTATCCCACCTATGATCTGACCTGCAAGATTGCTGGGGCCTTGCAGTCTTGCTCACGATCCCATTTCCAGGGGCACACACATGCTCTGCACATGACTGGTAAATGGCAAATATTCAGTGAAATAAAAATATAGGAACAGTTAGCTCGCTCCACTTGTAAATTTTCATTTAGTGCTGTTCATTCGTCTCCACTCTGTGTTTCCAGATTGGCCTTTAGAGCCCAAATTACATTTGATCTGTAAATCCCCAAACTCCAGGCACAAGCTAGAGGAACAGAGTTTCCCATATTCCCCTAAGTCATTGATGCAAGTTTGCAAATCTCCCCAGGGTGACATCACTTGACACCTGACACCTTAGATAGAGTTATCCCTCCAGGGAAGGGTGGTGGCCGGCCTATTCTGGGACCCGCAGGCTGTTTTTAAATAAAGTCCTCGGGATGCTGTTGTTCTTGCATGTTTTGACCAGAGATGCAAGGTCATGGTGAGAGACGGAAAGATTATTAGAGAATACTAATGACCAACATAGTTGTATGAATTCACAAATCACGATGAAACACCCGATGTCTCTAGAATTATGGTTAACAACAGTAGAACTTACTGAATTTTGGAGATTTTAATCAACACGCAGAAATTGCATATTAGATGTAGGACCAAACACTCCCCTCTTTACACACTCATGGAAAACTTTTAATTCTTTTTTTTCACTCTATGAACAAAATGGCCATTTGCTTCAAATGCTTTCCCACATCCCCTCTGGCCATGAACTTGCACTGCAGCACACACCTGAGAGCCTGGATATTTTCCCATCCTTGTCAATCTTGATGGACTAATGTATATCGGCCTATTGGAAATCCCAGGGTAGCTGGGTTCTGTGTTAGGGGTTTGCAATAATTAAATGTTTAAATTTTGTGTCAACCTGGTGGGGCTATAGTAAAGTTATTTAATCAAACACTAGCATATATGTAGTCAGAAGGTATTTTGAAGACTGGTTAACATCTACAATCAATGGACTTTAAGGAAAGGAGGTTACTCTTATTATGTGGGTGGGCCTTACCCAATCAGTTGAAGGCCTTAAAGGAGAATTGATTTTCCCTGGAAAGGAAGGAATTTTTCTTCAAGGCTGTAATATAGAAACCCTACCTGAGTTTCCACCTTGCTGACCTGCCCTACAGATTTTAGACTTGCCAGGTCCTACAAATTGTATGAGCCAATTTTTTTTAAGTCTCTCTCTCTGTCTCTCTGCCTTAAGAAAGAGAAAAAAGATGTATATTTATATCCATACCTATGTATACATACAAGCATTTCCTAGAGGTTTTATTTCTCTCGATAACGCTGATTGGTACAAGGCCTATGACTTAGAACTGCTAAAGATCTATCTCAAATATTTCTCACCTTTTCCATAGAGATTATCATCAGAAACCTCTTACCTTCTTTGTCTCTGGACTTAGAGTGGATATCTCTGTCACGTTGCTCTGATTTTATTCACACTGCTTACCTCTACCAGACACTATAGTACTTTAGATCAGATGAGCTATAATGATGTATTAATGTGACATTTTATATATACTATAGTACAGTATACCTCATCACATTAAGTTACACGCACACACACATGTATTTGTTTGAAGACCTTCTCTGCCCACAGTGAGACTACAAGTTGCAAGAAGGTGGGAAATGTCATCTGTTCTCTCTTCTGCCATGTCTTCCTCACCTAAATCTGTTCTTGGCACATTATAGTTGCTCGATAAATAACTGTCGAAAGAATACAGAATGACATTAATAAAATCATTCATACAATTCCTTCAACGTGCATATCACATTAAACTGAAAACATTTGAAGAAAAACTGCACAGGGCCTTTTGTCATATTGGAGGCAGCTCTCTAGGCAGTAAAGCGCATCAGTGTGTTGGAGAACCGAAAGACAAACCTCAGAATGAGGCAAGGATGAAGGTGGCTGTGGCTGCGTCAGGGTCTGCAGGGGACCAGTGAGGTGAGCAAGAGCAAGTGGCTTCCCTCCCCAGAGCCACAAGTCCTTTGCAGAGCAGGGCAGGAGGGCAGGCCCTGGTCCCAAGGCCTGGGGTGACCCCAGCTCTGCCAAGTACTGGCTGGCTGCAGGGATTTTTCTCTTCACCCCTCAGATTCTTCATCCTAAAAGAGAGTCATGGCTTGTTAACATCAGAGGAACACAGGAGGGCTTAAGGAGCTAGTGTCTGGCTGATGCTCAGAGCACTCCTGGGACTGGGGCCTCTCTGTGCTGTTAGCTTTTTCTACAGAATGGGGACTGTAAAGGAAGATGCCTCAACTTTGCCCTCCTTGCAGTTCAGGCACCTCCCATCACTTTCACACACACTCCTCCCTCTCCATCTCCTGAACTCCACATACACCTTCCATGGGGTCTGAAGTCTGGCCTGGAAAAAAGGTGTGATTATCTAGTAGCTGTTAAACCTGATAATAATTCTTTGATTTTTGAGTAATTACTATTCATGTTAGTCAGATATCATAGTAGACTAAGGTATTAGTCAATGTTATTCAAATTTTCCCCCTCAGTGGGTAAATGAAATCTATGCTTGAATTTGATGAGCTTCCTGACTTCAACCTTCTCATCTGCAATCCCAGGCTACATCATGGTCTTCAAAGAGAATTTGTTTTTTATGTTCAGCACGTAGCGAGGTGCAATAGGTGGTTTTGCATCACTCAGTTGAAAAATACATGATAAATAACGAGGATGATAGATAAATAGATGATAGGCAGAAATGATGGATAGATAGATAGTAGATAAGGGATGAATGGATATAGAGGTAGATAGGTAGATGACAGATAGATTGATAGACAGATAGATAATAGAGACAGAGATGGATGCATGGATATACAGGTAGGTCAATAGATGATACATAGGTAGGTAGGTAAGTAGAGAGAGAGAGAGATGGATGGATAATAGAGACAGAGATGAATGCATGGATATATACAGGTAGGTAGGTAGATGACAGATAGATAGATATAGATAGATAGATAGATATAGATAGATAGATAGATGATAGATAGATAGACAAGAGACAGAGAGATGGATGCATGGATATACAGGTAGGTAGAAGATAGATAGATAGATAAATAGAGACAGAGAGATTGATGCATGGTATATAGGTAGGTAGATAGATGATACATAGGTAGATAGATAGATAGATGATAGATAGATGATAGATAGATAGATAGATAGATAGATAGATAGATAGATAGATAGATATAGATAGAGGCAGAGTTATACAAAGAAGACTGCAGAGCCAGCATTACTTTTCTGTACTTTTCGAATCATATCTTTCTATGGAGCGCTTTCCTCTAATATGTATGTATCTAATATGATTGTATCAACATAGAATTGTTTTGACTTTAATTTTTTAATGAACACATAAATTTCTTTGGAAAAATAATTAGTTATTATACATTTAAGTCCATTGAGAAGTCATCACGGGCCCTTGTTTCAAAATCATCTGAAGTCTGAACCACCCCATGCTACATTTTCCCTCCTCCAGCTCTAGGCAGTCTAAGAAGAATCAGTCTTAGCCTGTACATTTCTTAAAACTTTGAAAAAAGGATATATAAATGCATAATACTATAATATTCAAATACTCTCTCAGCACAAGTTTGCTAATCTGTCTTCAGTGTGATCTGATATCTGACTTCTTGAAGGAAATGTATAAATAACAAATTGACTAGGCATAGGTATTTATCTTTTGTCTTGACAATATGCAAAGCAATATGTGTTTTTTTTAAGTAATGAAAGGCCAGACTCAAAGTTGAGCCACAAAGAAAAGAAGTGACATTTGAGGAAAGATGCCAAAATACCAGGAGGCCAGAAAACAATGAGCTGTGCTTCTCAAACTCTGGAGGGTTGGCTCGGGTGACTGCAGATGCTCCCTGTATGTGGCTGTGGGATGCCTCATGGTTGTCTTCACTTGGTGAAGTTGGACCTTGTAACCACGGTCCCCTGTGTAGCTGATTGCAGTCCCTGTTGGTCCCTGAACCCTCTCACATTTCCCATCAACCTTGTGGCAAGCCATGGCTTTCCCTGTCTGCACAGAGGTATACGGCACCCTAGTGTCTCCCAGATTTGGAGGGCGTCCTCCTGTTTTGTCCACAGGAAATCTGTGCCAGAAAAAAGAAAGGAATCTTCTCCAGATAACTCAGAACCAGAGTGTGAAGGTGAGATGTCAGTGCAGCACCTTGGGGGAGAGTAGCGTTCCCTTCACCCTGCGCTCTGCCTCCAGGCTGGCCTTGAACCCCATAGCACAGGGCTGTGAGAGTTCCCTAGAAGCAGGAACCCTAAACCATTCGAGGTGACACCCTGTGGCCGGGGAGAGCCAGGGCATCAGGTCCTGTGTCGGCCCTGCCCAGGTGACAGTGGGTCCCCTTGATCTCCATAATGCGATTTTTTTTTGATTTTTTTTTTTTTTTTTTTTGAGACAGCGTCTCGCTCTGTCACCAGGCTGGAGTGCAGTGGGGTGATCTCGGCTCATTGCAACCTCTGCCTCCTTGATTCAAGTGATTTTCCTGCCTCAGTCTCCTGGGTAGCTGAGATTACAGATGCATGCCACCATGCCTGGGAAATTTTTTTTTTTTTGTATTTAGTAGAAACAGGGTTTTACCATGTTGGCCAGGCTGGTCTCAAACTCCTAACCTCAAGTGATCTGCCCGCCTTGGCCTCCCAAAGTGCTGGGATTACAGGCATGAGCCACTGCGCCCCGCCCTTAATGGACTTTTGAGGGAAAGTGGAGTTCAGCATGAACGGGGACCCAGGGAGGAGGTGAACTGAGGCTTCGGGACTCTCGGCGCAGCCACTCAGGCGCCCTCCCTGTTCCTCACCGGCAGAGGCTGGACTTAACTCCTGGGCCCGAGGCCCATCTAAGGGAAGCCTGCCCTGGAATGCAGAGTGGGTGGCTTTCAGATCCAGCCCTGCGTTTGGGGGCAGGGAGCGGGGGAACCAGGGGTTGTTTTGGCAAACCCGATTCATTTTAGTTTTATAAGGACTTGTATTGTCAAAGATCATTTACATCCCTTCCTATTAACTTGACTGGGTGTCAACACTGCTGTGGGTTTTACCATCTCGATTTCAGGAGCTTGGGAGCCGAGGTCAGCAGAGCAGGGCTGTTGCCCGGGGGCCGGCCTGGCATCGGAGGCCCCTCCATGGCCTCAGGAGCTGCCACCTGCACTGCTACATCCCGCAGCCCCTTAACATATGGAGCAGGGCCTTTCAGCCACCAGTCCACCTCTCCTTGACAGCTTGACAGAGGTTCACATTTATTTTAAATATTTTGGTAAAGATGAGACACAAAACAATTGTTTCCATCTTTTCAATAGCTCTGCTGGCAATCAGCCTCCCAGGATCCTTTTGGTTTTTCCTACTTTTCCAGCAACCCTCATTTAATGTAGAGATTAAGTGCACGGCAGAAGTATCTGTAAAATATTTGTAAACATTTTAAGATTAGATAATATTTCTAATGTTTTATTGGAAAGAAAATTGCCACTTCAGTAGGTCCACTTACAAGATTTTGGAGGTTTTACTTCTCCCAAGGCTGCGCTTCCTGGGTGGAGTGAAATGAAGATTTGCTGTGGAGAAGCTGCACATGGCTCTGTCTCCTCACCATGGATACCTGGGTCAATCATGGAGGGAGCAGGTTCTTCTGTCCCCTCGGTGCCTTCTATGGAGACAAACCCACATGGTTCTCCTTGGATCGCTCTTTGCTCTGTTCAGGAGGGTCAGAGGCTGCAGGGTGCTGAGACTTCCTGTCCCAGGCCCAGGTGTCACATACCAGCTGGCCACCCGCCCAGGAGAACTGGGATGTGCCCGAGCATGGTTGACGGCTGGCTGAGTCTGGCTTCTAGCTGGTGGAGAGGTCAGTCCCTTGGAAAACAGAACAGGTGTGTTCAGACACCGTGGGTCAGGCCCAGGCGCACGTGAGAGCCAGGCGGTGAGCAGAGTCAGCTGGTTCAGGTATGGTGAGGAGGATCAGGACTCCAGGCGTCCTGGAGACAGAAGGCTCCCCTCTGCTGAGTAGAAGCACAATTGCCTTGACCTGCAGAGGGTTCTGGGGGAGGAATACTCTGTAAGCTTCTGGCTCAATTTTACACAGCCCTAGAGAGTTTTGTTAAGGGGGTTTTCAGCAGTTAGCAAATAGATGGCAATTCCTTAGGAGGAGCAAGTCCACCTGGTTGGGCGTAAAGGTCCCCGTGGAACTCAGCAGAAACCTCCTCTGGATTGTTCCGTATTGCGGCATCACCAAGGCAATTTCAAGATGATGCATCAAGGAAATCCAATGGGTGATGTTAAATTAAATTCAACGTCCAAGCAGCCATTTCGTTACCATTTTATATCATCATGTGCCCACCAAATACCAGGCAATGGGCCACAGGGAGCAGCCCACTGAGCCCCACTCTCCAGAACTGATTCGCAGAAGAGAAATATGTCATAAAATTTAGGAAAATTTCCATGAAAACTCCTAGAAGTTAAAAGAAAAAAAAGTTAATATACCACACAATATTGATAAACTTCCACTAATCTGAAATAATCTGTTTCCAAATTATGCCAAGGAAAGGGCATGTTTCTGTGTGACTCTCATAGAGATTTCCAGTTTCACATTTTCCTAGAAAGGTCTTCTTGCTTTTCTTCAGTTTCTTGCTTTTATTCTGGAACAGTAAAAAGGCAAGGAAGGAAGGATATTTTTTCAATGAATCCAAACATGTTTTCCCTACTGATTCATTTTCCAAATTGAATGCTACCAATTTAAACCAGAGCAGCAGAAGGAAAGGAAAAAAAAGCCTGATGCTCTGCAGTGAGCACACATGTTTGGTGGCATTTTCGGTGGCGGGCAGTGGACGCAGACAGAGCCCGGGATCCCGCTCATCTCCTCGTCCTCTCTCCCACCCGACGGTCACTACTGTGTGACAAAGACAAAGATAGCAGCCCCCTCCCTCCCTCGAGGTCCCCATCCTTGCTCAGCCGGGGCAGCGCTCCCACTCCCGCGGTCCCTGGGGCCTGTCCTATCACTTCCCTGCCACCAGCGGGGTCACCTCTCTGCCACGCTCTCTCCTGAGCCCTGATGTTCAGGGTGAAGAAGAAATTCAAAGCTGTTGAATGATGATAGGGGTAGTGAATAAAAAAAAAATATTAAGTGCCGGCAACAACAACAAAATAAAAGATGGGGCGGGTGTGGGAGAGAAGGGTTCCTGAAGAATGTGAGAAAGATAAATCGGGCCGGCACTTTGTTTCATTGTCAGGAGCACTCGGGTTATTTGAAGCTCTTATTTATGCTCTGTAAGCAGAACAATACTGGAGAAGAAATGATTAAATACCAGCTCTGTGAGCAGCAGACATCTCATTGTGGCGGTGGGCTCACCACTGGGTGGTTTTGATAAAGGCAATATGAGTTGATAACTGATAGAGTTGGCAGGGAGTCATCTGGGGCTGCTGACAGCTCCAGCACTTTAATAAAATCATTAGAATGTAAATGTTTTTATTGCGGAATAAAGAGCCTCCAGCGAAGTTGACACTGCTCTCCCTCCACTGAATGGGAGTGCCGATTAGCATTCAAATGATATCATGATAGGCTGGTTATCTTTATTAAAATTTTTCAAATCGAGTCTTCATTTTGCATGATTGAGTTTTAAACAAATGCAATATCCAGTCGGCTGGCGAGCTGGCCTGAACACTCCTGAAATAATTAAAGTGTTCCTTTTATTTTTTTAAACATGTGTTTCATAAGAAATGAATTGGATTTGCTATTTTAATATGACAATATCTAGTTAGCTTTGCATAAAAACAGGGATGTTATAGCATAATTATTGAAAGTGTACAGCTTTTAAACATATGTTTCATAAAGCTGAATTCAATTTTCTGAAATATGACAATACCAGTCACTTGGTGAAGGGTAAAATCAAGAGATAGCTTGATTATTTAGATCAATTCTGCATAAGTCTTCATAATTGACGGCAGCCCATGGCACTCATACGTGGTATTTCCAGAGGAAGGAAGTCTATTTTCTGAATGTTTTACACTCCCCTGACTCTGATGGTAGACAAGGACTCAAAACCTTCTTTCAACTCAGGCACTAAGCCATGGTGGCATTAATTAACCAGAACAAACTAAACCCGCATTAAATGTTAAGAGAGACTTGGGTAGATCTGGACAAAACTGCACTTTCTCGGAGTAGAATCAGTTTATCAATAGACGACTGATAGGGTCCATTTGACTTTAAATCTCTGTTCATTTTTCCTTGGTCTGGCATCGTTTCTGCATACTAACCATTCTTAAAAGTCCTATTGTGTTACAGACTCTGCAAACCATTGTTAGCAAGACTTCCACGGATGGTTCTTAGTTAATGAGGAGTTGAGACAATCGATAAAATAAATGTGCCTTAAAAATATGTCCCTGGAATAACTGGGGTATTGATTCTAAAAGGGAGGCAGCTGCAGAGCTGGTTTTCTTTAAGGGGTAACATTTGAAGAACTGGCACAGCATTGTGAATTTGCTTCCCAAAGAGGGGAAGCACTCCCGGAGAGCTGCTTTCTCTGTCTGTTTATTTTGCGGAGGTAAGATTTTAAGAAAGATGACGTCTGTGTTGCCAACCTATATTACCATAGCAGCAGAATCTGGATTTTATATATCTTTCTAACCAGGATATAAACTACCAATCAGATGAGTTTAATTGATAGGTAAATTTATATTAATTTTTCTCATTAATAGAGGTAAGGCCAATCTGTGTATAACAAGTTAGGAGCTTAGAAAATGTGATACTAGATTCTGATTTGGCATATATATATATATACCTCAGAGATATATATACGTAATACCTGATACATATAAAATACCTGAGATATATATATATATATATATATATATATATACACACATATATACATATATACACACACACAGGCACACACACACACACACACACATATATATGTATGTATAACCTATGTTCCTAAGTCATAATTTTGGTTTCCATCTCTAGGATCACATTTTAATCACTTCTATACTTAAAGCAGAATGTTGAATACTCAGGATAAATCAAACCATGTATTTTTCTACAAATCAATATAATAGAGACGCAGGGTTGGTGGTCAACACAGAAATAGAATTCTTCTATAAGGTACTCAAAATGACGGTACGCATTTTGAAGTTGGAGTTGTTAGGGAAGTCTTTTGTATCATTGCCAGCAGCACCTCCTTGTGCTCACAAAAACAATCCCAGATCATGCCTGAAGAACAACTGACCTGACCGGGTACGCTTGGCATTTCCAACGTGGACAGATCAAACTAGGGTCACAGGGAGATATACATTCATGGGGGAGCGCGAATTTAGAAGCGCTTTGTGGCAGTCGTCTCTGAGAGGGTACTCTGACCTATTAGCAACTCAAATTTATAGTGAGAAACAAAAATCTGATGTGATGAAGTGAAAAATAGCCCTACTGCTGAAAGTTTGACTGTGAAGGGAGAGCTGGAAATTGAAGCAGAAACTGCAACCTTTCAAAATAGCACTGTTAGTTTCAGAATAGATCCATAAAACCAATTGCAGACAATCTGAGCTCAAGCTCCTTAACACCTGTATACCCTGACCCGGTGTTCTGTGATAAGACCACAGACAGGCTCACCTACAAATAACTCTGTATAGATTTAAGCTTTCTTTTTTTTTCTTTTTGAGACGGAGACTCGCTCTGTGGCCCAGGCTGGAGTGCAGTGGCACAATCTCGGCTCATTGCAAGCTCCGCCTCCCGGGTTCACGCCATTCTCCTGCCTCAGCCTCTCTGAGTAGCTGGGACTACAGGCGCCCGCCACCGTGCCCGGCTAATTTTTTGTATTTTTAGTAGAGATGGGGTTTCACCGTGTTAGCCAGGATGGTCTCAATCTCCTGACCTCGTGATCCGCCCGTCTCGGCCTCCCAAAGTGCTGGGATTACAGGCGTGAGCCACCGCGCCCGGCCAACATAAGCTTTCTTAAAACAAGACCAGCGACAGCTCCAGCAGCAGCCTGCTTCCAGATTCTGCCCATTTTTCTGCCAAGATGTCCTTTGAGTAACTCTAGCTCTCAAGCCTTATGTGTAGTTTTCCCTAACTCCCTCCCTGGAACACTCCCCAAGTTTCCTGCAGTTTGTGGTTTCTGTTGCTGCAATAAGTGATGTACATAATGAGATCGATGGTAGGTGGTCTCTGATGACCATTGGTGCAAATCCTATTTTAAGAATCTTAATTCTGGCTGGGTGCAGTGGCTCCAATCCCAACACTTTGGGAGGCTGAGGCAGGAGGATCACTTGAAGTCAAGAGTTTGAGAGCAGCCTGACCAACATGGTGAAACCCCACTTCTAGTAAAAATACAAAATTAGCTGGGTGTAGTGGCATAGGCCTGTAATCCCAGCTACTCGGGAGGCTGAGGCAGGAGAATTGCATGAACCCAGGAGGCAGAGGTTGCAGTGAGCAGAGATCACACCCTTGCACTACAACCTGGGCAACAAGAGTGAAACTCCATCTCAAAAGAAAAGAAAAATCTTAATTCCTCCCATTTCCTGGGTGTTTTGAGAGAAGAAAGATTAACAAATAAACTGGAATTTTAAAAGTCTCTATAGTCACATGAGCCAAGAGAATTACCCTTATCCCTTACCTTGCACCACCGTGGCCAAGTAGTCCCCTGGCTATGAGAGCCACTCAACCCTAGTGCAGGCCAGGTGGGCAGAGGTGTTGGCTGTCCCCCTAACTGTGGGTAAGAGTCATTTCTCCATAAGTGCCCTCAGCCCCAGCAGAACACTGTTGGTTCTTGATTGAGCCTGCCCTGGGAGTTGAATACTGATATGGTTTGACCGTGTCCCCACCCAAATCTCATCTTGAATTGTAGCTCCCATCATTCCCACACGTCATAGGAGGAACGTCGGGGGAAGGAATTGAATTATGGGCATGGATTCTTTCCCATGCTGTTCTCTTGACAGTGAATAAGACTCATGAGATCTTACGGTTTTATGAAGGGCAGTTCCCTTGCACATGCTCTCTTGCCTGCTGCCATGTAAGATGTGGCTGCTCCTCCTTCACTTCCAACGTGATTGTGAAGCCTCCCCACCCCTGTGAAACTATGAGTCAATTAAACCTCTTTCCTTTATAAATTACCCAGTCTTGGGTATATCTCTATTAGCATCCTGAGAGCAGACTAATACAAATTCTGAACCTGATGTGGTGGAAGATGCTGAAGATGTGTGTGAAGAGGCCTCTGCCATCCAGGAACACCGGGGAAACAAATAGAGACCCTCCCTAAGTATGGCCACTGAGCATAGGTACAGCAGAGTGCAGAGAGGAGCAGAGCAGGGGAGCCTGCATTTTCACCTAGAGGCCATAAAATAAACCAAACCAGGCAATCAGTGAGTACAAAGGGAGAAATAAAGAATGGCTTATGGTGTGAAATGGAATGATTTAAAGATTGGTAATTTCCTAAATAGTCTATAGAACCAAGTATAGCATTTGAAGGGTTCTGCCTGATTGGTAAGATAGTAACCACACCACCTGATTTGCAAAATTATGCTTTCAAATATTTACTTTCAGTTCCTAGTTCTGCTAGTAGTTTCTTCTTTTCTTGATTTGTACTTGTTTTAATCAATTGACTTCTATCTAGCCGTATGGCAGGAGCTGGGTTTTATGACCCATTTGATTGACTTAACACCTCTTGCATTAATAATAGTTCATATTTAAATTAGGGGGGTTTAATTACAAATGTTATGGTTTGATTTACTTTAGAACCATGGTTATTTTATTCTTTTTCAATCTTTACATAAGAAAATTTATTTTTTAGATACAACAAAGAAGTGAACAAAAGCATCAAGAAAGATGTTTCTTACCTGCATCAGTTCTGTGTTTTCTGCATTTGAAATTTCCCAAACTGTTATTGTTTGTTAATTGGATAGTCTTTACTTATTCAATTTTTATCAATTTTTTTAATTGTACTCCCTTAAATTGTTTGCTTTCAGATTAGAGCTAAACCTAGATGAAAATGTGTTGGCACCAAACAGTGAAATAAAATAAAACACAAAAAGCTCTTTATGGCCCACCGCTGGCCATGCTTAAAATCTGGGGTGTGTGATTGCATCAACTCCATTCATGCAAAATAAGCAGAAAAAAGGGGGAAGACAAAGAGGGAAAAAAACCTCCCAGACCCAAGAAACTCTCCCGTCAGAGAAACAGTGGCTCCATTCCCTTCCGACGATTGTATTTATGTAGAGGCCCAGTTATATTAAAAGTATTCTCTGTGTTTGACAGGATGACCTGAGTTGGATTACCCACTGGTTGTGACCATTTCTCGTATATCAGCATGGTTACAGGACACCATCACAAGAGAGGCAGCCCCTCCTCTGGGGAGGAGCTCAGAGCATGACCTACCCACTCATCCAGGAGGTGCTGGAAAAATTGGTGGGTGGGCCAGAAAAAACACTAAGCTTCCCTCCATCACCTCTTAGAGTTCGTTATGATTTTAAACGCAAACTCCAAATGCCGTTCATTGCATGTTGTGTTTTAGCGAATGCTGGTGATCGTGTGTGCCTATTTTAGCCTAAGAACGGAAGAGGTCAGAGGCCATATGGACATGCACTTGGGCCCTGGCACGTGGAATTGGAAGGGAGGAGAACTTCATGTTCTTCCCTATTTTAAAGAAAGACTATTTGTAGCTCATTGTAATGTCTCATTGTACTTATTTGTTTTGCTAACACATCTCATTACCATACATTTGAATCTAAAGTCAGAAAGGATACCCATATGCCCAATGCCAGGTCTCCTCTGATTTCTAGGTCCTGCCAGTCACACCCTACTAGGAAAAGCCCATTTCTCCTATTTGAGTCCTGTGTGTACTCTAAACAAATATTCAATTTTCCATAATAGTATTAACAAACATTGGCCCTCTCAGTGGTGACAACACCAAACAAATTGTCAGGAGAAGGAGGAAGGTTTTTGTTTCTTCTCCAGCAGCTGGATTTAGAAAAGAAGACAGGCATGAAATTTGTGGGTAGATCTGTTTCAACAATGGCAAGAACTACCAGTTGTGTAATCCAATTTCAGCAGGGGATTTCTCTTTATCTTAATAACTAGTGAAATGGGTGGACCTCAAATTTCATTTCAGTTTGGAAACAGGCCCAACATTCTGGAGATGTTTATTCCAAACTCAGCCAACTTTATAAACCTCTTTAGGCTCTAAAATCTTTCTGGGAATTGCACCAAAGCAGATTTTTTGGTGAGATCTAATCCTTCCGGCTTCTGGAACAGCCTCCCTCTGAATCCTTCAATAATTCAACCTTTAATCCAGACCAGAAGATAGATCATAGGCAATTCTGGAAAGAAAAAATTAAAAAATAACCTGTAAGACCTTAGGCCTAAATTTTAGATAAAGTTTCCAGGAAGTTCTGACTGTAGCCCAATTGCACATCCGTTTCTAACAACTTAAGTCAGTCCCTTCCGTGAGTTTGTGCGATTTGATCTGGAGGCGTAAGGAGAAGGACATGCGCCAACATGCCCCGATGCTTCCAAACAAGGAATGTTAGGAATCGGTACGCATTTTAACATTCAGGTTACTGTTTTTGCAAAGCACCTCCTCAACTTTCGCAGTCTTTACTAACTTTGGAGATAAGCAAAGTCTTTTTATGCCCCAAGGTTCACTTTGTCACGTGGAAAGGACATTAAGAATGTATCCTGCATGCCAGTCACCCCCACGACAGCTTCAGTTCAGGCTTGCTTGCCATATTTATGCTTAATTTTGGGGTGCCTTCAAGTTTTTCTTGACTTAATTATGCCCAAAGGTGCAGGAAAGTTGAAAGTGCAGAGCTGTACGGGTGCAAATAAAGATCTAGTTTAGTAACTGGAAGTAGGGAAACCAACACATTGCACAAAAGGAGTGAGCAATCACTCGGTAATGAAACAAATCTGAAAGGCTAGACTGGATCTTGCCTGTAGCACTTGGACAACGTGAGGCTGTGTCATCCTTTGGGATCAACAGGAAAGGAAAAACAATGAGTCCATGGAACAAAGGATGGGCAACCACTGAAGATGTCAGTAGCTGCATGTCAGTGCAGGGGTCCCCGGACTCCTGGGGGACTCAGGCGAAGGGCTCTAAGGGTTGTTCCAAACATGGTGCCTCTGGGGGATCAAGGCCCAGCCCTTTCTGCCCAGCAACAAAGTGGGCAGGATGGAGAGGAGATTAGGAGGCTCATTCTCGGAGGTGCCCCAGAAAACGAACAGGCTCTCCTGGTTTCTGAAGCAGCTCCATTCTGGAAAAGGGCAGCCAAGAGCCTGCCCATGTACAGCAGGAGAAGACAAGGCTTTGCTTCAGTATGCCCTGAGCCCACTGGCTCTGTATTTGATCATAAATCCACCCAGGAAGTAGCTTGGAAACGTCCTTGTCACTTGGGACTTGCAAGAACAAAACAAAACAAAGTGAAAACAAAAGCACAGACTGGAAAAGCCTGTGATTCATCGGTTTCTAAGAAGGGGTTTTTGTCCATTGTGAGAGGCCAGAATTTGAGTTTAGATAATAGAATAGAATTATCCATTGACTGATTAACTAGTCAGTCTATGGGCTTTTCTGAGAGCCCTTTCTGTGTACAGGCAGCAGGCTAAGGACATAAAGGGACATCAGGATGAACAAAGCAACACTGCTGTTCTTGAGGGGCAAAGAGGAGACCCACAGATAGGTCATAGCCACGGGACGGAGTGAGAGGGAACTGGGTAGCCCTGAGAGCATTCTCAGTGGGACCCAGGCCAGGGAGGAGCTGGCATTTGGCTGAGATAACCACCGGCTTTGTAGGGAAGGATCTGAATTTTTTTCTGAGTTCTCATCACGTGTGAATTCTGTTTCTTCCCTTCCAATGTGGGATAAATTATGGAAACTAATATAACATTTGTGACCCCCCCCATGTATCGTAGATAGTAATATTTGATTAGATCGTTCTATTTTTGATTGCGGTAAAATACATATAACATTTACCATATTAGAGATATTTAAATGTACACTTCTGTGGTGTCAAGTTCCATTCATCTTGTGTGCAGCCACCCCCACCATCTATCTCCAGAACGTTTTTCATTTTGCAAAACTGAAATTCTGCACCCATCTCCCCTCAGTGCCTGCAATCACTTTCTCTGAACTTGACTATTCTAAGTACCTCATGAGTAACATCCTATGGTGTCTGCCCTTTTGTGATGGGCTTGTTTCACTCGAGGCAATGTCCTCAAGCTTCGGCCGTGATGTATCATGCATCAGAATTCCCTCCTTTTCTAAGGCCGAATAGTATCTCACCATAAGTGTATTCCACATTTTCTGTGTCCGTTCATCTATCCGTAAGTCACTGGATTGCTTCCACCTTTTGGTTATTGTGAATAATGCTGCTGTGGACATGGACGTATTTTTGTTTTTTAGACATCAAAGTTTAAACCCACGTTTTGCCTGGCAGGGTGTTGTCAGCCTATAGTCCAAGCTACTTGAGAGACTGAGGTGGGAGGATCCCTTGAGTCCCGGAATTCAAGGTCAGCCTTAGCAACAGAGTGAGTTCTTGTCTCTGAAAAGAAAAAGAAGTTTAAACCCCCAGTTCACGATCGTACTTGGCTCCCCATGCAAGCCCCCTACCTTTCTCTAAGGACACACCATCCTGACGTTGGTGGTTCTCCTCAGATATGTTATTCAAATTGTCAGCTTGTCTGTATGCTTCTAAGCTATACACAATGTTTTGTGTCTTTTTAAATGGATACAAAGTTGATATTGTTTAGTTTTGCAATAGATTAAATAAGCATATTTTCTATTTTGAAAAATGGGAGACAGGGATAAAAGAAAATCAAACTTTTATCAAAATTTAGTTGAGAGTAGAAGTATAAATTCTGCTAATTTGGCCAATAATTTTTATAGCTTTTATTTTCCTTTGGTTACCTTACTTAGTACCAGAGACACAATTAACTTAAAATGAAGTGTCAAAAGAAGTCTTCAAAATACCATTTTTTTTTCATAAATGAGAGCTCCCTGGGGACATATCTACGGGAAGGAAGCACACCAGGCTACCCTGTGTTCATTACTGTAACACTAGCTGCCATGACAGATCTGAGGCTCAGCTCTGTGAAGCTTCATTTCTCACACACATAAACCCCATCTGGGGCTAGGCGTGGAGGCAGTTGTCCCTGCGGTCTCCGGAGACCAAGTTAGCAGCCTCGTCACCTCCACCATGTGGCTTCCTGGGTGTCCTGGGTATGGACATCCAGCAGGTGGACAGGAGAGAAACGAGCTGAGAAGTTGGTGCAGGAAAAATTGGGGGGCAGGTTCAGAGGGACATGTGCTGCCCTTGTCCGCCTGCAGACAGCCAAGACGCAGCCACCAGCGCAGCTAATCCCAGGGCCTGGGCAGGGTGGGGTGAGTGACGTGGCCGGGCAGGAGTACAGCTGTGCACCTGGGGAAAAGGAAGGGGTTTTGTGGGCAGCCGGGTGCCCATGTTAATTTCACTGCTAATCGTCTGTGCCGCACCTCACCCGTGGGGAAGCACCGCTCTCACATAGCAAGAAAGCCTCCACTCATCAGTCACTGAGGGGAAGTGTGACACTGGCAAGCCCCTGGTCCTTTGGGGTTCCTGGTTTTTTCCATAGCATCTGAACAGCAAGCATCAATTTCTCTGAATAGGCACCACCCCCCACAGGGCAACCAACACCCTCTGAGCTTCCTCCTCCCTGCTGGACTCCCTGATTTCCATCTTCCCTATTTTCTTTCTGCTCTTCTATTTGTTTTCCCTTCTTTAAGGCTCCCCCTGGTTTTGTAAGGTCTAGAAGTAACCTATGGACAAGGTAGGAAGGCTGGTGAGGGGCTGGGGTCATCGCTGAGGCCCCGTCTTTGCCACTGTCAGGCTGAATTCCACAAGAAATGTCCTCAGAGTCACTGTCACTGCTCCCAGGATTGCTCGCCCCACGGAAGACACTGGTGGCCAAGAGCCACGCTGGCTTTTGGTCCAGAGTTCACCAGACAGAGCAAGCCCAGATGGTCCCAGTTACATAAGCGTGGTGCAGGATCCCTGGGGCCCTGCAAGCTGGGATCACTCCTCCTGGCCCTCACATGAAGGACCCTTGTGGGTCCAAGATATCCCCATTCCCAGAAGGCGGCTGGGCCACTCACCCCACCTGGCTGCCCACGTAAGCCACAGCAACACATGAGCAAGAAGAAAAAAGTCTTCTGTTTCATGTTAAAAAGTACAAATATGGTATTATTGATTCAGAAAGGAAATGTGCTGAGCGAGGACTCAAAGTACAGCTGAATCGAACCCCGGGGACAGCTTATGGGATGGAATATGAGTACAGCTTTAGAATGAAAACAGATGTTGCTCTTCATGAAACTAAAAAAAAAATTTAAAAAGTTTGCATTTTTGGTCAAAGCGGCAGCAGGCTAACACCTGGACAATGGATTTCACAAAGAAAATGTCCAGTTGTCTTGAGAATGGTGCAGAGAGAGGAAAAAGGTAGCTCAGATCTTGCAGAGAAACAGGATGCGTGTGGAGGCTTCTGCTACTCCGAGAGGAAGAAAGGGCTCCGCGCCACTCTCACGTCATACGATGACTGGAAGACAAATGGAAGTGGAAGGCCCATCAGAGGGGCAGCTGGAACACGCATCTCATTTCTATGCATGGAGTTTCTGCAGGCTCGGAAGCACATCCTGGCCCTTTTTTCTTGCAAAGTTAAACTCTCCCATGCTTATGTCAAGTCAACCAGGCAATTTTTTTTTTTTTTTTTTTTTTTTTTAGGTCTGAAAGATTCTTTGCCTTCACTCATCTGTCATTGCTGTCATCAGTACTTACAGTATTTCACCTGCAACTTGCAATGTGCTTACTAAGGTCTTTTATCCTATCCACGTCAAAATAGTTTGATACTCAGTGTAATATCGCAAAGAAAAGATTCTCAGGGGAAAGCTTTAGGAGCTGCCTCTGTTTTTAACCCTGTTTCCAGAAATAATTAGACACAAACATTTCCACTTAGTTATTTTGCCTTCCAAGTGAGAGAATGACTTCTGATACTTGGATATGATTTTGTGAAGCACTTTGGACACAAATTTGAGAGTCAGCACTTGGCTATCAGAGACTTGGACTGTATTGACCATGTGGTGACCAGATTTTAGCAATCTTAGAGCCTCTTGGTCAATGGCTATGTTTCCTGTGTGTATTTACTGCCCGTTAACAAATAGAATTTATACTGGGCCAGTGATTGCCACTTGGGAGCCACTGGCGACTTTTCCCAGGATCCCGTTGAGCCTGTGGAGGGAGATTTTGTCTCCAAAGTCAGGCCCTGGGGTTGCAGTTGCTGCTTTTGTCTTGCTGGTGTGGGCATGACTTGCTGTCTATAAAATATGTGAAGAGGAGCAAAATAGGGAGAAACCGGGCTTCTTTCTTGGTCTTCCCTGTCTTCCTGAAGAGAGGAAACTTGAAGAGGTCATCCCTCAGATAATAATCCCTCAGATAATAATACGAAAAAATATTATTCTTTTCCATCTCCTCTCTGACCCTTGTCTTTTTTCAGCCACTCCTGTGTTATGTACTGTCACTGTGCAAAGGAAGAACACGGTAACCTCCTATATCACTTAGGCCGTCCTCCCACAACACCGACAGCTCATGCGGGTCTGCACACCCCAATCTCCCCCTGCAACCGGGACTTGCATCAGAGACCCAGGAAGGGAGCTCAGGAGCAAAACAAGGATCCCAGGAGCTTCCTAAAGGGCCATCAGCTTGACAACATCCTCCACTATAATTTATACAAAAAACAATCCTAGCAAATAAATAATTGTTTTTAAATATTGATGGGGATTGTGAGAGGAAATCGAACACTAAGTCAAGTTTGGACTCTTCCAAATTATTCTGGAATTATCAGTCATCATGCTTACAGGTGCTCGTGGGTAAATCATATGAAGTATCCCAATAATCTGAGTGATAGGAAAGTCCAGCGTGCAATGGGGTGAAAGAGACCCCAGAATAAAAAGATGACTCCACAGGAATAACAAGGACAACTGCACATGCGAGCTGAGACCTTACTGTAGGGCAGGCCTGCATCCCGGGCTTCCCAGGCACCACCCCCTGAGCCACCGATGACCAGTGGCTGTGGATGCTGTTGTCCAAGATTCAAGCCCAGGCCCGTCAGGCCCCACAGGAGAGCCATCCTCCAGGCTTTCCTAGCACCTCCCCGACATCTACCTCATTGGTGGACAAAAGTCCAGAATGAATTTAGTTACATTTGTTGCTGTAAACCATTGCATTTGGTCTAAATATCAGGTCTCAGAAGTGCACCAGGATCACCTGCAGGAAGGAAACCCGGGTGTGAACTGTTCCTGCAGTGCCGCGTGGCCTTGGCAGGAAACGTGCTAAGAGAAGCCCCAGGCCTGGAGAGCCTGGCCTGGCCTTCGGGGTCTCAGGAGCCAGTGCCATGTCTGCAGGCTGCCGAGGTGCCCCTCAACCCCCTTTTTTCCTTCTATGCCCCAGGAGGCTGAGACCCCCTGGTATCCCCAAAAGCCATAAGGATCAAGCCCCAATATTACAGCTATCAGACCAAGAGTGGGAAAAATGCATTTTGGAACAAATACAATAAAATGATGTAAGATACTTAGACTCGAAGTTTTCATTTCTTTAGCTCTTGCAAATCCTAAGTTGTAATACAGTCATGGGTTTCTTAATGAAAGGGCTATATTCTTAGAACTTTGTTTATAGAGGACCTCATTTTCGTATAAACATCACAGAGAGTATTTACACAAACCTAGATGGAGTAGCCTACTGCCCACCGTGGCTATGTGGTGTGACCTCTTGCTCCCAGGTTACAAACCCGTACAGCATGTGGCTCTACAGAATACTGTGAGCAATTGTAACTCAGTGGTGAGTATTTGTACATCTAAACATAGAAAAGGTACAGTAAAATATGGTATAAAAGATAAAAAAAAAAATGGCACACCTGAATAAGGTATTTACCAGGAATGAAGCTTTCAGGACTGGAAGAGGCTCTGGGTGAGTCAGTGAGTGGTGACTGAATGTGAAGGCCCAGGACACGATTACACTACAGTGGACTTGAGAAACACTGGACACTTAGGCTACATTCTATCTATTTAATTGTTTTCTTCAATAATAAATTAACCTTAGCTGACTGTATTTTTTTTTGCTACTTTATAACCTTGTTAGTTTTTTTTTTTTTAACTTTTCAACTCTTGGTAGTAACCCTTAGCTTAAAGCACCAACACACTGTAGAGCTGTACAAAAATATCTTCTTTCTCTGTATTATTATTATATGAGCTATTTTCTATTTTTATTTTTTAATTAATTAATTAATTGTTTTGTTGTTAAAATTGAGATACTTACACAAACCTTGACCTAGGCCTGCACTGGTCAGGATCATGAATGTCACTTCCTTACACCTCCACATCTTGTCCCACTGGAAGACCGTCAGGGGAAGTCACAGCTCCATCGTAATCAGGGGACCAGGATCATCCATGGGGGTCCATTGTTGACTGAAACGTGGCTATGTGGTACGCGACTGTCTAGGCATGGCTTTCAAATAGGAGTCTGTTTGACGCCATGCCTTTCTGTTTGATGGCTTTGCTAACACAGTAGTCTGTTATTTATCCTTCTCAGTTCCCTTTCCCTCTGCCCCCTAAAAGAAAAATCCTCAGTAGTGCCAGGCTGCTGTGGTGGGGTACTTTTTGCTTCACCAGGAAGAAACAGTGACAGTGAACATTCAAGGAGGCCACTACAGAAGTTTCCCGAAGATGAACACGTCTCAGCTCGCTTGCTACTCCCAGTGCACATCATGGGGTCCCTGGATTCCAGTGTGAGTTTGTGGGTCACAGGCACTGGGAACGGCCGTAGTTGGCCACATGGGGCCTGTGGGGGAAGTGTTCAGTTGACCCAACTTCAGAGGTGACCACAATAACCTAACACAAAGAGGAACGTAAATTGGCAGAAAAACACAGTGTAATAGACCTGCCCAAACAGTGCTCAAGGGGACCCCAGGGACCCGCCAATCCATGCAAGAAGAATGGTACCCTCTGGAAGGGGCGCAGCAAGATGAATCACCACCGCCATGCAGATTTAGCGCATTCGGGGGAAAGATAAATGTGTAAAACGCTGTGTCAAACCCATGGTGTGGCCCACATGGCAATTCAGGGTCAGAAATTGAACTCCACTCTAATTATCCTGGGGAGATAATATTAACTTACAGTCGGGAGTGAGAGGGAGAGTCCATAACTCATCACTCCATGGGCTGCTCCTCGCTTTGTGTTATTGAAATATGAGGGCTCCATTTTTATCCTGTCATAATGACAACTGATGTGCTTATTTTCTTTCTGCGCGCCTCTAGGGGATGATGAAATAGTAAGCAAACATTCTTTCTGGTGAAAGAGCAGCACTTTATCACGCTGGCTTTCGGCTCCGAAACAGCACTTGCAAACTCAGAAACAATTCCGGGAGCAGAGCTGTGCCCTGGCCCTTCAGCCGTGGGCCGTGGACCTGCCACCCTTGCGTTGCTCCATGATGATTCTAGCCCCATCTTGACTCAAAAACACGACTCTGTGACTCACTTCTCAGGAGTTGTAAGCATCCAGGCCTCTTTAATTTGCTCCCATCTCAGGGTGGAGTGTTCGGGAAGGAATAGAGATTTATTAAAAACTTAACTCTCATTTGATTGCTGTGTTTACTGATCTGACTTCAGAACACCACATTTCTCACTTCTTGTAACGGACTGTCAGAGCAGCTGTGCCTGTGGGTTTGGAGTCCTAGGCAGCAGGATTATTTTCCACCTTTTTGACTTTTTCCACGTAGTCACATTTTATCTTATTCTTTTTATTTATTTTTTTTTTTGTCAAAAATCTGTCTTTGCATCCTGTGAAGCATTCTTAATAAACTATGCACCAATGCAGGAGTAAAAGCCACTGCCCCAAAACTTTAAGATTAAGTCCAATACAATTCAAAATAAACACTTTCTCAGATTATTTGAAATAAGGTTGAAGCCTGTCTTCCAGTGAGGGGGAAGGAAAGGGGGCATTCTAGTATCTGGAAGAAGGAGCAAGAAGGGGCGTGGAGGAGCTGGAAGCCCCTTTCAAGACAGCGGGACCCTGATCCTTAACCCCAAGAGAAGAAATGTGAAAACAAACTCATCTTCAATTAAGAGAATAAGCAATTGGGTCACAAGTGTCTGACTGTAAAGGCTGCTGAGAGCCTGAGAACCAGGATGGAAGAAGAATAGATGGCAGCCCCCCACTCCCTCGCTGGAGCCTCTCAGGACCAGCAAATTAATGGAGATTTTAGTTCTCAGGGAGATGGTGAAGCACTCCACCCTCCCTCTGGGGAAGTTTATACAAAATTCGACAGCTTGCTATTTTAATTGAGAACAGAAAGCTAGTGCAGAATCCAAGATCTCAGGGAAACAAGGAAGTTTGTCTAAAATAATCGTCATTTGGTACTTGACCTCTTGGTGCTGAAGCATGCCAGGAGGGCAGAAGTGTTTGCTCTGTTGGTGGCTAAGCAGGAGTCAGATTCCTTCCTCCAGGGCGGCCTCTCGCAGGTACATATCAGCTTTCATTGGTTGGTCTTAACAGGCTCCCAAGACAGGATTAAGCCTGAGAGGATAATATAGTTTCACACCAATTGCAGGACCCAGGAACGAGGTACCACATCACCCTTTTTCTGCTCTTATAGCCTCAGCCAGTGCAGTCAATGAAATAAAGAGTGATGTTGCATTTTTAAGACAACTTGAGGGACAGGTGTAGCCTGACAGCATATGTGTGTATTTGGAGTGACTGAGAAGGCAGTGTGCACACACCCACATAAACCTATTAAAATCTGCTTGCACCCCTGAAGTCACTGATCACATCTCAGGGTCACCGTGGCAAGGTAGTGTCTGTGCCCTCAATTATTCTGATTCCTGGACTAGATAATCAGAAGGACATTGCTCATTCACAATCAACAGGGTCAGGTTTTCCAGTGGGGGAGTAAAGGATATTCCTATCTAAATATTTGGGTTTTATGATCGGTTGTCACCTTGATACAGGAATAAATACACAAAGCAAAGCACCTGGGGGCTGAAATAATAGCTTAGTCAGAGACCTAAGCTACAGTGCAGTGAATGAATTAAAATTCTAGTAGTCATAGAGACAACTGATTCCAATCAGCAAGGTTCATGTCGATGCCAAGGATGTTGGCCCTTCTGCACAGCAGCCAGTGGACTGGGAGTGAAGGCATTTGTTACACCATGTTCCCCATACCCCTGGCTGCAGTGCTATCCTGGACATCTGAGTGTCAACATGAATGGGCCAGTGGGATGACCTTGAATAAATTTACTCATGCTAATGGCTATTTCCCTATAGATAGCCGAGCATCATTCTCACAAGTCTGTTGACTCAAAGTTGCTTTCAGTTTCCTAAATACAGTTTTAAAACATTGACTTTCTTTAGAGATGTCCCAGTCAGCTGGGAAGACAAAATAGCACTTTAAAAAGACATTAAGTTCATATTTACATGAGCCATCATAACAGCCTGGCAAAGCATGACTGTCTGTGAAGTACTATATATTTTTAACAGTGCTCATAATTTACGTTTTAAAATTTTCTTTCTACACATTTACAGTATATAATGGAAGGTTCCAACATTTATAACAGAACAGCCACGACCTGCTAGCTAAATGATATGCAACGTTCTGTAAATCACAGTCTGAAATTTGTCCTAATGTTCAAGTATTTCTGTGACAGATTTTCCTCCAAGAAAAATTGGAAGGAAATGGGAAAACGTATAATCTGTTATAACTGTGTTAAGGGCATGACTAGAACATTACTCTCAAGGTACTTCAGGTGGCAAATGGGAGGATATTTATTTGGTGGTTTATTCTACTAAGCTTAGACTTTTCTTATTTTTATAGACCCAAGTCAACAACTACAGGCATCTCAGCAGACATATCAGGCAGTGCTCTGAAAATGTTGTTCAAGATAACATAAGCTCACTCCACAACATCCCTGCCTAACACTACATGTTTGCCTCTTCTGGTTCTAGTCTCTCTGGGGTAAGGAAATTTCTCAGCTTCCTTAAAGCTAGATGTGATGGTGTAAATAAGTTTTGGTGACGACTGTAATTGCAAATGCTCTGTGCTATCTCTTGGTAAATGTCCTTTTAAAGAGGTGGCCCCTGCACCTTCTTGCCACTTGCTTCCATCTTTTCTTTTGAGATGAGATTCTGGGCTGGGTCTGGTGGCTCACGCCTGTAATCATAGCACTTTGGGAGGCTGAGGCGGGAGGATCATCTGAGTTTGGGAGTTTGAGACCAGCCTGGGCAACATGATAAAACCCCGTCTCTATTAAAAATACAAAAATACAAAAATTAGGCATGGTGGCAGGCGCCTGTAATCCCAGCAACTTGGGAGGCTGAGGCAGGAGAATCACTTAAACCCAGGAGGTAGAGGTTGCAGTGAGCTGAGACAGTGCCACTGCACTCCAGCCTGGGTGGCAGAGTGAAAATCCATCTCAGAAAAAAAGGAAAGGAAAGGAAAGGAAAGGAAAGGAAAGGAAAGGAAAGGAAAGGAAAGGAAAGGAAAGGAAAGGAAAGGAGAGAAAGAGAAAGAGAAAGAGAAAAAGAAAAAGAAAACAACTGTGATTCTGGTGAGGAAAAGACCTCTGGGAACATGCGGACGGCCCACCTCTGGGGCATGAAAGAGCAGAATAGCCTGAGTCCATGATACCTGCTGTGGGTTGCTACCATCCAAACTTTGGTGTAAGGCAGAGATTGGCAAAGTATTTCTGTAAAGGGCCAGAGAGCAGATATTTTGGCTTGCAGACTGAGACGTCTCCTTCACAATTACTGGATGCAACTGCAATAGTGAAAACACATCCATGGATAATATGTAAATAAATGGGTGAAGCTGGAATCCAGTAAAACTTTATTTTCAAAAACAAGCTGAGGCTGAATTTGAGTGGGCATAGTTTGCTCACTCCACCTGTAAGGAATCTTAAAATATTGGTCTTGTTTGAGTTTTTATGGGTCTCTGTTACTCACAGTCCAAGCTAATCCTAACTGCTGGGAGTCCTCATTATTTATAGCGTAGACCTTTTCCTTTTCTTTCTCTCCTTACCCTTCTGGAGTCTCCCTGCCTCTCTCTTTCTAACACACCTACTTTCTCTTTCTCTCATCTCTATTCATTTTTATTGCCTTTAGCATATTTATTTCTTCCTTATAACCCCTGTGCTTTATCAGCAGTAGCCCTGGTCATGTCTTGATTGCAGGAGTCTAAGGGGATTGCAGAATGAAAAATGCATTAAGTGTGGCAAGTCTCCCTGAACTTAGACCTCTCACACATATGTAACCTTTTGCCCTAAGCATTTTATTTCCAAAAGGCTACATATTGCCATTCAGAAGGTAAGAACTCAAAAGAAAAGCAAACTCTTTCATAGAGAAAATGAGCATGGAACTATCTAAGCACAGTGTGTCACCCTTGGTCTGGATGTGGCTTTTTGAGATATAGTGCAGTGCTTAGCTCCTGACTGTACTAAATAAAACATTCAAAATACAAAAAATAAGGCACCCAGAAATCTCATCCATCTCCAATCAAAATAATACTCTCCTTTTCTAAGATAATTTTGTCCCCGGTAAACTGAGTTTTTTCCCCATGCTGTATTGTTTGTACAGAAAGAACATTTCATTGGAAAAAGGCAATCAGGTTTTTATTTGCTGGCTCAGAACTGAGACGATTTTTCATTCTAAGTGTACCTTTCTTCTGAATAATGGAAGGCATGGGGTTTTTAAGGACTAGATGCAGAGTGGGAGAGGAATGTTACCATGTGTAAGGTGGGATTCTAGACCACAGGCTCAACTTATAAACATTTGTCTTTATACATCACATACACAAAATGGTAGAGATTTTCCTTCAGGGTAGGGAATTTTAGCATTATAATAATATGTTAATGATGTGAAGGCAAGTAGGGGTCTCCTTTTCCCATGTTTGCCAGTTTTTTGGGGTCTTAACATCCTGCAGCATATGGTCAGGGTTTAACAAGCTCTGGTACCATCTCAGGTCATCGGGTTCCTCTAAGCAGTCATGTCTATAAATAAAAAGTTTAAAGAAAAAGACAGTAAAAACGAAGAACCCTCCCCAGTTATGCCATCAGGGCTGCCCTGATACCATTTCATTCATATATCTAGTGCAGTCTTAAGCAGGCTTCTCTTCCTCTCTTGTTTCTCTTATCAGATGGGAACATAGATGTAGACCTCACCATGGTAAACTGACGATTGCTCTGCTTCTGACTTATTAACAAATGTTATTTGAACAAGAGATAGGGGGATACGGAGACTTGAACATTTGCTTTTGTTGATAATTACGCAATTTTCTTATATTTTCTTTTCAATTCTTCCATCATCAAAATTGGACTAAAGTATTTGTCTATAAAAATCCAAGGTAAAATCCTATGTTTTGGGCAGACTCAGGAGTGGAGGACCACAATTGTAGGCTCTGTGAGGACAAGAGCTGGGTCTCCTCCATTCACTACTGTGTGTACATCATCAGACCCCTGGGAGCGTGGAGTTAATTCCTGATAGATCTGTGCCCAATGAATAAACCAATTGATGAAATAATTCAATTTGTAGGCCTCGTCATTACTTTTTCATGCCCAATATTAGGAGAAAATAACTATTCTAAAAATATTATAATAATTATTTCAAAACCACAATGAAAGCGGCATATGACATGACAGGTCAGTGAAGAAAAGATATCGAGAGATTTGGCATTTAACAACGACAAATAATTTTTTAGTAAGATTAATTTTATTAAAACCTAATGTCTTATATGTTAATTATATGCTCCATTAAAATTTTCTCAAAGGTAAAGAATCTCAAGTCTTATGACTATCTCAAAACGATTTAGAAAAATAAAATACAAGGAAAAAAACAAATGGAGAATTGATGACACATCTTTCAAATATGTTCACAGATCTTAAGTATGGACCAACCTCTCGGTATAAAGACGTTATGCAAAAGAGCTGTAGGTGTGTTATTTGCTTTAGTTTCGTGTATTATTGAATAGAGATGATGACACATGAAGATGATTTTTTTAAATGGTAAATTACATCAACTTTTAATGAAGAATTAATCCGTTTTTTTTTTTTAAAGTTCTGGGTACATTTTCAAGACGTGCAGGTTTGTATGCCACAGTGGTTTGCTGCACCTATCAACCCATTACCAAGGTACTGAGACCAGCATGCATTAGCTATTTTTTTCTAATACTCTCCTTCCCCCCACCCCATCCCCTGACAGGTACCAGTGTGTGTTGTTCCTCTCCCTGCATCCATGTGATCTCATTGTTCAACTCCCCCTTAAAAGTGAGAACACGCAGTGTTTGATTTCCTGTTCCTGCTTTAGTTTGCTGAGTATAATGACTTCCAGCTTCATCCATATCCTTGCAAGGGACATCCTTTTTATGGCTGCATAGTATTCCATGATATATATGTACCACATTTTCTTTATCCAGTCTATCATTGATGGGTACTTGGATTGATTTCATGTCCTTGCTATTGTGAATAGTGCTTCAATGAACATAGGTGTGCATGTATCTTTGTAATAGAATGATTTATATTCCTTTGGGTATGTACCCAGTAATGGGATTGCTGGGTCGGATGGTATTTGTGGTTCTAGATTTTTGAGGACTCGCCACACCATCTTCCACAATGATTGAACTGATTTACATTCCGACCAACAGTGTAAAAGCGTTCCTATTTCTGCACAACATTGCCAGCATCTGATGTTTGTTGACTTTTTAATAAGGGCCATTCTGACTGATGTGATGTATCTCATTGTGGTTTTGATTTGCATTTCTCTAATGATCAATGATGTTGAGCTTTTCTTTTATACGTTTGGTGGTTGCATAAATGTCTTATTCTGAGAAGTGACTGTTCATATTTTTTGACCACTTTTTAATGGTTTTTCTCTTGTAAACTTGTTTGAGTTCCTTGTAGATTCTGGATATTAGAGCTTTGTCAGATGGATAGATGGCAAAAAAAATGAAAAGGAGGGACTCCTCCCTAATTCATTTTATGAGTCCAGCATCATCCTGATACCAAAACCTGGAGAGATACAACAAAAAAAGAAAACTTCAGGCCAATATCTCTTATGAACATCAATAAAGATGAATTTTAAAGGGAAATGCTAATGTCAACAAAGAGTTACAGACAGAGTGTCAGGATGATTTTGATGAGCACAAGTTAAGTTTGTCAGGATTCTCACATGTAAGTTTTTGAATTATAATGAAAATTTAATGAACAAGTCAGCATTTGACTTAAATCTTTAAAGCATGTGAATGATTTAGACAGGAGAAGTGTGGATGAGGAGAAGACTAAACAAAGCCACAAGGATCCTTCACTATCATCTGAGGTTGGCTCCTCCCAAGGCTGAGCAAGAGACAATGGCTTGGGTGGTGCTTCCAGGACGCACTGGGAAGAGGTGTGAGGAGAAAAAGGAGCCAACTCCACCGGGGCTTCTGGGAGACTGGGAAGTACAGGTTCCAGAAGAATCTGGGGGTTTATCCCCCAACTCTCTTTCATTTTTGGAGAGGGCTGCTCCTAGAAATGTTAATTCCATGGCAATTTCAGCCTGCCCTAGGACCTGCAGAGAAAACCCTCAGGCAGGGAATGTCCAAGGTTAGAACAAGCTTCATTTACAAGACCTCTCAGTGCAGAGGTTTAATGAGTAGAAAGTCGATAGTGTTTGCTGTTATTGTATGCAGTCTTCCAAAAGCATTGGAAGATTGCTATCATTGCAGTTTTCCAATGTTTTTGGAATATTTAAATTTTGTTTGTTTTTGTTTTTTGAGATGGAATCTTGCTCTGTCACCCAGGCTGTAGTGCAGTGGCACAACCTTGGCTCACTGCAACCTCCACCTCCCAGGTTCAAGTGATTCTACTGCCTTAGCCTCCCAAGTAGCTGAGACCACCACGCCCAGCTAATTTTTTGTATTTTTAGTAGAGATGGGGTTTCACCATGTTAGCCAGGATGGTCTCAGTTTCCTGACCTTTTGACCTGCCTGCCTCAGCCTCCCAAAATACTGGGATTGCAGGTATGAGCCACCGTGTCCTGCGAGAAGATTTAATTTTTAAAGGAATATAGGAATTTTCTTATATTCGTATATCCTTACTTTTAAAAAGCAAAAGGCATTGATTGTTGTTGTTGTTAACTGAAGAAAGACACACATTCTAGAGATGTTCACTCTTAATTCTTTATGGATTACCTAAAGCTCAGGTTCCACATGATCAAGGTTATTTCCCAGAAACGTAACTGTATGAAAAAAATTCAACAAAATTCATAAGAAGTTTACAGAATCCAAACTCTTTACATCATAGAATATAAAATATATTTAAAAACACTAAGCATGCAAAAGCTTAGGGAAATTGACCAATAATAAGAAGAAAAAAATTCAATAGCACGCACACAGAAGATATGGATGTGGGATTTAGCAAGCATAGATACTAAAAGAGCCATTGTTATGTTGAGGCATTCATGGAAAAGCTGCACAGAATGAGTGAGCAGAGGGGGAATCCCAGCAGTGGCATGTTAACTATCCTGTCAAGGAAGAGAATGCTTTATGGGGACCTAAAAGTCAACACTGGCCAACCTAGAATTAATCATTCATTCACCCAACACACATTTTCCCAGGGTCTATTCTGTGCTAGCCACTCTTCTAGGCCATGGGGACCCAGGACCTCTGAATAGTTCACATTCAGGCAATATGTAATTAAATAGAAAATATAATGTCAGTTAATAATTTCATATTCTGTAGGAAAATAAATAAATAAATCATAAAGATAGAGATTTGCGAGGGATGCTATTTCAGATAGCAATTTCTTGGAGGCAGAAAAAGCTCTTTCACCATCAAGGACCAGCAGACAGGTATGGAAGACCAGTGAGTGAATGGTGGGAGATTAAGCCAAGCAAGAGTTGGGGACAGAAGGTCATTTTTGTTCACTCGTACCTCTGAGAAGGATGCTTCTGCATTGCCAAGGTAATGTCTTCACTTACACCTAGGACTGACTGAAGGTGCACAGAATGGGTGAGGAGTTGTGATTCTTCCATTCACTCTTGTGTCTACAGCAGCAGATCCCTGGGAGGGGGTCTACTGTCTCAACTTCTCTGGGACAGGTGTATATATTGTAAGTTACAGCTGGATACTTGGACCCAGTACAAACACAAGGAGGATGCAGGGGTTGGGGTTTGGGGGAGGAAAGCTCCTGTCCCCACTTCTCCATCCAAGCCAGGAAACCTTAGGGATCAAGCAAGCAGTGAGTGGGGCATATTTCTCTTCATTACAGTTAAAGTAAAAATAGACAATGATAAACCTAAAAAAATGTCTTACTGGGACCCAGGACAAGGAGAATTGAATTTTTTTTAAATCAAAGTACAGGTTTATTAGCTTACACAAAAAATATGGTCAAAGTCATTAATTTTTGAGTTATTTTTGAAAATTTTCATAAAAAACAGATGTAGTTCTTTGGAGGAAAATTCATGCTTCTGGTAAAAATGAAGCATGTTTAATTTCAAACATTCTGGGGTAAAGTTGTCTAAGTTAAGAATGACTACATCTTTTGTATTTTCAGGAGACCTTGCTTTTTATCTCACTTTCCTCCTGCTAACTCCCCTCTACTGGGTGCCCACCCACCAACACACAATCCCATGCTGCCTCCAGGCACTAAAGCCACCCAAGTTCAACCAACACAAGCAGCTGAAAGTTTGCAAGAGATAAGAGGAGGAGGAAGCGAAATGAGCATCCCCTCCAAGAAAAGCACACTCTGAAGGTGAAAGAGAAAAGAGAATGGAACTCACTGCTTTCCATTAATTCCCCTCTCCTTTCCTCATCCATTTCCCCCACCAGCTATACCGATTTTGAGAACAAATATCTGAATCTGAGAGCAAGGTATAGTCAATGTTTTCTCAGAGCCAAAAATAATTGGTTCAGGGAAAGGAAGGTGGGACATTATTCAGAACAAGTAAAGGGCATGGTTTCCACTTAATCCCAACCTCAGCATCATCTTGCACAGATTCTCTGGGAGAAACATTAAGGTTAGACTTTCCAGACATCATCCTCAGAGAACAAAGCAGGAGACACGCCTGTGGCACAGAAAATAAAAAGTGTCTGTCACAAAGATTATGCAAGAATTATTTCATAAAGTGAAATATACAGAAATACATACTTGTAGTTATCTCACAAATCTGTATTTTGGCTCTCGGTGATCCTACTGAAGCACGGTTATGATTTGTTCATGTTTATTTTGCGCTTTCTTCAGGCCAGAGTCTGTATCACATTATGGAGAGCTCTGCAAATGGTACTAAAAATTCTCAAAAAGCTGGCCATTTAGTTTGTAGAAAGAGGAGAGTCTCCCAACAGAAGTCCATTCTCTGGAGAAGGTTGGTCGTCTTGGTTCTGATGAGGCCACTGTGCTAAAAGAAGCATTTCAGTTACACTGGATAGATTAAAACATTTTTAATTTGCTCTTGGGGAAGTTTATTCTCAAAGTTCAGCCTCAGAGGCATCCTATCTTGCAAAAGTTCCATGTTTTCTAAATCCTCAACTGTTCCTTGGCACTATAAGAACTTTTTAGATGCCCTCTTCTAGAGGCAAGCTGCCATGGCAATTTGTAGATTATATGTGAATATTAGGCAAGTTAAAAGTGAAAAAAGATAAAGCAAATAGAAATCTCAACTGATTATTGGAAAATTTAATTAGTTATCTCCTCTGCCTCTCTCTCCAGCTGTGTGACAGGACAATTCCTTTAACCTCTCCCAGTCTATTGCTACTTGATGAAAGCAAGTGGTCTGTGAGTCTAAATCCCCCAGAGTATTTTCGGCCATAAAATTGGAACTTAGAACTCCATGTGCACAGGGTTCTTGTTAACACCAACCTCCGATGGCTTTCTATTTTCTCAAACTGTAGAGAAATTTCTCACAACTCTCAACTGTCTTACAGCTGTTTAACACTAGACAAGCCCTCTGGTCATTTTTCCTTTGTCATCACTCAAGGCTACCCAATGAAAGCAGAGCCTCACCTCTGGATGCCCAAGGAGATAGTTGCAACCCTGAACAAGGACACATGCATTCTGGTGTTTACCAGAGATCCTGTGTGTAGATTCTGCCTCTCTGATCCTTGAATTCTTGCAAAATATAACCTAGGATCTGTCTTTTCTGTTTTGTCCCAATCTTGTGTCTATGAAAGTAAGGCCTGTGACCTTTATAGAACCCTAGAGAAATGGAAAAGTGAAATGGCATCTCTTCCATGGTCCAGATCATACTTTTGTCCCTCTTTATAGGGATAAACTTATATTTTACATGTTTCTAAAATTACAAAATTCTCTTTATTTTTATTCTACGCAGAAATTTTATAGCTTTCAAACATTACCTTTTCTACTCTACATATTCTTTTGTTGTATAAATTATAATTTCTCAGGACTTGCTTGAATCTCTTCTGATGAATTTCTCGAACCATCAAGAGCTTATGGTCAAACATTGCAAAATGAAAACAGATTATTATAGGTTTTCGAAGTGACGAGTTATTTTTAGAGACATGATTCATTTCATACATCTAAATGAATATGACAAAGAAAGCAACATGGACCAGGAAATAAAAACAGAAAACCTAATGCATAGCAGGTAATGCTAATGGAAGTTTGGCAAGCATGTGGACAGATAGTTGAACAGAGTAGATGCAATCGAATTGATCATGTCTTTACCACCTAATTATTTCAGCCTATTTATGATATGAAATATAGTACTCATGATTTAAAGTAAAATGACATATTATGCATGTTAAATTTTGTGTATAGTACTGACATAGTCAGTGTGTCAGTAATTATTGGCCCTACAGACCCTTGTGGGAATAAAATGTAGGTGCACTTCCTACATCTTCGCTGTTTGTGACTTTTCAAATCATTACACATTCATAACAGAAATTGCCCAAGTTCAGTAAATTGAGTATCATTTCCCTTCTCTCCTCACATGAGCTGAACCGGTTTTATCTCTTTGGGGGAAAGCAGTTCCATTTACATTTGCCGTCTCAAATGTATAAAAGCTTCATGTCAAGAAATCCATTTGCTCTTTAATAAAAGTTATCATAACGTCTGGAACGCTTGATTTATGGAGAGGCTGCCATCACCTCGATGGCTTGACGCTTTTCTCTTGCCGCTGGAAACCCAAGACAGGTCATGACATTTACACTAGGTCAGAATAATAATGTCACTCCAATCACCTTCCTTGACAACAGCCCATTTGTCTCATTTAAATAATGAGCATGATTGGTGGAAATTGCAGGCTGTAACCCTAACACACTGAGGAAATGACAAACACAACTGCAGTGAGGAGTAAGCCAGCCACTGACGGGGATCACGGCCTGCTTGCTGCAAATGCTGGTCTTATAGTTACTTATTTAACCTTCACAAAGCAGATTTGATAACAGTCCAGATGGTTATGAGACAGAAAAACAAAAATGTTTTGCTAAACATGTTCTGATAAGGGGCCCTGCTTCTCCATGGTGGTGCCCTTCTGATTGGGTGCTGCCCAATCAGACACAGCCCACCAAATGTCACCCCCACGAGGCACACAGAGGAACAACAGATTACCCTGAGATCACCTTCATTTTGCAACTGGTAAAACTACAGAAGAGGCCGGGCGCGGTGGCTCACGCTTGTAATCCCAGCACTTTGGGAGGCCGAGGCGGGCGGATCACGAGGTCAGGAGATCGAGACCACGGTGAAACCCCGTCTCTACTAAAAATACAAAAAAAAATTAGCCGGGCGTGGTGGCGGGCGCCTGTAGTCCCAGCTACTCGGAGAGGCTGAGGCAGGAGAATGGCTTGAACCCGGGAGGCAGAGCTTGCAGTGAGCCGAGATTGCGCCACCACACCTGGGCGACAGAGCGAGACTCCGTCTCAAAAAAAAAAAAAAAAAAAAACAAACTGCAGAAGAAGCCAAACCACACTGCTGTGAGCAGAGGGCATCCCATCGCCCTGACAAATGCTTTCTGTAAAGGGTGCCACGGAGGTTGTCCCGGGCCAGACACTGGGCAGGGCCTAGCTCCAGCAAGAAGCTGTTGAAGAGGCTCCCTGTGTGCCTCGGGATGGAGGGTGTGGGCAGAGGATGGCGCTGGTGAGAGGGAGAGAGGAGAATTAATGTAGGAGGAATGAAACAGGAACTCCTTTTTGGGATAAAGATATTGAGACACAAAACAGAAAACTTACCTTCAGTGGGTTTGGAAACAAAATAAAAGTTCTTCTCCTGCAACTTTTTTCTGGAGGGTGCAGTCAAAATGAGCATTGTTTTTGTAAAGGACCTGGGGGCATTGAGACTTAATAAGAGAGACTGAGTAAGATGAATTCACTAAGTTCATTGAGTTGATTTTTGTTTTTATGATTTTAGAATGGGCTCCCCTATTGTCTACGAGCCAAGTGGCTCATCCTAACCATCAGAACCCCAGGTCTGCAGAGCTCATGCAGTGATGTGTGAGTCCAACTCAAGACTTCGCAGTCCTGGGATTAAGTAGGTGCTTGGCCCCCTCTGAGCCCCAACCTCCCTTTTGTGAAATGGACCCATTCAGGTTGGCAGGACAGAGCATCTGAGACAATCAAATCATCTTATGCGAGACTCCAAACAGAAGGGCTCGCAATTTTGGTTTTCTCTTCCCTCTTCTCTCTCTCTCTCTCTTTTTTTTTTTTTTTTTTTTTTTTGCCGTGCTCTCTGTTTGCACTGGCAATTGGCATCTGCTCTGGAAATCTCTTCAAGGTCACTTTGTGCAACTAGGCACAGCTTGGCTGACTTGGCAACTTTCTTAACATCTTGATAACATTGACATCAACCATCTCTCTCTTCCTTTGAAACTGCGAAACTATCATGGCTGTGACAGTGTAAGTCACATCTTAGGTGACTCTCTGAACATCTCGGGGCCTTTTTTAATAATTTTAAAAACTCTAGAAACATTGACTTATTGTGAATTGTTTTAAGGATTAAATCAAAGAATGGGCATTGGAGCAGACTGGGAGCAGGTACAGAGGCTGCTCAGTGGGTGGGTTACATTCCTTCTCCTTCCTGGACTGCTCCCTTCTCCTCTGTTCTCTTCTCAGACAACGCAGTTTCTAGAGGTTTTGCTGATTCATGTTCACTCATCACAGGTATGTCCTTCATCTCTTTCTCCGCTGCGTACTGATTCTTCTTATAGACTTCATCCTCTTTCCAGGTATCCGTTAGGAACTTGAGAAGTTCATCTGCAACTTGGAATATGTTTTCCTTGGTTTGACCATTTGTTTCCTCCTGGCAGCTGTGTGGATTTCCTCGGATATTCTACTTATAGATGAAGTTCAAAATATGTTAGACCATCTATATGCCACTATTTACAGACAGAAATTCCATCTCTGGAGTTTCCAATTTTGCTGATAGAATAAGCATCCTCTCAGCCATCTGGTCACCACCCACAGTAAAGTTTGTTTTTGCTCAAGTTCTCCTTCCCGGGGTCAGTTGTTCACTATGCCCACTCTATTAGCAGCCACAATGGGCATGTGCTGGGGTCTGGCTCAACCTCAGAACACTTGAATCACAGCCTAAGGGCCTTTCTGGGGCCTGGTTCTTACCTCAGGCCCACTGCCTCCGGAGTTAATGTCTTTTCTTGAAGATGAGTACTATTTGGCCCAACGCATTTCATAGATAGCCCCTCTCTTGATGCTTTAGCTCAGAACCTTCACCTGCTTTTGAACATTCTGGAAGTGAACTCTGGTTGTACCGTTGCCTCATCTGCCACCCCTAGGTGAAATGCTTTAAACCTAAAGCGTTGGCCTCATTCAATTTTCTACAGTAATTTTTTTCATATGGTCTTTTGTCCCCATACTGGGGTCTTGGACATTGCTTTGAATCCTTTTTTGTGCTTAATAGGAGCCTAATATGCACCAATAGAAGGGAAGGCAGGAAGAGAGGAAGAGCAGAGGGAGGAAGATAAAATGAACCAAGTAATACCATCTGCAGGAGTATTGCCTGTGACGCAATGTAGGGTCAGCAATGGTTCACATCCTCAGCCCCTCAGCAGACCAATGGCAAAAACTGGACTCATTTGCGATGTCATCATTTGTCTACATGGGCATGGCAATGAGAAAATTATTTGTGTATTTTAAAACTGAAATGGGCTAGATGCGGTGGCTCATGCCTGTAATCCCAGCACTTTGGGAGGCGGAGGCGGGCAGATCACAAGGTCAGGAGATGGAGACATCCTGGCTGACACGGTGAAACACCGTCTCTACTACAAAATACAAAAAATTAGCCAGGCATGGTGGCAGGCGCCTGTAGTCTCAGCTACTCGGGAGGCTGAGGCAGGAGAATGGCGTGAACCCAGGAGGCGGAGCTTGCAGTGAGTTGAGGTTGCACCACTGCACTCCAGCCTGGGCAACAGCCAGACTCTGTCTCAAAAAAAAAAGAAAGAAAGAAATGAAGTCTGCTGAGAATCTAGAAGTGTACAGGGGCTGATAGAACCCCTTTGCCCATTAGAGACTAGAAAGAATTTGAAGCTGCTTGTACCTACCAAGGAAAACTAAGCTTAAGTGACTGAAGAGAAAGAGAAAGATTAAAACAGAAAATAAAAAGGCATTTGTATCTTAAATAAAAGTGTTGCCATGCCTTCCTGGCATGAAAAGAAGAATCATCGCCACTAGAAATCTGATAAAATTTTGGCATGGAGATTTCCAAGTCTCTATATGAGTGCCCTGGTCCACAGCAGCCAGTGCCATGTCAGGCAGTTCACACAACAGGAAAGCTATGTCATCATAAGGCCAGCCATTGGGTATGGGTGTTTTCTTCCCATAACTGATTATTTGCAAGCCCTTGATTTAGTGTTTATATCCCAACTACTTCTTCTAAGTAGTGACCTTTGATAGGAGTGTAAAATAATCCTACCTGCTTAGTGATTTCTCACTGATTCACTGTTAAATCATCCAGCCTTACTGAATGATTATAATATCCATGGGACTAAAGAGGATCCATTACATTCTTTATATACCTTATTTTATGAATATTGTGGAATTTGTAAACTGAGGTCACTCTGCCCCCTAACAGTAGACTTTAAAACAGAAAAATAACTGTGTTATAAAACATAATTAATTAGTATGTGGTTATCCAAATAAAGTCTGCATCTACTTGCAAAATCACAGCAAGCTGACCCAGCTTCCATGATGCATGATGATGCTGGTAACGTGGCACAGATTTAAACGTGGGCCATGGGGGTGTTGCCTTGCTTAGGTGAGCAGCTTAGTTTGTCAAAATCTCAATTGACTCAACTAGATAGTGACATGTTTTAAGGATTAAGAGTAATGTAATAATATAACACACACAAAGCCTCCAGACATTACCTAAGACACACAGCGATGACCACTCAATGGTAGCTATTATTATTAGGCATTGAGTGCTACTCTTGTCTCTGACACACATAAGGAACAGTGGTGAAATCCAAAGGCATTAAATAATGCAAAGCAACTAAGTTGGCCAGCCAATGAAATGTGCTGACATCTGTAAAAATTGCATCCCACAGCTTCACTGGGCACACATGCAGGATTCTTGAGGACATGGCTGACACTGTCTCCACAGTGCTGACGAGACTTGCTCCACAGCTCCAAAGGGCTGCGAGACTTGCATGCCAGCAGAAGGGGTGGAGCAAGATGGCAGAAAAGAAGACCCTACCAATCATTCCCCCATTCCAGGAATACCAAATGCAACAACTATACACACACAAAAAAAGCACCTTTATAAGAACCAAAAATCAGGTGAGCACTCACAATACCTGCTGTTAACTTCATATTGCTGATAGAGGCACTGATGATGGTAGAAAAGACAGTGTTTAATTACCTATGCCACCCCTTCCCTGTCCCTCAGCAGTGGTCATGTGGCACAGACAGAGAGAGAGAGGCTGTGTGTTTGGAAAAGGGAGAGCACAGGGAATGTGAGACTTTTCATTGAACTCAGTGCTGTGTTGTCACAGTGTGAATCAAAACTGTGTTGAATTCAGCTGACACCCACCCGTGGAGAGAACATTCTGGCCAGCCCTACCCAGAGGGAAATCACTCATCCCAGTGGTGGGAACTTGAGTCCAGCAAGCCTCACCAGTGTGGACTGAAGGGTTCTGGGGCCCTAAGTAACCTTCAAAGGCAGTCTAAACCACAAGCAATGTGAGACCTAGTGCTGAACTGGGCTCAGAGCCAGTGAACTTGTGGGCATACAACTTACTGAGACACCAGCTGGGTCAGCTAAGAGAGTGCTTTTGCCACTATTCCTTCAACTTCAGGCAACATAGCTCATGGTTCCGAAAGACTCCTTCCTTCCATCTGAGGAGAGGAAATGGAAGAGTAAAGAGGACTTTGTCTTGCCTCTTGGGTACCAGCTCAGCCACAATAGTATAAGACACCAATCGGAGTTGTGAGGCCCCCATTCCAGGCCCTAGCTCCTGGGTGACATTTCTAAACATACCCTGGGCCAGAAGGGAATCTGCTCCTTTGAAGAGAAGGAACTTGTCCTGGCAGAATTTATTACTTTGCTAACCAAAGAGACATTGGGCCCTGAATAACCAGCAGTGGTAACCAGGTACTACATGCTCTGGTTCTTGCATGAAACTCTGAGACTTCCTGGTTTCAGGTGAGACCCAGAACATTCTCAACTGTGGTGGTTACAGTGAAAGACTTTTTCTGCTTGATAAAAGTGGAGCGAAAAGTAAAAGGAATTTTGTCTCGCACCTTAGAGGCCAGCTTAGCCACAGTGGGGTAGAGCACAAAGCAGTCTCTTGGGGTCCGCAAATCCAGGCTTTGGCTTTTGGATGGCATTACTAGACCTACCCTGGGCGAGAGAGGGGCCCATTGTCCTGAAGAATGAGTTCTAGGCCTGGTGGCATTCACCACAAGCTGACTAAAAAGTCCTTGGGCCTTAAGTAAATGTTGGCAGGGGCCTGGTAGTATTTTCATGGGCTTGTGGTAGTGGTTGCCATGAGGTAAGGCTCCTCTGCCTATGGGAAGGAAAGGGAAGAATAAGAATGACTACATCTTGTGATGTGAGGGTCAGCTCAGCCACAGTATATTAGAACACTAGACAGATTTCTAAGGTGTTTGACTCCAGCCTCTATCTCCCAGACAACATCTCTGCACCTGTCCAGGGCCTGGGGAAACTAGCTGTCCTGAAGGGGAGAACTCAAGCCTGACTGGCCTCACCACCTGCTTATTACAGAGCTCTAGGGCCTTCAGTGAACATAGGCATTAGCCAGGCAGTGGTTACAGCAGGTGTTGGGTGAGATCCAGTACTGTTCTGGCTTCAGGTCTGAACCAGCACAGTCCCAGTGGTGGTGGCCATAGGGTTACTTGTGTTACCACACCCACAGCCCCAGGCAGCTCAGCACAGACAGAGACTCCATTTTTTTTAGACAATAAAGGAAGGGAACAAGAGTCTCTGCCTGGTGATCCAGATAATTCTTCCAGATCTTATCCAAGACTGCTAAGGCAATAGCCCTACAAGTCTGCAAGAACCACAGCATTGCAGGAATTGGGTGCCTCCTAATGCAGATATGGCTTAGATCAAAACACTTAAGTCCTTAAAATTACCCGAAAAGCTCTCTTAAGAAGGACAGGCACAAAACAGCCCAGACTGTGAAGACTACAAAAAAATACCTAACTCTTCATTGTCCAGAAACCAATGAACATCAACAAAGTTCAAGATCATCCAAGAAAATATGCCCTCACCAAGCTAGTTACATAAAGCAAAGCACCAGGGAACAATTCTGGAAAATCAGAGCTATGTGGCCTTTCAGACAGAGAATTTAAAATAGCTTTTTGAAGAAACTCAAAGAAATTCAAAATATCACAGAGAAGGAATTCAGAACTCTATCAGATAAGCTTAACAAAATGATTAAAATAATTTAAAAGAATCAAACAAATTCTGGAGATGAAAAATGCAATTGACACACTGAAGAACGCATCAGAGTCTCTAAATAGCAGAACTGATCAAGCAAAAGAAAGAACTAGTGAGCTTGAAAACAGACTATTTGAAAATACACAGTCAGAGGAGACAAAATAAAAGGATAGAAAAGAATGAAGCATGCTTACAAGATCTAGAAAATAGCTTCAAAAGGGCAAATCTAAGAGGTATTAGCCCTAAAGAGGAGGTACGGAAAGAGATAGGGGTAGACATTTTATGCAAAGGGAGAATAACAGAACTTCCCAAACCTAGAGAAAGATATCAATAACCAAATAAAAAAGGTTATAGAATGTCAAGCAGATTTAACCAAGAGATGACTACTTCAAGGCATTCAAAAATCAAACTCCCAAAGGTCAAGGATAAAGATAGTGATATGGTTCCCATCTGTGTCCCCACCTAAATCTCATGTTGAAACGTAATACCCAGTACTGGAAGGGTGGCCTGGTGGGAGGTGATTGGATCATGGGATTAGAGTTCTGATGAATGATCTAGTACTATTCCCTTGGTACTATGTCACAACAGTGAGTAAGTTCTTGTGAGATCTGGTTGTTTAACAATGTGTAGCATCTTCCCCATCTCTCTCTTCCTTCTGCTCCAGCCATGTGAAGTTCCCTATTCCCCAATTTGCCTTCTGCCATAACTGGAAGCTTCCTGAGACCTCCCCAGAAGCAGAAGCTGCTATGCCGCCTGCGTCGCCTGCAGAACCATGAGCCAATTCATCATCTTTTCTTTATAAATTGTCCAGTCTCAGGTATTCCTTTATAATAGTGCAACAACAGACTAATATGGAAAAGATCCTAAAAGCAGCGAGAAAAAAATAAACAAATAATATCCAATGGAGCTGCAATATGTCTGGCAACAGAATTTTCAGTGGAAATCTTACAGGTGGGGAGAGAGTGGCACGACATTAATTTAAAGTGCTGAAGAAAAAAAAAAAACTTTTACCCTAGAATAGTATATCCTGTGAAAATATCCTTCAAACATGAAGTAGAAATGAAGACTTTCCTAGACAAACTAAACCTGGGAGATTTCATCAACACTGGAACTGTCCTACAAGAAATGCTAAAGAGAGTACTTCAATCAGAAAGAAAAGGATGTTGAAGAGCAATGGGACATCATCTCAAGGTACAAGCATCACTGGCAGTAGAAAGTACACACACACACACACAAAATATTATAACACTGTAACTGTGCTCTGTAAAATGCCCTTGTCTAAAGTAGAAAAAAAACTAAAAGATAAACCAATAAAAAAAAACTACAGCAAATTTTCAAGACATAGACAGTACAATAAGATATAAATAGAAACAACAAAAAGTTAAGTTATGGGGAGACAACAGTATGGTTTTTATTAGTTTTCTTCTTGCTTTTTAGTTTGTGCAAGTAGTGTTAACTTGTTATCAGCTTAAAATAGTGGGTTATAAGACAGTAATTGCAAGCCTCATGTTAACTTCAAATTAAAAAAAATAAAATGGATACATGAAAAATAAAAAGCAGGAAATTAAATCATACCACCAGAGAAAATCACTTTCACTAAAAAGAAGACAAAGGAAGGAAAGAAGGAAGACAAGCCCACAAAACAACCAGAAAACAAGCAACAAAATGACAGGAGTAAATCCTCACTTGCCAATACTAATGTTGAATGTAAATAAACTAAACTCTGCAATAAGAAGACACAGAGAGGCTAAATTGACAAAAAAAAAAAAAGATCTGATTATCTGTTGCCTACAGAAAACACACCTCACCTATAAAGACACACATAGAAAGGAAATAAAGGATGGAAAAAGATATCCCATATCAATGGAAACTAAAAAAGAGCCAAAGCAGCTATACTTACATCAGACAAAATAAATTTCAAGACAAAAACCTATAAAAGATTTTTTTTAAAGTCATTATATAATAATAAAGGGGTCAATTTAATAAGAGGATATAAGAAATGCAAACATATATGCACCCAACACTGGAGCACCCAGATGTATAAAGAAAATATTATTAAAGAGAGAGATTGACCCCAATACAATAACAGCTGAAGACTTCAACACCCCACTTTTAGCACTGGACAGATCTTTCAGACAGAAAATCAACAACACAAAAGGGTGACTATAGTAAAAATATAATTTAATTGTACTTTTAAAAATAACTAAAAGAGTATAATTGAATTGTCTTTAACACAAAGGATAAACGTTTTGAGTGGTGGACACCACATTTATCGTGATGTGATTATTACTCATTGTATGCATGTATCAAATTATCTCATATAACCCATAAATATAGACATCTACTGTCTACCCACAAAAAGTAAAAACAAAACATTAATTTAAAAAGAAAGAATTGCATGATGGGTTCTGGTCAGAAATATAGTTATAATTAAGCTTTAAACAAGCTACACTTTCACCCTCTTTCTTGTTTCTGAAAGTCACAAAGCACTAGATACCTACCATCTGGATCCCCTATAGAAAGGATCTCTGACATTAGAATCATAAGGCTTTTGTTTAAGGATTATCTAAGATGTGTTTCTGACCTGAAATTCCAGCAACGAGTTTGCAGAGCCCCCACCAAAGAACGGGATCAGAATGAGAAAGCAACTAAATTCTCTCCTTTTCCCATGACTTCGTCCTGCACTCTTCAACCAGTCAACATCTCTACACTTTGGCCCACTTCAAAACCCCTAAGCCCCCTAACTCCACATTCCTTGGGGAGATGAATTTGGAGTTTCCTCTCATTTCCTCCTTTGGTGGCCCTATGGTTAAACCTCTTTCTCTTCTGCAACCTGATGTCTCAGCATACTGACTTGCTGTGTGTATGCGGCAAGCAATCTAATACAGTTACAGTGCCTTGATTTATTTTTAGTTAAGTCCGTACTTACTAAAGGTTAAACAAATGAGTGGATAGTGTTGCTCCATAGGTTCTGAATCTGTAACTTGGAGATAGACCATCAAAACATTTTACAACTGGAATTTTCTCTCTCGCCATAACACTTTCTTGACTGCACTGTTTTAGAGTTTAGAAGATTATTTCTATTGTTTTGGAGAATTATCCTCAGTTTCTTGAAATGTTTGTGTAGAATAGCATGATAGGAGTGAACAATTGAAGATACTGATGTCACACTATGTTGGTTACAGAGCACATTAGACTCCTTCTGAAATCAGAAAATGACTCAAAAAAATAAAATTAATCTAAGCATTTTTTTTTTTTTGCCACTCCATTCTAAATTTGAAAAGTGTCTGGCAGTATCCTTGAAAAATTTGCATAAATCCTGAATGCTTGTCTGCCCGATACTAGTAACTGAACGTGATCGTGAATGGCCACGATATTAAACGTCAAATATCAGGGTTAATTATGAGAAATCTGACAAAACCCTAAACTGTGTGTGGAGAGGGGAGGGAAGGCACTGTCTTTTCTGACATTATAATGGTTCCAAAGCCTTTACACTGTCAATCAAAGGAGCTCCGAATGGCCTGGAATTCATTTGCCATTAGCTGCTCTGCTGTGGGAAGCAGCTACAGGACACACTGTTTTCAAATGTAAATATCGCTGGCATTTCAAAGATGTCATAGTTTTGTTTTGTTTTTTCCTCCCATTTTAATGTATTGAAAACTACCAATATCTGCTGCTATAATGGGTTCTATCATCTAGTTTTGTTAAATACTGTGATCATGGTAAAATAATGAAGGGTGTGCTAAGGTATGGATTTCAGCTGTGACCTATAAACCCAGGCCATTAGCATATGCCGAGTGTGTCATGTGCCATACTCGCTGTCAAGGCGCCTGGGCTCAGGTCTCCCTTAATGCAAGCCATGATGATACATATGGAGTTAGTCACTCTTCCACTATTTTTTGCTTCTGAAAATAGCCTCAGCATTGTACATCCTAGCCGTGAGACTTCTCAGGATTGTTTTGCAAAGAAAATGGCTATTTTTTGTATAGAAGTGCCAATCAAGGAGACAGCCATCAACCTTATGTAACTAACCAATGCACTCCAGAAATCAGACTTCCCTGGGATGGTTTCAGTAAACACAGGAAAGCTAGAAATTATGTCTACTTTTTAAAGCAGTTTAAAACAAGTATGAGATGTCAAATAATGCTCCTGGGATATGCAGGCTTATGTCCAACATACATTCTTATGGCAATTAATTTGTGTAATTTCAAGAGTGGATTTTCCCTCTCTGATGAGCCTACAACTTCAGTAAAAAGCTTCAAAATGGCCACTTTTAAAGAAGGATGGAGCAGTCATTTTCTGGGCATCCTAGTGGTCTTTTGTGACAGCTGCAGGGTTGGCTTATTCTGCCACCCCTGGGAAAAAGGTGAATCCAGAGAGAATCAAGAGGGGGTTTTAAAGCATTGCATGTGAATGTAATCATAACGCGGTCACCTTCAAACGTGTGGACAGTCCCTAAAATAAGAAAATCACAGTGCAACCAGACTACCATCTTACACATCTCAACAACCTCATGGATCCTCTGGGTTTAGTTGGTGACCAAAAATTCACCAACTTCTCAATCCTGAGAAGTCTCACAGCTAGGATGTATGATGCTGAGGCTGTTTTCGGAAGCAAAAAATAGTGGAAGAGTGACTAACTCCATATGTATCTCACACTTCTAAAGAGATGCCAGACAGGAGACTGGGAGGAAAGCAGCCCTGCATTCCAGCGTGGCTGACATCCCATCAGCGACTGTGACAAGCTGTACCTTGTTCCTGTTCCTACATCCAGGTTTCAGCAGGTGCAGGGCTCTGCAGAGAGGCAACCGCAGCTTCCTGCCCTCTCTTCAAGTTCTAGAGAAGCAGAGGCCTTGTCCCCAGCCTCACCATTTGTCCCTCCCATGTCTGTCCCTTCTTTCTCTGCTCTTCTGTTTCCTTGCAACGTTTCATTGCAAATGCATCTCTTAGTGGAAGGAAATAAAGATTAACAGTGAGTGCATCTTCAACCCTGCCATTTAATTTATTTGCATTCTCTATATAATTGATCCTGACTGGCCCAATTCCATAAGGAGGGATAAATACAGCTTACAAGATGAAGAGAATGCCTTGAGACACCAGGTTGAAGTAATACCGCGAATAGGACTTTATTGACAATGCTTATCGGAGGTAGTGTCAAAGACACTCAACATTAGTGTCCCAATTGTTCATTTGAAGACCAATCACAGAAAACTCTGGAATCTTTTAGAGAGGGAATTTAATTAGCAGCACTTGAGATATTATTCAGGCCTTTAACACCTGAAAGTTTTTTACCATTTTAATACAAGAGCTACCCTCTTTCAACAAGGCTATTCCCTTGTGACCCAAGAAATGTATTTCTTCTACTGTAAGATTAGGTGAGTCTTTAGAGAAATAATAGTCTAACCACAGCAGTAAATCCCCAGGCCTGCCTGGCTTCTTGAGGTCTTGTCATTCATGTCTGTCAAATGAGGTTGCCTTAGGTCAGGCCTCTGTCGATACGGAAGTCCAAACTGTCCACTCAAAAACAAATGCCATAATACAAAATAAAAGCAGTTACTTCATTTTGTATGAAGCTTTTAAACTTGAAGACTGGGGAATGTGTTTTATTAGCTTATTACCCACCTGCCACTTCAGACCGTATAACACCCTTTGCTGGAGAGAGCAATTAAACTGAAAATTCTCGAAGGATCACTTTAAGAAATGAATGTTCCAATTCAGGGAAGTGAGGGAGATATAAATAGATGCTGCATAGATATATGGCCACGTGTATGTTTGCCTGTGTATCCCTGTTTCTTAATGCATAGATATGTGCAGATTTGTACACACACACATTTTTAAATGAAATGACGTGAAGTTGATCTCGAGATCAATAGGTACATTCCGTTCTGTGAACTACTGAGCCAAATGCAGTAATGCAATATTAGCTCTTATACGTTAAGGTTGATTTATTAGTCTCTTTATAAACAACCATGCTAATCTTGCACTTTATTCCAGTGCTCCATTTAATGTTAGTGAGTTTCAAAGGATAGAAGTGAACTGGCCTTTCTTTGGGAGGAGTTTGTTGTTGGCCAGGATACATGCACCCACCAGTCAGTCAGGGTGAAGACTAAAAAGTGACACCCTCTTTGCCCACTTAAAATCTTTCACTGGGCCCGGCACGGTGGCTCACGCCTGTAATCCCAGCACTTTCGGAGGCCGAGGTAGGCAGATCGCCTGAGGTCAGGAGTTTGAGACCAGCCTGGCCAACATGGTGAAACCCTATCTCTACTAAAAATACAAAAAATTAGTCAGGTGTGGTGGCGCATGCCTGTAATTCCAACTACCTCGGAGGCTGAGGCAGAAGAATTGCTTGAACCCAGGAGGTGGAGGTTGCGGTGAGCCGAGATTGCGCCATTGCACTCCAACCTCAGTGACAGAGCGGAATTCTGTCTCAAAAAGAAGAAAAAAAAAAAGAAAAAGAAAAAGAAAAAAAACTCTCACTAACTAGAAAAGACTTTAGATGTCATGAATTTCTCTGCAATTTCACCATACTTTAAGTAGATGTTTTGGAGAAAAGAAAGGAAAACAGATTTACTCTGTGCCATAGTTGAGTCTGGCTTTCCACCTATTACTTTGTGTGAGTAATGAGTGGCCCTTTTCTGCCTTCCGTGGAATTAAGGAGACAATGAAGACCATGGGAAGCACCAGCTCCTCCCTCTACCTGAGCCAAAGTTCACCTTTCTCTTTCAGCCAATTATTACTGAAAGGAGTGTTTATTAAACAGCTGTAATCTCAATCCAATCCCCTTACTCCAAGGGACATTTCTAACAATAATTGCATATCTGAGAAGAACATTCTCCTCTCAGAAGTTGCATGCAATTTTTACCACAAAAAGTTTCTAATCAGAAAAATGCTAAAATATAAGTGATTTTGTGCTTTTAATGTAATTTTCTTTCTCAGTTCATCTTAATAAATCAATAGCCATCTTTCAAAACCCTGCCCGTTAAAATTGGAATTTCATTTATTTTCCAAGTGTTTCAGAGTCATTTTGTTTCGCAGGATCTGTAAACTAAAAATAAAATCCTAAGCCCCACAATCCCCCCTCCAACTGAGGAGACCCCCACTAGGCCAGGGCAACTCCAGAAAAACCTTACAACTTAGTTTCTGCCATGACAGGACGGGAGGTCAGACACACATTGTTATACCCCCTCCCTTGTATGGTTTTGACACAACAACTGACCATCATTAATGTTAAAACCGAGATCCTCAGACTGACAGAGCAGACTCTTTGCAGCAATAAGATACCAAATTATCAGCAGGACTTAAGGCCATGCCAGGCAAGGGTTAAGTCTCACAGCCCTACCCTTAAACAATAAATGTTGCGCTAATGGCCACATGTTTTTCTTTTTCTCTAGCAGCTAAACAAGCACTAGCCTTGGGATGAGCAAGATTAAAACAATTTGCAGCTCCACCCGACACTGACTGACTGGCCCCTTGCCCCTGCTCCACCAGCCATTAACTGCGGCCTTCACTGGACAAGAGACTGATTTCAATAACTTCCTCCTGATAAGACCACTGGCCAGGGACTGGTTCTGGCCCATTTACAGAGATTGTGCACTTGCATGCCTTCCTGTCCTGAAAAGACCTTTTGATGTGTAGGCCTAACTGTAATACATTTAAGTGTTACTTCTCCACCCTGAAGTGGACATGACTCGTAACGTTATATGCATGTTTGTTCAACACATATGTGTCAGGACTCCCTTCATGAATATTCATAGCTCCTCCTGTCAACTGTTAAATATGTATGTTTAGCCAACCTACTTCTACCCCAACCTCTGCTCCTTCCACATGCCTATGTCTGGTCGTGGCTGGAGGCTGTGCTTCCCAGACCATGGGAGGGCCACCTTGCCGACTGTAACCCTTCACTCAAATAAAGTCTTCTCTACTTTTCTTCTTAATGTGTACATTTGTTTTAAGTTAACAAATCAACACATATTGTAAACAATCTCTTCCAACTAGAGTTTCTGAATTTTTTCATATACATTGTTTTGTTATTTTATTTCCTTAGCTAATAATAATTTTGGGGAAATTTCTCTTTGTAGTAACCATTTTAGCTATGGAAAAAATGAATAATTAAAAAATAGGTGGTGCCGCTTTTCTGACAAATCCTATGTATAATATGTACATATATTTTAGAGTTAAGTGAAACTGGCTAAAGACACAGAAATTTGAGTACCTTCTTTAGTTCTTTCATTTGTATTTAATAAGGGGTAGTTTTTTATCCATTGCTTTTGGCATGAGAGGGAGAAAAGGAAGAGGAGGATGATGAGTAGGAGAAGGAGGTATTGGAGAGAAGAGGGAGGTAAATGAGTGAGAAGCAATAGAACAGTTGTCAGTGGAAGAGCTTTGCTTTGCTTTTTGGTCACTCAGAAAGGAGTAAAAACTAATCATGACCATTTCACTCGCATCAGAATCACTCAAGTTGCTTAGAGAATCAAAGGTTCCTAGAACGAAGGCAACTTTGCACAAATTTCTTTAGAGTAAATTTCTTTGGCTCTGGCTACAAGCTATGCAGACCTACAAATGCATTAGGTTTAGTGGGAGAGACAGCTCCAGTGAATATGAGTAAGGTGACCTGTGGGAATTTGGCACCCTTTCCATGGTGCCAGAGACTGGAATATGTTGATAAGAGAAGCAGTGTATTAGCCTGTACTTGCTATGTCAGGTCTCCATGCAAACACTGTGTGTACTCTTGGCCTCTTGGAATGGGAAATGCCTTCCACAAGGACACTGTAGATACTGAAGTATGAAACTACTACAGTTGAACGTCACTGCAAAGGTTAAGAAACTTCTCAGACAGAAAGGTTCATGAAATACATTTATAATTTCCCCTTCTCCTTCTCCTCTTCCTCCTCCATGTTCTTATAAACCTGAATTGAAAAACAAAAGATAAAATTGGGTGGGACAATGAACAATGTCAGTCAAAATACCTTTATTTCTCTCTGAGGAAGGGGAAGTTTGGTTCGGTTTCTGCTTTTCTTTTATTTCCATAGGTTATTTTGTTTTATTTCCATGGGTTGTTGGGGAACAGGTGGTGTTTAGATACGTGAGTAAGTTATTTCATGACAATTTGTGAGATTTTGGTGCACCCATCACCCGAGCAGTATTCACTGCAACCAGTTTGTAGTCTTTTATCTCTCATCCCCTTCCCACCCTTTCCCCTTGAGTCCCCAAAGTCCATTTCGTCATTCTTAGGCCTTTGCATCCTCATAGCTTAGCTCCCACTTATGAGTGAGAAAATACAATGTTTGGTTTTCCATTCTAGTGTTACTTCACTTAGAATAATAGTCTCCAATCTCATCCAGGTTGCTGCAAATGACATTAATTCATTCCTTTTTATGGCTCAGGAGTATTCAATATATATATATTTATGTGTGTGTGTGTGTGTGTGCATGTGTATCACAGTTTTTTTATCCACTCATTGATTGATGGGCATTTGGGTTGGTTTCACATTTTTGCCACTGCAAATTGTGCTGCTATAAACAAGCATGTGCTAGTATTTTTTGCATAATGATTTTTTTTTACTTCTGGGTAGATATCCAGTATTGGGATCAAGTGGTAGTTCTACTTTTGGTTCTTTAAGGAATCTCCACACTGTTTTCTATAGTAGTTGTACTGGTTTACATTCTTACCAGCAGTGTAGAAGTGTTCCTTGTTCACCTTATCCATGCCAACATCTATTATTTTTTGACATTTTGATTATGGCCATTCTTACAGGAATAAGGTGGTATCACACTGTGGTTTTGATTTGCATTTCCCTGATCACTAGTGATGGTAAGCATTTTTAATATGTCTGTTGGCCATTTGTGTATCTTCTTTTGAGAATTGTCTATTCATGTCCTTAGCCCCCTTTTTGTTCAGATTTTTTTTTTCTTGTTAATTAATTTGACTTTGTTGTATATTCTGGATATTAGTCCTCTGTCAGATGTAAAGATTGTGAATATTTTCCCTCACTCTGTGGGTTGTCTGTTTACTCTGCTGATTGCTCCTTTTGCCATGCAAAAGTTCTTTAGTTTAATTAAGTCCTAGCTACTTATCTTTATTTTTAATTGCATTTGCTTTTCAGTTCTTAGTCACAAAATTCTTTCCTAAGCCAAAGTCTAAAAGGGTTTTCCCAATGTTGTTTCCTAGAATTAGAATTTTTATAGTTTCAGGTCTTAGATTTAAGTCTTTGATCCATCTTGAGTTGATTTTTGTATATGGTGAGAGATGAGGATCCAGTTTCATTCTTCTACATGTGACTTACCAATTAGCCCAGAACCATTTGTTGAATAGGATATCCTTTCCCCACTTTATGTTTTTGTTGGCTTTGTTGAAGTTCAGTTGGCTATACGTATTTGGGTTTATTTCTGGGTTCTCTATTCTGTTCCATTGGTCTATGTGCCTATTTTTATACTAGTACCATGCTGTTTTGGTGACTATTGCCTTACAGCATAGTTTGAAATCAGGTAATGTGATGCCTCCAGCTTTGTTATTTTTCTTAGTCTTGCTTTGGCTATGTGGGCTCTTTTTTGGTTCTGTAAGAATTTTAGGATTGCCTTTTCTAGTTTTTTGAAGAATGATAGTGGTATTTTGATGGGAATTGCATTGAATTTGTAGATTGCTTTTGGCAGTATGGTCATTTTCACAATATTGATTCTACCTATCCATGAGCATGGGATATGTTTATGTTTTCATTTGTTTGTGTCATCTATGATTTATTTCAGCCGTGTTTTGTAGTTTTTCTTGCAGAGGTCTTTTACCTCCTTTGTTACCAAACCCAAAGCTAGAAGAAGGAAATAACCAAGATCAGAGTAGAATTACATAAAATTGAGGGAAAAAAAAAAAAGATAAATGAAACAAAAAGCTGTTTCTTTGAAAAGATAAATAAAATTGATAGGCCATTAGCAAGATTAACCAAGAAAAGAAGACAGAAAATCCCAATAAGTTCAATTGGAAATGAAACAGGAGATATTACAACTGACACCACAGAAATACGAAAGATCATTCAAGGCTACTATGAACATCTTTACATGCATAAACTAGAAAACCTAGAGGAGATGGATAAATACCTGGAGAGATACAACCCTCCTATCTGAAATCAGGAAGAATTAGATACACTAAACAGACTGACAATAAGCAGCAAGATAGAAATGGTAATTAAAAAATTACCAACAAAAAAAAAGTCCAGGACCAGACAGATGGACAGCTGAATTCTACCAGATATTCAAAGAATTGGTACCAATCCTATTGACACTATTCTACAAGACAAAGAGGAAATCCTTCATAAATCATTCTATGAAGCCAGTATCACTCTAATACCAAAGCCAAGAAAGGACATAATCAAAAAAGAAAACTACAGACCAATATCCCTGGTTAACATAGATGCAAAAATCCTTAACAAAATACTAGCCAACTGAATCCAACAACATATCAAAAAGATAATCCACCACGATTAAGTGGGTTCCATAACAGGAATGCAGGGATGTTTTAACATATGCAAGTCAATAAATGTGATACACCACATAAACAGAATTAAAAATAAAAATCACATTATCATCTCAACAGATGCAGAAAAAGCATTCAACAAAATCCAGCATCCCTTTATGATTAAAACTCTCAGCAAAATCGGCAGACAAGAGACATACCTCAATGTAATAAAAGCCATCTATGACAAACCCACAGCCAACATAGCACTGAATGGGAAAAAGTTGAAAGCATTCCCTCTGAGAACTGAAACAAGATAAAGATGCCCACTCTCACCGCTTTTTTTCACATAGTACTGGAGGTCTAAGGTAGAGCAATCAGACAAGACAAAGAAATAAAGGGCATCCAAATTGGTAAAGAGGAAGTCAAATTGTCGTACTTTGCTGATGATATGACTGTTTACCTAGAAAACCCCAAAGTCTCCTCCAGAAAGCTTCTTGAACTGATGAAAGAATTCAACAAAGTTTCCAGATACAAAATTAATGTACACAAATCAGTAGCTCTTCTATAAACCAACAGCAACCAAGCTGGGAATCAAATCAAGAACTGAGCCCTCTTTACAATAGCTGGTTTCTGCTTTCTTATAACTTCTCTAGCTACATGTACTTCTTCTTAAAGATCTAATGAGTCCATCCTGCTGGTGTTTCCCAAGTTGCAGTCATACCTGGGGCATGATGAGCACCTACACCTCATGTGGTAAATAGGTGATGGACAGACACAATGAGTCATTTTACAACATCTTGTCTAGGAATACGCTAGAGTTTAGAAAAACAAGCAAACAAAACTTTCAATTATGAGCAAATATCTAAGTTATTAAATTTAGATATTAAGATATCTAAACTATTTATTACTATAAGTTGTCATCTATTACAATGATGAAAATTAAGTGCTGAACTATAGTTAATATTTAGTTATGAATTTGTAAGTAAAACAACTTAGATCAATTGGAATGTCACAAATTTTATTTAGTAATAGTTATGCTCCTAAAACATAACTTGAAGGGAATTTATAGCTATTGCATTTCCATTATGTTTTCCTAATGACTTTGGTTTGTGAGGACAGTGAGGGCATCAATGTTTTTCCACTTAATAGATAATAAGTGTTTCCTAGACTATAGAATATATTCTAAACTCTATCCTTTTATTAAAAAAGGAAAACAAAAGCATCCACAGATAACTTTTAATACACAAGTAGAAATGAGTGGGCCTGGCTGGTCCCATCCAGCAGAAAAGTCCAGTAGAATGCTGATGATATAGAACATGCCTCTCTGCATGACCTAACCAAGGGAAGAGAGATGTTGAACAGGAAATAAAAAGATCTGCGTACTTTTTCCCGGATATGATTTGCTAGCTGTAGGAGTCTTGTTGAATTTTACTTAGTTTATTCACTTAGAAAAAGTTTTTCCCACAAGGTTCACTTAAAAATTAACAAGATAAATTTTATTATTATTATTTTTATAGATGGGGTCTCATTATGTTGCCCAGGTTGGTCTGGAACTCCTGACCTCAAAAGACCCTCCTGCCTCGGCCTCCCAAAGTGCTGAGATTACAGGTGTGAGGTATACCGTGCCCAGCCATATATTTTTCTTTTTAATTTGTGTGTAAGCATGGCCAGTTTTCAGAACAAGAATAAACTGTGGACCCAGAACAGAGGCAAGGCTGTGTGGCGCTCAGAGTGCAGGCTTCTGCAGACCTCTCTTAGGAACCCAGTGAAGGTGGTTCCAGGAAGGTTGGGATTCCCCTCTAACCACCCCTGCCGGGCAGGAGAGAGGCACAGACCAGAAATACACAGATACCCAGGGATATGGGAAAGTGGAGCTTCCAGGCCTGGAGGAACCAGGAGGGAACCTGCCCATGATGGCTCCAGACACAATAAAGGGTATCCAAGTGTGGGGCTCTTGGCAGTCAGGCACTGCTGGCCTGCTGATCACCGGCTGGCTTTAGTAAAGTATGGGCAGTGACGCTATGGGTTGTGATTCACCCTCCAAGAACTGTGCTTGCAGTTCCCAACTGATCCAGCACGGAGCACAGTGCCTGTTAACAACCTGAGCAAGATAAGGATAATAGCACCCTGCAACTTCTCACCAAGTTTATTTCCCATCTCCACCTTACTGCCTTTCCTTTAATGCTCAGGGATTTTAGTTCTGGATTGTTATATTTTAAATATTATTATTTTGATACTAGGTAGATTTTTTTTTTCCCAAGAATTATAACTCTTAGTTTATTTTGTGCAACTGTGATTACCACAATCCTGGGACTTCATTCAATGTTTACCTGGATTCAGGACTCGATATCAATTTTTGTTTCTATCATATATTTAATTTGTTCACAATGCCTGGCACAGAGTAAGTCCCCAGCCGAAAGCTCTCTGTGCTAACTGATCTTGCAGAATACTCAGTTTTCTGACATGTATGTTACAAATGCATTTCCGAGTTATTTGTTGGTCATCCAATTTTGTTTTTGTGATTGTTTTCTACAGAGGATTTTCCATGTTGACATGATTAAGTTGGCTTTTAGGCTTTATGCTTTACCCAGAAGAGCCTATTCCACTCTAAAATTGTAAAATAAATAAATTCCAAACATGCTTTCTTTTAAAACCCGTATACTTTTATTAATTTTTTAACATTTTAATCATGGTCTCCTGTACTCCTTTTTTCTTTTCTTTTTTCCTCCTCCTCCTTTTCTTCCTCCTGCTTTTACTTCTTCTTCTCTATCATTTGTTCTCATTGTTGTTGCTGCTGTTGTTCTACAGAGAGAGGGCATCTCTGAATAACACTGCTGAAGCTGAGAATTGGAAGGAGCTGAGTGTCTTCTAGTCTCTCCCAGGTGGGAAGTGTTGTGCTGATTGACAAGAGGACAGGTTGGTCACTGTGGACTTAGCTGACTCCAGGTACCATGTTCAGTGATCTTCGTCTTGAATATTAGCTGCCTTGCTCCCTTGGAGATGTGGCTTCTCTCTCCCTATAGATTGTATGGATTTTATGCTTCTTCCCATTTTTGTTTATGTGGACATCGTCATGCAAGTCCTTACCTGTGCTCTAGATGTTAGAAAAATGAGAAGGCATGTGCATCTTGGAAAAGCGAAGCCTAAATCCTAGACGATCTGGGGGCTGGCAGCCCATCTCCACTGCAGAGCCTGAGACTGTGTGCTGGGGAGTTACATGGAACGTCACTCCTCCCCCACAGGTCTGTCCTTCCTAAGCTCCCAATCCAATGCTTCTAAGAGTAAGCCCGACTCCATCTTGCCTGTGAACAGGAAGTCAGTTGTTTGGTTTCAGGTGGATTTCTGCATTTCCCTTTTGAAGAGAGGTTCCCAGTCCTCTGAGAAAGGACAGGCAGCTGAGGAATAGCGCTTGTCCCAGCCCTGCCCCAGGACACAGTCTCAATAAGACAAACATAACTTCTGACGCCTAAACAGATCCTAATTTTAGGGACTGCAATAAGCTAACCAGGTCTGTTTCAGAACAGCAAACACCAGGAGGAATGCCACACTCCTGGTGTGGTCTCCCCCTCTTTCATGCATCTTTCCAAAGGTGCTCACGTTTACCTTATCTCAGCAGGTGCAGGAGGGTGTGTGTGTGTGTGTGTGTGTGTGTGTGTGTGCAGGCCAAGGGAGGAGAGGCAGAGAGGAGAAACTCTGTTCTGCTCCATGCATAGAAATTTAGAGAAATGGAAAGATGATGAATGAAGGATGAATACATGGATTATTGCAAAATTTTGATGTGTTCTTTACCTGTTTGCCAAAAGATTAAGGTGATGTATGGATTAGCATTCACAACTTAATAAAGCAAAAGAGGTATCACTTGCTATAAGTAAAAGTAAATGTAAAAGCAAATACATCAAGAAGTTTGGCCATGGCTTCAATCCCCTTTTTACTGCTAGTGGGGCTTGTATTCGAGATGTTAAGCAAAAGAATGAGATTTTTCTTATCCCTAGAGTTACTCAGGTTTTAGCATTGGGTAAAGGGCTTTCTCTTACTATTTCAGAGCTGGGTTTTTAAAAAAAAAGACATTGGGATATGTCGTTGTCTTATTCTAACAAAAGACAGCAATGCCAAATGTTTCCTCAAAACGTTATTTTCTCCCGGAAGCAAACTCAAGAAAGAATTTGTCACATGGTCTTGGTTTGATGTGACAAGATGATCAAGTAATATTTTACAAAAGATATGAAGCTATTGTTCGACCTTGAGATTTTGAGATTTTTATAATAAACATGCAAAAATAAGGGGCATAGGTGATGGGATTTTGTTTTCTGATAACTTTATACAGTAATTAGAATAAAAAAAGAAGATAAATAGCTAACATGCCCATTATGTCATCTGTCTAAAACATCAATTTTCTCTACTTAACAATTTTCTCTACTTGACAGTCCCTAGATCCTAATCAACTCCTGTTCAAATTTTTATAATTAGTGAATGTTATGGACTGAATGTTTATGTTCCCCCAGATTTAATATGTTGAAGCTCTAACCCCCAGTACCGCTATATATAGAGAGAAGGCCTCCAAGGAAGTAGTTAAGGTTGAATGAGGTCATGAGTAATTAAGGTTAAATGTTCTGATCTTATAAGAGCACCAGTTCTATCAGATTAGGTGAGGTCCTGATAAGAAGAGAGCCCAGAGAGCTCCCTCTCTCTGCACGTACACACCGAGGTGATGACAGATGGAGAAGATGGCTATCTACAAGCCAAAAGGAGGGACCTCGTCAGCACCCAAACTCTGGTGATACATTGATCTTGGACTTTTAGCCTCCAGAAATGTGAGAAAATATATTTCTGTGGTTTCAGCCACCCAATTGATGGTATTTTGTTATGGCAGCTTGAGTAGCCTAATGCACAAAATGAATAGATCATTGTTTATAGATCTTGTTTCTCCTCCATCTTCCCCACTAGAATGTAAGATTATTGTGGACAGAGATTTCTGTCTTCTTCGCTAATTGATGTATCCTCCGTGTTAAGAATGCAGCTTGCACCTGATTATACTACATGAGTGTCTGTTAAATGAACAAATGTTCCAGGACTGCAACAGAATCCTCTTCGAATTGTTCTCATTTTGCTCCTCTCTTTCTCTAACACCGTCCCTTCTAGTTTGCACCCCAGACTGCCTCTGTTGCTAATGGAAGGTGTTTCTTAAGTTTCCACAATGCACTGATGTTCAGCATAGTTTTCGGTGCTATTTATATTAGATTACTGTTGTTAAATATGTCCTGGTCAGTACTGGATTTCAGCTAGAAGTGGGAATCCATTCTTAGACACATATTTGTTATATTTTATACATTCCTTGAAAAGCCAGCAATGATGAGGTTTGTTTTGGAATTTGGCTCTGCCAGTTAGTACATGCCTCACAAGTTGGGTTACTTAATGTGAGCACCATTTCTCATCCAAAAGTGAAGATGGGACCTCCTTGGCCACAGCATGGCTGAAAGAGTTAAACAATATGTCAAATGTGCAGCCTGCAGTTATGCACAAGGAGAGAGGCCACTGGAATCACAAAATGCCACTTTCTTGTGAGTCTCACCTTCCTTTCCCATCATTTCTTTATCTTGCCTTAAGATGCTGCCTGTTCCCAATGTCTAAATTGAACTTTAGTAAGTTGAGTACTTTGGGTTTAACTTGGTTGGCAATTTGTACACCAAAAACATCGCATTCCCTTGCATATGTTGCTGGAACTTCCAAAGTGAATATTACCACCAGAAAACAATTTATGCATGAAAAAAATTAACTAATTATATTGGATGAAATAATAATACTTCTGTTTTACACACAGTGAACACTTCATTTGTGATTGGCACTATGCTTGGTTTAGGGGTGCAAAATTAAGGCAAAACCAAAACCACAGCCCCCACTGCAAGCACTAAGCAAGTGATTGAGCGTGGTTATTTATTCCCACCAAATCTCAAGTGGAACTTTCATCCCCACTGTTGAAGGTGGAGCCTGAGTGGAAGTATATGGATCATGGGGGCTGATCCTTCATGAATGGTTTGGGCCATCCCTTTGGTGATAATTGAGTTCTCATTTTGAGTTCACAAAAGATCTGGACATTTAAAAGTGTGTGGCACCTCCGCCTCACTCTGTTTCTTGCTCCTGACTTCGACATGTGACCTGCCTGCTCCCACTTTGCCTCCTGTCATGACTTGAAGATTCCTAAGGCTCTGCAGAAACAAATACCAGCACTGTGCTTCCTGTACAACCTGCACAACCACAAGCCAATTAAACTCTTTTCTTATCCGTTACCCATCCTCAGGTATTTCTTTATAGCAGTGCAAGAATGCCCTAAACAAGCATGGGAGTGGGTGGGAGGGTTGGAGAATGTTTTTCTACTCTATTTTGCCCTTTCTTCATCATTCATGCTGCTTCCAGCATCATTTTGCTCCTCAGAACACAAATTCAAAAACAAACAAACAGGCAAAGGAATAGTTTGTATTTACTATTTGTTTTTTTTTTTTGGTTTGTTTACTTTCAAAACAACAGTTTATGCCTTCAGTGTGAGGGAAGCCATGGATGGAATTTTCCCGTAGTGATCCACAGAGAGAAATGACCAGGAGAAACTGTCCACCAGGTCCTGCCTCGCTGAAGGACCCTTGGCCAACCCAAGAGGGCCACACGGAGAGGAAGGGCGGTCCACCACAGACCACTGTGAATGGCCATGCCAAAAGCACTTGGGCAGTGAAGTCATCTGCCAACCACTCCAGCAAGAACACTCTGGGGACAGATGCCAGCCATACAAGGAACTGCTCTTCCTGACACACAAAAGAAAGCAAGAGTGGCATAGAGGAGAAGCTTCAGCACCTATAGTCCAGCACTCAGTAGGACTGTGCAAAAGAGAGCTCAACCATTAAGAGGTGCACCTGCAGGCAGAGGCCTGTCACATGTCACAGTCAACAAAAGCACCAAAGTGATGGCAAACCCTTGGGGGGTAGCCAGACACATGCTACAGTGTGCACACCCCTGAGCAGCGGAGCCGATGGGGTTGGCCCTGGAGGTGGAGACACTGGGAGAGTTTTTACCCCATCATGAGACCGACTCTCAGACAGCAACTGGAACTTTACAAAGCTGTGTCTAGACCTACGCTACAGACCGAAGTCTCTATCGCAGTTCCCATGAGCAATGAATTGATGGCACCTCAACAGACAGCTTTGCTTTCCCACTCTAATCACGATCTGTATGATGGTGATAATGGTCATTTCTTTAGAGAGCCCATGTGGTTTTTTTCTTGAGGGTTCGTCAGTGTTCTTTACTTGAATTGATACCATATGATCATCCAAGTGCTGTGATCTACCAGAATGATCTTTCTGTTGCCACAGTTCTGCAGCTATTGATTTTCCAGCTAGGTTGATGAGAGAGGTTCAATGTGCAAAATACATTTTAGTGCCTTCATAAGTATGTATTATTGTTTTCTATTTGGCAATGACTTAGAAGTTCAGGGCAGGTACACAAGGTTACTCTCCTTGTAAATTTAGAGAAGAATCTAGACTTTGTGCCTAAACCCCATGGTAGTAGCTCAGTGTGGTATTCATAGAGTTGGGCTTCAGTGTGTCAGTGGCTGAGGTGGCAGGCATGGCTTAAAGATCTCACAAGGTGTGCCAGAGTGCTTAGGACACAGTGGAGCTCAATAGAGGTAACTTTTATGATTGATGACCATTTGGGGATGAGACCTACCTAGTGAAGCTTCGTTGGACATGCAGCATAACTTCTCTTTCATGAATGTGTCTGCACTCATGGCTGTGGCTTCAAAGCTGGACTTCCTGTAGATATACCCATCTGAAGCTATGACGATTTTGGAGTGTGTTTTCTAAAGTCTTGCTAACCACACACATAGAAATAATAATGGTAACAAGACAGCTGTTGACCCCTCTTCTTTTTCATGTTGACATTTACTATCTCATGGAAACTCCGTGGGAAAAGTATTCTTATTGTCCCGGTTGTTCAGATAATAAAATGAAGGGTCATCCAGGTAATTGATGGCAGATACAACACTAGCCTTGTGCACTTCTCTTCATCATAATCAGAGCAAAGAGGTCTGTGAAGTCAGAGGATGGGGCCAGGCATTTTCTTGGTACCTCTGAAGAAAAGTCTGCATATGGCCATGCTGAAACCAAAGCAGTGAAGAGAGAGGCTGGAATATGACTACGGCATTTCTGCATCTGGCTCTTCCAAGCTATGTTCTTGAATTTTCCCCGCTGAGGCCTTGGCAGCCCATGATGCATGAACTACTGCCTAATTGAAAATGGAGCAGTATCTAAATACAGAGAGAGTAAATCAAATGGGGGTAATTTCTGCTCCAGCCAGGAGGTAGGACAGGGCTCTTTGACTGTGAGTTTGGTTCTTTATGATATTCTGACCTATGTTAAGAGGCATAAAATAAAGTTCAAAGAGCATTCTTGATACATTCCTCCCGTCTCCTTCATTACAGTTCTAAGAATTTCAACAACTTGGTATGTAGACTTCGTTTGTCACTTGATGTTAAAAATACCATGAGTGAGGGTGACATCATCCACCTCTGGTAAGAATGTATGCCTGGAAGTGAAATGCAAGGGGGCAGGATACCCATGAACCAAACCGAGCTCTGTTAGATCCAAACCGTGGAGACTGAAGAGTAGTGGGGAGCAAGGAGTCTGAGACGACATAAAGGGGATGAAAGGTGCTGGAGAAATCAGGTCATGTCTTCAGCAGATTTGCACTGTGTTTAAGAAAATAAGTCAAGCTTACTGTAAACAGGAAGAGGAGGACTGCTCAGTGGAACAGAAGTCCAGCGCTTTGCCCTGAGCTCTGCACAGGCAAGAAAACTGCTGTCAGAGAGACACTGAGCACAGAGCCGAAGAATGCACCCCTGGTGGCCCCCACAGGCTCCTCAGATGGTTACGGGCTTGCTTCTAGACAGCGTGGCTCTCCTGGTAGAGATTTTTGGAATCACTCAGGGGCACAGGGGAATGTTTCCATGCAAACTGTGAGTGGGTCAAGTGTGGACAACCCTTTACAGCGAGGCCCATGCCTCGCATTTGACACACCAGCACAGTTACTGATGAGAAAAAATGGTTTTGACAAGTTCAAGATCCTTCCAAACCAGTCTCCTCCCCAGGCCTGAGGCATGTGGTATGAGAAGGGGGATGCAGACAGTGACAGGGCCAAGATAACATAAAGCAGTTCCCTTCCTGGACCATCAATCTCCACGAGAAGCTGGGAGAGTGGACACGTTCACTGCTTTTCGTCATGGTACTGTTTCTTTCTTTCTTTCTTTCTAATCCCCTGTTAGTTATATGATTAAGGTACTTTCGCCTGACCTTGGGACCTCTCAACAACCAGTATGTTGCCCTAAAATGAATTCAGCTTCAAAACGTTTGACCTATGACTATCCTCATCATTTAACCTGTTATACAAAGACCATCCTAATTCAATCACGCATTACCCTGGGCTGCCTTCCAGGAAACACTCGTGGTACATATAGGGGGAGAAAGCCAAAAGTCTGATGACACCAGATACAATCCCTCTTAAATATTTATTATTGACCTTCATTTCTTAGTAAAGAATAAATTGCTCTTAATTATGTAAGTGGAAAGGAGAAACTAGTCTACATCTATACATAAATAAGGGCTGAGTGCACTAAAAATCTGCTTTGTTGATGTATGTTTCATAATTCACTCTGCCTTCTACAAGACAATGTTTAAAAACACTAAGCATGCCAACTGGCATACAGCAGGCACTTAGCAAACCTATTGTTGATTTTGGCACATAACAACCTGGGCTGATTTTGAATAATTAATGATGCTTAATAGTGAATTTCTTTTGCATTACTTTCTTAGCAAACAAAAATGTACTTTAATTATGGTATCTTGCTGCTAAAAATAAGATATAAATTTCCATCAATAGGCAACCATTTCTTCGATCTCCTGCAGAGAAAACATCTTATTAATTGCTGCATTCAAGCTCAATATCATTTACCAGCGGCCAGATATACCCAGTCATTTCAACACTAAGGAAACAAATAAGTCACCTTTGACAATTTATAAACCTTCACTCCCAGATTTTCTAAACTCTTTTCTTGTTTTCTATCTGTTAAAGTTTTCTTCAGCAGGAATGTTTTCCTCTATAAATCATCTTGTTAGACGATGACTGGCCCCTCCACACAGCGAGAACCAGCAGGGAAGCCAGGTGGCCAAGGGACCCTGATGGATGACAAGAGCTCTTATCCTTCTCAGCGGCCCCAGGAGAAAAATGGATGACTTGGCTTGCTAGAGGCTTGAAGGATAAGGAAACCTGTGAGCTCTATGGGAACATAGGATTTCGAGGGATCAACCCCAATTAGGGAGGTGACTTAAGCCAACCAGCAATAATAAACAACAAATTGTGAAAAATAAAATAATATCAGAAAGTCATTGGAAAACAAGGAAGAAATTTTTTCCCTTTATGGTTTAAGTATTAGAAAGCTGAGAGATCTATTAGAGAAGATCGCAAAGAGTCGGTCTAAGCCACCATATTTTCTTGAGTTATGCTATGTAATCACTGTGAATATTGATGATCTACATTTCCATTTGATTTTCAGCATTTGCTTTTTTACGATCTCTTTCTCTGATCATCTGAGCTAGCAAAATGAAAATATGCAGCAATAGGCTTAAGTTATATTTTCCTCACACATATCACATGGAGATCCCTGTGATAACGTGAAGCAGAGATTGAAAATTGATTGAAAAAATATTAAGAAAAATACCACATCTACACAAAACCCTTTAAAAAGCCAAACATTTCCCCAAGACCCTATAATTGAAAAATAAGGTAAAGAAAGTCATCTGTCATGATGTTTTTAAAGATGAAATACTTGCGACCTCATTCCTGCCTTGGTCGGCAGAAGCGTGTTGCTCCAACAGAAGCCAGGGGAGAACAACAAAGAATCACCTTAGCTTCTTAAAGTGTAACTTCTAGTTTATGAAAGCTCATTTTGCCTTCATCAACTTCAACATGCGTGTCTTTTAAAAAGATCAAAACACATATACTGTCCGTAGCTGGGATTCTTGGCCAGCTTAAAAATTTAAACTGAAGGGGCAATGGTGTCTGGGTTTTATTAAAGTCCAGGATACACACATTCCTCCTGTCCCGGGAATTGGTCAAAAAGGCAAGTGACAGGCAAACAGAGAGCTCTCACCTCATTTATAATGGAGAAATACTTGATCGTAGAGCCATGTTTCAAAATGTACAAGTTCGAACTTGCACCTGACGAAGACCGGGCATAAGGTGGGGTGAAGTGCATCAGCATGCCAGCGTCAGCACTGACCCAAGCCAGGGTCGTGTGTTCAACATTGTGGCAAATTGGATACACAGGGTATGTGTTCATTTTTATCTGGCCACGAAGTTTTGGTTTATAGGCATGTCAGGGAGCAATAACCTAATGACCCCTCAGTGTTCTGGAGCCTTGAACCAGGGTCTTAGTTCTGATGAGATTTTGGATGTCAGCACAGGGGAGACAGAGCTAAAGTGAATAAATTCCACTGTGTAGAAGTGGTAAGTATTTTCTAAAAGTCAACTCTGAAGGCAAAACACTCATCTCCAATGACTGGATTTGTCATGAGAGTGTAGACGCCGCTAGAGAGAACACTAGCAGGGCAATTTAGATGAAAAATTGGCCTCATTGATTGCTTTTGCAGTTACCTAATCAAAATCACTAGATTCAATTTTCTTAAAACACACTGTGTGAAGCTGATCACCTCTCTTCTATTTTGAAAATGTTCGTGAACTCAAGCACTGGGTAAAAGCAAATTTAATCTGACAGGACCTAAGTTTGGCAGAGAAACAACGCTGCAAATATTTCTCCTTCCCCAGCTGCTCGGTGAAACCTTGATAACAAACGATAATGCTTGTGGAGTAATGGATCACCTCCAGGGGCCCCGGGCCCTGCCAGCATAACGCCCGCGTTCACTCTGTTTGCAACACTTCCTCTCTCCCTTCTCTACCTGTTATTTATTCCACCTGATATGTCTTCCTAGATTAGCTTCATGAACACCTGGTCAATTCAGAGGCTGCTTGTGGAGGAGAGAAGGATCCCAACGACGTTCAGCTGGCGGTTTTGGCAACACACAGTTTGGGTTCTAAAATGCAGAGGCTGACGTGTTCTTCATTCCCTCATGTTCTTCCATAAGACTGGCCATTGTGCAGCTTTTATTCTACTTCATAGCTGCACCCTGTATGGTTCTGGCACTCTGGTTGTTACTTGCAGAAGCGAAAATGAATATGGCCAAACCCAAATACAACCCCATTCCCAGAAGACACACATCGTCCGTGTGGTGGGGCTCAGCTGCAGCACCACTGCAAACGAAGCGCAGTGCACGCAGACTCCACGACCCGGACGTGATGCGTATTGGAACATACAAGCATGTGAGCTCCTAGCTTCTCTATTTATCTGAGCAATCATACTCTATGTTTGTTCATTTTCAGTTAATAAAAATTTACATTGTTAAAGTGTATTCATAAATAAGTCTCATTTGATGCATCTCTCAGGAGAATCCAGTTAAGATTTTAAACACATATTTTCCAATTTTTCTTTAAAATTTAATGCTTATTTAAGCATATGTGTAATACTACATGAATGCAAAAATGCACCATTTTTCCCTTTTCTTGTCTCCCATTTTCCTTCCTCCTGACTTCCATATATGGCAATCAATATCACCTAATATCAAACTAATGTATCTTTATTAGTTGCCTATAAATGTAACAAGTCATCATAAACTTCACGCTCTCACTGTTTCTGCAGGTCTGGGGATGGCTTTGCCGGGTTGTCTGCTAAGGTCTCACAACACTGACATCCAAGTGCTGGCTGGACTGTGTCCCTGTCTGGAGACTTAATGGGGGTAGGACCCACTTTCAAGCCCCACAGGTTACTGGCAGGATTCATTTTCTTTTTATTGCAGAATTCACGGCAGCTTGACTCTTCAAAGCCAGCAAAGGAGAGAGTCTCTGCTGCTTTAAATTTCTTTTTTCTAAACCTGCTTTTAAAGGACTAACCAGGAGAGGCCAGGTCCACCTAGGTGAATACAGTTTGATGAACTTAAAATCAATTGATTAGGGATCTGTTTTAATCTCTTTGGGCTGCTGTAAAAGAATACCTTAGACTAGGTAATTTCCTAAGAAGACACGTTTGTTTCTCACAGTTTTGGAGGCTGGGAGGTCCAAAACCAAGGTGCTGGCAGGTTGAGCGTCTGGTGAAGGCCTCCTCACTGATGCTGCTATCTAGGTGCCTGCACAGGGCACAAAAGATAGAAGGCCCAGGCAGCTCCTTCAAGCCTCCTTTCTAAGACCTTTCGTTCGTTAATCCCATTCACCTGGCAGAGCCCTGGTGACTCAATCACATCCCTAAAGATGCCACCACTAGAATTCTACCATGGTAGGGATTGAGTTTCCACACGGATTTTGCAGGGTTTCAAATGTTCAAACCATAGTAGGACCTTGATTGTATCTACTAAATCCTTCACTTCTGCCATATAATGTAACGAAATCACAGCAGTGATAGCCGGGCATCTTTGCCATGTTGGATCTGTTAGAAGCAGGTTGCAGAACCCATGCTCGTGCAGAGGAAGAAATTGCAAAATATCCTGGATGCTGCTTGCCAAACATCCTTCTATATTTTACATGCATTGATGAAATCAAAATTTGTTTGTCTTAACATATAGGTCCCTACACTGACAGTGCCCTAACAGTTGTCATTGCTGTCCACAGAACACAAAGCTTTATCCTGAAACCCACAACAAGCCTTTGCCTAAAGACTGTGGAGCCCTGTGCAGTAGGCCTGAAGGAGGGCAACTGACAGGAATCAGGGGGTGGGCATCCAAGCTCCACTGATATTTGGTTGTGACCACTGTGAGGTTCATTCCTCTGTCTTACAATACCTGGCAGGACTGAGTCCTAGTTTTTAGAGGTAACATCCTTAACAATACACCTTGTCTCAGCTGTTCCCTTCCCTGTCTCATTTCCACAATCCTCTCCTGGGCCTTCCTGAGGTCACTTCCCAAATCAAGCACCTGCCCTTGCGTTCCTGACTGAGCTCTGCACCTGGGGAGCCCACAGAACACAGGTGTTGTTACCTTTACAAACAGGGTCTTGGGAAGTGCACCCTCGGCATGGGTGTAGGAACTAGAGCTACTCTAACAATGTACCACGGACGGGGCAGCTTAACAGAAATTTATCATCTCACAGGTCTGGAGGCTGGAAGTTGGAGGTCAAGGTGTCTGCAGGTTTGGTTCCTTCTGAGTCCGTGAGGTAGATTCTGTTGCATGTCTTTCCGCCAGCTTCTGGTGTTTTGCTGACAATCTCTGGTGATTTTTTAGCTTGTAGAAGCATCGCTACAATCTCTGCCTTCATTCTTACATCGCATTCTCTGTGTGTGTGTGTGTGTGTGTGTATGTGTGTAAGTGCATGTTCAAATTTCCTCCTTTTAAAAGGACAAAGAAGCATCTTTAATAAAGCTTGTGCATAGAACAAATTATTTATTAAAGAAGCTTCTTTGTCCTTATAAAAAGTCATAGTGTTCAATAGCACAGTAAGGCAACTATAGTTAAATAATTTATTATACATTTTCAAAAAGCTAGAAGAGAGGATTTTGAATGTTCCCATCACAATGAAATAATGAATGTTTAAGGCAATGGATAACCTAATTGCCCTGATTTGATCTTTACACATTGTGTGCTTGTATCAAAAATCTCATGTACACCCAAAATTACTGTAACTTTACTGTATTTGTTTATTAGTTATAACAATGTTGGATGAAATCTTTAGGGTTTTCTACATATAAAATTATGTCATCAGCAAAAAGTGCAAATTTTTTTTCTTTGGATGACTTTTATTTCTTTTTATTTATTTCTTTTGCCTAATTGCTCTGGCAAAGACTTAGAGTATTATGTTAAATAGAGGTGGTAGATTTTGTTTTAGATCTTAGAGAAAAGAGTTGCAATGTTTTACATTGAGTATAATGTTCTCTGTGAGTTTATCATATATGGCCTTTATCGTGTTGAGATACATTCTTTCTATACTTAATTCATTGAGTGTTTTTATAATGAAATGATGTTGAATTTTATCTAATTCTTTTTCTGTACCTAATGAGATGATCATAATTTTTGTCTTAAATCCTCTTAATGATTTTGCATAATTTGAACCATCCTTGCATCTCAGGAATAAATTCGACTGGATCATGGGTAATGATCCTTTTGCTGTGTTGTTGAACTTGGCTTGCTGGTATTTTGTCGAAGACTTTTGCGTCTGTGTTAGTCAAGGGTATTAATCTACAGCTTTTCTTTCCTTGTAATGTCTTTTTCTGTTTTGGTGTCAGCGTAATGTGGGCCTCATAAAAAATGTTTGGAAGTATCTCCTCCTTTTTGACTTTTTGGAAGCTTCTGGTGGATTGGCATAAGTTCTTTAAATATTTGATATAATTCAACATGAGGCCATCAAAGCCTGGGCTTTTTTCTTTTTTTCTTTCTTTTTGTGATGGAATCTCCCTCTGTTGCCCAAGCTGGAGTGCAATGGTGCGATCTCACTCACTGCAACCTCCCCCTCCCGAGTTCAACTGATTCTCCTGCCTCAGCCTCCCGAGTAGCTGGGACTACAGGCGCATGCCACCACTCCCAGTTAACTTTTTGTGTTTTTAGTAGACACGGTGTTTCACCGTGTTAGCCAGAATGGTCTGGATCTCCTGACCTTGTGATCCGCCCGCCTCAGCCTCCCAAAGTGATGGGATTACAGGCCTAAGCCACCTCAAAAGCCTGGCATATTTTTAGATGGAATACTTATTACTGATTTAATCTCCTTACTAGCTATTGGTGTCTTCAGATTTTTTAATTATTCACTCTTAATAGGTTATATGTTTCTAGAAATTTATTCATTTATTCTAGGTTATCCAATTTTTTGACATACACATAACTGGTCCTAACAGTCTCATGATTTTTTATAGTTCACCGGTATCAGTCATAATATCTCTTCTTTCATTCTTTTAATTTTATTTGAGTCTTCTCTCCTTTTTTCTTAGACTAGCTAAAGGTTTGTCAACGTTGCTTATCTTTTAAAAAACAATTTTTGGTCTTATTGATCTTTTCAATCATTTTTTTCTGGCCTTTATTTCACTTATTTCTACTTGGATCTTTGTTATTTCTTTCATTCTGCTGACACTGGGCTTAGTTTGTTCTTCATTTTTCATTTCTTTGAAGTCTAGTGTTTATTTGAGGTCTTTCTTTTTTATATAGTTGTTTATTGCTATAAATGTTCCTCTTAAAACTGTTTTGCTACATCTCATAAGTGTGTGTTTTCATGGTGTGCGTGTTTTCATTTTCATTTGTCTCGTGATATTTTTACATTTTCAATTTCTTTTGACTTACTGATTGTTCAGGAACAGATTGTTTAATTTCTATGTACTTGTTAATTTTCTGTATTTTTTTCTGTTATTGATTTTTTGTTTCATACCATTGTTGTCAGAAAAGATCATGGATATGATTTCAATCTTCTTAAATTTGCTAAGACTGGTTTTGTGGCTTAACACATGATCTATCCTAGAAACTGTTCTACACACTCCGGGGCCTGTTGTGGGGTGGGGGGAGGGGGGAGGGGGGAGGGACAGCATTAGGAGATATACCTAATGCTAAATGACGAGTTAATGGGTGCAGAAAATCAACATGGCACATGGATACATATGTAACAAACCTGCACATTGTGCACATGTACCCTAAAACATAAAGTATAATAATAAAAATAAAAATAAAATAAAATAAAAAAAGAAACTGTTCTAGTTGTGTGCTTAGTAAGTTATCATATTCTGTTACTGTTAGATAGAATATTCTATGTGTGTCTTTTGGGTCAATTTGGTCTAAAGTATTGTTCAAGTTCAGTGTTTCCTTATTAGTTTTCTGTCTGGATGATCTATCCATTATAGAGAGCGTGCTATTGAAGTCACCTACTATTATTGTATTGCTCACTATCTTCAGACCCTTTCATATTTGTTTTATATATCCCATGTAGGGTGCATATTGATTTATAATTATAAGAGCCTCTTGATAAATTGACGCCATTATCTTTATATAATTTCCTTCTTTACCTCCTTTTATGGTTTTTGACTTTAAGTCTCTTTTATCTGATATAAATATAGCCACACTTACACTCTTTAGATTTCTATTTCTGTGAAATCATTTTTCATCTCCTCACTTTTAGCCTCTGTGTATCCTGAAAAGCAAGGTGAGTATATCAGTATATAGCTGGGTCTTTTTCATCCATTCTGTTACTATATGTCTTTTTATTGGATAATTGAATCCATTTGCATTTAAGATAATTATTAATAGGTCACAAATTTCTACTGTCATTTTTTGTACATATTTTGTCTTTCTCTCTCTCTTGCTGTTTTTCATTGTGGTTTGATGATTTTCTATGGAGGTATGTTTCCATTCTTTCTGTTATATTGTATGTGTGTCTGTCTGTCCATGTGTGTGTGCACGTGTGCATGCGTGCACGCATCTACTGTATATTTTTGCTTTGTGGTTATCATAAGGTTACATAGAACATATTACAACAGTCAATTTCAAGCTGATAATTATGATTGCATACAATTCTATACTTTTATTTCACCCTTATTTTACTTTTTTTTTTTTCTTGAGACAGAGTCTCACTCTGTCTCCCAGTGCAGTGGACAGATTTCGGCTCACTGCAACCTCCACCTCCCAGGTTCAAGCAATTCTCCTGCCTCAGCCTCTTGAGTAACTGGGATTACAGGCATACACCACCATGCCCAGCTAACTTTTTGCATTTTTAGTAGAGATAGGGTTTCACCATGCTGTCCAGGCTGGTCTCAAACTCCTGACCTCAGGTGATCTGCCTTCCTCAGCCTCCCAAAGTGCTGGGATTCCAGGCGTGAGCACTTGGCCCTTATTTAACTTTTTGATACCAGAATTTACATCACTTTCTACTATGCATTTCCTGACTATTACAGCTATAGATGTAGTTAGTAGTTCTGTAATTTAACCCTTGTACTAGAGCTAAAATTGCTTTATACACCACTGTTGCAGTCCTAGAGTTTTCTGAATATGGCTCTATATTACTTATATCATGAAGTTTTGTGCTTTTGTAGCTTTTAGGATATTAATTAGTAGCTTTGTGTTTCAGCTTAAGAAAACTCCCTTTCAGCAGTGTCTGTAAGGCAAATCTAATGGTTATAAACTTCCTTACCTTTTGTTTGTCTGCCAAAGTTTATATTTCTCTCTCATTTTGGAAATACAGCTTTGCAGGATGAAGTATTCTTGGTCGGTCATTTTTTGGTTTTCTTTTTCTTTTTTTTTTTTCACCACTTTGAATATATCATCCCTCTCCCTCCTGGCCTGAAGGGTTTCTGTTGAGAAATCACCTGATAGTCACGTGGGGACTCCTTTATATGTGATATGTTTCTTATCTCTCATGACTCTCAGAATTCTTTTCTTTGTCTTTGATTTTGGATAGTTTCTGGTGAACTCTTCTTTGAGTTAAATTTTACTGGAGATCTCTCCACTTCCTGTGGATGTTGGCATCTTTCCGAAGATTAGGAAGATTTTCAACCATTATCATTTTACATACACTTTCCGACTCTTTTTCACTACCTTCTTCTTAAATTTCTATCATGTGCACATTAGTTCTGTTGACGGTATCCCATAATTCTCATAGGCTTTCTTCATGCTTTTTATTTATTTACTTTTTGTTCTGATTGGATAACGTTAAAGGTCCTGTCCTCTAGCCAACTGAATTCTTCTTTAGCTTTATGAAGCTGGCTGTTGAGGCTTTCTTTTGCAATTTTCAGTTCAGTCATTGTATTCATCATTGCTAAAATTTTTATTTTTTATTGTTTCTGTTCATTCATTAAACTTTTTTTATTTATGCATTGTTTTCCAAATTTCCTTTAGTTTTATTATTTTGTGTTCATTGTTGGAGCTTAGTTAGTTTCTTCTGGAAGTATCATAATTCTGAGTCTTTATAATCCTTGTATCTTTGTGCTGGTATCTGCCCATTTGAGAAGACAGCCACATTTTCCAGCTTTTACAGTTGTTCTTCATCAGGGATAGACGTTCATTACTTGGTTTAGCTGGTAATAACCCTGGACAGAGGCCAAGGCAGGAGGATTGCTTGAGCTCAGGAGTTCAAGACCAGCCTGGGCAAGATGGTGAAACCCCATCTCTACGAAAAATTAGCTGGGGGTGGTGGTGCATGCCTGTAGTCCCAGATACTCAGGAGGCTGAAGTGGGATGATGGCTTGGGCCCAGGTGGTGGAGATTGCAGTGAGCCAAGATGACACCATTGCACTCTAGTCTGGGTGACAGAGCTGGTCCCTGTCTCAAAAATAAATAAAGAAAGAAATGTAAATACAAATAAAATAACCCTGGACAACGAGCTTGCTTTCAGGTTCTCTAAATGGCTGGGCTGCTGCCTGGCTCTGAGTTTGGGTGGGACAGCTGGCTTGGCTCTTCTACCTGGCAAGACCGTTGGCTGAGCTCTGGAATCAGGCTGTGCTGCTGGATGGTCACTGCAATTGCCCCAGATTGAGTTGGGTCACAGGGTATATTCTCTGGCCAGGAGGTACCACTACTTAAATCTGGCAGTTGAACAAAGTTGGAAGCAGGGCCTGAGGTTGGGTTGAGTTACTGATTAGAATGGATGGAATTAGCTGCTATCCTCAGTAGAAAAGCACCACTGGGCTTTTCCTTCCCGCCTGGGTGAAACACTGGGTGGGCTTTGAAGTTGCATGGTATGCTGTTCAATTCCCAGTTACAGAGCATCTTGTCCTACTTCTTTGCTAAAGTTTGCTGTGGCAGTTGTCTCCCTCCCTGGGTAGGGCCCACAGGTAAGGAATAAAACTGGTCCTGGAAACTAGCCATCTAGGGATTCAAGCCAGGTAGCACCTGCTTCCATTTCTGGGAGTGACCAGCTCCCCTTTGGGGTGAGTTGTGCTGTTAGCTTGTACCTCTGACTGGGCACCACCACTGGCAGGTATAGAGAGCTACCAGCAAGATTTGCATGCTGGTCACTGTGGGTTCTGCCTCCTTGCTTTCTTTCCTTCTGACCCCAGGTGATCCATCTGCCATTTTCTCCTATGTTCCCCTTGAGGAGAGACAAGGTGAGCTTACTGTGAAGTGCCTTAGAATGCTAGGGAAGCTGGAGGTCCTTCTCCAGGTCTGTTTTCTGGAGAATCTTCTGCATGCAGCACTGTGCTGACTTGGGGGAGGGAGAGAAGTGACTCAGTGAAAGTGAGACTCTATTTCTCTTACCTTTTCCATGCAGACTTTTTTCCATTCTATAGACCATAAACTTATTCCCAAGTTTAAGTATTTTAACTAAGGTGGTTTTGTCTGTGGATAGTTGCTAGTTAAACTTTCTCTGGGGGGACGTGAGGCCTGGCATGTCTTCTTCTGCCATCCTCCCTATGTCCTTCTTCAAAACAAACTTGTTTAAACCATATGATTTATCTATTCAATGTTTACTTTTTAATATAAGCGGATGAATTCATGGACATGTGTATAACTGTCTATTAATCAACATGCATCTATCAACCCTCTATCTAGCTGTCAGTCTCTCCATGTATCTATTATCTATCAATCACCTATTCATAAAACAACTGTTGTTAGACATTGGATACCAAGCAGCAGAGGACCATAACTCCTGAGATATGGGAAAAAACAAGATGGGTCTTTATTTTAGGGGGCATTTTCAGGTAGTGATGTAAAATGAAAACATAAGCAGGACACAGTAGTCTCCCTGAGCTGAGGTGAGAAAAATTAGAATCCAAGAAGACCGAGGTATTTGAAATTTGCAGATCAAATCACTAAAAAAAGGAAGCAACATAGAGACAGAGGCTCAGAAATCCATAGGGGGTCCCCTTGAATATTCAGCTGAATATCAGCCTACAACCTGTGTGTCAGGTCAGATAGAGGCTGGACAATCAACAGCTACTGGGTAATTTTAAGGTTAACCACGCAAAACTATGAACAGGGCTCTAAGACATTGAGCTCCAAATAGTCAACCTGGAAAGGCCTGGCCCAAGGCTGCTGGGTGAGATGTTTGTGTAATTTTTCTGGATGACATCAAATTTTCTTTTACAGGAGCTATATAATGGGGCCTTTCAACTAGCAATAAGGGAAAAAGTACCTATTTCCAGAAAGCCTCAGCAACAGAATTTGTTGTCAAACTTTTGGGGGTTTGCCAATCTGATAGTGAGAAGAGATATCCCCTGTAGTTTTGATTTATGTTTCTCTAATTATGAGGGAAATTAATGTCTTTTCATATGATTAAGCACTACCTGCATTTTTTTTTTTTTTACTATGATCTGTCTATTCGTATGTCTAGCTTATTTTGCCACTGGAATTTTTTCTATACTGTTAGAAGTTCTTTAGATATTAGAGGTATTAACTTTCTGTCATGACATGAGTTGCAAATTATTTTCTAGTTTATTATTTCTTTTTCTAGCATACATATATATACACATATATAATGTTTCTGCAAATCTTTTATTATACACCAGTCATATAGTTTTATTTTTATTGTAAATATCTAAATGTTGAATTTAGAATGTATTCTGATATAGGATGAGGTAAATGGGTTCGACTTTACCTTTTCATCTGATTGCCTATCTCATTATTCTAACGTCACTTATTAAAAAGTCCATTTGTTCCCATTGACTTAAAATGCCATCTTTATCATATATTAAGTATCTGCTTTCAATTGTGTCTATTTCTGGATATTCTGTTTCATTGGTGTGTTTATCTGGCTATGAGCAATAATCACTCTGTTTTCATTAATATGCTAAACTGCACAGTCATGCATTACTTAACGACAGGGCTACATTCTAAGAAATGTGTTATTAGGCAATTTTTTTGCTGTGAAAACATCATAGAGTATATTACAGAAACCTAGATGGTCTAGCCTACCACAAACCGAGGCTATACGGTCTAACCTATTGCTCCTGGGCTACAAAGCTGTGCAGCATATGACTGTATTGAATGCTATAGGCAGTTTCGACATGACAGTCAATATTTGTGTATCTAGACATATTAAACATAAAAAATGCAGTAAAAACACGGTACTATAATCTTATGGGACCACTGTTGTATATGCAGTCCATCGTTGACCAAAACATTGTTATGCAGTGCATGACTGTATTTTAATACTATTGCCCTTCTACTATTAAACTTGAAATTACATTGAACTTGCAAATTAACTTGTGGAGAACTGACATTTATGACATTGAGAAATCCTGTTTAGGAATGTGGTGTGATTTTAGATTGACTCGTGTTTCCTTTTTCTGTTTTTTAGTACAATGTTTTACTGTCAACTTTTAACACAGAAGACAAAATGATCACTTTAAATATAAATCAAATCATGTCTTTTCTCTACTCAAAACCTTAAAATAATGCTTCATCTTATTCAGAACTCTAGACACTCCCAGGGGGCTACAAGTGCCTGTAGAATCCAGTAGGTCTCTCTGCGACCTCTCTGCCTCTTTCCCTGATCCCCTTCTCCCTCTGTTCCTTGATGGCTTCCCCATTCTCACCTCAGAGCCTGGTGCTTTTGCTTCCATCTGCTCAGCATCATCCTCCCCCAGATAGTTATTCATTCCCATAAGCCTTTGCTAAATGCTGTCTTTATGGTGAGGATTTCCTTGGTGATCTGCCTAAATGAAAGGCCTCTCTACCCCAGCAGCTCTATCCTCCTCCCATGCCTGCTTATTTTCTGTCACTCTCATCACCTGATAATTACATATTATAATTTTCCTATTTGTCTACATCCAGTCCCTCCCCACCAGAGTGAAAACTTAATGAGCTAATGATTTATGTTGAATTGAATTTGTTCTCACTGATGATCTCCCAAACCTCAGAACATTTTTTGACACACAGAAGAGGCTCAACAAATGCTTCTCAAACAATGAAATGAACGATTAGCCCTAAAACGACCACTCTTTATGCCATAAATCTCTCTCTGAAAATCTGTTAAAAACCCAAAGTAAGCTAGTGAAGCGACCTGACCAAACAGGCACGATTCACTGACTTGCAGGAGACGGGGTTGCCCTTGTAAGTGACTTTTGTTTTCTCTTATCCTCATTCACCCTTTCCTCTCCCTGTCCTGGGTACAGATATTTATTTCAGGTTTAGAGATTAGCATTTCCAAGTCGTTACATTGAGAATTCCCTGCCCTTTTGTCCTGGGCCAGTTTGTCACTGCAAAGTGTCACAGTTTAATCTGATAAAGGCAATGCATTCTGCAAATAAATCCAGATCCAGCCATAATAATCAAACCTTAAAGGTGAATTAAAATTGTTTAACCACAAAGAAAGGCAGCTTCAGTCTGAGTGAAGTTTTATTTCCTTTGTACCATTAGAAGCATATCTGCACCTCTTCTCCAAACACATGCACACATATGCACATATGCGCATAGCCACACATGTGCACACACATGCACACACACAGGCACAAGCATGCACACAAACATGCACTCATATACACACATGCACATACACACCATCCTACACATGAACACACAGGCACACAAGCACACAGGCACATATTCACACCTTCACAAGGCACACACAAGCACACAAATGTGCACACCCACACACCATTCTACACATTCAGACACACACACGTATGAACATATGTGCACACATGCAGACATGCACACATGCACAAGGCATACACACATGTGAACATGTGCACATACATATGCACACAGTCCCACACATGCAGACACATGTATGCACACCTGCACACCTGTACAAGGCACACACAAGCACACACCACACATGCACGTTCATGTGCACACACGGACACACATGCACACAGACACATGCACAGAAGTACACACACATGCACAAATGTACACATACAGATGCACACATACAAGCACCCACACAGATGCACATGGACACCTGCACAAGGCACACATAAGCACACACATGCACACAAACATGTATGCACATGCACACAGGCACACCTGTGCACACACAGGCACACTCAGAGAGAACATGATGAACTGACTGATTTGGTTCCCAAATCAGAGAAATTGCATTGTAGTTCTGAGAAGGTGTAGAGAGAAATCTCATAACTGCTGGGCGTTGAGGACCTTCCACGTATAGTATGAGTTGTACAAGCCCAGGCAGCTGCTAGGAACATGGATGAGGAGGGGAGGCAGGAGAGGAGGAAAGGAGCATGATGACCTCAGAACGTCAGCTCTGTTGCCTGTTTGAGGACTAGGAGTTGGGGGATGTGTGGTGCTGGAGCTCAGGTGACAAGGCTCAGGGAACCTTGAAGGGCAGATCTTTGACTTATCTTGCTTCCCTCATGGCAGGAAACGTTATGCCCGATTTGAGAGTTAAGCATTCACTTGATCCCAGAGCCACATGATGCCCAGGCAACAGGCACCTAATATACACAGTCACATATTAATGAATACAGGAGAAATCTAGAATTAATTAATCAATATTAATACAATACAATGCAATGCAATACAACACAACACAACACAGGTGAACACTGCAAATAACAAACAAGGGCGCCTCCTGGTTGACGCACTGCAGCGCTCTCCCTCACAGGACCTCATGCCTGCCTTCCTGCTGAGAGGGTCTTGGGGGCGGTCCTGGGAAGCCCTGGACACGCGCAGTTATGGGCTGTTTTCCTGGAAGTCTTTGACCCACAGCACTGTGGGATTTTCATTTATTTTATATCCCTCCTCCAGGACCCCCAAAGGCTCTGGTGACTTCTTATGGGCTAAATTAAACTTAGCAATGTGTGTTCAACATGAACTTCTTACACTGTGGAAAAAAATCAGCAATGATTTTATTTTTACCTACAGCCAAATTAAGTTGCTTTGTCAATCTAGGCAGGAAAACAAAATCCTGAAAATATAATTTGTATCTTATTTGAAGAACTTACCTCAATTTAAGCACTTATTTAGAATTGGAAACATTTGGGCATTATTTCAGTCTGTGCTGTTAAAATAATAGTTTCAGAATACCAGGAGCCTGTCAGTTTTCTAGGTACCACTAGCTAAACAGAAAATAAGGAAACAAAGTATGCTTAAACAGTAAAAAAAAGTGCTGATTTATAAAATCGCTAATTTTCCTAGAGATTATTAAAAACTGATGCAAAATGAAACAGATTGGTTTATAGTTATTTGGGGTTTTTTTTGGTGTGGCAATTCAAAATAAATAAGAAATATGTACAATGGTTGAAGTTATTTAACATAAACTTGGTGGGTTAAATGATCATGCTGATTTACTTCAAAGCCCCAGATTCTGTCTTCATAACAAAAAACAGAGAGAAAAATTCACATAGGAGACTGTATACTTTCCTCATCATAAATTTTTATTATGGAGTATAAAAGACTACAAAGTACAGTATGCTTGACCTCTTAATAATCTATGTTTCCCCAGCAACTAAAGTTTCCTATGAATTATCCGAGAAGAGGGCTCCCTCGTTCACAGAACATCACTCCTCTGCTCTGCCTTTATCCAACAGTAGATCTGATTCCTTCAGTGCGGGAAGAAATATGGATGTGATAGACTATTTTCAGCTCTCTCTTTGATCCCCCTTGAAAGAGGATTTTATAAATTGCATTGTGTAGAGCCACATGCTGTCATTTTGTCATTGCTATCTGTATATTCAAGTTTAACTGCAGAAACTCTTTTGGTGACTAGCAAGACTTTGAAAGTTGTGCACATCTTAAAACTGCAGGGCTATTTTGATGGCCCCTACTCTTTATGATGCAATCTGTGTACTGTTTTCTTCCAATATACCCAATATATGCTTCTACCAAAGAAAAAATCATGCTACTGTTCCCAAACACAATCTACTCAATGATTGTCTCATGTTCAGTAGAGCAAGAGCACCGGCATTTAAAACTAAAATTTCTGCTCAAGAGCCGATCCTCATGGGAACATATGTGCAGAGGAGATCAATGGTGAAGGTAGGTTTATGAGAGCAGTTGGTCAACATTCAGCCCAGTACAGCTGATGTCCAAACCGCAAGCTGGATATTGCTAGGATTCATCTGTTTAAGGTATTGTGTCTTTCTTTCTAGCTTATGAAAAAGAAATATTAGTCACCTCGGAGCTATCCAACTGTTAGAGAGCTTAAATTATTAGATGATGTACAGTTGACTAAAAAAAGCTGTGAGTTCTTGGCTTGGCAGCGTTTTTCTTATTGATTACGTTTTTTAAAAAGAATGTGCTATTGAAATTAGTAAGCTCCATGGAACGAATATCCTTTGTTTAGGGATGAGTGACTCAAGGTTTCTCTCTGTTCTTGGCCAAGAGCCCTGCTGTCTGGGAAGAGGGGCAGGCGCTCTTGTGGGGGTACCATGAGGCTCCCTGACTGCCATCCTCTTAGAAGACAGAGTTCCAATGCTGCTTGCAGGTAGGGAGACCACTCTTCAAGGGGCCATGGAACTTTCCTGGGAGAAAGGGACCCATGCAGTGGCTCCCTGATTTTTGTGGTTCAGTATTTTAGAGCCACGTGCAAAGGTGCGATGCAGGAGTGAGGGCTGCATTGAAGAAAGGGTCCCAGCTCCCAGGAGGGCTCCCGATGGGCTCTCAGCATGAGACTTGGGCTCACAAGGATCTCGGATTGTGCAGAGGTGGGTGGATTGCAACTGGATTGCAACCACTCAGGCTGGCCGGTGCTCCGTTCCTCCTCTCACACTTTCCTGGGGTTAGACACCTTGAGCACCAACAAGCGATTGTCACCTGGAGGCTGAGTGTGGCAACCTGACAGGCTTTTTCTGGGGTCCTGAACACCTGGAAGGCACAAGTCCCTCTGCAGTGGAGGTGCCGTTAGGTGGGTACAGTGAGAGTCAGGGAGAAACGCCCTGCAGGCTGATGTCCCAGGCAGCACACTTTCTCTCAGTCATTCCCAGGGAGTGTGTTCCCTTAGGCTGAGAAAATCCCCGGACCTGCAACCATTCTGGAAAGGGCCGTAGCCCCTCGCCAAGGGGCCTCCCACACATCTGAATGCGGCCTTGCCTTACCCTATGAGTGATACAGAGCATATCAACCCCAGCCCATATGCCCAAGTCGCGCTGTGAGTCCTCATCTCCTCCCTGTGTGCCTGGGCCTGTCCTGTGGTTTCTGAGTTCATAATGGGAATCATGTTTTCACACAATACCCTTCAGTCATTCCCTCCTGATTTTTTTTTTTCCCGTGTCTTGCTCTGTTGCTCAGGCTGGAGTGCGGTGCAGTGGTGCAATATTGGCTCACTGCAACCTCCACCTCCCTGGTTCAAGCAATTCTCCTGCCTCAGCCTCCTGAGTAGCTAGGACTACAAGCATGCACTGCCACATCTGGCTAATTTTTTCTGTTTTAGTAGAGACAGGGTTTCACCATGTTGCCAAGGCTGGTCTCGAACTCCTGAGCTCAGGCAATCTGCCCGCGTTGGCCTCCCAAAGTGCTAGGATTACAGGCATGAGCCACCGCACCCAGCTTCTCCCTCCTGATTTTGTATAAAGTGACCTCAGCACCACCCATCTCCCATTTCCCACTTTGTGTTTTCTGACAGATGTCCTTTTTGATGGGCTGTGGGCCTTCGAGGAGAAGCACACAGATAACAAATCCCTTACCTGTGTGGAGTGGACATGAGCTTTCAAAACCCAGATAAAAGGGCAGAGCTTCTCCAACGTGGACCACTCCATGGGGCATTTTCAATGGATCCTTTGCCCAATCATAGATATCTATATTTAGATATCAAACCTGTCTTGTGAACCTAACACTGAGGTGATGTGCTTTTTTCTCATCACCCTCTAATAGGAAATGAAAACCCTGTGAATCTATATCCCACAATCCTGACAGTCCAGCTTTGATTCTGACAGGTTTTCTTGCAAACACACGATTTTCATGAAAGAATCAATAGAATGGAGATCAGTGAAGCGAGCTTGGGGGTGGCGGGCTCCTCCTGCGCTGTGAGCATGTGTTTCCTGCGCTGTGAGCACATGTTTCCTGCTTAGAGGTAGGGTACTTCAGATAAAGGATATCCTACATTGTAGCAAGGACACAATTTGTGTCTTAAAGTCTTATGTGTAATCAGATCATTAAGTTTTTAAAAATTATGATGGGAAAGACTTCGTAGAGTTAGGGTAGGGAGGACCCTATCATTCCCTTATGAAGAACAGCAGTCAAGCAAGGCCGTCAACTCACTGCTGCTTCTCTAAGGATAAAGCTGGATCAAAAGGGTCAGAATTTTGTAATTTCTGATGTTCTTCTGAGAGCAGTGAGTCTTGTCCTTACTCAGGAATGTTCTCTGCTGGAACATGGTTACTCTTTGTCTAGGTGTCATGATCCAGATGGTATAAATATTTTTTAAAATCATAGTTTATCTCGGCCGGGTGCGGTGGCTCATGCCTGTAATCCCAGCACTTAGGGAGGCCGAGGCGGGCAGATCACGAGGTCAGGAGATCGAGACCATCCTGGCTAACACAGTGAAACCCCATCTCTACTAAAAATACAAAAAACTAGCCGGGCATAGTGGCGGGCGCCTGTAGTCCCAGCTACTCGGGAGGCTGAGGCAGGAGAATGGCGTGAACCCCGGGGGGCGGAGCCTGCAGTGAGCCGAGATTGTGCCACTGCACTCCAGCCTGGGCGACAGAGCGAGACTCCGCCTCAAAAAAAAAAAAAAAAAAAAAAAAAAAAAATCATAGTTTATCTCATGTTAAAATGGCGCAAATAAAGAAAATTTTGAGTTTTCTTAAGTGGAAGTTGAATTAGCATATTAACTAAGCCATTGGCAACATTTATTTACTAAGAGCATGTACTCAACGGGGGTGGTATTCGCTGTTTTATTGTTGATGTTTTGGTTTGCTTTGCTTTGCTTTGCTTTTATCTATGATGAATAATTCATGAATCCCAATCCATCTCGGTTGACCATTAATGCTCCTAGGCATGATCATAAACACATAAAACATGAGGTCAGGGATATAAAATAATTTGCTGAAGCCAGTTGGAAAGCACAGAATCGGGACTGAAACCCAGGTCCCTAGACCCTGTTCTTTCTACTTGTTGATCTCTTTGGAAAAGTTATCAATCTTCCAAGCATGATTTTTAGTGTTTTCTATTTTATCAATATTTTCTACTGCTGTGGAAGACACACTCAATGTTTTAACTAAAAGAGGTATATCTTTAATAAATCAGTCACGTAATTTCTTTCACAAAATCACTTTTTTGCACAAACACTTTTCACTTACCAACTCACTTCCTAATGGAAGGGATCCCCCTGATGCACGTGTGTGTGTGATCTGGAGGGGTTTAGGCAGTCAGAGCATTGTTGGCTGTCAGTTTCCTTTTGGGAAAGGAGCTGCCTCCATGCCTATTCTTCAGGAGTTGAGCTGTTGTTACTTTGCCTGTTCTTCAGGAGTTGAGCTGTTGTTACCTTGCCTGTTCTTCAGGAGTTGAGCTGTTGTTACCTTGCCTGTTCTTCAGGAGTTGAGCTGTTGTTACCTTGCCTGTTCTTCAGGAGTTGAGCTGTTGTTACCTTGCCTGTTCTTCAGGAGTTGAGCTGTTGTTACCTTGCCTGTTCTTCAGGAGTTGAGCTGTTGTTACCTTGCCTGTTCTTCAGGAGTTGAGCTGTTGTTACCTTGCCTGTTCTTCAGGAGTTGAGCTGTTGTTACCTTGCCTGTTCTTCAGGAGTTGAGCTGTTGTTACCTTGCCTGTTCTTCAGGAGTTGAGCTGTTGTTACCTTGCCTGTTCTTCAGGAGTTGAGCTGTTGTTACCTTGCCTGTTCTTCAGGAGTTGAGCTGTTGTTACCTTGCCTGTTCTTCAGGAGTTGAGCTGTTGTTACCTTGCCTGTTCTTCAGGAGTTGAGCTGTTGTTACCTTGCCTGTTCTTCAGGAGTTGAGATGTTGTTACCTGCTTCTTCTCTGCTTCTCTCAAGGGCTGTGGAGCCAGATGAGAACTTCCTGTAACTTGCTCGCTGAGTAGAAATCCTCCCAGGTTCACCTTCAAAATTCAGATTTTTCTCTTTTCTCAGCTGTCCCTCAAGCCCCTCAGTGGTTCAACCCATTGGGTTTCCGGCCCTGCTATGGATTTGACAAGTGCAGGGCTTCGTCTGCTGATGCTATCTTGGGTACAGACATTGTTACCCGATGGAGCCTGCTCACCTGGCCCAGGACTAGCATCCGTGCTTTACTGGCTGATGTACCATAGGAGGGAACACTTGCTTTGAATTTTGACTTCAGCATTTACTGTATCAAGTGATATTGGACAAGTCATCAGACCACTCCATCTTTCAATCTTGTTGATCCTTAAACTTGAGATGATAATATCTGTGGTGCAGGTTCATTGCAAAGGACTAAATGAAATAATAAACGTAAACTCTTAGCGGAGTTCCTGTCATCTGAGAAGCACAGGATAAACGGCAGATGCTGCTTTGATAATCATCATAGTTGTTGTATTATATATGGGGTTATTATCTTTTTTTCATGTTTGGTGTATAGGGTAGAGTTTTTAAGGACAGTGGGTAGGGGCAAACACTATTCTCACCTTGTCAGGAGCTGAGCATGCCACAGTATCAGGACCTCACTTAACTGTAAGAAATGCTGGTCTTGTAAAGCAGAGCTTAAAGGAAGAAAATAAGGCCCCCAAAATGCCAAACGAGGGATTGATGTTAAGTCAAAAATGCTAGGAAGAAAAAGCTTTCTGTCATTTATTTCCCAGAATATAACAATATTGCTACCTGTAAGTGATAACTAAATGTCAGTATTATCAATTTTCAATATAAGAAATTGCACAACTTAAAAGTCACTTAATATTATGAAGTGCTTGTACAGGGCCTAAGTCCTGTAGGGTCCCAAGTGGTGATCCGTGTCAGCACTCTCCAGGGTCTCTCTTGGTCTGGAGTATGAATCCTCATGGCTGGGTGGCTAGGTGTGTATTCCAGGATCTCAGCCAGCATGTCTGGGAGCTGCACACCAGGGATGAGGAGGCATGCTGGACAAGCATCAGGAGACTCGTTCTTTTCGTGTGTGCCTGTGCATGTGTGTGTTTGTGTATTTGTGCACATGTGTTTGTGCATGTTTTTGTGTGTAATTGTGTTGTGTGTTTGTGTATGGTTTTGTGTTTGTGTGTATGTGTGTTTGTGTGTGTGTTCGTGTGTGTATGTGTTTCCTTCTTTGTATAAAGGAGGCTTGTCTGGCTGGAGCTTGATGAGGCAGGAGAAATATGAAGCGAGTGAAGGCTAGAGGGGTTGAATGATTGTGCTTTAATCAATCAGGTTGTAAAGGTCTAAAAAAATCCTCTGCACTTAAAAATGTCCTCTATGCAACTTTTTCCGTCCTTTCTTGTGTATTGGCATTTCTTTTCAGGTGGCTGAGAGATGCCAGGTGTTTCCAGGGCTTCCCTGGGCGGCCGTGAGCACAGCAGATGTGCTTGCCAGTTTGTTCCACACGTGGGGACATGAGCACGAGCCACCAACATGGAATGGAGCTCTTCTCGGCTGTTTCAAGACTGTTTCAAGTTGTCCACCATCTTTGGAATTCCCTTTATTCTTCCGAAGTGCCAGTTTCCTATTAGAACCAAAATAGAATCATCATTTTGTTATTTTCAATGGATTCAGAAAATAAAACTGTTTTCTGGCATCAATTTCTGGGAAAATGTACATGCTAATGTTTTGAAGGGATTTGCATATGGGAACAACCTGCTCTCATGATAAATTTTTTCTGCATGGTCTCTGGCCTCAGGAGTCTGGCCGCAAATCTCAATTCTGAAAATAGGTATGATAATGCTATGACAATAATCATAATAATTATCCCATATAGTTGTTTCCAGGGCTAAATAAAATAGTCTATGTGAGTTGCTTGGTGCAACACCTGATTCATACAAGCGCTCTAAAGATAAGGAGGGGAAGGGATGGAACGCAGGTTAAAAGACATGATGCATTACCTTTTTAATAGACTTTGGAAATGTGGTTCAAGCTCCATTGGCCATGGTAGTCCTGAGTGCAGTTGGACTTCTTGTGAGTGGTCTCCACTTCCATAGGGTGACGTGAGGGTTCTGAGGCTCATGGCAATTTTCAGAAAGAGGTCCCTCACGCAGTCTGTTTCTCCTCTTTATAGGCACACCGTGCCTCTGATGGGCTCCAAGTCCTGTCAGGAATTGGCATCCTGCTGCCTGGAAGACAGCAAGGTTTCCTTCAATGAGACTCCGCTGGGACTCCATGTCCTAGGTAAGGACTGGATAATGAGTAATGCTGGACAGGTGAGAGATCACATTGACACATTTGTAGGTAGTGTTTCTAGATAGACACTGAGGAAAATTATTTAATGTCCTTCTTTAATTAGAGAGATGAGAAAATTAAGGGCTACTGAGGGCTGAGCTCCCAGCCCAGGGACCCTCCTCCACCCAAGGAGATCAAAACAGAGATTCACTTCTCTGTCACCAGATTCAGGGTGGCATTCCTGCTCCATGGGCCACCTTCGTGTTTGATAAACCTCCTCTCTTTGAGTCAATGTGAACTCTCCATCTATATATGGCAGGGGGGAGAAAGCGGGGTCCCTCAGTTGGTAGGAGCTCAGGCTACACATATCAGAGAGGCAAAGGTGAGGTTAGGGACAAGTGAGGTGTTCGAGGTTGAATCCAAAGGAGGTATCATAGAACCAAATATTTCTGTTCCACAAGAAGGACATTCCCCAATAATACTGAATCTGGAAACATTTACTTCCTCTCCAGCATCCAGGGGGCTGTAAAGCCTCACTCAGAAGGAAAAGCTTAGTGAAAACCCATCAGGGCAAAAAGCATGTCAGCAGAAAAGGAGGCATCTCTAGCCTGGAGTAACAGACACATGCCCTGCAAGGCTTCCCTGCAAGAAGGAAGACACTCTTGTCTTTGTTGGGACTTGCTGAGAAGCTCTGCAACCAACACTCGCAGAAGCAAATCACCCTTAGCTATAGAGAGAGCTATGTTTTCAAAAAGCTGCACATACAAAGTTAATGTTGGGTGAGCTGGGACCCTGAGAGACTGGTGACTCTGGACCATAGGAATCTCACCATTAACAGGAGGAAGAGCCACTGATGTGGATGACAAATGGCTGAGAAACAGAAGGTATTCAGGTTACACAGAACAGGGGTGTGAAAGAGGATGTGGACAGAAGTAGAACAGAACTACTGTTTTCCACTGAGTAACACTTGGCTAAGGGTTTTACCAGTGCCTCTCTCTCCTTCTTTCTTTCTTTCTTTTTCTTTCTTTCTTTCTTTCTTTCTTTCTTTCTTTCTTTCTTTCTTTCTTTCTTTCTTTTCTTCTCTTTCTTTTTCTTTCTTTCCTTTCTTTCTGTCTTTCTGTCTTTCTTCTTTCTTCTTTTTCTTTCTTCTTTCTTTCTTTTTGAGAGAGGGTCTCCCTCTGTCACCAGGGCTGGGGTGCAGTGTCACAATCATGGCTCACTACAGCCTCAACCTCCCAGCTCAGCCTCTGGAATAGCTGGGATTACAGGTGTGTGCCACCAAGCCCGGCTTTTTTTTTTTCCATTTTTTTTATAGAAATGGGGTTTTACTTTGTGGCCCAGGCTAGTCTCAAACTCCTGGCCTCAAGTGATCCTCCAGGCTTGGCCTCCCAAAATGTTGATATTACGGGGCATGAGCTACAGCACTTGGCCAGCTCTAGCAGTTTCTTAGAGAAAAGACTTGCAAAATATATGACTGCTTCACTGTGTCGGGAAAGATACTGCATGTTAGTATGTGTTTTGCTGACAGTAAACATCACGCCTCTAGCACAGAGTTGGTTTGAGTCAATGCCATAAGTTATATTGTAATTATTTTTGCAGATGGGTTAAGACATTCTCAAGTATACTTTTTGTTATTGTTGTTGTTGTTGTTGACAAAAGGCCTTTTGTTTTAAAAGCCTGCTTGAGTTTCCCAAGCAGCTGTCTGTATGAAGTGGGAACAGTCGGCCTGAGTCCAGTGCTGGGACAGGGGAGCAGCTGCCCCTCCTCCCTGGGAGGGCCTTGCCTGCAAATACTGGGCTCCGCAGTGGCCTGGGCCTCATCTCACTCCAGGTGGTGGAAGTTCATTGTCAATTTGCTCCAAATTTGGTTATTCAAACACCTCTGTTTTCCTGTCATTCAATTAAGAAACTTCTTCAAATACTTCCATTTTCAAAAAAAAGTTCACTAGGTAGATTGGTAGGGTTTATGTTTCAGAATTAATATGTAAAATGTATTTCAAATATGAGTTCATGTCCTTTGCAAGGACTTGGATGAAGCTGGAAGCCACCATGCTCAGCAAACCAATACAAGAACAGAAAACTAAACACCGCATATTCTCACTCATAAGTGGGAGTTGAACAATGAGAACACATGGACACAGGGAGGGGAACATCACACACTGGGGCCTGTTGGGGAGTGGGGGGCTAGGGGAGGGAAAGCATTAGGAGAAATACCTAATGTAGGTGACAGGTTGATGGGTGCAGCAAACCATCATGGCACGTGTATACCTATGTAACAAAACTGCACGTTCTGTGCATGTATCCTAAAACTTAAAGTATAATAAAAAAGAGTTAATAAACACCAGAATTAAAAGTCAGGGTGCAAAGTTAACAAAACCATAGATGTTGGCATGAACATGGTGAAAAGGGAACACTTTTACACGCCGGTGGGAATGTAAACTTGTTCAACCACTATGAAAAAGTGTACGGAGATTCCTTAAGGAACTGAAAGTAGAACTACTGTTCTATCCAGCAATCCCAGTACTGAGTACCTCAGCAATCCCACTACTGAGTACCTCAGCAATCCCACCACTGAGTACCTCAGCAATGCTAGTACTGAGTACCTCAGCAATCCCACTACTGAGTACCTCAGCAATCCCACTACTGAGTACCTCAGCAATCCCACTACTGAGTACCTCAGCAATCCCACTACTGAGTACTGAGTACTGATTCAAAGGAAAAGAAGTCATTCTATGAAAAAGACACTTGCACATGCATGTGGATAGCAACACAATTCGTAATTGCCAAGATGGAACCAACCTAAGTGCCCATGAACCAATGAGCGGACAAAGAAAATACGGTGTATATGCACCACGGAATACTACTCAGCCATAAAACAGAACAAAATAATGTCTTTTTCAGCAAGTTGGATGGAGCTGGAGGCCATTATTCTTAGTGAAGTAACTCAGGAATGAAAAACCAAATATCGTATATTCTCACTTGTAAGTGGGAGCTAAGCTGTCAGGATGCAAAGGCATAAGAAAGATGCAATGAACTCTGGGGCCTCAGGGGCAAGTGTGGGAGGGGGTGAGGGACAAATGACTACATATTGGGTACAGTGTAACTGCTTGGGTGACGAGTGAACCAAAGTCTCAGAAATCACCACTAAAGAAGGTATCCATGTAACCAAAAACCACCTGTACCCCCAAAACTATTGAAATAAAAATAGAAATTTTAAAAAGCCAAGATGCCAAAAGAAGAATGCCATGGAATATATTTTGGGTATGGAGAGCTGGTTTGGGCATATATCAGATGTGCACTATGAAATATGTGGACATCTGGTGTACTGGACATTGCAGAATTGAAGAAGTGGGACATGTGAGAAGTGCAAGAACCTGGGATAGAACAACCAGGGTCACTGTGGTAAAGGAAGGGGCAAAAGTGTGGAGACAACAGAAGGTCTTTCCACGCTTGTTCTTGAACTCATCAGTCAGCTGTCCAGGGGTTGTTCCTCTCCACTTGAGGGCACATAGGCACCTCGGACTCAGTGCTGCCAACATCAATGCACAGCCTGTACCCCTCTGTCTCTTTTATAGGACCCCAATTAAAGACTCCTGATCCAGTTGCCAAGGGCTGCCCACATGTGTCTCCTTGTCTCCACTGCCTTCACTGCCTGAGTTCAGGGTCCTCCCAGCCTTTTCACACGGCTTATGGTTCCAGCCTCCCGACTGGGCTCACTGACTCCAGCCTTGCACACCTGGCCTTTTCCCACAGGATCAACAGTGACATTTCTCAATTGCAATAGCACCCCTACATTGATAATAGCCTCCAGTGGACCCCTCACCTTCAGAGGAAGGTCTAGATGACCTAGATGGGGCTAGAGGATAGGACTCTTGAGTATCTAAACGGAGCATGTGTTTCTAACCTCAATTCTGACCTCTCTCTGACTTGCTGAACCCCTTCCCAGAGGACTACTTGTTGCCTGGTCTCCAGATGACCACCTGCTGGTCCTCCTTAAAGTTCTGCTGCAATCCTTCCTCCAGGCATCGCAGTCTCCCACGCACCTTAGCACTTAACATCTCACCATGCCATGGCTCCATGCTATTCTAACCCCATCAGACAGTAAGTCCTTGAAGACAAGCACTATCTGTTCTTGACAGCCTGATTTCTGGGGTCCTCCACAGAGAGTAGTCCAATGACATTTGTGGAATAGATTGAAGACAAGACTGTCAAGAAAAGTATTCCAAAAACTAAGTGAGTGCAGTTCTTGTTACAAAGAAGCACCTGAATCAAGTAGACCTCATTGACATCAACATCACAATTATGGGTGGAAACTCCTGCCAATTCAATATGTGAACAGTGTTTTCCTCCTAATGCACCATGCACGTGTGTGAACACAGACACACAACACCACACAGGCACTCTCGCACACACTCGCACATATATACACTTGCATACACTAAGACACACCCAAACACCATGCATATTCACACACGTACATACTGACATAAACACACATTCACTGGCCGGGCGCGGTGGCTCACGCTTGTAATCCCAGCACTTTGGGAGGCCGAGGTGGGCGGATCACGAGGTCAGGAGATCGAGACCACGGTGAAACCCCGTCTCTACTAAAAATACAAAAAAATTAGCCGGGCGTGGTGGTGGGCGCCTGTAGTCCCAGCTACTCGGAGAGGCTGAGGCAGGAGAATGGCATGAACCCGGGAGGCGGAGCTTGCAGTGAGCCGAGATTGTGCCACTGCACTCCAGCCTGGGCGACAGAGCAAGACTCCGTCTCAAAAAAATAAAAAAAAATAAGAAAACACACATTCACACACAATATTTTCATAAATAATACAATTATATTATTACTGGAAACAAAGGCTTATGCAGTGGACTTAATGCATTCTAAAGGAATACATCTCCAGAGTTTCACACTCCTCAAATGAGAGAACTCCTTGATATAGTTACTTATTATTGTCTAGGGGCCTCTGTGTGTACTTTGAGCTCAGTTGAGAACCATTACTACATGTTCTCATTTGATACCACAGCAACCTTACACCTTGCTTACTATCATCTGCTTTTTAAGTTACATGCTACAGATTGGGGAGCACAGGCATCAGTTCTGCAAATGCCAATGGTCTACTTAAATATAGATTCTAGAGGTGGTAGATGTTAGAGAAATCCAACGGTGAGTGTATCAACCATCTGGTGTTTCTGTGATGTAACAAATGCAAGGTATCAGCTTGCATAGAAAAGCATGTGGAATCATGAACGCACAATGTCCAGCTCTTACGACTGACACTCAGGCTTTTCCTAAAGACCTGGGCTCAATTTCGTGCATGGAACACGAGGAATGATTAATGAGCCAGTGCAAGAATTGCAGAAGGTCATAGAAACTGCCTGTATTTAGTTTAACGATGAGATGGTTGACAACTAGCCTGCAAGAGACGTTCAGGAGTAAGAACGAGCGTCACTCTGAGGACGTGACCAGCTGCTTTCTGTCGTCAGTGGGCAGAAATGAGACATGAAGGAAATGGACTTAAACTGCATCATACGGTAATAATTTAAGATACAAAGAACTTCCTGAGGCTGGAATGGGTTACCATAGAAAAAGATGGAATCTCCCTTCCTCAAGGTCTTTAAAAATCAGTTCTGTCCAACGTTGCTAAGGCTAGGATGTTCCTCCGAACTCAAAATTAGGAGATCGAGGCCAGAAGTTCATGTCATTCCCGGAAGTCTATTTGAATTCGTCATCAGTGTTTTCTCCCATCCTCCCTCACCACCCCCCTAATCCACCCCTTCCTTTGTTTTTCCCTTTTTTTGTTTACAGACACTAACATTTATTCTTCTGGTGTATAGTTCTGTGAGTTTTCAAAAATACATACAATTATGTAACCACTACCACAATCAATAGGTGAAATTTTGCCTCTGACTTTACATTACTTTTTATCCACCAATACTATTTTTCTTTCTCTCTGTACACACATGGTAAGACTTACAATTGGTAAGAGATCAGCAACAAATTGCCCTCTCCAATCTCATTTCTTCTGTAGGGAGAATAGAGGCGTGGGGGAGGGAGAGTGGGGGTGGAGGGAGACTTCATGCCCTAGTTTCCTGTAGTTAGACTCGGAGTAGTGAGGTGACCACAGCTGAGAGTGATGTGGGCGCATCTGCTCGTTGTGTGCCCTGTGATAGAAAATAGTAAACTGAACTTATGGTTGGGAAAGAATGTGGAGAGAACACGGAGAAGGAAATTGGGAGAGCCAGCTCCCAAGTCCAGTAAGTTTACTGGAGAATTTCTTGGGCCGGCAGGGCAGAGACCCCCATGAAGAGTAGGCGAGCCTGTCATCTAGAGGCCGTAAGGATTTCCTCCTCCACAGCCTCCTCACCTCCGGAGCTTGGCGGGCCCCACCTGGAATGGGGTGGATGTTCCGGATGCTGGAATCAGTCGCTCACTGATGGAATTTCTAGAAGCCTGGTGTTCACACAATGAGGCACAGAGTGGGAAGGGATACAGTGTGGTGTCCCAAGAGGAGACAGCAGCCTGTCTGGTCAAAGACTGGGGCCCAGAGAGAGAGGAGAGCTGAGAAGTCCCCATGGCTTGTTGCCGGCGGCCTCCCTGTCCTGAGTAGGCCTGTTCAGCGGGTCCATTGCAGAGAGGGTGCTGGCGAGCCGTAGCGGTAGAGACAGAGAGAGCACTGGCTGAGGCCTGCTGGGAGACTCAGAGCCCCTGCACCTGGCACAGCAGGTGGGCCACTCACGAAGTCCCCATGTCTCCTGGAAGGATTGACAAGAATGGCCATTCACACTGAGTGAACTCTATCAACAGACGTGCAAGACCCTGCAGGGACCCTACTGTCTGTGCACATGTGGTCGAGGCAGAGGCTACCCCCCAAACCAGGAGGGAGGGCTGCACCACAGCAAAGGCCAGAGGCCACAGAGGGGCCACCTGGCTGGAGAGCCTCACCCATGCCGGAGGATCCACACACCACCAGGAGCATGGTCTTCCTGCAAGGGGTCAGAGGCAGAGGAGGAAACAGCCTGTTGATGTGGGGAGGGGGCACTCTAGAGCTGGGGTTAGTTCTGATCTACTGGGTTTCATACCCAACTTTCAGAAGATGGAATTCACACTCGGTAGATATGGTTATATATATATGTATATATACACACACACACACATATATGTGTGTATATATATATATATGTCCTATATATATGTATGTGTGTGTGTATATATGTATACACATATATATACATATATATACACATATGTATATACACACATACATATATATATATATATACACACACACATATGTGCCTGTCATTAGTTTCTGAGATCTGTTTCCTGGCTTGATTTTTTATGATACACCCTCAGAAACACATTGATATATTCACTGCCACTGTAATTTAAGGGAACTTTCCCTTTCTTTTTCTCTTTCTTTCTTTCTCTTTCTTTCCTTTCTTTCTTTCTCTTTCTTTCTGTTTCTTTCTTTCTCTTTCTTTCTGTTTCTTTCTTTCTCTTTCTTTCTTTTGCTCTTTTTCTTTGTTCATTTGTTCATTCATTCATTCTTCCTTTCTTTTCTTTCTCTCCGTCCCTCCCTTCTTCCCTCCCTCCCTCTGTCTCGTCCTTTCTCTCCTTCAGCAATCTGTCTTCTCTGTCTGAATGACTACTTCTTGATTCTGTTATTTCCACATTTTATCTTCCCATCTTTTTTTTTACATTTCTAATCATGGCACGTTTTCCAAGTTAAGGAAAATATATATATTTATGCATACATATATACACACACGCACATATGTGAAACATACGCATGTATGCAATGCTATGTGTTGTATGTGTTATTTAATGAACTTCATTTTTAGTAGCAGAAAAGCAGATGAGTTGGACTTTTGAAGTCTTTTCTTGGAAAACACTTTCGTAGGGCCTTCTGTTGTTCACAATTACACACTGCATTCAACCACCAAGTTTGTGACCTCTGGTCTGGATAAATCCCATAATTTGAAGTGGTTAAGAGCATGTGCCTGGCACCCTTCCGCTTCCTGGAATGCACACCCGCACCTCCGTGGCTGTGTCTGTGGCACACACCCATCGTGATGGAGCGTTCAGGAGCTCCACCGTGGAGCGCCTCCGGCCTGCCCCGCCATGTGGCCTGAGTCCCGCACTCATACCAGGATTTCCCTGGGTCCAGTGTGGTGGTTTATGTGGGCTCAGCCTTGTCATTGTGGAATTCTGCTTTCTGAATTTCACAGAGGTGGATTTCTGCACAGTGGATGCTAAGACACCCGCCACCCTCAGCCGGAATGGAATGTGTATCTTTGCAGCTGCTGGAAAAAGGACTCTGGTTTCAGTAGGTGAGCTGTGGAGGTGGGAGTTCCCAGATCAAGTTTTAGATTCCTTCAGGGCTTGGATGCAGAGAGAAAAGACGCCCTTCTGTCGGGGGCCAGCCGGTATTTCCTAGGATACCCGACTCATCCAGATGAATAGGGAATACGAGAAGAGAGAGAAGGATTAGTTTTGTGTGGAGTAAATGTTGATCTTTCCTCACCTGCTTTTCACAAGGCTTCGTCTCGCTGAAATATTTTTTTATTAAATTTTAATCAAAAGCACAAAAACAGATTGTTTATTATAGGAAAGACTGACCCGATTGTAAGCTTTCCTTGCTCTGCCAGGCTTACAGATGTCAGCAGCTCAACAATTGACAAGAGTGATTCCCCAAAGAGCCTGTGGCCGCAGGGGAGCCTGAGCCTGGAAAGGGGATTCACTGGAGAGGGTAAGTGAATTTTGTCATTTGGACAAGGTATTCTCTTCAGCAGCAGGTTCACTCTAGGAACCCCTGTTTGTTTGATGAATGTGGATAACTACTTTATTTATTTATTTATTTAGAGATGGAATCTCACTCTGTCACCCAGGCTGGAGTGCAGTGGTGCAATCTCAGCTCACTGCAACCTCTGCCTCCTGGGTTCAAGAGATTCTCCTGCCTCAGCCTCCCCAGTAGCTGGATCTACAGGTGCGTGCCACCAGGCCCAGCTAATTTTTGTATTTTTAGTAGAGACGGGTTTTACCATATTGTCCAGGCTGGTCTTGAACTCCTGACCTCAAGTGATCCTCCTGCCTGGACCTCCCAAAGTGCTGGGATTGCAGGTGTGAGCCACTGCACTTGGCCCTCATTTTTAAATTTCATATTCATGTTTGGCCTTTTCTGGATGGTCTTATGTAATTGACCTACATTTTTTAGGGTAGATCTAATTAAAGAACAGGATGCACTCTGGCCTCTAGGGATGTCACAGGATAAATGACTTGTTCATTTTTTGGGGTAAAGCAAACATAACTCCCAACATGTGCGCATAAAGTTTGCCTTCTAAGTGGATATTTAAAGAAACATCCCAAGCTGTGTGCTGGGGCTCTTATTCCATGTGAATAGTTTCTTCTCTACCACACATTTTCCAGGCATCATTCTTATCCTGAGAGACACACCGGAATAGATGAGTGATTAAAGTCAAGCAACATCCTCGCTTAAGAGTGGTTAGTGGGAGGCCGAGGCGGGCGGATCACAAGGTCAGGAGATCGAGACCACGGTGAAATCCCGTCTCTACTGAAAATACAAAAAAATTAGCCGGGCGTGGTGGCAGGCGCCTGTAGTCTCAGCTACTCAGAGAGGTTGAGGCAGGAGAATGGCGTGAACCCGGGAGGCGGAGCTTGCAGAGAGCTGAGATCTCGCCACTGCACTCCAGCCTGGGCGACAGAGCTAGACTCCGTCTCAAAAAAAAAAAGTGGTTAGAAAATAATCATATAGATAAATACTTTCATTATCCTCTTATGAGGGACAAATGCCATTTTATCACCAAATTATTACCAAATGTTTTTATTGAATTTACTTTGACAGGGGAATAATGTCCAACTCTACTCAGATTCCTTCAACCTTGAAAATGTCACTCTCCCAGGAGTTGTGAAAAGATCTCTAACCCCGGCTTTCTGCCTGGTCCTTCATGGAACCCATGTGTGATGCTGCTTTCCAAAAGAGCATCACAAATTCAATAAAAATGAAAGATTCAGTGGGCAAGGGCCTAGAAGAAGGTGAGAAAGAAAATGATGAATGCTCTCAAATGTCATTAATCTTTGTTACCTGGTGCCTGCTGATTTCCCAGCTCTGGGTTTGGGTGCAGTGATAGTAAAGACCATTGTCATTGCGGCCTCTGCTTCCTAGGCTCTGGATTTCCAGAGCATATTCTTTCTGCTTTTTAATAACTTTATGTTCATTATCAGGTGAGATATTTCCGAGGTTTATTAGATTGCTCTTTGTAATGCTGAGTGGTTGTTTTCATTTTAGAATGAAATAAAGTTGTTTTTTGCTTACGTTGAGAAGCACATCAAGAGAGTCAGGAGGCTCTCTAGATATGCAAGAGAAGGAGGCCTTTCTCAGCAACACCCTCTGTGGGCTCAAGTTCAGGTCTCTGCCAGTCACCTGGACCACTGATGGGGCCTTCCTTCTCTACAGTGTTGCTGTGTTTTGAATCTGTGCTTCTCTAACTGTGGCACCCAGACCAGTAGCATCAGTATCACCTGGAATTTGACATGCACGTTTATTCAGCCCCAAGCAAATCTGTTGAATCAGAAACTCTGAGGACAAGTGGGGTCCAGCAAGCAAGCCGGGGACCCAAATGCATACATGCCAACATGTGAGAGCCGGCGTTGCAGATCAGTAATTCTTCCAGGCTGAATTTCGCCTCCTCCTACTCTCCTGTGTTGACACTCCTCATCCCTGGTAACTCACACTCCTGTGTTGACACTCCTCATCCCCAGTAACCCAGAATGTGACTGTATTTAGAAATAGGGTCTTTCAGTACGTGATTAAGTTCAAATGAGATCATATGGGCAAGCCCTAATTTTCTACGATGGGTGCCCTTATAAGAAGAAGAGATTAGGACACAGACAGATATTGGAGAAGGCGCTGTGAAGTCACAGGGAGAAGATGGCTGTCTAGGAGCCAAGGAGAGGGGCCTCCAGAGCTCACATGCCACCAATCCTGCTGGCAGGACTTCCTGCCTCCAGCACTGTGAGGACAGCGAAACCTGCTCTTTAAGCCACCACCTGTGGCACCTTGCTATGGAAGCCCCAGCAAACTAATATAGAAACAGAGATAATGAGAGTGACAATGTCACTAAAACAAGTGAATGCTGGCTAGTGGACTTTGAGATAGATCAAGATAAAGTGCCTTGGTCGGGCGTGGTGGCTCTTTCCCATAATCCCAGCACTTTGGGAAGTGAGGCGGGTGGATCACTTGAGGTCAGGAGTTCGAGACCAGCCTGACCAACATGGCGAAACCCTGTCTCTACTAAAAATACAAAAATTAGCCGGGTGTGGTGGCACATGCCTGTAATCCCAGCTACTCAGGAGGCTGAGGCAGGAGAATCGCTTGAATCTGGAAGGTGGAGGTTGCAGTGAGTCGAGATCTCACCACTGCACTCCAGCCTGGGGTGACAGTGAGACTCCATCTCAAAAAAATGAAAACAAACAAACAAAAAAAAAGACAAAGTGCTTTAAGCACCTGCAAGAGTTTCTCTCTTACCTGTTGTTATCTTAGTCACCAAAGCCATTCCACATAGATTGCACATGTGCTTTTCTATATATACAAGTAATATTGAACACTGATTAGAGTGGCAGAAAGGGGTGAAAATTTTCACAGGTGTCCGTGTGTTTTGTGACTTTGAACGACCATGCAGACCACCACGGGGCCCCAGTGCCACCTCAGCAGCTCTCTGAGGATGCAGCGAGCAACAGGCAGGGAGCAGCTGCCGTGGAGCCACACACACCCGCATCCTCAACTGCAAAGCTGAGTTTTGAGTCATTTCAGACAAAGGAGAGTCTATGCTTCCCTTAGACCCCGTGCCCAGGCAGGCTCAGATGTAACGTCATCCTCTGTGTTCAAAATCTTTATATACATTATCTATAATATGAACCTTACAATTTTGCAAGACAGATACTAATATCCGTATTACACAGAAAAATTCTGTCTCGGTGAAATTAAGTAGCTTTCCCAAGACCACATAGCAGGGAATTGTTAATTCTGGACTCCTATCTACACGTGTCTAACTCCCCACCAACATCCTGCCTCTAGGATCCCTGTACAGCTCAGTGCTTCTCCACAATCTCATTCAAAACCCTCAACCTTTCCAACTGAGCCAGTGAAGTTTCCCCAGAGTCACACAACTTCCGAATTCTGATTCAGAATGTTTCAAGAACAAATTCACCATTTAAAAAACAAACACATAGAAGGACACAGATTTTAATTTTTTAAAGAGTTCATTTGGAAAACGCAGAGGGCAAGATATGACACTGTTAACTTAAAAGCTCATTTTTTGTCCCCAAAATGTATAGCTGTGAAATGAGTGAAATTCTATAACACTGTGCTTAGGAACCTTTTAAGGGAAAGCAAAACAAATTTATAATGCTTTTAATTATGATCTTACTTTTCCGATTTCTGCAGAAGACTTTACTGCTAAACTTATCCAAAGGCAATTGGGATAATAAGACTTGAGATTCATTGTTCACATGTTTGTAACTTTAATAGCCTAAAATAGTTGCTAAATTGCCCAAAAATGGGAAATGCTTTTAACCTAAATGGCAGGAGAATTAAGTCAGGCTATTTACTTTCATGTTATCTTTTTCCTTCCGGACTCACTTCAAGATGTGTGGGCAGGGTAAACGCCAGGATATTTTACCTTTCAAATTCAGAGATCGGTAGATAAAAGCCGCGCATATTTGGACTGGGTTTAGAGTGGAATTCTCAGCCTAACCCTCTGCCTGCTTTTTCAATCTGTGATAGGGAAGGTTCATTTCATTTTCTTTGTTCATGGCCACCAGCCTAGACTTCCCCATATTTCTAAGATATTATTTTACTTCCTCTGTAAACCTTTATAAAGTAAAGCAAACAAAAGCAAGCAAACAAACAAAACATACCACATGTATTTGGGATTATTTATGTTCACTGAAAATCGCATCCAGAAGTGGCCACTCCACACAATCGAGGTGATTCAGGTCTGAAAAAGCCAGCAAATTCACGTGTAAAGGAATCTCCCGGTCTCAGTCCACTGTCTGTCAGCACCTTTTCCGGCCACTCCATGAAGCTGGCAGGATGTGCGAACAATATCTGTTTGCTGCTGAATTCGTACTACGAAAGGGTCGGTCGACAGGGGCGTTTCAAGTGGGCGCCAAGGCCCATCAGTCTTTCTCCCCTGTCAGTGATAAGAAGCCAACAGGAGAGCAACGGGACGAGGGGAAACACTTCCGGGGCTCACAGGAGTAGCCAAGGGTCACCAAATTAACATCTGTTACACTGTAGCTCTCTGGGGTATATTTGCAAGCATTCTGAAAATAACTTAAAACTAGCTTGTTTTCTATTTCTTGATGGTGAATAGGAAAAAAATGAAGTAACTACATCTTAAAGCAGAATAAGCAAAAAGTTTTATTTGCGTTAAATTGGAAAAAACAGTCGTGGGCTCTTCAGCTGACTCTACTATCTGCCGCCAGTGCTGCTCCAAACCACTCCACAAGCCAAAACGCGCTTTCACTCTATCTCAGCATATCCGCTTCCCTACAACACAGGCGCTGGAAATTCCAGATCAGAAAGATACAGGACCGTATTTCACTCCCATGCGGATGGCTGTACACGAAGCCCTTTGCATTTGAGATTTGCATTACGCAGCCATCAAAATGCACTCTGCCACCCTGGCCATCTGACTCATGGACCGCCGCCTCTTGCCTCAATGGGCTCCTGCAGTCCTAGAGATTATTTCGGCAAGTGCTGCCCCTGAGGCCTCCCAGGTGGCCTGAGAGAGAATCCACAGTCCTTGAGACAAGTGGCAATGGCTGAAATGAAGATGCAGGCAGGCCCACTTGCACCAGGCCATCCAGAAGATCCTTTGACCACTGACTCTCATTTCAAAATGAAGCACGATCTGGTGACCCACTCAATTCCACCTGTCACTGTAAAATTGACTTATGTGGGAAAATGGGTTGTGATATGTAAGGTTTTACTTTAAAATCAACCAGGCCATGATATGTGCATTGTATCAAGGGATATGTATATGTTAAAATCTTCAAAGAATATTCTCTTCCCTGATAACCTAGCCTAATGAGTCATAACTCAATGTCAGAGAGGCATTCCCCATATCTAACCTAAATTCTGCATGCTGTCATTTAAACCCATTTCCTTTCGTTCTGCTTTAGTAAAATGTAAGAACACTAGCTGACCACAATCCCGTGCAGAAAGGTTCACATTTTAATTTTTTTTTTTTTTTTTGACCAAGTCTCCCTCTGTCGCCCAGGCTGGAGTACAGTGGCACGATCTTGGCTCACTGCAACCTCCACCTTCTGGGTTCAATCCATTCTCTTGCCTCTCAACCTCCCAGGTAGCTGGGACTACAGGCACACGTCACCACGCCTGGCTAATTTTTGTATTTTTAGTAGAGACGGGGTTTCACCATGTTAGCCAGGATGGTCTCGATCCCTGACCTCATGATCTGCCTGCCTTGGCCTCCCAAAGTGCTAGGATTATAGGCATGGGCCACCGCATCCCGCCCACATTTTAAATATAGTTACTGAATCACTTTCCATTGTTTTTCTTCATCATAAATAGCTCTAATCACTTTCATTCTTGCTCCAGGACTGGGTCCTCATCATCTGAAATTATCTTCTGGGGGCCTCAGGGGCATGTCTCCTATGTCAGAACAGCTGCGTCAAAGGCAACCAACCTAGAGTATTTCTAACCAGCAGTCAGCAAACATGTCTTAATCATTCGCCTGGATAAGTCATTGAGTTGGAGACTTTAGAGAGAGTAAAAATAAAAAGAATTCACACTCCAACCAGAGTTCTTAACAGTTTTCAGGGAAGAGGGTGTGTGGGCACAACAGCCTGGGCCATTGAACCCTCTCATCTGTACAGAGGACTCCACCTGACTCTTCACCTGCCTGCCCTGGCCCAGGTGACAAGACAGCTGCTTTCTGCAATTGGCCGGGCACCCTAGCAGTGAGCACCACCTTCCACAGTGCAGGCTGGACGTGCCCTGTGTCTCCGCTGTGCACCTGCTGTCAGCAAGATGCCCACAAAGGCAAGCTTGCTGGACCTAAGGCAGGAAAGTAGGCTCCTCCCCAGGGGAGAACTCCTGAGAGCATGAATAGAAACGCACTCCACCGCCTGGGAGAGTCGACTGCAACGCAGGGTGTGCTGGGGACAGCCACTGTCCATGAGAAGACAGGGAGGGCAGACGGTCTGTTTTTAACAACGACAGAGATCTTGTATATATAGAGACACACATACACACATACTGAGCCATGCCATGTTTAAATTATGCTGCTATTTTGTGCTTAATATTCATTTGTCACTTTCCATCCATTCATTCATCAGGTCGAGTATCTAATAAATAAGTATTTATTGTAGAATACATGTCACAACAGAAAAAACAACTGAGCAAAGTTCCTGAACTTTTGGGTTTAGAATGAGGTAAGGAGGGTTGGAAATCCAAGATCAGAGAGAGGAAGATTGGAGCCAACCCTGAGGGAGAGGCCCAAAAAGACCCTCCGAGGTCCAGGGCTGCCCTGCAGCTCGCCAAGTGGCACAGAGAAGCAAGACGGACCCAGGCTGCAGCTGTGGAGGGGTCACCATTCACAACACCTGTGGGTAAGAATCCTAATTACTGCAGGGACAATCCAAGTAAAAATTCAATTTTCCCGAAGACAACTTGAAAACAAAAAATAATCCATTTACAAGTCAGAATGTGATCGGATGTGTTGGGAACATACCAGCGTTCCCTTGCTTTCAGTGGTTTCTGCTGTCTCTGGCTATTTTGTACTTTCAAAGACAAGCTGGCGATTTCCAACAGTAAGAAAATAACCTGATCTGTATGTTTCTAGACTGCTCGACAAGTGAGAGAAGTTAATAGCCTCAAGGGCAGGGCTCCATAGGGTGGTTCTGAGAAATGTTGCAGATAAAGTAACTCCTATTTGAGTGCACGTCCTTTCTAAAAATTGGGAGGGCGTGCACTGAACCAGACATAACCCCGTGTTTGTCAGCGGCAGACAGCAGTGGGATCTCGACTTATTACAGACGCAAGACACTGGAGCATCTCCAAGACACACTGAATAGGTAGGATTCCAGAACGAGGAGCTGACGGCTCCCAACTCCCTCGCATTATTCTTGTCTGATTGTAACTGATTCGTGCCCTGAAATCTTAAAGTGAGGGAGATTCTTAAATAGTCTCTTTGGCCCTCCTGCTATACAACTCCTCAAGTACTCATTCAGGTGCATGTGAAGACACATGAAACATCATTATTACAAATTATTGTTGACAATCTACTTGTCATATGTTGAGCACCACCCCTTCCAAAAAAATACGGACACCTGAGATAAAGATCTGTCTGCAAATGACTGGTAAGCAAATGTTCCCAGGGGAAACCAGGCCTCATAAAGGAGTGAGGGAAACAGGGTTCAAAAGAAGAAACCAAGGAAGATGCGGCCTCAGTGCTTACCCAGGCGCTTGGTCCCACAGGGAGATTGGGATATTGACCGTGTTCAAGGCTGAGGACTGGGTTTTTATGCCCGGGCAGGGTGGGATAAGGGGCTGTACAGCCAGGCACTTCCGCTGTCTTTAGGAAAGGGACTCTCATTGCCCAAGGGCACCCCTGAATCTTCGCCACACCACCATGGAAAAGATGCAGGTGTTGCTTTAGAAGCAAAAGCATCCCAAGTTTGGGAAAAGGGTCTCCCAGGAAGAGTCCAGAGAAGCTAATGGGGTCTTTGCGGAAGGCTGACGTGTCCTTTATTCCATATGTCATCATAATTTGGGAAGAGAATCCAAGGAAATTTGTGAATGTTTCGGAATTGATAACAAATGTGTTAGTTGTATCCGCTTCCATGACTGCTATACCTATAACCACAACCTGAGTGGTTCTTAAGATGACAGAAATGGATTGTCTCCTCATTCAGGAGGCTGAAAGCCCCAAATCCAGGTGTTGTCAGAGCTGTGCCCCTCCAAAGGCTCTAGGGAAGGATCTATTCCTTGTCCCCTCCAGTTCTTGGTGGCTGTTATCATTCTTGGCTTGTGGTCGCATCAGTACAGTCTTCAAGACTAATATCTCCTAAGCTCTCTGCCCTGTCTCCATGTGGCCCCCTCTGTGAGTCTGGGCCAGGTCTCCTCTGTCGTCTCTCAGGACACATGTGACAGATTTAGGGCCACCCAGATCATGCAGTCTCATCTTTCCATCTCAGAATTCTAACTTAATTACATCCACAAAATGCCCCTTTTTTTGCCATATAAAATAACATTCACAGATTCCAGGGTTTAGAAAAATGAGTATGTTTGGGGGGCCGTTTTTCAGCCTATCAAGCTGGTCTCCCCACACTGTCAAGTAGAAATGGAGCAAGGCTGCCTGCCTCAAGAAGAAGGTAAAAAATATGCGTCCCTCACCCGGCATGTGGCCCCTGGTCAGGACCAGGAAGTTAGTCTCAACCACAAAGTTCAGCAGCTGGTTTTTCCTGTGAGCTGGTTCCTGCAGGGATGCCATCTGCCCAGTCTTTTCTTCCTTAATGTGACCTTCCCTTGGCTCAGGTAGACAGGAGCCTCCCACACACAGGCAGGAATATCACAGAGGCAACGTGTGGCTGGGAGGCACATCCTCCCAGGCAGGAGCAGTGGGGCAAGGGTCCCAGCGTAAGGAAGAGCTGGAGTGGAGGGGACCATCCTTTGTTAGGCAAGGGTCCCAGCGTAAGGAAGAGCTGGAGTGGAGGGAACCATCCTTTGATAGGTAAGGGCCCCAGCGTAAGGAAGAGCTGGAGTGGAAGGAACCATCCTTTGTTAGGTAGAAGCTGAAAGAGGACAACGCCGTATTTCAGGCCAGTTGAAATCCTGTTGGAAGTTAAAATTAAGGCTGACAGTTAAGAATAATAATCAGATATCCAAAAAAGAAGTTTTTCCAGAATCAAGATCAAAGTGGTGTGGGGGCCTGTCCCAGGCAGAACACACATTGGAAGGTGTGAGCAGGTCACCATTTGCAGGAGGATAAATAAAGGATAGATCCAGCGTGTGTGCCAATATAAAAGATGAAGATAAGACTCATTCTTTTATTGTACCATTTGACATAATCTCCCTGAACTACTTAGCACAGTAATGGCATATAATGTGAGCGCAACGAACATTGTATATCATCCTCCAAGGCTCAATGGACAAGCCTCTGGAAAGCATGTTCTAGGAGAAGGACAAAACTGTGTATGAAATTATTTTACATTTTCTGAAAGAGCCAGATAGAGAGAAGAGAGAACAGGAGAGGGGAAAGGGAGGAATATCAGGGTACTAGGAGAGATGAAAGAAAGAAGAACTACTGAAAACAAAAATAAAAAATCAGTGATGATAGTGGATAAAGAATAGAGTGAATATTTAGCAGAGAATAAAGTCACAGATGTTGAAGGCAAAATCAAACCAGTAGAGGGAAATAGTAGAATTGGAAATTATGACAGAGAAGACAATGGTGACAGAGGATCAAGATCGAAACTGCTGATTGTCAGCACTGCTAGGAAGAAACAAGCATAGAAAAACATACTTAGAAGCCTACAAGAATTAGAACAAACTCATAAAATAATTGGAAAAAAAAAACATTTTTAGAGAGCTCAGATCAAATGATGGGCCACACAAAAATTAATTTAAAGTTATATCCTGAGGCCAGACACTGTGGCTCATGCCTGTAATCCCAGAACTTTGGGAGGCTGAGGCGAGTATATCACCTGAGGTCAGGAGTTTGAGACCAGCCTGACCAACATGGTGAAACCCGGTCTCTATTAAAAATACAAAAAATTAGCCAGGCATGGTGGCAGGCACCTGTAATCCCAGCTACTTGGGAGGCCGAGGCAGAAGAATCGCTTTAATCTGGGAGGCAGAGGTTTCAGTGAGCCAAGATCATGCCATTGCACTTCAGCCTGGGTGACAGAGCTAGACTCCATCTCAAATAAGTAAGTAAGTAAATAAATAAATATATAAACAAATAAATAAAGTTATATCCTGAATCTTTTCTTTAATTTCAATAAGTATTTAGGAAAAAGTTACAAAAATTGTTGGAAAGAATAAGAATTTTACCATGAATGAAGGTGACCTAGAAAATAATTCAATTAAGAATGTAAGAATCCAGAAGATAATGTGTGAAAGTAGGATATGCATTTATTTCATTAAACAAACTCTCAAATGTGACGAGGTGTCATAAATGTAGTTTAGAATGTTATCACACATTTCTTGAGGCAGTTTACATATTCAGCAAACATGATATTATGATATTTGCATTCTAGTATCCTAGATAATACTTAAAAAGAGAGAATAGTGAACAGCAATGGATTAGAAAATAATTTTTGAAATGGTAAATTTACATAGAAGTCCAAATATTACTTTACTTTTAACTTATTATGTAATTTGTTAATTAATGAGATGAATCAAAATAATCTTAAAAGAAAACTAAGTGACCACTAGTAAAATGTATCTTTTAAATTACTAGAGTTCTTCACAGTAAAACTTAGTTTATCCAACAAAGGATAGAAAATTAAGGAAAACAGTTGAAAAACATGAAAAAGAGAAAATGCTTGATAAAATGAAATGATACAGTATCTGTGGGTATACATATATTTATTTTCACTTTCTGTAAAAAAAAAAAAACTTACTATAGGTTAAAAAAACACTCTGAACAACATTCTAGAAAGAGACCCACTGTTGATCCAAAAAAACACTCTGAACAACATTCTAGAAAGAGACCCACTGTTGATCCAACTACCCCACATCTCAGTAGCTTAAAACAAGAACCGTGTCTTTAGCACTCACAGGTTGATACCTGGCCAGTGGTCAGTTATTCCAGGCTGGTCTTGCCTGGAGCAGCTCTGGTCCTCACTGCAGGTCAGAGGGTCAGGGGGACAGGCCTGAGGGGACAGGTAGAGACACCTGAAGCCTTCTTGGGCCTGTGCTTGCAATTAGCACACTCTCAAGTCCAATTATTTTTCTGTTGGCCAAAATAAATGATATGGCCAAGCACCCAACTAAGATGCAGCAAATGACACTTCATCCATGAAGAGGCCATTTCAAGAGAGCAGATGCTTGGGGAGATGATGAACTGGGGCTAAAAATAAAATGTATCACACTCACCTAAAAATTTCAGGCAGTTACTGAAAACAGGAGACATATAAAGATGTATCAGGAAAAAAAGAAAACATAGGTAACAATTTTAACTTAAGATGAAATATAATTTAACATGCAAAATTATTAGATTAGACATGGCCCTTTTATTTATAAAAGGTGTAATTCCTTGTGAAGAATAGCCCTGATCTTTTGTTTGACAAATCATACAGGATCAAGACATAGAAAGCAGAAAGAACATGGACATAAAAACAGCTACTGCACGGACTCCCGGTGGGCCACAGCATCTCTGCGTGATGGAGGCCACCCAGGTAGCCCTCACTCATCAGTGGGTGCTGGCTTAACTGGGTGCTCTGTAGAGATGAGGCACTTTCATCCTCTCAGCAGTCCTAGTAGGAGGCTCCTGGTATGGGATGAAATCCAAAATTCATGTGTTGAAATTCTAACCCCAAATACATGAAGATGTGACCTTACCTGGAAATAAAGGCCTTGAAGATGTAATTAGTGACGATGGGACCACAGTGGAGTAGAGGAGGCCTGAATCCAACAAGAATGTGTCCTCATAAAAGGAGATTTATTTAAGCAAAGACATGCTCCCAGGGAAAAGGCCATGTGAGCACAAGGGAAGGGATTGGGAGCAATGAGCCACTGCCATAGACCAGTGACCCTGAATGGTGGTGTTGAGGAACAATGGTTGGTTGTGTGCTCCTCCAAGCAGGAGACATCAAGCCTATCAGACTGGCTGGGCTCCCCTGCCCCAGCACTGAGAGAGGCTCACCAGGTCAATGCCAAGGGCCATCATGATGTTGTGGGAAGAGCTTGTGCTCTGCAGTTGAGCACCACCTTTATTAGCTGAGACACACTGGACAAATCAAACAATAAAACCAAGCCTCATTTTATTGGTGAAAATGGGGTAATGATGAGAGCTGTACTAGTTTGTCAGGACTGCTGTAATATAGTATCATAAAACTGGGTATCTTAAGCAACAGAAATGCATCGTGTCACATTTCTGGAAGCCAGAAGTCTGTGGTCAAGGTGTCAGCAGGGTTGATGCTTCTGAGCACTGTGGCTGGCTTTGGGTGCCTTGTTGACACGAGGATCCTGGAGTTCCTGGGCTTGTCAGCTCATTCTCCTTCTCTCTTTTCTCCTGCTCACATGACCTTTTCCCTGAGCATGTCTTTGCTCAAATTGACACCCTTTTAATGGGGATATATTCATGTTGGATTCAGGCCACCTGTATTCCAGTGTGGTCCCATCTTCACTAATGACATCTGCAAGGCCCTTATTTCCAGGTAAGGTCACATCCTGAAGTACTGGGGCTTAGGACTTCAACCCATGAATTTCAGATTTCAACCCGTACCAGGAACCTCCTCATAGGACTGCTGAGAGGATGGAAGTGGCTTATCTCTGCAGAGAACTTAGCTCAGCACCCAGTGATGAGGGCTACCTGGAGTCAGCCATTAGGCTGAGATGCTGTGGTCCACGGGGAGTCCGTGCTGACCTTGTCCTGCACATTCTAACTCATTTCCCTCAGACTCATACAGAGATTAATCAATAATGGAGGATGCCAAGTTATTTATTAATTATAGAATTACTTGAATAAAGAAGTTGAATTATAGATGTAACTAGCAATTTAGTTTCTGAAAAATATAAAATGTGTCTTTTCTTTAACACACCCATGAAACATCTACAGAAAGCCCTCGTGGGTGAGGATGTGAACAGCACATGATCAATTTCAAAGAGCAGAAACTTTCCAGACTTTTGCTTTTGCTTCAATGCCATGAAACTGGGATTCATTGTAAACAAATTTGTAACTCATTGGGGGATTTAAAACCATGCTTCCAAATGTCTATTAAGTCAATTGAAAATGTTCAAAGGCCTTAAAGAGCAGGCCTGGTAAATAAACAGGGGAAAAAGTTTTAAAGATAAAGGAATTATGTCTACAAAAGGAAGACTGGGCAGTTGGAATGGTGTCTTGGTGTCTTGGTCTTGTAGTATAAAGCAAAGCCATTGAGGTTTGACCCTGTAATGTGAACCTTGGTCCCAGGTTATAAGACTAAGTCACAACATGGAAACTGGAGAAATTGTCAAACCTTGCTGGCAAGTCAATGTTATTGCAAAATAAAGAGATTCAACTGGATTTCTGTATTTTTATCCAGTGTTCCCAGTCTCTCAAGCCTTGATTCAGAACCTGCCTCAGTCAAAGTAGGTTAAATATACTGAAATTCAGCCCTACTGGTAGAATTGTCTCTGCAAGTAAATGGGGACTATTTATTAACTACCCATTGTTTTAAGAGTTGTTCATATTCAAGGAAAGATTTGGTCCCATGAAAAGAACATAATGATCACATGTAGCTTAATGTCTGGCTACAATAAAAATAAATCAATGTTGAAGGGTTTAGGGCACAGGAAGAGAGAAAAGTTCTGGAAGGAGTTTGCTTTTAAAGTTGAATCAAGGAGCTATTCCTTAAAAAGGGTGAGTCAGTATATTGAAAGCACATATGAGTTTGAAATTTAGGCTGCATTACAGAATGAAAATAATGAATATGATGCCTGTGTCTGATAAATTAAGCATTTCTATCAAAATATCTACTAAAGTTTAAAACACCATGAAATATGTTCCCTGTTGACATATTCAAAGAAAAAATAATATTCCTTTCCTTTAGTTTTTATTAAATTTTTAAGTGATTAAATTGCAGCTACATATCACTTTACAGCTTATCAAAGGTCCCCTGAAATAGCAAGAGAACTACATGCATTGCACTGCCTGCAACTCTGAAGTTGAAAAGGTGAGATCAAGTTGAAAAATACACTCTTGTGATATGATTGAATGTCCAATCCAAAACAAGCCAATGGGATGATTGCACCTTTGGAAGCATGTCATATTAACTGGCAGGATCCTGGAAAAATCTGAGAAGGAAGTATCCTTTCCAAATAGAAAGGGAAAATCTGGCTCAGGATTCCTTTCTGGCTCTGCAGGATTAGATGTGGGAGGGGAGAGAAGAACGCTATAAAGGAAGGTGGAGGGAATGATAAAAAGATACACTGGTACTCACAAGTTGAAATACCGCATTGGTCTAGTTTGTATTTACAATGTGTTAAGTATTAACACTTGAGAAAAATATTAAAGCAAGGTATTTATTAGAAGAAATATAAATAAAAAAGCAACAGGTTGGGCACTCAAAATTAACTACAAGCAATTTAGCACCACTGCACTGTACAAAAAAAAATGAAAGAAATAAAATCATTGTGTTAAACAAATGTTCATAGTATAAAGGAAGGCTAAAAGTTCACGAAGGGGGAAAACTATCCCTCTGATGTTGCTGAAAAAACGCGTAGATGGTTCTGCCCAGAGCTGCGATACGATCGGCACAATGTGTTCACCATGTCCGTCCCACGTGCTGCAGAGAATACTGCATATTTTCGGACTTAGGTTTATAAGACATAAAACAGAAACAAGAAACTGGGAGTCGGCTGTTAGTGTAATTCTTAGGGTGGCAAAACCAAAGATGACCTTAGTTGAAATCACTTGTCAGCAATTGTGTGGACTCTGTTGATTGCTTTTTAAATTATATTTCTCAGTGTAATTAAGAGGTAAAAAAAATAATTGATATTTAGGGAAGAAAATGTATTGGGATAAGACATTTTAGGTATCTTAATTTTTAAAGAGTTTTTTAAAAATGAATATTTTAGGTTTAAATATGGAATTGTGTTTTAATCAATTTATTTTATTTTATTTATTTATTTTTAGATGGAATCTCACTCTATCACCCAGGCTGGAGTGCAGTGGCGAGACGTTGGCTCACTTCAACCTCTGCCTCTCAAGTTCAAGCGATTCTCCTGCCTCAGCCTCCCAAGTAGCTGAGACTCCAAGCACAAGCCACCCCCTGCCTAGCTAACTTTTTGTATTTTTCGTAGAGATGGGGTTTTGCCATGCTAATCAAGCTGGTCTCGAACTCCTGACCTTAAGTGATCCGTGCGCCTCGGCCTCCCAAAGTGCTGGGATTACAGGCGTGAGCCACTGAACCTAGCCTAAATATAGAATTTTAATACTAAGCATATATACTGCCTTTTTAGAGCTATATTATTTCTATTAGTCAGCTTGGGCTGCCATAAGAAAGTCACACGGGCTGGGTGGTTTAAACAACACGGATTTCTTTTCCATAGTTCTCGAGGCCAAGATCAGGGTGCCAGCAGGGTTGGGTTCTGGTGAGGGCCCACTTCCTGGCTTGCAGATGGCCCAATGCCATCTTGCTGTGTTCCCCATGACTTAATGACCTCCCAGAGGCCCCATCTCCAAACACCACCACATTTAGTGTTATAGCTGCCACACGTGAATTTGGTGGGACACAGTTTAGTCCAAAAAGCTATTGTTACTGAAGTTGGAAAAATGTGAATGAAATATTTTTATATTACTAAGTTTGGTCCATAGATTGCGCTGGCCTCCACAAAGTGTCAGGGAATGGTCTGACTACATCCTGTTATCCAAATCCAGCCTGTAACCTGAGTTTGTAAATACATTTTTTTTTTTTTGAGACGGAGTCTTGCTCTGTCTCCCAGGCTGGAGTGCAGTGGCGTGATCTCGGCTCACTGCAAGCTCTGCCTCCCGGGTTCACGCCATTCTCCTGCCTCAGCCTCCTGAGTAACTGGGACTACAGGCACCCACCACCACGCCTGGCTAATTTTTTGTATTTTTTTTTAGTAGAGACAGGGTTTCACCATGTTAGCCAGGATGGTCTCGATCTCCTGACCTCGTGATCCGCCCACCTCAGCCTCCCGTAAATAAACCTTTGTTGGAACACAGCCATGTCTATTCATTGACACATTGCATTTGGCTGCTTTCACTATACAAAGGAGGTCAGTAGTTATATCACAGATTAGAGATCATACAGCCAATGGAGCCTGAAGAACTTACTATCTGGGTTTGACAGAAAACTTTGCTGACCCTTGGAGATCTGTGCTGAGCAATGCAGTAGCCATTAGCCACACACTGCACTTGAGCCCTTGAAAGGTGGCAGGTCCAACTGAGGTGCGCTATGCATGCGAAATACACCATGGACTTCAAGGCTTAGTAGAAAGAAGGGCTCTATCTTGATTACATGTGAATGGTGATATGTTAGATTGAGTTATAATGCATTAGCCAATAATGCATTTTTAAACTTACTTTCACCCTTTTACTTTTTTATCTTTTCGTGTGGCTCCAAGAAAAATTTAAATGGCATAAGTAGCTCCCATGTGCAGCTCTTACAACACTTCCAGGGGTCAAGCCAGGTCTAGAGGAGTTCTGAATTTTTTTTTAATCTCTTTTTTAAGCACTGGTTTTAGAATGAGCTCCAAAGTGACAAAAAATGACAAAAAATGAGAAACGTGTTTATATACTATTCTTTAACAAAACTGTTTAATCTTTTTTTTTTTTTTTTTGAGATAGAGTCTTGCTCTGTCGCCCAGGCTGGAGTGCAGTGGCACAATCTCAGCTCACTGCCAGCTCCGCCTCCCGGGTTCACGCCATTCTCCTGCCTCAGGCTCCCGAGTAGCTGGGATTGCAGGTGCCTGCCACCATGCCCGGCTAATTTTTTGTATTTTTAGTAGAGATGGGCTTTCACCGTGTTAGCCAGGATGGTCTCAATCTCTTGACCTCGTGATCCACCCTCCTAGGCCTCCCAAAGTGCTGGGATTACAGGCGTGAGCCACCGCGCCCAGCCAAAACTGTTTAATCTTAATAAACCTGAATGCAGATACTTCAGAGTACTTGAAATATCAATTTAATAATGTTAAGTTGGAGATTTCTTTCCCTTGGCTCTTGAAGAATTTAGAAATTATTTTGACAATAATTGAGAAGTTGAGAAAGAGATGGAGGGAGCTGATATTGCTCCTGCTAAGCGGAGAAAACAGCAGTGCTGGGTCAAAGCAGAGGGAACCAGAGACGTGAACGTCAGGAGCACAACTCTCAGGGGCAGGTGATTTTCAGGGTCCGGGTACCTGAGATCAAAGAGGCGCTGTCCCAAAGAGGATGCAAGGGCAGGGATCCAAAGTTGACTCGGTGCCTGGGGCTCTGAGATAAAAAATGGAGCAATAAAGAACAGGAAGCTGACAGATGGGACCAATGGGTAGCTTAACAAGCCACAGACAACTGTTTTTAAGACCTAAAAAAGCGCCTTATAGGCACATGTAATCCCAGCTGCTTGGGAGGCTAAGGCTGGAGAATCACTTGAGCCCCAGAGATGGAGGTTGCAGTGAGCCGAGATCACGCCACTGCACTGCAGCCTGGGCAACAACAGTGAAACTCCGTCTCAAAAAAAAAAAAAAAAAAAAAAACGCACCATTAAACATTTTCATTTTGCTTTTGTTTTTGCTTTTGCATTTTCTCTTTTATAAATGCAAATCAGGTTAAGCAAGCAACGAGGAATGTTTTGGGTACTTGTATTCATTTGAGGACCTCTATTACTGATACATAGAGTTGGGCCTAAGATCACCCATACTCCTTAAGATGAAAATACGCTGAGTCAGCGTGATGCGCCCCAACTTAAAAACCTGCGGTAATTAAAATCTGAGTGTGACCTCAGCTGGTGTCTCACTCTTGAGTAGTGAGCCACTCGTTCCCTGTGAAGGGCGTGCTACAGGATAACTCCACTGTGTGACTCTGTGATCACATTTTCCTTCCTGGTTCAATAAGAATTTTTCAATACATGTGCCGTTCAACTTTTCTGGAGTTCAAGATCCTTTAATTTCTACTTTATTTTCTGAAGTGCTTTTTTACATTCTATCCACTTTTTTAAAATTATTGTTACTCAGGTTTCCATTATAAGACATGGTGTATTTTAGCAGAGTCAGAGATCATTTTGTCGTTTGTAACAATTAGTCCTGTAGCTTAGTTATGGCTGGCAAAAAATAATTGCTCCCCTAAAACAAATTATAGTTGTGAGGTCAAATCCAAGAGCATTTTCACGAGACCATAACCTGCAGGCCCAAGCCACAAGTTTAGTAAGGCTGTAGTTTACAGCTCTCGCAGACATGATGTCACCAGCCTTGTGTGAGTGCATGGTGGCACAGACAGAGGTCACACACACACTGTCACACACTGATACACATGTACAAGATGACAAGATCACAGTGTCTCACTTACATATGCAGGCACACACATGCACAGGCTTACACACCATACACACAGTCACACACTGATACACATGTACAGGATGACAAACACAGCGTCTCACACATGCAGACACACACATGCATAGGCTTACACACCATATACACTGCCACACTTCTGTGTGCACAGACACGCACTGCCACACTCACACACCACGAAACACTCAAGCATACTCTAGTGAACCAGTCACCTGGGGAGATGGGGCACCCTCTGCTTCAGGTAGATTTAAATGCTGTTAGTGAAAGTGAGTGGAAAACTTGAAGTTTGATGAACTGAGCAAGTGTGGCTCTTGGAGGCTGCATCCTTAGATACAGATGCTCCTGGACTTATGATGTGTGTGCCAGTGTGTGACCTCTGATGGGGACGCCTCCCAACAAGCCCATCTAAGTTGAAAATATCAAAGTTGAAAATGCGCTTAATACATCTAACCTACAGAACATCCTGGCTTAGCCCGGCCTACCTTAAACGTGCTCAGAACATTTACATTGCCTATGCTTGGGCAAAATCATCTAGCACAAGCCTATTCTATAACAAAATTATTATAAAGAATTTTGGGCTGGGCACAGTGGCTCATGTTTGTAATCTCAGCACTTTGGGAGATCAGTGCAGGAGAATCACTTGAAGACAGGAGTTCAAGACCAGCCTGGGCAGCAAAGCAAGAGCTCCTCTCTCCAGAAGAAATGTTTTTCAAAAGAATTTTGAATTAAAATTAGGAGTTTCAAATACAGTTTCCACTAAATCATATCACTTTTGCACGATTGTAAAGTCAAAAAGCGAAAGTCAAACCATCTCAAGTCCGGGCCCATCTCTATCAGCTTCAATTCCAGCTCTCCCTGGCAGTTTCAGCAGAATGAGCCTGAGGCTTCCAGTGCTCAGAGGCACAAAAGCCACTTCCCAGACCCTGCAAACGTGGGTCATGTGGAGACTGCACATTTTCAACTTGTCACCAAGGCTGTGGCTTTAGCCACACAATGACTAACATCCCTGAATTTCTACAATAAATCCAGAACCCTAAAATTATATCTGGGTTTCACATTTCCTAGAATCCTGATGCTAAATTTTATTTTGATTTTCTTTGGAGTAAAGTTAGCTTTGATGATAAAAATAAGATAATGTATGAGAAAAGTCCATTAAACTTTAAAATGGCAGGCACATTGAAATGACTGCAACTTAGATTACTGTCCTCGAAGACAAGCCCATTCATCTCTCATCCCTCGCAACAACAAGCAAGGTCCCTCCAAAGAGCAAATGTGGAATGAATTTTGCTGTCATGACAGCAGTTGTACCATCGACCTAATACACTGCACATGAGTGTCAGTAACACGAGTGAACAGTGTCCTGTTATGTGTTCAGTGGAAACCAAGAAGGGAAATTAGCTATTATCCCTGGTGATCCTTTGCTGAATCTAATGTTGTTAAAATTGAGCTTGGAAAACGTTTCATGTAACTACTAAAATTTATGTCTCTTATCAAGTAAAACATATAATGTCCCTAACCTGTGTGCATTACCCCAAAATTGTACCCTTGAAATTCACTTCCAAATTTCCTAATGTGTAGACAATGTAGTGAAAGTGCCAGGCGCGGTGGCTCACGCTTGTAATCCCAGCACCTTGGGAGGCCGAGGCAGGTGGATCACGAGGTCAGGAGATCGAGACCACAATGAAATCCCGTCTCTACTAAAAATACAAAAAATTAGCCAGGCGTGGTGGCGGGCGCCTGTAGTCCCAGCTACTCAGAGAGGCTGAGGCAGGAGAATGGCGTGAACCCGGGAGGCGGAGCTTGCAGTGAGCCGAGACTGTGCCACTGCACTCCAGCCTGGGTGACAGAGCGAGACTCTGCCTCAAAAAAAAAAAAAAAAAAAAAAAAAAAAAAAAAAAAATGTAGTGAAAGTGAGGAATTCCTGAAGGTTACTATTGTACTTTCTTAGACTGGGTGGCAGTGCTTGGGTCTCTGAGGGTTCCTTGAACCTGGGTCTACAAACCCATTCCTGATGCCAGAGAAACGTAAGGTGCTGCGTTCAGAGCAGGTGGGCATTTAGGGGCACATGGCTGTGCAGGGGCTTCTTCTGATGGGAAGCCTTGCTCTCCTATCTGCTTCGAAGCTTTTACTTCCTGTCGGCTCTTCAGGGGTGCAGATCTTGACATATGAAGCATTTTCCTAGCTACCCTGGTATTACCATGAAAAGCAACATGTGGAAATTAAGGAAGCCATACTCTAAGATAAAAGATATACCTTACACGGTGAGAACAAATCCACAACAAATGCGACTAAGATCCCCAAATAAAGGACTGGTAAATCAGAGAAAAAAAATAGAAACATAGAAAAACAAGCAAGAAATAAAATCAGCAAAGTGCAGAAAAAGACACATACATTGGTGATAATTATTGAAAAAGATGTACAACCTCACTAGTGATGAGCTAAGATAGGCAACTTGAACACGGTAGCGAGATAAGTGCCCATGCCCTCATCTGAACAGGAGTTCACACAGCCATAGCCATAGGCGATGAGGATGTGGGCGTGTGAGCGCTGCTGCGTACTGCTGAGGAAACCTCATGGAAATGCACTAGTGCAGAGTTGGGCAGTAACTATCAAAGGGTAGTGTGAGCATGGCCTGTGACTCAGATGTCCCAGCCCTCGGAATCTCTCTTATATGAGCTCTGACACACATACAAAGCTATCATTACAAGGACGCTCATTGTTGCATTATTCATAATAGCCCAGAAAGAAAAATGAAGAGGAAAACAGTAACTGTAGATCAAAATAGAATTAAATAAGTTAGAATGCATTTTCACTCTAGATGACCACTACATGCCCATTAAAGGAAAGAAACATGTGCACTGACAAGGAGAGGTGTCTCGTAATTCAATTACATCTCAAAAAAGGCAAGAGGAAGGAAAATAGAATGGAATAAAATTGTGTGTTTTATGTATTTGACCTATTCTGTGCATGGGTGCTAGCACAGGGCAAGGGACTCATTTTTGGTGATAGGAATTATGCCTTATTACCTGTAAAAGGAAAACAACAACAGTACAACAAAGCTGTCCTTTTGAGGACTCTGCCCTTTAGCAATTCTGAAAATGTCTTCCTGACATTTTCCCTGTAACTATCAAATGCTTAAAAATAAGTAAGTGTGTGTAAAAACCTTTTGGGACAAGAACACACATTCCCACTTATTATAACATCGCTGTTATTTTTACCTACAGACCCCGCTGCTACATTCCAAGAGTAATTTTATTAACCCTTTCAGTCTCCAAATTATCCACATGTTACATTTAATGTTGTGTAATGGTGATTATCACAGTAATAAACACTGCAATTATGCATGAAATTCAATTTTTGGAACCTTCTGCCACATGTTAATTACAAATCCTCTAATGAAACTCCTTTGAGGCCTGGCCCCATGTTTCACTGAAATCGCCTCGCAGACACATCTTTGTGATGACTCTCCAGTGCTCCTTGGTGGGCAATGATGCTGCTCACCAAAGGCTTTCTACAGGAGGACAGACAACCACAACACCCTCTATTCAAGCAGACCCTTTCAAAAGAAACAAGGGCACTTACTCAGCATCTCTGCGTGTCCCGCCACTTTGCAAGTGCCGTCTTCAAGACGCTGTTTTTCTGTGACAGTCACAAATGTAAAGCAAGACAAAATCCAGAAGACCTTGCATGTTAATCAAGGAGAATTTCTGAGTTAGAACACATTTAATCATTGGTTCAGTCTACTGTGACCAAGCTGCATATTTTTTTCTCTTTTATTTATCTGACTCTTGGGTGAGTTGGATTTCTTCTATTGAAGTCTGGTTTTGCCAAATGTGGGTGCATTTGCCCTTCTCCCTCCTGTCCTTGGGTTATGGAAGACACTCCCTTTTAGTTTCTTTGTGGAACCGTGTTCTTCTCTTTGGCCAGTGCAATGGGAGCTCGTTGTGCTGGTGAGATCAGTAGGGCCATCCTCAAAAGAGACTGTCAACTCTACCACAAGAAAAATAGATTTCTGGTCAGGGTAAGCATTTTAACTTTAGGAATTATCCTTCGTTTCTGATTTCTATCTTCCCAATCACAATGCATTTTTAATAATTGTCCTTCATAAATTGGTGAAAAATAAAACATTGTTGGGTAATTGGTCTCATCTGCAGGAAGGAAACAGGGGAAAGTGGATAGAACTCTCTCTTGGGAGCCAGGCTGACCTTGGGTTTAAAGACCAGAGTGACCACTTTGCAGCTGTGTGAAATCCAACAGCTATTTAACCTCTCTCTGCCCTGGTTTTTCATCTTTAAATGTGTCACAATGTCCCCCCCACAGGGACTTCTGTGGAGAGTGAAGTATATTGAAAAATGCCTAAAAAAGCTGGGCACATAGTAGGTACTCAAACTCTAATATCACTGTAGTATTCCATTTCAGATAGAAAAAACAATATATTATTTCTACCTTAAGACCAAGCATGAGCAAGCAATTCTCCTCCTTCTGCCTGCTGCCATTGTGAATTGATTTTTGTACAATGGAGAGCTCAGCGGGGGTATATGAGTTTTGGAGAGAGACAGATGAAACTAGTCTGAAGTGTGTCTTGCTCTATATTTGCTGGGACAAGACATGGAAATTCTCCAAGCTTCTTTTCTCACCTAAAGGTGAGTCTATTGACACTGCACTGCCTAGGATTTCTGACAAGTCAAAGCCATAATGCCCTGAGTGCCCATGATGTGCCAGCTCCTTGCCAGCTGTTTCATGTGCACTGTCTCTAGGTGACCCTGTGGCTTATACATTTGTATCCTTTATCATTCTCTTGTGAACGAGAGACGGAAAACACAGTCTTGGATGTGTGATGACCTTTGCCTGCAGACCTAAGGAGCAGACGGTAGGAGGCGCTGTGGAAGAAGTCCTGCCAGAGCACATGGGAGCCAGGCAGGAAGACAGGAGAAGGGGAGCAGGCATACACACTGGACTTGCACGTCGGTTCTCATAAGCTCCGGGTGGCGCACCACTGTCCCCGGTGCCAAGCATCCGTCTTACAGTGTCATCCACAAGTGGGAGGTGGAACAGGGCTTTACCCTCAAATTCAAATGTCTAGGAGGACAGCAGCACCAGCTCAGTCCAAAGCCCCCCATGCAATAATAACCCCCACCCCCAGGAGCAGAGACAACACTGGTGTTGCACCTGGATAGGGTCCAGTCTTGCAAAGGGGCTGTTTTCCCTTTCCAAGCTCGCTGAACAACAGCATGGTGTCTGAAACCGTGAGATGAAGTTAACTTAGCCAGCTTGCTCGCTTGCTTGCCTTCTTTTTCTCTCTCTCTCTCTCTCTTTCTTTCCTTCTTTCTTTCTTTCTCTTTCTTCTTTCCCTCCCTTCCTTTCTTTCTTTTCTTTCTTTCTTCTTTCTTTCTCTTTCCTTTTTCCTTCCTCCCTCCCTTTCTTCCTTCCTTCCTTCCTTTTCTTTTTTCATTCATTTTTCTCTTTTTCCTTTTTTTGTTTTTTGAGATGGGCTCTTGCTCTGTTGCCCAGGCTGGAGTGCAGTGGCGCCATCACACGGCAGCTTCAAACACCTGGGCTCAAGATATCGTCCCATCCCAACTTCCTGAAAAGCAAGGATTACAGGTGTAAGCCATCACACATGGCTATCTTTTTAAAATTTTGTAGATATGGGGCCCCACTATGTTGCCAAGGCTGGTCTCAAACTCCTGGGCTCAAGCCGTCATCCTGCCTTGGCCTCCCAAAGTGCTGGGATTACAGGCATGAGCCACTTCACTTGGCTTAAAAAGTGCTTCTTAAAAATTAGTGACAACTTTCCAAAAAAATGAAAATGAGTAAAGGACATGATCAGACACTTTTCAAAAGAAGATATACATGTGGCCAACAAGTGTATGAAAAAAGCTCAACATTGCTGGTCATTAAAGAAATGAAAATCAAAACCACAATGAGATATCATCTCACACCAATCAGAATGACTATTATTAAAAAGTCAAAAGATAGTAGGTGCTGGTGAGGTTGCAGAGAAAAAGGAATGCTTATAAACTGTTGGTGGGAGTGGAAATTAGTTCAACCATTGTGGAAAACAGTATGGTGATTCCTCAAACACCTGAAAACAGAACTACTATTTGAACCAGCAACATCATTACTAGGTATATACCCAAAGAAATATAAATTTTTCTATCATAAAGATGCATGCATGCACATGATCACTGTAGCACTATTCACAATAGCAAAGACATGGAATCAACCTAAATGCACATCAGTTGTAGACTGGATACAGAAGATGTGGTACATGTATACCAGGGAATACTATGCAGCCATAAAAAAGGAGGTCATGTTCTTTGCAGGAGCATGGATGCAGCTGGAGGCCATTATCCTCAGCAAACTAACAAAGGAACAGAAAAGCAAATACCACATGTTTTCACTTTTAAGTGGGAGCTAAATGATGAGAACTCGTGGACACCTAGGGGGGAAAAACAGACATTGAGGTCTGCCAGAGAGTGGATGCTGGGGAGGGAGAGGGTCAGGAAAAATAACGAATGAGTACTAGGCTTAACACCTGGGTGATGAAAACATCATCTTGAGTCACTGTCCTGAGTCCTTTGAAGATGACTTTATCTACCCAGTTGACAGAAGGGGACTTTGGCTGAGAATGACAAAGTCACACAGCCAGTGACCAGTGGAGACAGAGCCCCTGGAAGAGAGGAAAGGAGGTGTGCCAATGTCCTCCCTGTGAGGTTGGAGGTGGCCTCTCATCTTCTACCTTACAAGCACCAACTTCTATCTGTTATTGCTGGATGAAAGAACATGTTTCCTAACAATTCTTTAAAACAAACAAACAAACAACAAAAACAACCAAAAAAAAAAAAAAAACGGAGTTTCACTCTTGTTGCTCAGGTTGGAGTTTAATAGCACGATCTTGGCTCACCGCAACCTCTGGCGCAGGGGTGCAAGATTCTCCTGTCTCAGCCTCCTGAGTAGCTGGGATTATAGGCATGTGTAACCACGCCAGGCTAATTTTGTATTTTAAGTAAAGACGGGGATTCTCCATGTTGGTCAGGCTGGTCTCAAACTCCCAACCTCACGTGATCCACATGCCTCGGCCTCCGGAAGTGCTGGGATTACAGGTGTGAGCCACTGCCCCTGGCCAACAATTCTTTAAAAATGGAAATTCAGAAAATCATGTCTGCTATTCCTTGATTTTATTAAAAATGCAGGAAAAAATATCTTCAGCCATGATTCTATATAGAGACAGGCACCCCAAAATCAAATTTTTATAATCACCAGGAGCAGTTCCACTTCAATATTTGCTATTGTTTTGCTTAGTAGTTTTATGAAACCTTATTTTCCAAAGTATATTTTACACAGTATTGAAAACCAACAAAACTCAAATATCACAAGTGAAAGATGTATCACCTGTGATCAGCTTCAGTATGATTATGCTTAATTAGTCATAGTATCTTTTTGTTTACTTTACAGTAAGCTAGTTAAAACCCCTTTTTATTTCCCTGGTCTAATTACACATTTGTGGCAAGACTTTTTAAGACAAGTTCATTTTGATGGTGGTGGTGGTGGTGGTGGTGCAGACTTTCTATAAAAATCACACCCTTGGATTCCAATTGTGTTAGATCCCATGTGTCTAATTTGTACAGCTGAACATCCAATAAATAAAACATTCCAAAATATTGTGTAGAAAATGTGCCCTTCACCATATTGATTTCTATCAAAGCGATCTAAAACTTTCCAGGTTTGACCTTTTCTTCTGTAAAGACAAAATATTCTCCTAAAGTGACAACACTAAAATGTTATAATGCAGAAAACCCTTTTGGTAAGGTGTGTGTCATCAGGAAATAATGGATGAGGGTATCTGCCTTGGAGAGCAGAATGTGGTCTGCTGTCCTTGGCAATGAATGAGGGCCTGGGGGATGTGCCTGGACAGAGTCCTGCCACCCACTTCTCACCTTGATCACTATCTCCACTTTCCATTCCTGGGGATCCCTGAGTCCATTGATGTGGTATACACCTCCACATTTCCCTAATTTTTACTGAAGTATTTCATAACTTTGCTTTGACATCAGGATCATTGGTTTTCAGCCTTCACCACCAGAATGACAACCTTAAAAATGTTAAGCAGGAATACCTGGGTAAAGGTGGGGAATATTGGAAAGATGAAGATTTGTAGCTGTCAGTTACTTAGAGAGAGGATAAACGCCACACTCTAATTTCCATATGTATTGTGGACTATTTGAACGTTAAACATATCTAGAATATTTACTGGGCCAGGACTAAGAAGATGCAGAAGAAATGCAAAATTTAAGGGGCATTAAAAAAAATCAATAATCAAGATAAACGCTATTTTAATGCAATTTTTAGAAATTAAAATAGTCGTAAGTATCCATGACTAATAAAATATAAAATTATAAAAAAAAAAAAGAGACAGGATCACTATTGCTGATGTCTCCTTTTGCATCAGTCTCTAGCATAGCTTGAGGCAACGTAGCACCAGAGTTCTATCCTTGGAGTAGGTTTTCTAGACTGAAGTCTCAACAATTGCCATTGTCTGGCTTAGAGTTACTGTCAACCTCCAGAGCAGGAGGAAGTCAAGGTGGAGAAGATGCTCAGATGCCTTAAAGTGTTTTGAAGACACAGTCTTACTATATTTCTAAATATATATATACACACACACACACATACACACGATATACACATACATATGTATACATATACATATATATTACCATTTAAGTTGTGTATGTTCTTTTAGTTTTCAAAACACTTACATTAGGCAGGGGTTTATTTGTTTAGACTTATATACAATTTCTTTCAAATATCTAATTTTCTTCATAGCTCATACAAAGTTTCTGCAAACATGGCCTCAAGACAGCCAAGCCATGACTCTATACAAGGCAGTCCTCAGTCTCAGGACTGAGCAGGAGGCACAGAGACACCAGCGCTCTGCACAGAGCTGCAAGCAACTCAGCTCCTGTGATCCCCAAGCCCAAGTGACTTTCTAGACAGAAGTGCCTAGGAATGTGATGTTCAGAAGTTCAGAGAACTGACATGGATGTTTGAATCCTATGACAGGTATGGAAGCCCCTCCTAGAGACTTGAACTTTCTGAATGAGAAGCAATATCACACCTTCCATAGGACACACAAGGAAGGGGCTGCAACTCCGGTGGAAGCCCGTCAGGCTGAGGGACCAGCACCTGTGAGCCCCATTGTAGGACATAGAATTTGAGCCACCAGCAAAGGGGCTCAAGGCTTTCACATATGGAGGTAACTCTGATTTATTAACTATCACAAGACCCAGATTAATTATTTGTGGGAATGCTCTAATGTACTTGTTAAGTAAAAAGAACAGATCTCTAGAAATGGGGCAGCATAAGCTCTGTATGTCAAATAAGGTATATAATTGCCTGGAAATTCCCTAAAACCTGTGGGGAAGCTGCATCCTGGAGGACTCGTCTGAAGATAAAAGGGGCGAGAGAAAAACCACATTGTGGTGGAGGAATATAACAGACCATGCTCACAAGATGAAGAAATGAGCTATGCACATTTGTGGCACAGATCATGAGCACGACAGAGAGAAAAGACACAGTTCTGATGGGAGATTCTCATCTCAAGGCATCTGCTGGAAGCCTCATTCAGCTACGATACTGTATCTGATATATTTCAAACTTGCTCTGCTGACAATTTTATCTCCCAGAATATGGAGAGAGAATCAAAGGCAACTGTTACTCTGGAATTAATGCTGAGTAACAGGAACTGGCTGTGGGCTGGAGTAGTAGAGACAGAAATCCTGGGGAAAGCTGCTGTGTCACCATGGAGTTTACAGTGACCCCAGAGGGGGTCACCAGCAGGACGAGATGAGCCACTCACATCACACCGCACACAATTCTGAAAGTCTCAGAAGAGGATGAACAGGTATCAGGGCTTTCAGAAGCATAATTCTGATATATGATATGGTAATTTCTAAAAAGGGGAAGAGAGAAAAAAACACAATCAGTGTGCACAGTGGACTCTGATAAACGCATATTTCATAACGTGCAAATGAAAAAGAGGGTTTGTGTGTAAAGAATGATAAGAAAATTTAGATCAAAAACTTTAAGAATTTTGTCAGGGAACTCACACATAAAATGACTTGCAGCTTTTGAAACCAATAAAACAACAACGACACAAAATATGTAGCCCACGTTCTAAATAATAAAAAGATGAACAGAGGAAGACAAGCTGCTAGGGAAAGATGTTCTGAAAACAAAATTCTCCAAAACCTCTTTCTGAGTAGTAACCTGCTGAGACCATTATGCTTCAAATATGTATTTGAGAAAACTAACCTCCTGCAACTCATAATAAATAGACAATCTAATAAAATTGGGCAGAAGATGATAAAGGACGCTTTGCATAAGAAGATATAAAAATGGTCCTTAAGCACATGGAAAAGTGCTCAGCCACCTTAGCCATCCGTGACATGCAAAGTAACACCAGAACACCACCCCACACTCGCTAAATGGCTCAAATTAAAAACATGAATACATCAAATGTTGCTGAGGATGTGGAGCAATTGTACATCTTAGATATTTTGGGGGAGGGGAATTTACAAGGTCACAACCACTGTGTAAACTGTTGGCAGTTTCTCATTAAATTACACATACACTGATCCCATAGTTCAGCAATTCTAATTGTAGGCATTTACTCAAGAGAGATGAAAACATGTCTACAAATATTCATAGATATTTGTTCTATGTTCACGGCAGCTTTATTTATAAAAGCAAAACACAATAAACAGACAGTGCCCATCAACAGGAAAATGAATCAATGGTGGGTTAGTCAAGCAATGGAATATTACTCAGCTATGAAAAGCAATGAGCTCCTAATACAGGCAACAGATCGTCAGTACCTCAGGCTTAGGGAAACATCAGGCTGAGTGAAATAAATTTACACAAAAAAGTACTAAATGTAAGATTCCATGTATATAAAGTTCAAAATCAAGCAAATCTAACTGATGGTTTACAAAAATAACCTCCCCCAAAACCCAAAGCAGAATAGAGATTATCATGGGGAATGTGGGATGGGGTTACCTGGTGAACTTTCTGTGGTTTTAAGGTTGTATAATGTTCTGTATCTTTAGCTTAGATTATACGGGTGTGCATTTGCCAAAACTCAGTGAGCTAACACAGGATTTTTGTATTTCATTGAATATCAATTTTATATCTGAATAAAAACAAGTATCAACCTCCAAACACGGAATTTTACAATCTAGGGTGAAATGTATGAGAGTAAAAGAATGAAGGATGAATGGATGGATGGATAGCTATGTGTAACACAAACATAGGAAAATGTTATTGGTAGAATATAAGTGATGGGTATATTGGTATTAAATTTCTTGAACTTTGTGGTTTGTTGGAAATCATTTGTGATAAAATGTTGGGAACATATTTATATGAAGTAATTGAAGCTTCATATGTAATAGAAATTGATAAAAGTAGCCTGGGATGTCTTATACTAGTACATAGTTTTCTAGGTTGCATGTATAATATTACAGTGACCTGAGAACCTGTGGATGAAATCACTGGTCAAAATCAAAGAACAGTGAAGATCCAAACATACTTAAGATTGTCAAATGGAATAAGAAAGTTTTAGCAAAGCTGGACACTGTTTAACATGACATTTATCCTAATTAAAGATTGTGTATGACTCCATATTGTCTTCATTAGTAATCATTTGCTGATTTGGGGAATCCTGTCATTTTTAATTTAGACTATTTTTTGCCTGACATAGCCCTTTTTTTTCTGTAATAGGATTTAGTTGTCACACTTTCATTCACTTATTGATTCAGTAATTATTTATTAAGGGCCCACTCTGTGTCAGGCAGAGTGGAAAGCACTGAGCAGGGAGTGGAGAGCAAGACAGACAAGTTCCCAGCTTCCAGGAAGTTCTAGTCAAACAGAATGAGACAGGAAAAAGGAGTAGCCACTGCCGTCCTGGTGACTCTGGGTTGCAGCAGGCCTTGGACACAGCCTCTCATGGTGCACTGTGGTGGACAGGCAATGCAGGCTGTGGCATGCATGGTTAGTTTGATCCCACAGTGAGACAATCCCACCCCTCACGTGACTCTTACTGTCCAGGCTTAGTTAAAAGGGCAGCCCAGGTCAGCACAGACTTTCACAAGAATACAGACTCCAGGCCCATCAAGTTTAGAACGAGATGAAAAGCAGGAGTGAGATCCAAGGTGCTGGCCACATAAGGAGGAGCTCAGAGGGCAACTGCAGGGAGGAGGTGGAGCCGATGCCACCAAGGAGGAAGCACTTTGCAGATGTCCATGTTCCTAGCTCACGTGCCTGGACCCTGGACAGGTGCTGAGGGTGGACCTGTCTCCCAGCCATATCCAGGCTGTGATTTCACTCTGATTTTACGTAACTGAGAGTAGGATCCTCAAAACTGAAAAACAGTAAGAGAAATGGTACATTTGGCCAATATGGCATCTAAGATCAGAAACAGGTGTCAGGTTTTGTTTTTTTCTTTCTTAGACTCACTCTCTCTCTGTCTCCCAGGCTGGAGGGTCCTGGTGTGATCTCAGCTCACTGCAACCTCTGCCTGCTGGGTTCAAGTGATTCTCCTACCTCAGCCTCCCGAGTATCTGGAACTACAGGTGCCCGCCACCACGCCTGGCTAATTTCTTGTATTTTTAGTAGAGACGGGGTTTTACCGTGTTAGCCAGGATGGTTTCGATCTCCTGACTTCGTGATCCGCCTGCCTCGGCCTCCCAAAGTGCTGGGATTACAGGCGTGAGCCACTGCGCCCAGGCGGTCAGTTTTTAGAAATTATATGATGAGATCCTTTCTGTTATTATAGTTTTCACAACTGATGGCTCTACCACCACAATGAAGGACCCCCTTTGTTGGGAGTTAGTAAGCATTTAAAGAATTCAAAATGTAAAGGGTGCTAAATCTACAGGTCATAATGATTTATATATAAAAATGTATTTCTATAACTTTTACAATTAAATCATCATAAATAGTAAAGAACAGCTTGATTCGAAAATCAAAAAATGACCTTTGTATATATTTTGGGGGTCCTTATCCATCAGCAACTACAAAGGACCGAGCAATGTAAGGTAGGAGAGGGGAAGTCTGATCTTGTCCTGGATGTGAATTCTGTTAACTTCTCTAAGTCTCTGTTTATTTGTTTTGAAAAATATAGGCGAAGGCATCATCAGACTCTTGGGCTGTAAGATGATGTCTGTGAATGCTTAAAGAAGTGCCCATAATGTAGCAGCTAACACTGTTGGCCATTGTGATTATTGCTCTGCGTTTGAGTTTGTTTAAAACTAAAAGGAAAGCACGTCTTCAAGAGTAACGAGCGGTCACCCCATCCAGTGGCAATAACTCAGATTGTAGGCATTTGCCCAGTTCCCACCCAACCCTTCCTGGTAGGGCTCTAGTCTTCTCTTAATAATAGGAACCCAGCCAGAACGGGGAGCCAGTCAGGTGTGTCTGCTAAGTTCCACTTTAAAATACCTTGGAAATATTAATAAAACAATGAAGATGTTAGCTTGGTAGCCTGATGTTAAAATACACAGAAATAAACATGTCTGTTAAAAAGCAACTAAATCATAGATTAATGAAAACGATAAGAAGAGAATTGGTGATTAAGATGAAATAAAGAGGCTTATCTCAATGACTCTAATCCATCTTATATGAAGGCAGATTTCAGCAAGAAAATTAACCCTTGAGGCTGAGAGTGGCTGCTTGGTTTACAGCTCTGACCCCTCACACATCCACAGCGCTGGAAAGAATTACCAACAATACAGGAACAACCACATGGTGGGTGCGGACCGTGTTCCCCAGGGAGAAATCTTTTGGTTTAACTCAACATTAGCAGGGCCCACAATACAGACCGTGATGCATCAACCACGTGAGCACAAACACAGAGCGTGGCGCTTCTCTTTCACTGTTTTGAAACATCTTATTCTAAAAGGAATACTTGAATTTGTTCTCTGCACAACAAAAATAATTTTCAAGTTGTTAACCCAAGAAATACGTTTTTTTATTATTTCAAAGGATCAAATTGAATTTATTTAAATTCATTGAATCTAATTGTGGCTGTATCTACTTGGAAGGAAAAATTGCCTGCCAAATGTTGCAATTTTTCCAATTGTTTTGTTAAACAAGGTCTTTATAACTTCCAGTTTATAGACTTGGCCTCATGCTTAAAAGTGGCCCTGTTTGACTCTGGGAATATCCTTAGGTGACTGCCATGAGGCATCTGGGCCATGAGCGGGTACTCCTGCTCCCAGCCAGAGGAGTGCAAAGCAGCTGTTCTCAGCGTGGTGACCCCCACCCTAGCACTAGGGGACATTTGGCGGCATCTGGGGATGTTTTGTTGCCACGTTGGGGAGGGATACAGAGGAGACCCCTGAGCCCCTGCTGCCCATAGAACAGCTCTCTGCTGATCAGCATTTCCTGGCCTCCAACGTTAAGAGCGCCAGGGCTGAGCAATGCTGCTTGAAGGAACGCCAACCCAGGACCAGATAAGAAGGTGGAAAGAGATTTCAGACTGGGTCTCCAGCATTTGTGGACTGCCTTCCCGGTCTCCAGAGAGGGTCCCACATGTGGGATGCAGGTGCACTATCTCCGGTGCCTTCCTTTCCTTCTAGCTCTTGGCAAGTTATTTTTCTCTTGATGATGCACTTTCACCAGTATAGTAGATTTCCATTTCGTTGGCTTTGTAGTAGATGTGTCGTTATTTTTAGTGATTAAAATAACTATGCAGCTTTAACAACAGGGAAAATGCTATGTCCCTGTGGTCTGCGTCTGATTTTGAAAGAGATGTTTGCTTCTGTGCATCCACAGCTGTCCACAGATGTTCCCCTACCCTTTGCTATTGGCTCTGATTTCGGCTCTTTCTTTCTTTGTTTCTTTTTTTGAGAATGGGACTCACTCTGTCCACCAGGCTGGAGTGCAGTGGCATGATCTCAACTCACTGCAACTTCTACCTCCCAGGCTCAAGTGATCCTCCCCCCTCAGCCTCTCCAGTAGCTGGGACTACAGGTGCACACCACTATGTCCAGCTAATTTTTGTATTTAAAAAATACATTGTAGAGATGGGGTTCCTCCATGTTCTCCAGGTAGGTCTCAAACTCTTGGGCTCAAGCGATTGACCCACCTCAGCCTCCTACAGTGCTGGGATCACAGGCATGAGACCCCATGCCCGGCTTTCAGCTCTTTCTTTTCACTCCAAGTTGTCTTTCTTTTGTACCAACTCAAATAATAATAACTATTATTTTTAACTCTGGGGTTTTGGCAAAAGATATTTGCTTCATTGAATTCTGTGTATTTTGTCCCATATGTTTTATTATTTTAATGATCCTTTGTGTATATTTCTCAGGACCTACTCCTGTTAATGCTGCCTTTTGGTCAATATGAGAAAGCAGGCCCTTTTAAACAGCAGCCTTCACAGGTGTATCAAATTGCAGGGATACACTTTATACATTCACACACACGTAAACATACACACAAACGTGCACACCCATATCCTGAAGACCCTACCTTAAACATTTAAAAATACGTTTTTCTTCCTGTTTTAAAGATGCATCCCTAAAAGAGAAAACTCAATGGTCTAGCTGGGGTTCAAGGTATTTCAGAAAATGCTTTTAGGGATCTCAAATCAGTGGCAAGAATTTCTGGTGAGACACTCTAGAGCCCCTGGGGTGAGCTACCAGGAGAAAGATGAACAAATAATTTCTGTCAGGGTAAAAACCAGAATTTATGTTTTATCAAGAAAGCGAAGAGGAAGGTGATGGAGCCCATCCTCCGTGAGTGCATCTGTCTCCTCTGGTTCCTGTTGCTGCTTTGGGGAAATTTGTTGGGAAGCTCCCATCCCCTTGGGGCAAATGTCCCCTCGCCTGTGATGGGAGCCAGGGAGGCTGGCTGAGTGCCCCCAAGCTGGCCTGCTCTTTAAAAGATTCCTTAGAAACATCACATTGAAGAGCTGGGGAGTCCCAGACACCAGACCCCTGGTTTCATGATGAGAAACCAGACATGCAGAGAAATAAAATGACCTGCCCAAGGACCCACAGGCTGGTGAGTGACAGAACTAAGTCTTAAACCCAGAATTGTTGGACTTCAGTCTCTTGTTGTTTCACAGGCTTCCTCTCACCCCCTCCAGGGAAAAGAAAGACATTCCTCTCCAGTGACTTAAGGTTTGAGGTGTTATTGTCTCTCCTCCCACTTTCCCATCTTTGAAAACCAGCATAAGGGGCATCACTTACATGAAGAATTGTCTGACTCTCTGGAAGATGCGAATGTCTCTCTTCTCTGAATTCCCATAACATCATTTAATTGGTGAGTTGATCATACACATCTATTTTATGTATTGCCTCCCCCGAATTATCCTTTTGAGAATACATGATTGCTTCTTAAGCTTTTATTACGATTTCTAGATAAATCAACAAGAAAAATTCATAAATATAGCAATCACAATAGTGCATAAATATATGCATACATAAATGACTTTCACCTAAAATCTCAGTTAATGGAGTTTGACATTTTTGGTTATTCACTGATTTAAAGATAAAATTGACTGTCTAAATTTGTGACCATAATTTAATTGATTTTTAGTGAAAAATTCTGGTGATGGTTAATAAACTTATGTAGCTCTCTCTAGTTCACTGCACCACTGTTTTAACTTCTAAAAAAGCCTTCCTCAAGACAATCCTTTCTCTCTTTAGAAGACCCCATTTTCATGATAAATTTTATTTTTCGATAGCTTGGTGTGTCATTTTGTACATGTAATGAATTTTCCTTTGTAAAATGGAGGTATTATTATAGAAATTTAACAAAACATTAGACTTTTGCTACATTCAGAATGTATTAAAAAAACAAGTTTTCTATGAGGTTGAGTGTGTATTTTGAGAAAATACTTCCTAGGTAAAAGTCTATTCTTACTAAATCTACCACTAAAATGAATCCATGTACTCATAAGTGACTTTTGGAACATTGGTCTGAATTGCATATCATTACAATGCTTTTACTCAATTGTAAAGCCTTTTATAGAATTGTAAAGCCTTATATAGAAATGCTTTTACTCAATTGTAAAGCCTTATATAGGATTTGGAAAAAAAATAGTCAAATAAGGTTTTTAGAATTAAGCACAAAGACTATTATATATCATGGTTGCATATACTAATAAGCAAATTGTTTTAGAGGAAACTAGCAAATCAGTCAGCAATGTAATAAACTATCATAAGCATAATGCATTCCAGTCAACACTCTTGGCAAAGACACTAAAAGGGGAGATGGATTGATGCTGTCCTAGCTCCTCAGAAAAATCCTTACAAGACTGGAGACCTATTATAACAAAATCATTCAAATAAAAGTAGTATTTGATGATTTAGTTCATACTACTATGCTCTGTGGAATCTAAAACATCATTAATTCAACCTGTTCGCTTAATTCCGGTGTTTTAGGATAAATATAAAAATCCACAACTCAGAAACATTACAACGTATACAGCAAACCAACGTGCCACAGATTGGCCATGCTACCTACTCAGGGTGGCAGGAAGTCACGAACAAGAATATCTCACTGAATGCTCCTTACAGACCTGTGGGATGTCATTCAAAGTCCACGGACCACCCAGGGCATATCTCTGAGTGGGCAGAACAGGCACTGGGGCGGGGACACTTGAACAGAGTTAAAACTACCACTCATAACATGACAGCAATAGCAAAGCCTGCTGGATAAAAGGGATCTCACTTAATACCCCCAAGCCCTTTGAGGACATGAGACACGGAGAAGTGTCCTAAATGGCCTGGTTAGTAAGGGTAAAGAGAGATTGAACGCGGGCTGTTGGACTCCAGAGAGCCAGGCTATGATTCCATACCCGGAAGGAGCTATGCCCTGAGAACTTAGGAAGTTATTTTAGCTTCCTTTTTTCCTTGACCTATTATGACCAAAGACACAATCTGCTTGACACACACAGATTGCGACTCTACTTGTCATGGTGACTGTGAAGGTGTTGGCACTGACATTCCTTGTCCCATGACTGCTCTTATTCAATACGCAAGCCTCTTTAGTTCCATCCCAGTGATGCCACAGGGGTTAGCGTAGTTGTTGGAACTGGAGTTTCTGAGCTAGAAATCGTGTTCACGTAGACCCCATGGTTTCCAAGGAGTTAATCTCTGTGGCAGCGGCAGGAGACACCCCAGAGTGGAATGGGCATATTGGGGTTCACGGCTTGACTGCTGCTGTGCAGTGGAGGCTCTGCCCTGGGGCCCTGATGTGTGTCCTTGCCCTTTGCACAGTTGAGAAGGAGAGCTGTCCACAGGTCTCATGCAATGTTCGGACACAACTTTAAGCAAAAGAGGAAACTTGCTATTATCTTCTGCCTTGGAGATAGATATGTGTTAAAATGTTTGCAGATATTATTTCATTAGTTGAAAAATTGAGGGCAGAACACATACAAAATCTTGAAGTTTGGCTCAATCCCTTTGGCGTATTTATACTGATTAAACAAACCAGATAACTTGAAAATTCCTTCGCCTGTCATATTTGTATATACAATCTAATTTCTTGAGAGGCATAAAAGTCTATGTATTGTGACAATGATTTTGTGGGTGAAAAGGTGTGTCTGATGATAAGAAATGTTTGCAACAGCTTAGTTAATCATCTGTTGAAAGCTATAAGATTTATGGTATTTTCTTTTGTAAAGAATTGGCTTGAATTTAAAAATGCAACTTTGTCAAATGACCAATTAATATAATCATTTAACAAAGTTAAAGGGAAGTCTTTAGCATTTTGTGTGGTCCTGTCCTCCGTGCAAGAGAGGAAAAGAAGAGCTTTGGCATAAAAGCCAATTAAAGGGGGAAAAAAATTAGAGGGGAAAAAAATCATTCAGGACCAAAAATGTTTAGTCTGGATATTAATGTGCAGGCTCTCTAGTACCCAAGAACATGTGGCTTCTCCAGGACAATACATCTTAATAACAGCCCTCACACCGTCTATGGGACACATCATGTGAAAATATATATATTTTTTATTTATGGGAAGGGATAATCATCCTTTCAGATTTTCACACGATGGCATTACGGGATGACAGGAGATAAATGATGAAGAGGAAAATCCACATTGGTGTGGGCATGTGTGGATCCAGCAGAAATAAAGGTCCTCCATGGACCTCCACCCACAGGGATTCTGCAGGATGTCCTGCCAAGCGACTCAGTGCAACAGTCACGTGCTCCCTCAGTGTCCTTCTGCCATGTGTGCACTGGGTTCAAGGGAAGAGAAAACCGTTCTCAGAGAGTAGCATATGGCGGAGTCCATCAACTCCTTTCCAGATGGTCACTGGTGTGTTAGGTAAGGCACATGGTTTAACAGGCTTCATAAATAACTTGAGTAATATACTGACCCCGAGCTTGTGCTTTTCTTAAACATCTTTTTTATACATGGATGTCATACTGCAACTTGGGTTTTCAAGTAAGAATTTGCTCTAATCTTTAATTCCTATTGTCTTTTCCTCTACGGTGAGAAAAAGTATTTAAATGGTGGAATGCCATTGCTTTTGGCATCTTTGTCATGAAATATTTGCCCGTCCATATGTCTTGAAATGGACAAATGGGATCTAATTAAACTAAATAGCTTCAGCACAGTAGAAGAAACTATCAACAGAATAAGCAGACGACCCACAAAATAAGAGAAAATTTTTGCAATCTATGCATCTGACAAAGGTCTAATATCCAGCATCTTTAAGAAACTTAAGCATATTTACAAGAAAAAAACAAACATCTCTATTAATATGTGGCTAAAGGACATGAACAGACACTTCTCAAAAGAAGACATACATGTGGGCAATGAACATATGAATAAAAAGTTCAACATCACTGATCATTAAAGAATTGCAAAACAAAACCACAATGAGATACAATCTGACACCAGTCAGAATGGCTATTAAAAAGTCAAGACATAATAAGTGTTGGTGAGGTTGCAGAGAAAAAGGAACACTTATACACTGTGATTAGAGTGTAAATTAGTTCAACCATTGTGGAAAACAGTGTGGTGATTCTTCAAACACCTAAAAACAGAGTCATTTGACACAGCAATTCCATTATTGTGTATATACCTAAAGGAATACAAATCATTCCATTACAAAGACACATGCACACATATATTAATTGCAGCACTATTCACAATAGTAGAGACATAGAATCAACCTAAATGCCCATCAATGATAGACTAGATAAAGAAAATGCAATACATATGCACCATGGAATACTATGTAGCCATAAAAGGAACAAGATCATATCCTTTGCAGAAACATGGATGAAGCTGAAGGCCATTATCCTTAGCAAACTAACACAGGAACAGAAGCCCCAACACCACATGTTCTTACTTATAAGTGGGAGCTGAACATTGAGAACACTTGGACACATGGCAGGGAACATCACACACTAGGACCCGTCAGAGGGTGGGAAATGGAAGGAGGGGGAGAATCAGGGGGAATAGCTAGTGGATGCTGGGATTAATACCTGGCTTATGGGATGAACCATGCAGCAAACCACCACATCACACATTTACCTATGTAACAAACCTGTACATCCTCCACATGTATCCCTAAACATAAAAGCTGGGGGAAAAAAAGACATAATAATAAATAAATGGTAGAATGCACACCGAAATGCAGATGTACCTGAGAGGTGAAGGAAATGGTGACCCATGACCCATGACCGAGTGAATGATGTCACAGATGCTGAACAAATGCCAATTGTGAGCCAGGTATGGAGCTGCTGCCCCATAAACCAGCTCATCTTTCCAGATGACCCCTGCAGGAGATTGAAACCCAACACCACAGTGAGGAAAGCCCGATGTTGCCCACACTCCCCACGGAGAAACCCGCCAGGGGCACGTTGGGACGTCAGGAATGTGAGCCCTGGAGACAGTGATGTGGCGGGGATCCAGGTTCTCCCAGCTGTCAGCCACAGGGCTCTCCCCAGGTAGCTTAATGCCTCTTCCCCTCAATGTCCTCATCTGTATAGTGGGACTGGCAATAGAGCGTCTGTGGGGCCTCCCTGGGAGGAAAGCACACGTGCACAGGGCTAACCCAGTGTAGCTCTGGCTCATGAAAATCAGTCAGGTATGAACACTCCGATCTGGGAGGGAGAAAGGGAAGGGATGCTTCCAGAAACACTTGAAGCCCGAGCTGGCTGGTCTTAAGAGATGAGCAGGCCTGAATCTGTGCAGCGTGGGGGTTGGCCAGAGGGTCCTTGGAAAGCCGTGCTCTGGTCACCTGTGGCTCAGGGGATGTGCAGCCCTCCTCCTCTGCTGGGCCCAGGTTGAGGGTGGGTGTGGTTGGTGAGGCTGAGATGCAGGCAGGAACCCCAAAGCCACCTTCTCTGCCCCATATCCAACCACAGCCAGTATGGCCAGATGTTTACACATGAGACAAAACCCCCTTTGCACCAGCAATAACTTCATGAAGTCTAAGGTGGTAGTTTTATTTCTGGTGCCTATTACTTGAGGATAAGAGGTAATAGTAAGTGACCCCCATTAATCCAGTAAGACTTTAAGATAAATTGGTGATGAGCTAACTACCAAGGTGTCTATATATGCCTTGGCTCAGTGTGTGCGTTTGTGTGTGTGTTGGGGTGGGGTGATGAGAGCCAGAATGTACGTGTGTGTGTGTGCGCGTGTGTGTGTGTATGTGCATGCCTTATGTGAATGCAGCTTATTTTATTTTTATTTTATGTATTTATTTTTTGAGACAGGATCTCACTCTTTTGCCAAGGCTGGAGTGCAGTGGCACTATCTTGGCTCATTGCAACCTCAACCTCCCAGGTTCAAGTGACCCTTCCACTTCAGCCTCCTGAGTAGCTGCGATTACAGATGTGGACCACCATGCCCAGCTATTCTTTTGTATTTTTAGTACAGACGGGGTTTTGCCATGATGCCCTGGGCTCAAGTGATCCTCCGGCCTCGGCCTCCCAAAGTGCTGAGATCACAGGTATGTGCCACTGCTCCCGGCCTGCTTATTTTATGAAGGGCAAAATAAACATACATTTGCACCTGGGACCTGGGTATCTCTTGAAATATCATGAATCTCCCCTAAGGAGCTTTGCTTTGGAGGTAGGCAAGTGAAGAGGGATTTTAATCAGATGTGCGTGACACGCTGGGATCCATATTTTAGATGGATTACTTTGGCTGCTGCGTGGACAAGCCTGAAGATGGAGAGCTTCAGTGAGCAGGTCACCTGGATGGCTGCAGCAGGAATCCAGCCAGAGTCAGGAATGTCTGCAGGGTGCCATGGGGGGAGCCTGCCCCAGCTGGTTCCTGCAGGAGCTCTGGACAGCGAGCTGCCAGGCTACCTGGGCTTTGTTCCTCCCCCTACAGCCAGTCCTTGGATGCAGGCTCCTGGATGGGTGGGGCCTGGAAACGCCCAAACTGCTGCCACTTCTGGTTTTGGGGGCAGGGAAGAGCTCAAGGGCCCAAGGATGGCCCCTGAAGAAGCTGACCAGTACTACCCTTGAGCAGCAAAGCACAGGCCATGGCGTGAACCTCATGAAGCTGGTAAAGGGCATCCAGGGGGATCTGGACCAGGCACCGACCCATACACTGCAGACTGAGATCCTGCCCTAGTCTTCTTCTGAGCCCTAGAGAGCCCTGCTGTTTGCTTCTAGGACCAGTACTGCATGCCTTGGCTTTAGATGTGTCTCATTAAGACAGGTGCATCTGTCTCCTTCACTAGAGAGTAAATCTTCCAGGTAGGGTCCACACCTGATCTACCTGATGTTCCTGGCACGGTACTATCCCTGTGGTGTGGCAGACGGGTGGCATTTATTGAACTGAACAAAGGACATGGATTGATGATTGATAAAGGTGTTCACCTTGCCTGTCTAATGCAATCCCAGAGTGGCTCACAGTCCCATGCATGACCCTATTTCACCCAAATTCTTTGGAGCTATGCAGTTAGAGTTCCATACAAATACCTCATGATTTTTCCAGAAACATAGACAAGACTTCACTTACATTAATAATGGGAACTGCAGACAATAAAAAGGCTGATAAAAATAGCTCAGTGTATTTCATGCAAATAGAATTATTTAGAATGTGCTTCTAGAATATAATTTTAATTATTATAACTTACCAGAGGGGTGTCAACTTTTCAGCTTAATGAAGATGAAATATGTAAATACACAGAACAGTGTGAAATTCATGAAAGTGGTGCAGAGCCCGACTCCTGTGAAAAGGCAGAGGGTTTCTTTGGATTGTTTTTCGTCTGTTGTTTTTGGTCACATGGACTCCATGAAGCAGACATGAAAAACATACCAGGGGATTCTGAATCTGTGCTCTGTCTCATGGTCAGTTCCCTTATAAAGAAAAAATTTTTGAGATTATAGCCAATGATCATACTTACCACGAAAGTGATAAAGAATTCTTTACATTCAAATTGATGTTTCTGAATTAGTAAAAAACAAACAAACCAAAACATTCCAGTCAAGACATTGTAAGAAGCTAAGAGCACAACACATTTTAATGAGGCGTTGTGCACTTCTAGAAGAGCTGACGAATCTGTGAAACGTGCATGCACACACATACATCCACATATATGAAAATACACATTCATTGATGCTTTCTTACTTTTTACTAATAAATTCTAATGTATCCTATTTCTAGATTGCTCAAATTTATATCTATTTTTTCTGCAACCTGTACTGCCTTATTTTTCTTCCCCAGAGCCAAAAATGTCTGTCTTACAAAATCACCTTCAATGTGATACATGACCAATATATAAAACACCTCAAAGTTTTCTTCATAAATTAAATGTTATCCTGTATGTCAAGAGAAGAGAATAGCATAGTGTCCCAAGCATATTAGGCACTGGGTAATTTTTTTGTTAAAAGTACTAAAAGATGCAAATAATTCACATAAGGTAAAGGGTAAAAAGTAAAAAAAAAAAAAAAATTCATTGCTAAACTCAACGAAATTAACCAAATTTTAACAGCACCAAATAAACATAGGAAATCCATTTAAATGGCATTAGTTACTAATTAAAATCGTAATTCTATACATATTTGCACACATACAATACTGGTGAATGTGTAGATGCTGATGCAACTGTTTCGATGGTGTTGGTGTAAATTGCGACACTTTCTTGGTGGACGCTAACTACTCAAATGAGCCCCCTTTCTTAGTGGCACCCAAACTTCCTTTGGTGGGGTCACCTCCCTCCAGTTTTAGTTAGTGTTGGGAGAAGGATTGTCGTAAGTGAGAATTCTCTCGCTCTCCTCAGTGCAGGGACAAGACTCTCCCTCACCGTCCCCCCCAGAGGCTGTGGTAAGGTGTGGTTTCCTCCTGTGCTCTGAGGCTCTGTCAAATACTGCGAGGGCAGAGCAGATGGACACGGGCGATCCACGTAGAAGCAGAGACTTACCATGTGTCTACTTCTCAGCAATCTGGAACATTCTTCCCCTCTCTTCACCCCCGAAGCCCGTTCTCCAGCCTCTCAGAAATTCTCTAAGCCTCTAATATCTGTCCCACAAATTTCCTTCTGCTTAAGTTACCCTGGATCAGCTTCTGTTGCTTCCAATGTCAGATGGAGATGGAGTGCTGAAAAAAGTTTGTCACTTTAAAATAACACACTCCAGGGAATTTACTGTACAGAAGTTGTCTCTTTGACTTGAAACCTGTTTTTTCTCTCTCTTCCTTTTCCTCCTCTCCTCCCTCCCCCTCCTCTCTTCCGCTCTTACCCCCTTCTCTCTCTGTCTCACCCCTCCTCTCTCTCAATCTCTCTCTTTCCTCCTCCCTCTCTCCTTTCTTTCTCCTCTCTCTCTCTTCTTTCTCTTCCCTCTCCTGTATCTCTCTCTATCTCTGTCTCTCTTCCTCCCTCTTCCCTACCCGCTTCTCTTTCTCTCTCTCTTTTTCGGCCTCTCTCTCCTCCTCTCTTCCCCCTCCTCCTCCCTCTCTCCTCCCCCCTCCCCTCTCTCTCTTTCTCTTTCTCTGTCTCTCTCCTCCCCTCCCACCACCTTTCCAGGACCTTTTTCATGTCACCAAGTTCTAGAAACTTGATGGCCACACAGGTCCCTGGAGGTTCATAATGAGTATTTATATCTCATTAGAATGAATAAGCACCTTCAGAGGTTTTATTGTCCAGAACAAGGGGCTGGGTCTGTGCAGGCAGCTGTCCTTTGAAGACTTCTGGTCCACGCATCATTCTCTTCCTCCCAGATTATTCTGTGTGATCAACATTGCAGTGCAGTCATTCTCCCAGATTATTCTGTGTGATCATCATTGCAGTGCAGTCACTCTCCCAAATTATTCTGTGTGATCATCATTGCAGTGCAGTCATTCTCCCAAATTATTCTGTGTGATCATCATTGCAGTGCGGTCATTTTCCCGAATTATTCTGTGTGATCATCATTGCAGCACAGTCATTTCTGCTCTCCGGCCAGGGCTTTTTCAGCTGGGTCAACTAACCCACGTTCTTTGTCCTCCAGCCTCAGGATTCCATGTTACCAGTCACAAAAACGTGGCATGAGTTATCTTAGGGGAAAAATGGTCGTGGGAGGGGCGTGGGGGCTACCTTTGAAGTCTCAATCAACTTGGGTCACAGCATCATGTTGGGGTCTCTGCAATACCACCTGGACTTGCCCCTTTTCCTGACCCACCCTCAGCTCCACCCTAATGCTCAAGCAGCAGCCAGCATGCGGCTTCACCATGAGACTCTGGAGATTCAAGTTTTGGTGGACGGCATTGGTGTCCATCGCAGATGGGGACTGTGATGAGAAAGAGGGGAAAATAGAATAATGAAGACTGTAAACTTAAGTCCTGTAATAATAAATTTAGCAAAAATTGGGACACAGGATCTTCCCAAGGCTATGAGTACAGATGTGAGAAATAACACACAAGTTGGCAGTTAATGCTTTGTGCAATGCTGTAGAAGGAATTTATGCTTTTTCTTTGTAAAGTTTATTTAAATGTTATAGAATCATTTTCGTCCTTTAAGAAATATTTATACTAGACTATTCACACCAGTGAATAATGACTACAATTCTTTCTGTTATTTATTGATGCCTTTGGTCTAATTTTATGAAAATATTCTAGACCGTTCGACCAGAATAATACTAGAAATAGGGAACTGGGTGTGGGTTGCATTTGTGTTTAACTTTTGTTTGTTTGTTTCGTGTGTGTGCGAATAAAGAATCCCGGATCATACTATGGCCAAGCATTTTAATTCTTAGGATTTTAAGAGACTCATGAAAATTTACCTTTTAATTAAATAACCCTTCCCCTACAGAAAGAAAACCAAAAACAAAAACAAAGCGGCATCCTGCTTTTGTCTGTGTAGTTACTCCTTCTGTTCCCACAGGGACACAGACATTTCTCAGCAGGGAATCGCCGCCCTGTGATACTTCAAGGCCCTGCAACCCCTGTGTCCCTCTACATGATGCCACAGCCCCTCTGTCCCTCTAAATGATGCTGCACGTCCAGATGGACGGGCCTGCAGTGGCTCCGGGCATAAGGTGGCTGGAGAATCCCAATGGGGTCGTGCGATGGTGCGGCGGAAAGCTCTCCAGTGCTGCCTCGCCTTGGGCCGGGATTTGGGACACCACTCAGGAGCCAGGTGCCAGGCAAATTCACAGCACAATGCTGCAAAGTGTGACCTGCTTGGCCTTAAATTTTGCCCACTGGGGTAGCCTATTTTTGCAGAGAGAATGGAAGTCAAGTTTTCAATTACCATCCACCCCTTTGACAGAAACTGCAGTTTTGTTGTGCCTGTTATGGAACTGGAAAAATAAAAAAAAGAAAGGAAGAGAACCTAAGATATCACTTTTTAAGGTATTACTTAATTGGAAGTAGTGTATTTTACACATTTCTGATGGTTTAGGCTAAACCATTTGTGTAAAGCACCAAGACAGGCTCCATAGTTGGGTGCCATGTGTTTGCAGCCACTCTCAGGGATAAGGTTCAAGGTGACAGGCTTATTGATCAGTTTGTTTATGTTCTGTAAGGCAAAACTATGCCTGATGCAACAGGTTTAACGTGATAAATACTATCACAGCTCTATGAGTTCTTAGTAAGCTGAGAGAATACAATCTACAAAATTATTTTAGAACAGCACAGACCATTTTCCTACCTAAATTAAGAACTGCAGCCACAGCAAAACCAATGCACCACCATAAGCAAAATAATTTCTCTCCTACTGCTGATTGGACCACCTCCTGCATCTGGGATGTCCTTGCCCACCGGGAAAAAGTTACAGAAGATGCTGAAGGTGTGAGGATTCCACACGCAGAGACCCAAGTTCCTGGGATATTTGCCGCAGGGTACCACGTCACCGCCCCCTATGTGTTGCGTTTTTAAAACTCTCTTAGAGAGTGTTGACTTCTCACATCACAGATTTCTTCTCCAACTCCAAAGACTTTTACACTGTAATTCAATTTCTCAACCCTATCCAATTTCCAGGGTAAAGAGGAACAGAAAAAAATGTCAGGGGAATTATTTACTCATTATATCCAACATTTGCTGTCTAGTTGATATTCAGTGTTCTTTGGGAATTCCTTCCAGGTCACTACAGGCAAAAGAAAATGTTCACCCTCTTTTCTCCTGTGGCAACAATTTGCAAGTATCTTTATCCTAATATGCAATACTCTGCAGTGTCACCCATGCTGATTTCTGCCTCCCTAAGAAGATTCTCAGCTGCCAGACAGCAGAGAATCTGTTTTATCCGCTGTGTATTCTATTTAGCTTTACAAAAGTCCCAAAATGTGATGAGGTCAGTCTATGTTTGTAGAATGTTGGCCATTAATTTTCTCATTCCATCAAATTAAGCAACTGCCTAGTAATCACATAATGTTTAAATATTTCTCTGAACAGTTACACACTGATTTCTTTTTCATATTACTCATGTCCAAATGTGTTGGGCAGGAATGTCTTCTCAAGCCCACTTTGAATAAAAAAACAAAGTCTCAGACACTTCTCCCCTTGGCACCAGGTCAAGTTTGTGGTCTGAGCACTCCATGGCTTCTTTTGATAGGCAACAAAAGGTTTTGAATTTCAGCCGTTTAAACATTTTCGACTGTTTTCTTGGTATTAATAAGTGAAAGTTTCCTCCCGTGGTTAATATAAAAAGAGTGTGAGTTTCTGAATTCCCTGAGCCAAAGCTTGCACTGCTCATCAGCCCTGCCTCGGGAAGGCTGTCCTGCTGACACTCAGACACTAAACGTGAAACCAGGGCAGCATCTTTACTCCTGACTCTCCTGTCATGCCCAGAGTCAGAACACCTGGGCCATGCGACATGAATATCTTCATTTCGTTTTTCTTTTTGAGACAGAGTCTTGCTCTGTTGCCCAGGCTGCAGTTCAATGGTGTGATCACAGCTCACTGCAACCTCGGCCTCCCAGGTTCAAGCCATTCTCCTGCCTCAGCTTCCTAAGTAGCTGGAATTACAGGTGCCTGCCACCACACCTGGCTAATTTTTTGTATTTTTAGTAGAGATTGGTTTTTGCCATGTTAGTCAGGCTGGTCTCCAACTCCTGACCTCAGGTGATCCACCCGCCTCAGCCTCTCAAAGTGCTGGGATTACAGGCATGAACCACAGCATCCAGCCACCTTCATTTCTTCTTAATTCAGTTATGTACATTAACATCAGCTGTTTTTCTAAGCCTCCCTCCTCTTCTCCTTCCCCTCCTCATTTCTCCCCTTACCTTTTGTTCCCTTCTTTATTTTGTTAAGGTCATATTATTTTATTTTCTTTGTCAGCTTTATTCAGGTTTAATTGACATAAAAATTATATGTATTTATGATGTATAACATGATGTTTTGAAATATGTATACCTTAGGAAATGATCAAATCAAGCTAATTAACATATTCATGACTTTATACTTAATCATTTTTTGTGATGAAAACACTTAAGTTATCATCTCTTCGCAATATTCAAATATACGTTATTATTCACATGATCACCTGGTTATGTGATGGATCTTCAGAACGGATTCCACCCAACTCTCTGAAGCTCAGTGCCCTTTGACCTGCATCTTCTCAATGCCACCTCACCCTCCTGCCCTGATGATCACTGCCTACTTCCTACTTCTTTGAGTCTGACTTTTTTAGACTCCACCCACGAGTGAGAACATGCAGTATTTGTCTTTCGGGCCTGGCTTATTTACATAACCTGATGTCCCCAGGTTCATTCACGTTGTCACAAAGGGCAGGATTTCCTTCTTAAGGCTGAATAATGTTTCATTGTACAGGTCATCCTTTATATACTGTCTTGTAAACAGAGTTTCAAAATGGATGGATGCTTTGTTTCAGATTTCTAACAACTACCACCAAAACGCAACTAAATTGATTTAATGGTTACTTCAAATTACTGCACCTGATGACTACGGTTACTCTTTTATTCAATACTTAGGATTATCCTATAAAGTCAGTGCTATTATTATACCACTTCTGACTATACAATTGTCAGAAGACTGAGCATAGAGAGGTTAAATAACATGAGCAAGGACACATAGGAAGAAAGTGGCAAAGCTCTGCACAGTACATTCCTCCTGGGTGATCTCAGAAGTGATTGTAATAAACTGATAAGAACAGGTCCTACACCTGATCTTAGCCAAAAGACCAACAAGGATGCCCTCTCTAACCATTCCTAGTCAATATAGTTTTGAAAGTTCTGGCCAGGGCAATCAGACAAGAGAAAGAAATAAAGGTATTCAAGCAGGAAGAGAGGAAGTCAAATTGTCTGTTTTCAGATGACATAATCTTGTATCTAGAAAACCCCATCATCTCAGCCCAAAAGCTTCTTAAGCTGGTAAGCAACTTCAGCAAAGTCTCAGAATACAAAATCAACATGCAAAAATCACAAGTATTCCTGTACATCAACAATAGACAAGCAGAGAACCAAATCATGAATGAACTCCCATTCACAATTGCTACAAAGAGAATCAAATACCTAGGGATACAGCTAACAAGGGAAGTGAACGACTTCTTCAAGGAGAACTACAAACTACTGCTCAAGGAAATCAGAGAGGATGCAAACAAATGGAACAACATTCCATTCTCATGGATAAGAAGAATCAATGTTGTTAAAATGGCCATACTGCCCAAAGTAATTTATAGAATCAATTCTATTCCCATTAAACTAGCATTTGCCTCCGTCACAGAATTAGAAAAATCTGTTTTAAAATTCATCTGGAACAACAACAACAAAAAAGCCTGAATAACCAAGACAGTCCTAAGCCAAAAGAACAAAGCGGAAGGCATCACGCTACCAGACTTCAAACTATATACTACAAGGCTACAGTAACCAAAACAGGATGGTGCTGGTACAAGAACAGACACACAGACAAATGGAACAGAATAGAGAACTCGGAAAGAAGAACGCACATCTACAACCATCTAATTTTTGAAAAACCTGGCAAAAATAAGCAAGGGAAAAAGGATTTACTATTTAATAAATGGTGCTGGGAGAACTGGCTAGCTAAATGCTGAAAATTGAAACTGGGCCCATTTTGCTAATTAAGACACACCTGAAACTGGGTAATTTATAATGGAAAAAGGTTTAATTGACTCACGGTTCAGCATGGCTGGGGGGTCTCAGGAAACTTACAATCATGGTAGAAGGCACCTCTTCATAGGGTGGCAAGAGAGAATGAGTGCCCAGTGAGTGGGGAGGCCCCTTATAAAACCATCAGATCTTTTGAGAACTCACTCACCACCACTAGAACAGCATGGGGAAAACCACACCCATGATTCAATTATCTCCACCTGGTCCCTCCCACGACATATGGGGATTATGGAAACTGCAATTCAAGATGAAATTTGGGTGGGGACACAGCAAAACTATATCAAAAAATAACTTACGCCTTATGCAAAATTAAAGATAGATTAAAGAGTTACATGCAAAATCCAAAACTATAAAAACAGTAGAAGAAAATGTAGGCAATACCATTCAGGACATAGGCACAGGCAAAGATTTCATGATGAAGACATCAAAAGCAATTGCAACAAAAGCAAAAATTGACAAATGAGATCAGATTAAACTAAAGAGCTTCTGCACAGCAAAAGGAAGTATCATCAGAGTGAACAGACAACCTACAGTATGGGAGAAGATTTTGGCAATATATTCGTTTGACAAAGGTCTGATACCCAGAGTCTACAAGGAATTCAAACAAATTTACGAGAAAAAAACAAGCCACCCCATTAAAAAGTGGGCAAAGGTCATGAATAGACACTTCTCAAAAGAAGACATTTATGCAGCCAACAAACATATAAAAAAGGTTAACATCACCGATCATTAGAGAAATGCAAATCAAAACCACAAAACCACATCTCATTCCCATCAGAATGCCTATTATTAAAAAGTCATGAAACAACAGATGCTGGTGAGGCTTCAGGGTAATAGGAACACTTTTACACTGTTGGTGGGAAAGTAAATTATTTCAACGATTGTGGAAGACAGTGTGGTGATTCCTCAAAAACCTAGAACCAAAAATACCATTTGACCCAGCAATCCCAATACTGGATATATACCCAAAGGAATATAAATAATTATATTATAAAGTTACATGCACATGTGTATTCATTGAAGCACTATTCACAATAGCAAAGACATGGAATCAACTCAAATGCCCACCAATGGCAGACTGGATAAAGAAAATGTGGTATATATACACCATGGAATACTATGCAGCCATAAAATAGAAGGAGATTATGACCTTTGCAGGCACATGGATGGAGCTAGAAGCCATTATCCTCAGCAAGCAAATGCAGGAACAGAAAACCAAACACTGCCATGTTTTCACTTATAAGTAGAAGCTGAACAGTGAGAACATATGGGCACCGGGAGGAGAACAACACACACTGAGGCCTGTTGGGGGTGGGGTGGGGCGAGAGAGAGCATCAGGAAAAGTAGCTAATGCATGCTGGGCTTAATACCTAGGTGAAGGGTTGATAGGTGAAGCAGACCACCATGGCACACGTTTACCTTTGTAACAAACCTGTACATCCTGCACATGCACCCCAGAACTTAAAATAAAATTTTATACAAAGAAAAGAGAACTTAAAATAAAATTTTATACAAAGAAAAGAGAACTTAAAATAAAATTTTATACAAAGAAAAGAATCCCTAATAAAAGGGACTCTTCTTCCTGTGTTATCCCTTAATATGCTGCAGACTTGTGCCTCAGGTTGTGTGGTGAGCCTCAGGTGACTATGTGTGTGGATGACTGGAGGTAAGAGGGTGCCGAATTCAGTAAAAAATTAAGAATTGTTTTTTCTAAATTTTTGGACACTTAATACTAGAACAGAGAGGTAATTGCTATCTAATATCCCACTAATCTCTGCCGTATTAATCATGCCCATTGCTGCTCTTTTAATCATAGAATTCTGCACATCATCAAGGTCATTTCCCAAACACATGATTTTTGGAACTGAGAAAAGTTATCAGAAATATGAAAATAGGTGACAATCTAAGTAGGTATGTGTAGCAAGCCAACCAGCAGCAACATGAGAAAAGAGAGTTTGCATTACGAGATGTAGAAATTCCTTATTTCAAGCCTCTTAACCTAAGGATTTATGTTTCCTAAACTTTGGATTTGAGACCTGGTGAATTCTTTTTTTCAGGGGTGGTTATGGGAGACTAGTGCTTAGATTCTTTTAACAGACTGGGATTTGGAGAAACCCTCCTTTTCCACTTCTTCCTGTGCCAAATGATTCTACCTTTGCAGGTTGCTTGCAGTTTTAAATCACCTCCAGTTGCATTATTTAACTTTAGTTTCTTTTTTTACTCGGAGAATATATTTAAAGTACAGAAAAGTTCAAAGAATGATATAAACACCACCACTCAGAATTAATGACATTGTATCAAATATTTTCCCAAGTGTCTTAAGAAAAAAAAGATGCATTAAATGTTGAAAAACAACAAACAACAAAAACCAGGAAAGGGAGAGCTAAGTAAAAGAAGAAAGAAACCTGATCTGTTGATAACCTACATGTATTTCTAAATTTCCTGTTCTCTGCTTGTCCTCATGTGAGGACTGTCATTCTTATTTAGCCATCAGGCCAGGATCCAGGGTCACTAGGGGCCCTGAAACGTGATACTGGCCTTGGAGACAGAGCTCAGCCTCGGCCTCCTGGACTAGTACTCCCCTGCTCCTCCCCACTGCCAAACACTTACAAAGATCACAAGCTAAATAATTCTGAAAAGAATTGCCCCAAACATTAAACTCATTTTTTTTTCTTCTTGCCTTGTCTTTATTCTCCAGGGGTCCTGAGTTTCCTCAATGGCATTCTAATCCATGAGTGTTCAGAGGGAGCAGGTGGGCTCCCCTACCCGGCACCTTCCGACCAGCATCTGGAAAAGGATAGTCAGAAACGCAGTGAAAATTACGCCTGCAACCCTGGCAGTCAGGGAAGCACTTAATAACTTACGTGGGTGTCAGGGCAAGGGAGCCGTCCGCAGACCAGAGTCGTGATGGACCGTTCTTCACCATGTGATGTTCATTTTCTCCACTGAGATTAAAAAAGAAAAGAGAGGAAAAGAAAGGAAAGTGCATAACCTCCTTGAAAAGACAGCTCCTCCTGCCGAAAATGTCTTGCAGACTCGGTCAGTCAGGTAGACTTAATTGGAAGGCACTTTCTTTTTCATGGAAAAAGGAGAAAGATTTGTAAAATTGAACCAATGTTAACACACTCGCATCCCACAAGGAGGTGAGTTTTGATCTGCTTCATGCTGAGAGAGCGGGAAGGAGACCAGAGTGTGTCTCAGAGTTTCTAAGCTCAGCTCTAAGTTATAAATATCCATCTACAACTTCTTGCAATTCTCACAATTACATTACATGAAATGAAAAAGAAGGCCGGGCGCCGTGGCTCATGCCTGTAATCCCAGCACTTTGAGAGGCCGAGGTGGCGGATCATGAGGTCAGGAGATCGAGACTATCCTGGCTAACACGGTGAAACCCCGTCTCTATTAAAAATACAAAAACATTATCTGGGCGTGGTGGCGGGCGCCTGTAGTCCCAGCCACTCAGGAGGCTGAGGCAGGAGAATGGCGTGAACCCGGCAGGTGGAGCTTGCAGTGAGCCAAGATCGTGCCACTGCACTCCAGCCTGAGCGACAAAGCGACTCCGTCTCAAAAAAGAAAGAAAAGGTGACTGTAATGAAGAAATACATTTCCAAGTCCTCTCAAAGCCATGATATTCTATGAAAGCAACATTCAGAGAAGCACAGCTTACTACATGTGTTCTGTGTGCCATGCTCTTGCGTGCACCTGGAATGCCAACTGCACAGCTTACTGTGTCCTGTGTGCCGTGCTCTTGTGTGCATGCAGAATGCTGACCGCACAGTTCCTAAGTGTGTTCTGTGTTCCGTGCTCTCGTGTGCAAGTGGAATGTGGACCACACAGCTTACTAAGTGTGTTCTGTGTGGCATGCTCTCGTGTGCATATAGAATGCTGACTGCACAGAGCACCAAGTGTGTTCTTTGTGCCACGCTCTTGTGTGTGTGCACAATGATGGCTGCACAGTTTACTGTGTTCCGTGTGCTGCACTCTTGTGTGCACATGGAATGCTGACCGCACGGCTTACTAAGTGTATGCTGTGTGCCATGCTCTCACGCGCATGCACAATGCTGACTGCACAGCTTACTACGTGTGTTCTGTGTGCCACGCTCTTGTGTGCATGTGGAATTCTGATGGCACAGCTTACTATGTGTGTTCTGTGTGCCACAGTTTTGTGTGCACGTGGAATGCTGACTGCACAGCTTACTAAGTGTGCACCGTGTGCCGTGCTCTCGTGTACATGGACAATGCTGACTGCATAGCTTACTGTGTTCTGTGTGCCACACTCGGGTGCATGTGGAATGCTGAATTTATCTCAGCTGATGACTTACTTTCCTTGTTCATTTAACACTGGAAATGTTGGGACTGATTCTTCCATTTTCTCAAAATCCAAGTGCATAATTGAAATCGGCCCAACTGTTTTTAACTTTCTGTGGGGAGTGAGGCCCAGCAGTCCATCTGTTATGGAAATTTTTGAAAGACACAGAAGGTACATTATTCTTAGCCCAAAGGATTTATCTTGGTATTTGAAATTGTTCTCAGTCTTTCATCCTTTCTCTCCTTGGGCCTCCCCAGTCCCCATGTTGTGACCATATGCCTGAGATACACACATTGTGAATTTCCCCTTTGCTTTATGTGAGGGCCAGTGAAACTCTTCAGTGATTCAGTGAGGTTTCTCCTAATAAGATTCCATCCTACTTTACCTTGAAACTGGTGGATGGCTGTTTTAATTATAAGGTTATCAATATATAGAAGGAAATGGGGGCCAGGCGCGGTGGCTCACGCTTGTAATCCCAGCACTTTGGGAGGCCGAGGCGGGCGGATCACGAGGTCAGGAGATCGAGACCACGGTAAAACCCCGTCTCTACTAAAAATACAAAAAATTAGCCGGGCGCCGTGGCGGGCGCCTGTAGTCCCAGCTACTCGGAGAGGCTGAGGCAGGAGAATGGCGTGAACCCGGGAGGCGGAGCTTGCAGTGAGCCGAGATTGCGCCACTGCACTCCAGCCTGGGCGACAGAGTGAGACTCCGTCTCAAAAAAAAAAAAAAAAAAAGAAGGAAATGGGTAAAGAGATCATGTTACATAGGTATTGCAAGCATGAACAGCTCTATTGTTTGAAGTGGGAACTTGGCCAATCCCAGAAAATGGCCCACCAGCCATATTTGCAAGCTGATGTTTATGCCTACAGTCCTCTGTGAGGGTTCTGCACCCGCCTGTGAGATGGCTGCTCCATACTCTGCCTGAGCATCTGAGAGGGTCTTGTCTTTTATTTGTCACCTCCATTGCTTCAATTTATTACCATTTAAATTGGATGCTAAATTTTAATATGGCTACGCATGTGTTATAAGTCATTGGATGACATAACCAATATCATTGGAAATTTCTTAAGTAGTTATTTTGTACTCAAAATATTTTAGGAACTGTATAGCACATATAAAATCATGCTAGTTATGATTATTTATAATTTAAATATTATAGTGGACAAGATAATTTGAAGATATTAGTAAACATAAAGATAGCGTGCCTGCTATTTCCAAGAAACTTTGGTGGTGTTAATTGTATTATTCCCTGTATATATACAGTATTCCCTGTATAAAAATTACACTCAGTTTGTAACCAGGTTGTCTTTTGAACCATATAAAAAGTTTTTTCCTGGTACAGAGGAGAAGCTCAAATGCTGAAATTCTGTTTATATGTAATGCCTGCTTGACTCAAGCAATGCAAACCGTGAACTCAAACAGTCCCAGTGACAACTGTCCACGTGGCTCCAGACCTGCAGAAAGAACATGAAAGCTCTGAAAGAGTCACAACCAGGGTTTACGTCCAGCCTCACTCTCCATGACCTGGCATTTACTTGTAACGGTGGACTTTACACACCACCGGCAGCAGCCTGTGAAGCTGGGAGAAGCCACTGACATTTTGTCCTTCCTCACATTTCAGTGTGATGAGCACATGCAGAATACCTGCTCACTGCGAGGTATGACAGGAAATGCCTGTGACCCAAAGACCAGGGGTTTGGTCTCTTCTAGGCACCTCTTCCCATTCATGTTTCTCTTCTTCACTCCTGATTCCTTTGCATTCTCCCTTGCAATTGCTTTCCAGTTATTTCTTGATGCAACTTTTTTTCTCAAGATAATTTTCATGGGACACTATGGACATCTTTCGGCCTCACTGGAATTACTCAAGGTAAAGAGCATTTCATAGACCAGCGGCTTTGCTGGACAGGAAGGGCTAAACGTAGAAACAGTGACAATCAACGATTGAAACCAAATTTCAATTGAGTTGTAAACATTCCTTATTAGTTTTCTTTAGCATGAGTATTCCACATATGAAATCCTCCACTTGGTTCTGCATATGGGGGCAATTGTTACAATCAAAATATTTCAGAAAAATTGAGGAATTACTTCATGAGGACCGTGTCATCTCGATGCATAGATGCAATTACTTCTGCATCTGAGCCATTATTACTCACTTTCCCATTGGTTAGAAATTAGTATCATCCTTTCACTAAACCAACGCTTCCTTGGATTTTTGTTTTTGTATTTTAACGACAGTTCTCCCTGCACTATTATAAACTGTGTCTGTCAGGTCTCTGTCTCCAACCGTTCCCACCCTCCCCTCTGTGGCTGAAGATCCTGAACATCTTGCAGTCATGCTTTGGGGAGGTTCTAGGTGAAACTCCTGGGAGTTCCACATACCCCTGAAGACCCGCCCCCATTCCACTCTTGCCCCATATTGCACATGCAAATTAATACAGAATGTGGGTGATTTCCTATTCCAAAATGAATCCTCATATCCACAATCATAATCCACTTTTTAAAACTCCTGAATGGCATCTTTTGACTGCCAAGCCACCGGCACTGGCCAGATTATCATCACCATTTTTGGCTTTTTCAGCAAGTTCTCTGATTCTCTTTGCCATTTGCCATTTTGCCATTTTAGGTATTTTTTGTTAGTTTGTTTCTTTGTTTGTTTTTGCTCTGATTACACCAATACTGACAACAGTAATGACAACAGCAAACTTGTGGGGAGCTATGCATCCCATAGCCTCTCACCTGAGCTCACATTGCTCTGGGGGGATGTGTGTCCTTGTCATCCCCAGCACACAGGCCAATAATAACTACTCGGTGCCCCCATAGAAGCCTGGGAACTGAATACAAAAAGCAAAGTCATTCTAATTTTTTTACTACTTTGGTTCATACATTTTAAGTGGCTAATTCTCCATGGTCCTCCTCAGTTTGCTGGCAACCGTGTGACCTTCAGCAGGGACGGCTCATCCATCACACTTTGAACTTTTCACTTCATTCCATGCTCCCTTCAGCTTTGCAAGGAAACCTTTGCCCACAGCCCTGTTTACTACACACGAGGGAGCCTCAATCTGTGTAGCTGTGTAACACAGGAGAGGCCCAGGTATGGCAGCAAGGATTGCCCATTCGGCATCTTCAAACTTGAGTGCAAATGGTCATCCCTAAAACTCATTTTGTCCATCAACACATTAAGCAACGAAAATTAGGCCTTTACTATATTTTTGATAGAATCCAGTTACTATATTTGTAGTAGTGAGTTTTTGATAGGAATCTGAGAAATTTCCTTAGCATCACATACATTATAGGTTTGTTCACAGAAAGAGAGGTGGGTAAAAAGTTAACTGAAAAGTTTATTTGGTATAATATAAAGCATGGTTTATAAACACTGAATCTGGCTTTCTTCTTCTCAGACGTAGAGCAGGGGAGATAATCTAGGATTGTGCTACTGGAATCTTTGAGTAAATTCCGCCAGATTCATCATGTCTCCTAGGAGCAAGAGGTAAGACCACCTAGTAATAGATGAATAAGCAAACAAACAAAAATATTTTCCAAATGCAAGACCAAAATGAATTTGCCACTTATTCTTCAGAAAGGAAAAAAATGATTTGTTGACTTGAAAATGCATCTTTCTAGAAGCCTGGCTGTAAATGACAAGTCCTCAAATACTTGGCCCAGAGCTTGGCTATGGGGACAAGAGGTTCCCCAAAAAAAGAAAGTGATGCTTGGTTGATAACTCCATCACATCTATTGTAATTTGTAAGGGGAATAAAATTGTTCTAGACATCATTTCTGATTGTTCAATTATGTGCAAAGAATGAGGATAGAAAACATTCCTAGAAAGATATACACAACATTTTGAAGATGGTTATCATGGGGTGATGAGATTATGTGTGATGTCTAATTCTTTCTTTATAGTTTTTCTACATAAATAAAACTGCATGCAACAGATAAAATTGCAGATATGGTTGATATACTACTTACATTGTATGATAATTAACCAATTTTTAGTACCAATTATTTTTGGATTACGTTTGTTCTTCCCTGAAAGTTCACTATTGTATGACCACAAAAAAAAAAATCTTTGGATGAGTGATTTTCAATTGACTCATGAATATCCCAGTTTCATGAATCAAGTAAGAAGCAAGAAGCAGATTTTCACACAGGCTCGAGAGATAACAAATGACAGACTAAGGAAAATCAAGTATAACACATCTGAGAAAGTTCTAAGGCTAATATCTTCTCCGAATTTCAGATAAACAAATGGTAGCCATATATAGTGATGGTTGATTTTAGGTGTCAAATTGAAAGGGTTAAGAAATACCCAGACATCTGGATATCTGCGAATGCATTGTCTCTGGGTGTGTCCCAGAGGTGGATGTTTCCAGAAGAGATTAGCATTTGAATCAGTGCACTAAGGAAGATCTGCCCTCATCGAAGGTGGGTAGGCACCACGAATCAACTGAGGGCCGGAATAGAACAAGAATGCAGAGGAGAGGAGTGGAAACTTTGCTCTCTCTTGTGGAGCTGGGAAACCATCTTCTCTTGCCCTTGGACATCAAAACTCCATGTTCTCCAGCCTCCGGATTCTAGGACTAGAACCAGCAGCCTCTCAGGCCCTTAGGCCTCAGACTGAGAGTTATGCCATCAGAATTCCTGGTCCTGGGGCCCGAAGACTTGGACTCAGCCACACCACTGGCATCCATGGTTCTGCAGTTTGCAGATGGCCTGTCATGGGACTTCTCAGACTCCAGAATCATGAGTGCTAACTCTCTCCTGATCTATCTGTCTGTCTATTTATCTATCTATCTATCTATCTATCTATCTATCTATCTATCTATCATCTATCTATCTATATCTCTAAATATCTATGTATCTATATCTTCTATTAGTTACATTTTTCTGGAGAATTCTAAAACATATATATAGTATACACACACTATATATATACATATATATGCACATACACACACACACATATATATATATGTATACACACATGCACAGTTAGCCCCCTATATCTGTGAGTTCCAGTATTATAAGTACTCTAGAGATGATCTGAAGCACCTATATGTAGGAGGATATGAACAGATTATGTGTAAATACTATACCATTTTATATAAAGGACTTGAGAATTCATTAATTTTGGTACAGGTGGGAGATCCTAGACTTAATGTCCCTTGGATATTGAGGGACACTTGTGTGTGTGTGTGTATCTTGTATATTACATATATTCACATTATATATAAATATATATTCACCTACATTTGCTTCTATTTAGCAAATTTAGCCTGGGTTCTAGGTGATGGTTGAGAGCACCATCATTTTTGCATCGTGGGGTGAAGGGAGAGCAGGAGCCCTTCCTAATTTAGGAATCTTCCTGGTAGTGCTTTCAATCAGACTCTACTTCCAGGGGCAAAATCTGTTCCTGAGATTAAAGTAAAATCAGGAGGATTAGAAGGGATTTAGAATCTCAGTTATAAAAATAATCCCCCTGAAGGAGAAGAGTCCTCCAGAGCAAGTAGACTTGCAGTATGAGTTTATCTGAAGTATCAGAACATCTGAAATACATAATCCTGATATGTTGAGATTATTTATAAATATCTTATTTAAACCTCCAAATTACCAGTAATGTTATCATCATTACATCCCATTTCAATAAGGAAATAGAAATGGTAGTTGAATGACATCAAGATCATTAATGAATATCAGATTCATTAGATGTGTAAGGCTCAGAATGCATAGTTTTCAAAGCTACAATGTCCTGTCATCTCTTGCTGAAAGGGGCCATATGGCTCCAAGATTTAACGGTGTCATTGGGCTTCTATCAATCTGAGTTTAACTCTATTCTGGCTTATGAAGCACTTAGGTAGGTACTTGTCAAATGGGCAATATAAAAATAAAAGCAGAGCCAGCTAGAAAACCGTGATAGGTCCCTTTGTGGAATAAGGACTAAAGTGATTTATTTATTAAGATAGTATGTTAAATATTTGAAGAGATCAACATTTAATTTTAAAAAAAATCTGTTGAGTTTGAAATGAGCTCATGGATTATGGATATCCAATTAAACAACTACATTAGAACATCTACTGCATCTTTGGATGAGATAACTCTTTACCTACTCATTGTAAAACTTCATTTTTAGACATTCAGCATAGTAAATGAAGTATCACCCAAATATTTGTCTTCTCCCATGAAGAAGTAGAGACTGTCTGTCTTACCAACCCTTGAATCTAGTCTGGACCTCTAGAATCTTGGAAATTATGTTATGTAAATGCTATACATAGGAAGTTAGAGTCCTGAAATCTTTTGCTCTGATAATTAAGGCACCTCGGAAAGAACTCAGGCTATTCTGCTGGAGACATATGGTGAATTAAAAAGCAACAGCAACCCTGGACAGGTGAGTGAGGCCATCATAGACCATCTTGTCTCAGGTGAGACACCAGATATGTGACTTCAGGTGAAATCAAAAGAAAATTCTCCAGCAAAGCCCACGACAAATTGCTAGGCCCAAACTCCTAAGCAAATGAGTGAGTTGTTTGAAATGAAGTTTTTTTTTTTTTTTGCAAGAGATGTTACACAGCAATGCATAGATGGTAATTTACAGAACAATAATATTGTGTGAGTTATGCACGTGTAAATTATTGCGCTGACAGGTGCAATAGTAGAAAAATATCAAAACTTGCTGCAATAGTAGGAGAATAAAAAACTTGCAGGGACTTTAACTTTTAATAGCAGATGATATTGCAAATGCCTTCTCCTTTTTTTTTTTTTTTTTTTTTTTTTTGTGGGGAGATGGAGTCTGGTTCTGTTGCCCACGCTGGAGTGCAGTGATGCGGTTCTGCAACCTCTGCCTCCCAGGTTCAAGTGATTCTTCTGCCTCAGACTCCCGAGTAGCTGGGACTACAGACACATGCCACCATGCTCGGCTAATTTTTGTATTTTTAATAGAGATGGGGTTTCACCATATTGGCCAGGCTGGTCTCGAACTCCTAACCTCATGATCCTCAGCCTCCCAAAATGCTGAGATTACAGGTGTGAGCCACTGTGCCCAGCCACCCCCTCTCTTTATGATAGTATTTATTCATTAGTAAGTGGGAATCTTTTGTAATGAGCTGACCTGCTGTGGTTCCATTTTTATTATTTCTCTTCTCTAGTGAGAGATGCCAGAAATCCTCATTTAGTCTTTGAATCTGGCAATATCAGAGGAGAGGTATGGACCTGTTGATATCACTTGAGGGCTTTTCAGATGAGGGGGTTGATGATGGTGAGGCAAGAAGGATGAGTGGAGGGCTCCCTGAAGTTACTGAGAATAACAGACAGAGTCACATGATTTAAGGAAGAGAATATCATCAGAATTTGTGGGTTTTTAAATTTTAGAGGAATCTCTGCCCAAGGCTTAAGTTGTAATTGCCAAAGAGAAGGAAGGGAGGCTGGCCGGGCGCGGTGGCTCCCGCCTGTAATCCCAGCACTTTCAGAGGTCGAGGCAGGCATATCATGAGATCAGGAGATCGAGACCATCCTGGCTAATACGGTGAAACCCCGTCTCTACTAAAAAATAAAAAAATTAGCCGGGCGTGGTGGCAGGCGCCTGTAGTCCCAGCTACTCGGGAGGCTGAGGCAGGAGAATGGAGTGAACCCAGGAGGCGGAGCTTGCAGTGAGCCGAGATCGTGTCACTGCACTCCAGCTTGGGCGACAAAGCGAGACTCCACCTCAAAAAAAAAAAAAAAGAAAAAGAAAAAGAGAAGGAAGGGAGATGCTAACTCTGTGTCACTAAGATGGCAAATGTAAGACTTACTCCTAACTCAAAATCCCTGGGATGGGCTGTGACTCCTGAAACCTTGGGAGCCTGTAGTGTGAGGCTTAAAATTAAAGGCCAATATTATGAGCCACCTTGAAACCTGATACAACTGATATCACTATTTCTAACCACAAGTTATCTTCCCCATTTGCTTCAGTAGATAAAGTCTTCTGGCCCAACAACCCTCCTTATCAAGGGAACTAGGTACATTCCTGTTTATCCTTGAGTGGTGGATCTCACATTCCTGCCCACCCACAGAATGATTCCAACAAGCCAATGACATCCTCCTCCAGTGTGATGGTCTGAATGTGTGTGTCTCCCCAACTTCACGTGTTGAAATCCTCACCCACAAGTTGATGGTGTTAGGAGGATCGGCCTTGGTAGGTGATGAAGTGGACAGGGACCTCATGCAATTCAATTTTCTGACAATAGAAAACAGTAAAAATTAGGTCATTGTCTAGTTCATTATAAAAGAAAGCATCCATTTGATATCCCCTTAGAGTTTTATTTTATTATGGGTGGAGGGAATGATTTCAAAGTGCTTTGTCTCAAGAAATGTACAAATTTATTGGGAATTTCCCTTCAATAAATGTCATGTTCTCAATTTTTTTAATGACATTAGGTCTCTTAGAAAAGAGGCCCCGGAGAGCTAAGAGAGCCCCTTCCACCACAGGTGAACACAGTGAGAAGGCACCATCTGTCCATCAGGAAGAGTGCCCTTGCCAGACATTGAATCTGCCAGTGCCTGGATGTTGAAATTTGCAGCCCCCAGAACTGTGAGAAACAAATGTTTGTTGTTTACAAGCCACCCAGTTTATGGCATTTTGTTACCACTGGCCAAATGGACTAAGACACACAGGAACCAGGGGCCACTCCACCTTCTTAAAGCTTCCCACAGATGCTGTTTGTTCACTCTGTTCCCACATGCAGTCTCCATGTGGCCCCATCTGGTGTGTGATGTCCTCCTCCCTCAGACTGTGAGCATATGTAGCTACTGAAGTGTGGTCTACCTCACCTGTCCAGTCATGTATTCTACCATCTCCATAACTAAAGGGTGGAAATTCCTTCCTCACCAATGGAGTAAAGGGGTGGTGAAAGCAGAGCCCCACACTGAGGGCAGATAAAAGGGAGCAACCCCACATCAAAGAAACTGGACGGCTTGAGCAGCAACCTGGACCAGTGAGCCAGGCTTAGGAGCAGACCACCTGCCTTTCAGATGGCACAGCCTAACATTGTTACAACAATGAGGCCTGGTCACTTGAAGCAAAGGTGATGCGTACAGATCAGATTCCAGTGCTACCTCTGCTTGACTGTAGACATAAAAGCGGCCTGCTTCTGGACTTGACTTTGTAAATTCTCTAGGATCTTGGGCAATTTCAACTGAAGGGTATGATTTAAGTGATTGATTGGATGTGAAAGCTAAGGTTGTATTTGCCTCCTGAATCCAAGTTGTAACAATAGTAATTGTTCTACCAAGATATTCCCAAACACTTCTTTAGAGACATGGAGTTGAGCTGCTCTGTACCTTTAGCCAGCCATCCTGGACACTCATGCCCAGGCATCCTGCTGTGCTCAGCTGACACTCTCCATGAAGACTGCATCTCAGTCCCTGTGCCAGACATTAGGGCTAGAGCTCAGATACACTGTTTGCTCCTCCACAAATTGGACCAATGCTGCAGTCCCAGTAGCAGCTTGAAGGCCAGCGAATCTTGCTCAGCCTCCCATCCTAGGCACGCTTGCAGGAGGCTCACATGCATATGTCCCTTGTCCCTCTCTCTGCTCCTGTCTTCATAGCTAGGCTAGGCCTTTGCCTTATCTCCTGGCTTCCTGCTTACTGGTCCATTCTCTTCTTATTCTATTTTAATGTTTACTATTGGCTTACTAGCTCATTATTTATAACTTTCTTTTTATTTTACTGGTTGCCCCATAAATTTTTATTTTTTTATTTTTATTTTTTGAGATGTCATCTCACCCTGTCTCCCAGGCTGGAGTGCAGTGGCACAATCTCAGCTCACTGCAAACTCTGCCTCCCAGGTTCAAGCTATTCTCCTACCTCAGCCTCCCAAGTAGCTGGAATTACAGGCATGTGCCACCATGCCCTGCTAATTTTTATATTTTTAGTACTGACAGGGTTTCGCTGTGTTGGCTAGGCTGGTCTCAAACTCCTGACCTCAGGTTATCTGCCCGCCTCCACCTCCCAAAGTGCTGGGATCACAGGCGTGAGCCACCACACCCAGCCTGCCATATAATTTATAAAACACATATTTGAGTTATAACAATCTGCTCTAAATCATATTTCAACCATATATGTGTATATATATATATATATACACACAAATACACATGCACACACACACATGCACACATGCATGCACACACACACATACACACATATATATATATGGTTTAACTATATATATAGAGAGAGAGTGTAAGAATCTTATAATGGTATACTTCCAATTCTTAACTCCTATACTTTGTACAATTTTGTCATAGTTTTATTTATGCTTTAAATCTATAATATGTAATTAATATTTTTACTGTATAAAGTAAATTATCTCTGAAAAAATATGTATTGTACATGGACATTCATATTTAGCATTTTCAGTGATTTTTTTTTCCAGAGATTTGAATTCATGTCTGGTGTCAATATTTTTCTGCCTGATGAACTATCTTTATCATTTCTTATGATACATATCTGCCAGCCTTGAATTCTCTTGGTTTCCATTTTATTTTTTAATCTTAATTTGTAAAAGATATTTTTCTCTAGGTAAATAAATCTATTTTTTTCAAAAATCTTTTAGTACTTTAAAGATGCCGTTCTATTGCCTCTTTTTTACCTTGCATTTTCTGACGAAAACTGTGTTGCTTTGTATGTCTTTGTTATTCTGTGTAATATGTTTTCTTTCTGTCTTCATCATTTTTTATTTTTCTTTGTTTTTGGATTTCAGTAGATTGGGTGGTGTCTAAGTGCTTTCTAAAATAATTGTATTTAATCCTGCTTGGAGTTCTTTGAGCTTCCTGGGTTTGTAGTTTGATGTCTTTCATTAATTTTGGAAAATTCTTGGTCACTATCACTCCTATTTCATTCCCTTTTCTCATTCCGCATTTTTAGGTGTCATCTTTTAGACTGCTAAAATTGTCTGACAGTTTATTGTATTAGGCTTCTTTTTAATCTTTTCTTTTTCTCTTTTCTCTATTGGTTTGTATAATTTCTTTTAACCTATATTTATTTTTGTAAGTTGTTCCTAATGTACTAATAAAGCCATCAAATAATCTCTTTACCTCTGATTTTTTTTTTATTTCTAGTATGTTGATTTACATATTTGTATTGTTTCTATCTCTGTAAAATTTTCCATCTCCTTATAGATGTTGTCCACCTTCTTCCTGGATTTTTAAAAATATTTATGGTTGTTTTAACATCTCTGCATGATAGTTTTTCCTCCCATTATGTTTGACTCTGGTTTCTAAATTGCTTCATCTCTGGACCATGGCTTGCTTTCTTCCCTTTATATAAGCCATAGATAGATAGATAGATAGCTAGATAGATAGATAGGCCATAAATAATATATATATAATATTGTATATAATTAATATATATAATTATATATATATTATTCAGTGACAGATGTTGTGTTTAAACAAAGAAAGAATGGAGACTGTGGTCACTCATATGTAGCTGGGAACAAGCAGGTCTCTTCTGGCAGGCTCAGTGTAAGATGCTGAGTCAATCCATCAGGAGTTGAGCTGAGTGAAGTTTTGTTGTGGTTATCATTGTCTTTGTTGCCTCATAGGTTTTGAATTCTACTGGCAGTAGGTTGTACTTACTTTGAGCTTACAGTGGAAGATTAGGTGATTCCTCTCTTAGCTCCCAGACAGTCCTGGACTTCATTGCTGTGGGGTGGAGAGTGGGCGTCTATCCATGTTCTCATCCCTCTCAAAGTGGCAAACAGCTCTTGATTGATACTTGGTGTTAGGCTTATGATGGGGACAGGAGTGAGTATCTCTTGGCTGAGTCCAGCTTCTGTTTTAGGTGGGCCTCATGCACTTGAGCCTTGGTGGGGGTGGAGAGTGGCTTTTTCAGCACAGCTGTACCTGTTTCCCATGGAAGTTAACGTCTTACTTGTGCCTCCACTTGGTCTTGGGAAAGAGTTTTCTGCTTCTCCTGCCAACAGTAGTAGTCCTGTGCTTGGTATTGGTGTAGGATGGAGGGCCCAAGACTGATTATTGCTCCTTCTTTGCTCTGGTATATTTGCTTATACCTTCCACAAGGAAAAGTGGACCTTTTTCCATGTCCTGGAAGCAGGAGGGTTTGGTGCAACCTTAGTGACTTAAGTCTTGCTTTGTAGCAGAAAACATCTGGAGAAGCCGGTTAAGTTCTGTGCTCATCTTCCAGGAGCCTCCAGTAATTCCTGCAAGTCTGTACTGCTCGCTCAATTCTCTCCTTCCCCTAACTTTTCTTATGAGCCCATGATGAAAGCCCAAGGAAATATGGTTACATGTGAGTATGAACTCTGCCTGTTTCTGATGCCCACAGCTATTCCAAACTAACATAGTGTCCATCACCGGATCTGTGGGAATTTTTCTTAAGCTATCTAATTTTTTGACATCTACTTATAATAGGGCCACTTATTTCTCCTGCACCCTTTCCTGGTGCAAGTGTTCATTTGCTTGCCTCTACTTGGGGGGATTTATTTCTCTTTGGTATTCTGTTTCCTTGGTTGCCTGGTTACATCAGCTCTCTTGTGGCCTGGATAAAAATATGACTGCATAGATCACCTGACTTCTTCCTCTTATTAAGTTACAGGCAGAACTCTTTACTCCTTTCTACATTGCAAGTGGAAGCAGAAGCCTAACACATTGATTATAATTGACTGCTATATCCATAGCACCTAAGACAGTGCCTGGAACACAGCAAACTGCATTTTTTTTTTTTTTTTTTGAGGCAGAGTCTCGCTCTATCACCCAGGCTGGAGTGTAGTGGCACTATCTCGGCTCACTGCAAGCTCTGCCTCCCGGGTTCACACCATTCTCCTGCCTCAGCCTCCAGAGTAGCTGGGACTACAGGTGCCCACCACCACGCCTGGCTAATTTTTTTAATTTTTTTTTGTATTTTTAGTAGAGACGGGATTTCACCATGTTAGCCAGGATGGTCTCAATCTCCTGACCTCGTGATTCACTTTCATCAACCTCCCAGAGTGCTGGGATTATAGGCGTGAGCCACTGTGCCCGGCCAATAAATATTTTTTAATGATAAAAGACCCAGTGAAAAAAGAAGACACATCATGAAAACATATTGTCACTAAGCTATTCTACTTGGTTGTCTAGAATTTTAATATAAAGTGTGTTCTGATACTTAAATGCCAGTGTGATATACACATTGACCTTGCATTGTGTATTTAACAAAGAAGTCTCTTCTTAATCCTAATGCTGCACAAAATGTAAAGAAGATGTGAAACAAAATAGAAAGTCTCTGCTTACTGAGTTGAAAGCATTGTGAAGGAGTTCCGGTAAAGCACCCTCAAACCCAGTTGGGGATTTGTATGCGATGACTCTTGTTCTTATCAAATCAGAGAGTTCTACAAGGTTTCAAGACATCTAGCCATTCCAGTCAAGGGTTCTCATGGGCTGTGAGAACAGAGTGGCAGGGACATTTCAGTTGCATTGTAGAAGAAAATTTACTCACAGCCTGGATGAAATTATCTAATTTTTCATAAGCAGATAGGGACATGCACAATTATCATCAAATACCACAGAACTGGCATTTGCTGAAATTCATTGTTCTGTTTCCACTTTAAAATAATATCCCAAGCGTTATTAATTTGTTTGGTACATATTGAACCAACATGAAACAAAACAGAAGTGACTTGGTATTCGTGTAGATGTCATGTGTGATATAGGCATTCTATGAAATTTGTGCTATGTTTCAGTCTTAATCATGTTGTTCCCTTGTAGTTTTAATGTGTCTCTCTTTTTTTTTTCTTTTTTTTTGCCTTTATTTTTTTGACACGCCAAGTTCCAGAGAGAATATATTTAATTTACTAAACGAGCTCCAAAATACTTCAGTCATTGAAAAATCTTAAAATGTAATGGATGTAATATAATACTTTTAATCATTGTTCTTAATGTTAAACTTTAAAGAGAGAAGAACATAAGAATATTCAAGTGTCAATGGATTATACTAAAAAGGAAAAAGAAAAACACATTTATTTTTTGGTAAACATATTGTCTTTGATTTCCAAGCCTTGGCTCTTGAAATTGCTGAAGAACTTCCACCATAGATATCTTTTTTGTTTTCACTTGGAAAGTATTCACAAGCCATGTTTTGCATCAGGAATGAAGGGCACCTAGGTAAAATGTATAAATGTGACGTAACATAATAATTCTGGTTTGTCGTCTCCCTTTTGGAGTGTCTGTGAATCCCTGAGGAAGCAGGACTGAATTGCACAAGTCTTTAGTCGAAGGAGCACTGGTCTCAGAAACAGAATATTTGTGGTCACGTCTGGTCAAATCTGGATACTGCCACTTTCTTGCTTTATAAAGAGGCATTTCACATTTCATCCATGGTCCCATCTATGTTGTAGGGCTACTGTGGGAGTCATGAGAGATGCCAGGTGTGGTCACGGTTTGTCAATTGTTAACACAATTTTGAGCCAGTATTCAAGTCAAAACAAATAATGTATGGTGGGGAATGAATGTTTATTTTCAAATACCTCTCCACTATGTGGGAATTATAGAGTAAATCTTGTTTCTTACCCATCCTTTTGTTTGCTCTCAAGTTCATTCCAGTAGAAGTTTCCAGTTTGCTTCAGGAACAAATGAGAGAGACAGCATGGAAAATGGTGACCATTGCCCTTGTTGTGAGACCGAGGGGCATACATTTCTGGATGTTTTGCTGGTCTATGTACTCCATTGTACCCACTCTGTCATTCCTCAACTTCTTTATGTATAAGAAACAAATGCTTTCTTCTATTTTTTTTCTGTTACCCTCACCCCAGCCTGTAACCCTACATCAATGTCATATCTGCCTTGTGATAGTGCAGTTGGGCTGCCCCATCTGAGAGCACTTAATAGCCTTGCCTACCCCAGCTAACGCTGTGTTTACCAGGAACTGTCTTTCTGGGGCCTTGTGGAATTTCTGACCTAGGATAGGAAATCAGACACTTATCTCTTTTTCAGGTACAGTGCTTTTTCTCTACTTCCTCAAACTAACTGGTATTCTAGATCCAAGGATGACAAGGTTTTCTCTTCTGCTCCTGTGGAGACCATATTTTTTTTTCTTTCTGATCAAATCTCTGAGAAACGAGGTTTCCTACTTTTTCCATCATTGGATCATTGACTCATCATTCTTGTTTATACCATGAGGCTAATTGGTTACACAAGCCACAAAAACTATCCAGAAACTCAAAACCAGTTCTTACTATCTTAAATTATTTAGTTTTATGCTCATAATACAACTCCTCTCTCTTAATAGTTGTCTTATACAAGCTCAACAGGAATACTGGAAACCCACAGATTACTGTATCTCAACATGCTCAGCTTCAGAATTATTCTTCCCCGATACACAACACCCTCACAACACAACCAGCCCTGAATATTATTTTCCTGAGATGTTGCCCTGCTTGCAGTATCTAAAGATCTTTCTACTTATATCAAAGTCAAATAGAAATTGTTTACTGAATGTCTATTTATCTCAATTTATGCAGGTAAAGAAAAGTTATTCAAGTCACAGTACCTGGTTAATTTAAGCAGAAAAGTCACATCATTGGGAAGACTTCTGCTGCAAATAGGGATAATATACAAACAAACAATGGCCAGACTCTATTCAAAGACAAAACTCTGCACAACCTCTACAGCCCTCAGCCTAGAGTGACCAGGACTCAGTCAAGGGTGGCCAACTTCTCTATATTTTGCCCCTACCTCCAGCTCAGCACCCACAAAAGGAACCTAAAATCTGCTCCCCTAGCTAATCTAATAAGATGCCCCACTTGTTGTGAGCAGCAGGTGCAGCTTCCCCAGGCCAGCAGCCTCCAGTCAGGGCATGCCAAGAGCCTTTCCTTTTTTCACTGTGAGGTCTTCCCACTCCTCTGCCTGCCTTTGAGTGTCTGGCAAACACAAGGGATGGAGGCTGACTCCCTTGCTGTAGCAAGCTCTGAATAAACAGTCTTTGTTTATTCCCTTTTAGCAAGTCCTTATTACTTCTACATCCCTCCTAGGGAAGGGCCTCAGTCCCCCAACTGCTTCTTGTGTCCCATGAGATGGCGATACAGCACCTCTTCTTACTTGGCCCCTTTGGCAGTGGAAGGAGGAACAAGCTCTGTCCTCTGGGACTGGGGAGAGGATGTGTTGTCTAATGTGCGTCCCTGTTAGCTCCTCCCCAAACCAGGGATACTAGTCACTTATGGCTTCACTTGTTCCCTAAAAGGCAAGTGCATCTCTCAACTAGTCCTAGGGAGAAACAACTGGTCTCCCCTGAGGGAACGCCCTTTTGTTAATGTGACATTGGCATAAACACTAACCCTTGAGCTTTTGAGCCTTCCTGAACTTGTCCTGCCGAGCAACACAGCCTCTGTGGCATAATCCAGGGAGCCCGGCAGCTGTCCCCAAACATCTTCCAACTGATCTTCCCTTAGACAGAGCATGTCTCAACCCAATATCCCCATGCATAGAGAGAGTAGGGAATCCAGTACGACTTGAGAATTATGCAGAGCTTATCATCTGCATGTATTCTTTTGTCCGATTAGTTAGTGCTCACCTTGGAAAAGAGAAGAAGTAAAGAAGTTCAGGGAAAACAAACTGTGCATGCAGAAATGCTATGAAGGCACATTCCCTCCTTCTCAGGAGCTGGAAGCAAGTGCTGAACACCTTTCAGCTACGGCTGTCATCGCCAGAGAGACCGCATACTTTTAAATTTTGAATTACATTGTGGTACAAGTGACCTGCCTTCTGAAAAAAAAAAAAAAAAAAAAAGCAAAAAACAAAAACCTGCCAGTTGTGGCTGCCATCACATCACAGGAAGTGGCAGGAGCAGCGTCACACAGTCACAGAAGAAAATGGAATCTTCTTCTTTCTTGTCCTCAGGGATCCAATATTTTGTCTTTTTTCTGCACTATGGTAAAGGGTTATGAACTTGGTGCTACTGGAAATGAGGCCTTCATCCCCTCAAAGTTCTCTGTCTGAGGCAAAGCAATATAGAAAATTCAAACTAGAAGCCTACCTTAATGTACAATAGGGTAGCAGAAATCTCATTCATTATAAGATGTACTTGGAACTCATGTAACACAACAATCTAACACTGTAGATGAGAGCCATGTCTCACTCCTTTACATGGTTAGGAGATAAAGATTCTACTAGGTGCAGATATCAACAAATATCTTCCAGACTATGTTTTATGAGGAGAGGACTAGGAACCAGAAAGGGAAAAATTTATTTCAGTATTCATTTCAAAGGATTATAAGTATTTATTGGTAAGTTGAATTTATGCTGTACTTTTCCTCAAGATTGGGAGTTATATTTTTAAAATCTATGGAATGTATTCAGAGTGGAAGATCTTTGCCAGAATAACCGAAGAGGTGTGACATATGCATGCCTACAGAGACAGAAATGAAAGGTGAAAATCTGGACTGTTTGTTGCCACAATTGTCTGGTCACTGTCCAATTGGACAGTCTGTTTCTCTGCTTTTCTTCCTGTTGGCTCTTTGGCTAGATCTGACTCTGCTGAAGGTGACAGTGAGGCACGGCCTGGCTTAATGTTGGCCTTCATGTGGTTAGGACAATATGGGAAAGAAAATGGATAAGGCTGTTTTGGGGGTAAATACTGACTTTTAATCTTTTTTAAAGAGGAGGAGCATGTAAGGAGACAATAAATTAAATAAATTAATTAAAAAATAATTTTTATTAAGCAAAAGCATTCACGTAAGATAACTCTATGCTCCAAACAAAGTCTATTCTAAAATTCTGCTCTTTGGAAAGCTCAATGACAATATAATTAATGCTCTGGGTCTATCACTCCTTCACACTCTTAATTTAATTCTCCCTTTGTGCTTTCTGCATCATTTTTAATTAATTGACTAATCAGAGCCACAGCCATCTTTTATATCATCGTATGGGTCTAGTCTTAGGCAGCATTGGATGAATGTTCTGTTACAAACAATCATAATGAGGAGAAGGCTTTCCATCCATGCACCAACCAAACTCAAAGTCAGAGAAGAGGAAACTCAAAGGCCTTCATGCGGAATACCTGTCTGTTGCCAGCTCTGCCTTGCAGCTCATTTGCAGCATTGGTCACCATTGGAGCTTGAGTGTCATGGATTTTTCAGCATTAATTGTGGATAGAAAAATACATTATTCTAAAGCATAAGTCTAGGAAAGTCACAATCTATGTAACATGTTCTTGTTCATTAAGGCATGTTTGGTAGTATTTGCCAATTTTAAGCACTACAGAATTGTCATGTGTAATTATCATGAACTGCTTCATAAAATGTCATAAGGGTTACATTGCTTCTCATTAATTGCTGGAGCTCCCTCTACATTTTTACAGTGGGTCCAGTGCCTCTCTCTTCTGACTTTCTGTCATCCCAAATTTCTAAGAGTTCTGGGGGTTTAGTCAAAAATCAAAGAGAATCGGGTACTCACATCCAGAGAGAGAGCACTGAGGTGCCATTAACTCATTTGTGATTTTTACTCTTTATGCCTTCTTGTATTTCTCTTTAAAGTGGGTTCTGAGCAACCTATTGCACAGCCATTCTGAGAGCTCTGGGATGCAAGGCCCATGTACATGGTCATGGTTACTGATGGAACAGGATCAATACTTCTCCCTCTTGGTTAAAGTAGACACACAATTGGCCCATGCTTGGGCTCTGGCGGCTTCATCTTAGCCCTCAGTTCATTAATTTCTGCCCACCCACCCACCCACCCACAGGCAGCCCAAGAGCCTTGAGTAAAGATGGAATCCCAAAACCGTCCACTCCTGGACCTCGGACAGCCATTTTCTTTGCCACCATAGAAATTCATGCCTTAGGGTTCTCAAGCAACTCTAATTTTAGACCCGCAAAGCACAAGATAGAGGATTACACTCTTTATTCTAAACAATGTGTTACTGGCCCATGCCTGTGTAGGAAGTTGCCCTGGGAGCTGCCGTTAGACCCTAAACTGTCCCTTGTGAAGGATACTGATGCAGTGATTCCAAGTAACTTTGCTTTGTAAAGTGTGATTTCTTAAGTCAGCCATATGCTCCAATGACTGCAAGAAGACTTCATAGTGTCATGCTTAGAAAAAAATTTTTTAAAAAGATGCACATACATCTTGAAGCACAGTGAGAGGATGGAGCCACACTGATTTAATTTAAAGGGCTTAAGTGTATTTGGCAACCACTTTAGGTATTGGTGAACAAGTATTGGGTAGAAATAACTTGTTGCAGAATTTTGTGTAATGAAACATGCTACAAGATGTATAAAAAATGTCCAGAGCTTGTCTTCTCACTCAAGAGCATGGGCAAGCTATTGAGACAAGGAAATAATTATAGTTTCCTTTTCCTTTTCTTGAGAAAAAAAAAAATCTCCTGGATCTGGATCCAAATCATCTTCTAAAAAATTACTGTACACATTTTTCCAACTCTTTGCTAGTGTTGGCACATTGGTGGCTTGGGCACGGTCATGGTAGGACTACATACGCCAGATAAATTAGCAAACACTAAGAATTCGTTTTGTTTTCTTGTTTCCAGAGAGCAGCCTGTAGAACACCTCCCAGCACATCACTGGCTGTTTGTTCCCCACTTCATAAATCTTATTTAGAGTTACGCTGATTGGGCAAACACATGAGAGATGGGGGGAAATCAGAGATTTAAGAAATAAGTTTCTTCATCACATGTAACAACTGTAACAACATTGACATTTTTGTAATTAAGAGGAAAAATCCTGTATCACTGTAATTATATGTAAAGAAAATCTAGAGATATTGGACAACTGTGCAATTAGTTTACTATTAAGAGATAATGTCACAATACTATTCTGGAAAGAATATTTTTTAAGGACAATTTTAGGCATAGAAAACTCCTTTTTTTTTTTTTTTTTTGAGATGGAGTCTCTCTCTGTCGCCCAGTCTGGAGTGCAGTGGCACAATCTCTGCTCACTGCAACCTCCGCCTTCCAGGTTCAAGCTATTCTCCAGCCTCAGCCTCCCGAGTAGCTGGGATTACAGGCCTTCACCACTGCATCCAGCTAATTTATGTATTTTTAGTAGACAGGGGGTTTCACCATGTTGGACAGGCTGATCTCTAACCCTTGACCTCAGGTGATCTGCCATCCTCGGCCTCCCGAAGTGCTGGGATTACAGGCATGAGCCACCTTGCCCGGCCAATATTTTGTTATTTAAATTTCTCAGCTACTTGTGAACATATAGGTAGTATTTTAAGTCGAACTTCTAAATAATAAAGTATTTTTGATAAATTTCTTAAAATACCTAAATATTTAATAATATTATGAAGTTGCTGCCATATTCCTTATAGTAAATCTGAAGAAATTCAGAGTTAAATTATTATAAAACACAAAAACATCTAGTTCCCTAGATTCACAAATAAAAAAATATTAGTGGCTAAAATAATTTCTGCAATAAAATAAATAGTTTTTTTTTAATCTGTGTGTTGTAATAACATAACATGTATTATATATTAAACCTGCCTGGCTACACTATCTCACAATCATCACAAAATCCCAGTGCAGAAACAATCATAACTCTATGGGTAAAACAGAGATGAACAGAGTTTGAATTTACCTAGGGCATCATAAAGCATAATCTGGTGTAAATTCTACCTCTTGGGGGCTCCATTATGAAAAGAACAGAATAATAAGAAAATGTGAGTTAATTTAAAGTAAAATGAAAAATATACTATATGCATGTAATAAAAATAATTTCATATTGTGATTGACAAGCATTTCTTTACCTGCCCCGATTTTTTTTAAAAGGAAGAAAAAGAAAAGAAAGAAAAGAAAAAAGGAAGGAAGGAAGGAAGGAAGGAAGGAAGGAAGGAAGGAAGGAAAGAAAGAAAGAAAGGAAAGAGAAAGAAAGAAGGAATGAAGGAAGGAAGGAAGGAAAGAAAGAAAGAAAGAAAGAAAGAAAGAAAGAAAGAAAAAGAAAGAAAGAAAGAAAGAAAGAAAGAAAGAAAGAAAGAAAGAAAAAAAGAAAGATTTATTCTAAGATGTAAGGATTACTTGATATAATAATCAATAATTGCAATTTGTAAAATAAGTTATAACTGACAGAATAAAAGAGGAAATTATATGAACATCTCAATAGTTACAGAAATAGCATAAGCAATACATATTTATGTTAAGATAACAACACTCAATAATTTAGGAAATAAAGCTAACATTTTATCTGAAATAATATATCTAGTAAAATATAGAGAAAGTTAACAAAAATTGGGGAACATTAACAGCATTTACTTTAAAATTAGAATAATTTATATTCGATATCACTACTTATACTCAAATTTGTGTGAAAGATCCTCACCAGTAAAATATGATGAAAAAAAAGAAAATATAAGAATGAAACGCTCACTAGAATGTAGAAAACTTATACTTTTATTATTTTAAAATAATAACTGTTTATATTTTGAATTTTTTTTTTACTATCCAGAAAAATTATGGGAAACAACAGTAGACATTACTAAGATTGCTAGATGTAAGCTTAATATACAAAAGTAATCTAATTTCTGTGTCCCTGTGGCGAATGATTAGAAATTTTAACTAAAAGAAACACACCGTTAAATAGTATCAAAGTCTTAAAATGCCCAAATAAGTATACAGAAGAAAATACAAAACTTTATTAAGAGATGTTCAACAATACAGAAATACATAGAGTTATACTACATTTATCAATAAGGAGAATTAATCTAGATGATTTTTAAAATGTACTTGAAAGATTACATGACCATGAATATCTGAAGAAGACTCTGGAGTGAGGTTAGCTTACTAAACATTAAGCCGTTATCATTACAAAACTATAATGCTTGAAAGTGTGTGGTGCTAGTGCAGAGGTAGACATTATATCAAGGTAAGAAATTACTCTGATGCAGTTGCAACATCCTAGTACACTACTAGGCAAGCATTCCATTTTTCATGGAGCCATAGAGACTCACAAAACAAATAAGAATCACACAGTTTTTGAAGAACTTACAAACATTGAGCAATACATAAGAGGGTATATATTGGAAATTTAAGCACTAGAGTGGTTTGCAAGCAGAAGGCAGAAGGGAGGACCACATTTGAAAATCCAGATGCACTGTTACACAAGATCTCCTTCTGTTCCTGACATTAGTCTTTCCCAGTGACAGTGTAACAGTGTGGTTATAAGAACCAGGCTGAAGATGAGAAAGGATTCTCAGCATAGGCAAGCAGCCTCGAATCATAAACACTTGCTTCATGAGAAAATGCAAAAGCAAGTGTATTGGACACAGCTGCAACTCACTTCTTCCTGCTGAGTAGCAATATTTGTATCTGGGCAGAAGATGCATAGAGGCCAAATAGGTGTCACCAAAGAATGTGCAATATAGCTGTAATTCTGTAGGTGACAGACCCATGTTTTATAGTTACTAATATTAATTGGGTTGTTTTAGTCCTTTATTTTTATTAGCATTACTTTTAATATCCCCATCTTTTTTCAAACTTATTTCCAACACACATTTATAGTCTATCTAAGTAAAGCTCTATCACACAGGTAACTACTTACAGCCCATCTATACTTGTTAGTTGTTCCTATTAGTGTATGTATTTATTTCTCTTGTTTGTATGGCATAGCGAGACATTCTCAACAAACACAACAAGCACACACACAAATTTCTCAATACAATACAATAAAGATTTCCGGAACAGAACTGTACAAGCATAGAACTTTGATGTATGACACAGATGGCTCGACAGATGAGTAGAAAAAAGAGACAAATATTCAATAAATAAAGCTGAAAAATAATTTTCTATAAAGCATGTATATATATATGTATATTTTAATACCTACATCATACCATATACAAAAATTATCTCCAAATAGATTAATAACAAGTAACAAAAATAGAAACTAAAACTCAGTAGAAAATAAATGTTAATGTATTTTCGAACTTGACACCACAAAATATTTCTTGAATAATACACAAATAATATTAACTATGAAAGAAAACGTTAGTCAACTTGACCATATTTAAATTTTAAAACTTCTGTATATCAAAAGATGCCTTAAGTACAGTGTAAAAAATTACAAACTTTAAGAAGTTATTCACAATATATACAACCAGTAGATTTTGGAATTAAGAATATATAACGAAAGCCTACAAATTCAGAAGAAAAACACAAATAATCCAATTTAAAAGGCACAAAATATATAAACAGACATTTCACAAAAGCACAAAGCAAATGGACACTAAGCACTTCAAAGTTTAACATTATTAATGACAGAAAAGTATAAACCAAGACTTCGATGAAACACCATCTTAAACATATTAATTGATAAAAATTAAAAAGCCTTCAAGAAGTCTTTTGGAGGTCTCCAAGAAGATGTAGATGAAGAGAAGCTCTTGAATGCAACCAATATTTGTGGCAATGAGGGCTACTTTTTGGAAAAGAGTTTGGCATAATTTCTTCAGGTTGAATGGTCACATGTCCCCTCTCTAGGAGCATATCCAAGGAACACTTGCTAAGGGAGGAGTGTGCAGTAATGTTCGTGCCAACACTTTTTAAGTGGCAGAAACCTAGAGCCCGCCTTGAATGCCCATCAACTTGAGAGTGAACAAGTAAACTGAGGTATATTCACATAATGAAATATGTGACAGCAGAGAAACCAATGAACACAGTGGCACAAGATGGGTAAATTTAAAGCCCAACACGTTCTTTGACAGTTCATTTTATGTGTCTAATTAACAAGTTATGGTGCCTAGTCATTTGGTCAAATATGAGTCTAGATGTTGCTATGAGGATACTTTTTAGAAGTGTGTAACATTTAAATCAGTACACTTTGAGTAAAGCAGATTACCCCTCGCCACATGGGTGGGCCTTGTCTAATCAGTTGACAGCCTTAAGAGCAAAGATTGAGGTTGTGAAGCAGAAAGAATTCTCCTCCAGACTGCAATGCAGAATTCCCACGTGACTTCCCAGGCTGCACACTGTGAAATTGACTCAAGACTGCAACATCAACTTTTCTCTGACTTTTTAGCCTGCTCACCTGCCCCACAGATTTTAAACCTGCCAGCCCCCACAACTTCATGAGCCAATTCATTGAAATCCCTCTCTCTCTCTCTCTCATCCCTGACTAACACAGCAATAAAGACTCATTCAACAACTTATTTTTGATAATTTAAATGGCTAAAATTATATATGTATATAATTTTAGATATACATATGGCTGCAATAAAATCGTAAGTAAAGAAAAGCAAGAGAATAAAGAACATAGAATAAAAGATGATTTTTATTAGCAGTGAGAGGAGACAAAAGGAAGCGATGGAGTGGAAGATGTTGTTACATGCATGTCATTATTAAGGTCACACTTGTTTTTTGAGGGTGGGTTCATGAGAACCAGTTACAGCTCTCCTTCGGTGTCTGTAGGAGATTGGCTGCAGGAGCACACCCCACGGATAACAAAATCCCCAGACGCTCAAGTTTTTAAAATATAAAGTGGCATAGTATTTGCATATAACCCACACACATCCTCCTGTATATTTTAAATTATCTCTAGATTACTTGTAATGCTCAGTACGATGTAATGCTATACAAAGAGTTGCTATACTGTACTGTATTTTTATTTGTAACTTTTTGTTGCCAAATTATTTATTTTTTTAATATATTTTGATCTGTGGTTGGTTGAATCTGCTGATGTGGTACCTGCAGATAGGAAGGGCTGACTATATATAATTTGGTTTTATTATTTTATTTTATTTTACTTTATTTTATTTTATTTTACTTTATTTTATTTTATTTTACTTTATTTTATTTTATTTTACTTTATTTTATTTTTGAGACAGAGTCCCACTCTTTCACCTAGGCTGGAGTGCAGTGGTGCAATCTCAGCTCACTGCAACCTCTGCCTCCCAGGTTCAAACAGTTCTCCTGCCTCAGCCTCCCAAGTAGCTGGGATTACAGGCACCCGCCACCATGCCCAGCTAACGTTTGTATTTTTAGTAGTGACAGGGATTCACCATGTTGGCCAGGCTGCTCTCAAACTCCTGACCTTGTGATCCTGCCACCTCATCCTCTGAAAGTGCTGGGATTACAGGCATGTGCCACAGTGCCCGGCATACTGTATATCATTAAAAATAATTAATTACTTAATAGGAGCAAGACAGTATAGACCAATGATAGCTTGCCATAAACATGAGTTGCTTATGATCCAATCTTATGCATCTGAGATCCTTTAAAATTTAAGTGAGTAAGTGAATCAATCAATGAGTCAGTAAGATCAATGATTTTCTGGTGCCCATGAATTGAGGCAGGAGAGGAGCCAGGGAAGACACACAGGCCAAGGGAGGTGCACTTTCCCCCAGTGATGCTCATCTCGCCACCGCGTCTGCCAGGTGGAGGAAGCAGGATCATTTGCAAGATCTTGCCGCCTTCTGGAATCACCAGGGTAGAAGAAAATTCCAATGTCTGGATCTCACTCCCAGTTATTCATGTTTAATTGATCTCAGATGTAGCCGAGGCAGCAAAAGAGTCTCAGACCTTCCAAGTGATTCTGAGGAGCAGCTGTTGTGATTCCCCAGGAGAGAAGGTGCATTTTATTCTGAAGGTGGGTGGACACTTGCTTAAAGTTAGTTTTCAGCAAGTGGAGAACTTGAGTTGATTTGCTTTGTAGAAAGAGTGCTCTAGGGACACAAAAGGATGGATGGTAAAGAGGAGAATTCAGAGGTCAAGGAGCAGGTTGGAGGTAGCTCTTCTCTGTGGCAGTGGAGAAAAGGTGACATATCCGAGACAGGAAGTGATGGAACTAAACCTGCTGACCAGTGAGTTCAGAGGCTGAGAGGAAGACAGAGGCCTGGCTAGGAGGAGCTGGAATTCTGACCTCTGACCTGGTGCTTAGGGAGGCTGAAGTCAATGAGAAGTGGGGATGGGAGAGGAATGCCTGGCCTTCTCATATGTAGCCTGTGCCAGCATGAAAATTGTTCTTAGAAGTGTGTTGGCTGCAGGAAAAGATGTGTGAGTTGCTAAAGTGGCTAGAGGCTTGGGTCTTGGGACAGGAGTCAGGGAAAAGTGTAGGTGCTGTTTGCATTGCCTATCAAAAGGCTCCTGTGCTGGGTTCAGAAACCATTGCTGCCTATTCTTGGAGCTCTTGTGCCATGTCTGTTGGCGGCTCATGCTTCTGGGGAGCAGGACCACCGCAGCTGTGCCGCGGGACCCAAGACTCTCCAGAATTAGGTGCCCTGGGGCCGGTTGGGGCCCCACCCCTGTCTTAAAGTATCCAGAATGTTTAGTCCAGTCCCACAGACATCTGTCCTGTTTTTGTTTTTTGCTTGTTTTTGAATGAAAAGTGATGATCCATTAAATCTACAGCTAAAATCCTTAGAAAATAATATTGAATTTTCTTGATCTGCAGCAAGCCACTTAAAGATCATTAATAATCAGATTGATATTAATATTAAAAATCATACTAATGATTAAGGATCAAATAAAACGTTGAATATTTTATTAATTTATGATTATTATTCATATTTATAATTAATTTATTATAAATTAATAAATAATTAATTTATGAAAGCCTAGTTTCCAATTGTTTCTACAATATAATTTTTTTTCCCTAGTTTGTCACTTTTGAGCTTAAGAGAACTGAAGAGTGAAAGCATTGAAATCTACATGGTAAGTTCAAATCGTCAGAGCCCACCTCCTTTGAATGACTTTGTTTCATTCTCCTTTGGTTTCTTATTATGGATGATGTTCATTTAATTATAGTCAGATGATTTAACCTGAATTTTTAAGATGAAGAAGAGAAACGCAAAGTGAGAAATCTATCCTTGTGTTGCTGATCCCTGAAATCCCTGGAGTTAAAGTTTGCCTGGACAACAAGCGCTGAGAAGTGCCTGGAAGGAATGAGACGGGGGTCAGGAAGTGTGTCCTCTTTCAATGGCCTTGTATTCCTGAACCTAAAGCAAGCAATTCCAGCAGAAATGTTTGTCAAATTAAACCAGGAAACACGTCAGTATTTTTGAAGGAAATGAGGAGCAGAGGGAAAGTGTCTCTAGTTTGTGAACATACAGGGAGGAAAGAGTGCCTGGAAGCCTGTGGCCGGGGCCTTGCCTCTGTCGGGTACTCTTCACTCTGGAAGGACGCAGTGACCTTCGTGGCATAAAGGTCAGGGCTGAGTCAGAGGGGTGGGCCTGCCGCCGGCTCCTGCCTAACTAGACTTCACAGTCTGCACCTTTTGACAGCCCTGAGTAGCAATGTCTGCAAGTGCTCGGCCTGCAAGATGAGCTGCAGTGAAGACCAGGACAGCCAGGGAGGTAGGGAAGCATCAGGAGTCCTGTCGGGGATTGAAGCAGCAGCCAGCCCTGTCCGCTTCAGCCACTGGAGCAGTGACTGGTGTGGGACCTGGCTCCTTGGGCCACTCGGAATCCTCAAGAGTCCAGCAGGAATCAGCTCCCGTGATCGCCTAAGGTGGGAAGAACACACAATTGCGCTTGGAAACACAGTTCATATGATTTTCTAATACATGCGCATATAAAGAGCCACCTTCCAAAATAATCACAAAGAAGTCTCACTCTGTATTATGTGAGGTTGGCACTTCACTCCAGACAGAAAAGACAGCTTCTGACAGAATCTCACCGTTCACGACTGGAAAAAGGAGGAAATGCTTGTGGTCTTTCTCTCCTGCACAATAAGAGGTTTTAAGGTAGTTAAATGCCTCACCCCTGTTTCGGGAACACGTGGGTGACTTAAAACTCTGCTCCTTGATTCTGAATGTGAACATAAACCATTCAGCCGATGGAGGGACTGTAACAGTACATGTCTGGAATGTAGAGAGGCATTTATGATAATTAGAAATAATCAAATCCATACTAAGGAAGTACGCGCAAGAGAATGTTCACTAATTTGTACCTAAATGACTTTAGGACCTTAAGGTAGAATTTCCAGGTGGTGCTTATAGGTCTCATAAACACTTGATTTAAAGGGGCAATATTAACATGGAGGTTTATGATCAGAGCATTGAAATTAAATTGATTGCGCCTGCTCTGGCTCTAAACATAAAAACGGAATAATAATTTGGCTACCTACGTTAAAAGGCTGAAAGGAATGAGTTACATAGCAGAGCAACATCTGACATCAGCGTGGCTCAGGGGCTGTGCAGGCAGAAGGGACCAGGAAACCCCCCATGGGTAAATGGGTGCTCAGAGGGCTCCAATTCTAACCTGACTCTGCCTGTCAATTGCAGATGTCACATGGGGTTTGGTTTTCTTTCTCTGCGCACTCCTGGGAAAGCTGGGGATTGGGTGACTGCCTGGGACGCTGAGACAGAGCTGACACCCCGCAGTGTGAGAGGTTGATGAAGGCAGCATCTCTGATGGAAAAGTGCTCAACAAGCTTGAGGGTGGCTGTCCCAAAAGTGGACCTCCAAGTTTGGGCACTGTGTAGAGTGTGCAAAGCAAGGGGAGAACTAAGGAGTCTTTGACAAGGTTAGCAAGATAGTGGGGTGGGCCATCGTGAGGAATTGGAGAGAGATATGAGGCATCCTTAGGGAAACAGAGGGTGGCTTAGGGATCTTTGGGCACTTCCAGTTTGTGGGAGGAAATCTCTAAGAGTATTAAGTATATTGAGATATTATCTGGAAAATGGAAATAGTAACACAAATTCCTGTCCCAGCTACCTATAGATTTGTTGGGAAAATCATATGAGAAAGTATGCTGAAATCATCCTTACACTACGAAGTTTAGTTTAAATGCAAGCCCATATGTAACCTCTGTGAAGAGGCTGATAATTATTTGTTGAATGAAGAAGATTAATGTGTGAGTGACAGTGTAAGAAAAGAGGAAAACCACTAGTGAAGGATTTGAAAGCATGGGTCTTTGTCTCTCCTAAGACATTCACTGGCCACTTGGGGTTGACTTAGCACAGCAGTTAAGAAGACCAATCCTGCAATCGGGATTTTACTCCAAATTTAGCTTTCTTATTCCCTGTGCCTCAGTTTTCTCATCTGCAAAATAAGGTGATAATATTACCTAGCTTAAGAGTTGCATCAGGATTAAAGGACTTGATCCACATAAAATGCTCCATGAAGTAAAAGCCTCAGAAGAAAGATGGGGCTAGGGAGAAAAACTTGGAGTTGTTGGGGCAGACATGATATTGGAAGTCATGAGACTGGATAAGATAACAGGGAAAGATGTAGACAGAGGAAGCTTAAAAGACTGAGTTTTGAGGCTCACTGACTTTAAGAGGTTGGGCGTATAAGAAGGAAACAGAAAATAAGTTGTTTCTCCCCCTGAGAAGGAGGAGCCAGTAAGTTAGAAAGGAAAGCAGGGCAGGATGGGTTTCAGGACCTCATAAATTCAGAGCTTCTGAGGAACAGCAATTGACTAACCATGTTAAATGGTGCTCATGGGTCAGAGAAAATGAAATCTGAGACTTGACCGTTGGATTTCACAATGTGAAGATCATTTTTGACTTTAACAAAAACGCTTCCAAGGGAAAGATGGGAACAAAACTTCACAGAAGAGAGCTCAAGATGAGAGCAATAACAGCATGTTATGATGGGCCCGAGGCCCTGGAAGACCTGAATCATCAACACGAGGTTCATATAGGTCTTTCTCTCTGTGTCTGGGAATGCCCATCCCATCCCCATTCCTGCTCTGACAGTCTCCACAGAGTCCCCTGAGCATCAGCCTCAACAACTGGACTAGCAAGATTCCAGTGGCTCAAACACAAATACAGGCCTGGAAAAAGTACCATGCATGGCCAGGCACAGTGGTGCATGCCTGTTATTCCAGCAATGTGGAAGGCCAAGGCAGGTGGATCACTTGAGGTCAGGAGTTTGAGACCACCCTGGCCAACAATGGCAAAACCCAGTCTCTGCTAAAAATACAAAAATTAGCCACACGTGGTGGCACACTCCTGTAGTCCCAGCTACTCAGGAGGCTGAGGTAGGAGAATCACTTGAACCCCGGAGGTGGAGGTTGCAGTGAGTTGGGATCGGACCGCTGTACTATGGCCTGGGTAAGAGAGTGAGACTGTCTCAAAAAAAAAGTACCGTGCATGTCTCTGGAGTAAGCTAGGGGCTCTGTAAAGTCGGAAATAATCTAGTTTGATGAGAAAATGGAGTAGAAAAAGATAAAAGACGAAGCCTTAACTTTGCAGGGCAAAATGGCCCAGTTGAGCATTGCACGGAAGCTTCTCATGGGCAGTACATAGTGTCTTCTATTGTGACTCTGTTTCATGTGTTTATATAGTCCAAATATATCAAGTAATTGGATTGTTTCCATGTCCTTTAATAGAAAGGATTTTATTTTAAAGATGTTTATTTAATATACAACATGTACAGACTTGATGCACAGGTGGGAATCAAATGACAAATCTACAACTCACAATACCTTTGAACACAAAAAATTTTCACACACATCATTTTCTTTTTCATTTAGTGTTGAAATTCAGTTCACAGCATTCTGCTCATGGCCTTCCCAAAAACTCATGTCCTTCTCCCATGCAAAATATATTCCTTCCATGTCAATAGCCCCAAAAGTCTGAACTAATTTCAACATTAACACCAAAGTCTAAGCTCCAAAGTCTCATCTGAATGTCATCTAAACTTGACATGGGAATTTCTTCCTAATGTAAAATTTTTCTTCAGCTGTGAACCTGTGAAATCAGAGGCCTTTCATAATATAATGAAGGGCCAGGCATGGGATATACATTCCCATTTCAAAAGCGAGAAAAAGAAGGAGTGGCAGGTATCAAGCAAGTCCAAAACCTAGAAAGGCAAATTTCATTAGATATTAATATTCAAGAAAAATCCTCCTTGGCTCAATTTTTTGCTTCCTAAGCCCAGAGGGGTGGCAGCATCCCTCCCAAGGCTCAGCAGGGTACTCTCCACCCCAAGGCCTTCTGGCTGGCTGTCTGGGCCTTGTCCATGCTGGAGCTCTGCCAGTCAGGGTTGCCCTTTCAGTCCTTTGCCCTGACCCCAGGACTTGGGTGTCCCCAATCCCACATCTTCTGTTGGAGAAAAGGGCCTGTTACAATATAGGCAGTGGCCCTGATGATCTCTGATTCAACACTGGGATCCTTCTTCCTTTTTCTTGAGGGATAGCACACATTTTCAGCCTTCTTTCATTTCATACAGTGTTTTCTGTTTTCTCACTCCCAGCTGTCCATGTTTCTGCTGGGATAATCCCATCTCTATTCCTGGCATCTGTTGAGATGACTATTATATCCATGGTTCACACCAATACTGAAGTCCTTGTCAAGGTTGTTACATCCCACCCTTAAAGACCTCTTCTGAGCTAGCTGTCTTCCTCATTTTTTATAGTATGACCAGACTGAGAATTTTTCAAATCTTTAAGTTCTGGTTCCTTTTTGCTTAACAATTATATCTTCAGTTCTTTTCTCTCTTCTCACATTCAGAAAGAATCAAGCCACTCCTTCTATACTTTGCTTAGAAATCACCTCAGCTAAATATTGAATTTAATTGCACTCAAGTTCTACCTTCCACAAAACATTAGAAGATGAACACAATTTAGTTGAGCTCTGTGTCGCTGTATATTAAGGGTGGCCTTTCCTTCAGTTTCCTCATTTCTGTCTGAGGCCTCATCAGAATGGCCTTTGGCATCTACATTTCTCTCAACATTGTGTTGATGATTCCTTATGCATTCTCTAGAAACACAGAAGCTTTCTCCGTAACTTTTTTTTCTCTCTCTCTGAGTCCTTAGCAGAGTCACATCTAAAAACCCTTTCACAGCAATCTGGGCCTTTTCTTGCATATACTTTCAGACTGTCCCAGCCTCTATCCATAACCCTGTTCTAAAGCAGCTTCCTCATTTTTAAGTATTTCTTTTACAATAGCACCCCAATTCCTGGTACCAATTTCTGTATTAGTCAACTTGGACTGCTATAACAAAAACATCATGCACTGAGTGGCTTAAACAACAACATTTATGTCTCACCATTCTGGAGGCTGGGAATTGAAGAACCAGACCCCAGTAGACCCAGTGTCTTGTGAGGGTCTGCTTTCTGGTTTGCAGATGGCCATTTTCTTGCTGTATCTTCACATGGCAAAGAATAGAGAAAGAGAAGCAAGGTCTATGGCATCTTTTTCACAAGGGCACAAATCCCATCATAATGACTCTACCCTCATGACCTGGTCACCTCCAAAGGCCCCACTTCTTAATACTATCATATCGGGGTTAGAACGTCAGCAGTGAAAGTCGGGAGGGGAGACACAAGAATGTAGTTCAGAGCAGATGTTCTCAGTATTTGTGATCTGTGGTTGCATAACAAATTACCACACATGGATGGCTCACAACTGCACACATGTGTTATCTCATTTCTGTGCTCAGGTGTCTGCACACAGCTTAGCTGGGTCCTCTGCCAGGATCTGAAAGGCTTCAACTCAGGTTCTGGCCAGGGCTGTTATCTCATCTGAGGTGTGGAGTCTTCTTTCAAGTTTGTTGGTGATTGCAGAATCATTTCCTTGCAGCTGTAGGACGGAGTCCCTCAGCTTGCAGAAGCCATGTACCCTTGCTGGCCACTCGACCTCTGCACAACATGGTAGTCTGTTCTAAGGCCAACAGGAGAGCATTTCTACTGCTTGGAGTCTCTACCTCCTGACCTTCTTTCTAAGGGCTCACCTGATGAAGGTCGGCCTGCCAGGATAATTTACCTTTTGGAAAACTAAAATTCAACAGATCTGAGACTTAATTACGTCTGTAGAATCTTTTTGCCTTTGCCATAAAATGCAAGCTAATCATGGGTGTGATGCTTTGGGCTGTGTTTCCCAAAAATGATATGTTCAAACTCAATTTCCAGTACTTGTTATTGAGACCTTATTTGGTAAAAGGGCCTTTACAGGGCGGCTAGGTTAAGATGGCATCATTTGTATGAGCTCTAAACAAATATGCTGGTGTTTTCATAAAAGGGGAAATGTGAACTCAGAGGCATCCACACAGGGAGGATGCCATGGGAAGAGGAAGGCAGGGCTGAAGGTGATGCTTCTATAAGCCAAAGAACACCAAAGTTTGCCAACAACCACCAGAAGCTGGGAGAGAGGACTAGGACAGATTCTTCCCTCAGCCTGGAAGGAATGAATCCTGCTGACACCTTAACCTCAGACTTCTGGCCTCCAAAACTGTGAGAAAAGAATTCTGTTGTTTAGCTACCCCTCTTCCCCCATGCCAGTCTAAGGTACTTTGTTACGGCATCCCCAAGAAGCTAGGACAATGGCAGTGGTATCCCGTCATTTTCACAGTCCCGCCTATATTGGAAGAGAAGGGAATATACAGAGTATGAACACCAGGGGGAGGAAATCTTGGGGCTGGAATTCTGCTCAGCACATTTTCCAAAATCTCACAGCCATGTTCTCTTCTTATCTTAGCACCAAGCTCCTATACCTGCAGGGATGCATAGAGATGTCCTTAGAAGATTTTGAGATGCCCGGTGGAGCTGTTTCACGCATCCAAACCATTTGATGTGGTTTGGCTGTGTCCCCACCTAAATTTCATCTTGAAGTGTAGTTCCCACTATCCCCACAGGTAGTGGGAGGGACCTGGTGGGAGGTAATTGAATCAAGGGAGTGGATACCACCATGATGTTCTCTTGATAATGAGTGACTGCTCACGAGATCTGATGATTTATAAGGGGTTTTCCTCCTTTTGCTCTGCACTTCTCCTTGCTGCTGCCATGTGAAGAAGGACATGTTTGCTTCCCCTTCACCATGATTGTAAGTTTCCTGATGTCTTCCTAGCCCTGCAAAACTGTGAGCAAACTAAACCTCTTTCTTTTATAAATTACCCAGTCTCAGGTATGTCCTTATTAGCAGCATATGAACAGACTAATACACCATTACAGTATATGTTGCCCAGTACTATGTGTAGCATTTCAGGGCTTCAGTTTTCTCATTTGTAAAATTAGAGGGTTTAGTTAAATGATCCCTAAAGTTCTTCATTTTGTGAAATTTCACAATTGTTATTTTTGCAAAACTACATGAAGGAACTTGGTTAAAGATGCTCTCCTGTAGCTCTAAGGCCAGTGTTACTTCTTTGATGTTTTGTATCTGTGCTGTAGGTAACTGGCTTGCCAAAGTTTGGATTATTGGGTAAACAAGACATTATCTCACTTGGTCTTGTTGAATAACTGTATAAGTCTAATTAACCTTTTAATAGGAATGTAGACAAGCTAGTTTATCTTATGAACATCACTGAACAAACTCTCCCAGTGGATTGAAGCCTTGGTTCTGACTGGTCTGGTAAGAAAAAAATCAAAAATAGAATCTTTTTAAAGCAAGTGCCACTTCAAGCCCATAACTCCCCCATCTCCTTACTATCCCAACTGAGGAAGCATATCTTACACTGATTTCTATTTTCATTTTTTCAGGACCCTTTTCTGTACTAAAAAAAGTTCTTATTGTGTCTAAAATATAGTTTTTAGCCTAGTGGGAAAAAACATTTTTACTTATAAATGAATTAAAATTGGAGGTGTTTTATGCCAACTAAGGCATCTCCTTAAACATCTATATCTCTCTATATCTATGTATATCTCTATAGAGATATATCTATATAGCTATATCTCTATAGAGATATAGATATCTAGCTATATCTCTATAGAGATATAGATATCTAGCTATATCTCTATAGAGATATAGATATCTAGCTATATCTCTATAGAGATATAGATATCTATATAGCTATATCTCTATAGAGATATAGATATCTATATAGCTATATCTCTATAGAGATATAGATATCTATATAGCTGTATAAAAGTTTTTCTACCTGACCATTCTGTTTACCATGATCTTTCTACATATACTTTAAATGTATTATAAATCCTAAAACGCATTGAAGAAACAACTGGAAAATCCAAACAATGATACAAAAAAATAAATCATTAAACTTTCCTCTGTTCAGATACCTTATGACTAAAATTTACATAGCACATTCTAAGAAAAAAGGAAACAACTAGTTTATATTGTTCAATAAATGTGATCTTTGAAAGCACGAAACATTGCTTTTCATAGAAAAGTTACAAGACCGTAAACAGTCTTTTTATAATTACTTTTAATCACCTTTTTTTTTCAATTTGAAAGCATACATTCCAGAATCATTTATGAAAAACCTTCTTAAACCACGGCTCTGCTTCTAAGAGTAGCACTTTCCAGCACTTTACATTCACATCTGACTGAAGAAAGACCAGCCTCACTGCTTTAAATAAATATAAAGATCTGATGAAGTTGTACTAGGCAGAGGACCATGACATTGCTTCTCTTCTTTTGCAGTACTTCTTTCTGGTTCTTCTGAACTTGGAATTTCTCTTTAAAATGTCCCATTAATTCCTATTAGGGAGCTACTAGTAAAGAAAATTGCACGTTAGCTTTTATCAATCTGTATGAATAAATGTTAAGCATTCTCAGTTAAAAGCCCTCCTTTTAGATCCACTCATGTGAAAACAGCTAGAGCAGCATGCACATCAGCAAATCATTCGGAAGATTAATGCACTTGAGCCTGCACAAAGACTCCAAGATGTGTATTAGCATTATAGATTTTAATTTGAAATAATGTCAGTCTTTTTGGGCCTGCATTGTAGTGCATGAGCTGCCATCTGCTTATAATAATGAGCCTGACAATCCACGTAAATGTGATTTGCTGCCTCTTTTGCCAACATAATGGCCGGGATATTGATCCTAATGGTAGAGCAGTTGCAGGCATTTCATTCAATAGAAACAGGACAGGTCCGAGAGTGAAGATTTCAGAGGATTCGGCTAGAATGACAGTTAAAAACAAAAGTGCATTTCCCCACACTAGTGGCAACACTGTATTGTCCCACAATGACCACAATTTTTATTTTTCTCAGTGTTTCAGTATAGCTCAAAATGTAATCTACCAAATTAATGGGAGAAGAGACCAGCATAAAGATGCTAGGCTGTCCTTACCCTTCCCTTCTTCACTGTCTTCTTTGAGATAGGAGTTGCCAAACTAGGAGCTCAAAGAGACATGTCCAGCCAAAACTTTGAGAGCACTGTCCAATACAGCAGTCACTAGCCACATGTGAGTGCTTACATTTAAAGTGACTAAAATGAAGTGAAATTAAAACTAATTCATCAGGACTCAGCTATTTGGACATACATGTCCACAGTGGCATTATTCACAAGTCAAATGGTGAAGCGGCCCGGTGTCCATCCATGGATAAAGGGATAAATAAAATGTGGTAGATACACAGAGTTTAGTATTTCCAGCCTTAAAACAAAAGGAACTCTGGCACATGCTACAGCATGATGAACTTGAGGACGTTATGTTGAATGAAATAAGCCAGTCTTCAACTATTTATAACAAACTGTGTATCATGTGTTGCATATTGCATATTATATATGCTTTTAATTTTGTTTTTATTGATATACAATAGATGCACATATTTTCAAGGTACATGTGATAACAATACATTCACACAATTTGCAAAGATCAAATAAGTGTAATTGAGATATCTATTTCTTTTTTTTTTTTTTTTTTTGAGATGGAGTCTTGCTCTGTCACCCAGGCTGGAGTGCAGTGGCGCAATCTCGGCTCACTGCAAGCTCCGCCTCCCGGGTTCACGCCATTCTCCTGCCTCAGCCAGTCCGAGTAGCTGCGAGTACAGGCGCCCGCCACCACGCCCGGCTAATTTTTTTGGATTTTTAGTAGAGATGGGGTTTCACCGTGGTCTCAATCTCCTGACCTCGTGATCCACCCGCCTCAGCCTCCCAAAGTGCTGGGATTACAAGCTGAGCCACCGTGCCCGGTCGAGATATCTATTTCATATCCATTACAAATACATTAAAAATTGTCTGTCTTTATGATAGAAACATTCAAATTATTTTCCTCTAGCTATTTTGAAATTCACAATAGATTATTGCAAACTTGTCACCTACTGATCGATCAAATACTGGGTCTTTTTTCTTCTGACAATCGGATTGTACAGTTGTACCATTAACCTGTATATCGTGTTTTATTGTATGACATACTATTGGGTCTTCAATACTTTTTTTACTTTCTCACATTATAAAATTTGTTCAGGAGTATGGGGCATAGGAAGAATCTCACATTTCTGAGCTCAGGCAAAACATGCTGGGCTGGAACCCTGATCTTTGTTTCCACACATGTCAGATGTGAGATTCTCTTCCCATTTTACAGATCTAAGCACTGAATCTCAGTGATCAACTGTACCTTCCCCAGGGTTATAAATATTGGCTAAGAATGAGCCCCAGGAGCTGCACTTGGGCTGCCTGAGCCTCCCTATAACTCTACCACGTCCTTCCTGGGACCTCGCACAGATGGTGTTGTCTCTGACCCAGATGGCACAATGACTACTTGACAGCAATGAGCCACTTTGAACCACTGAGGTGGAGGCGCCTCATGTCTGCCATGGGAAAAACACTAAGCAGGTTTTAGGGACTGCGGCTCAATGCCAGTTGGATGAGATTCCAAATTTGTCTGATTCCCAGTTTTAAGCTTTCCACATGATAATTCTGAAGGTGTTATTTCTTTATGATTCCTTCATTCATTCCTCACCAGGAGCCTCAGGATAGAGATGCATTTTTTTATTTGTCCACCCATGGTACCTAATTTAATGTTGGATGCTTAATCACTGTTCAGTAAATACTTCCTGAAGAAGTGATTGCAGAGGTAGTGATTCCTTCGAGTACTGGGCCCTCTGCTTTAGTCACGGGGTTGGTCATCACTTACCTGGCGGGAGGAAGACTCTGAGGTTCTCCTTTTACCCTCTCAAAAATTCCTCAATATAAAGGGGAGACTGCAGCCACATCCTTGTATAAATTATATGTTCACTGTTTATTTTTAGTTTACAAAGTGACTTCCTTATCCTTTATACCAAATGTATTTTTAAATTTTGTAGCAATTTAACAGTGGCAATAAAATATATAAAACTGCATAACTTGTATATGTTGAATGTGGTCTCCTCTATGATAAATAGGTTCTCTGAACCATGCACATATTCTTGTACCAATAGATTCACTATTCTGTGTCATTCATCCCTGAACTTCCTAATGAAACTGATGAAGCCAAGTTCTACAGATATTTTATCTCAACATTGTGTAATTCACTGACTTAATTCAACACATTTAAATTAATTAACCCCATGTTAGGCTTAATTCAGCTTCTGTTGTGATTACCATAAATTGTGAGACCACTTGTGTATTTCTCCATTTTGAAATAAAATAAAGAGCTGGAGCTATCCCATTGTACTGACCCTTTTGAAATTTGAAGGTCATCTGTCTTAGACTAGCTTGAGAAGTAGACAAGCATTGAGTACTTTATCCACAGATACAAAATTATTAAACTATCACTGTTGCAAAGGTATTTTATGCATAAAGGCTTTATTTTACTTTTTCTCTATTATAATTTTAAAAACATAAATTAATGCAAAATATTCCATCTTCAGTATGGTTTGGTTCTGTGGGGAGAAATGTTATAATTTCTTCCAATAATTTGAAGTTAAGGATATTCATAATTTTAAAATTTATTTTATTTATATCAGTCTAGGAAAATATTACTAATGTTTCTAACATCTTCCTATTAAGTTTCTTGAATTTCTTCTACTCCCTCATGTATACATGGTATTCTAATGAGCACCCTACTAATCAAATTGTCTGTTAAGAAGGCTAGAGTCTTTTGGTGGAGTCTCTAAGGTTTTCTAGGTGTAGAATCATATCATCAATAAAGAGTGATAGCTTGATTCTTCTTTTCCTGTTTGAATATCTTTTATTTCTTTCTCTTACCTGACTGTTCTAGATAAGACTTCCAATACTATGTTGAATAAGAGTGGTGAGAGTGTACAACCTTGTCTTGTTCCAGTTCCCAAGGGGAATGCTTTCAGCTTTTTTATTTTTCATTCAGTGTGATATTGGCTGTAGATTTGTCGTTGGTGACTCTTATTATTTTGAGGTATGTTATTTTGATGCCTAGTTTGTTGAGAGTTTTATCATGAAGGAATACTGGATTTTATCAAAAGCTTTTTCTGCATCTATTGAGATGATCAGGTAGTTTGTGTTTTTAATTCTGTTTGTGTTGTGAATCACAATTATTGACTTGTATATGGTGAACCAACCTTGCATTCCAGGGATAAGCTGACTTAATCATGGTGAATTACTTTTTCTATGCTGCTGGATTTTTGTTTGCTAGTATTTTTTTGAGGATTTTTATATCTATATTCATCAATGATTTTGGCCTAAAGTTTTCATTTTTATTGTCTCTCTGCCATATTTTTCTATCAGGATGATACTGGCTTCATAGAATTAGTTAGAGAGGAATTCCTCCTCCTCAAATTTTTGGAATAGTTTAAGTAGAACTGATACCAGTTCTTTTTTGTATGTCTGATAGAATTTGGCTGTGAATCCATCTGCTCCAGGGGTTTTCTTTCTGATTGCTATTGAATAAATGGTTCTGGAATAACTGGCTAGTCATATGCAGCAAAAATTAACTCAAGATGGGTTAAAGACTTAAATAGAAAACTTCAAAGCATAAAAATCTTCAAAGAAAATTTAGAAAATAGCCTTTTGGTATTAGCCTTGGTGAAGAATTTATAGCTAAATCCTCAAAAGCAATTGCAATAAAAACTAAAATTGACAAGTGGGAATGAATTAAAACTAAAGGACATCTGCACAGCAAAAGAAACTATCAAGGGAATGAACAGACAACCTACAGAATGTGAGAAAATATTTGCAAACTATGCATCCAGCAAAGTTCCAATATCCGGAATCTATCAGAAACTTAAATTAACAAGCAATAAAACCAAACCACCCCATTAAAAAGTGAGCCAAGGTACTGAACAGACAATTCTTAAAAAAAGGCATACAAGTGGCTCACAAAAATATGAAAAAGAAATTATCATCATCATTAATTGTCAGAAAAATGCAAATTAGAACCACAATGAGATACCATCTCACACAAGTCAGAATGGCTTTTGTTAAAAAGTCAAGACATTACAGATATTAGTGAGGTTACAGAGAAAAAGGAGTGCTTACACACTGTTGATAGAAATATAAATTAGTCCAGCCACTATGGAGAACAGTTGGAGATTTCTCAAAGATCTAAGATCTTTGACTTAGCAATCCATTACTAAATATATACCAAAGGAAAATAAATTGTTCTACCAAAAAGACACATGCACCCATATGTTCATTGTAGCACTGTTTACAACAGCAAAGACGTGGAATCAACCTAGGTGCCCATCAGTGGTGAACTGGATAAACAAATTATGGTACATGTACACCATGGAATACAATGCAGCCATGAAAAAGAATGAAATCATGCCTTTTGCAGCAATATGGATGCAGCTGGAAGCCATTATCCTAAGCAAAATGATGCAGAAACAGAAAACTGAATATGTCATGTTCTCACAAGTAGGAGCTAAACACTGGGTACACATGATGAACATAAAGATAGAAACAACAGACATGGGGACTACCAGGGCAGGCAAAGAAGGATGAGAGGAGGGCTGAAAACCACCTATTGGTTCTGTGATCACTACGTGGGTGACAGGTTCAATCATACCCGAAACCTCAGCATTATGCAATATAGCTTTTTAACAAACTTATACATATACATTCAGATTCTAAAATATAATCTGAGAAATTAAAAAAAAGACTGGAGAAAAATTATCTTTATAAAAAAAGTGCATTTGCATTGACTTCACTTGATACTGCATTCATTGCAACTAATGCAATTAATAAAAGTGATCCAACTAGGATTGAGCATCTTTTAAATTCTAGACAGTGAATTATAGAGTAAATCAAAATATACAGACACATAAAGCAACTTTTTTCAAGACATCCATGGTGTAGTGTTGTAGACACACATGTGAACATAAAATTCAAGTGAACTACATACATCTCAGGAGGAAATGAGCAGGAGGCTCTGGGAGCTGAAAGAGCAGAGGCTTGCTGAGGGCAGGCGGTTTCTTCATGGGTAGATAGGTTGTCTGGCATTTCTGGTGTCCTTGCTTGAAAATACCCAGGAGGAACTTGAAAACGTGCATCTGGGCCTTCTAGAAACAGTACTAGCAGATGTAGCAGCTTGCTGTCTCCAACAGGTATGGAGGCCTGGGGGAGGATGAGGTGTAGGGTGACAAGGAGGACAAGAAATGAGGGGGATGTTAGGGGAACAAAGACCCAGAAGAAATCATCAGCAAAGCAAAGGGACATGCAGGTTCAGTGTGCATGGAGATAAGGCAGGAAAGATGCTTGCCACATGCTGAGTGGTCAGTGTTGTAGAAGCTGAAGTTTAGTCAGGAGCATGAAGACTTAGTGTAAGCTCTGATTTTTATGAGAAACTGGGACACAAAGGCTGACCTTAGATGACCAGGGAAATGCGCCTGCCGTGGGCCCCACAGAAGGAGTGGTCTGAGACTAAAGAAGTGGAAGAGCCAGGTTACGCACCCGTCTTCTCTATGTGACAGTTGCATACGAGACGTTGTCTGCCCGTCACTTCAGAGTTTATTCAGTCTCTCTGCTATTTCAATGTCTTCTTTCACTTTCAGTTAGGCAATCAATTCTACTCTAAGAATATATAAGAAAGTTTCTTTTTCAGAATCAAACAATATCATCTCAATATACATTGCAAATTGCATGGATCCTTCCATTCTACACAGATTTGATAGGAATTCTTTCCTATTAAGTGATTTCCACGGTGTATTTGTCCGTTTTCGTGCTGCTGATAAAGACATACTCGAGACTGGGCAATTTATAAAAGAAAGAAGTTTAATTGGACTTACAGTTCCCCATGGCTGGGGAAGCCTCACAATCATGGCGGAAGGCAACGATAAGCAAGTAACATCTTACGTGGATGGCATCAGGCAAAAAATGAGAAAGCCTGTTCAGGGTAACTCCTCTTTTTACAATCATCAGATCTTGTGAGACTTATTCACTATCACGATAACAGCATGGGAAAGACTTGCCCCCATGATTCAGTTACCTCCCACTGGGTCCCTCCCACAACACGTGGGAATTCAAGGTGAGATTTGGGTGAGGACACAGTCAAATCATTTCACATGGCTTCCTCTGAGTAACTTTCATGGCTCTGTGACCTTGTGTTTCGTATTCAATCTATCTAAAACATGGTTTTCTCACTGGGAAACTAATGATAAGAATGCCTACTTTGCAAGACTGTTGCAGGGATTACATGGGGTCATACGGGCAGAGTGTTTGGTACCTGGCTGACAAGTAGTGGCTGGATAAACCAGAACAGTGACTGCCCACATTCCAGGTGTCTCCTCCATCTTCCCTGTCCCTGCGCGAAGAGTCTGAGCCGTGCAAGTGCTGACACTGCACCCCTGTTAAGTAGAAGCGACTGTGGGAGTAGAACTCTGGAAGCAGCAAGTTGAGGAAGATGAAGAGCCCAGAGCAGCTCAGCCTCCTGGGCACCAACCATGATTTGGAGCAATGGAGGTGCAGTGGGAAAGATGGTGGTCCCTGGGTTTTCGATGCTGGGTGAAGCAAAATATCTCAGTTTCTTAGGAAAGAAACAGGCAGCCAATGTTGGTTCTATCTGATATGACACAGTCATGTATGTATTTTAAGAAAGTTGGGAAAATTAATTGCCCAAATGTGTGCAGGATGGAGGAGAACAAGGAGAGACCTCAGTCAGGGATGTTACTAGGAAGCGATTTCCTTGGCCAAGGAGGGAGGCCCCAGAGTTGCAGTGAGATAGGCCGGAAACAGTGCAGGGCTAGATCAATGTGGGGGACTTTGGGAGAGGAGGAGGAAGGGGAGTCTAGGATGCCCGCAAGGTTTTGAGCACATATATCTGGAAGGTTAATATGTTATATCAGAAATAAAGAATATAGAAAGGAAAGACATGAAGGAAAGGAGACTATGAATTTAGAAAGGCCATACGAGGACCCACAATCAAGACGCCTAGCAGGCATTTGGAAAAGCAGGTCTCAGCCTAGAAGACAAACACAGAATCTGGGATTAGGTGCACAGTGACCTTCAATGTGATTAAATTGGTTGAGAAAAGCAATTGAGTTAAAAGCAAACAAACAAGTCAAATCCTAAAGGCAGCAAATATAAGCTTGAAAGGAACATTTAGAAAATACGCTGTGAATTAGGGACAGAGTGATGTTCAAGCTCATATGCTCTAACTGTGAAGAGAGTGTCTGTCCAGGAGCAGAAGAGACCAAGGCAGCCCATCTGCGGGGCGCAGAGGGGCACCAGCCCACCCGTCCGTGAAGCCACAAGGGGGCTGCTGCTTCAAGGGTTGCGTGTCAAAGGCCCAGGCCAGGTGTCTGCACGCCCTAGGACCTCATCAAAGCACAGTGACACTGTCTGAGGAGACCTGGGATACTCCAGGCCCTGGATCTGCAAATGGGTGTGAGGCTTGTAGGTACTGAGAGAGGGAGATGGGTAAGAAGGTGAAACATCTGTTTGCTATTGGACTGAAAAATGAGAATCAACCTCATCCTGCCGGCAAAAGAAAGGCAACAGAAACTCACAGGCAGGTTGATGGGAGCACAGCTTGGTTGGGCCCAGGTCAGCCCATGGGGATGAGAAAGCGGAAGTAGCAAGGCTGGTCAATTTTCTGTGCAAATGCTCCCTTCTGCTCCCCTCAGGCACTCCTGCTGCTCTGCCTGGGGAATGCTGGCACTGTTCACTGGGCTAGGAACCAGGGGAGAGGCCAGGGTGTTGGAGGTGGGGCTGTCCATCAGGACCCAGTGCACAGAACATGTGGGTGACAGATAGAACTGCCCCTCATCCCCTGACCCCCACCGGGGAACCCTCATGGACAGTCAGGGAGCTGGATGGAGGAGCTTGCTCTTCCCCAAATCCGGGGCCTCTATTTGAAGATACTTTTTTTTTAATCTTATTTTTTAACTTTTCAATCTCTTCTCATCCCAGGGATTTGTCTACTTGCTGCCTGAAGGCGAGTCAGCAGCAGGATGTATTGTGAGTTTTTGCTGGGGGCGGCTGGAAACCTGGGAAGAAACAATTTTAAGAGGTATTATCCTGACATAAAAGGTTTCCAGTTTTTAAGGTGATTTTCCAATCAATGTGATTGGTCAAAGTTTTGATTCACTTCTGTCTCCAAGAAAATGTTTCCACATTGAATGAGCTTTGAAACCCATGAACATGTAACATAAACTCTGTTCCCATCAACCAGAGCTCCACATTTGCAATCCAGGAAGTCTACATGATACTAAGGTGACGTGTGTCTGCACTGGAAATGAGAAGCAAGTCCCCAAGTCACCCACAGACTTCTGTGTTCACTCCCACTCGGGACTCTGCTACACTGTGGAATCTCTGCAGGGGTTTCCAAAGCAGCGAAAACAAAAACCAAGACAAAACAAACAAACGAAAAAGCCTCGAAGGTAGAAAGAGATTCATTGCTATCAAATGTAACGCCAGGCCAAAAATGGTGATTAAGTCCTTACCCTTAAAAACAGTATTAAAATAAATCCAAGCCCTTAGTATATATATACTTATTAGAAGAAACTGGAGTCTTTGTTTTCAGTGGGTCAGTGAGAACACAGCTGAGTCCAGCCAGCCTGACTCTGAGACACAGGAACACAGGGTCGTCCCCCACCCACAGGTGGAGAACGCGGCTCCCAGTGCACCCTGGAGGCAGCGCTGGCCACAAGGGTGTCAACAAAAGATGGAAGAAGAGGGAGTTTCACACACACTTCTTGCTAGCAGATCATACTCTTCTTTAATCTCATTCTAAATACAGAGCTGCACAGGCTTGTTACATTCTGAGAGCTGGAATTACAAGGGGAAGAGCGTCTTACCATTATAATTCAGAAGAAAAATATTTGCGTAATAAAGTTGAGCCAATAGTGTGCTTTCTTAAGAAAAAAAAAACTGGATTAGCTGGCATTTGGTATCCATCACTGGCTGAACCCAAGAATAAAATGTCTGGAAACATGAAGAAAGCCGGTTAAACACACACACACACACGTTTCCTTGGCAGCTCCAGTGTCTAATTCTGTGAATTCTGCATGAGCTCCTAGATGTGTTGATAATCCACTACTCATACTCTAAAACCAATTACACTCTAAAAGGAGTCATATTTATACTGTGAAGACAATATTTCCTTATGTGAAAAGGCCTTCTATTGTAACATCATCTAGGAACCAGCATTTCCTTAAATACTTGACAACTTAACTAATTAATCCAGACACCACCATGCGCGGCCTTTCTGAGGAGAGAGCCCAGAGCAAGAAGCAGAGGAGCCCGGGTGCGGCGCTGGGGGCAGCACGGGGAGGGGAGGGAGGTGAGCAGCGCTTCCAGACGCAAGCCTGCGGAGGACCAGGGGAGGCGATGGGACCAGTCAGGGAGACCCCAGCTGCCAGCTGCCGCAGGGATGGGGTGACTGTGTGGACCAAGACAAATAGGTCAGAGACAGGGCAGTTTTGCAGAAAGGGCAGCAAGGGCACCCTTCCATTCATGTGGCCCACGGCACGCGCGGCACCTGGACCAGAAGACAGCCATTCAGTGTGGGTTTCAACAATGGACTCCCTGATGGGCAAGTGGCCATGCACATCCACCAGAAACACGCTGAATGGTGAATCCTGTCTTCGCCAGCTTATCCTCTCTGCCATCTCCTTCTCTGAAAGTTTGGGGTTCGGCCTCTCCCTTCTGTGGGCTCCCTTTCTTCATGTAGAAAATGAGAGGCTGCTCTAAGTAACGCTCAGCGCCTTCTCCAGATCTCACTGATGCCGTCCGTGAAAGCTCTTTAACCAAGCACCACCCAGCACAGGGACACAAGGCAACCTCTGGTCTCAGAGCCCTGTTGGTGCAATTGTTTTAGACATATTTTAATAGAAAATTGTCTTTTTGTTTTGTTTTGTTTGCCTAAAGAGTCTGTTGTACTTCCAAAAAAAATTTAAAAAAATAAATAAAGACCTCAATAAACATTAAAGCAAAATGCCTTTCATTTTTGTAATGAGTCTGAAAAAATTTTTACTATCCAATAGTCCCAGCCAGCCCTTTTTACAAGACCACTCTCATTACCTAAATTTTATTACCAAGAAGTGAAAAGAGAAGGAAATTGTAGATATTTAGGAAAAATATATACTTTTAATAATGTCAAGTCTTGTTTATTGTTGAGATGTCAGAATTTGTAATCAAATTGTATAATCGGAGAGCCAGATACAATTTCTATAGGCCCAATTATCGCCCATGCCTATTTTAAACATTATGAATATTCTTGGGAATTATTTCCACCCCCTTGAAAAAGTTTCGAGACATTAGCTCACCACAGCATTCAACCACCTGCCAAGCATTTTATTAGTCTCTCTAACCACCCAAAGTAATCCTCAAGGTTCCTTTTGAATAAAATTCCAGGCATCGAATGATAGAAAATAGTACTAAGTTGCTTTCAGAGAATAGTCAAGGTAGAGCTATAGAAAGACTGGCCGCGCCTTGCAGAACACAGGGAAAAGAAGGGAAATAAACAGGCAGCTAGGCACTGTGGTGGGGATGTAAGTGATTTAATTTCATGTACAGCACACCCTGGACCTAGGCAGTGACCAATGTCTATTTTTCCCAGGACTCCACTGAGGCTCAGGGAGGGTGAATCCTTGCACAGAACCACATAGCAGGTGAGGAGAAGGACCTGGATTGCAGTGTCATCTGCCCTACTTGGTATGAGTGTAGAGTGCTCTGAACCACGGCCACTTATGCTGTGAGCACGTTTAATTTGTTTTTCATTCTAGCCAAGCCTGCGGAGGCAAGTGTGCGTCTGCAGAGTCGCAGCAGCAAAGAGCTCAGCATTTTGGATGGTGAGCCATGAGGTCCTCAAGTCTAACTTCTCCTTTTGTTCGAGTATATTGTCGGTGGGTGTATTCTGGTTGCTCCCATTATACTGAACTACAGACCCTGAAATTAAGTCCTCCTCTATGGCAATACACTGCATATTGCTGGCTGCTTCAAATAAAAGAACTTAATTAATTCAATCTTCTTGGATTTTAGTGTTATTTGTGAAGATGGTAAACGAATGACTCATGGATTTCAGTGTCCTTGTTTTTTCCTCTTCATCCAAGTCCTCAAAGCCTCAGTAGCCCATAGCCCCACCCAAAACTGGTCACAAATCTAGACTAACAAGGGTGCAGTTTTCTTTGTGTGTGTGTTTATTTTTTTTAAATTTATACTTATAAATGTGATTAAATAACGAAACTCATTACAGTCTAAATGCCACTGAAAAAGTCTTTGTTCATACATTGAGTAATGATTTCTAGTATGATCTCACTCTTAAAAGTCTTTAATCCTTACACGTGGGGCTGACCAGATGTTCAACAATTCCACTCAAAATCTAACAGGTGATTTGACTTTATTCAGAACAGTTTGCATTCAGATCCGATGCCAGTCTAAACTTTATAATAGAGGCTGATACACCAGTTATCCAGTTGACTACCACAACATAGTCAGGAGACATTGAAAACTAAGACGGATAAATGAAATTCTGCTAAAAGGAAAGTGGTATCGTTTCCATGTTTTATCCGAGTTGTTTTGTTTCTCACAGGTGAGTAGAAATGAAGAGAGGCAAGAACTGAATCTTCAAAGAACATTAACAAGCGACTGCTTGTTTGCACCCATCCTGGCTCCATGCAATTTACTTTAATGCATGCCACTAAACCACATCATGCCCATCAGAGTGCCTGTGACACAGGACGTAATCAATGGGAAGCTGTCAGCAAATGCCGCTGAGGAGTGAGTGACACATGGTGATCCTGGGGAGTAAGTGATATTCCTACTTCTTCCCTATTTTACAGATGAGAGTGAGACTCAGATGTGAGTGAACAAAGACCATGTATCTAGTAAGTGTTCCAATAGGGATTTGGGCTCAGATCATCTGACTTTAATGTTAATACACCATATACTTCAGAAATATTTATATTCACAAAATCCATGCCTTTGATGATATTGAGTTTTAAACTGCAATTTTAATTGCAATTTATTAAATCACAGTCATATGTCTTTGAACTCATTAATCAGTGTTTTCAAAATATGCTGAAATAAAAATTCAGACAATAATATGGAGCTAATTATCCTGACTTCCCTGAATTCAGTCACTTCCAACCTAAGGTAGCTCTAATGAATCTACTGCAGTCCAAACTAACTTGTAAAGTTTCCTGTTTCCTTTATTCTTTCTTAGGTTTTGAAGAAGCTGAAATTTCCTTTGGGAATCCTGCACTGTCTCTGTTGCATCATTTATTTAGCAAATGTCATCAGAGACTCCTGTGCAGAAGGTACTTCACATGGTTCTGGATAAAGGAACTATGTTTCAGCAATGGTTGTAGATGTCAGTAGCTGTATTCCAGGACTGTTTTCCTCCATCCCATGATTTCTGCTCCCAAACACTGTAATTTCCAACAGGAATGGTGAGCTTGTGATGCTCTCAGACTCCAGAACTCCTCCTTCCTGACATCTTTTATGGCTTGAAAGAAATCAGTACCCCAGCATCAGAACCTTAGAATCTTATGTAACTCAACTCCTCATTGAGGTTATTGTCACAGGTTCTCCAGGTCTAAAGAGAATCAGATTAATCTTCAGCCTTGAAGGGTTCTAGTTTTCTCTAAATTTGCTCCGGAGTTGTGGTTTCAGAGGTGCTTACGTGTGTGTAAGTGCTTTAGTTTTTGCACAAAACTTTTGCAGATATATATATACACACACACAGATACATATATAATATGCAGATGTCCAATAACAAAATTGATTATAAAAGAAGAGGGAGAAAAAACAGAACGAGGAGGAGGAAAATGACAGAAAGAAGGGAAAGGAGAGAAAGAAGAAGAAAAAGGAGAAAGGAGGAGGAAGGGCGAGCAGGACTTTTGCTTTCTGCTACAGTGGCAGGTGGGACCCAGAGCCATTGCCCTAGAATCCTCCTGCCATGTTTAAGCCCCCACTGCAGTCACTCCCCAGCCTTCAAGAGACCTCAAAGGGCCAGTTCTTCACTGCAGTTTAAACCTGCTCCTCCAGGATTCTGAAATGCAGAAAGGTCTCTCCTTTGTACCCTGCACTGCCTTGATCCCATGTGACACATCTAATCATTTAATGACAACATGGAAAAAGGAATGCATTCTCCTCCTGCCCCTACCCTTCCAGGAGCCACAGTGGTACCCACTGGACTAGAAACAAAAGCTAAAACAATAAAAATGAGAATGAGAACAAGTGGCCAGATTAATTGCCAACTTACAATCCAAACATTTGTTTAGCAACCTAAGGACTTCAGAAAATTCCTTTTGCTATAATAACAGCAGTAGTGATCCAACGCTACTAATGGTTCTAATTACATTGTAACTGCCTCTCCATTTTTTAAACGTGTTGTAATTGCTTTTTTAGCTAAAAGACTTTTAATCTTGTTACTCTTAAAATAATTGTGTGTGATGTGTATATAAAAGCAAGTTTCTTTTTTGTTTTGTTTTGTTTTTTCATTTTTTGAGACGGAGTCTCACTCTGTCACCCGGGCAGGAGTGCAGTGGCACAATCTCAGCTCACTGCAAGCTCCACCTCCTGGGTTCACACCATTCTCCTGCCTCAGCCTCCCAAAAAACAACTTTCTTAATAGACACCTTACAATATCCCTGGTCCATAATACTGCCTTCGGAATAATTTCACATGCATTTAGCACTTTGGCTAAAGGATATGTTACACAAAGACAAGCAATTAGGCAAAGAATTACGAGCTTATTTTTTGCCATTGTTCCTAGTATTTGCTTAATATTTATCTTGTATCTGCATTTGTGAAGCCTACTATATAGTCTTTTTTTTTTTTTTTTTTTTTTTTTTTTTTTTGACGGAGTCTCCCTCTTGTGCCCAGGCTGGAGTGCAGTGGTGCGATCTCGGCTCACTGCAAGTTCTGCAGGTTCACGTCATTCTCCTGCCTCAGCCTCCCAAGCAGCTAGAACTACAGGCGGCTGCCACCACGCCCAGCTAATTTTTTGTATTTTTAGTAGAGACGGGGTTTCACTGTGTTAGCCAGGTTGGTCTCCATCTCCTGACCTCATGATCTGCCCGACTCCGCCTCCCAAAGTGCTGGGATTACAGGTGTGAGCCACCGTGCCGGGCCCAGTCTTTTTTTTTAAGGAATTTTTTATGTGCTGAAGGTCTTGAAATAAGCCCCCTGTTTGACAGTGGGTTCACTGGTCTCTCTGAAGGCTCACAGCGGGTGGCATTCCCTGGCTCTGTGAGGTATGTGTCATTTTCCCTCAGCATTGCTAAGGCCATCCTCCTCTGAAAACTGTGTGAACCTCTGATAAATCAGTAAAAATTATCTGCTCTTTTGTATTTTTTTAAGATCAGCATTTGGTTGCCACATTTTGAAAGAAAAATGCTGATTGCAGAAAGTCTTATGCAAATTTTCCTATGTTTAAAGCGTTGAAAGGAGAGGACGTAACACATCTCATGGATACTCTGCTTTAAGTTATTAAATATCGCATTGAGTGTTTCTACCTCATGGGGCAAAATAGTCTGAATGGGGAAAGATGCACTTAATCTACAAAGCGTTGATAAATATTGCAGAAATTTAAAATAGTCATTCATTTCAGTCGCCCCCCCCACCCAAAGTCAATCTCAAAGTTCATTAGGAATCTCAAAGCCTTCTGAAAATCATTCAAGCTTTAATTTATGATTCAAATGTATTCTGTGGGGATAACAACATGGAAGAGGAGATGTGTTGAGAATATAACATAACATAATAATATAGCTTCATCTGTTGTCATTGCTTGTTTTCCCTTTAAGAGGAGCAGGGTCATCCTATTGGTAGAGGAACCAGGCTTCCTGTGTCTTTGGTTGTATATTCAAAAATACTTCGGGTAACCTGGATTGACTGGCCCCTTTAAGAGGTGGCCTGCCTCCCACTGTGAAGGGCGGGACACACTCCAGGACTGGATGGGGGGATGCACTTCCACATCAGAGGAGCTCCTCTTGGTCTCAGTCTCCGGGGATCTGTGTGGGCCTGAGCCTCACTCATTCCACTCTTTCCCCTACCCGGCACAACTCCCAGGCCCCAGGTGGTCTGCTTCATTCTGCTTTCTGAAGGGGGCCTTCAGAGTTTTACTTTAGGAAAGTGATGACAACATTTCAGACATGTAACAGTGTTTATGGCACTGTTCATGCCATACCAGTGATAGGGATTTAAGCCATGTATTGCCATTTTAAATAATATCCTTCCGTCAATACGTGCATGCACACACACACACAACACACCATGCTACAGCTACATCCATATCTACAGCCACAGCTACATCTGTATCTATGGTTTCAGGCTTACCTTTGAATGCTGCCAAAATGTCTCCTTGTTCATAGGAACAAATAGAAAATAGCACCAAAAAAAGTTCCCCATGTTTGTAAATTAGCAGAAAGGGACCAGCTGTCAGGCTGGCAGGATTCAGAATTCTGATTAGCTGTGAGGCTGCACCTCCATCACTCTGCAACTGGGTTGGAAACAGACAAATAGCAATGTGTCTTTCAGTTTCTCTTTTGTTGTGAGTACATGGCCAACTTGGACAATTAATAATCTGAAGGATAAGGGGCTTATATTATACCTTCATTTCTCTCTCTCTCTCTCTCTCTGTCTCTGGGTGTGTGTGTTTGTGTGTGTTTCTGTGACAGGGACAAAGAACGAATTTCAAAAAAGAAAACAGTGACAAACTCTTGGTTTGAATCAGAGTTTGATTAAATAAACTTGATTTCCATACTAATGCCTATTATAAAAAGTAGATTTTGTTTCATATTCTTGAAGCCACCAGGTCAAAACGCCCAGGAGGGAATGCCAGGCACTAAAGTGTGTGGGCCGGTGATGTTGTGTTGGCAGGTCCCTGTGTCAGTGTTCCCTGGGGATTGTCCAGGAGCTGTCACCCCCCACGGGTCATGAGGCACCTGGGTGTTGGGGGGATTGAATGTCCACATCAACGAATGAGAAATCAGCATAGATGAAGTTGCAGAGAGGGAAGAGAAAACTAAGAAATGCCAAATAATGTTTTCTACATGATTTGACTGAACTTTGCTTTCTCTTGTCCAACTCTTGTTTATCATAGGAAAGATGTTCAACTGTAAATGGGGCTGCCTGCCATAAACGTGACTCTTCACCCCTGCAAAGAGAGCTTTCATTATATTTTTCTGCAGCTGAGTTCTTCAGGGAAAATAGAAGGCATCTGGCAGCTGACCCAGAGCAACAAAGTTCCTTTACTGTCAGTTTCAGCCCCGTCCTTCTTAAAACTAAAATTTACCTTGAGCCTCTGCTGCTTCTGCCTGTGCTTTCATCATAGGGGGAGTTGGACCTGTCAGTGGGTGCAGATGGAAGGCCCTACTTGAGATGGAGAGCAGGCAGGTTCTGTAGACGCATTGTGTAGACAATACAGCCCTATTGAAAATTACCTTTGTCCAGTAACAGTCAGATGGAGCAAACTGGTTTTATTTATTTATTTATTTATTTAGTTTTCCTACTCATTGGAAGGAAAAGGAACGATGGGGCTGGGGGGAGTGAGGGAAAGCTTGTCAAGGTTTATGCTGCTTCATTTCTCTGAAACAATGGTCTGTACTGACATTGTCTACAGGGTAGAAGACGGGCTGTCGATTAAAGCAAGACAAATGTGATGTCCTGATGGATTATTCCTTAGCTACGAAGTCAGTGAACTGATTATCTCTGCAATTACATTACCAGTGTCAACAGATGCCACGTGTAGGCGATAAGTTAACAATTAAGTGGGCTCCTGGCCCTGAGACCTCACTCCACGGCAAAGCCTGTGTAAACTCTTCCACTTCAGACACCTGCATGGACCAATCTGATGCCTGAAAACGGAGGAAGGTGTGTCCTGACCACGGTGTGACTGACAGACAGGCTTCCCTGCTTTCAGGGCCGGGATCTCCGCCTCAGACGAGGGGATTCTGCACTCCAAGATCAGACTTTATTGACATCTGTAAATTAATTGAGTTACAAAATAAGAAGGTAAATGTGGCCGCATGCAAATGCGCACACTCATTCTTCCAGAAAAAGGTCATATGATGATGATGACCATTTGCATTTTTGAATAAAATGGTGTTTCTTATTTTTTTAAGAAGCTTCCATACCAGCAGAACATGTTTCCCAACAACGGATAGTGAGTTTAACTCTGAGTGTGTGTTTCTGGATAAAACACAATGCTCTCCCTAGAAGGCCCTTGAGTGCTGTTTGCTCCCAGCTAACAATGCTGGGGTGGAGGTGGTCCTGCTCCTTGCTGTCAGAAGCCACATGCGCTCACCCTGGCTCCTCTCCCTGGGTCTGCTGGGCAGCGTGCACTTGGTATAGAAAGAAAATGAGTGCAGCATCTCTTCTTTCCTCACACTCACCCCTTCCAGATGCAAGGGGCACTGTGGGAGGAGAGGGAGGTTGCATGTTCTGGGTTTTCAGACACAAGCATTTAGTCACACGAATTCGTTCAAAAAAATTAAAAAGTCAAATACAAAGATCATCACACTTTTTTTCCCATTAACACATCAAGGGCAGCATCTCTTACACGTGTGATATAAAAACAAGTGGGCAATGCACCCGCAATGGCTTCCCAGGCCCAGCTCACAAGGTCTCTTTCAATGCTAATTAGACAGCCTTGATGATGAAGACAATGTGGGCCCAGGAATTGTTTTTGACTATCCATTAGGTTCTTTGCAACCAATTCAAAACATGTGAATGGTGATTCCAAAGTAGCCGGAGGACGGCTGAGGATGGATCCAGCCGATGAACGAAGTGGAGCCAGTAGATGCCTGTGGCTGTGTGGATGTGCGGTCTCCCCAGGGCCTGGGTGGCCGGCAGGGGGTCTTCGAACACGATGACATTGCTGAAGTTTCAAAGAATGATTTTTCTTCTGGGAAACAACAGTACAACCTTCAAAAGATAATTTCAATTTTTTTTTCTTTTTTTTTTTTTTTTTGAGACGGAGTCTCTCTCTGTCGCCCAGGCTGGAGTGCAGTGGCGCAATCTCGGCTCACTGCAAGCTCTGCCTCCCGGGTTCACGCCATTCTCCTGCCTCAGCCTCTCCGAGTAGCTGGGACTACAGGCGCCCGCCACCACGCCCGGCTAATTTTTTGTATTTTTAGTAGAGACGGGGTTTCACTGTGGTCTCGATCTCCTGACCTCGTGATCCGCCCACCTCGGCCTCCCAAAGTGCTGGGATTACAAGCGTGAGCCACCGCGCCCGGACAATTTCTTTTTAATTCGTCTCCAATCTTCCGGGTCAGTGACAAGTAGCTCTAATGAATATTTTAAGATGTTTATTGTTTATCTGGGTTGATTTCAGTGATGAGTGAGAAGTGTGGCAGGGAGGGGAAGAAATGGAATGATAATAACAAGTGAGGAATGAGAGAGGAACTTATTTTCTCATGTGTATAGATATATATGTGTGTGTGTGTGTGTGTGCTGTAGATTCATATGGATAATTGAAACTCACTATTAAAGTTAGATTAATATATTAGACACCAAATACATACCAGTTCCAAAGGAAAGCAGCCTGTCATGCTCTACTTATAAAAACAAACAAACATACAAACGAGGCAGAGGACGGGTCTCATTTCTTCTTTTAGTTAAATTTACATCACAGACTCTAATGAAAGTGAACAGGTTATCAGTTGAAGCATCCTAAACATTCTTCCCACGTAAGACTTGCATAGTTGCTGAATCCTCATGCCATCCATGCAGAATTTTAAATTAGAATTATTTTATTGCTAACAAATTTGAATTTGAAGAATTCAAAAGACTCCGGCTTATCAATACTTTCTGAACCTTATTTTAGAAGTTGTAGACTCCAGACATAATTTTAACCATTTAGATGCATGGGCAGCAAGCGTGAAAAATTTGCAGTGTGAGTATTTATTCTAAAAGAGACATAGTGGCTTTGAGCAGATGGAAAACAGGTAGTCAGAGTGCTAGAAAAGAAGATGAAGATACAGATGAAAACAGATGCAAAAGGTCATGGCAAGGAAGGGGCGGAGAACTGAACCTCTTTACTTAATCTACCTCAAGAGTGTGAAAAGATGTCATGAAGCTGGAGAATGGTCCAATGGTCACTCAGGCACCCGAATTGAAGAGGGTGACTGTGACACTGTGATATAATAAGAAATCTATATATTTGGTGTCTGTCTCTGGTTCCTGGCACACAGCTCCTGAAACGCTTGGAATCCCTCCACTGATAAGAGTGTCTTTTGTATACTAACAAGGTGACTGGTGGCTAAAGTCCCCTAGAGAGCTTCAGGGTAAGGCAAGTCACCAAAAAGACCAAGGCATGTTAGAGGGTTGAAAGTTTCAACCCATCCCTCTCCAGCCCCTGGGAGAGGAGAGGAAAGTTGAGTTAAACATCAATGGCCAATGACATCATCAACCATACCTGTGGAATGAAGCCTCCATAAAACCCAAGGACAGGGCTCAGGGAGCTTCTGGATTGCTGAACACATGAAGGTGTCTGGTGGGGGCTGTGCCCAGAGAAGGCATGGAAGTTCCATGCCCCCTTCCTCATACCTTTCCCTATGCATCTCTTTCATCTGGCTGTTCATCTGTATCCTTTGTAATATCTTTTATAGTAAATGAGTAAACATGAAAAATACAGATACAAGACAGCAGTCACCCCTCCTGGGGCTGAAGAAAGGCTGTGTAAATGCCAGCTTGTGGTCCTCTACAAGGAGAAAAGATGGACAGAGACAAGAAGAGTGCTTCTCTCCATTAATATTTGGGTGGCAAATTCAGGAGGGTGCCACACCATCCCAGCTGAGAGCTGATCAAGTTTTTGATGATGAGAGCTGATTGGTAAATGTTTGGGAATTCGCAAGACTGTTGTTAAACCACTGGCAGCTTGAAATCAACCATGAAAAGGGGGTTTACACCAGAGAAATTGGCGGACACTGCCCTTTAGACCCCCGCAGCCTGCACACCCAGGAGAACTGGTTTACAATGCACCACCGCATGTTCTCTGAGCACTGATTGGTAAAATGATCATTGTATATGCCTGAGGCTTTTCTTTTGGAAGCTACACACACACACACACACACACATAAAATTGTTTTGATTTGGTTTTGTCTGAATTTTGGAACTGATATCTACACTTAAAACCAATTCAACATCTAGAGGGAGCTGATACAGCAGTGAGAGTGCTGATCAGTGGGAGAAGCAGTAATGTGGGGCAGTGTCTGTGGCAGCTGCCAGGTGGAGAGGTGGGCTTTGGTGTGTGTATTTGGCACGGTGTTGCCTGTTTCTGTTTGGAGTAAGAGAGACAGGTGTCCTGCCTCTGCAGAAGACCAAAATGTGATGCAGTTTTCCAGACTCAGAGTGGAAAGGAAGATTAGGTGGGCCTTACACACAGAATGTGAGCTATGTCGCTTTACTGTTCAGCTCAGCTCATCATTCAAGGGAAGAAAAATTTGGTCAGGGACTAGCCAGGGCTCCTTTCCATTTTGTACCTTGTGTACCTGAACAGGGACAACCCAACACACCCCCACACCTAGGAAAAGTACACATGGGGGTAGCTTCTGCAGTAGTTTTTAAATTCTACTGATCATAAGAAATTCCTAGGCCGGGCGCAGTGGTTCATGCCTGTAATCTCAGCACTTTGGGAGGCCAAGGCGGGCGGATCATGGGGTCAGGAGATCGAGACCATCCTGGCTAACAGGGTGAAACCCCGTCTTTACTAAAAAATACAAAAAATGTAGCCGGGCATGGTGGTGGGCGCCTGTAATCCCAGCTACTGAGGAGGCTGAGGCAGGAGAATGGCGTGAACCCGGGAGGCGGAGCTTGCAGTGAGCCGAGATTGCACCACTGCGCTCCGGCCTGGGTGACAGAGCAAGACTCCATCTCAAAAAAAAAAAAAAAAAAGAAATTCCTGATTTCCTGTGAGAAAAAAAACCTACCCTAATTGGTGAGGAGACCAGGCTTTGCGTGCCCTGAAGCTTACACATTGTGGGCTGGTATCTACGTAAAGATAAACAGGACAACAATAATTGCATTTCCTAACTTCATAAAAGTCTATGCTAAAGTAGACATTTCTGAGTCACTTTTCCAGTGCCTGGAAAGCAGTTATGCAAGTAAAAATTTCAGAAGCCCCTTAGCTTCCTGGCAAGTCTTTCTTGATGGAAACCTTTGCATTTCATAGCTCCAGGGAAGGGCCTTTGGGAGCTCTCAGTTGGTCCAGCCTGTCCCTCAACTGCACCGCAAGTCCTATGGGGACTTTGGAGCATCCCTGTGTGGCAGTGCAAACTGAATTGTGCAGACATCAAAGTCCTGAGCAAGTGTGGAGTGTCTTCTATGTCCAGAAAGGAGCTAAGGCATGAGACACCTAAAAACCCCCTGCACTGGGCCCTGAGGGAGTTTCCAGTCTGGGTGGGGGTGGTGAGAGGCCACTGGGATCTTTAGAATAGACATACAGAACACAAAGATTGCACTACACGAAGTTGTCCTGGAGGCTCAGGACGTTGGAAAACTCTCCCAGAAGCAAGCGCGGGGCCCCAGCCACATTCCAGCCCTACCTGATCTCATGCCAGATGTCCACCTGGAGCTTCTCCATCCAGCAGAAGGTGGTGAAATCAGATTTGCACAGGGCACCCTATAAAGGCCAAAATGAAGAGGGCAGATGGAAGGAAGATAGACCAGAGGCAGACTCGCAGGGTGCCCATCTGTCCCTGTCTGCTTGGGAATCTCCTAATGACAGTCTTCAACGTCTTCCTGTAAACAGCACTCAGTTCTGTTAAAATGTGGATGGGTGGTCACTTTAAGGGAGAGGCAACAGAATTGAAGCTTCAACCTGAAGCAGCGGCCACATGGGTAAAGTGAAAAAGGGACAATCAAAGAAGCATTGAAGAAATGACTCCCAAAGCACAGCCAGCCTGGATGAGAGGTAAAGGACGTGGGAGGTGGGATGGTCTTCCTCTGATGTTCAACCTTGACAGTGACTTTCAGGTACATTACATCATTGACGCCTTGCTCCCATTGTAAATTCTTCAACATACTGATGTTATGTTTTTCTTTTTTAAATAATATTTGATTTTTTGGTTGTTTGTATCCACTGGAAATAATAAGTTATATTTGAAATGTTTGGGAAGAGACCTTGCAGAGGAGGGGAGAATAAGAAGTTTTATTTTGCTAGCTGTTTAAATAGAACTCTTTCTTTCTTATTCCATCAGTGAGTGTGTTCAGTAAACGTTCTTTCAGATATCCTCAGTCAAGTTGAACCTTGAAAAATGTGCATTTTAAGTTTAAATTTTATCTTCCAAGTGATGGATATTGTCATCCAAAGAACTTTTTTTGAAAATATAAAAATTTCTTATTAGGTCCCATGTATTTATTTTCCCTCAATCATTTATTATATTCATACATTGCATTGCTTGTTCAGGCCATATCTAACCTCATTATAAAACAAGAAAGTTATTAAAACAAAAAGTGAATATATGAGATGTCTAAATTGCCATTAGCTACTAAGTTATCTCTTAGCATGCAGATTAGTAACAGATATTTGATTTTGGATTTTATAACCATAAATTATTTCTAAAGTATTCCATTTTCCCTACATCTGAATAAGTTGAGTCAACATCTAAGCTTCTTGTTTTTGTCTTTCTTTAATAGGCCTATAAAACAGGCATGACTGTCCTGGATGAATAAATCAAGCCGTTTGCCATCACTGCAGCTTTCCCCGTGCACTGCCGACCAACAATATTCCCTACCATGTGCACCTCATTCACAGCCCTCTGAGCACTTGTCTAGCTGTGCTAATCCCAGTGCACCATGCTGGACACGTGCAGATGTGGGAGGGCTGGCAAGCTTGCGAAGGAAAATCCCAGTCCGGGGTACGCTGAACAAGTTTACCTTTGTTCTTAGTACAGACACCTGCCCACCATTTTACGATTTCCATGTTTCTCAACGATGTTTCTTCAGACTGAGGGAGATCTGGTCTCTTGTTCTTTTGCCCATTTGTTTTGCTATGTTCCAAGTAAGAAAACACGGCGTTATTGGCATAGACACTGAACACGAGGCTTCACTTACAAGTTCCAACGCCAGCCCCCTCCTTGGTTTTAATTCCTGCTGTTGACTCCACGTTCCGAAGCATCATGCAGGTGGCCTGCGCTCCTTTCAGCCATTACCAGCAATGCTTTTGTTTCTGTCCTCGTGGCTGCATGGGACACCAGTTCAGGGGAGAATGACGTGTGAGTGGAAATCAACTTCAGCCAAGGCCAGAAGTGCCCTCACGGTCCTACACCCTTTCATTACACAGCAGGTGATTGGATCTTTTCCAGGCTGATTTTCACCAAGTGCTAGTTCAACTGCTCTGAGACTACAGTGGGTTTCATAAGGTTTTCAGCTTCAATCTCTTTCCAAATAGGTAGTGAGATAGAAAACCTATTTTTAAGAAATATTTCATGGCTAAAGCTGTAGGATAAAAGCCCTGTCTTCCTCTCATGACCGTAGGCACAGTTGTGATTTTATTATTCTAAATTGAGAACAACTAAATTCACTCCCACCTCAAAAAAAAAAAAAAAAAAAAAAGCAGTGCCCTACATAGCATGTAGTGGATGCTTCTCTCATAAATCTTTATCCAGTCAGCTGTTCACAGCGTTCCTACAATAGAAACAGCATTTTAATAAAAATGGAAGAAAACAATTACAGCGTGATTAAAGATATCATATTTGGCTGCCATTCTAAATATAAACCTATGGGTTTGCAACCCATAATGCTTCACGTTTCCACGGAAGAGCATAAAATTACATCATTTTCTGGCAGTTTTGCAAAGGAGTTTGGGAGGTTATACATATTCAGAATTCCTTTGGAGGATTCACAGTATCTGCTTTCTGCTCCACTTTCTCTGTTATTTGGTTTTCTGAGCTAAGCCATGTGAACTTCGGCTTCCGATGTACAACAAGTGAAAACAAGAACTGCACATTTCAAACAGATTTCATAAACAAACTGTTCTGACTTCATGTCAGGCAGGACTACGTGAAATTTGGTTTTCTCCACCAAATTCGGCTCCCAGCTGTGATGTGTCAAGTCAAACAGGAACAAGTAATTGTATTCAACCCTTAAAATGGAGCTCCCAACTGACATCTTGTATTAACAATATCAGAAAGCAGGTCTGTTTGTCTTAAAAATAGTCACTACTTGGTAGCTTTGAATTCAAACATTCCACAGTGGCATTCCACTCAGAGATGTGTGCCTGTGGACAGGTGGTAGAGAGGCAGCTGAAACCAGACTCTGGGGCCATACTGACCCTGCCCGGGGAAGCCACACAGCCTGGAAACCTCCACCCTGTAAGATGTTACAGCAAAGAAAACAAAGCTGGCTTTGAAGGAATTATGCTGAACAACTTATCTTTAATGTCTCCAATGCGGTAAATTAAAAGTTAATGTATGAGGGACAGTCCAGGTTTAAAATGCGACCTCCAAAACTGGGAGTCCCCAAATAATTCTCCTATGTTGACTCTTTCTGTCTATTCTCGGGGTTTAGAAACAGGATATCCTTCTGCAGTCACATGAGCAATGGTAAAGCAGTAACCACCTTTGTCCACAAACATTTCAGAGACCTGGTGAGCTGGGCCCTGAGGCAGAAGATCTCTATCTCTAACCTTAAGGATCACACTGGCTAGAAGGGGATGCAGTTGTGTAGACACAGGACAGGATGTGATCAGGTACCTAGGTAAGTGCAGGAATGCCAAGGCAAGGCTAGCCCAGGGCCCCAGGGATGCACCCCAGGGACCTGTTAGGTAAAGGTCTAAGAACACATTGAGAGCAGAGGAAAGAATAGGCCTGGAACCTCTTTAAATCTGTTGTTGCTGGGAAAATGGAATCTAGCACCACAGTGGCTGTGGCTCCACACCAAATAATCACAGACCTTTCCTTACTCAGTAGTTCCTTAAGGAAAGTAAGGCAGAGTGTGATTCCACGACGGTGAAACCAAATTCACATAAGATTTTGCTGTAATCCGTTAAATGCAAATATTTTCAAACTTAACCAATTCAATATCCTATGACTCCCTTTATTTTTCACTATTTTGAACTATCTCTGTAGGCCAATTAATTTGAAAATAAAAATGACAAAGACATGTCTGTTCTGATGTAATGGCCTTTTTAAGGAGATATAGTTGATCACTTTTACAATTTAAAAATGCCAACTTAAAAACAACAGCATTGGCGGAATATGATTATGCAAATCACAGTGTTAACAAAATTTACACATAAATGAGAACATTCTTTCCCATCATAGTTCTTATTAGAAACACTGGGAAGTAAATTATCTGCAGAAAAGTACGGTATAAAAATGTATTAAAAGCTGTAAGAACTAAATTGAAATGTCAAACATAGTTATTTATATTAAAACCCAACCCGGCCCAACAAAACAGGTGACAGACCATTCAGAAACTGTTTGTTGAAACCGGAAGATTCATTTTGGTGTCTGGGCAACACCTGCCTTCTCGGCCTCCCTGTGGGCTCCTCTCTGGACAGGTCCAGTTGCCCCAGTTTTTAAGAATTCTTGAAGCTCAGTGTATGATTTATTTTTATACATCAAGTTTGAAGGTCTAAATCCCCGGGGCCAGTGCTTTTAACACTTTCAGCAGTTTCCAGATTATTTTCATCTGGAAGTACAGAGCTGATACACCAAAGACCATTGACAGATTCAAAACGTCATTAAAACGATTACCCCAAAGCACAGCGCGAACTCCTTATCTGAAATGACTCATTGCTCAAGGAGCGTTTCTTTGCCCTCCCTCTGTCTCCCCCACCTCCTTCCTGCCCTCTTTGTTGTACACTTTTGGGCGCCCAGCACCGCCTCCCGGCCTACTACAACTGCCCCCAGACAATGCAGCCCGAGCAGGAAGCATGTCCCGTGACAGAGGCCCCACCCGCCGGAGCTTTCAAGTTGATGGGAAGCGGTGACACTTGAGCAGGACATGGCTGGCCTGCTGGATCCTGACACGGCACCCTGTGTGCTCGGCGGTGCGTCCGGCCTTTGTGCAGTGCGCCCCGTCCGTCCGCCGGGGCTGCCACAGCTGAGCAGCTGCATCGGCAAAGACCCCTAAGCAGAAAGCGCTCCCCAGCCCGGCCTCTGATTTCTCACATTTAATTACCTGATTTCCCTTTCCCGCGCTCATGGAGAAAATGGCATTACATCACGCACCGTGTAGCTCTGGAAAAGCATTGAATGTGTCTAATAGAGCCACTGGTGACAAGCACAATAGATGTGTCCCTTGTTTCACATAGGATATTAGACCCTCCAAACAACTGTGGTCATTCGTGCTCCGAAGATCTTCAATAGGAAACAAAGGCAGCAGGTTTTGGTGGTGTCACCCCTAGCGCCTCACAGAAAGATAAACTTTATTTAGCCTCCCTGGGCTATCCAAGCCTCCTCCAAGTCTTGGCGAAATGAGAAGAACTTTTAGAGGTATTTCCTTCTAGCTATCAATACAGAGATTTCATTTAAATCTGCGATGCTCTCACTTCCCAAGAACCACCATATGTGATCTTAATCCGTTCAGATACATTTTCATCTTAAAGCACGCACAGCTGCACACTCTTTTCAACCAATTCATGATATCACGTAGAACTCAGGAATGAAAATGTCCCCGCCAAAGTGAATGGAAGCCAAAAGGACACAGTGATTGCTCCACATAGAGACGAAAGCGATGACACTATACCCACATCTGCAGATAAATTCCAAGTGGTGCCGTGTGATTCCGTTGGGCTGATTGATGACAACTTCTCTCTCAGTTTGAATTATGTGGCAACCCCAGGAGTCCTCATCTTAGCCCTTGCCTGGTGTTAAGATGCCCTTAACAGCATGTGTAGCCACCTATGAAGACCCCGTTTCAAAACCTGTCTTGCATCGTCGATTCAGACAGTGTTCAATTTCTAAATAATTAGCAGATTATAAGAAAACAGTATCTTCTATCACTTACTCATCTGCTAAGATGACATTTTTATTGCTGCAAGGCAGTATGCCAAGGAACACACAAACACATAAACACAAACACACATGCACACACACAGACACACGGATACACACACAAACACACATGCACACAGACAAACACACAGATACACACACAAACACACATGCACACACAAACAGCACAGACAGAGGCACACACACACGCATGCCCAGAGATGCATTTCTATGGCCCTTTTGCCGTCAGATACTGATATGGACAGCAAGTAGCTCCTGTGCTTGACTGGATACACATTAATACAGATATGAGTACAGATGCATCAAACACCTGCCCAGAGGCCCTCATGGATCAAGGAAGATGAGATATATACGACTCCTGATTTTAAGACCATTAATAGGAAAGATAAAACATGAACAACATGATGCTCTACAAAAAGGGGACTGAGGGTCCTGAGAGGCACACAGTGCGTTATTGGTGTCTTAAGGGCTAAGGGATCATAGTCTCTGGAAACACGAGAAGCTTCACTCTGCCTTGGAGGAGCGCAGGGCTCTCCCAGCTGAGGAGGGGGAGGGACCTCTTGTGATAGACAACGGATGCATGTGTAGATGGCGAGTGTCCCACTATACCCCAGTGGAGAGGTGAGAAGGCAGGATCTGGGGAGAAGGACGATGGCTGCCGGCCGGTTAGTCTTCACATCCTCTATGAGTGGGCATTTAGTGGTGTAGGAAATGTATAGGAATGGAGATCTTCATGGAACAGGAGGGAGCCATGCTACAGCTCAGTGTTAGGGCAGTGATTTGGTAGTAGGGTTCCAAATGGCCTAGAGTGAGCTGAATTAGCACCTTACAGTCCTATAAGTGAGAAAGCCTGAGAAGTGATGGTGTCGGGGGATGGGAGGAAGGCACAGACCAGACAGGAAGGCCAGCGGTGTCTCCACGGCTCCACTGACACCCATGTGGATGAGGAAGAAGGGGAGGCCAAGATGGTGCTGGGCCTCTGAGCTTTGCAGGACCAGGAATAGAGTCAGGAGAGGCATTGTGGGAAGGCCACCTATTGAGTGGTGCTGGGGATATATTTGAGTTGAAGGGATAGGTTTGTTTTCTGAGTATTGGTTGCCAAGCAGATGGTTAAATTTTAAGGTTGGAATCTGCAAAAGAGTTTGAGTCATCTTTGTTGAGGTTTTGAGGCTAACAGGAGAGAACAGAAAGAAGGAAAAGTAGGGACAGGTAGAAACAAAGATTTTTGCAGCGTTTCCATTGGTTAGCAACAACTGGTGCAAGAAGTGAACGTGGGAGCTCGCAGAAGGAAGAACCCTCAGTAAGCCCCTCACTTGGTTTTCTGTATGGCTGACATGACCTGTGTGTATTTGTTATAATTAAATGACCCAGCATGGGTGTGTTATTACTATCCAAGGCCCACACTTCATTTGGACTTCCTTAGTTTTTTTCCCAAAGTCCTTTCTGTTTTCCAGAGTCCCATCCAGAATAGCATATTACATTTAACCATCATGTCTCCTTAGGCTTGTCTTGGCTATGCCAGTTTCTCAGACTTGTTTTTTGATGACCTTGGTTGTTTTGAGGACTCCTTATGAAATATTTTGTAAATTGTCTCTCAGCTGGGACTTGTCTGATATTTTACTCATGATTTGGCTGGGGCTATGGGTTCCTGGGAGGAAGATTTCAGAAGTGAAGTGCTAGTTTCATCTTATCACATTAAGACTGCATACAATTAGCATGACTCACCACTGTTGATGTTGACCTTGATCATCTGGCTGAGGTAGTGCTTGTCACTATAAAGCTACTCCTTCTCTGGTCGGGCACAGTGGCTCACACCTGTAATCTCAGCACTTTGGGAGGCCGAGGCGGGCAGATCACGAGATCAGGAGATCGAGACCTTCCTGGCTCGATCCCTTTAATAGAAACCCCGTCTGTATTGAAAATACAAAAAAATTAGCCAGGCACGGTGGCGGGCATCTGTAGTCCCGGCTACTCAGGAGGCTGAGGCAGGAGAACGGTGTGAACCCGGGAGGTGGAGCTTGCAGTGAGCTGAGATCACAGCACTGCACTCCAGCCTGGTGACAGAGCAGGACTCCGCTTCAAAAAAAAAAAAAAAAAGCTACTCCTTCTCACTCTAACCCCTATTCACGCTGTACTTTGTGGAAGGAAATCACTATGCATAGTCCACCATGAAGTGGGGAGTTAGGATCCAACCCCTCCAGGGTAGACTATCTACACAAATTATTTGGAATTCTTCTACCCAGGAGACATTTCTATTCTTGATGGGATATATTTTAAGGGGTAAAGAAAGCAATTTGAGTGACATCTTATCACATAGGCTCCTTTCAGTTCAAGGCAAACTCATCAGTGGGGACAACGGCAGCTGTGATGTCAGAGAAGGATTTGGAGGCTGCAGAGGACATGAAACCTGCAATGCCCTGTCAGCTAGAGGTGAGGCCAAATTCTGAGTTTTGCTAAGTGACACTGAGGTTTCACTCTTGTCCCAGGGATCCAAGTTAATTTCAGAACTATAAAGAGTTGTGATGCATGTGTGTGTGTGTTTAACAAAATAAGTCATTCCCATAGTTCTCTCTGGAAGATGAGACAGACAACATCTAATCTTCCGTAGCTATTTATTACAAAGCTAGAACTTTTCTAGCATAAAATTGAGTGAAAATCACTACAATTTTGCAATTTTTAAAAAAGATGGGTTCATCCCTTGACTTTGATATTTGAAACATCAAAGAGAATTTAGTCAAATATTTCGTATTCTGTTTTATAAATTACATATTTATATGTGCAACTAGAATACATTCATACAGTCCCAAAAGTTCGCTTTAGCTGTGTTTGCATCATTGGTGATCATTGACCTTTTAGAAAACAGAAGTGATTTTATTTTACTGTTTTACAGATTGGTTCCATCTGAGGTTTTTGCTTAAAAGTTGATGATTTTGGCTTTCTTTTCAATGCTCACTTGAGTAAAGGTGTCAATGACATTTTTTAGTGATAATGAAAATTCTTAGTTTACCCATTTCATGGTGATCCTGTTGGGAATGGCTTTGTCCATGGTTGAATGGCTTTCTTGATCAGTAACTCTTGTTCCTTGAGTGTTTTGGTCCTTGAGTCATCAAAGTATCTGCCCAACACCCTGCAAAGCAGGAAGAGAACTAGATCTCCTTTTCACATGTGAAGCACTTTTCTCCTATGTTAACTATTGTCCAGCTCAGCATTTTCCGCATATTTGTAGACACTTGTCAGCCCCTCTTCCGGGCTGAGTGTCTTCATCAAATTTACTCTTAGGATATTTGGAGCTCAGACTCATTCTGGGCACCACCGCCCTGAGCCTGAATCCGCCACCCCCTGCACCGTAGATGTGTTCTCATCTTCACAGCTGGAAGACAGTGTTGTGGGGACAGCATGGCCGTGAGGGCCTCTCTCCACTCCATGCTGGGACTTTCTTGGAACAACTCTATGAAGGAGGCAGAGGCCACTCTTCTTCAGGGAAGCTCCTTTGAAATGCAAGGTATGGAAACAGCAGAGTATAGTCTGCAGAGCTTGAGACACTGTGCTTATCCCAAGAAAGTGAGCAAAAAACGGCCCGTACTCTCTCATAGACCAAACACTCATTGGTATTCACTGGGGTGATGCCCGCAACCTCAGGAAGTTGAGGAGGAAGCTGGATCTATCTATTGCCCTCTTCCTCTATCCCATGGCCACGTGCTAAGCCCCAACACAGCCCTAGCACCAGCTTCCTCTCTAGGTGCCTGCCTCTCCATGGTGGTCAGGAGGGAGTGAGACAGAATCAGGGCTCATCCATCACACTTGCTTGAAGACATTTTGTGAGTGTGAGTGCCTGTCTATGCTGGAGACCTGCTGGGACATGGAGACACCCCAGGGACATGAGAGGCATGTGCTTGCCAAGCCAATCTTTCTCCTCCCACACATCCTGGGAGGCCTTGGCATTCATTCTGTGGGCTGCTTCCTATTTGCAGACGGTTTTTGAGCCTTCACCTTGGGTTGTTCCCCGAAGTTCAGAAGAAACCTCTTTTCTCTCCTACTCCCCCATATGGAAGAGTTCACAAGTGAAATGATCTGCTTGCTAATTCTCATTTCTCATCCTACAAAATCTCGCTTTTTGTAACACTTGCAGGGAGTCATTTATTTGGGAAAGGCTAAGGAAAGCAATGATAAAATCTTTAAAAATAACAACAAGCTATCAAAGAAATACAAACGAATGCAGTAGGGAGGAAACCTGAAAAGCCCATGACAGAGACTGTGAATGTGCGTGACCCCCAGTCAGCATTAGGTTTCAAAGAGGGGATTTAAAACAAAAGTCACTTCACATTTCCTGCTGAATGGGTTTATTTTGGTTTTTCTTCCTCTGTGTTTTATCTCAGGAATCTTAAAGTCCAAGGGGCTGCTCTTCTCACTAGAATCCTCCAGTAATCACTTAAAGGTAAGTGGAATTAGAGGGGAGCCCAGCATGCATTTACCCACTGCTGCTGCCAGTCAGCTAATTAGGTGATTAAGTCATTAAAGGGAAATATACATTTGAAAGGCTTCAGCTCAGTCACTCAGAAGTGGGATAAAGACCAAATTCCAACTTTCTTCTCACCAGTTTCTACACTGCAAAGGTGATTAATCTATTTAACTCTGCCTAGCCTTTTTTTCTCTTTTTCTTCCTTTCCTTTTCTTCTTCTTCCTCCTCCTCCTTCTCCTCTTCCTCCCCCTTCTCCTCCTACTTCTCCTCCTTCTTCTGGAAAAGGAAAGACCAAGGGACAGAAGCTTTTCGTAAAGAGTCTTTGAACAAATAGAATGACAAATGCCTTTCTCCGAGGCACCTCCTGCAAAGCTTCAACAGCTGGAGGTCAAAATGACTTAAGTAAGGGGCCTGATGGGGGCGGGCGAGGAGAGCGCAATGGTGACTTCGGATTTAGGGCTTTTCCTATCAGATCATTAGCCTGATTTGTTATCGGATGCCTTTTGATGTTGCCCGTCTTAGACAAACGTTTTGTCTTTGCTAAATGGGGAGACGGCGGGGTGTTTTTGTCTTCTCCCCATGGACTTCCCCTTGCTTCGCATAGAGGCTGGCACATTGCTCTTGCACAAAGGGATACTTCCCTGCTTGTCTCTGAGACAGCACATCCAATTCTCTGAGTCCTCATCTTTGGAAGGAGAACATCTATCATCTATCATGAAGACATGACATAGACCACATGCCCCCAGCAGCCTACGAAAATCACCCTCCAGCCCTTCACAGGAGGGCTTGCTGGCCCCTGCTTCTGACTAGAGCAAATCTAACCCACTTATTTTACAAACTAGGCACTTTAGGTCTAAAGTTGTTAACGAACCTCTTTCTCAACTTCTAAGAGCCCAGGGAAGTTTTCTGTGTTGTTGAGCTTTATATAAATTAAATGAGTGGGATAAACCCTTTTATTTATGATTCTCTTGCTCAATATTATAAGATTAATTCATAATGGCGTACATAGTTATGGTTTGTTCATCTTTACCAGCTCATGGTATTGAATAAATGGATGCACCATAGCTTATTTATTCATTCTATGGTTTATGAACAACGGATAACTTGCAGTTTGGGACATTACAAATGAGGCCACCATGAACGTTCTCATACAGGCTTTGTGGTGTACATGGGCACACATTTCTATAGGGTATGGTGTTATTTGGCTATTGCTGCAAAACAAAATATCCCAAAACGTTGCAGCTAAAATTAAGAAGCATTTTTTTCCCCACAGTTTGTGGGTCAGGAATCTGTGAAAGTCTTGGCTGGAATGCTTCTGACTCAAGGTCTCTCAGGAGGTGACAGTCAACCTCCAGTTTTCAGCCAGGGCTGCATCTCATCTGAAGGCTCTACTGAGGGTGATCCCTTTCCAGCTCAGGCATATGGCTGTTGGCAGTCCCAGGTCCTCACCACGTGGGCTTCTGTACAGGCTGCCTGAGGGCCCTGGAGACATGCTAAGTGATGTCCTCAAGAGGGAGTGCTCAGAATGAGAGAGAGAGAGAGAGAGAGAGACTCAAGATGGAAGCCTCAGTCTTCTTATATTGATCTCAGAAGTGACACCATGTCTTAGTCCATTTGGACTTCCATATCCAAATATCAAAGACCAGGTGGCTTTTAAACAATAGAAGGTTATCTCTCCATTCTGGAGGCTGGGAATTCCTAAGTCATAGCCCTGGAATATCTGGTGTTTCCTGTTGGTAGACGGCATCTTCTTGCTGTGTCTTCACATGGTGGTTGGGGTAGAGAGCTCTCTGGGACCTCCTTTGGAAGAGTATCAATCCCACACACCAGGGCCCTGTCCTCATGACCTAATCACCTCCCAAAAGTTTCACCTTCTAATACTACCACTTTGGGGATGAGGATTTCAATGTAGGAATTTGGGGGGACACAGACACTTAGACCACAGCACATCCCACTACTTCTGTGCCATTCTTTGTATGAGGAGTGAGGCAATGAATCTGGTTCACACTCAAGGGGGTGGAAATTAATCTCCACCTCTTGAACGAGAAGTGCCAAATGACCTATGACGTGTTTTAAAACCACCACATGTACATCACTTGGAGTGGGATTTCTGGTTCCCAACATCTTTGCATGATCCTTTTTAGCAGGGGCGAACGGTGTTACTGAGGTGGCTGCTGCAGCTCCTGCTCTCGCAGCACAGTGTGTGAGTGCAGGGAGCTCCCGGGCTTGCATACTTGCTAACATCAGTCTTTTCTTTTAATCATTCTGCAAACCAATGATTTTTTTAATGACAGCAGAAAAGAAAAGGGAAATCGTGTGTATTGAACTTCCATTAAACATCAAGCTAGCAGTTCCATGATGATGCACGCATTAAACTCCACTGGGAGGTACCATTTTCCTCAGTCCGTGGGTGAGCTCGGAGAGGTTGTGTGAACTGTGTAAGAGCACACAACAGCCACACCTTTCACCAGAATCTGGTACCTGTTTCCTCACCTTTCCAGTTTTATGTGGAAAATACATTGACAAGAAAAGCCTTTCTAGAGGCATAGGCAGGGGGCAGCGGTTTCATGTGGAATTAGGGAAATGTCTGACCTGTGTTTGCAAGTGGGTTGAAAAGAAAGGAAGCCCCATCTCTTTTAATGCATGGGGCTAGTGGTCTCAGTGTGAGGAGCTTCTTCCTCTGGGTCTTCAGGCATCCAGGTATAGGGCCGAGCCAAGGTGGGCTGAAGTGTGGTGAGACCATGCACAGGACATAGGCTGACCTGATCCTGGACACCAGTAAGGAAGCACTCAGGGGCATGAACTTCTGAGAACCAAGGGGGTGTAAGGACATGGGGGATATCAGGGATCCAATAATGATTGGGATGCTGGGGGGAAGGGCACTGCATTTTTTGTTTTTTGTTTTTTGAGACGGAGTCTCGCTCTGTCACCCAGGCTGGAGTGCAGTGGTGCGATCTTGGCTCACTGCAAGCTCCGCCTCCCGGGTTCACGCCATTCTCCTGCCTCAGACTCTCCGAGTAGCTGGGACTACAGGCGCCCGCCACAACGCCCGGCTAATTTTTTGTATTTTTAGTAGAGACGGTGTTTCACTGTGGTCTTGATCTCCTGACCTCGTGATCCGCCCGCCTCAGCCTCCCAAAGTGCTGGGATTACAAGCGTGAGCCACCGTGCCCGGCCAGGGCACTGCATTTTATAACACTTTTGTAATCCCACTTAAGTGAAGCTGGATTCAACAATAACAAAAGCAAGTATGTTGAGCATTCAATAAAAATACCCCATTTCTACACAGCTGCAGAGATCCCTGGGCCCCAGGATTTATCTGACAATTGTGCACCCGAGGTGATGCCCAAAGTGGGAGGTTCCCTTGTCCCAAGAAAGTTAAGCAGAGAGTTAAATACCAATGACTGGCATGAATGTCAACTGATATCACTGGTATCGATTTGAAGTATGACATCAACATGGTACAGACAAAAACATGTCTACACTTATTGATTGTCCATAATTAACCTGCAATCCATAGTCAGCCCATGCACCAGCCGTGGCCCCACCTTGCTAGAATACATTCAGCATAAGCATCTTTGCCTCCAAAGCATCAGGCATAATCTCCTCATTATTACTCCTTTATATCCGTTTATCATCTGTAAATCATTTCTTGTTGGCAAGACTTCAAAGGGAAATTCCTTCTCTTAAGTTAAATTAAAGTAAACTGTTTAAAAATTTGGCAGTGACCTTTACCATGACCGTCCATCTATCCCTAAATACGAAGTATTACCATTTGCATTTGTTTTGCATCGGTATCTGTTGTACTGTTATTCCTTGTATTGCAACACCTAATGACTAATACGTTTTGAATCTTGACAAAATGTGATCTGCTTCCCATGAGTATATGGTTATAAGGTAGTGCATATAATTTACTGTATATTATACATATTTATGAAAACATATTTTATGTGCTTAGATATTCACATACCATGGGTGCGTGTGATTTCTCTTGCACAGAGACCTTTAAAAATATTTTGTGTCTGAACCGGGCATGGTGTCTCCCATCTGTAATCTCAGCACTTTGGGAAGTCTAAGCGGGCAGATCACTTGAGGTCAGGAGTTCAAGACCAGCCTGGCTAACATGGCGAAACCCCATCTCTACTAAAAATACAAAACTTAGCCAGCCGTGGTGATGGGCACCTATAATCCCAGGTACTCAGAAGCCTGAGGCAGGAGAATCTCTTGAACCCAGGAGAAGGTTGCAGTGAGCTGAGATTCCACCACCGCACCCCAGCCTGGGCAACAGAGTGAGACTCCATTTAAAAAACAAAAAAATTGTGTCTGTCTTATCCTTCTCACGAGTGAAGAAAGAAGACGTGTTCATTAGTAATTAAACAGGATAGGAGTATTTAGGTTGATTTTGTTCACCTTAAAACAGTACGCTGCAGTTCTCATTCAGGCTGTGTTAATATGGATTAAGTAGCACTTTTTCCCTGGCACGGCGGGAGTGCCCAGCGGCTGTGAATTCCATGCTTACTCTGAGTTCTCCACTTGTTCAAGACTCAGTGCTGCCCGCCTGGTGTGCCCACTCCCCCTTTCTTCCTGCAGGCTCTCCCTTTACTTACATGCTCAGCTGTCCATTTTATTCAGTTTTGACATCTCTGGCACCTAGGTCTTCCCCCAGAATTTATGAGCCTCTTTTCTTCATCTTTTTCATAGAATCTCAGGAGTCTTAATGGTAAATCATTTTTCATGAAAGCAGAGAGCTTTTTTTTTTTTTTTTGAATGAGCTTCTATTTTATTAGTCTGTCTGGAAGGGTTTTTAAGAGTACTCATTTGCAGGGCTGGAAAATTTACCATAAATTTTCATGAGAGAAGACTTTCGGTTTCAAAACAGAAGTAGCCCTTAGCCTAATTCCCATGGTTCTCTATGCCTCCAGTGAAGACCCCTCTGCACACCTCCAGAAGCTGTAGCACATTTCATGTTTTGTTTTGGAACGAAAATGATTCCATATGATGTTCTCGACCGTCTGATTATCTGCACGGAGATCAGAGGCAATAAGCGCCAGTGTGAGTCCATTTCACTCAGGGTGGGCGAGTCCGCAGGAACGCATGGGCCGTGGGCGTGGGAAGGGGATTCATCCAAGAAGGAGAAACCTGCTCCCCAGGGCACGTTTCCGCGTGATTCCAGCCTAACTCCTGCCCATTGGGTCTTGGCAACCAGTTTGGGAAAATCCTGGGCCCATCAGAGACTTTGAGAGATGTCGTCCCTGCTGCTAATCTGCTCCAAGCCGGGCTGGACTTGAGAAAGGCTGGGTGACATTTGCACATCCACCTGGACTGCAGCCACCCCAGTGGCTCCTAACACAGTGTTAGTTCACAGGGTACCCTCTCCAAAGAAGTGTTGCTGACATGCAAAATACAAACAGATGAATAATTGGAACAGTACCCTGCAACATCTCCCATGAGAGAATTCAAGTGAAGAAAGTGTGACAAAAAGAATGTGGGCAGCGAAGAGGCCAACTGGAGGCTCGGAGAGATGAGGAAGGAACTGTTACTGGGCCGTATCCAGGCCTCTGTGCCTGGGAAAGTGATTCTCCAGCCCTCACCACTGCTGCAGGTGCAGCCTGGCTGCTTTAAGACGTCTTTGTGTAGAGTGGGGATCAGAGACAACATTTTACAAGTGTGCTGGTAGCAGGAAAACATTTGGAGGCCTCAAATCCCTCAGCCTCATCTGAAAACACCTTAATGCTTCACCCTCTGTTGGTCCCACCAGTCCCCTCACTTCCTCTTTAGGCTGACAGGGGGCACGTGGAGGCAGCATCTATCCGAAGGGTGCTGCTCCCAATTTCACCTGAGACCGGGCATTTTGCAGCACCCCCAAGGGGAGTTTCTGGGGACTCCAAGAGATTTTCCCCCAAGTGCAACCTCATTCTGTCAACTGTGAGCCATTGATTTGGGTGCTCCCAGCTCTCAGCCTCAGCCTTCCCCTCCAAGAACTCCTCTCCCCAGGGCAGTGTTGCACTTGTACCAGTAGCGGCCCTCCTCCCCTCTCCAAGCCATTTGGATGATTCTGGAGACTCACATCCTGGCACAGGGAGCACCTCTCCTTTCCTCAAAGAGGGCGAGGGGGCCGGGGCAGGCTACTCTGTGCTCTCCACACCAAAGCAATGCACTTTAATTCCTGCAGACACACACACACACACACACACACACACACACACACACACGTTATACTCTTGTTTCTGAATGTAAGAAATGATGCATGCTTGTTATATAGATAAATTAAAAAATAAGAAAATATTTATAATATACACATTTTGAGAAGCCAAAAAATATATTTATTTATGAAAATCTTATTTTGGTCACCCCCAAAGCTGCATTTTTCTCCCCTGAACTTGAAGGCATTGTGAGGCCCCACATCTGAGCTGCTCCAGGAGATGGTGCTGGCCTTGCTCGTAGTTGGGGCAGGGTGGGGGGATGGGAGGACCTGGCTTAGAGAAGAGACATCTCACGAAGACAAAAATGGTTACGGCACCAAAGAGGGGATAAATACGATCTACAAAGAAATTGCCTTGTTGAAGGCTAGAAAACAACTAGGGAAAAAATGTGGTCACCTCTTCACCTCTTCACCTCTTCACGTATGCCTCTTAACATGTCTGTGACTTTAAAAGGCCCTTAAGTAGGTGCCGACTGGGTAGAGAACCTGGTGGAGATTTTGTATAACCACCAGAAACAACCCCACAGTGCCCATTTTGGATGGAAAAATCTGTAATTTTCCATTTGCCTCAAATAATGTATTAGGAAATAATCTCCCCACAGAGAATTTTAATTTGCCTCTTGGAAGGATGTTAAAAAATTAAGATATTGAATATTGGGTTTATTTCTGTATTTCTTTATTTTTACAGGAATTCTTGTTGCTCCTTTCTGTGGCATGTCAGCCTGGGTCCATGTGTGAAACTGATGATGGAATGATTAAATCAAGAGAGTTTTGATTAATTTTTTTCCCTCCCCTACCACTGCCACCAGGGCGGACCGGAGTGAGAGAAGCTTGAGCAATCACACTCTGCCAGGCTCTGCGACTGCACAACCAAGAACAATTTTGTTTTTCAAAGACTTGGAGCCCTTTACTCCCAACTTAAATTTATGTGGTTTACTAATTGCCTGCACGTAAGGAAGGGTGAGCATGCAATTTCCTTTCACTGTAATTTGAAATCCTCCAATGACGGTTTCTCTCCATCCACTGGGGAACTGAAGGCTTTGGCAAGCTCCAAGCCCAGGGCACTACGGCATTGGCCCAAGTGGAGGGATATAATACGGGTACAATGGTCCATTTTGTACTCAAAACAATTTTTGCTGGCTTTGGCTTTTTGATTTAATGAAAGTCTAATAAGTCCAGAAATTCAAATTTAAGCACACTTCTTTTATTTTTAACCACCAGGAGTAACAATAATCACTCATTCTACTTTAAAAATGTAGAATTCAACTAAATGAATTTCACAGACTTTTTCTTGGACTTATTTTAATTTGGCTTTAATGTTATAAGTCTAAATCTTGAAACATTTATATCTCTGGTTTCAGTTAAACTAATAAAGTATTACTATATTAATAATTGGTACCCACTTTATTAAGTACTATAGACATCAAATCCTTTATATTCAAGAAGTGAAAGCCCTCCAGCTCTAAATACTTTTGGCAAATAAGTCCTTAAGATACAACTGAGTATAACATAAGGTCTGATTTAAAACATGAGTTAGAATTAAGGGCACCGCTACTATTTGCAAATCATTAAAGGGCTAACTTGGAAGACAATTCTTGTGATGAAATTTAAATGCGGACTCACAGGAATTCAAGGTCTCATATTTGAGGTGAGTTTCAGAATTTGTTGTGCAGATGGCTAGGACCTTCACTATCACTGAGCTATTTAATTTAAACCTGAAATGTCCAAGATAACAAACATAGGAATATAAAGGAAATGGCACACTCAATTAAAACAATTCATGAGCTGCCTTGAGAAGAACAATTCAGGGGGAAATGGCCTCGTATTAGATGTTTTGGGAGTCCTAGACGAGCAGTTTCCTTCTCATTCAATAATATCCACACTGAGATTGATTCTGCAATTGCAATTGACAAAGGAGTGCAGGGAGAGTAGACTTCTTAATGGCGGGAGCCCATGTTCTCTCTGTGTCCCTAGCACTTGCTAGCATGGCTCAAGGAATGCTTGTTGAATGCACTGCACAAGGCTAACAGCTGGGTCATACCAAGGTGATTAAAATATGGTTCCCGTCCTCCAAGAAATTACTAAGAGGGAAGGTTACATGCTTGAATAAATGACTATAATGCCATAGAGACTATGAAAACTGTCAAAAGTAATATGTAAATAAAGTATTGTAGATGTGAAGTATTTTCTCAAAGAAGAGACATTTAATAAATGCAAACATAAATAGCATGCTTATTAGTGTATATGATACTTTCATCTCACACTTTCTCAGTCCTTACTACATTTAGATAGGTGATTTAAGAATTTTTTTTAATCTCATCTTTCTTCTGTTTTCCACTCCACAAGTTTATTTTACAAAATTATAGATTTGGAAAATAAATTTTTACATACTCTAGTGCATTCTCAAAAAATTACACTAATGGTGATTCATGCTTAGAGACATCAAGTAAGCTGTACAAGGCCTTGCAGTTTCATAAATACAAAAAGTAAATAAATACACATTTTAAAAAGGAAAAAACAAGTATTGACTCATAGCCAGGAATGGAAGCTATCTCAGGACTGTTTCCAGGGGTTCAAATGGCACCTGCCTGGACTTCTCTCCTATTTCCATCTCTTTCTTCATTTCCCGCCTGTGTGCATTGCCTCATCATTTGATTCCACTCATTTGTTTTAGTGTAGCCAGAAATGCACACCTGCCCTGCTCATAAACTCACATGGACAGGGAGGCACTTTCTCTGAGCCTCACTCTGCCAGTGCTAGCAGGGACCGCAGATGGCCCCTGCTGGGTCACATGCAATGTGCTTGGCTCAGTCCCAGTGCCCAAGGGAGCGGTCCAAGCCTTGGCCATGTCACCCGTCCCTGCACAGGAAGTGATGGGTAGCGAAGGGGGCACCCTAATGGACATACTTGCTCAACCGCAGGGGAGAGGAAAGAGTCATCTTCCTAAGAAAGACATTCCAGGTAAACAGAACACCCGAGGTCCATTCGTGGACTTCCACCCAGTGGAGGAGGCGGGCAGAGGTGGCGGCTCTCAGTGCTGGAGCCCATTGCTCATTCTATAGAAACCCTTTGCCTCCCAGGAATGAAGGTCTAGAGGTTGTGCAGTTAATATGCAGAAAAATGTAAGGAATCAGAACTTTACAGCATCAAAGGACTTTGAGATCACAAACAGCCTCTAGAAATACACTTTATTTTTGTATTCTGTGCTGTATTTTTATATCAAATGTCAGATGATTAATGAAATAACATTTAATCACATGCATATTGGAGACATGGCTAAAGCTTTCAGTCTTGCTCCCAGCTGAGACCTCCCTGCCTCTGAGTCCTGATGTCAGTAACCTCCAGCTCGGTGTCTTTCCCTGAACACCACTATCTCCTACTCTAGGAAGAGGCAGAAAAAGTGGTAATGGGACCTTCTCCCCATGCAGATTACAGCCTTTAAGAACACAGACACTTATAAAATTTGAGCAGAAAATACATTTCATCATCTGTCTTGGCACAAGGACAACCAGCCGCTGGTCCCAGGTTATGTACGTTTCTACATGCGGACTCAGTCTCTGCACTTAGGTAGAAACCTAGCAGAATTCAGCAAAAACTCAAGAATACACTGAATGTATTTCTCACCAGCGACTACGTCTATCTGTCTTTCATGTTCCTATTTCACCAAGTCATGAGGGATCTGCCCCCATGCCCCAAAGGTCTCCAGCCAGGCTCCACCTCCAACACTGGGGATTATATCTCAACATGAGATTTGGAGGGACATCCAAACTATATCAGGAAGTAAAGTCATTTGCTGAAGAGCATACAGCTCAGAAGTCCTCCTAGCTTAGAATTCAAGCCCTTAACCCCAGGTTACCCTATTTTATAGAGGAGCTGATCTCCGATGCACAGCTAAAATGCATGTCCCTCTCAGACGAGATATTTGACTAAAATATCTTTATGACTGCAGTGGCTGGCCCAGGGGCGTATGTCCTAGAAATAACAAATGAATGAGTGAGAACCATCCTAGATGCTTGGTTGCGTATGAACCCATGGGCTGTCTGTGGTTTCCAGTCTTCCTGGGAGACAGATGAATAACGACCACCTGCATCCCTTTCCACAGAGACAGGGACAGAATCTGAGCTGGAGTTCCCCAGTCTGGAGTTCCATGTTCCTGACTTCAGAACTCACTCTAATGCTCCAAGCAGCATGTAACTCTTGACCTTTCATGGTTTGGGGAGGATAAGCTCATGACAGAGGGCACTGATCACGATGTCCAGCAAGTGATGAGAATTCAGCACATGTCAGACACTATTCCTCACCACTAACAAGATCATGATGGCACGTGTGTGCCGAAGACTCTCTCTGCAGCCACCACACTTAAAGAAAATTCATTGAGAGAGCACCAACGTGGAGCATATTTTAAACATCTAAAATATGAAGATAATATACATATTAAACTCAAATTAATGGTATGCAAAGCATTTTGATGTCACTTTCAAATAAAGAGTTAAAAGTATGTTACCAACATTACCAGAAGTTTAAATCCCCTGGCCTCCTCAGCCAAATACATGTGCCTAAGTTAGTTGTCTCTTGGAAATGAGCTCAATGGAGTGGGTCTGCTGTGGTCAAACTGCGCGGAACAGAACGACTGGCATTAAGTGCACCTTCAGAAGAAGTGGGCTGTTATTGCATTCTCACATGGCCTAGTTAGTCCTGGTGAAAAGCCTCTTGTAAGGCAAAGTGAGTGGACATGAAGTGAGGATCTGCAACGGTTGTCGTAACAGAAGGGAGCAGGACAGAGTCAGGAAAGCTAGAAACACTGTCATCCAGGACATGTGCCCCCTGAATCAGCCATGCCCTGGGACAGGAAGAAGCGGGCTGCACAGGGTCATCGAAAAAGCTCTCAGTGCAAGGCCAGCCATGGCTGGCGGGGAACCTGGGTTCCTTGAGTGGACAAGACCATGAAAGCGGAAGGGTGGCCACACACCAGGACCAGCCATGGTCACAGCAGCAGCCTCTTGTCCTTTCTCAAGGCTACAATTCCTAGGTCACTTCTCTCTGGATGCTGTCATCAGGAACACAAACCCGGGAGCCCGCGTGGCTGGGGTGGGCATGTAGCGACCAAAGAGGAGAAAATCAACCATTGGCACCTCCTGCTCAGCGGCTCCTGGTACAGAGGGTGCAGGACACGGAAGGAAGTGCTCTCCACTGTCCTGTCCTTGGACACACACAGGTCCCTCCATTGGTGAAGGTGCCTTCCTAGAGGGCAGACTCATCTGCATTCCTCGGGGGAGGTGACAATGTGATCCCACTTGTCCACTTGGGAGGTCTGTTTCCACAGCTTCCTCACCCCCCCCCCCCGCCAACCCTGCCCTTCCTCTGCCCCCCTCCTCCTTCTGCTCTGACCTCCCCACTCTCTCTGTCCCTTAGAGCCTGCTCTGGGAAGCGGGTAGCGTCTACTCCCTTGGGGAGCCCCTACTCCATGCTTGTGTGAGCAGGCCTAGGGGCAGGGCCTTCCCATGGTGGGCAGGAGGCCAGGAGGAAGTGAGTGGTTTCCTTCGACATCTGGGTCACTGAAATAAGCTTTATGTGTTTAGTAAACACATAAGACTACATGTTGGCAACTGACAAAAATTAAAAGCTCCACTACCCTCTGCCGTTCCGTGGGAGTAGCTGTGCCTTCAGGAGCAGCATTGAAAAAACATTGCTGAAAGGCAAAAAAGAAGGCACAGCAGCCACATGGTCAGACCAACGTAGTCGTTTCCTTTCAACCCCCGTGTTCACCCTGGAGAGTGATGGCCCAGGTAGGGCAGGCCAGGCTGGCAGCCTGCAGTGGGCAGCTTGGGTGTCCTGGCGCAGAGGCCCTGGGTGGAGTGAAGCCCTGAATGAGGACTGCACTCGGCAGATGAGACTCTTGCGCACACTTGCTGCTGTTCAGACGCGCGGGGCACGCTCCCTGCTCTGTACGGACCCTTTGCTCTGCCTTCTGCCGTCTGTCTTTTAAAATGTTAACCTCTGCTGGCTGGAATGAGTGTAAGGTTTACTTTTATTTTCATTTTTTTAAAAATCCTAATCTTATGTCTCTTTGGAAATGCCCTCTCAAAAATGAAAAGACACTGCTTCCTCCACATAAAGCCATTTGGGGTGGGGTAGGCCTGTTCTCTGGGGCATTCATTCACCCTGCAGTAAGAATTCCTGTGACTCGAGGCAGAACCTCCGCAGACCCCCCTGCCCGCCCCTCGAGCCACGCAGGTGGTGAGAGCTCTGGATCTTCTGTTTACAAATCATTAATGAAGTGATTGTGGCCCTTTTCACTTGCTCACACTTTTGAACTGTGCGGAGTGACACATTCGTTAATGGGGGACACAAGGGCAGAGCGAAGCCCACAACAGTCTTATTATGGGGGCCGCACAAACGCCGGCGGTGCTGGGGTTTATATTAACCCAATCAATTAAGGATGGACGGAAAGACCTGGCCCAGGGCACTGGGAAAAGCAGCGCGCTCCCAGGAGTTGCTAGGCACGCGGAGCCCGCCTCCAAAGTGTCCCCTCGGCGCTGGAGCTGCGCTTTCTTCCTGCACAATAAAAGCCCCTTTGAAAGCCGAGCTTTCCTAGCCGCACAAGCACTGGAAGTCACTGCATTCTCTGAATGAAATAAATGTCTCTTTTTAATTCCTATAAGGTTTGTGTAAATTCCCCTCAGTGCAGCACCATTAGGATTCTGCAGGAAAGACGCATACATTAGACTACTGTATGGCTTTTGTGCTCTGCGCATCACCTCTCCCCTGCCCCTGATGCAGAGTCTCGAAGCTTCAATCAAGTGTGGGCTCCTGCCGGGGACGCAAGCTGCACTGGACACTGAAGCCACCTTTGTGCTCCGGGGCCTCATTTGAATAAGCAGCATGTTGTCACTGGGGAAGGCAGATGGCCCGAGTGTTCCATTCCAGCAGAAAGGGAGAGGGAAACAGAGAATTTTATTCATTTTGTCCTTTCATTAAACTAAAACATTTCTTGGACTACTAAATTTCCCAACCACACACCACCGCCACCCAGGGAAGCGCCTGCTCTGTGTGGCTTCCATGTGTCCTGCCACAGGATAAGACAGTGACTGGATTCCTCAACTTTTCCCCGCTTCCCACCCTCGCCCTGGCTGCTTCTCTGTGTAGAATGCAGGGAGCTCCACATTCACAAACTGCCCAGGAAGTCGCCCAGGCACACGGGGAGGCTTTCTTTCTAGCGGGGCTCAGGGCTGCTTTCACGTTGTGTATTCAGCTGTGACTCAACTTAAATTAAACACCACATCATGGGTTGAACAAGTGGTCAGGGGAGATTTAGGGCTGTACATAAATTGTCAGACTTAAAAGCTTCATTTCAAGCCGTATTATGTTCTCTCTTCTTGGCTGGTAGGTATTTTCCTTCCTAATGTTAGGAAGGTTTACATCTCCACCATTGAGTTGTCCAGAGATTTCCAATAGAACAAATCCCTTGATTTGGAGGGAAGGGAAAGACGGCTGGTGGGGGGTGCTGTCTTCAAACATTCAAGTAATTCCTAAAGTATAGAAGGCTGCCATGCTCACTGGGTGGATGGAATGAAAGGGTCTTCGCTTGGGTCCCCCACTGCCTGCCTACTTCTTTGATGGAACTACACCAGCCGTGTCTCTGAAACTGGAAAGAGATCAATTCATGAATCACCCAATATTTTATGTCTTGAAGTATATTTCAAGTGGGTTAATGAGGGCCTCCAGGAAGCAAAAGTATTAAGTAAAACATTGTTAAGCTGGAATGTACCTGTGAAATTTCCCTGGCAAATTATTAGAGCCAAACTTATAATCCCTTTTAATACAAAAAGGATTCCTTTGAGTTTCAATTTTTAAACACTTTATTTTGTGGGCTTTGGATGGAGAAGAGGGGTTCATCTTAGAAAATATGGTGAGCATTCAATAGCTTTCCTAGAACCCTCTCCTCTCTTCTTTAAAAAAAGAAGGAAAAAAAAAAAGAAAGAAAAGAAAATTTTCAGCATGATGATTATTTAGAAAATGCATCATTTTTCATAAATAGAAAGAAAACATTCTTCATTATCCAGTTCAAATTTGTTTTGCAAGTAAGAAGTGTAAAAGTTACCTTAAACATAAAATCTTTATTAATAAAGTCCAGGTAGTTAAAAAAAATAAACCACAAAGCTAGCAATATGCACTTCATTATAAAGGTCACCTGTATAGTTTATACATAGATCAAGTCTTATTTAGTTAAAATACTCAATACATGAAATTCCTTTTTTAAATGTATCTGTCTAATTTGTACATGTGTGCTTATCCCTATTTAGAACTATCATTTGTGTGTGGTATTGATGAAATGCTGACTTTCTTTCTTTCAACTTCACTTACAGTATTGAAATGAAACTTTATGGTATAAAGAGAAGACGCTGCTTTGGCATACATTTGGGGAGAGGGTTTAATCCCTTGGAATATGTTACTTGAATCGAACACTTGACATAGTTTAACAGCAGCCGTGTTCTCCCAGCATGTAAGTTAATACCTGGGTGTAAGGTCATGTCTGTGTACACTCTGTGAAACAAATCACGGTAGAGCAAACACAGTCCATATTGTCCCCGCTGTCAGTCTTCCCAATTAATAGATAGATGGCTGCAGCCACGTCCGTCAGGAAGTGGCCCTCATCAGTCATGGAGGCAGCAGGGGAGCTCATGTTTGCAAAGGGTTTGAGCTGGTCCCTGTCTGCCGTCTTTGCAAGGGTAGATGAGAACTTTGGGGAATGGACTAAAGGGAAGAGGTCCATTTTTTAATATCCGCCTGGGATCAGATAATAAAGTCCGGGGGCATAAATACATTAGGAAAATTTTCCAAAAGGGTTTACTAACAAGGGGAGGCTCTTGTATCTGGGGAAACTCAACCTCAATAAACTACTCATTGATTAAAACAAACAAAAATATACAGTTTCCATTATGTCATATAAAATAGGCTACGATTGGACTATTTTAATTTAATGGCAATAGCAACATTTTTTGTCTCCATCCTTCTGTCCTTTCTTCCTTTTTTCAGCAAAAAAATTTGAGCACCTCAAATGTATACTAACCTTAATTACTATAAATATACTCAGAGAATGTAGAAGTAAAGGAAAGGCTAACTTGATCGATCGAACACAGCATCTACTTTTTTCCTCTCCTTTTCTGTCATCTAAAAAGGCATAAATTCAAAGAGAAGGGAGGACGACGGTAACAAAATACTGGGAATTGAAAAGGGAGGTAATGCATGGTTGAAGGATGAGGGTCTACCCTTAGCTACCTAGGCAGTGTAAGGGAGGGGACTTGCTGGGGTCTTGAGTGGATGGCACTGGTCATGGTTCTCTAGGCAGCAGGAGAGCAGAAGGCAGACACTGTACCCAAACTGGTGATTAAGTGGAAGTTTGCATCCCTGACCTTGGAGATGCACGACCTCTTCCCCATCAGTTCCCCAAGGCTAGGTTTCCTTCCCTAGAAGATATTGAAGATTTTTTCTAAGGAAAAACATTGAAATGGGAGAAAAGACACACAGATCCTGACATCAGTGTTACTAGCTAGACATACCCATCCACCCTCCGTCACCCCACAGGAAAACCACCACTCAGCAGGGCTCCCTCTGCTGCAGCCTGGGTGGAGACCAGAGCTGGAAAAGACTTTTCCACATCCTTTTCTCAAATATGAAGGAAGAGCCAAAAAGCATCAGACACTAAAAGAAAGTCAGAAACTAGAATCAACGGACTTGAAAGGAACATGAAGGAACAGTGACAAAGCAGAGAGCAGATGACTCAGAGGACATTGCATCCATGAGCTAAGAACTAGATGCTGTAAAAGTAAATGTTTAAGAAATAGGGAAAAGTTCTGGGAAGTTATTTTATGTAACATTTTATGTAATATGTTTATATGCAAATATTAGATAAAATAACTTCCCAGAACTTTTTTAACTTTCCATAAATTATAGATATAATAAATATGTTTATGTTTTATACATAGCATATAAATTATATAGGTGTGTATGTATGTATGTATAAATTTTAAAAATACATAGAATGAGAAAACAAACTTGAGGAAGTCTTTCTTATGGTAGACCAAAAGACAAAGAGATGAAAAATGAGAAAATTACAGGATCAACTCACAAATTTTACTGTCTAATAAGGGAGAGAACAGAGAAATGGATGATAGGAAATAAGAAAATTAAATAAACTGCAGATTACATCAGGTTCCTTAGTCAAAGCTTCTACTGACCACCCAGAACAATGAAAGATCAAAAGACAAACAAACACACAGACACACACACACACCACCAAAACTAAACAAATAAAACCATCTTAAGACACAGCACATTGTTTTAAAATTTCAGGACACTGGAAATAAGGAGAAGATTCTGAAATATTCCAGGAGGGGAGAAAAAGATTGGTAATAGTTCTTATGGACTGAGGATGAGCATGAATAGGGAGGGTCTGCGTGCAGTGCTTCCTTATCAAGAATTCTATACCCAGCTGTACTAGCTGTACTAACCAATGGTGAAGAACAAATAAAGGCTTTTCAGAAATTTGAGACCTCAGCATATTACTCATAAGCACTCCAGCTTCAGAAGCTGTGTAGAGTACATATTCTACTAAAACTTTTATATAAGTCAAGAAAATAGAAGGCCAGGATTCAGGAAACAGGATCTGATGTAGGAGGGAAACAGACACACATCCCTGGATGCTGCAGGATCATCAGAGAAAAGACAGTATGGGTTGAAGCAGGGAAATTGAGGGTTTCAGTGGGAAGTCACAAAGAAGAAAAAATGGAAAAATATAGGACTAATTTTTTTAAAAAACCTTGACAAAATGGTACATAGAAAATAAAACATGCACAAAAAAGTAACTGATAATTCAAATAAAAGCAGAAAAAGTTGTGCAACAAAGGCAATATAACCATAGTATATTCTGCGCAGCAGATAAGATGAAAACACATCAATATAAGCACCAAATGTTATTTTACCACAATTTGAAACACAATTACGTTGGAATTATATATCAGAAGGAATGTGGAGTGAGAAATGAAAGGATATGTGGTATAAACAAAATTAATTCTAATATTTCATATAGAAGATTAATAGATAAGGTCTAAAACAGAAAAGTTAAATAATAGAAATATATGTCATTTAGATATACAGAGAAATATCACGAAGAAAAAGAAGGAAAATATTGAAAGTGACTCTTGTCAGAGTTGTAACTAGAGGTAGAAAAGGTGGGGCAGGGAAATGACTTATTTTGTAATAAGGCTTTCTGGACTGTTTGGTTTTATAATCTACTTCTGCGTGTTACTTATTTTGATAAAAAGTAAGCTATAAATAAGAGAAAAATAACAATTAAAGGACTAACTCTTTGAGAAATTTTGAGTTAGACTGTGCAAGATTTTAGGACAACTATACTTTTTAAGAGAATATTCCACACTTACTTCTGACACAATTTCAAGTTCTGGGGTCCCCAAGACCACCCTGTTTTGATAATTCACTAGAAACACAGAACTCACTGAAACTTATTATACTCATGGTTAGGATTTATTACAGGGAAAGGATGCAGATTAAAATCCACCAAGGGGGTCGGGTGCAGTGGCTCAGGCCTATAATCCCTGCACTTTAGAGGCTGAGGCGGGTGGATCTGTGGAGGTCAGGAATCCGAGACCAGCCTGGCCAACTTGGTGAAACCCCACCTCTCCAAAAAAAGAAAAAAAAAAAAATAACTGGGTGTGGTGGCACTGCCTGTATTTCCAGCTACTGGGCAGGCTGATGCAGGAGAATTGCTTGAACGCAGGAAGCGGAGGATGCCCTGAGCCAAGATCATACCACTGCACTCCAGCCAGAGTGAGATTTCACCACTAAATAAATAAATTAAATAAAATAAAACCTATCAAGGGAAGAAGCACACATGGCAGAACCTAGGAAGATTTCAGCCATGAAGCTTCCACTTCTCATCCTCTTAAGGAGTCAGAGTGATCTACCTTCCCGACTTGAAGGTGTGACAATATTTACAAAGCTATGCCAGCCAAGGACACTCACCTGTCCAGAGTTTTTATTAGGACCCTATTATGTAGGCATGATGGATTGATTGATTGTCCACGTGGCTCATCTCAGTCCCCAGCCTCCAGCCCTTGCAGCAGTGACTCAGACCCCTCATCCTAAATCACATTCGTGGTCATTCTTGTCATGGCCAGTCCCCACCCAGATATGGTGTGGCCACCTACCACCCTAAATAAAGACACTTCTACCAGGCCTCTCAGAGGTCACTTCTTAGAAGTCAAGGACAAAGGCAGATGTCTTCTTGGGCATTTTTTTTTTCTGACAGAGTCTCGCTTCATTGCCCAGGCTGGAGTGCAGTGGTGCAATCGTGGCTCACTGCAACCTCCGCCTCTCAGGTTCAAACAATTCTCCTGCCTCAGCCTCCTGAGTAGCTGGGATTACAGGCGTGTGCCATCACACCTGGCTAATTTTTGTGTTTTTAATAGAGATGGGGTTTTCCCATGTTGGCCAGGCTGGTCTCCAACTCCTGGCCTCAAGTGACCCAGCTGCCTCCCAGTGACCCAAAGTGCTGGGATTACAGGCCGTGAGCCACCACGCTCAGGACAATTTTTAAATACACAGAGTATAACTGACATTACCATTAAAATGTGTGATTTCCAGCTCTCTGTTCTACTTTCATTACTGCCCCACAGGAGGGAAGACTCAGCAGTAAAAGGGGAGGTTAAGTCATGGATGAGAGCTATATTCCTCTATTGCCTGAAATTGTATTTTTAATCACTGCAAATATCCCAATAAAAGCTCCAACATTTTGCCCAAATGCTATATTTACATGATATTAAGGCCTGGCACTAGTCGATCTCACGGGAAATTTGACTTCATCGTAATTGAGGATTATTATTCCATTCTGAAGTTTCTCAGTGTGGATATAAAGAAGTTAACATTTTCTTCATCCTAATGGTCAATAATAAGAAGTTTAATCTCCAGAAATAGTTTCTGCCTGAATTGAAATCTTTGTTTTATATATTAAAAGCATTATTTGGAATTTTCTGAAATAAACATTTTTTTCTGTGCTAAAACAGGTACAAAAATATTGCCACTTTTAAAGAAACTTCTTTATGCAGGCAGTAAAATCTCGATTTTAAAGGGAAAACAGCTGTTTTACAGATGTATGAACATACATACATATCTCCATTGATATAAAATTATTCCCTCATTTTCTTATTCAATCCAGAGTAAAATAAAACCAGTCCAGATGAACGATGGGCTATAAGCTTCCCAAAGTCAGTTCTGGTAACTTCCCGTGGAGTTCAGTGGAACCTTCCACAAATCTGGCTACATCAACTATTTAACACACTCTGCTTCCTGTTTCCATCTCCTTTCAGATAAGTGTTCCTACAATTTTGTTTTCAGAGGGTTTGTATCATATTGATTAGGTACATACTAGATCCTAAGCACTTTTCCAGCTCCCACATATGAGTGAGCATAAGCAATATTCGTCTTTCTGTGCCTGGCTTATTTCACTTAACATAAAGACCTTACGTTCTAACCATGTTGCTGCAAAAGGCATGACTTTATTCCTTTTTTATGGCTGAATAATCTTCCATTGTGTATATATAACACGTTTTCTTTATCCATTTATCCATGATGCTCAAGTTGACTCCATATCTTGGCTATTGTGAATACTGCTGTTGTGAAAATGGAGCACATCTATCTTTGTTACATACTGATATCCCCCAGAGAGATTGCTGGATCATATGGTAGCTCCAGTTTTACTTTTCTGAGGATCCTCCGTGCAATTTTTTTTTTTTCAGATGGAGTTTCACTCTTGTTGCCCAGGATGGAGTTCAATGGCACAATCCCAGCTCACTGGAACCTCTGCCTCCCAGGTTCTAGCGATTCTCCTGCTGCAGCCTCCTGAGTAGCTGCGATTACAGGCACCCACCACCACACCCAGCTAATTTTGTAATTTTAGTACAGATGGGGTTTCGCCATGTTGGTCAGGCTGGTCTTGAACTCCTGACCTCAAGTAATCCACCTGCCTCGGCCTCCCAGAGTGCTGGGATTACAGGCATGAGCCATCGTGCCCGGCATGCAGTTTTTTATAATGGCTGTACTAGTGTGCATTCCCACCAACAGTAACTGAGCAGTCCCCTTTCTCTGTATCCTTGCCAATATCTGTTATTCATATGTTCTTGATAAAAGCATTCTAAGTGGGGTTAGCTAATATCTCACTGTGGTTTTGATTTGCATTTCTCTGATGATTAGTGACGCTGAGCATTTTTTCATATACCTGTTGGCCACTTGTATGTCTTCTTTTGAGAAATGTCTGTTCAAGACTTTTCCCCATGTATTAATCAGATTATTTGGGTGTTTTTGTGTTTGTTTTGCTACTGAATTGCGTTCCTTATCTACTCCAGTTAATAATCTCTTGTTGAATGGATAGTTTGTAAATATATTATCTTATTCTGTAAGATGTCTTCTCACTTTGTTAATTACTTCCTTTGCTGTACAGAAGCTTTTTGCTATTTTTCTATTTTTGCTTTTATTGTCTCTGCTTTTAGGTCTCATCCCCAAAACCTGTGCTGAAACCAATGACTTGTAGTGTTTCTCCAATGTCGTTTTCAGTAGTTTCATAGTTTCAGGGCTTACATTTAAGTCTTTAATATATTTTGAGTTGATTTTTGTATGTGACAAAAGATGGGACTCCAGTTGCTTCCTTCTGCATATGGCTCTCTAGTTTTTCCAGCACTGTTTACTACAGAGACTGTCCTTCTCGCACTGTATGTTTTGGCAACTTTGTCACAGATGAGTTGGCTGTAAGTGTATGGATTAACTTCCGGATTCACTATTCTGTTCCATTCGTCTATGTTTCTAATGTGATGCCAGTACCATGCTGTTTTGGTTACCATAGCTTTTGTAGTACAGTTCAAAGTCAGGTAGTGTGATGCCTCCAGCTATGTTCTTTTTGCTTAGGACTCCTTTAGCTGTTTGGGATCTTTTGTGGTTCCATACAAATATGACGGAGAGATACAGAGAGGCAGAGGCTGATTCATGAGTTTTCTTTTTGTTTTTGTTTTTCTCATTCAGGATTTCTTTTAGGTTTTTCCTACATTTAATTTTGACTGAATTTCGACAAAGACAATCATCAAAATTAAATGAGGGGCTATAGTTATTAGAAGCAATTCAAACAGATGAAATACAGCTTGCTGAAATGAAAGCCCTTCATAAAAATCTCCCCTTCTGCTTTTATGGCCCTAAGGCATTTTGAGCTTCTAGTGGTCTAGGTTATTCAAAAGACAGTGTATCTTTAAAGTTTCTGTAGTTGTCCTACCGAAAATTAATGTAGTTTCAAAAGGTCTCAATTTCATTTCAAAAGCAGGCACATCCTGTGTCCCCAGCAGACAAAACAAGGGCAGAGAAGATGTTACAGTAGGTAGCTAGTCAGGCATGAGCAGGGCAGGAGAGTGCTTCCCCCTCATCCCTGCCACACAGCAGGAATGTCAGGTGACCAGCAGGTGGTGGTCAGGCGATTAACTGATTCTCTAAAATAATAATTGGAGGCCAGGAGCAGTAGCTCACGCCTGTAATCCCAACATTTTGGGAGGCCGAGGCAGGATGATCACTTGAGGCCAGGAGTTTGAGACCAGCCTGGCCAACATGGTGAAACCTTGTCTCTACTAAAAATACAAAAATTAGCTGGGCGTGGTGGCGCACACTTGTAATCCCAGCGACCCGGGAGGCTAAGGGAGGAGGGTCACTTGAACCTGGGAGGCGGAGGCTGCAGTGAGACAGAACGAGACGCTGTCTCAATAAAAATAAAAATAAAATAAAATAATAATTGGTTGGAGCTAATGCCAGGGAAAGGCAGGCTCCTGGCAGATAAAAAACAGCTGAAGCTGAAGATCAGCAGCTTCCAGACAAGATCTCAGGAGCTGGGAGAGTGGGCTCAAGCATACACACGAAGAGGCAAAACAGTGGCGTTTAGCTGGAATAGTGTACTGGTAAGGGAAGAACGCCTCAAGTAAGCATGTGCACAGCTCCAATAAAGACACTGCCCATGCTCCCCTCGCGAGGGCTGGCAGGCCACTGCACATGTGGACAGCCCAACCCAGGGGAAGAACGAGGGGAGAAGGAATGCAGGATCCCAAAAGGATGACAACATATGAAACATGTGCCAACATATGAAGCCCCAAGTCAAAGGTCAAGCCGTGCACTTGATCCCTGGAGTCACCCACCTGGCCCTCTTCCAAGTGTAGTTTATGTCCCCTCATTCCTGTTCTAAAGCTTTTTAATAAACTTTCACTCCTGCTCCAAAACTTGCCTCAGTCTCTCCTTCTGCCTTCTGCCCTCCGTCAAATTATTTCTTCTGAGGAGGTGAGAATCGAGTCTGCTGTCAACCCGGACAGATATGGATTTGCTGCCCGTAACAAAGGCACTGCGAGGCTGGCTGCACCAGAGCTTCAGGTTCTCTTCTTACCCTCAGGTGAGTGCTGGATGCCTCTAGTAGACTCGGACTGGCCACGCATGCTCCATGCCCATCTACTGACACCTACACCCTGCCCCTGACCTGGAAGCCGTCCCTTCCTCTGTGAGTGTGTGGGAGGGGAAGACCTGAGGCTGGGGGTTCCACCTCTGAATCCAGCTTCACCTCAGTTCCTGCTTCACAATCACTCACAGGGTGTGGCCAGGGCCGGACGCTGGAGAGCATGTGGCCTGTGTAGAGCCCCTGAGGCTTGGGAGGACCAGCAAGAGGGCTGAGCTGGGCAGGTATCCCATGGGCATTTGGGGGCTGCAGGCTGCAGGCAGAACCACCATCAAAGAGGCAGCGTTGGAAAGTAAGAGGACAGTGATTCCAGGCACATGTGAACCCAGGGCCAGGCCTCCCTGCAGGGTCAGAGCTTGCAAATGCTTCTCCTTTGCTCTCTTGAGCCAGGCTGAGGGGGATTTTTACATCCAACCAGCATCACTTCATAGACACATGTCCATTCCATTCTCCCCAGCCTCTATTTCCTTACAGACCTTAGCCCAGGAAGATCAGGCTGCATCTGTTTTCAGCAAACACACAAATAATAACATAAAATCCTATCCTATCGTATACATCTCATAAAAACCAGAAGCAGTGAAGGTTGAACTTGGATTTTTGGTCCATTTAGACTTTTAGAAAGTAGCAGAGGCATAAACCTTTTTGAGAATCTTCAAGCAAACTGAGAAGGGATAATTATGTATTCACTTTCTGATGCTTAAAATGTCCCAGTTTTGACCGAAGAGAACTCCTTCCTATGGCTCTTGGTTCTTTTGGAAACAACTCTACAAGTTTTTGATGGCTTCTTTGTTGCTTTCACACAAAAGACGTTCCAGATTCATCATGTAAATTAATTTCCCCACACTTCAAATCAGGCATTTCCCAAGGACTGTGTTCGGTTACACCGGGGGGTAGTTGGAAGACCACAGCCCTGCATGCACTATGTCAGCTCGTTGTTACTGGATTGACCTTGCTTCTAGGCCTTTTCTGTAGACAGAGCCGGAAGATATATGTTTTTTGAAATAGGTGGGATGAACGACATGAGTTCCTAAGAATATTTCCAATTCCAATTTTACATTACAGTGCTTTTGATATTATACTTCTCTTTTCACTAAACATTTTATTTCTATAACATTAACACTATTATTTATCCTACAACACACAGAGTTTCAAGATAAAAACTCTTGTATTAAAAATCAGACTACTGAGTGAAGTCTGTATTTTCTTTGCAGTTCTGTATGTTTTTAGAAAACCTATTAAGTATACAAGGTCAAATAAAGTCTCTTGAAAGAAGTTGGCTTCTTGTCATCTCTAATGCATCCAGATGATCCTTTCTTCTCTGTCTATGTGACCTATTGTCTTCCAGTGAGAGTCATTGATTTTTTTTGTAACAAATTATAAACTACTTGGAATATTAATATTTTATAAAATGGTCATTGTCTAATTCTTGGTAGGATATATTTGATTAATTTAATAATATGCATTAATGCTTCAAGGTTGTAAATTCGAAAACTTTGTAAATTTATTTCATTAAACCTTTCATGTTTATTTATTAAAACTTGTTGTTCACAGTGACAACCATTTAAAGGGTTTTCCCACAATACCTGATTTTAGCTTTTTTTTTTTTTTTTTTGAGGCGGAGTTTCCCTCTTGTCACCCAAGCTGGAGTGCAATGGCGCAATCTCAGCTCACTGCAACCTCCGCCTCCCGGGTTCAAGCAATTCTACTGCCTCAGCCTCTCGAGTAACTGGGACTACAGGTACCTGCCATCACACCCAACTAATTTTTGTAGTTTTAGTAGATACAGCATTTCATCATGTTGGCCAGGCTCGAACTTCTGACCTCGGGTGACCCTCCCACCTGGGCCTCCCAAAGTGCTGGGATTACAGGCAAGAGCTACCACACATGGCTGACTTTAGTATTCTTAATGTAGAGAAATAATGCCGTATAAAATTTATAGTCCCAAGAAAATGCAGTTAAGTCTTACCATTTCACTTTCAATAAGTGAGTGTTCCTTCCTAGATTTGAGGAAAAAGGCCAAGAGAAAACTGGAATTCCTAACTCAGTGAGGTTCCCATTCTGCATCTTGAGCGTATCCAGTTCTCATTTTCAGTGCTGTGCATGCATGTGTGTAAGAGTGTGTTCTGTTCTCTTTCGGTTGACTTAGCCAAATTGTAACTGCCTTCAAACCAAGTGCATCATTGTATAGAATGCCCAAGTGAAGGCTGCCAGCCCTTTATGAAGTATGAAACCATGCCCTGAGCATCTGGAGATGGTCAGCACTCACACGTGATTATGGAAACTCTTCTCCTTGAGGGATAAAAGTTTTTGTTCTGATTGTTTTTTGAGTGAATAGCAAATGCCTCTTAAATATTTGGAGATTGGAGGATCTACGGTCCTGTCTAAATAACAAGAAATTGAAATTTGTCTGTTTCTATAGTATACAGTATATGATTCTTGTTTGAGTTTTACCAACATTTTTAATCAGCTTTCTTCCATGCGGAGACTATAGCTTTCCACATGTTGCTTTATCATTTTGGGGTTGGTAATCACTTCATATATTTGGCCTGGAGACTCTTAAATTGAAAATAAGGTACAATGCTTCAATATAATGCCCTCCTTCTGATGTGTTTGGCCTGGTGTAAAATTAAGGAGTTAGCATTTTCTCCCTTCCTTCCTCATTGCTCCAAATGGTATCAGTTGTTACTGAGCAGCCCATAACTGTATTTCTAACAAAGATTACACAGATATCTCTGTCCAGCTCCATGTCCTGCAGGGCTGTTCTGTGGTCTCCCGATCAGTAAAAATGTAATAACATTTTCACATAGTCAATATTTAATTCTGTAAATGCAACTGGTAGTTGTAATCTAGGTTATTAACCACACAGTGATTTATGATAGAGGGCAGGCAGTGGCGGAGTAGAGCAGTAGGAAAGTCCTCTGGTGACAATAAAAAGGTTATAAATTTCATAGCTCGGCCTGAGAAATATATTTTATATCCTATATTAAGAATAGCTTTTTATAAATTTTAATGATCCATGTTATTAATGGCACTGTCATCATCATTGCCTATATGAGACTACAGTTCTTGTTTTTTTTTTCTTTTACTTTTCCATCAGCTGAAGGTCTTGTGAAAAAAAAAAGAGCTCTTATTAGCTATTTGCCAAAAACATCTTTAAGAGTTATAAGCCTATCATTGTTCCCTTGGACTGCAAAGCTTGCGAGCAGTAGTTTGCATCAAGTTTTATGACTGAGGCAAAGGTTGGGCTAATTGGATAGAACACAATCGGAGCTCTATCATGTTTACAAAGGCCAAGTCAATATGCAGAAATAAAACTGGGGCAATATCAAAAAGAGAAATTTATATATGGAAATTGTCCTTCTCTTGGCTCCCTGTCCCCTTGCTGAGAAGCCATTTGGTTTCCAGCTCTGCATGTGAGTGCACACACAGGCCTGTCCAACTGCAGCTCAACACACTCCCAAGAAAACGCACAATCCACATCAGTACTCTTTCCAAACCCTATGCCATAACCCAGGCGAGGGATGAGCTGGCCAAAGGAGCTCCCAGGGCGGCAGGACACAGTCGCGTGGGGCACAGGGCTCACAGCTGGGCTGGTTTGGGAGAGCTTCCTATGTTCACACACCATTTGTAAAGCCAGATGTTTACAAAGCAACCCTTAATGATCAAACCGGTTTTAGAAATTGGCCTTGCAGTTGGAGAAGAGGCTGCTTCCAGATTTACATTTTCAGTGTCGCTTACTTCAAACATTTTCCTCCGAAGATTATGTAGGCAAAAGAGAGAAAGACAGAGAGAGGTTGATTAAAACAAACACACAAGCCACCACTCTCTTATGTGGAAAGGTTTTGTTCATTATTTCTTATATAGAAAACTAATTTATAGCAATATAACTTTATTCTAGTTAAATTTGCAGGGGGCAAATTTGATTTTCATTTAAAATTTATTTAAAATTAATGATTAATTTTTAAGCCAGTGAGTAGTTTCTTCATATACACAACACAGAAACATTTCGTAATACTTTATTTTATGGTTATTTTAAATTTTGAACTGAAAAATAATGCCTACATATTTTTAATAAGATGATAACATATTCATTACATTAAGAAAGACAGTATTTTTCCTTTTCTCACAATATCTTAGCCATCTAAAAAAATTATCGTATGATGAACCATGAAAGCAGTTTATTGAGCTTGAACCATTTTTTAAAGTCAATTTTTTCTCTTTTCTTGGTGAATGTTGAATTAGAGAGAAAACGTGGGAATCTGAGCTGGTTAAAAGCACAGAGCTTTCTTTTCTTTTTTTCCCCCTTTTTCCCTTCTCTTTCTTCTCCTCTCTCCCTTTCTCTTCCTCCTCATTCTGCTGCCTCTTCCTGCATTTCTTCTTCCTTTCTCTCCTTCATCTGTCCTTTCCTCCATCCCCTTTCCTCTCTTCCTCCTTCTTTCTCCCCTCTTCCTTTCTTCCTCTTCTCCCTACTTCTCTTTCTCTCTTCCTCTCCTTCTCCCTGTTTTGTCTCCTTTTCTCCCATTTCCTTTGTCTTTCTCTCCCTCTCTCTCCTTCCTTCCCTTCCCTTCCCCTTCTTTCCTTCCTTCCTTCCTTCTCTCCTTCCTTCCCTTCCCTTCCCCTTCTTTCCTTCCTTCCTTCCTTCCTTCTCTCCTTCCTTCCTTCCTCCCTTCCTTTTCCTTTCCTTCCTTCCTTCTATCCTTCCTTCCTTCCACCTCTGCTTTCTTTTTCACCACGCATATGCGAAACACAGCTGAATGCAGCCTGGATTCAAAAGTACATGGAACTATGGAAGACACCTAGGGGCAGATTAACACACTGAAGCTCAAATGCTGCTTCCCTCTCTCCCTTTTCTGGCCCACTGAGCTCATGGTCTCATAACTTTTCAACTTCATGAAGAACAAAGTTCTGTTTATTCACCAAGCCCTTGCTTAGAGCTACTATACGCAAGGACACAGATGTGATGACAGCATGATCCTTTCCCTCTGCTAGGAGACTAGAGAGGCAGGATTACCAGGCAGTGCTTGCAGAACAAGTGGCTGTTCTAACCTGACCTCGTTCTCCTCCTTGGGTTTTCCCAGGAAGCCTCATCCCTAAAGCCCTTGATTAGTGATTACCGTTGATTAGTGAAAACCCTTGATTAGTGATTGAGTGTATTGATGACTTCATGAGGATTGAAAGAGGGGCGCATCTCATTACATGTCCAGTGCAAAGGCGGATCCACACATGTCTCCCATCTCCCCAAGCCTTCTCTACCCTGTCTTCAGTGGGGACCACTTTGTTTGACATTTTTTCCTTGTAGAATCCAGACATTTATTTATAGTTTTCTACCCACAATTTTTTACTCCCACATCATGTCAAATTCCCACAGCACCCCGATTTTGCAAAACATCGTTTCCTTTTACTTAAATCTAAATTCCAGTGCTAATCAGACGTTGGGTGTTGAATTTTCACCCCAAATCAGCCTTTCAAGCCATCTGTCTTGGCTTTTTGCATCTTTGCAAAAATGCAAATCACTGTCCACAAGGCACTTCTATCGCATCCTGAAAGTATGGGACAGCCTTGGTGTTGCAGCTTGTAACCGGTATGCAGGGCAGGCTTCAGGGCAGCCTTCTGCCCACATGGGCATCAGGCTAATCTCTGTCTCCTTCTTCAGTTCTCCATCCCCTGTTCACGACCAAAAGGAATCGCCTATGTAGAGTTGGGTTGCATGGAACGGCCAAGATACTGTCGGTGCACTGCTTTATCTCTTCTGCTGAATAAAATGCCTGTGGGATTTTGTACAGTAGTTATTAACATCAACCTGAAGCCCAAATGTACAAGTAGATAGAGAGAGTGGGAACTAGCTTGTAGGGGTTCATGGCACGGGTCACAGGTGAGTCAGCAACCAGCAGGTAAGCAGGTTGGCCCAGGTCCATTCATTTTGTTGAGGAGCCAGGAGACATACTTTTCGTTGACTGTCATGAGTAAGGAAACTGCCTAATTAGTTATGGGATCTGTGTATCAGCTTCTTCCCCTGTATTTCCCAATAAGCCACAAGCTACAGCCAAGAGCTCAAAAAGCTTCAGATCAGACATTTTTGTCAATAACCCTTTACCAGCCACGTGCTTCTCATTGCTCCACTTTAGGGGACACAATGCCATGTGGTTACATTTTTAGTGATGCTAATTTTGATTGCTTAGTTAAAGTCAATACACACCAACCTCTCCATTGTAAATGCATTTCTTTTTTAATCAGCAACCCACAAATAATGATTTTATATCTATTGACAGCCTTTACCTGGCACCAATCACTTTTACGGGATTTACAGAATGGTGGTTTTTCTACTACTGTCATTAAAATAATTATTAGATAGCATTCTTCTGTAAAGAACTTTCTTCCTTCAATTGCATATGAGCTACTCTTCCTCTTCCTAAACAAACAAACATGACAAGATAGATGCTTAGTTCTTTTTCTCTAATTACATAATTTTACAGCCGGATGTGGTGGCTTATGCCTGTAACCCCAGCATTTCGGGAGGCTGAGGCAGGAGGGTCATTTGAGGTCAGGAGTTCAAGACCAGCCTGGCGAACATGGTGAAATCCCACCTCTACTAAAAATACAAAAAAATTAGCTGGGCATGGTAATGGGCACCTGTAATCCCAGCTACTTAGGAAGCTGAGGCATGAGAATCTCTTGAACCCAGGAGGCAGAGATTTCAGTGAGCCGAGATTGCACCATTGGACTCCAGCCTGGGCAATAGAGTGAGACTCAGTCTCAAAAAAAAAAAAAAAATTTACAACAAAGTTCTGGTGTAATAATAAACTCCAATGTGGCCAAATGTGTTTTTTTCTCTCTTTCTCAGTGTACCATGGTCTCAAAGATTTTTTTTATATATGTAACAACTTGTATTTATTATGTCTTTTGATGCCACAGTCACTCCAGTTTGATTGGTGCTTCCCCTACCAACCTTGCTCCAGCGTCCTTTTGATATGCTGGTGTTAGCCCTTTGGGTCCAACAAGACATCTAGGCTCTTTTTGTATATTGTCTGCCTCAGAACTAGAACCACGATTCTTTCAACAAAACCTGGTTCCAATTAGTAGGGAGAAATATTTATAAAACAACATGTGGGTGCACAGTATGTTCATTACTAGCAGAAGTCATCGCTTCTGGATATTTCAATGTATAGAAATAGTAAAAATACATGAAAAATTATGAGCACATATTAATATTTTGAATTATGTTTAAAATTGATCACATTTTTGATGTCTATGATTTTATATTTGTATCTCTTTTTCCTTAAACTTAAAGTCGTGGCTTCTAGTGTTAGTATATTTGCTTGTTTGTTTTATCCAAAATATATAAAATAGTTTAAAAATCATATACCACTGTTAATACATTCAATTAAACCAATGAGTAAAGTTAGAATATTTTCAATTCCTTTGTTGTCCTTAGAATAAGTTTCATGGAAGGTGAAATGTTGGTGCACACTGTGCAGATGTCATCTGGAGCCCTTTTTTTTCTCTGGGTCGTTGTGTTGTCAATCTGACATGTTATTGGGGTTGTATAGTCCAGTTCGTTTTAACTTTAGAAATTTTTATTGTTTGCTTTAATTTGTTGCATGTCCTCTAATTAAATGACAAGCTATATAAAGAATGATACTCATAAGAACCTCAAGTGTATACTAATCCCCCCAACACCCACCCACTAGAGAAAAGAATTCTACTGGCTTTGGCTTGTCATTCCAATGCTTCTTTATGCAAATCTGTGTACACACTCTGTTTCCCTATCTTACATAACAGTGATCTTTCTACAGTGTTCAGTTCTTGTGTTCTGAAATTTCATTTTGTTACTGTCAGAGTGGAAACATTAGGCACGGACCAAGAGTGAGGACCCTGGAACTGGACAACGAGGCTTGAGTCTTGCTTTATTGTCTACCAGCTGTGATTCCCAGCCTCTCTGTGCCTCCATTTCCTTACCTGTAAAATGGGAACATAATATCTACCTCATGGGGTTGTGTTGATTATTAAGTGAGTTGGTTTTTTAAAGTGTTTAGAACTGGCATATAGTTAATACTCAACATTCTGAGCCAGTATTATTATCCTAATGTAATGGTTCTCACAAAACGCAGGACAGCCACCCCACAATCAAGAATTTTCTGGTTCAAAATATCAATAGTGCTCATATTTTCATAATAACAAACTAAATCATTTTTACACATTACAAAAGTGAATGAAAAATAATAATTCTAATAACTAAATATAGGCTTTTTTCTGCTTTATAAAATTTTAACTCACTAAAATAATTATAAAAGCATAATGATTCCTTTTCCTGACTCATGTGTTCATCTATATTAAAGAAGATAATGTAACCCCCTTCTATCTGAAAATAGTCACTCATAATACCCCTTGTATTTCTCAGACTAGACTGACTTGAAACTATTCTAAATACTTCCTCTATTAAACATATAATTCATTTAGAAAATATTTCTTCTTAGTAGAAAAGTAACTTTGAAAACAGGGTGGTTGCACAGAATTCTCTTCAGTTAAAGAGAAGAGAAGTGGATATAGAATGGAGAACAGGAAAGGGAATTTTGTCATTTGTTCAAAAAGCTACAAGCACATTTTCATGAAACCAAATTACTTAGCTAAAAGGCTGATATGGTTTGGCTGTGTTCCAACCCAAATCTCACCTCGAATTGTAATCCCTATATTCCCCAGGTGCTGAGGGAGGAACTCGGTGGGAGGTGATTGGATCATGAGGGCAGTTTCCCCCATGCCATTCTCATGATAGTGGGTGAGTTCTCACGAGATCTGATGGTTTTATAAGGCAGTTTTCCCTACACTTGCTTGCACTTCTCTCTCCTGTTGCCATGTGAATAAAGACGTGTGTGCTCCCTCTTTACCTTCCATCATGATTGTAAGTTTCCTGAGGCCTCCCCAGCGATATTGAACTGGGAATTAATTAAACTTCTTTTCTTTAAAAATTACCCAGTCTTGGGTAGTTCTTTATAGCAGTGTGAAAATGGACTAATGCAAAGGCCTGCAATGAAAGAGTGGAGTTATGATTCAATTATATAGAAATAGGCAAGAAGACAATAACTTCTCACATACCACACTTTATTGTTCATTATTTTTAAAAATTCAGTTCAGATTTCTAATGTTTACAATTCTGTTGTTCTACATGTCCTGAGGATTAGAGAATAATAAAATGCTGACAGATAGAGATACAAAAGACCTATTTTAAAAGCATTTAGCATTAATAAAATCGGTAATGACAATCTAATAGTGTAACAGCACTAGGACTCAAATTTCTAAGTAAATGAAGACTTTTTTGATGACCTCACGCCACGATGATACAGTTTTTGCATTCACTGGGAGAGAACCATCCATTTGTTGTTTCTATTCATGAAGTTCTATGTTATAGTTGGCAGAGCTACAATTTTGGAACCAGTCCTGTGTTCAAGAGTGAGGCCTTCTAGACACCAGTGGCACAGCCTTGAACCAGTTACAAAAACTACTTTAAACTCTACTGTCTTCATGTTTAATATGGAGAAGAGTGCAACTAATCCTTTACTGCATGATGCAATAACATGAGCAAAACACCTAGCCCTGACAAATGCATGTAATTGGTGCTGAAATTAATGCTAGTCTCTTACCTATGGCAAAATATTAATATGCTGTGATTGTGGTTTATTGTACATAGACTCAGATATGTTACACCCGGTTTCAGGCATTCCCAGATCAACAGAGAGATGACTACGCAGGAATGGGGATATGGCCCAGCCTGTGACCAGAGGGAAAGGCGTGCACGGAGTTCCATGAGCATCTCATACTTCACGTGGCTCCTTATAAAAGACTATATGCGCATAGGGTACAGTGTACACTGCTCGGGTGATGGGTGCACCAAAATCTCGGAAATCACCACTGAAGAACTAATCCACGTAACAAAACACTATTGTTTCTAGAAAACCTGTTGAAATAAACAGTTTAAAAAAGAATAAAAGATAATACAGGTAAGGGGAAAAAATGCAAAGTAAGTGTTGTATTTGAGTTTGCCTAACTAGTTAGTATAGGACTAGGTATACTATTTCTTAAATTTCTGTTGTGGTTTTGTGACAACTGAATGGAATGATTTGTTGTTGTTGTTATTGTTGTTGTTGTTGTTGTTGTTGTTTTTGAGACGGAGCCTCATTCTGTCACCCAGGCTGGAGGGCAGTGCTGCCATCTCGGCTCACTGCCACCTCCACCTCCCGTGTTCAAGCGATTCTCCTGCCTCAGCCTCCTGAGTAGCTGGGATTACAGGCACACATCACCATGCCCGGCTAATTTTTGTACTTTTAGTAGAGACGGGGTTTCACCCTGAATGGAATGATCTTATTTACCTTTAAAAAGTCTCATGCTCGGCCGGGCGCAGTGGCTCACACCTGTAATCCCAGCACTTTAGGAGGCTGAGGCGGGTGGATCACGAGGTCAGGAGATGGAGACCATCCTGGCTAACATGGTGAAACCCCGTCTCTACTAAAAATACAAAAAATAAAAATTAGCCGGATGTGGTGGCGGGTGCCTGTAGTCCCAGCTACTCAGGAGGCTGCGGCAGGAGAATGGCGTGAACCTGGGAGGCAGAGCTTGCAGTGAACCGAGATTGTGCCACTGCACTCCAGCCTGGGTGACAAAGAGAGATTCCATGTCAAAAAAAGAAAAAAAGTTTCATGCTGTATATTTAATTAGAGAAGAACTCTTCCATCACTCTTTCCATGGTCTGGGATACCTCAGGAGGTGTCCCTGGGCTAAGAGTGTCTCATGGACTTGGAAGATATCACAGCAAAGCCACATGGGGAAGGCTCCATCGTTACCATCGAATGAAGTTACAGTGACATCTGAAACACACTTCTGTTCTCTAGTGCATGTGTTTTTGAAACCATTCCTGAAGAAGGAATATGGCCCTCTCCCAGCGGTGGAAAGATGGTGCTGTGAGCTCCTCCTGGAGGCTATCAATGGTGGCCCCATACTAGTACTATTTTTCCCCATGACTTTTGTTCTGTGAAGTGCTATATGCTTGCCTATGTTTTCCCTGTCCTGTTTTCTTGTGGGGTTCTGGGTTCTTTGTTGGCACTGGAAAGGTCTCAGTTTCCTCTACAACCTTCAGGAGGTGCCTGACCAATAGTTTTCAAGACCTATGTGTTTAGTAAAACATTTTGTCTCCCTAATTTAAAAGACATTCTTATTTATGGTAGTTAATTTCACTTCCCAATGAAGGGAAACATTATTGTTTGAGCCAGGTAAGTAGGTGGGAATTTTATTCAAGGTACATTTCTCTGGGTACCTGCAGAAACTATCCCACAGCCTCCTGCAGGACAGCTAGCACACTGTCCTGGGGCCTATCAGCTGCTCCATAAATATTTGCTGGTTTAGTTTGACCCCCCAGTAAATATATATTCAAAGCTAGAATAATTTATATGCACTAATATGAACAGAGCCCTTTGTTTGAAAAATAAATTCAGGGAAAATGAAAATAAACATAAAGGAGACAGATTTTAACCAGAGATTTTAAAGTGCACAGTAGGTAGTAATCTGTCGTCATCATCATTGCCATGCCATTTCTCTGGAGGTCAAGAGGGGCTTACAAAAACAAATAATATTAGTCTCCCATCCAGTTCAAAGCTCTGGACGAAATAGTCAAGACCGAGAATCTAGGCAGCATGCCAGTGCTGCTAGGTGAACTTCAACTTTCTTGTAAAAACTGCACACACAGAAAGGTAGCAAATAACTCAATGCCACTTTTAAATTTTGCACTCAGCAGCTCAATCAAGAGTTTCAATTAATGCCTCCATAATGCTCCCATAGAAGAGAGCATCCACCTACCGCCTCAGTATTCACTCCACAGTGCTTGGGTGGAGAGAGTGAACTACATGTGTGTTAGTTACTTTAAGCTGCATTATAGGGAAAGCTAGTTCTCTCATCTTGAATCTACATACGAGGGACCATTTGCTAGTGCAGGCTTATAATCTGAGAAACCACACTCCAGAGGGTCCATTGCATGGGAAGATTTCATTTATTTCAGTCATCAACACCAGACAGTTTGCGAATTTAGGTGCTAAATCTCAAAATGTTTCCTCCACTTTGGTGAAGTTAGGGCCATGTTAATCACCAAGATTAATGTTGGTAATGAGCTCTCAGTAGAATCGCCTCTACTGAAAAAATCAGCCCTAGCCATGTTACACGGTCCTATCACCTCAAAAGCTACTCTCACATTTTAATTCTTCCTTTTGGAGCCTTCTCAAGAGGTTAACAATGGCTGCATCACTTTCTTTCTGAATCAGGGCCTCCCTCTCTCGGGTCATCTTCTATTTCATCTCTATTCATCTAATATAATGTGGCCTAGTCAACACTCTCGAACACTTCATTGAACTACTTTGCAGAAATATTTTGAGAAGTACACACAATGTCCACACAGTATTTAGGAAAATGTAGATGTTATGTTTACATTAATAAAATTAAGAATATTCAAGGCACATGAACTGAAAATATTTTGGAAACATGTTCTACTCTTGCATAAGCCGGGAGTGAGAATCCTATGATTTTCACCTTTAAAGATGGAGTCTGAGTCTTAATCCCTAAAGAGATTTACATTTAGCTGTTGGGCCAAAGGAGTTTTGATTGCCTGGTGCTAATTCTCAAGGTAACAAAAATCGCTTCCAGGATATAGTGACTTCTACCAGGAGTCAACATTTCATGTAAAATGTGGTTAGAGAACTTCAAAAAGTAAAGAGTTGTGCTTCATCAAGCCTAGGGGATATATTGTATCAACCATTTTGGGCCTTATTTTCTTCACAATCTCATAGTGAGATTACCTGAGAGCAGCTAATCTTCACCAAAAGGATAATTTTTGGAGGGTATCCTAATGAGAAACTAAGAGTTAGCAGAACAAGTTGGTGTAGACAAGTTGCTAGCCTCACTGTGAGCTGGAATCGGTAGGAGAGCTTCAAAGAGACAGATCATTTTAGGAGAGACCTTAAAGAATAATTAGGATACAGCTAATCAGAAATAAATGGTGAAGACATTCTAGATAGAGGGAAAAGAATCATGATCAGACTTACTTAGCAGAGTCAAGGGTGCATATAAGAATCCCCCAGATGATAAGGTTGAAAACGTGGGTTGAGCCCCAGATTGCAGAAAGCCACAAGTGAAGGGGTGCATTGTATTATATTTTACATTGCATTGATGTATGCATATCTGTGATAATGTATACACAGTGCACACATTTTTCTGTGGAGGATGGAGCTCCACCGAAGTTGCTTGCAAAGCAGTTCAGGGAAGTGTAATGGAGCCACTGATCTGGCTACATTCTGTAGGATGGGAGGAGTGGAGGGAGAAGGTGACAGAGCCAGCGGAGTTACACTGGAAGAAGGAAGTAGTAAGACAATCCTCATGGGAAGTCTACCAAAGGAAGAACAGGAGTGGGATCAGGTTTAGGAGGCAGGACCTTGTCAAATGGTGTGTGGTGGTGTTCTTTCTTGACAGTTGTGACCTGAGGAACAGGAAGCTACCCCAGCAGGAATATAAATACCCAACAAATAGAAAAATAAACATCAATTGAACTGAAAATGAATGGTAATAGATATAATGGATAAGTTTTCTAAATGGGAAAATGGGGATGTAGAGGAAAATCTAGAGAGGAAATCGGTTTGGTGAGAGAAAATGAGAAGTGAGAATTTAGGGCCAGACTAAACTTAATTGATGATGACTGAAAATATCCAGCTGGCATTTTCCAACTGCTGAGCTCAACTATGTGATTTATTGGTCAAAATTCAGAGTAGATTTGAGAATCTCTAATGCATGATGGTAGCTTAAGTCTTGGAAATTTCTGTAGTTTCGAAAGGAGTTAGTGTTGTGGACAAAGGGAAATGTGCTCCCATAGACTGAGGTCTGGGGCCTGAGGAGCTAAGCAAAGAAGGAGATGGTGAGGGGAGATGGGAGCCAGAAGCAGATGTAGGGGGAAGGTGGAGGCCAGCCCATCCGCTGTGATCAGACAGATCTCGGGGAATGTTACTACCAGTAAGCTGCGTGTGTGTGCATGTGCTTTAAAATCACCCAGTGGTAGCTCACCAAAACCTTTACCCAAAGTACCACTCATTAGACATTGATTTCCTTATATGCTGCCAAGTTATGCTGTAATCATCTCACCTATGCTTGTGATTCTTTTTTTTTTGAGACAATTTCTCCCTTGTTGCCTAGGTCGGAGTGCAATGGTGCAAACTCAGCTCACTGAAACCTCTGCCTCCTGGGTTCAAGTGATTCTCCTGCCTCAGCCTCCTGAGTATCTGCGACTACAGGTGCCTGCCACCATGCCTGGCTAATTTTTATATTTTTTAGGGGAGACTGGGTTTCACCATGTTGGCCAGGGTGATCTTGAACTTCTGACCTCAGGTGATACACCAATCTCTGTCTCTCAAAGTGCTGGGATTACAGGCGTAAGCCACCACTCTGGCCCCCTCTTGATTTTTAAAACAACAATCACAATAAACAACAAAACACATACTGAATAAGGCTTAGGGGCATTTTGCCCGAGCGAGTGGTTGCATATGTGGATTCCAGGGAGTTGATGAGACAGGTCCTCCTTATTTTAAAGGGTGAAGGTGGGCCCTGTTGAGCCAATTCAGAGACGTGGTTGAACATTGCTTTTTGTGTTTTCATTCTGTGCAGAACACACATCCTCGACACAGGAGGCGTGGGGTGGATGAGAAGGAATGCAGAAGTACTTTGGGCTCTTGGAGAACTCTGTGATAAGAAAACTCAAAGAAAAAGAGAGTATCAACCACTTCAGACAACAAACACGGTAAAAATGTGGTTGGTCCTGCTTATTATTGAGAGCATATTGACAACTACAGATTGCATTTTTAGTGAAAGCAATTGATGTAGAAGCAGTTTTTCAAGGTCAAGGCAGAAAATAAGAAAGACTTATTTGAAGAAATTTGACAGTGGAAGGAGGTTGAGATAGTGCGACCCAGCAACAGTGTGACCCTCACTGTTGAACACCAAAGGCCTGAGCATATTTGCAGAGATAGGGCAGGATAAAGCAGGTATGCAACCCAAAATGTGTTACGAGCATCTCATACTCTGCTCTCCCTCCCATCCCATCTCCTTCTAAAGCATAAACCTGGCCACACAGGGCTGCAGGTGAACCCCAGCATGATCCCATTGTCTAAGAATCAAGTCCAAGGAAATCTCCGAGTGACCCTAACCCCCCTCCCTGCTCTAGCCAGCCCGTTGCATCCTCTGACCCAGACTCCCGTGTCCAGTGCAGGGACCACACAAGCACACCCACTAGGGGAGAGGCCCACTCCCGTTCTTGGTCTGTTTGTCCACCACTCTCAGCTAGGCTGTCCTCTCCCCCACTCCAGGGAGAATCACATCCACACCAGCACCTTCCAGGGCCATCCTACTGGATGTCCTCCCAGTTCCTCTCCCTCCACATCCATTCCCAGGCCTGTGCTCACTTGGCCTTTGCAGCCCTCCTGGATGACACTCATGTATTTCTGTGAAGCTGTTTCTGAGCTTGGTTTTGGAGACACTCTGGGTGTGGACTCAGCTGAGGTCCCATAGACTCAGAGCCACAGCAACCTGTCCTTCACCCGGAGCCTTTAAGAAATGGGTCCCTCCTGTGCATCACTGGCCACTTGCCCTGCCAGAAAGAAACGTCACATAGTATCCCAAGCATACGCCCCCCACAGCCTCCAAAAGCCTCTGGGGTTCCCTGCAGATTCCCAACTGGGCAAGCCCTCTTCTCATTGGAACCGCCAGGGCCTTCTTTGCACTGACCCTGGATTCCCTACAGCCCTGTCCTAGGCAGTGCTCATCTATATCTCAATCCTACCTTGGGTTTCTGAGCTTAGTCTTGTCTTGTCTTTAATACTGTGAGACAATAAGTGCTTTAAAAACCTTTGTTAAATAAATGAATTCAGCAATGCCCCTGTCTCATGGCAAACTAAGCTAAAGAAAATTTGTTAGATTCTGACAATAATAATAAATAACAACGATAATAATAACAAATAACAATAAAGCTTACAGAAAAGAGTTTATTATGCCAGTCACTGTTCTCAGTGCTCTAAGTCGATTAACATATTTGATCCTCATCACAATTCTGTGAGTTAAGGACTGTTTTCCTCCCCATTTTACCAATGAGAAAATCTAGTCAAAGAGAGAGAGATAGGGTAGTAACTTGAGCAGTTCCACACAGCTTACGAGGAGCCCAGGGGAGTTTGGACCCAGTCTGCCCACTCATTCTGGTTCCAGATAAAGTCAAAATTGAATTTTATTGATCCATTTAAGAGACTCATCATGCAAAGAGACATATACGCTCCTGACATAGAAACTGTGGGATGTTAATCATTTTGTGTCTATTGGGCACGTTATTATAACGTTTGGTTTACCTCCATTCAAACTCAAGTGTTTAACCAGCCCAAGAGCATTCGATAAGTAGGTGGCACATAAACTCTCCTATGCTGGGGAAATGGCTCCGAGGGAGTTCTTGGGTCCCTGTATGCTCCCTAGACCGCAGCTCCTGCTACAGGCTGTGGTCTGTGCATCACTATGGAACACCCTGACTCTGGGTCTCCCCTCACTCTGCATGCTCACATTGGCTCTTTCTGTCTCTGTGTAACTATCTGTCAGACATTGGTCTAGAAAGCCTCATCCAGGCAGCTCCTGGTTACCTGCTCCCTAGAACAGGGCTATTTGAAAATATTCTCCCTGCCAGTTGTCTGTTAGGTACTTTGTTATTTCCCCAATCTCCAGGCATCTTTATTCTTCATCTGTATTCCTCCTTTAATTTTATGAAGTTTCTTATCACTTGTCTAGCAAAGAGTAGGAAGAAACTGGAAAGTCAGAAATAATCACATCTTTCCTACTCCCAGGTGAATTTTTACAGTGGTTAGGAGAGGAGGCACAGCCCCACTGGAACACTCAGTCATCCAAGGTTGTTCTTAATCCTATAATTGGCAGTCACACCTTACACGGGCACAAACTTTCTCTTCTGCAATCAATGCAAAGTGTATTTGAAAAGAATTCTCTCCACGTCTTCCAAAGGCACTGGGACAATCAATGCCCTTCAGTCTTAGGTGCTGAGCAAGCACATGTCACCGACTGTGGAAGACTCAGTCTCATGGCAGTGGGGACAGAACATGACTGCACGGCTGTCACCCCCACCTCCGACTGGTGCGTATGGACGTCACGTCCATGCCTCTGATGGGCCTGATAAGCCTGAGTGTGGTTTACTGGTGAGTGGGATGATGAAACCCATCACACAGAAGTTTACCCTGTCTGAATGTGTAATTGAAAATAATTTTGTAGAAAAAGAGCACAGAAACAAATGTTTTCCACGGATAGCAAAAGAAGTAAGAGTGTCTAGAAACGTTAGAGAATGTTTCCAACAAATAAAGAAGAAAACCCTGGAGAACGCCTGGTTAGCGGTTTGGGTGACAACAGCATGCGTGAGGCTGTGGATGGCAGCCAGAGAAACCCAACACAAACCAGCATGCACTGCAGGGGACTGATGGGTTCTGGGCTCCAGGAAGGAAGGGCACACTCATGTGGGACAGGCTGACCCCAGCTCTGTGGCTCTGGCATTTCGCTGGGTCCTTCCTCAGGCTGACAGCCGCCATCCGGTTTGGAAGTACAGGTGCTTACACCAGCAAGCACCTCTATAGGAGGAATGTACTCCTTCCCCTGGATTCTTGCTTAGAAATCCTAAAAGAAGACTCCAGTAGTCCAGCATGGTCCTGAAAATCATCCTCGGGGCAGCTTCCGCCAGGTGTGGTGCCTGGACCTCTTTATTAGAGGCACAGAAGTGAAGCTCTGCAGAGATGGCAGATGCCTAGCCTGGCCAAGTGGAGGCGATGAGGGCTCCTGCAGGCACTGCCACCCACACCCTCTAAAATGTCATTGAAAGAAAACCCAAGTCATTGCCATCAAATCACAGAAGCCACCAACTAATATTAGGAGACTAGGGCATTCAAAAATCTTCACCTAGTCTTCTTGATTGGTAAAGACACTCAAAATCACAGGAAACCTGAAATGATGTAGCTATTCATCAGATTACACTATGAGATGTTTAAAAAGAATCAGAATAGAAAAACCAATGATTATATTTATAGACCATAACATTTTTTCTATCTTTTTTTTTATAACGCCCGTATCTTGACTAAGAAAATGACATTTTACTGCTGATGAACCAACCGATCTTTAGTTTTATTTTCCCTAGTCAGGAGGAACATGTGTCTTCAAGGGGCTGTGGTCACACAACCTGAGGAGATTCTGAAGGTGCTGGCACTAAGGTTGACAATTCAGGCACGACGAGACATTTAATCCAATCAGCCCCTTGTGGAGTGTGCATGAGACCCATATTACAGATGGAGAAATTGAGTCTCAGGGAGAGGTTAGGTTAGCTGTCTGGCAGAACAGCCTGCATGGTGCTGAGTGCTCAACTACCTTCATTTAAATCTGGGCTCCTGACCTTGTCGCGCTGTCATCCAGGGTGGTTACTCCTCATGCAATTCCCCAGCATCACTGGCTGCTCCCTACCTCATTTAATGCCTGTGCGGCCTAAATTCCAGGCAGCAGTTGGGAGGACCCCATATCTGCAGTGGAGAGAGACACGTCATGTAGGCAGGATGGGAGCAGCTCAGATCTTTGGATATCCCAGGTTCAGTTGGAGCTTCCTGGAAACCCAAAGTCAATGACCTAGCAGGGAATGCCAGGCAGCCACTCAGACCTGGACAGGCAGCACGGGCAAAGGCCCCATGTGGCTGAAGCAGGGCTGGGTCAGGAAACAAAGACTAGAAAGAAATAACCTAAAGGGGCCGGGCGCGGTGACTCATGCCTGTAATCCCAGCAGCTTGAGAGGCCAAGGTGGGTGGATCACCTGAGGTCAGGAGTTCAAGACCAGCCTGGCCAACATGGTGAAACCCCATCTCTATTAAAAATACAAAAATTAGCTGGACGTGGTGGCACACACCTGTAATCCCCACTACTCAGGCTACTCGGGAGGCTGAGGCAGGAGAACTGCTTGAACCTGGGAGGCAGAGGTTGCAGTGAGCTGAGATCGCGCCATTGCACTCCAGCCTGGGTGATGGAGCAAGACTCTGTCTTAAAACAAACAAACAAAAAACAAGCAAAAGAAATAACCTAAAGGACAAGCCACACAACAGAGATAAAGAAAGAGGATGCTTCAGGCACCAGGGCAGGGGAAAACATGATGAAAGACTGTAAGAAAACAGAGCATTCATGGGAGGGAGGGATGACGCCCTCTAAAATCTTGCATGAAAATGACTGCTCTATATTTCAAATCTATCTGGAGCATTTAAATATATAATTAAAACTTGTATCCTAGTTGGTTCAGCAACTTAAAAATCAGCTCACTGGGAACATGGGCCCAGCGCCAACTGCATTTTCAGCACCTTCAATCAATGACTAAGCAATGGCGCCTCATGAAGAACTAGCTACATTAACTTCTGAATTCTAAAGTGTTTTCTGCTTATTTTCAGAAAGGTGTTATCTGAATCTCCAAATCCAAGCTCCTCCTGACAGAATAGCTGCAATTTCCTTCAGAACCTGGAGGGAATCTGTGCCCTGAGATGCCTGGAAGTTGGAGGAAGGATTTTTTCTGCAGCTCCTCCTGTGCATGCCACCGTTTCCCTTCCCACCCCAACAATAGGCCCTCACTACCTCCATCCTTCCCTTCCAGGGTTAGACACCGGCGCCAGCATCCCACGTCATCCATGTCTGCACCCTGTGCCTTTCCTAGGAACTCCCAGAGCAGTCTGGATTTACCGCACAAATTCCATCAAATTTCTTTTTTTATTTTCTGTTAATCACCTTGGCAGTCCTGAGGCAGGAACCATGAGTATCTCACATCAGGTACAGGTGTGTCTTAAATTGACAAATAGATGGGTCAAATGTTAGGCTTTGTTTAAGGATTTTCAGTACCACACTAATTTGAAATAAAGCATAATTCTTCAAGATAAATAAAGAGTTAGAGAGATCTAACCTAATCATTGACACAGGAAATACAGGTGTTTATCTAAAATATTTGAAAGAACATGCTGGAGATAAGTAACTGAACAAGGTCTTTTCAACAGCGTGAAAGTGGACTACTCTAATTAGCAATGGGTTCAGCAAGCATTTACGAGCCCTGGGGATGGAGATGCAAAACGAGCTGAGCGTGGCCAGGGACTGAACAGTGTCCCCACAACATTCATATGCTCAAGCCCTATCTGGAGACAGGATCTTTAGGAATGTAGTTAAGTTAAATTAGTCCTAAGAATGAGGCCCCAATTAATAGGACTCCAGTCTTTGTAAGAATAAGAAGAGAAAGAGATCGCTTTTCTGTCTCCACAGTGTGAGGACACAGTGAGAAGGGGACTGTCTGTAAGCCAGGAAGGGGGTTCTTACGGGAATCTGACCATGCTGGCATCCTGATCCCAAAATTCCAGTCTGCAGAGCTGTGACAACATAAACATTTGTCCTTTGAGCCTCCCAGTCTGTGAGATTTAGTTATAACAGACTCAGCAGACTAATACGGCATCCTTGCTCTGGGTAGCAAAGCCTCAGCTCAAGATTTCTCTGCAATCGCAAAGCTTCCCCATTTCGCTCCCTTCTCTGCATTTTTGACATGTGGAATAAAACTCAGCCATACCCGTGGGATACATGCCCAGCAGTCCTGTCCCTCTTCAATGCTTGTAGCATCTTAAGCGTACCCTTCCAATGAAACACCGTAGTTACAGCTTTTTACTTTAAAACATTATCTGATGTGTGCTACTAACCAAACTCAGAAGGTAGTTTTGCTTCTGAAAAATAATATATTTTGCATTGTTTTTAATTAAGGCTAGCATAGAGATTGCCACAAACTGTTACTCTCACACTGCTCTGTGGCACTTAACAAATAATTGGATGTGTAAATTGCTTCAACGCTGATATTCTCTTTCCCGTGAACCACAAATGATTATCAAATGTGTTGAGAGGATCGTAATGAAAAATGAATTTTTCCTTCTCTTCATGGAAAATCACATTAGGTGTAATTGGATAAAACCAAGGATAAACAATCAATCATTCCTCATTTGGGATCAGGTTGGCACTGAGATCATTAGACACTGAAGAGGGCATCGCTTCTGCCTCTGCAGTGGGCACCATGGCTCGGCACACAGTGGGTGAAACCCTGAAGATTTTCCTTGAAGACGTTAGAGTTGAGATGGCAGAATTGAAAATTACTTTTAGAAGTCCTCATTAGAAAAACAAGTATTCCATGGAGAAAAAATGCTTCCTAAATGAGACAAATTCCATTTACCATCTCTTCTCTATTATTTGTACAGAGGTGATACATGGTGTCAGGTGGTGTTTGTAGCATAGACAGAAAATGCACTGTGCTGTTTGCAGAACAAGATGGTCAGTGGGATGCTTGGAGTTCTCCGGATTCCACCCTCTTTCTCCTGTGACCCTGGTGAACTGAAAAGTGTAACTGCTTCACCTCACCATCGTGCAGGTTGGGCATTGGATCCAGGTGTAGCTCATCTAATGCACTAGGGATGCTACAAAAATGAATGCTGCTCACATTCTGAGCGGCTGAGGCTCTCCACAGAATGTTGCTGGACACCACCCAGAGGATTTCCCTATAGCCAAGAGCCCTGACCTGACGGAAAATTTTCACCTGTGCCCACTGTTCTTTACTCAAATAAGAGTTGACAAATCCAGAATGAAAGAGCTGGAACAACACTGTATTAGTCCATTATTATACTGATAGGAAGAAATATCCGAGACTGCATAATTTATGAAGAAAAAGAGGTTTAATGGACTCACAGTCCCACATGACTAGGGAGGTCTCAAAATCATGGGGGAAGGCAAACGAGGAGTAAAGTCACGTCTTACACAGCAGCAGGCAAGAGATCGTGTGCCAGGGAGCTGCCCTTTATATAACCATCAGATCTCATGAGACTGATTCATTATCATGAGAACAGCATGAAAAAAACCCACCCCAATGATTCAACTATCTCTCACTGGGTCCCTCCCATGACTCATGGGGATTATGGGAGCTACAAATCAAGATGAGATTTGGGTGCGGACACAGTCAAACCAGATTAGACACTAATAGATCACTTTGGCCTGATGTCCCCATTTCTGTTTACAGAAGCTGAGCCTCAGAAGGATCAATTGTCTGGTTCATGGCTACAGAGAAAGCTGGTAGAAGAGCCTTACAGAGATGGTTATTCAGATGCTGTACACACTGCCAGGGCTTTTGGAGTGGGCTCATGTTTCCAAGCTACGCATATCTGAGTGGCAAGACAGAAGCTATCTTCTATAATTCAATGTGCTATTACACCACACCCCATTCAGACAGAAATGTATAATCCAGCCACCTCCAGGAAATCTGGTCTAACTGTGGATTGTTCAGACCTTTTGGGTCTCAACCAAATTAATTTAGGAAAAGAGTTCTAGGCCTCCTATTTTCTCCACTCCCCGAAGATCTAACAGGTCTCTCGAATGAAGTGGGAGGAGCAGGACCTGTCTCCAGTTTCCATCGCCCTTGCTGGCCTCTACTGCACCAGGCCTCCAGGCCTGCTGAGACAGTAGCTCAGGTCACCGTAGCTTTACTCATGAATAAGCATATGTGCTTGCACTTTTCTAAGAGCTAGACTCAAGGTATCACTCTCAACCAACATTCACCTGGAAGACAGGACTTTTACTATGCTCTTTGTGCCATGGAGACAGGGGTTCAATAATTTGCCCAAGGCCACACAGAATAAGGAGGAGGTGGTGCTGAGATTCAGACAACACCTTTGGACTCTAGAACCCATACCCTTAACCACAAAGTTATGGGGCTTCCTAACCCCATCCCCAGCAATGCTCTTCTCATCTAGATGACCACGTGCCTCTCAGCCATGTCCCGATGTGCGGAGGCTTGGGGAATTTTCAGTGTCCCGAGTATTCCCATGCACAGCTACAGAGGAAACATAGACTTTGCCTTGGAATTTTTGGCCCCTATTGTCCCTCTGGTCTGTTTTTCTAACTGTTCTTACTTCACAGGGACATTTGGAAACTTTTATGAAGGACCACTTATTAGTCCGTTTTCACACTGCTGATAAAGACATACCCAAGACTGGGAAGAAAAGGAGGTCTAATTGGACTTACAGTTCCACATGGCTGGGGAAGCCTCAGAATCATGGTGGGAGGCAAAAGACACTTCTTACATGGTGGCAGCAAGAAAAAAATGAGGAAGATGCAAAAGCAGAAACCCCTGATAAAACCATCAGGTCTTGTGAGACTTGTTCAGTACGGTATGAGGGAAACCACCCCCATGATTCAAGTGATCTCCCACCAGGTCCCTCCCACAACACATGGGAAGTATGGGAGTACAATTCAAGATGAGATTTTGGTGGGAACACAGAGCCAAACCCTATCATTCTGACCCTGGCTTCTCCAAATCTCATGTCCTCATATTTGAAAACCAATCATGTCTTCTCAATAGTCCCCTAAAGTCTTAACTCATTTCAGCATTAACCCAGAAGTCCATAGTCCAAAATTTTATCTGAGACAAGTCATGTCCCTTTTGCCTATGAGCCTGTAAAATCAAAAGCAAGCTAGTCACTTTGTAGATACAATGGGGGTAAAGGTATTGGATAAATACAGCTGTTCTGCATGTGAGAAACTGGCCAAAACAAAGAAGTTACAGGGCTCATGCAAGTCCAAAATCCAGTGGGGCAGTCAAATTCTAAAGCTCCAAAATGATCTCCTTTAACTCCAAGTCTCACGACCAGGTCTTGCTGATGCAAGAAGTGGGTTTCCATGGTCTTGGGCAGCTCCACTCCTGTGGCTTTGCAGGGTACACCCTCCCTCCTGGCTGCTTTCATGGGCTGGCATTGAGAGTCTGCAGCTTTTCCAGGTGCATGGTGCAAGCTGTCAATGGGTCTACCATTCTGGGGTCTGGAGGATGGTGGTCCTTTTCTCACAGCTCCACTAGGCAGTGCCCCAGTGGGGACTCTGTATGGGGGCTCCCACCCCACGTTTCCCTTCTGCACTGCCCTAGCAGAGGTTCTCCACGAGGGACCCACCCCTGCAGCAAAATTCACAGTGTTGTCCAGGACTACAATAATCTTAAGAATGGAATGGGATTGGATCTAATTCCCAACTCACTTACACTGTGGCCATTGGCAAGCTTTGGTTCTTCAGTAGCAGTTGCCTGAAAATATTAGGTGCTTCCCACTTGGGATTCCCCATAGGATAGCTCATAACACATCCTGGCTTCCATCGGAGTAAAGGAGAGACACCCAAGACAGAAGCCAGTTATTTTGTAATTAAATCTTAGAAATGATATTCTATTCCTTCTGCCAGATTATATTTATCAGAAGTGAGTAAATAAGTCCAGCCCACTCTCAAGGGACATAGGTTGTGCAGGATATGAAAGGTAGGATGTGGAATCATTAAGGGTCACTTTAGAGGCTGCCTACCAAAAATAATTTTTGAAACAGTCATAAAAACAATGCAGGAAATACAGTTTTAAAAAGATGTGCCATGCACAGAGGAACAAAGATAAGAATGTCAGGAGCTTTCTTCACTGGAAACAATGCCAGTGACAAGACAGCAGAGCAGCACCTCTAAAGTACTGGGGACAGGAAGAACTGTCAACCAAGTATTCTATACCCAGCAAAAGTATCTGTCAAAAACAAACCTGTGATATTAATTTCTTTACATTACTACACGTTATGATAATTTGTTATGCAGCACATATAACTAATAGATACTGGTTTTGAGAAATGTGATATGATATGCCTTAGTGTAAATTTCTTCATATTTCTTATACCCAAGTTTCATTAAACTTCTGTGGATTCATAGATTGTATCCATTTAAACTTCCAGGGTATCATGGTTTTTATCAAATTATACTTTTGTGGGTTTATAGTTATATGAGGTTTGGAAAATATATGGTCATTGTTCTTCAGGTTGGTTTTTTTCTACCTCACCTTTCTTTGGAGGCTCCAAATATAACCATAATGGTATATTTGAATTTGTCCCACAGCTAGAAGATGTTCTGTTTACTTATTTCATCATTTTTCCCCTCTGTCTCATTTTAAATAGTTTTCATTGCTATATATTCAACTTCATCAGCATTTTCTCTTGCAATGTCCAGCATGCCATTAATCACATCCACAGTACTTTTCTTCTGAGACTTTGCAATTTCTATCCCTAAATATTCAATTTCAGTGTTTTACTTTTACATCTTCTGTGTTGCTACATAACATTTAGAGCATATGAAATACCATTTCAACAATTATTTTAGTGTTGTTTATTACTAATTCTAACACATGCATCAGTTCTGGGTCAGTTTAGATTAATTTATTTCTCTCTTCATTATGGGTCCTATTTCCCTGTTTTTGCATGCTTGATGAGTATCTTTTAGATGCCAATCTTTTTGAATTTAACCTGGTTGAATTTTGGATAATTTTCAATTATTGTAAGAATGATTGAGCCTTATTCTGAGATGCTCAATTACCTAGAAATAGGTTGATCTCTTTGAATCTTACTTTTTTTTTTTTTTTTTCTGACGGAGTCTGGCTCTTGTCACCCAGGCTGGACAGTGGCACAATCTTGGCTCACTGCAACCTCCACCTCCGGGGTTCAAGCGATTCTCCCGCCACAGCCTCCTGAGTAGCTGGGATTACAGGCGCCCGCCACCATGCTTGGCTAAGCTTTTTGGACTTTTAGTAGAGACAGGGTTTCGCCATGTTGGCCACTTGGTCTTGAACTCCTGACCTCAAGTGATCCACTCTCCTCGGCCTCCCAAAGTGCTGGGATTACAGGCGTGAGCCACCGCGCCTAGCTGAGTCTTGCTTTTAAAATGGACTTGGTGCTTTGTGCAGAACTTACGTTATTTCTCATTGCTGAGGCAGGGCATTTCTGAGTGCTCTACCCAATACTTCATTTGTTATTAGGCCTTCCATTCTGTCTGACAGAAACAAATACATTCCCTGCGTCCTTAGAAGGGCTAGGTATTATTTTCTGTTTTCCTCTTCGACAGTTTATTTCTCTGTGCTTGGTTTCCTCACCCCATGCATAGATACTGCCGAGTACTCAGGGGGCACTGCTGTCCATCTGCCACGCGTTCACGCAATGCAAATGCCACAGTCTCACCTCTTCCCTCTGCCCCGTGAATCTTATTCACTGTGTTGTCCCTGGACTGTTAACTGTCTTCAATTGGTAATTTTATTAAATTAAAAATCAAAATTTTACTCAACACAGTACTCTTTCCTTAATTCTGGACTTCAGTTAATCACAATAAATATTTTTTTTTGTCTGAGAATGATGTTGGGGAGTGATAGGAGATAGTCCTTTTTACATAAAACTTTAGGTTATAGAGTAACTCTAGGTCCCTTCAAGATTCTCATGTTGCAGGAAGTGTGTCATTATATTTGGCTTGTTTTTATCTTCAGGCAGAAATAATTTTCTTCTCACTTTGTCGAAAGATTGATGCTGTGTGAGTAGAAGTTTTTAATAAACTGCATGATAACTGAAAGCACATTGCAATGTGGCCAAATCGCTCAGGGTTTCTGTGCCTCGATCTATTTTTCATTTGTTTCATGTGTGATGCAAAAAGAAATTAATGAAATGTTGATTGAAATTTGGTCCTTTGAGTCTAGTATCTATAGAGATAAATTTTTATAAAGAAATGATCTACAGCTTGTTATTCATTAGGATATAAACATTGCACATATTCAATTTACAGCCAATTTATATTTTTATTTGCCATTTTGTTTTAAGATTTATGCTAAATTCTCCTGAATTTTGTTATTTGAAACTTTCACAACTAATACATGAAGTCATTCTTATATCAGATTTTGCTTTTCTTATCTTTACTTCAAATATTTGTATTTTTACTATTTTACCAAGTTCAAAAATATTTTAGAGTATATATTACAAAAAAAGTTATACCTAAAACCTTGATAAGACTTTGTTCTTTATTATATTAACCTTTTCCAAATTGTGAGGTTCAGCTGCTCCCATCTATCAATGTCTAACTTAATAGATCCAATCACTAGTTCTAAGTTTATTTTAATTACAACTTTAAGCTCGGTTGTTGCATTAGCACTTGCATTTCTTCTTTGTTTAAATATTCCCTAAATGATAAAACTCTCAAGGCATTTCTTAAGGCTATGGCTACTAAATACTTTAATGGATATTATGTAACAGAGAAATAGCAAAGTATAAGCAATACTTATGGGATACTTTGAGAATTATTTTATACAAATATTTGGGAAAGTAATGTGAAATATAATATTATCTCTTACATCTGAAAATAATAACTTAGACTTATTTTTAGACAGTCACAGCCAAACTGGTCCAACTATAACTTCAGGCATATCTGAAAAAGTCTCACTCTCAAAGTGTATGAGTTCAGCTTCCCAAAATTGTTTGCACTAGGCCTAGCCAGTGGAGTGGAGAGACAGAATTTTTTAATCACCGGGATTATATGGATGGAGCCTTAAATGCCTCATTATTGTTTTTCTCTCTCTCTCTCTCCCTCTGAAGCAGAGACAGCATCAGCCACGTGTCACAAAAGCTAGACAAGTGCAGGGTCTGTACTCTGCGATGGTGGAATGACCAGGAGCAGAGGGTGATAAGGCTTTCAAAACATTCTTACCTACGGGCTCCCATGGGCCCTCCCACTGAGAGCAATTAATAACATTAAGCTCACATCCTTTCAGACAATCAGCTTTTGAGCTGACAGCCATGGGAGTGAACAATTCAAACCACCTCCCCAAAGTGCACATGCAAAGTTTGTCGCCTCGTTCCTGGTCTATTCTGGAGGGTCCTGGTTTGGCTCTCAATGATACATACAAATTAGCTACACAAAGCTAAAGTACAGTTGTGATTTTTCTTTTAAATAAACCATAAACACTAACAAATGTGTCACCAAAGTCTCTGGCAAAGGCAATGAGACATTGTCCCAAGAGTTGACACTTGTTTGGGGGTACATCTATGTATCAATATTCACCATTCCCAATTCGGGGTCTCCACAGCCACCTTTGGGAGGGCTTGCAGCTGACTCTGGGTTTAGGAGGAATTACAGCCAGCTAGTGTAGAAGGGATATATATGTGTGTGTGTGTGTGTGTGTGTGTGTGTGTGTGTGTGTGTGTGTGTGTGCCTAGATAGATAAATAGACACTCATGGAGTTGTAAGGGGTTTTCAGAAGATCATCTATCCATACACTCAGGTTACAAGGCAGTAACTTGTAGAAAATTTCTAGAAAATTGTGTCTTCAATGTTTTGAAGTTCAATTTTTAAGATAAATAATGAAACTACTTCCTAATCTTGGGTTTCAGAAATGAAACCATGACTCGTTGTTGATAAAACCACAGTCAAGTAGTGAGCCTATCATGTTCCAAAGAACTCGAAGGAAGCGATAGGGTCTGCAGCCACTTGTGTGTCCTGTGATGATCCCAGCATGGTGCCCGCACACAGCAGGGGCTCAGTAAACACCTGGCAACCGCGCTGAAGGTGAGGCTTTGAATTGCCGGTTTATTTCATTGGTAGCTTCTGCCAGTGGCATATTCTAATTCACGTACTAATAGGATTATTAGTAGGCCTGATAGGATTCCCTAGTAGGCCTGGGCAATGTAAATCCTACAAAGGTTATGAAATGACGTATTAACATAAACATTTTATTTTGTCCCAAATTTTCTTCCCTCTGTCTCTCTCTCCTTTCTTCTCTCTGTCTCTCTCTCCTTTCTTCTCTTTCTTCCTTTCTCTCTTTTCCTTATTCTCTTATTCCTCTTCCCTCTCCTCTTTTTTCTTTCTCTGCCTGTCTGTCTCTCTCTGTGTCTCTGTTTTTTTCTCTCACTCATTCTGCCACTTCCCTTATGCCTATGGGGTATACTTTGGCTCATGCCCCATCATTGGATGTCTATGCTTAAGGAAAGTGAGAGAAAAGAAAAAGTTCAGGTGCCTCTGTTTCCATAAACTTGTCTGCTGTGTTCTCTTGGAAGGGTGAAACTATGCTTTCAAAAAAATTCACTTTTACCATAAAGGCTAATTTTCCTAAACACTTCTCATTTGTCTTTTCTCTGCCATGTGTGTTTTCTGGGTTACTGGAATGAATATTCTTTTTTTTTTTTTTTTTTAGACTGAGTCTATCTTGCTCTATCGCCCAGGCTGGAGTGCAATGGCATGATCTTGGCTAACTGCAACCTCTTACTCCCGGGTTCAAGCGATTCTCCCACCTCAGCCTCCTGAGTAGCTGGAATTACAGGCACCCACCACCACACCCGGTTGATTTTTGTATTTTTAGTAGAGATGGGGTTTCAACATGTTGGCCAGGCTGGTCTCGAACTCCTGACCTCAGGTGATCTGCCTGCCTCAGCCTCCCAAAGTGCTGCGATTACAGGTGTGAGCCACTGGATCTGGCCTGGAATGAATATTCTTTATTCTAGGTTATTATGTTTAGAAACACTCACGTAATTTTCTATTTTTTTTTATTTCAGTCGTTTTGGTACATGTGAACTTCTCTAAAGCTTAGGCATTCTGTATTTTCTTTTGAAATGTGTAGCTCCTGTTAGTAGAGGAAACTCATTTAGCTTGGATATAAGTAAGAAAAACCACTCTCTTCTGTTGTGAGTCGGTTTTTCTATTATATTTAAAGAATGAAAAGATTATTTGACAAAAATTCTTCTGCATAAGACATTTCATAGTTGATATCATGTAATGAATATAAAAAGAAAATTGACCAATCAATATTCTTCACTGGTTTCATTTGGCATTGGGTTATGTATTCTATTGTGGGAATGTGTGGGCCTGGTGTTTCACAGTGGATAATGTCATTGTTTCCGCCTGCACACACCTGGCTCAGAAGAGATGAAGGTTAGCCAGGCGCGGTGGCTCACACCTGTAATCCTAGCACTTAGGGAGGCCGAGGCATGTGGATTGCCTGAGCTCAGGACTTCGAGACCAGCCTGGGCAAACGTGAAACCCCGTCTCTATTTAAAAAAAAAAAAAAAAAAAATTAGCCGAGCATGCTGTCATGCGCCTGTAGTCCCAGCTACTCGGGAGACTGAGGCAGGAGAATCGCTTGAACCAGGGAGGCAGAGAGTGCAGTGAGACAAGATTGCGCCACTGCACTCCAGCCTGGGTGACAGAGCAAGACTGTCAAAAAAAAAAAACAAAGAAGAGATGAAGGTCACCCTGCATTTGTGCCATGTCGTGTTTTCAGTGGGTGACTTTCCCTTTAACGAGGAAAGGTGTGCGTAGTTGAGTCACTGCCTTTCCACTCTGTGCAGGACTTCAGCTCAATAAGGCTGCTCTCCAACTTCTCACACCTTCACGTTTTGCTTCCAAGGTTTCAAATTAAAAGCAACAGAGAAACGAAATATTTAGTTATTTTTCATGTGATGCAGAGCTTTCAGATATTCAATCACTGATAGAGTAAAACAGCTGAGATTGTGTGGATATTTTGGAAAAATTTAAGCAAAGAATATCCAACCATGAATAGATAAATGTGAAATTAACAGATAACGCATGTGGACATTTTTGCAAAATTACGCCAGTCTAAGTGTTATGAACATCTCGTGTCAGAAGAAATCAAACTGGATATTTGACACTGTCACAAATATCAACCTAGCTATGTGCATGAGCTTTCTAGCTTTGCATCCACGTCTCTCCACCTTCGGCGTTATGGGCATTTTGGGCTGGATGATTCTTCCTGATGGATGCTGCCTTGTTCACTGTAGAAAGTTCAGCAGCCTCCCCAGCCTCTGCCCACCCGGTGCTAGAAGTGTCCCCAGCTCAGTGATCATTATGACAAATCAAAAATATCCCCAGACATTGCCAAAAGCCCCCAAGGGAGGTGAAGTAACCCTTGGAAGCTACGGATCTGTCTAATAGGATTCAAAACATTTCAATAATGTACAGAATTTCAACATCAATTTAAAAAGTGTATTGATATAACTTTGTTAAATGGACAAAATATATTCATTTACTTGATGTTTTCCTTTTCAAGGGTATTTTTTAACTTGGGGCAGGTCTGATAAAAGTTCCTCTTGACCCGTTGATGGCTCTCCTGTGATTGGTTCTTTGAGAGTGCCAGTGGGGTTGACTGAATGCATGCATCTCCAGCGGCACCGCGGGACATTTACACCAGAGCAAAGCGACATCACCAATTCAGCCAGGAAGGCAGGGAGGGTCATCCATGTGGGTGAGGGGCAACCTCAGAGTTTGCCCACCAAGAACCCCAATCTACAGCCCCGGGTCACTGCTTCAAGAGAGCAGGGCACCAATCTTAGGTGGGCTCCAAGCGAAACTGAAGGCACCTAAAGGGGGGTGTGCGATGTGCCTCTCTCTTTTCTTTAATACAGTCTGTCATCTTCATTTCTAACAGTAGATTTTTGAAAAGGCAAATAGGACGACATTCAGAGAAGAGTGTCCCTAAAAGTGAGGGGCCATGGACTGGGGCATGTGGGAAGACAAGCCACACTCAGCACCTGGGTGGGGTGGCAGAAGCCCCCGATTCTGAGGGCGTCTGGAAGCTCTCATCAACTAATGGCATCCTCCCCCTGAGTATGGGCTTCGATGTACTTTGGATGTGTGTCCCTGCCCAAATTTTATATTGAAATGTAATCCCCAGTGTTGGAGGTGGGGCCTGGTGGGAGGTGATTGGATCATAGGGACTGATTTCTTATGAATGGTTTAGCACCATCTCCCTTGATACTGTCCTCAGGGTGGAGCAAATTCCTGTGAGATCTGGTCATGCAAAAGCATGTGGTGTCTCGCCCCTCTCACTTTTTCTCCTTCTCTGGCCATGTGATGTGTCTGTTTCCTCTTCGCCTTCTGCCGTGACTGTAAGTTTTCTGAGGCCTCCCCAGAGGCAGAGCAGAAGCTGCTGTGCTTCCTGAACAGCCTGAAGAACTGTGAGCCAATTAAACCTCTTTTCTTCATAAATTACCCAATCTTAAGTATTCCTTTAGAGTAATGTAGGAATGGCCTAGTCCAGGCTTCTACAACAGGACAATGAGTATAACCTTTCAGTCTTTCTGGGAGAGGTGATGAGTGTGGAATAACACATACCACAGGTAAGCACATGTCCTTCTTCCTGTGCCCTCAAATCTATCTCCATGAATTTCCTTTATTTATATAACTGTATCTGTACACATTTTACACATATGGAGAGTGAATTTGTATTGTTTAACACAATGAATGGCAGACTGGGGAACACAGCCGTTACTTTTAGTGTTTAGAGGGTTACCTAGCAGAGAGGGGGTACCTGTGCTCCCCAGGTGAGCAGAATGAGGATTAACACATGAAATCTTCATGCAATACACCTTAAAGTTGTACAAGTGTGACCCGGTCCAATCCTAATGGCTTTCTTCTCCATCTCAGGATTTCTCTGAGTTCAGAAGTGACTTTCCTGCCATAGGCACCATAGATCACTGTGACCCAATGAACCACAAAATCTGTTCCAGTGCTTGGCTATCATGGTTGATGGACTGTGAATGCAGAGAAGCAGAAAATAAGCTCTGCACCCTGGCACTTAATCAAACAAAGGCTTAACAGTTTAATAAGTCTATAACTTTCTCCCCTTCAGTAACAGTGCAGCAGTGCCACAATATTGGCTCAGCCAAAAGTTGATGTGTCATCCCGGTGGATAACCTTGTCCATATTTGACAATAAATTCATGGTTGGAATTTACCTGCATGGATCTCCTGATTTTTCTTTTCTTCTTGCTTCTTAGCCATATGGTAACAGTTTACCTCTGCAATTCCCGCATGTGTGTACACACACACACACACACACACACACATGGGGAGGCACACATACACCTTTGCTATATCAGGTGCAGAATTCTTCAATCAAGTCTAGAGTTCCATAAAATTTTGCTTACCAAATTACCAATAAATTTATTACTTCCTTCCTGAGACCTCCACCCCACCCCTGACTTCCCCGGAACACTGGTGCCATATCCATCTCTTCTGCTTTCATAAATGAGATGGAGAAAAAATGTGGAGTGGCAGCAATTGTTTTGAGAACATCTGTTTGGAGTCACCTTTGCATCTACTGTCTACCCGCTAAGCCTTTGTTCATCATGGTGGTGACTAGCTTATTGGCTCTGCACCTGCTCTGACCCCCAAGAACCTCTACGTTCTGGCCCCAGGGATGCTTTCCTCCAGGTTGTGTGATGCAGGCTTCCCAAAACACGATTGACATGTCAAAGTGGTGGGTTCAGAGAATATTGCAGCTTTAGCCACAACATGTGGGAACCAGATTGCCCCATAAGCACGTGGACATAGCGTCAAGCCTGGATCCCCACTGCCGCTCCCCTTCTTATGTGGCAAGCCTACCTTTGGTGTCCAGCCTCCTGTTCTCCCCAGATAAGAGTATGAATCAACCCAAGCCACACACACTTATCTACCTATGGTGACCTTCACCTGAGCAGAATCAGGGACATCTCCGTTCTTCCTAAAGACCTTTTTGTCCTACACTACCTTCCTTCCCACCATGACCATTCCACATGCCAGGGCTGTAGAGGGAAGCAGACTTGGTCAGATTCACCCCGGGCAGGGAATGGCTATTTACAATACATTTTCATAAAAATTATTGTCAGAGCTAAGGTAGATCTTCTCAAAGTTGACTTTGTGTGCCTCATTTTTTTTTGAGTTAAGATCCCATTCAGTAACCTAGACAAAACTTCTGTACACACATACACATGCACACACACAAACACAAATATTGCACATTAAACCAAGCAATAAATAATGCAAATATTTAAATAAAAATGCTTTGGACCCTCCTATACACATAGAGTGGGCCCTTACTTGTACTAAGCTTATTTTTTAATTTTTATCATTTCCAGTTAGTATATTTTATATTTATATCTTCGCTTTTTACAGTTTTGCATCTTTTTTTTTCTTTTTGAGACAGGGTCTTGCTTTGTTGTCCAGGCTGCAGTACAGTGGCACAATCTTGGCTCACTGCAGCCTCAACCTCCAGGATGTAAGTAATCCTCCCACCTCAGCCCCCTGAATGGTAATTTTTAAAAATTTGTTTCAGAGATGAGGTCTCACTATGTTGCCCAGTCTAGTCTCCAACTCCTGGGCTCAAGTGATCCTCCTGCCTAGGCCTCTCAAAGTGCTGTAATTACAAGCACGAGCCACCATGCGATTGTGGTATTGAATTTCTCTCTCTGTATTACTTTCTTCCCCCTCTTGAAAAGTTTCTTTGGCTCAGTCCTAGATATGAACATTTCCTAGTAGAAGAGTCGAGGGTAACAGTAGCCTCTTTGGTATTCCTTATTGTGGGCATATAATTCTAAAATGATTATGAAACTTTACTCTCAAAACCTAGAACGAGCTGCCCTCGGTTGTCTACTACTGTATATGCAGAGCAAGATTTAGATCATATTGCCATAGGTTTAGTATCATTAGCATTTGATTCACTTCTAGTGGGATTTTAATTAGAAATATAATTGCAAGGGTGCCATTTGTCAAAACATACAAAGAAAAGTTTTAAAACAGGAGTATCTATTAACCCAAAAATTATTTTTCTAAGACTTTTTCCTGAAGAAATATTTAATGATACCCAAAATATGTAAGAAGAAATATATTATTAATTCAAGGTAATGTATAATATAAAACATTAGAGACAATCTGAATTGTAATAATGATGAAAGTTTAATTAATAGTCATAAAATGGAATGCTAAAGAATTGTTAAAATTATAGTATCTGCAAAATATCTAATGGTATACAAATCATCCATTAGTAGCCAGACATGGTGGCTCACGTCTACAATCTTAATATTTTAGGAGGCCAAGGTGAGTGGATCGCTGGAGCCCAGTAGTTCCAGACCAGCCTGGAGGACACAGGGAAACCCTTTCTCTACAGAAAAAAATTTAAAAAAAAAAATAGCTGAGCATGGTGGTGCATGCCTGTAGTCCCAACTACTTGGGAGACTGAAGTAGGAGAATGGCATAAACCCAGGAGGTCGAGACTGCAGTGAGCTGTAATCCTGCCACTGCACTCCAGCCTGGGAGACACAGCAAGACCTTTTCTCAAAAATAAATAAATAAAATAAAAAATCATTCATCATCAAACTGTGAAAAATAATTATGTTATTTGTACAGTTATTTTGTTTGTGTGACAATATGTATAAAAATGACTAAAAGGTCATCACCAAATTATTAAAAGTGCTTATCTCTAGGCCAGGGGATAGCACATTATTTTCTTTTTTATACCCTTCTATATTGTGCTACTTTATCTATCATAAGTGCAGATTCTTTCGATTGATAACCGTTGAGACAATATTGTGTAATGCAGCCTTCTTAACGGGAAGCAATTTGGACCCCGGGAAACATGAGTGGCATCTGGAGACATGTTTACTTGTTACGAATGGGGCAGTGACATGATGCTGGCAACTAGTGGATAATGTCCAGGGACACTGCTAAACATACAACACACAGAACAGCTCTTCACAACAATCATCTGGCTCAAATGGCAGCAGGACTGAGGTTGAGAAACCCTGAAATAGGAAGGAGTACAGGCTCAGAAACCAGACGTGATGGTGTCAGATCCCAACTCTATCACTTCATAATCGCAGGACCTCAGGTGCATTGTGTGTCCTGTTGGTGACTCAGTTTCCACTTTTGGCAAATGAGGATAAGAGCAACACCTTTCTCACAGGAAAGTCATAGGGCTGAATTTGATAATAAAGGCAAAGTGCTTAGAAAAGTGCATGGTTCACAGTACTGAGCAAATGGAAATATGTTCCTAAGGTTTTATTTACATATGTATACACATACACGTATATAAACATATATACACATATGCATATAAATATATAAATGCATATATTTATACACATGCATGTATACAAATACATATGTATATATAAATATGTATATGTGCAACATATATGTATATGTGCAACATATATGTATATATGCATGTAACAAATGCATATGTGCATGTATACAACATATGTATGCAGATATGCACACATGTACATAAACACACATGTTTATATGCATGCATATAACATGTATGCACATATATGTTTATATACACACATTTGCAGCGTTTTATTTCAAAATTGTGAAAAATACAAAAAGAACCAGTAACAATAAAGGAACATTCAAAATTATTGAGTGATATTTCATCTTATTTCATCTTCAGATTCTTTTTAAAACTTAAATCATATCCAACTTAAATAAGACATCACTGATAGGGTTGTGTTTCTCTGCTTCCCTTTCCATTCCAATTTACCTCCTCCCTTTCTCCTCAGGGATGACCTGATCAGGAATTTTGTATGCAATTCTAATCCATTCGTTTTGCTTTATCACAAATATATGTGTCTCTAAGCTAGCTATCTGTTTATTCCTCTGATTATGATGTGTATTTTTAAAGTTTCAAATACTTTTTGTTACTTAACAAAATATTAATTAGTGCTGTCCTTCAAAAGAAGGCAAGGACCTAGCATGGTTTAATTTTACTCCAAAACCACCTCTTCCTTTGCATATTTTTACATTTTTTGTTACATTTTTAGGCAAAAATAAATTATCCTTTTATAATCAATAATTGATTCCATTATTAATATAATGTTGTTAGTTTGCTTGTTTGTCTCTGCTCATTTTTTTATCTCATTTCTTCCTTATGAAATATGTTCTTAATGAATTATGTGATTTGGTAACTATCTTAATTCTTTAGTTGGGCCCATAAGTGGCATACTCTTATCATCTTTGTGTGCCTAGAAATGTCTTTATTTTCCTCTACATTTTAAAAATAGGCCAAATGGGTATGAAAAAGTGGTTCCATCATTATTTTCCTCAGCATGTTGAAGATTTTACATGATTTTCCAGCAGATGTTGTGAAGTCAATGACTAATGTCAATGTGGTCATTTACATTGGTAATTATGAAGTTGTTCTTTTAGATCTCTAATATATTCTACGATTATTCCCTTTATAATTTATTTTATGCAGTTTTTTTAACATACATCTAATGTGGACTTATGTATTCTACTCACCACCATGTATATGCTCAATGTCTATTTTTGGCTTTTTTCCTTTTGTTGTGTGTTCTTATCCATGTCTTCATATTCACTAATTCTCTTTGCAATTGTGTTGAATGAAGAATTTATTTATTTATTTATTTTTTGGCAGGGTCTGGCTTTTGTCACCCAGGCTGGAGTGCAGTGGTGTGATTACAGCTCACAGCAGCCTCAACCTCCTGGGTTCAAATGATTCTTCCTCCTCAGCTATAGCTGGAACTGCAGGAACCCCCCACCACACCCAGCTAATTTTTGTACAGAAGGGGTTTTGCTGTGCTGCCCAGGCTGATCCCTAACCCCTGGGCTCAAGCAATCCACCCACCTCAGCCTCCCATTGTGCTGGGATTACACGTGTAAGCCACCATGCCTGGCAAGAATTTTTCTTTTATATCAAGTTTCTTCTTCATTTAAAAAAAATTTAAGGTCTATCTTTATTTCCAGGAATTTTAATTGATTATTTTTTCTATAAAATGCATTTTACATGTATGTTGTACTTATCTCTTCATTTCTTGAGTAATTCAGCACACATTATTAACATTCTTTTCACATTATTGTGCCATTTTCCTCTTCTGGTGACATGTTTCTCTCTTTAGGCAAGGGTGTTTTTTGTTTTGGTTTGGTTTTCCTGACCTCTCAGCTTCACATTTTTCTTGTGTGTATTGAAATGTGTTGTGAAGCTTCATGATGAGCAGATACTCCTTTTGAGGCAGTTTAGAACCAGATCATGAGCTGGTGGCTTTAGATCTTAATCCTTTTTCCATGCTTGGACCATGGCCTGACCTGGCTTTTAGGTTCCGGTGTTGTTGGGTTTTCCTGCCACTGCAGACAAATTATTTACTTTCAGGCACAGCCTTGGATAGCTGCAGATTTTTAAGGGCTGTCTTTATAAAAAAATTATCTATTCCACACCATTCAATTGTTTTCCACGTTTTCTATTTCCGCCTAGAGCCCAGCAAGCTTGTGGCTGAATTCCCTTCTCATTGCTCTGTATCTAAGTCTCTCTTTCTCCTCTTTCCTTGTCTTCCTCCTTCCCTTCCTTACTTCTTTTCTGCAATGCCTTTCAGTTAACTAATATATAGTTTAAGGCCTGAAAGTAAGCTCTCTTTCTCTCTATATATATATAGTGTGTGTGTGTGTGTGTGTGTGTGTATATATATAGTGCGTGTGTATATATATATATAGTGTGTATATATATAGCCGGTATATATAAATATATGGTATGTGTATATATATAGTGTTTATATATAGTGTGCATATATACATATTGTGTGTGTATATATAGTGTGTATATATAGTGTATATAAAGTGTATATATATATAGTATATATAGTATAATTTAAATATATATATATTTAAGGCCGCCTGAAAGTAAGCTCTCTCTATATATATATACACACTATGTATATATATATAGCTTAACTATATATATATACATAGTGTGTATATATAGAGAGAGCTTATATATATGTGTATTATGTATATAATGTGTGTGTATATATATATATATAGAGAGAGAGAGAGACAGCTTACTTTCAGGTCTTAAACTAGATATTAGTTCCTATATATTAGTTGCTATTATATATATATACTTTATATGTATATACATTATATATAGTGTATATATATAGTCAAAGCCATGTGTTTTAAGCAGGGCTTGGGGTTTCTGCTTTGTAAAACACTCACTACCTTGTTAGAGTCTTGCAATATAAACATACAGTTAAGTCAATATACCATTTGGTTATTTTCATTTTTCTAGCTGATTCTAAAAAATATTTGGATGTTGTTTGCACTTGATTTCTACTGTCTTCCATGATCTTGGACCACTAAAGGCCAACACCAATGTTAATTCTTCATACTCTTGCTTATTTCATTGTGGCCAATTATTCTAGCCTCATTTATTAGATCCCTCTTTGAGCCAAATGGACTTACAGTAAGGTCTCTGTCCTCCCTTTTACACTTTGTTTTAAGTTGCATGGTGCTGTGCAAAAAACCCTTCAGGAGGGTTTTTTTTCCAGCTGATCAAGTTCAGTTAACCCTACAAGCCCCATTTAAAATCTTTTCAGGTTATCTTCTAATTCCACTTTAACATTGGCCAATCATTTTCCCGTGGATTTCCCTTCTTGATTCCTTTTTCAGTCTTGTCTAAAAGTCCCTCTCATTTCCTGTTTTCCATATAATGGCCTGTAGGAATTGGAGCCAGGAGACCACACTGACCTATTTTGTGGTTGAGGGACTCTCTCAGCTACTCCAAATTTGAGTCTCCTTATGTGTAAATTGGGTGAAATGATAAATTTCATCACACTCTTTAAGAGTTAGGTAGGGATATTGAGGGGTACACTTCAATGTAAGCTCCTCCTGGACCTCCCAGGAGCTCCCCTACCTGCTGCCTCATTCAGGATTATGCACCAGACTCATCTTCACAGCAAATGTTCCACAGTACCTCCTGCCATTGACAGACTCTTCATCATGGCCATTGAGTTACTGTTGCTCTATGATACATTTTTCTCTATATGCTCTTATTAATTTTATTCAACCATCTTTTTAACCCAGTTCATTTAGTCATGATTATGGTGAGTTGTTCTACCTAGGGTTTATTTAGATTTGTCTTTAGTTAGCACAATGCTTTGCCCATATTGGTCTATGCATCAACTCTGTACTCATTAATTTACTTTCATCCTGCCTTGCATTCTTTAACTGGTATTTCAGTAGGGGTGTATCATTGGTCGGTTATCTGGTTTTTATTTGGCTGAATATGTGTTTGAGGTACAGGTTTCCAAATGTTCCGAATTTGAGCAAGGGCCTCATTTTCTTTTCTTTTTTTTTTTCTTTTTCTTTTTTTTTTTTTTTTGAGACAGAGTCTCTCTCTGTTACCTAGGCTGGAGTGCAGTGGCGTGATCTCAGCTCACTGCAAGCTCCACCTCCCGAGTTCATGCCATTCTTCTGCCTCAGCCTCCCAAGTAGCTGGGACTACAGGCGCCCGCCACCACGCCCAGCTAATTTTTTGTATTTTTAGTAGAGACAGGGTTTCACCGTGTTAGCCAGGATGGTCTTGGTCTCCTGACCTTGTGATCCTCCTACCTCGGCCTCCCAAAGCGCTGGGATTACAGGCGTGAGCCACCACATCTGGCTGAGCAAGGGCCTCATTTTCACTCCCTATTGGGCCTCATGGCCACTAAGGTCCAAGCACTGAGCTCCTAATGGATACATTCCACCTTCACACCCCATTTGGATCCCTCCAGGCTGCCATGGACATGGCTCACCTTATCACAATAAAAATTCCCTCTTTGATACCCAGAGATGCTTCTACTTTGCTAGTTTACTAAGGCATTTATCAAGAAAAAACAAAACTGTATTCAGCATTTCTAGGTGTCCACAGTAGAAAAGATCCACATAAGTATACTTTCCTTGTTGCTAAGCCCAGAAATCTCCAAGATGATGCCCTGAAACCAGATAGCGTCTAGCCGAAAGAGGGGAATCATCCGTAGTAAAGAACAATATGTTTGCAAGAACAGATAGAGTGGAAGATTGATTCCTTCAGGGATTGGCACTAAATTTAGATGTAGGAAGAAGGTGAATGGAAAGATGAAGCTACAGTTGTAACCCTTGTCGAGATCCCAATGGCTCTTAAAGAATGAGTTCACGTCCTTTGCAGGGACATGGATGAAGCTGGAAACCATCATCCTCAGCAAACTAACACAGGAACAGAAAACCAAACACCGCATGTTCTCACTCATAAGTGGGAGTTGAACAATGAGAACACATGGACAAAGGGAGGGGAACATCACACACTGGGCCCTGTCAGGGGGTGGGGGACAAGGGGAGGGAGAGCATTAGGACAAATATCTAACGCATACAGGGCTTAAAACCTAGATGACGGGTTGATGGGTGCAGCAAACCACCATGGCATATATATACCTATGTAACAAACCTGCACGTTCTGCACATGTATCCCAGAACTTAAAGTAAAATAATAAAAAAAGGAACAGTAAGGAGTGTGAATCACATTCTGAAGGATGTAGGGTGTGTGTTTAAACCTCTAAAGCAGACATCTTAGAAAGATGTTCTATCATGAATTGATTAGAAGGGATATGGGATTTAAGGCAGGGAGATGACCTGGGACCTATTTTAAAAACCTACGAAAGAAACAAAGATGACCCTGGGAATATATATGGAAAGCCATGATTCCCTCTTAAGTAGGGAAATCAAGATTTTTTAAATTCAGCAACCAGCTGCTCTTCCTGATGGGTTGGTAGGAAGGTTCCAATGGATATTAAACGAGATATGATGGGGAATAAAGAAAAGTTTGGGATCATTGTGATTGTCCCATAGCCTGTTCCCTGTGTACTTCCAGGTGATGAATACATGCCTCTCTAAGGTGTATCTATTGGTTCATAACAACATGATCTACTTCATTTGTTAAGAAAACACAATTGGGCAGGGTGTGGTGGCTCATGCCTGTAATCCTAACACTTTGGGAGGCCAAGGAGGGAGGATCATGAGGTCAGGAGTTCGAGACCAGTCTCACCAAGATGGTGAAACCCCATCTCTACTAAAAATACAAAAAAATAGCTGGATGTGGTGGTGTGCACCTGTAATCCCAGCTGATCGGGAGGCTGAGGCAAGAGAATCATGTGAACCTGGGAGGCAGAGGTTGCAGTGAGCCGAGATTGCGCCACCGCACTCAAGCCTGGGCAACAGTGCAAGACTCTGTCTCCAAAAAAATAAAAATAAAAAAAAAGAAAAAAGAAAATAAAAAAGAAAGAAAACACAATTAGTTATTGTCTAGGAACATAAATTTAAAGCGAGGATGCCTGTAGGGTTGTGAGCAGGATATGTGGATGAAGAAAAATCTGAGGTGCTGTTTTCCTCTCTGTGTCTTGGAATTGCAAATGCAGTATTTCTGTCCCCTCTCTAACCTTCTTTCTCTTTGTTATTTACCTAAATGTTGTGATTTTCTGAAGATTGAGAATAAAGTCCTCCTCCTCATGATATTTCATCTATTGCAGGTGTATTTGGACACAATGTAATACAAATGATAGGTAGTAAAAAAAAAAAAGAAACCTGGTGTATTAATAAATTAATTCCCATTTTCTCTGACTTGACCAGTACTTAATCTACATAAAGGCAGGGATCTTTGTTAGTTCATGATGGACTTCCAACATCTAGGGTAGTGCCTAGTACAACTCAGGTACTCAAGATATATGCGTTGAATGAATGGATGTGGTCCTAATGCTTATGCACCATCTTATCACAAAATGATTGCTGTGTATACCTGTCAGTCTATGGATGCAGACTTGAAAATGTCTCACAATTAGGATTATTGGCAAGTAAATGTTTTATATCACTTTTCTCTCCCATTTCTAGCATCAGACTATTCTGTTTCTTTTCAAATTTAATTCAAATGTTCCTTAGAAACTCACAGATGATTTCAGAAGAATATTATTTTTTGCAAGTCAAAAAGAAGAATATTCAGCTGGAATCTTTAAGGTAATTTTCATTAAGCGTATTGTTTGATAGCATGAGAACAGATGGAAAGAAAGCATCTTCCTCTCCTCTTTATGCTGCACTGGAAATAAAAAGTTAGAAAGTTGTCATAAGATGAGGTCTATAATTAAAAACAATTTAGGTTGATTTAACAGTTGGTTAAGCAATTCTTTCAGTTCCTTTTCGCATCATCAGAAACTAAGATGGAAGCTTTCTCTCTGAGTGTTCATTATTCTTTTTTATTACAATCATGGCACATAAGATCTTCCTTGTGCTTCAGTCTTCTCTGTAATTCAATGTTATGGTTAAAACATTTATTTCTGCCTTGCCAAAGGTTTCCTTTTGAATCTTCCACCAGGAAAACTGCCTCCACTTCTCATTAAGAATTTAGAAGCCAACAAATCTCTGATGGGCACCTCTGCTCCGGACGTGGCATCACTGCATCCTGTCCATTGACTCCGTCGCCAAGCCCCTTAACAGTTCAGGATTTTTACCATTGCTGTGCACTTCATCAGGTCCACCTGACTATTTCTGTTTTCAGTATAAGGCAATGTATTTTCTTTACAGAATACCTGGAGGCTACAGAAAATGCATACAGATAAAAATTAAAATTACCTATAGTTATATCATCAAGAGAAATACTCAATTATTTCTGGAGATATAGCTGGTTTCTGGACGGAGTCTCACTCTGTCACCCAAGCTGGAGTGTAGTGGCACGATCTCAGCTCACAACAACCTCCACTTCCCAGGCTCAAGTGATTCTCCTGCCTCAGCCACAGACACGTGCCACCATGCCTGGCTAACTTTTGTATTTTTAGTAGAGACGTGGTTTCACCATGTTCGCCAGGCTGGTCTTGAACTCCTGACCTCAAGTAATCTGCCCGCCTTGGCCTCCCATAGTGCTGGGATTATAGGCGTGAGCCACCGCGCCTGGCCTGGATATATATTTTTGAAAATGTGTTTAACCAGATTTTATGTAGAGGCTTTATACTATTTAATCTGCATAGGGCTTTTCCCACTATACAGAAATATGCTTTGAAAGTGTCACTTAGCTCACCAATAGCAGTATCTTCTAAAGGTGGATGGAGGTTATTTAACCAGCCCTTTAATACTGGATATGAATGCCATGCCATTAAAATGTTTTATCATAAGTAATGATGCTTTGATTATCTTTTCCAACACATGTTTGTTTTTGTCTCTGGAAATTTCATCAACGTACATTACTAAAGGTCTACATCTTTTAGGAACAGTTACTCATTATCAAAATGTTTTTTGCTTTTCTTCATTTTTGTAGAAACTATTATTTTCTCTTATCAGGGTGTTATATTAAGAGTGAGGGATTTATCTCAGTAACATAAATCTGAAATGTCTTATCATTTAGTTGATTTTTGTTTGAACCAGAAGTTACAGCAAATCACACACACACACACACACACACACACACACAAACACAGTTCGCGTCTACATACCTAGAAACACAGTTCTCTCTCTCTTTCTCCTCCTTCATTTAGAACTTTTCTTTACTTTGCTGTCTCTTCTGGGGCTGACACAATGCAGCTCTGAGCCAAAATGCAAGCCAGGGAGCGTGGGAGTGGGCAGTGTGGGGTAATGGGTGCTGTCCTTGAGAGAGCTTTGCCCAGCTCCCTGAAGATGGTCCATGAGCCATGGTGCAGCCATTGTGCTTACTTCTGAAGCCAGGAGGACGTGTTCTGGATTGAATTGTGTCCCCTCAAAATATATGTTGATTTCATAATCCCAAGTTCCTGTGAATTTAAACATATTTGGAAACAGGATCTTTGCAGATGTAATCAAGCTGAGATGAGGACATTAGGATGGGCCCTAATCCAATTATGAGTGGGATCCTTGTAATAAAAGGAAAGAGACACAGACCTGCAGCCTCGCAGGTCCACTTCCGAGTGAGATCAGACACAAGGGAAGCGTACCACGGGAAGATGAGGCAGAGATTGTAGTGATGCATCCTCAAGTCAAACAATGCAGGAACTGTCAGCAGCCACCAGAAGCTAAGGAAGAGGCATGAGACAGGTTCTCCCCCAGAGCCTTCAGAGGCAGCAAGGCCCTACTGACACTTTGATGTTGGGCTTCAGCCTTCAGAAGAGCAAGAGAATAAGTTCCAATTGTTCAAAGCTACCCAGTGTGTGGCACTTTCTTAGAACAGTTCCAGAAACGAGAACAGTATCCAGGCAGGCTGCTCAGCCAGGACAGCATAATACTCCAGGAACCATCGAGAGAAACAAACCTGAAAATGCAGACATTCAGATCTTCTCCCAGTCCTGGGTTTGTTAATTCCTACATGGGCCTTACTGAAAGCTGATGAGACGCTGTGTCCTGTGCGCATCCACCCTATCTTAGCCCCGTGCTGTAGATCACATAGGGAGGCCTTTTCCATTCGTCTCTTTTGGGCCAGCATGTTTGAGATGCACATGCAATTCCACAGCATTCTCACATGTTCACCTCCAAGGTGAATCAGCCACTGGTGACACACTGAGTCTTTTCTGTTAATTTCCATCAAGCACACACACCTGCCAATAGATTCCAGGTGTTTCCATTGGTTTGTTTTCACTCACGGTGATAAAATGCCTACCTCTCTCCTGATTAAAAATAACAATAATATACTCTATATAATTTGAGTTAACAACAGTCTGAAAAAGAATGCTTTCAGCGTGAGGATTATTGCATTCTCTGTTTTCTTCTACTTCACCCTGTCTCTGAGCTGCAGCTGTTTCTTTTTCCCATTGTCTTCCTCCTCCTCTTTGTCTTACTCACTGACTCTCTCCTCTTTTGCGTTCTGCTCTATCCTCCTCCTCTTTATGTTCCAAAATAGTTGCAAGTAATTTTTGCAAACTCTCTGCAAAATATTTGCAAAATAGTGGCAAAATATTTGCAAACTTTTACGAACTGCTTTTCAAGAATAGGAACAGCTGCGTTTAAAGAATGCCTATGAGGCTTAGAACTCACAAATTACATGTCCTGTGGATAATGTAATGATTGGTAAATCTTACAAATGTGCGCTGTCTTACTGTCTAAGTCATGGTAGATGGCAGGCAGCATGTGAACTTGCATTTCATTTGTTATTAGAATAATATTAGAAATCAATAGAAACTACATTTCTATTAATGCTTTACCAAAATACCTCCTTTGTTGATTTAATTAACATTCTTCTTTATAGACTAGGTGAAATACAGAAAAGAGGTTTAAAATAACAATCCAATCTTGAAAGACTTCAGAAAACAAAAGCACACGTATCACCTTCCAGGAGTCACAGCACTTGGAAATAGGAATAGAACTTTTGGATCTTTAGGTTACCTAAGGTATAAAAAGTTTTACAGGAATGCAAACAATTCAAATACCTGTTTATGTATAAAGTATATGAAAATTGATTTCCATAGAACCAATTGGTTCTATGGAAATCAATAGACCCACTTGGGTTGTTCTAAACAACCCAATATAAGTCACCTTGGCTTACAGCTTCAAAAAAGAATAGAACTACATTTAAATTCTGCATTTAAAAGTGGCCAGAATCATGATGAGGAGCAGGAGGATGAGCACTTTTCTCTTTGTCCAGGATAGGATTGGCTTCACCTTTCTACCCCTAGACCGGTGATTGCCAGAGCTTCACATCCACCTTTTGCCTGGGGACAGAAACAAATCTTGATCCAAACCCACTGATTACCAACTGGGTAGATGAGGTCTAACTCAGTGATGGACCCAGTGGCCATGGAGGGGTTAAAATAACGGTGTTCAATTGCGACACCTCTCCGATAATAAAACAAACCATTAGGCTGAGAAAAGAATGTCAGCATGATGTAGAGAGTCCCCTTAGAATCAATGATTCTGTAGATTATGAAAAGTATAAAGGAAATTTCCCAGGTGCAGGCATTTCATTCTGTGTCAATTTGTTGATTGGACTCAGTTAAGGGGTCACTTTTCTATGACGGAGCTGGACCACTGGGCAGAGAATCCCATTTCTGCCTGTTAGCGCCCATAAAACCTACAACTGTGAACCCTAAAAATATTGGAATGTACCCATGAAGTCTTATGTATCTAGAACATGTCAGAGGTCGTAGTTCTCTCAATCGAATCTGGATGTCTGAGTGAGAAGTTACTGATATTATTATAGTAAACTGGAGGGAAAATGTCACTAGAGGACCAAAAACTAAAATGTTCTAATGATTTTTGGCTTTCCTCTCTTTCAGTGTATGTTCAAAGGCATATGAGAAAGACACGATAAGAAGGTAAACACGTTCTTGTTACTGTCTTTTCTTAGCTTCATTGACGGGTCTTGCCATGAAGATTATACGGGACAATGTGTGAGAGTAGAAATCTGTTGTATGCTCTTTACACCACCCCTCATAGCAAAGCCCCCATCCCTAAAAAGCCTAGCACTTGCACTTTGGTGCTGAAGAAATATCATCATCACCTGACTCTACTTTGAATATTAGTTACACTGATTTACACCCATTTTCTGAACTGTCAGAACCCCCTGCCCCAATTATCCTATGTGGAAAGACCATTTCTGAACAGTTTTTTTTCATTAAAAACACAGTTTGATAATCTGATAGAAGCATAAGTTAAGAATCTTTGCTGAAGTTCTTATTTCTGTCACCACAAATTTGCCACTTGCGTTCACTCTTTTTTGACCATAATCTCTTCTGACTCATTATTTAAGACTGAAGAACGGATAAAGCCTTTCTTCATTTTCTTAAGTGCTCTGAGGTCTTAAGCACTCATCGGAGCCCAAGCTCTTCAAATGTGCTGAGTAGCCACCTCTGAAGAGAGGGTTGCATAGGAGCTGAAATGTTTCACGCAATCATCGACCTTTTATGCAGAGATCACAAATGCACCACTATCCCACTTTCCAATTCCTGGACGTAAACTCCCCCCACTGCAGACTTCCCCAAGGCTCACGTAGGCCCATGTCCACTTTATTTCAGGCATAGGTGAGTTCAAGAACCCACCCTCTGCTCTTCCATCTTTTTGTCCAGGTTGCTCAGAGTGGCAAGCGGGGACGAGGCCTCACAATGGAGCTGCAGATTCTGAGTTGGCCTGCAAAGATCAAGGTTGATCATGGACCTTCTGGAAGGTTCTTAGTGTAGACAACCTGGCTTAAAAATGTTAAACAGGAGCTCAAAAAAAATTCAGCCCCTCTCTCAGACCTAATTAAGATCGCGGCACTCATCCATGCCCAAGAACCTTTTATCATCTCTCTGTTTTACAAAGAGAGCCTCTCTGCTGGGTTTTCTTCTGCGATGTCTCCTTTCACAAAAGCAGCCAGTTTGTGCATTCATGTCTAGGGTAAGGAAGTCTTCTTGTAATCAACTGAACTGATCCCACAGATTTGGCAGAGGGGAATTCTTGCAGGCAACTGAGCTCTCACTCACAGCTTTGAGTTTAAGATTGCAGCTTACACAGTCAAAACGCATGCTGATTTGATCCTCTTTCTTATAGGGCTGGATCCATAGAAAAGCTAGCTCTGTTGTGGTGATAAAGGCCTATTCAATGTGGGGTCTGACCCACGGAGACCGCCAGCCGGGCCTGAAGTGGAGCTCCTGCCCCCCCTACAGTCCAGATAGTGGAAATTCATCACAAAGGCTGCCTTTTTTTTTTATGACTCACAACTATATCAATGAGTGATTTATACATTATGAAGTGTTAGAGAGTTTAAGAGAGCTTTATTTATGAAGGCCCCAAAGTCTCTGATATATGAAGGAGGAAAAATATTTCTCTCTCTCCAGTGCTCAAGCTGCTGTGGATCCGCTGGGGCCAGGCATGGAGGACGCTCTTCTTGGTGGATTGGCCCCTCCCGGGAGGTGAGCTCTCTGCCCCGCAGGGAATTCTACATCGTGTCTCACTGCAACATCACCCGGGTTTCAGCACCAGCCTAGGTTGTCACTTTCTCAGCAGTTCGGAGGAAAAAACTGTTGAGAAGCTTCTGGCAGGCAGACAGAGCTGGGATTCGAGCCTCTCTTTTATCCAAGAGCTGACCTTTGCTGTGTGTCAGCGAAGCTTGAAACCAGCCTCTCACTGACAAGAATGAGGGGTGAATGTGAAAAGGTTGTGTGTGTGTGTGTGTGTGTGTGTGTGTGTATTTGTTACACATAGATTCCAGCTTCTAGGCCCAAATCCAAAGCTTCCGTTGTCAGCTCTGCCTGTCAGTTCTGAGAAAGGCAAGTGAGGTTGGGTGCTGAGTGAGAGCAGGGGGATCCTGGCTGGGTACTGAGTGAGAGCGGGCGGGGGGCTCCTGGCTCGGGGTGGATGGTCTTCTGTCTCTATGGGGCTCATGTGAGCAGAGAGCGGCCTTTTCAAGCCAGGCCCAAAGAGACACATGGAAACGTCACATGGAAATGCCAGAAAAAACTGACTTGTCCTTTCCAGTTAGCTGCGTCTCCTTTTGGGTACTAAAAGGAAGTAGCTTTATGAGGAGTCCCATCCCTCCCATCAGAATAAACTGGCCATGGTTGCTCTGTTATGAGGACTCCTGTCCCTCCCATCAGAATAAACTGGCCGTGGTTGCTCTGCTACATCAACTGGCCAGTGATCCCTAAGAGCTGTTGTGCTGATGGGGACGTGCTATTAAATCCGGTCAACGGTGTGCATGGAGCCTGCTCCATGGCCAAGACCATATTGGGTCTTCACCCCACCCATGGAGGACAGAGGGTGCCATCCCTACAGATACTTTCAGGTAGGATACAGCCATGAGCTGTCCACGTGTTCATAGCTTTGGCAGGCACCTATGCCTTGTCACATGTGACAGGCTTCCCTTCCTCTAGAATAGCATCAACTCCTATGAAGAAAGCACATCATTAGCTTTCAACTGGAAAGACTTAAATTTATCCTGCAGCCACGTAGTCACCCCTCTCTCATGGGCCTACTTGGCCGATGCCATCCTGAGAGAGCTCCGTAACTGTTTAAAGTACCCTTAGAGCCACTTCATAACAATTTCCAGTATGGAAAGAAGTGCTCAGTGGAGTTTTCGTGTGCTTACTGTCATGGTTGTATTTTGATTGCATTTCAAATATGCAGTTCAAATAGCTTCTTAGCACAACTCCTGAATCTGGAGAGTGTTAAGTACTTACAATACCACCAACAGCTCAAAGAGCACGAGGTTTCTTACATAATTACAAGGAATTACTATGTCTTTTTTATATTTCTAAAAAAGGAAATAGGATTTGACTCACCACAGAAAAAAATAAACCTGGGGAATTATATGAAGCAAAAGTTCAATGTTGTCCTTTGAAACTCTCCATCCTGCTTCTTGGAGGAAACCAATGGTAACGCTTTGCTTCTATTGTTTGAACTGCAACTTTTGATGAAGCTTCCAGAAACCCCATCAGGACTCAACTTAGGATATGTCAACAGTGAGGGGATGGTTTTCTATCCCAGTGACAAAAAGCCTTAAGGAAAAGCAATGACAAATCCCCCGAGCAATGTATTTCTGAAATTTCCCACACAACATCATCCCAATCTGCATATATTTTTATATCTACAATTAGAAAACAGAAGTCAAGTACGTGGTCATCATTTTACTTGATGACCCACACATCTTTCACCAGAAGTTTGAGTTTTCTTCACAGAATTTTCGTGACAAAGAAAAACTGGAAAATATCCACATTCAGAAGCACTGACTAATTTGTATAAGAATGCATGAAATTAAAGGTCTATATAAGAACATCTTGTAAAATGCGATAAAACACAATGTATAAAACACAATGTAAGGCAAAAATACGTTTTCTGCAAATAAATTATGCTCCCAAAGAACGAACAGATTCAAAATGCAAAGAGCAGCTAAATAAAGTGTTTTCTGGAAACTGCAGGAGGGTTTTAAGAATGCTTCTCAGTAGGCAGGGAATCCTATTTTGCAGAGCTATAAAAGTTGCTTTCTCTTTTAACCTCAGAGAAGTTCTAAAAAAAATTCCTCCAGATTTTTGAACCTGCTGAGAGTCTGCAAAAAATCCAAACAAACATTAAATTGTCCTTGCGGTACATCCATTTTTAAGAGTTTATGATAAAACTTGCTCAAGAGACAAACAATGCCTATGCTATGATTTATGTAGGTAAATAAATAACTTAAAAGGCAAACAACAAGATGGGCTGGAAGGAGAATTGAGGTAGTTCTGAATCCTGCAGCTATTGCAGAAAATAACACTTGCTATACCTTACACATTAAACACATTCTACATTATTTTAGGAAAGAAAAATAGCCCATCTGAGCCTTCTTTGTTTAAACATTGACAACAGAAAGACAACATCTGGGTAAGTCAATGGAGACATCACAGGAAATATGGTGACAATTCGAAAGGAGACCACAGAAAGCCAACAGCCACAGAAAGGCAGAATCAGGCACAGGATTCAGGTGAAGGGAATCTTCATTTGTTTTTTAGCATTTCTCTTAAAAGTATCTCAAAATCCTTTATATAGATTAGAAGATTAATTGCTGTCATATATGGAGATTTAAAAGGCAAGAATATATTGATCTCTTTATTTTACAGATAGAACATTGAAGATAAATGTAAAATGCTTTTGTTCATCAAATAATTCTATTAAGAGAGGAAAAAAGCAAGCCACAGAGTGAGAGAAGATATTTTAAACGCATATATTTGATAAAGGTTTCATATATAACTCTTTAACTTCAATAAGAAGAGGACAAAATAGGCTGGGCGCGGTGGCTCAGGCCTGTAATCCCAGCACTTTGGGAGGCCGAGACGGGCGGATCACGAGGTCAGGAGATGGAGATCATCCTGGCTAACACGGTGAAACCCTGTCTCTACTAAAAATACGGAAAATTAGCTGGGCATGGTGGCGGGCGCCTGTAGTCCCAGCTACTCAGGAGACTGAGGCAGGAGAATGGCATGAACCCGGGAGGCAGACCTTGCAGTGAGCCGAGATCGCGCCACTGCACTCCAGCCTGGGCGACGGAGCGAGACTCCATCTTAAAAAAAAAAAAAAGAAGAGGACAGAATAATTTAAAATGGATGAGACTTAAATAGTCACAGTGCACAAGAAGTCTTCTAAATGGCTCTTAAACTTATGAAAAGACACATCTCATTAGTCATTAGGAAAAAGCAAATTAAGGGTATAATTACATACTATTACATAACGAGTACAATGTTTAATTTTTTTAAAAAAATCAATAAACAAGTGTTTGTGAACATGGGGCATGGCTAGAACTCCACTCAAATTCTCAGATATTGCTAGTGAGAGTGAAAATTGGCACAGCCACTTTGAAAAATTATATGATGGTACCTACGAATGCTGCGTATATGCAGGCCCTGTGATCAAGCAATCCCCTTCTGAGGTATATATCTGAAAAAAAATGAGTACATATGTGTTCCACTGAAGAGATACACGTAAGAGTATTCATAGCCACAGCATTATTCATGTTAGCCTCAAACTGGAAGCAACCCAAATGTGCATCAACAGTAGAACACACACATATATTGTGGTGATTTCATCCCCTGGGATACTATACAGCACTGAAAATGAATCCACATCTGCCACTTGAAATAACAAGGGATAAGTCTCACAAAGGAAGGGGAAGAATTCAGATTCTGAAACATTCAGTAATTCCAACGAAGACACCTAATCTGTGTGATCAGAAATCAAAAGAATGACAGAGAGGAAAAGTACAGGAATAATGCTAGATGAAGGAGGATTCTGGAATGCAGATCATTGCATTCAATATCGATATCTCAAGCTGAAAGGAAACCGCATGGGTCTGTGAACTTGGTGAAAACACATTAAGTTGACATTTTTAATGTACGTGTTTCATTCTGTGATGAAGAACACATTTGGGGTCCTTAAGCAGTTTCATGCACCTCACGGGGCAAGCTCCACAGCTATGACTGGTCATTTGCTAGGATGTTCTCCCCAGTTCTCTGCTCCATGAAAGACAGATATTTCAGGAAATTCTTCACAAAAACACTGGGAAAACCCTTCAATTGTCATAAGGCTTGAGGGTGTGATTGTTCTTTGGAAGCTCAAACTGGGAAGTGTTGGGAACATACCACTGAAAACTTTCAGTAGTGAGAGAGGTGTGGCTGAGCGTGCACCCTGGGACTCACAGGGATTCTTGAAACCAAATTCTCTACAAAGAAAAGTATTCTGAGTTTCATTATCTTTGTGTCTTGAGACAGCAGAGTACAGCAGGAACACCACTGTATTGTGCATGGTAGCCCCATGGCTTCTTGTTTCTGAAACTTGGGCAATCCATTCACCTGTTTATGCATCTGAAGTTAGGGACTTCGATGCCTTGGCCCGTAGCTGTTTTTTCACTTAGTGGAGGCAGGATGCAGAAAAACAGTCAGGCTCTTGTCACTTCTGACATTGGTTGAACTGAGGATCGCTTTAAGAGATTAAGAAAAGGCAAGTAGAAATTCTGATGGCAAACTGATGAAAATACCCCTATTCCTGTTCAACAGCGATATCAGTGTTTTGGATGTGTTTCTTTCTCTTATTCTCCTATTTTGTTTTTATTGTCTTTCTTTCCCTCGAGCATTCATTCCATGAGAAGAGAGGTGTTATCTGTTTTATCACTGCATCAACAACACCCTGCAGTGTCAGCCTCACAAGATATACTCAGTAAATACCTGCTGAGTAGACGGAAGGATAAATCACCAAGTCACACTGTTTCAACCCCCTTCTGGGTGGAAATATCTTCCACTTCACGTGTGGAGCAAAAGATGAATATATCACAACGGCCATCAAAATAGAATTTTTACTTTTCTATTTACAGCTATACTCCTTATGCCTATCATTTTTTAAACATTTTTATTCAACTACTTCTGAAAGTGTTTTCTTTTCCCTTGACTTGTGTAGAATTAGGAATTTTTCTTAAACAAAGGTAGACCATAGAGCACCGCTGAGCCCAGACCCGACTGTCATCTCACCCTCACTCTGGTGGGCATAGCCTCACCTGTGTTTTAATAAATGCAGAAGGGACATTAACTTGTCTAGGAGTAAAGACATTCAACTAAATAGCTTGTCACCACAGATGGGCATCACACAAACCAAATCTACTCATTACTATCTTTTCCTAAATGATCCTAGCCCTTATTAGCTCAAAGTTAGCATATTTTGGAACCCTGTAAGTTAAGACTAAAAGGTACTGATTATTTAGATTGTTTCTAATGGGGCCTTTCAGACTGATTATCTTTTGAGTAAGTCAAATAATGATTTTGATTCTTTCTATTGAATTGACATGTTTTTGTCAGGATTCAATAAGCTATTTAACTTACAGGTCTAGAGATCTGAGCCTGTCAGGCACTTTGCTAGAGATTCTTATATCTTTTCTCTCATTAACTTTAACTAAATGGATTCATGGAAAAGAGATAATATTATTACTCTCCAGCTACTGTACAAATTAGGATTATATTAAGGTGTAAGTAATAGAGGAAAAAAACTAAACTAGGGTGGTCAATAAGATGGAATTTTTCTCTCTCTCTCATTTAAGAAGTCTGACAGATGTCAGTTTAAGACAGGTGAGGTCCTCTTAGTTGTAAGTGACCTTGCCTCTGCCTGGAGAATACTTCATGGCTCAAGATAGCTGCTGAATTCCAGCCATTAAAGATACATATATCACTTTCTTATCCATTGGTCAGAATCAGTCACATGGCTCCATCTATTTGTGAAGGATGCTGTGAAATGTGGCATCTGTTGTGAGGAGCCATGTGAACAGCTATAAGGGGAGGGAGTGTAAAACTACTAAGAAAAAAGGAAAAAAGGGATGTTGGAGGTTGTTAGACATTTTTGCCATAATACCTATAAACCCTTTTAAATATCACATGAACAGAAAAGTCAAATAATTAAAGACTATGTCCTCATAGATTCTCATATTGACTCATGTCTGTGATACCAACACACTTTCAGATATTTGTTGCAAGTATCTGCTGTGGTACCTAATTCACCATTTGGAATTTTGTCAACAGAAAATGTTTCTATTCTAAGGGGTTTTCTCCATTGCAGAACTTGCACCGAAAGAGTAATTTTTAACCATACTTCCAACTTATGAAGATTATGTGAGTGGTAAAACCAGACTGAACAATACAGTAAGTTTTAAAAAGAAAAGAAAGAACTGATGATGTTTTCACAAATTTGTAAAGCCCTCTGCTACTTTTATTGGACGAGAAATGGTCCCAACAATGAAGTCTGTGAAGTCATGAGAGGGCAGTCAAGTTCTGAGTCTTGAACAATATTTCTCCTTCATTCTCTAGGATTACTATCACTCAATCTTGTTTGCAAGTTCTAAATTCACCCAGACATTGTGTCAAAGACACCCATTCAGTCAAAGACAACGTGATTTTAATTCACTTCTTAAGCCCCATGGAATCAACTGCTCCCTGGACTTATAAAAAGAGCCATGCCAGCGAGAACCCTGACAAAGAGACAGCAAACGTCAACAATTAATAAAATACTAAGTTGGTGCAAAAGAAATTGCGGTTTTTGCCATTGAAAGTAATGGCAAAAACCACAATTACTTTTGTACCAACCTGATACTTGTATTTTTTTCATTGTCCTAAGTTGAGGTCTTCTATAATTGGGTACATAGTTAAGGGTTGGAGTTTAGGGTAATCATGAGTCTGTCATCAGCAATGAGTCTTTATTTTTAATATTTCATTTATTTTTACCAATTCTCTTTGTTTTTTTCATCCCAATAGCCCTACTCAGTTTATAATTGCCTAACTAAAGTAACAAAAGTAAATAAAAATTGATAAAACCTGAAGATTCTATGGAAGACCTGCTGTGTCCAAAACATGGGGACACTACTTTGCAACAGGCCCAGCCTCAGAAATAGTGACACAAAACACCAAAAAAGCAAAATTCAACATTTAAAAAAAACATATAAGGTTGGGATTTCTGGAACTTTAATAGCTTTCCACTTAAGTTTTTGGCTATCATGCACTTTAGCTAAGAGAAAAAAAATAATGAATTTTACAACATTCAACTTGCTTTATAACATATTACATAATGGTGTGAGCTCCATAAAGAAGGTTGTGTGCACTGCTATAAAACTTATTAGGTCACCAATATTTCTGGTTTCATATTAAGAAATTAGAAATAACGGTTCAGATTAGAGTTACCAGAATTAAAAATCCTTTGAATTGAGTAAGTCATTCCCAAGGATACACTAATGAATTTGTAGCCTTAAAAAGAAAAAAAAGTTTCATTTATAAATTCACCTGAGGTGAAAGAAGTCATGTTAACATTTTGAGTTTTATGTGGACTTTCCATAGGCTGAAGCCCTCTCTCCACTGCACCTCCTGCTCTGTATAGCTCACGTTAATTTCCATTTTGTAGGCCCCAATGTGAGAATAATTTTTTAAAAATGAGACTTTGAGTCTGAATGTAGTAATGACTAACTATCCTCCTTCAAATGTGATTTTAAGTTTAAAATGTTTAAACTACATGAAGTAGTTTAAGGTCCAAAATGTGATTCAGGTTGCTCCTTTTCCTTCCATCTTTCACTCAGCCTTCTCTTTCTCTGCCTTTCTTGTCTGGAGAATCATCTCCCAGCTTGGCATTCTAGCAATGGCATCAGTCAAAGATGAGGCCGGACACCTTCATCACATACTGCCCGCTTGTGCTGAAATACTCTCATATTTATGCCTGATATCTCCAGCTAGAGAGTGAATTTCTTGAGGTTGGGAACTGTGTAACATGACATAGAACTTATACAGAAAAGGGGCTCAAAAGCCATCTCTATTAATAGTAACTAGGAGAAAAAGAAGCAGAGACGAAAGAGTAATGCCATAGTTAGTGCTGAATATTGCTTCAGCTATTCGTCAGTATCTTTTTGAAAGCCAGAGTTACAATAGACAAATGACTGAATCTTTACTTCAAATGTAATTTATTTGTCCTCTTCCTCCCCACACACAGAAATAAAATGGGTGTTTTGACTGCACAAAGTAAATCCCCCCCTTTTCAGGGAAGAGTGGAATAATACAGTTAGCAGTTACATGTGTATTAGTGCAACATCTGTTGGGAAGATAACAGTGCTTTATTTCTACCTAATCCTCATACATCTATCTATTCACTATTTATCCATCCATTGATTCACCTCTCCATCCATCATCCATCTATTCATCCAGCATCTATCCATTCATCAATCCATCCATCCATTTATCCATCATCCATCCATCTTCCAACCAATAGTCATCTATCCATCTCTTCATCCACCATCCTTTCATTCATACATCCACCGCTATCTACCCATCATCTAACCATTCATCCATCTTTTCAACTTTCATCTCTCATCCATCCTTTCATCCTTCCTTCCTTCTACCCATTCGCTCATTCACCCAACCAAGCCAGCTTTTACTAATCACAAAGTATTAACGTACCGAGTACTGTAAGACATAGGCATATTTGATATTATCCATGACTTCTAGGTAGCCACCATAAGGAACATAGGCAAGACAGACAGTGACAGAAAGGGAAAACTTGTAATATATGACTAGATAAGGTTATATAAGAGTCTGATTTTCAGCAAAAACTCTAGAGAAGTCAAGTCCACCTAAACTTATCAAGGAATTAATGAGATATAGGCCAGCACTGAATAACTTTCCATTTATATTCAACCTAACTTATGAGAAACAGAGGGTATACATGTATTATTTTACATCAAATCTAAGTCATGTTGATCTGCATGGTGTGCCTTTATCTTATGTACTATTGAGGAAAAGGCCAACGTGGACGATCTTAGAGGAGACCTGCATAGAATCAGGTGACCAGAGTTAGGGCTTCAGTGTGATGGTCAACAGAAGTAAACCTAGAACCCAAAGAGGAACAGGGAGGAAACCTCCATATCTAAACTTTGGCCTATGGTGGAGGAAGAACAAAATCTCCTGGAAGAATTTGCATCTTAGGCTGGCACAGACAGAGGATATTAGCTGAAATTTATACTGGCAGTGAAGTCCAAGAATCCTCAAGCAGAAAGTTTATCTTAAAGTAGTGTAAAGCGGATGGCACTTGCAGATTACAAGGAGTGGCAAATGCAAATCCTCTTCATAAGGCCACACAATGCTGCTGATGGGAATCATGCCAATTTCTCAGAAGATAAAATGCAAGAGTAAATAATCACCCTAGAATCTATATTTGTAGACATATAGTCATATGAATTGTACATGTGTATTCAATCAAAATAGTTATCTCTTGTTTATTATAACTAAATATGAAATTCCTATGGACTAGCCATGTTTATATGTAGGGCTGTGATATAAATTTCTGGTAGACTTTTGGTAAATTTGTTATTAAGTGTTTTATTAACCGAACACATACTAGGAGATATGTTATAGTTCTTTTCTTGTTGATCTATAGATTATCCTTCATACCATCAATCATATACATGAAACAGCAGATAGCAATGGCCCTGGCCATGGGCATAGGGTTCACGGCTGGTAGACACATTTAGAACTTCTTCTTGAAAGGGATGGGATTCCTTAACTTTCTGTTTGCCAAACAAGAGAATTTTGATGAATAATAAAATACTTTGAGGATTGATGTATATTGTCCTTATCAATGAGAATGGGTTTCTTGGGTGAAAGGTGATTTTTTTAGTATTTTTTCAGATTTGGGGATGGATATTTTAAAAAATTCTAATTTCTTTGATAGAGTAATTGAAATATCTCACTTTTGCACAGCTGCTTTAGGGATAATGTCTAAATGAAATGGACAACCATTTTTAAGAGCAAAACTAACTTTAGCAGCTACAATAAGCAAGTCTTAGAGCTAACTATATTAATTCAGCACCCCTAAAAGTTCCAAAAGGCTGATGGGGACAGTTACCTTTCAGGAATTCACATCACTTGGCCTTGAGCTCTGGGTCATGTCGCTGGACAGTAGGAAGTGCTCCTACCTCACTTGGGAACTGTAGAGGAAACGCATTCTCTGAGCCTCAGTTCTGCAGCAGTACAGCACTCATTTAGCGTGTATTTGCAGAGCTTGTGCTGGGTGTCAGGCTCTAGTGTAGGTGCCAGAGGAACAGTGAAGTGTTGCGGCCTTCTTTCATGGATGCCAAGTTCTGGGAATTCTAGTCCTGTACATGTTATTCTTGCAGGGATTTTATGTACTCATGGCATTTGACCTACAGTGGCTCCTGGGTAATGACAGTAATCTCTAAAACTATTCTGATAAAAAATAAATCTGTAGAAGTCTCAACCACTGAGTTGCTAAACTGAAAATATTTCTGAAAGTAGGACACCTCAAAAAGTTAACAATGTGAAACTTAGAAGACAAGATTTATCATACCAGGGAATGGAAATGCTCATTGGACTCTTTTTAAAATATGACATAAGGTTATGCTGTGTCTGTATGATTTTTTACTTAATTTGCTTATGAAAATTTACAAGCTTTACCAGTGGGATGATCATTTTTAAACCTTAATTTTGCCCATTTGTTTTTCCCCTAAAACCCTGTGTTGAGTGTCTGCTATGGATTAAGAGAGTACAGAACTGAGCACACGTCCTATTAAGGACCATGCTTCCCAGAAGCCCATAGTCCAGCAAGAACATGGATGTGTGCTTAAAATATCCTGTGACAAATGTGACTTCAGTTTGCAAAATCTGTGAGGACCAGCAATCAGGGATGGATGCTGAGATCTGCCTGGGGTGGGTGAAGAGGTGAGGGTCGGAGAAGAAAAGCTACAGAAAGAAAAGGTTACAGTGGGAGTTCACCGTGTTTCACCGACTGTGCTTGTTTCAACGTGGCTTCTGTCTGCATTCAACATCTCTAGAAGGCCCTACCTGAAGAGGACTCTGGATGGGTGCAGAGTCACAGAAAACACAAAAATGCAATGGATTCTCATTTTTTGTGACTGTTGTTGATTCTACAGAGCTTCAGAAACAGCCACCCATCCTCAGTCCCACCAGATCAGAGAGGCTCCCACGGCTCTGTCCACACGGAGCCCAGAAACCCGGGGCCCACATAGGAGGAGGGAGTCAGACACGACTCCCTTGACTCATCTCAGACAGCGCTCCTTCATTCCTCTCTAGAGAAGAAGTAGATTCCAGTATTTATAAAAATTCAAGCTTCCTTGGTGATCACAAGTTGGTCCCACTAAGGTGAGCTGAACAAAGAATTCCATGCAAACTCTGTCTTCTGCACCCAACAACCTTTTGGGCATCTGAAGATTCTGAGTTTTTCTTCACCTTTAAGATTTTGCCTTGGACCCAGAAAATTCTGTGCTGCTTGCCTCATGTTTATTTTTATGGACCTACTTAAGTTGCATGCTCGGAGAACCAAATTAACATGTGTGTGCTTTCTTTTTTTAAATAAAACAAATTGAAGCTAAAACCAACCACATGTCTCAGTTCAGCCAGGCTGCCTTGTGATTCTTGAAAAATAAAAATAAGTGAATAAGTGTTTTTCAAAGTGATATTTTAACCTCCTGCCAACACTGTAGTAGTAAAATATGATTTTTTTATTATCATTCAAATGTGAGTTTGGGGACATGATTGAGGTTTTCCTATAATCAGTAAAAATGAGGAAACAACTTAAAAATGTTTGGGCAACCTCCAAATAGAGGGGAAAAAAATGTTTAAAGGTGAGTGAGTTAATGTAGCACATGTTATAATAAAAACCCAACAAAAAGTAGCCCTTATAGTCCAATATTTTGGCATACAAACTCAGCCATTCTTCAGGGAGACTTTACTGCCTCGTTTCTAATAGAGAGCCCTAATTATAACACGTACAACGCGAGAGAATGCTGAGAAGGCCTGAATAATTATCTAGTTCCAAACTCACGAGTGGGTGTAAGGGAGTCTGCACCCCATCATGGGCTGTTCCACCCCTTAAAAATTCTTTTAATTTACAATGTGTGACATTGAAAAAAAATTTTGTCACTAAATGTAAAAACTGAGGTTGCAAAGAGCAAAAATTTCAACTCTATTAAAGGGGTCTTTTTTTTCTCACTGTGATAGCGTCTTTGTTATTACAGGAGCTTTTATTTAAACATTACATTTTTAGCTGAATTCTCATTTTCAAAGCAAACAGGAAAAATGTAAGATATATTTCAATACACGATTTGTATCCCTTTGCTTTTTTAACTGAATCCAAAATTTGGTTAGTTTTATCAAAAGTGATTAAATCACCATCACTATAAACTAATATTTTCTAAATTTTCTACTGAGACACAGGCTCGAAGTTCATTATCAAAAATGGGTTTTGTCGCCCATAAATGAAACATATTACCACAAAGAAAAAAAATGTCTGGAAACAAATTCATGTAAAGCCTCAAAAAGTAGTCATCAATGCCTGCCCCTTCCCACAGTTGTGTGGCTCAGGCTGTGGGGGCAGTGGAAAAATGTTCCTGCTGAAGAATCAGAAGCAGTTGAAAATTGAGTGACTGCGTTCGCGTAGTCCCCAGATTTCTAAGCAAATGCTGCCCTGTAAGGAGAACATCAGTGTTAAAGGGGTTTCATTCTGTTGCTGAAGAAGAAAGTTGATTAAACCAGTGCTAGGCAATACAATATTAATCGGATCAAGGCAGCTGCTTTAAAGACCAAATAAAAATTAGCATCATTTTCAGTTCCACATGCATTGTGGCTGGCAGTGAGTGATAAGCCATGGTTGGCCAAAGGGAACGTGGGCCAGGAGGAGGGTCACGGGGGTGGGGACAGAAGGAGCTCTGGGAATCTCTGTGGGAGGCTGGTTATTCAACAAGAGGCTTGGAACTACTGTCCTTCCTCATAATGATACAGACACATAGGTGCCCGAGAAAGCCCCAGAGACACGGGAGAGATGACGCAGCCAATGCTCCATGTGTTTGAAGCCAGCTGGCTGGCTGGGTTAAGATGCCAGTCTGAGTGTTCGAGACGAGAGAGAAGTCAGGCTCCACAGCTGAAGTTGGGTGTAAGCAATGGGCATGGTTGAGGAAATGGGCCCCCAAATCCAGAAATGTCATCTCAAGGTTAATTAAGGTCAAGCAAGACAGTTATTTTGCCAGGAACAGATAAGGGCTGATGATTTATTGCCAGAAAGCCATCAGCTGAAAGTCAAGTCTGTTCACAATGAGCAGCATGTACATAGAACACGGGTAGTAATTTTTCCATTTCTAACCCATATCTCACCTTGTATGGTAAACTCGGGTGAGTTGACTTTTCTTTTGGTATATTTTCTTCTAGATGTGTGGATAGGTTTAAGTAATTAAGATCTAATCTTATATTCTTCAAGAGTGAGATTTTTGTACATTGAAAACCCGATAGAACATAATCATCCAGTTAAAGACTTACGCACAAACTTCTCTCAATAGTGAGTAGGGTTTTTTCATTGGTCCATATTTCATCAGAAATCTTTCCGTTGCTAAAGAAGTTATTGTTTTACCATTTATAGCTAATTAGAAAATTCTCTGAGCCCAAACCTTGTATTATTGTTATGAAAATAGAGACCATTTTCCCATAGCAAAGGAAGAAAAATTTCCTTTCTAAACAGGTGGCACATCCTGTTGTGAATTCAGGAAAGACCAGGCCTTTGTGGGTCTCATCATCCCTTGTACATGTGCCCACCTGCCTTTACGCTGCTGTACATTTGGGCAAGATGAAATATCTGCATCTGAAATAGCTTCTTCCAATGCCGTTGTATTCTGGAGCAAATTTTTAATGTAAACAAAGTAAAAGTCAGGGAATATGATAAGTATCTTAATTACAAAAAGAAATGTGAGTGCAGTCATGTTTCATTGAATAATTCAACTTTAGGGACTATCTTCAAAAGCAGAGTTTTCCAAGAATTAATGTTTCTCTTTAAGTTAGGGCAGTCTTGAAGGGGAAATGTAGAATTTTGTACAGCTTGACAGTGAATCTTTCTTAAAAAATATAATTATCCTGAAGTTCTCTATTTCTTTTGGGGATATTTTCCCCCTTCATCATTCAAGGTTTAAAGGAGTTTCTAAAAGCCAACTAGAGAAAACACTGTTAGTCTACTTCTAATGTAGAACTTTTAAGTTATGTTAAATTTTAAGCCTAAAGGTTTAATTTCCATGCTTTCTGGTTTTCTCCAGACAGACTCCAAATATTCGCTTAATATGCTTTCTTATGGTTTAATGTGTAGTAATTTTAGCGTTTTAGAAATATATTTTCCTGAAAAATGTGTTTCACTGGCATTTCAGAGTTTAAGAGCAAATATGCCAATTACAAGTATAAAGCTCATTAGTGTAATTTAAATAAAAATTTTAAAATATTTCATATAATTTTTTCTATATAGGTAAATCTCATCCCATATACGGAACATAGCAATTAATAGTAATTATAGAAATGTGAATTTGTATCCAAAATGTAAATTATGTTAATATAGGCAAATAAGGAAGCCTTATATAGGTCCACCAAAGAAATGCAACATGATTTTATTTCAGAGATTTCAATACTGAGTCACAGGCCAGAGAGGCCATAGGCCTGGGCTGCCAGAGGAGGTTTCTGTCGGTTAGAAGCAGCATGGCAATGGGACTCGTCACTGGCCAGGGCCCTGGGACCTGCCTGTGTGGCCCTGGGCCTCACATGGACAGTCCAGGTGCACATCCCCTAAAAATGGCCCTGGCTGATGCTCATGCTGCTGGTACTTGGACCACACTTTGAGAATCACCTCCATGAGGCCCGCTTTTCGGGGTGAAATGAAATGTGAATTTTTGTCAGTGAAACAAAGGCTCCTGATGACCTCACCCATGCAGGGCAACCTTGGACGCCTGTCCCGTCTCCATGACAGGAGACGGGACAGTGCCTGCTACATGGGATGCACTAACCACACACCCCCAGCCCTGTCCTGCCTCCGGAAGAGGGCCCGGTGCACAGAGCTGATGAAAGGCAGAAACTGCTCCATCAGGAAGAAGAAATCAGTGCTGGTGGAGCCAAGTGACTCATCAAATCCTCAGGAGGCGTGACACTGGCCCAATCAGCCTGAACACACAGCATTCTATTCAGATAATTACTTTTCAGCACCCTCAGAATTGTCCATTAAATTAAGGAGAAAAATGTGCTTTTTAGCCAAAGGTTCCTAAAAGATTGGAAAGGCAAATGCAAGGTAATAAATGGCAAGCACATGAGCATGCCGTTTGGAGCTTCATGATAGGGGCTTGTGTGTGTGTTGTTTCCCAGAGGAGTAGAAGGACGCTTCCTGGTCCCAAGCCTCTTTGCTCCTCAGCCAGGAATTGCACCATTAGAAACGCACCTTGACTTCAGTGCTGTCCACTCTCTTTGTACAATGCAGATATTCGTGGGAGATGTGTGTTGATTATGAATTCACTCCTGATTTTCTGTGAGTTCATTTTTCAGGTTTCCTGTTTCCCTTGCAGGGAACAAGGACCACGTCTTGAGAGCTCTGAGTGTTGGGCAGGGAGGATGGAGAAGGCATGGCTCCATGTGACAGACACAGAGCAAAAGGTGTCCAAGCTTGCCCTGCATGGGTGAGGTCATATGGAATCTTTGTTTCACTGGCAAGAATTCAGATTTCATTTTTCCCTGAAAAGTGGGCCTTACAGAGGTGGTTCTCAATGTGGTCTAGGTACCAGCAGTGTCAGCATCACTTGGGGCCATTTTTAGATATGCAGATTCTCCAGCCACACCCAGCCAAGATGAGTTAGAAACTCTAGAGGTGGAGCCAGGACTGCCCCAACAATCTCTCCAGGTTAGAGAATTTGGGATGGATTTTTTTGACAGCCTCAGCCAGGTTTCCTAATCCTGCCTTGTAAGAACCACCCGTCCCCACAACCAGGTTTTCTCCATGGGAATCTCTGCAGAAGTGAGTTTAAAGTCTCTTATTGTTGCAGTGCTGCAGGTCATCTTCCTAATTAGGCAACTCAGAAGCCAGGACACACCATGCACAATAAAAAGCAAATCTGTCAGGGGCCAGCGTGAATCATCCTGCTCTAATTTCGTGTTTCTCTCTAACATTTCTCTTATTTTACAGTGCTCTTCCTTCAAGACGTTCTATTAATTATATATTGAGACAGGAATCTCCTCCCACAGAATCACTTGCACCTATTAACATTCAAAAACAAAATCACTATCGTATCCTTGCTCGTCTCGGAACTGTGTTGCCAGCACCCCATTAAATTCTACTCTTCAAAAAGAAAGCCTGTGTTGAACCCCCAAGTCCCACCCTCTCCTGGGTCCTCCACCCCATCATAAAGGCGGATGTTTTCTGATCACCTGTCCAGCCTCCTTCTTCTTCAACCCTGTGTCCAATTTGTATTTCTGATTTTTTTTCAGTCTCCAAAATATCAGCACTTCCAATTTGTTTTTCCTTCGGTGACTCTCCATGGCCTCATTGATTGGACAAGCTTAAACCCCGCAAATTTCCTGCCCCAGCCACTGTGAGGGTATGATAATGAGATGGAGAGGTTGTTTAAGGCCTTCCAGGAGGAGAGCAGGGGTAAGAATGCGGTGCTGCCGGGCCTTCAGCCTCTGCGTATATCTGCACTTCCTGAACTTTCCGCTGATGCCATGGGCTTGACTTGTGTTCATTATGTGATCATGGCTGTGGTGGGTGGCAGCTGTCGCCCTATCCCACCCAGTGGTAGCATGTGCCTGGAGACCTAAGGGCTTCATCATCCGTCCTTGCAATGATCATTAAGGTAGTTATTTATATTTTACATATATAAGTAGCATGTGAAAACTAAACATTTTACAGGTGAGTCATAATTTGGGAATGACTTCTTCACTGAGGTGTGCATTGAATCCCCTGGGGACCTTTCTAAAAATACACATTTCCAGGATCCACTTGACACTCGAAATGCATAAGAATTCCCCAGAGAATATCAATCACTGATCTCGGAGAATGGATATGTCAGATGGATTGGAGATTCCCACTAACCAGACCCTCAATTTCTTGGCAACTATCTGTCAATTCATCTACAGTGGTAGTCGTGGTTGTGATTCAGTAACTGCCACCGGCCCCACCCCCACTGGTCCATGGCAGCACATGGTTTCATCATATCTCTGTGTATATCTGTGAATTTGAGGACGTCCTGCCGGGTTCTCAACACACACCTTTGCCTTAAGGTGGAATCTGTGTTTTCACTGTCTGTGTACTACCTCCCTTTTCCCTGCTTTCCTTTCCTCCTCTGGAAATAACTTCTGGTCCTCTAAACAAGCTTTTCTGCTTACAATCTTTCTGATGCACATGGCAGTGCCAGTACAAAGCCTACCACCTTTGTGGTCCTCCAATGCAGTGTAACTGCAATCAGGACGATGCGGCTTCACACGGGTTGTGGGACCCCGTGAATATTCTTACCACTTTGGACCCAGAAGTGCAAAGGTGTTGAAAGTGACAATGAGGACAGCTTGACACTATCAGTGGAGGTGCTGAAAAGAAGAGAGAAGATTCAGAGCCGTGTAGTCAGTACCTCCTTTCCTCCCTGCAGAATGTCAGTTGCCATTCATGTTTCACTGCTGACCGCTCCCTTAGCCTCGTGCTGCGCTGGAATGAGAAACTTTCCTCCTAGTCTTGATTTGCTGGTAACTAGCTGTCTGACCTTAGTTAACTAATTTTCCTTCCTAGATTCCAGTCTTTTCATCTCAAAGGGCTTTCTTGTCTGAAAATGCCCTCTTCTACTTTAACTCCGAGTGTTATTCCAAGCACAGCACAGCTGTGGGCGTGCCAGAGTCCTCAGCTTTTCAGTCTGTACTGGAAGGACTCAGTGCAAGGCAGTGCTCTCTGCCACCATTCGTATCTCTTTGGGATGTGCATTTCTCAGGCAATCTACCTCCTCACCATCATATTTTTCATCTCTGACAATATTAACTGGAGAGTATTGTGCTGGATTCTAAAATCAATGAGGTCAGTCCAATAAAGGAAGAGTAATTGTGTGTAATTGATAAACATATTTTGTCTCTTGCCACATGACTTTGAGTGCATGTGGATGTATACACAACACTTGCTATAAAGTCTTCAAGATATAAATTTTTTTTTGGCTCACATTTCTTGGGAGTTTGGAAAGGAGGACAGCAATGAACTGCATTGTGTGCAAGAGGCCTGACCTGTGATGACTCATTTAATTCTAGATGGCAGAGGGTAGGTAATACATTATAAATACAGAAACTGAGATCCTGGGAATTATATGAGGATGTCCTAGTGCCCACATAGTGGAAATGGGATTGACCAGGTCTGCTCAGGTTAAGGGAGGACAAGACATAAAAGCCTGTTCTCCCCACTGAGATCCAGGCCACTGCTGTGGAGAACAAGTTGGGTTTGAGACATCCATGAGTACCTGCCGGTCCAACTTCTGTTTTCAATTATGTAGTTTGCTGAAAACAATATTAAATGAAAGCTATTGAAAAAGCTTTTCAACATTTCAAAACTTTGTAGAATTTCAAAATTAGTTCTATTAGATTTTTAAAAATGAGTAAATAAAAGACACCTGTATTATAGAGTACAGATGATCCTTGACTTATGAAGACACAAATTACGTTTTTTTTCTTTTGGCTGGTGTGAAAATAATGGCATCAATGGCAAGTGGTACTATACTCTCTTGCAGTGCAGCCAGACAGTCACAAGGGTCAACAACCGGTCCTCTACAGTGGACTGTGCTGCCAGTTGATTTTGCCAACTGTAGGCTAATAGAAGTGTTCTGAGCAGGCGTAAGGTAGGTGAGGCAGAGCTATAACGTTCGGTATGTTAGGTGCATTAAATGCATTTTCAACTTACAATGGATTTATCAGGACTTCACCCCATTGTAGGTCAAGGAGCTTCTGTATTTTTAAATGAAGGCTCTTAGGGATGATGTTTCCTGAGGGACCTTTATGACTGCCTCATTCCTCTTTCAGCTACTTTTGAATTGAACCAGAGTTTGGTGCATGCTGGATTTGAATATCACCCATGATAGGTCAAGCATAGGAGCTGCTTTCTACCACATTACTTATCATCAGGGGGTAATTTCTGAATTTGCCACAGGTGCTGGGAACTAACTTGGCCCTTTTAATCTATTGGTTCCTAATGAAGATTTAAGTAGAAGCCATTGCTCTTATTTAACTGGATGTACACACTAAATTTAGTGTAGTCATTCCAATTGAAATTCAATAGAAAATGGATTGTTAAGTCAGAAAACTCAGTTGGAATAACGAAGAAGATAACAAAGCACATTGCTTTTATAATCTTTTGAACTCGGGGGAGACAGATAGGTGAATACACATGATAAGGAGGGGGTCTTTGGCAACATTCTGCAGAGTCGGGCTGGGAAGCAGGCATACCCTGGCTATGATCTGCAGCTATGCTTTGGCAGCCTTGAGTACCTCCCGAGCTAGGTGCTTCCCTGGTGCCTTAGGATACTCCTCCCCAGCCTACCACAGGGCTCTTTCCATCTCACATATCCTTCTGGAATATAAGCTTCTGCAGGGCAGCTGTGGTGCTGTTTCACATTTACTAGCATTTTGGCAGAGGGATTACACATGGTCAGTGCTCACTACATACTTTGAAACCAAGTAAATGGATAAAAGAAGCACACAAAAGCACTCATGCAAAACAGTTGCTCAGTGCTGTTGAGTGGTTCTTACCATAGCTCTTTCCCTTATCCATTCACGCAGTTATTTCATTATTAAGTTTGGTGCTCAGCTGGACCACTTGCATATTCTTCAGACATTTTGCTTTGGCTTTTAGACTCTTCTGGTTACAAGGAATGATTTTGCATTCTACTCATGTCGTGAAAAAGCACACAGGTCTTGAAATGGAGCATGAAGCAGGGAAGCCTGTGGTAACCAACGCTCCCGCCTCCTCATGATCATAACCTCATTCTACTGACATCTGTGCTTTCCTCTGTGCACCTGCTCTGTCAATTTCTCTTCATAGCTACCTTGTCATTTGGGGCCCTGCTTCTGGTTATTTTGAGTTCCAGCTTGTCCTTATGCCTCACGGCCCCAATCCCACCTCCTGATTCTGATTTAACTCCATGGTCCTTTGACTTGAGCATCTCATATAACTTCCTCATTGGCTCAGGAATTTTTGCCTGCGTTCTTGGGTGAACATTTGATTGGATGACTCTATTTGGGAAATAGACACACTTTACCAGTCAACTTAGTGAATCTTTGCTCCAGGTTAGTTGCTAGCACTTATCCAATCAGTTGGGACCAGGAGGGGATGGACATCCTGCCACAAAGACACACCTAAGGACTTCCAGGAAGGCAGAGGCTACAGCCTGTGTGTGAGCCCTCTCGCACAGCCTTCAGCTCCCCATCTTACAGCTTGGACAGCAGCTTCCTCATTGTTCTGTGGGCTAGTAACATTTTTTTGTAGAGTGTGACAGGTGCTAGAATACAGCAAACAGTAAAGAGTTGATTTTGTGTATTATTCGTTATCGATTCCTAATTTTGATATTTGTAATTAGCATTTTTGACTTGGAGAGATTTCTTTGATTATTTGAAGTCAAAATCTCAGGCTTCCCTGCTAACACATGTTAAGGATAAAAACTAAACCCACTAAATTTCTAATAATAAGTTAAGAAATTGTCCCTTTATGGGATGGTGCTCACCTATATGAATGCCATTTGCTTTACCAAAGAACTCTTTAATCTGGCTATTGGTCATAATTAGACAAGGTAGAAGCAGTGTTGCTGTGTTTCTTGAATAAAAATGTTTTTCATACTCCATTATTTTTGCATTCTTAATGCCAAGAATGCTTTGAAGACAACTAATACATTTATTGAGATTTTTCCAATCTAGGAAGTGACCTTAACTCACTCATTTGGTAAATATCTATTGAGCTGCCCCTAGGTACTGGACACTGTGCAGATGCTGGCAATGGGTTGCTTATAGGATAGGCATACTCCTTGTCTTTATGGAGTTAAAACCCCACATAAATAACGCAAGGAAATAACAGAAAATATTCACAAGGACAAAAGAAAAAAAATGTGTGTCAAGCAGCATTGTTGATGGGTGCAAAATATATAAACATTCTATATGTGCAAAATTATGAGACTGAATAAGTAAGTTATGGTTTCCCCAAACATGAAAATCTTCAGTAATTATTATAAATTGTGATACATCTCTATCTGCAGTGGCACTGAACTATGTTAATAGTTTAAGTCAAAAATAAATGGGTTACTCAATTGTATAATTTTATTTTGCTGAAAGTCTATGTGTGTATAAATGTCAAGGGAAGGAGTGATCTAAAGGTTTGACAATGTTTTCCTCTGAGTGCTAAAATCATAGATGCTGTTTGTTCCATTTTCTCTTTTGGCCCGTGTGTATTTACCATTTCTTCTACAAATACATGGGCTAATTGAGTTATATACCAACGGTAATACCAGAAAGATAAAACAAAAGTAATAAACGCAGGCTGTGTATGAAGCATGATTTCAGCCCATACTACCTTATCATAAAGCACTTGCTTTGGGCTGAATTTTGTCACCACAAAATTCACATGTTGACGCCTGACCCCAGTACCTCAGAATGGTACTGTATTTGGAGATAGGGTCGTTAAAGGGGTAATTAAGTTAGAATGAGGCCATGAAGGTGGACCCTAAACCAATGTATCAGTTGTCTTTATAAGAATAAAAGACCAAGACACAGACATGCACCGAGGGATGACATGGAAAGACAAGGAGGAGAAGCCGTGTGCAAGAAAAAGAGAGAGGCCTCTGAAGGAACCAGCCCTGGCAGCGCCTTGATCTCAGACTTGTGGTCTCCAGGTCTGTGAGACAATCAATTTCTGTTGTTTATGCCACTCAGTGTGAGGTTACTAACACAGGACTCTACTTACTGACCCTTAAAAACATCTTTCTACTAGACTCAGACCTTTACATTTCTTGTCCTATTTCAACCACACATCTGTGATTTGAAGTTTATTATTAATTTCCTTTTACAGATAAATAAATGAAAGCATCTAGAGGTAAATTCAACCAGATGATTTCCATCATTTCCCAGCCAGACCCCTGGGACTCAGGCCTTCAGAGCCAGCGTAGCAAGAAGCTCCCTTCTGCATAGCACCTTCCGGGGAGAGATTCCCCAGCCCCTTCCCTTCAGAATTATTCTTCTGATAACTCATTACTGCTAATGGCATCACCCAGTTCAATATAGTTTTTCCTGGTTTTCAATGTTTGTCTATAAGCTCTCCTTCTATCTAGTTAAGACATTTTTCTCTCCCCAAGATGTCCAGAAGAAAACCTAGTTGGCAGAGTGATAGTAAACATGTTTTTAGGAGGACTTTTTGCAGGACCTTTAGAATCACAGCTTACAAGCCAATTAAGGACACGCCTATATGCAGTCACACTTCGCATTGTTTGTTTTGTCTTTACACACCCCCACTGGTGTCACTGGCTTGTGACCCTGTCATTAAGTCACTCTGAATATCCTCCTCAATATAGAAAGTCACAGTGGCTTCTAATAAGACCTAATTAACTATTCATTAGGGAAAATTCAGTGCAGCTCTAGATTTTAATATCTATAGTCCCCAGTAGTAGGAAATTTCCAACAGGCAGCCAGGTTGCCTTAGTGAAACTCTGTTCTGGAGATATGTGCCCCCGGAGTCAGGATCCTGTCTCCAGAACTAAAGTAATCAGGTGCTCCTGAGTATTCCAGCAATTCCACAGTTGGAATAATACATCATAATGAACCAACGGAGATAGATCAACGCATCTGTTACCAATCTGACAATGGTCTGTTATGGAATAATATCTTTCAGCCGAAATTAGAAATGATAAACATAACAGTCCTCTCTAAGAGGAGAGATGATTGCGAATTGTTCTAACAAAAATGATTTCTTTTCTATTTCATGCGTAAGATGCCCATGAAGAGTCATGTTTCTCCCTCTGCCAATATTTTATCCAGCACAAGCATAGCTTCCCCCAAGAAAACTAGTGAAAGCTATCAAGACCAGAATTGCATCCTAACTTTTATTGTGTGGGTTGCCAAAGGCCACTGGGTTTCTATTGTGCAGAAACAAGATGGCAACAATGGTCTCGCAATTGGAGTTCACATGACAAGCCCACTAATTTATAGGTGAGGGGAGTTGTGTGCAGTTGTAGCTCTTTGGCTGATAATAGCTGTGCTGATCTTCCACCTTGGAGGCAGGTTGCCTCATATGGTGCAGCAGTCTGATGCTAAGCGGCCGGAGCAGAGCTGCAATACTCAGCCATAATTTAAAGGACTATGACATGAAGAAAGTGTTATGATGTTTAACTTATAGGGCATCCAAATGTCATAGACCCAAGCAAGTTCCTATTAGCAATAACTCAGGTCCTCTGAAGGGATTTGACATTCAAAACTGATGAGCCCTGGTCCCTAGGGTCTGCTCCGACCTAGCCTCGCCCAGGCCACTTGGTAACCTGAGTGGCCCAGGGGTCACACCGTGATAGCCCTCTTCAATTTAAAGAGCGGCTTCTCCCCGGCTGCTGGGGTTCTGACTCGGCACAATAAATTTCCCAAAGAGCATAAAGAGCCATCTAGTGTATATCAAATCAATATCATTGTGGCTTGCAGCGATATCTGAGGCTACAGTTCACAAAATAAACTAGCCCAGGGGCTGGATTTCTGCCCTTGGCAATCAATCAGGCTCCCGGGTCATGGATTTTAGTGTAAATTAACACAGCAGAAACCATCATGCTCCCCAGACGATGATATAATACAGGATTTGCTTTTTCTTCCAACGCGATTTCATTGTTTGTGTTCAGAGGCAATGTTACCCTAAAGAGAAATAATAAAAGCAGTGATTAAGAAAACAGTAGAAATCGTGAAGTAAAACATTAATATGCTTCTGACAAATATATATAAAGTATGTTAAACTGGGTAAACAGTTATGGAGCATGAGGAAAGAATATAATTGCATGGAACCTATTCAAGTATATAAGACTTTCTTAAATTGATGTCCAATAAATAGTACTAATTATATCAGATTACTCCATGTGAGTAATGGAAAAATGAATATTTTGTGAGGGTGTTCCTCCCAGTTTTCAAAGGCACTCCATAACTATGAGGGGCCCAATGGATATACCCTTGAAACGCCTTTAAATAAGACACAGTGCATCCCCCCAGCTTACAACACAATCCCCGCCATAGTCTCTCAATTTGGAAAATGTCTATTAGTTGCTGTCTCTGCTTCTTTGTTGAGAATGGGAAAGTTACCTTTTCCTCTAGTAAAAGGCACATAAGTATTCCATAGAACAATTTATAATGTAGAATTTCATATGCAGACTCATAAACAAAAATAGGTTTTAGGGAAAAAATCTTGCAGTTTATAGAAAACTTTGCAAACATAGAGGCTGGTTTGAGAAAGATGAGTCATCTGTATTTTATTTATTTTGAAGGAATGAAACAGATTATCACACACCTCAACATACTTCTTATAGCATTATACAGTCTGTCAAATCAAATTGCCCATATACGGTGTGATGCACAGTGCATTTTTCCTATAGCTTAGAAGACATAATATCTGTTCTTGGATCAATATCAAAATAGCATATGAATATTTCAATTAATACTTTGCATATTAGCATATTTTGTAACTTATTAAAATGCACACTAGTGGCAAGATTGCACGTCGCTATTGCAAATGATGAGTTACTGCATTGGATACAGGCCACTAAGTTACTAGTTCAGGTGCAAGGTGTCCCTCCCTCCAGTTTTTCAAAAACGAGTGGAGAGGAATGCATACTGTCCTTATGTCAAAGTTTCTTGACTTCTTGACTATCTGGTGTGTGGAGAGTGTGAACATTAACATAAGGCATTATTTTTATCATTGTAAAGTTTAGAAGCAGAAGTGTAATTAAAGCCTTAAATAAAAAGTTTTTTTTTTCACATTGTGGCAATATGTGTCTGGTGTTGTCTTGGACAAAGCCATATTTCTAACACAAATGTAATGTAGCTGAAAATTATTGAAACGGTCTTAAAATAAAGCAAATAATAATAATAAAATAGAACAAAAATCTATGCAATGCAGCAAAGGTAGTTCTAAGAAGAAAGTTAACAGCAGTAAACATCTAAATCAAAAAAGAAGAAATATTTCTAATAAACAACGCAATGATGCACTTGAAGGAAAAAAAAAGAACAAACTAAATCCAAATTCGGTAGAAGACAAGAAATAGTAAGACTCAGAGCAGAAATAAACAAAATAGAGACTAAAAAATCAATTCAAAAGATTAATAAAACAAAGAGTTGGTTTTTGAAAAATATAAGCCAAATCAACAAACTTTTAGTTAGACTAAGAAAAAAGAGAGAAGACTCAAATAAATACAATCAGACATGAAAAAGTCATTGCAACTATCAGGTGTATACCACAGAAATACAAAGGATTGTAAAAGACTTATGAACAAATACATGCCAACAAATTTGATCAACTTAGAGGAAATGAATAAATTTCTAGAAACATACAACCTACCAAGATTAAATTATAAATAAATAGAAAATCTGAACAAACCAAAACAAGTGAGAACATTGAATCAGTTAAAAAAAAAAAAAAAAAGTCTCCTATTAAAGAAAAACCCAGGACCTGGTGGCTTCTCTGGCGAACTCCATCAAACATTTAAAGAAAAACTAACACCAATTCCTCTCAAACATTTCTAGAAGATAGAAGAGTAGAAAGTACTTCCAAACACATTTCACGAGGCCAGCATTACCGTGATTTTTAAAACTGGACAAGGACACAACAACCACAACTACAAAAACTCTAGGCCAATATCCCTAACGAACATAAATGCAAACATTCTCAACGAGGTCCTAGCTAACTGAATCCAACGGCACATGAAAAAAATCATTCACTATGATCAAGTGGTATTCCTCTCAGGGATGGAAAGTCAGTTTAACTCACGCAAATCAAAAAATATCATCTACCCCATTAACAGAAAGACAAAAACTGTACGATCATTTCAATAGATGCAGAAAAAAAAAATCTTACAAAATTCAAAATTTCTTCTTAATAAAAATTCTCAGCAAATCGCATATAGGAAATATATACCTCAACGCAATAAAGGTCATATATGGCAAACCCACAGCTAATATCATACTGAAAAAGCTTCCACCTTCCAGCTTCTTCTTCTAAGATTGTTAGTAAGAGAAGGATCCCCACTTTCACTACTTTTATTAAACATAGATCTGAAAGTCCTAGCCTGGGCAGTAAGACAAGAGAAAGAAATAAAAGGCATCTAGATTAAAAAGAAGGACGATAAATTGTCCCTGTTTGCAAACGGCATAATCTTACATATAGAAAACTCTAAAGACTCCACCAAGAAACTGTTAGAACAAATAAATAAATTCAGTAAAGTTGCAGGATGCAAAAGCAACATACAAAGAATTAATAGGGTTTTTATATACGTTTTAATAGTGAACTATCTAAAAAAGAAATTTAAAAAAGTACTATCCACAGTAGCTACAAAAAAATACCTGGGAATAAATTTAACTGAAGAGATTAATCATCTCTGCAATGAAAACTGTAAAACACTGATAAAAAGCAATTGATGAAGACAAAAACAATTGCAAGATGTCTCATTTTAATGAATTCTTAGTAATATTCTTAAAATGTCCAGACTACCCAAAGTGATCAACAGATTCAGTGTAATCCCTACCAAAATTTCAATGACATTCTTCACAGAAGTAGGTAACATTTCAAAAATTTGTATGAAACCACAAAAGATCATGAAAAACCACAGCAGTCGTGAACAAAAAGAACAAAGTCAGAGGCATCACACTATCAGACTTCAAAATATACCACAAAGCTATAGTAACCAAAACAGCATGGTACTGGTATAAAAATAGACACATAGATAAATAGAACAGAATAGGGAGGCCAGAAATACATTTATGCACCTATAGCCAGCTGATTTTCAATAAAGATTCCAAGAACACACATTAAAGAAAAAAACAGTCTCTTCAATAAATTCATCGAGGAGAACTGGATATTCCTATGAAGAAGAATGAGACTAGACCCCTACCTCTGGCCATACAAAAAAAAAAAAAACCTAAAATGTATGAAAGACCTAAAGGTAAACTCCAAAACTGAAACTACTGGAGGAAAACAAAGGAGAAACTGCACAATATTGGGCTGAGCAAATATTTTCTGAATAAGATCTAAAGAGCACAAACAAAAACAAAAATGTACAAATGAAATTCTATCAAACTAAAACGCTCTTGCAGAGCAAAGGAAATTATTAACGGAGTAAAGAGATATGGGAGAAAATATTTGCAAACTATGCATCCAATATTAAACTATACATTCTAGATTAATATTCAACATACATAAGAAACTTAAATGTCTCAACAAAAAATTAAGAAGAACCCTATTAATAAGTGGGCAAAAGACCTTCATAGACATTTCTCAAAAGAATACATTCAAATGGCCAACATGTACATGAAAACTTATTCAATAGCACTAATTATCAGAGCAATTCAAGTAAAAACCACAATGAGGTATTATCTCCCCCCAGTTAGAATGGCTGTCACCAAAAAGACAAAGGAAAATAAGAGTTGGCAAGGATGTGAAGACTACAAAACACTTAATGCACTATTAGTGGCAGTGTAAACTACTACAGTCATTATGGAAAACAGTCTGCAGGTTTCTCAAAAAATTAAAAATAAAGCTATCACTTGATTCAGAAATCTTTCTACTGGGTATATATCCAAAAGAAAGAAAATCAGCACATTGGAGAAATATCTGCACTTCCATATTTCTTGAAGCACTATTTACAACAGCCAAAATATGGAATCAATCCAATTGTTCAACAGTGAATAACAGTATAGAGAATGTGGTAAATATCTGCAATGGAATACTATTCAGTCATAAAAAAGAGTTAAATGTTGTCATTTGAAAAAACATGGATGAACTGAGAGGACATACTATTAAGTGAAATAAATCAGACACAAAAAGACAAATACTGCATGATCTCACACTTATGCTGAATATTTTTTAAAAAGCTGGTGAAGTAGAAGTGGCAGCAGTGGTGACCACAGATTGGGGTGGAAATAAGGAAAAGCAGGATGGAGAGAGGTTGGACAAAGGGTACAAAGTTACAACTGATCAGGAGGAATGCCTTCTGGTGTTCTGTTGAATAGTAGGGTGATTTTGATTAACAGTAAAATATTTTACATTACAAAATCATTAGAAAAAATGATTTTGAACATTCTCATCACAAATAAATGATAAATGCATGAGATGATAAATATGCTAATTACTCTATTTGGATCCTTTTTAGGAATATTCATGTCCATTTTCTTTGTCTTGAATTCACTGCATGCAATTGATATAATTACATTAATCTCTTTGAAACTGAGTTTTCATTAATAGTTGAGTCCTAATTTTCTGAAGAGTCTCTTCAAAATTCAATCTCTTCTCTCTTACCCAGCTGACAGACAAAACATATTATTTGGAAAAATCATTTAAAATAGCATTCCAAGAATAAAATAGGGTTTCCATATTTGGAAAATAAAAATAGAGGACATCCAGGTAAATTTGAATTTTAGATAAACAACAAACATATTTGAATATAAGTATGTTCCAAGTATTGCACAGGGCATACTTATACTAAAAATAAATGTGTTGCTTATCTAAAATTACCATTTAACTGAGCAGTCTGTGTTTTTTTGAGAACCGAAATAAAAACCACATTGTTATTCTTATCTAGATAACACTAGAAGTGAAATATGTCTCTTAATACATTACCTATCGTTTTATTTTGAAAACAGTAATTCATGATTTATCACTATGTGATATCTAAATTTGAATGTGAGTTTCAAAGTTTAGTTCACTTTTTTTGAGAGGTAAACATAAAATATCTTGAACAGGCTGAAATAGCATGGAATATATTTTTTCAGTGTGCATGGCTATAATTGAACAATAGATTATTAACCATATGAGGTGCAAAATACTGCTGTCACCTCCCAAGGGACTGCGGTGCTTCCACGCTGCCATGGTCTGGCAAAAAGAGGTGAGGGTTAATTTTACCTGTCAACTTGACTGGGACAAAGGGTGTTCAGATATTTGGTAAAATACTATTCTGCTTATTTCTGTGAGGGCATTTATGGATAGGTTGAACTTTTAAAAAGAGAAACTGAGTGAGGCATATTGCCCTCCACAGTGTGGGTGGGCCTCATGCAATCAGTTGAAGAAATGAATAGAACAAAAAGCTTCCTCTCCTCTGAATACGAAGAAATCCCTCTGCCTGCCTTCAAGCTGGGACATCATATTTCCTGTTCTTGGCCTCAAACTGAAACATCTCCTGGGGTCTCTAGCTAGCTAACTGGAAATTTTTATTTATTTATTTATTTTTTGCATTTACAGTTGAGAGAAATGTAAGAACTGCAGATTTTGAGATATGGCAGCCTCCATCATCACCTGAGCCCATTTCTTATATCAAATCTCTTCCTATTTTGTTAATTGGGTTTCACAGGGAGTAGAGCAGAGGGCAGAGGGAGGAGTTAGACTGAATTGCCCCAAGAGAGGCCACAGGTGATCCCATGGTGGCTGTGGCAGTGTAATAAACTTCAAGCTTGTCCCAGGTGAGTCAAGGGGCTGGATCTTTTTACCCCAGGTGGTCATTAAATTCAGGCTGAACCCTGAGATGTTCCCTTCAGCCAAGGGCAATTTCTGGAAAAAAAAAGTTGGCTCTTCAAGGTCAGGGGCTCACATCTCTGGGCTGCAGGAATGAGTATCTCAACACTGAGGAAGGTCTAGGTGCTAGGGTATGCCACCCAACCCCCCAAGGAAATTGTCAGAACACAGTGTCACCGACACAGTGAGATCATATTTCCCTGTGAGGAAATTCCTTAGCACTCATCAGATTCACAAAGAGGTCCACAAGGAAGAGCCAAAGCGAACCCACTCACCTAGATACTGAGAGAGCAATGTAAGAACACAGTGTTCTGTAACAACATAACGTACTTGACATCCTTTCTCCCATCTCACCCCATTTTCAAAAAGTGAGGAGGCTTGCCTATCTCTGCAACTAAGATTTGTCAGCATTCACTTTTTTCAGTATTGTTTAATTATTTTATAACTGCTAATACTGATCCACAAATTCTCGTCACAATAACATTCATTGAAAGGGAAACAAGATACTAAAAACGTTTCTTTGTGTGAATACATGATGCCATTATAATGAAAATTCAACTTATATTAAGCTCAAACTTGGAAGTTTTCTTATATTTTCACTTGATTTGGAAAAAAAATTAACAGGACAACAGCTGGATATAACAGCAGTTTCCTAAAAATGCCCTATTATTTTAAGCAGTGTTTCCATGTTATATGTACAAATTCTCACCATTTATATTTTAATTATATGTGAGCATGCATTTCTGGAGAAGAGAACACCCTGACGGTGAAGCCATAAATTTAAAAGGATGCTCAAATCGTTCCCCAGTGAAAATTCTTCAGACTCCATTCCCTCAGTATCCCCTCAGAAGCCACACATCATTTTGAAGGACTGCCATTTGCCTGGGTTCAGCTGCTGCAGTGCATGGGCAGGAAGGCTCCTGGGTGAGCCCAGCACCCCTCTTGGGTCACCACCAAGTGGAGGACAGTCCCTCTGGAAGAAATGGAAGTCCTCCCTGAGGTCTGGCATCTGCATATGTTGAACCCACGAAAGCCATTGATTATTTTAACCAGGCTCAATTTGTCTTTGAAGGAGACATTTTAAAAAGCAAAAGAGCTTAAACAAACATGAAAGTAATCTAATTCAGACATAAACATGAAAGCTAATAAGATTACAATGAATTGATCTAAATATTACTTAAAATAATTAGAAGTGATTTTTTATGGCATGCCATTTCAGTCAGGACACTTATATGTTTCATTAGGAAGCAAACAGATCATTGCTTTCTATAATATTTTCTTGTTTTTATGACCTTAGAAAGAAGTATCAGTGTATTCAGACCTGTCATTCAAAGCTTCTCCAAGGTCAATGAATATTCTGCATCTAAAGCAGCTCCAAATTTAGCCAATCCCTCCTTCCTACTGTCTTCATGCTCAAATGGTGACCTATTCTACATGAATTCATTGCTTTCTCCAGACATAATTTCACAGCTATCTTTCAGAGAACAGAAATATTCTATTCTTAATTTTCGTTTTTAAGCCTATGGCAAAAGTATTGAAAAGAAACATTCTATTGACTTGTTAAGAGAGAAACTTTAGGCAAATTAAATTTAACGACATTTAATTGAGCAAAGAATGATTCATGAATTGGGCAGCACCCAGAACCAGAATCAGTTCAGAGTGGCAGTGGAGCTGTCATGTGGACAGACACATTTATGGACAGAAGAATGAAAATGGGCTACAGGAACAGCTGGGTTAGTTACAGCTCCACATTTGCCTTCTTTGAACACAGCTGAGACTCAGATGCTGTGATTGGCTGAAATTCAGTGGCTGTGATTGGCTGAGACTTAGCAACTTGTTACAAGAGAAAATTACAACCTATTTATACCCCTACAGTTCACTGTATATGAAGAAAGTATTAGGCTGAAGTTAACCTATTTAAGGAGACAACTTTAGGCTAAACTTAATGTAACAAACTATTGAAGGTGGTAGATTGTCCTTCAACATAGATATGAAGATTCAGAAAAGTGTATGGTAAAAATTTATTTGGTGTATACTCTGTCTTTAAATCAACATTAAGAGCTAAGGGGCACCAAGAAATGCTCCTTTTTTGCTTTTCTTTTACTTTTTTTTTCTTTTTCTTCTTTTAATTTGACAGCCTTTGAGTTTACAAGAAGTTAACATTTCCAAGGGGTTGTAATTGAGTCAAAAACAGAATTTTCTGCAACATCTTGTAAATATCTAGACCTGAATGTTGAGTGCTCTGCCTTCTTTTTCTAAGTGAGAAACACTATCAAAGCTGCCACAGTACATGGATATACTTAATACTGTTTAAAGTCAAAACAAACATTTGACATAAAAATGTGTTTGAAGTTAGATGAATCATCCTACTGGTTAGGGTTGTAGCAAACTTTCCCATTATTAATTAGTTTTTCATGCATCAAACTAAGAGAACAGATTTTTAGTACCTAATGTAACTCATCCCCATAGAACCAAACATTTGGTCCAGAGAAATCATGTCATAATTAGCATATTCATTTTTGTTTTTTCTCAGAGAATGTCAGCAAATTAAACAGAGCAGGTAATGGGAGCATTCAATTTAAAATTCAATATGACAAACATAAAATGCTGGAGTTATTAGCACTAATAATAAAGCATATTGCACTTATTGTGTCAAAGTAGACATTTTATTTTCCTTATACTAAATTTACAAATCACAATATAACAACTAATTATAGTTGTTACAGTGACTTGGATTGATAGCACAAATGTGCTAAGCTCCACATTTTTATGAAGATGCTTGCCTATTGGTTCCTTACAGAAAAAGATGAATCCCTATTTGGAAATGTTAAGTCATTATTAAAAGCTAGCATTAGAATCATGTTATACTCCTCAAAGCTAGCATCAAACAATATTATTTTATCCAAAAGTTTCTGAAGGTTAAACCTAAATGTAGCTGGAAATGATCAGATTTCCAGGTGTGAGATTTAAATAAATAATATGTAAATGTCAAGAAAATGTAAACTGTAATGACATAAAATGCTTTAATGACAATACGTAGTCAGTCTTATTTATCTATTTCAAGGATTCAATACATTAAGAATTGCCTGCAAAGCTTTACTGAGAAATATAGCTATATTTTGTTTGTTCTTTATTTCTTAATTTGTAGTACCTTGGGCTATAATTCACATGTGGACAGAGAGCTCACCAAATAATTACCTTTGCTATCTTTCATATGCTTGGGAAGCAAGAGCATCCCTCCGTGTGGACTGGAGCTTTTTCTGCATCCTGAATGGTGCTGTCCATTCCCTACAAGGACAGTCCTGGAGAGGGGCTGTGCCAGAGACCCTCTCTGTACAAAACAAATTCCCAAGTAACAAGTACACCCACAGTCACACCACGAACATATTTTTAAACACTTCCTTGAAATACCATTTTGTATTTACTTGCTGTTATAAATTTTCCTAATTCTTCTTTTGTATTTTTGTTTAAAGAAGTATGTATAGGATAAATTAATAAGAAGTAGCAAAAAAGAATAACTAATTTTCCTCCCAGTTTTGGGTAGAAAAAATACACATCTGTTGTTAATTCTTGATCTTTTTTTGTCTTATCTTTATTGAGGTATAACTTAGATATAAAAATGCCACCAGTTTTGGAAAATAAAAATATATTTTGACAAATACATACGATTGTTTAGCCACCACAATTGTGATATAAAACATTCCATCACCCCAAAGTGTTCCCTTGTAGTCAACGCCCAGTCCCTGATGCTACTGATCTGCTCTCTGTCACTGTAGTTTTAACATTTTCAGGAGCTCATCTAAATGGAATAATACAGTATGTTCTATTCTATTGCACTGTTTAGTTGTATTGCACATGGGGGTACAGCCTGACATTTTACACATTGGTTTGTAGTCCTTGCAAGACCTAAATCTCATTTGGGTGAACATTTCTTCGAAGTCAACCAGCTGTACTTGCTCAAACTTTCTCAAGCATATTCACAGCCTTGGTTGTATCTTCTTTTCCATGTGACATACTCAGATTTCCTTATCACGCAGCTCATCATCATTAGATCCCATAACTTGAAATATTAAAACTACTATGACAGCTTCCAATGACTAGTTTCTGGACTACAGGTGACACACATTATTGCTCTTTGAAAATTATTCTTCTTATTAAACCCAACTTGGCAAAAGCCTGTAGTGGCCAAAGTAACGAGAAAGGATGATGATGATGATGATGATGATGATGATGATGATGGTGATGATGATGATGGTGATGATGATGGTGATGATGATAGTGATGATAGTGATGATGATGGTGATGATGATGATGATGGTGATGATGATGATGATGATGATGATGATGGTGATGATGATGATGATGATGATGGTGATGATGATGATGATGATGATGATGGTGATGATGGTGATGATGATGATGATGATAGTGATGATGGTGATGATGATGATGATGGTGATGATGATGATGATAGTGATGATGATGATGGTGATGATGATGATGATGATGATAGTGATGATGATGATACTGATGATGATGATGATGATGATGATGGTGATGATGATGGTGATGATGATGATGATGATGGTGATGATGATGATGATGATGATGGTGATGATGATGATGATGATGATGGTGATGATGGTGATGATGATGATGATGGTGATGATGGTGATGATGATGATGATGGTGATGATGATGATGATGGTGATGATGATGATGATGATGATGGTGATGATGATGATGATGATGGTGATGATGGTGATGATGATGATGATAGTGATGATGGTGATGATGATGATGATGGTGATGGTGATGATGATGATGATGATGATGGTGATGATGATGATGATGATGATGGTGATGATGGTGATGATGATGGTGATGATGATGATGGTGATGATGATGATGATGATGATAGTGATGATGATGGTGATGATGGTGATGATGATGGTGATGATGATGATGGTGATGATGATGATGATGATGATGGTGATGATGATGATGATGATGATGATAGTGATGATGGTGATGATGATGGTGATGATGATGATGGTGATGATGATGATGATGATGATAGTGATGATGATGGTGATGATGGTGATGATGATGGTGATGATGATGATGGTGATGATGATGATGATGATAGTGATGATGATGATGATGATGGTGATGATGATGGTGATGATGATGATGATGATGATGATGGTGATGATGATGATGATGGTGATGGTGATGATGATGATGATGATGATGGTGATGATGATGATGATGATGATGGTGATGATGGTGATGATGATGGTGATGATGATGATGGTGATGATGATGATGATGATAGTGATGATGATGGTGATGATGATGATGGTGATGATGATGATGATGATGATGGTGATGATGATGATGATGATGATGATAGTGATGATGATGGTGATGATGATAGTGATGATGGTGATGATGATGACGGTGATGATGATGGTGATGATGATAGTGATGATGGTGATGATGATGATGATAGTGATGATGATGGTGATGATGATGATGATGGTGATGATGATGGTGATGATGATGATGATGATAGTGATGATGGTGATGATGATGATGATGATAGTGATGATGGTGATGATGATGATGATGATGATGGTGATGATGATAGTGATGATGGTGATGATGATGATGATGATGATGATGATAGTGATGATGATGATGATGATGATGGTGATGATGATGATGATGATGGTGATGATGATAGTGATGATGATGATGATGATGATGGTGATGATGATGATGATGATAGTGATGATGATGATGATGATGATAGTGATGATGATGGTGATGATGATGATGTGATGATGATTATGGTGATGATGATGGTGATGATGATGATGTGATGATGATTATGGTGATGATGATGGTGATGATGACGATGTGATGATGATGATGATGAAGATGATGGTAATGATGATGATCATGATGATGATGAAGATGATGATGAGTTGTCCAGAGTCCTAGACAATCCAACAGCACTGAACTAAGAGAGTTCAGGAGATACCCTACACACCCAGGAGGAAGAGCAGTCGTTATTTGGCAAGTATGTCAGGTGCCAGGATGGCGGGTCTGGAATACCCCATCCCTACCGGAGTTCAGAGGTAATGAGTGAGGCCCCCCAGCAATAGAAACATTTTGTGATGTGAAAAGTAACCATTTAAAAGATTTCTTCCTCAGATGCCTCATAGGTCAACGTTCAATAGATGAAATACAATTTTATGACAACATGTTATCACAACTTTTAGGTAATAGTTGAGAAACTAATCAATGTGGATGTCATTGGGCACTACTTTCTATCAATATTAAATAGCAAAAAGAACAGAAGAACTTTGACATTTATGTTTGAGGCTCTAATGACAAAAGGCAATTCTAACAAAGTGGAAGCATTAAAACATTCCTGCTATAATAAATAAGAGGCAGATAAGGAGACTATGAGCTGTAATTGGAAATAGGCCCCCTTTCTTTAAAAAAAAAAGATAAAAAGAAGAAAAACAAAAAATAAACAGAGCCTTAACATGCAGTAATTGGAATTGTCATATTTCATTCATGCAATTAAAAGTTAAACCCATTTTCTAAGATTGTATTTTTTAATTACAAAAGTAAGTAAATATAATTAAAAAGTTAAATAGATGTTAGATGCACTGTCAGCAGAGCACTGAAATATATCAAATGATATTTGAAGACAGTTTCTGTCATTTCAAATGATTACAAAGCAGCCTTGTCATCACAAATGATGAAAATAACTGGGGTATTCCAATTATTGGAGATTTTTAATATTTACTCTCATGCTGCTTGAGTGTAAACAAAAAGAAAATGTCTTTTTTCTATTTAACCTAAAAATAGGTACCATCCACCCGTCAGAAAAAGTATAGCAGAAAATCTGAAGAAAGATACATTTTTTTGGAGTCTGGTAATTTACCTGCAGGTAAGAATAATACAGCCTTGCAAAAGGCCATCAGAAATCTACTTGCTCGAGTAATTCATAGACACCTCCACACTTAATGTGAATGTTTTGCCTTCAGAATAGATAAAAATTCCTGCAATAATAGATGAGACTAAGCAAAATAACCCACATATGTTGCAATGGATTTTTATTCCTAGAAAAATATGCATTATCCCCTTGTACTAATAGTTTATGTTCTCTGGTTGATACCCCACTTTCAGACCTAATATCAGGAACTGATGTGTTCCTAGTAGTGTAGACAGCTCTAGTACCCCTGGAAGTCTCTTTCAGATAATCCACATTCACACTCAAAATCCATGTGTAAGTTCCATGCAGTGATAACTCAGGTGGATGCCCTACACTTTGTAGAAGGACAGCTGCAGCAACCGCATCCCTAACAGGCAGCTCAGGCTACCATAACCAAATACTATAGAGTGGTCAGCTTAAAGAAACAAAAATTTATCCTCCACATTTTTGGAAGAGAACGATCCAGGTTGCAGTTGGTTAGGTTTCTGGTGAGGGCTCTCCTGGGTTGAAGCCTTCTCCATGTCCTCACATGGCCTTTTCTTGTGTGCTACAGGGAGAGAGAGATTGAGAGCATGAGCTGTCTGCTGTCTCTTCCTACAAGGACACTAATTCTATCAGATCAGGGCCTCACACAGATGACCTCATTTAACCTCAGTTACTTCCTTAAAGACTTCACTCCCACATACAGCCATACTATGGGTTTAGTGATTCAACACATGAATTTAGGGAGGACATGATTATTGAGACCACAACATTTTGTCCTTGGTCCCCCAAAATTTGTGCCCTTCAAATATGCAAAATACATTTATTTGATTCCAACAGCTCCCAGTTAACTTGCTCCAGCATCAACTTTAAAGCCTAAAATTTAGTTTTATCTAAATATCATCTAAATCCCAGATATGGGTGTGATTATCCTGTGGCAAAATTTCCTTTTATCTATGAATCCCAAGTGTGCTTCCAAAATACGATGGGATAGGCATAAAATAGATATTCCCTTTCCAAAAAAAAAAAAAAAAAGATAAATCAGAAGGCAGAAAAGAAATTGTTTCCAAGCAAGTTCAAATCTGGCAAGGCAAATTTCACTAGATGACAAGGCATGGAACTTACCTGCTTTGACCTGATGCTCTGCCCCAAAGACTCACTGAGGCTGCAGCACATCCCTATGGTCCTATTGAGGGACTGCAGAACTGCTCTGCCCTTCAGACTGGGGTGGGAGGGGGGAAGTTTCCCGGCATATGGAAGAGGTGGCCCCATCCTTTGAAATCTAGGAAGGGCCAGTCCTGCCCCCTGGGCTAGTGGTGAGAGTGGCAGCCCAAATCATCTCTGAATCTTCTGTGAATGATTCCCTTTTCTTAAAGGACAAAGCAGGTTCACAGCTGAATAGCTCTAGTGTTTCATCCTATAGAACCAAGAAGTCAGAAAACCTTTATTTTGTCTTTGTTACCTTTAGTTCAAGCTGGCAGTGTTTCAACCAGTGCAATCCCACTGCTATTTCTGGCTAGGCAGAGCTGGCTGATCAAATCCATGAGTTGCTCTTACAGACTTTTCATCAAACAGTTGTCCAGCCTCAGTGCTCTCTTCAGAACAGGTTTCTCATGTTTTGCAATATGAATAGACCAAAAATTTTTCAAATCCTCGAGTTCTGGTTCTTTTTTGCTTGGCAATTTTTTCCCCATATGTATTTTTCTTCTCGTATTTGACTGTAAACTGTAGGGTGAAACCAAGATGCTCCTTCAATGTTTTGCTTAGAAATCTCAGCTAGGCTTCCAATAATATCACTTACATGCTATATCTTCTGCAATACACTAGAACACAATTCATCCAAGTTCTTTGTCACTTTAGGACAAGAATCACCATCCCTCCACTTTCTAATAATCTGTTCCTCATTTCCCTGAGACATCACCAGAATGGCCTCTCCAGCCTCTGCCCGTTACCTAGGTTTAAAGTCACTTTCACATTCTTAGGTATTTGTTACAGCAGCATTACACTTTTTCTACCAAAATCTGCATTCGTTGGAATTCTCCCAAGAAACAGGGCCAACAGAATGTTAAATGTGTTTTCTGCCAAGATCCCTACTCTATTAGCCTTTTGCACTTAGGTCTTGGTCAGCACAACCTGGCCTCCAGCAATGCTAAGCTTCTAGCACTTCTGAATTCCAGGGACCACATGGTCTAAAAAATCCAAAGATCCATTTAAATGTTATGTGCTCTTTTTACTTTTAAAAATTATCAGAATATGGCAGTGCATATTACATAAATTAGATCTTCAAAAATTCTCCACTAATAGTGTTCATATTTTGGGTTCTTTTGTCAGGTTCTATAAATACCAATGTAGGGCTGTGGGACCATGGGAGGATATAAGAATGTGTCACTGAGGATGATATGAAAGTGTCCCTATCAGAGTGCCCAGCCTTGTTATACTTCAATGAGCATGGTTATAACCACAGGAATCCTTTTTGCTCTTATAAAATGGACCAAGAAAGTCCAGGTCCTCAACTGAATGGTTCTGCATGAGAGCATGTACCTTCCAGGTGACCTGCTCTTAGAATTTTCTCTGGAAGTAACTAAGGGTCAGACTGAAGATGACACAGGTGTACTGAGATGGAGTTTTGATTGGGTAGAGGTTGAGAGAGGGTTGAACTGATCATTACTGGGCAACATGCATGAGAGGTGATAAAAAGTATGTTTGAACAAGGACCCATAAGGGTGATTAAGCACTGTTCTGCAGTGACGGTGGAAGGGATGTTCAGAGCAAGTTGTCTGAAGAGACCATATTTGAGCTGATTTCTAAAGATGTTGGGAAGAATGTCATCCCAAGTAAAAGGGACCACTTAGGCTAAGGCCCGGATACATCTGCAAAGTGGAAAGCTCAGGGTAGGCAGAAGCAGTTTAGCAGGACTGGGGGGAAGACAGAGCACAGAGGGGCATGCACACCGTGTTGACTGGTGAATACAGAGTGTATCGAACTTGCGCTGCAGGAGTGTGAATTTGGCTCGTGTGCACTAGACTGTGGTAGCACATACATGCTTATGACTAAGATGAGGCTTTCACTCTCAAGTTGATGAATGTGAAGGACATGTTATCTGCACAGGCACATTATCCCAGTGCAGGGTGGCAATTGCTACAGTAGATGAGGCTCACCAGATTACCAGCGTCCCTTAAGCAAGCTCAGCAAGAGCCCCACTCCTTTGTGCCGTTACTCTGAGCCAAGTGCTTTTTGTGGCTCTTCCTAGAATGAGCTCATTTACCTGCTGGGCAGTACTCTGAAGATAGTGCTATTGTTATTTCTCCTCTGCATTTGGGAAGCAGCAAGTAACACATTCAAAGCCACACACCTGGCAAGCAATGAGGCCTAGTTGCAGACCCAGGTGATACTCCCAGCTATGCCATTCCTCAGTACCTCTGGTCTATATGCACCTCCAGTATCAGAGATTCAAGATGGGTGTCTCTGGAGGTTGGGGATCTAACAGCCTTATGGAAATGGGCTCAGAGTGAAGTAGGATTTTTCTCAGCCCCTTTGTCCAACTCGTGACAGGGGTGAATGTTTACTTGGCCCATTGCACTCAGCTTTTTGCCAGAGGGAGCATGTGAGCAAGTGAGTGCAGGACCTGACTATCCTCTCTGGGCACTGGCAGGACCAAGCTCCGTGTGGGGCCCATGGCCAGACCAGGCGGAGGTGCCTGCGACCCGGAAGCTGCAGAGGAAGTTCTACAGTGCTCACTTATCTCCGCTGCTCATGGATGGCTGTGTGTTAACAGCTCAGTTGACCCTTTGCCTCATCACGTGCGGCAGCTGCCTTCCACCACAGAGGGCAAAGGGCCAGTGTGACAGACTTTTTTGGTACTCATACTCAGTGGGTCCTGAGCTTTTCTCCAGCATCCAGAAAGAATGAGGTTGCACAGACACTTGAAAGATGGTGAAGGCAGACAATTTTATTGAGCAGTGGAAATGGCTCTCAGTGGAGAGGGGAGTTAGAGAGGGAAGGGCAGGTTGTCTTCCCCAAAGTCAGGTCATTGTCTACCCAAAGTCTGGCCGTTTCTTCCCCTAAGTCACGGCACCTCTCTTCCCCAGAGTCTTGTGGCATCTCTCAGAAGTCAAGCCATCTCTCCGTCTATCAACTGAGTCTGAGAGTTTTATAGGCACAGGATGGCAGGCGGTAAGCTATAGTTTTGGAAAAGGCAAACATTTGATGGGTAAAAAGATATTATTCAGAAAGGACCAATTGGGAGAGAGGGGACAAACAAGAATAAAAGTTGTCACTTTGGGCTGTGGATTTCAGGCTACCTTGGCTTGAAGGTGAGGTTTCACTGGGGACCAGTCCCTGTCTGCCTAGAATGTCTCTGCCTCCTGCCTCTATTAATAGGTACAGAAATCGTTTGCAGGCCAAGATGGTGGAAAAGTCAGTGGTGGGAACCTCAAACCAAAGTGACAGCCACATTTTCTACAACAAGCCTTCCCTGAGTAACATTCAGAGGCAGCATAGCCAGGAAGGAAGCCAACAGGCTCTGGCCATGATCACTGGCCTGGCCCCAGGACCTAGCTGCATACTTGGTGTGCCTCAGAACTCACAGCTTCTACCTGAGTTTGTAGGTAAAAGCTGCAGTTCCCAGGTCTACAAAAAGTTGCTAGAAGTCAGACAGGAGCTACCCCCTAGTCACAGCCCGTCCTGTTCACTTGAATTAGAGGTTTCCTTAATAAATTCATTCATAAATTCCTAAATAAATTCATTTGTTAAATTTATAAAACTGAGACATTAACATCCACTCATGAAGACTAAATAAAGTTACTATTCATATACCAGCAAGGGACCCACACGCTTCGACCTTGGCTGGGGTTCTGCAAGGGCGTGTGCTCATTTCAAAGTCCTGATGCTGCAGCCAGGATCATTGACCACAGGATGTAGGTGGCCCTTGCCCATGTCAGCACCTTTTCCTCTGTGCTTGTCCTCTACAGTTTACTCAGATGGCATTTTCATATGCAGCAGTTACTGAAATGGTCTCTGCGCACCAATTATAATAACTGCACAGCCTTCAGCTTCCACCTGAGTGAAGTGTGCAAAATGCAATGTGAGAAATATTGAGGTAAAACTCATTATGGCATTTCTTTAAAAATACTTTCTACAATGTCTTACATCCGTGCCTATGAAAAATTAAAGAGATGAGCAGTTCATAGTTTATTTTAGATAGATTTCCTCATGCCATTTGCTCTTGATTTATTTTTCTTTCTTTTAAAGTCTGAATTTTCTTTTTTAAAATATGAAGCTCTCTTACTGGCTTCGATTTTAGAAGATAAGCAACATATATTGTCTGCCAACCTTTCAAGGAAAGGAATTTTTCTATCTGAAACTGCGTATTTGATCGTTTTAACCTCATTTTTTAAAAACGTTCAACTTTCTCAGGGAAATTAATTTGCATATAGTAATTTGATATTACATAACTATTTATTGGCATTATGCTTCTAGAATCAGACCAATTTAAGGAATGTCTTTTTTAAATTTTTAAATGAAGAGGTGGTGGAAAAGAGAGGCACAGTGGAACACATCTAACCCAAGTCTTTATGCAGAATGCTTGTCAACTCTGGAAGGGTGACGGCCATTCCTAATGCCATCTGGGGAAACAGCTATGTTTTGTAATTGTGTTAATCTCTTCCCAACCAGTCACTACTACAGGTTATGACTTTTTGAGGTGAGAGAACCTTAGGTTTTGCCTCAAGCTGGTCATTAAGTGTTGCTAGTGATAGCTTCCCTGAGGAAATTGGAAATAACAGGGTGTGATTTAATATAAATATGACATGTCAGGCGCTGCCCCCCAAAAATATCATTGTTGAGGTGGGATAACTTGAATTGCACAGAAAGTATTGCTCTGTTTTCAAGTAGAGTAGAAAAGGACTCTGATGCCTGAACAAATCTCTCGCACTGCCATTTTGATCAACGGCTTTTCATGGGAAAGGCAGGCAGCAGTAGGCTCTGGATTTGGGCTGGAGCTGCAGGATTAAGCTATATTGCTTCCTTTTTATTTGTCCAGACCACATGCCAAGTCAAACAGGTGTCTTGTTCAGGATTCAGGCCCCTCACACAGGTGCACACTCTTAGCAAGCAGGTGAGAGCAAGAGGTCAGGATCTCCAGGAACGTGTGATGTTTTGAAACAAATCACTCCAAGATTTCCGTTGCCCACTCCTGCTTCCTAGTAAAAACTTGCATACACTTTCTTTAAAAGACCTGTGATCTAAACATTAAAATCCCAAATCCAAATAGAAAAAAAAGTATTACTACTTTGAAATTTTTTATTTACTTATTTTTTACAAGACATCTCTGTGTGATTCTCAAGGAATGAGAGGATGTTTAGGAAGCTAGAGATAGGAAAAGCTCATGAAGAGTGAAATGAGCACATTGTTTGCTGGATACTATGTGAAGGATGACATCGTCCAAGGTTCCATCTCTCACCAAAACGCATGCTGACCTGCTTGGACATGTGTTAGCTGGATATCTGTGATCCACATGTTAGCTGGATATCTGTGACCTTAGCAAGGCCACATGGCCTCTCTGAGACTCAGTTTCTTCATTTATTAAATTTATAAAACTGAAACATTGACATCCACTTGCAAAGACTAAATGCATCACTAGATGTGAAAGCACCTAACCTAGCATCCAGCATGTGGTAAGGCATCCAGTGAATGCCACTTAAATATGAATTACTACAGACCAGCTTTGTTAAAGTAGAAGCGTTGAATTTGTTCATTCGTTCTAAACCTTTAATGCATGCCTATGCTCTTTCAGCTCTTTCACGGTCTGTGCTTATAAAATTTAGCATCATTCAATTAAATGCGTTTCTCAGTAGAAAATCAGTGTTTCCCTACACAGGCTGCCGCCAGTCTCCAAAGTCTACAGTCAGCCTATCAAATGTAGGCACATTTGGATTGAACCCACTGTACAGAAGCAGCATAGTAGGATGGCTGACCTGCAATGTAGAAACCATCATGTTAAGAGAATGCTCTTTGCCCATAATTCTCCTGTTTTATTTATTTATTGATCTTCGTAATAGGGCAGCATTACCTTTGTAATTTAAAACACTGGAAACATTGTAGATGTTGTGTATTCAGCTTTTAAAGTGTTATTTTGCAAATGCAAATTAAATCAACTGTTCAATCCATGTCATGCTAGCCAAGAACCATGTCAGGGTCACACCTTCCCAATTGCCTTCTTCTTCAGCACTATTATTTTTTACTGCATTGGGTTGAATTGTGTCCCTTGCCCCCAAATTCACGCTTACTCAAAACCTCAGAATATGACCCTATTTAGAAATGGAGTCTTTACGGATGTAATCAAGTTAGGATGGGGTCCTTCTGGAGAAGGGTCAGCCCTAAATCCAATGGCTAGGGTCTTCATACAACAGGGGAAGATGAGCACACAGAGGGAAGAAGGCTGTGTGGGGATAGCTGCAGAGCCTGCAAGATGCAGCTCTAAGCCAGAAGTTGACAGGGGCACCAAAAGCTGGGAGAGGCCAGGAAGGATTCAGCCTTTGAGCCCTTGGAGGGAGTGCAAGGCCTTAATTTCAGACTTCTGGACTCCAGAATTGTCAGTAAATTTCTACTGTTGTATTATTATTATTATTATTATTATACTTTAAGTTCTGGGGTACATGGGCAGAATGTGCAGGTTTGTTACATAGGTAAACACATGCCATGGTGGTTTGCTGCACCCATCAACCCGTCATCTACATTAGGTATTTCTCCTAATGCTATCCCTTCCCTTGTCCCCCACTCCCCAACAGGTCCTGGTGTGTGTTGTTCCCCTCCCTGTGTCCATGTGTTCTCATTGTTCAACTCCCACTTATAAGTGAGAACATGTGGTGTTTGGTTTTCTGTTCTTATGTTAGTTTGTTGAGAATGATGGTTTCCAGCTTCATCCATGTCCCTGCAAAGGACATGAACTCATCCTTTTTTATGGCTGCATAGTATAACTTCTGCTGTTTAAAGCCACCTGTTTGTGGTCCTTTTTTGTAGCAGCATCAGGAAACCAACTCAGTTTCCAGCCTCGATTTCCTTTCCTTAGACTGCCCCTGCTTGTAAAGGGACAGACTTGGGCCCATGACAGCAGGCCTTGCCCAGTAGTCATGGTAGCTGGGTGTGAGTCTTTCTCCATCTGTTGCCTGCCATGGGATCATGGGTGGCCTATTCAATCTAGCTGATCCTCAATTTCCACATAAATAAAAACAGGGCAATTGAAAAAGTTGGTGTATAACATTCTACTAATAAATATATAAAACCCTATTAATAGCGATATTTATGTATTTCTCATATGATAAGAACTATATGAAAAACATCTTCATGTTAGACCGAAATCAAATGGAAAACCATCTTTGATGATTTCTGCAAGTAATTTAGGGAGAATTTAATTTCAGCTATGCCTGCCACCTTTGAAATACATATCATGCACATTTGAATGCAAAGTGTTTGTAAAGTAAAAAATGTGGTTTCTAATAGCAAGAACATGACAAACGTCTGCTGAAACCACGATTATAAATTAGTTTTGGATTTCTTGGGCAATGGGGGTGGAGGGTTAATATCATCATCTGTACCCAGCTGAATAGTCAAAAAAATCCTGGCCAATAACTTCAGTAATCAGCAGCTGGGGAGAGTTGGCTTAAACTCCACCCTTCCCTCCTGTCTTCCTGCTGCAGCTTGCAGCAGCTGTACCTGGGAAGCCCACCAAATTCAGGCCAGAATGAAGTTAGTGGAGGCGCCAAAGGTAGGCAAGGTCTGCGTCTCGGTTGCCATATGTCTTCTCCCTCTGTGTCTCTCTAGCACTTCTTCCTCAACGTCGTTCATTCTTTTCCTAAGTCCCTCCAGCTAAGGCACCTGACTTGTCATTCATCTGTGTGTGCCTGTCTTCCCTCCTTTCCCAGCTCCTGTTGAGGACAGGGGTGTCTTGCTCATTGGCCTGAACAGAAGTGAGCTAGAGGGATCACCTGTCAATCAGGGTGGCTTTTTAGAATGCCCATTTGGGCATTCCCCCAAATAAATGGCAACTGAAACCCCATTGTGGCTGAGTAGTTATGCTTCAAAAATGGTCTTCATTCCTTTTATGTCTTATCCTTATGCTGTAAAAAAAAATATAAGAAGATGAAAATAAATTCAAAAGAAAACTATTATTTTCTCACCCCAACACTAGGTTGTTTTTGTATATTCCCTCCTAGTCTCATCCACACATACACAGATACTTCCGTAAGTTGTAATCAAAGAGTATAAATGTTTCTATATTCTGCATTTTTATTTAATATAAGCATTTTTCTCTCCTGCTATGCAATTTTGCACACATTTTAAATGACTCTAATATTCTTCCAAGGGGTATACTGGAATTTATCTTTCCATGTATTCACAGACATTTAAATAGTTTTTCTCCAAACAATTAAAAAGTTTTCTTTATGTAGTTCTTTTGAGTCTAGGCTATTAATGCTAAGTATACAACTTTAAAATTGCTTTATAAGATATGATTTACAATTCCAATTGTGTATTTTAGTAAATAAAGTGTAGTGGCCACCTCATGTCTATAGAAATGACTCATTTTTGCTGACATATGGTAGATTATTTCCTTGGACACATTCCTCAGATTGGAATTTCTGCAGTTCAGGGATCAAACCTTCTGCAACCTTAACACATGTTATGAGGCTCTGTGCTTAGTCTGAGTCAATACTCAGGGCCAATGTGGTTGCACAAGTGAGTGATCTTTCTTTAGTAAATATTTGTTTATTAGGAAAATAAGAATTAACTATTAAACATGTAATACACTAATATAAATGATAATACGTTCCCATGACATAGTGGCAACACTGAATCCCTCATACATATGTGAATAAGAAACTGTCTCGGAGAAGTGAGTAAGAGCCCCAACTTCCCTCAGTTGATGGGTGACAGAATGGAACTAACCGTACAACTTCTTGAATTCCAGGACATGCTTTATGGAGAGTTAGTCCAGCACAGTGTCAACCAACTCACATTATTGATGTGAGTTGCCCTCCCAAGTCAGCTACTCAGGTCTACACATTCTATTTTATATTTTTCTTTAGTCAAAGAGAATCCATTTATTTCTTCATGGAGTTCCTGTTGTGTGCTGGGCATGGTCATAGGAACTCAGGATGCAGAAGTAACCCACCCAACAAAGCCCTGCTGTTAGGTGCTTACAGCATCATAACCAAGCAAATGTGCAAAGAAGCAAGAAACTAAGGAACTGAACACGTAGAAGTCATGCCATGCAGTGAGGCGATCTGGGGAGGAAGGCTGGTGCGTGGTAGTGGTTGGGAAGAGCCTTTATGACAAGGTGACATTTAAGCAGAGCTCCCAAGTAATGGAAGAAGGGAAGAAGACAGTCAGGGGCTCATCAAGGAAAGAGCTTCCCCAGCTATAGGGGTAATAAGAGTGAAACCCTGCGCAGGAGAACAGGAAGATGAGCATGAGAAATGGGCAGAGCCAGACAGGAAACAGGAGACAGAGGGAGAGGGAGAGAGTAGCTAATGACAGAGGACTGGCGGGAGGCCGGCTGATGTAGGACATTCTGGGCTGTAGGACTGCCAACATTTTTCCAAGGAGGTAAGAAGCCATTAGAGAATTTTGATCAGAGAAGCAATATGATCTAAATTGGTGTGTGTGTGTGTGTGTGTGTGTGTAAGGGTGCCCCTGGCCAGGAATAGGTGGAAGATAGCAAGAGTGGAAGCACCAAGATCTGTTAGCAGACTCAAAGACTCATGGTGCAGAAGTCCAACTGACAGGCGGTGGCAGCCTGGGCTGGAGTTGTGACTCATGAATGGGAAATGAGGGTTCACTGAAAATATCCAGAAGACAGAGCCAATAGCATCTACCAATGAATTGGTTGTGGGGTGAGGGATAAAATTTGGAATTATGAGCATCTGAAAGTTTGTTTTTTCCCCTCAATAATGAAAGTGAGTTGTAACAGGTGTTGGGACTAAACGATGGGTGCATTTTCCCCGTTGCAGGTTACAGTAAGCACTTTTAGCATTTTTCTATAGCATTGCTAATGGCTGTGTTTGTAAAGAACATCGTAATGAACAAGCACATTCATGCAATATTTTACCTTTTCATTAGCAATATGAGGGTTCCACAAGGAGTCAGCATACCATGCCATGCTGAACTGGGAGTAGCATTGTACTAGGAGTGGTCAGGTACCCCAACACTTGCTTTGAAAAGGTACAAAACATTGAGGCAGGTGGCAGGTAAGATCAGAGGCTTGAGTAATGGAGGGGGAAGCAAGCTGATGCCCCACCTATGCAGGTAGCAACGTCCAGGTAGTGATACTTCTGCAGATAAAGACAGGCACAGATTTGATAGTAGGAGAAAAAAAATGTATGTTAGAAAAAAGAGTGATGAACAGGATTGTGATTTGTGATCCTAAAGTAGTTCTTGTTAGTGTCTTGTTTTGGAATTTGTTTTGTTTTGTTTTGTTCTATTTCTCCCTGTCTTGGTGTAATGCTCAGATTCTGTGAGTGAAAGAAAAATGTTTCGAGCTATACACATAGAGAAAAGATGAGCAAAGATGGGCTAGGGAAGCCCTCCACAGCCCCTGCCTCTCCTGCTCACGTGTGGGCCCCTGGAACTGGCCTTGCCTCCCTCCCTTTGGATCAGAAAATCCCTGGTACAGATGCTAATGTGGAGCCAGATGGAAGTATCTGTGGAAAATCTTGTGACTTTTATTTAGAGTTAAAACACATCATGAGGGTATATCAAAGAAGGTGATTGAATGTGCTGTGGAATTACATGGGAATATACAAATGGGTTTCTCTCAAGGGACCAAAGGGAGCAAAGGACCAAGAGGAGAAATGACTACAACTGCACAGGCGTGTTCTATCCAGAGGTAACAGTGGGAAAGATGAAGCAGTCAAAATAGTCCTCCTTCAACAGCGGAATGGCTCAGATTGTTTGATAGAACCTACAGAAAATTTGATCTGGAAATTCACTTCTGTGCTCCTTTTCTGCTGCCCACCAGTATCAAAGGCACAGTCAGTGTGAGAAAGAGAGTTCAATGCCTATTATTAACGAAGTTAAATGTGACTGAGTGGCAACAGGGTGAAATATGCTGATGACACACAATTATTAGGTAAGTCAAGACCACAGAGGGAAGTAAAGCCTCCTAGATGGGCTGAACAAAACTCAGTAATTGGGCAACATGATGGCAGATGAAATTCACTGTAGACAAGTGCAAGGTGAAACTTACTGGGAGGAATAAATTAAATGCCTCGTCTACGCCGAAGAGCTCTGAATTAGTTGTAACCTCCTGAGAATAAGATCTAAAAATCATCATAGCTCACTGAAAACATCTGCTGTATGCAGAGCAGCAGTCAAAAAGAATGAACAAGATGTCAGGCTGTGTGAAGAAGCAGATGAAAAATGCATGAATGATTTAAAGTCATTATAGCGAAAAGCCATTGTATAATCTTTTGTAAAAACCAAGAAAGAAAAACTTAAAAGTGGGGGGGAAACCAATGTAACAGGGGTCAATTGGCTATGCATATGTTAAGACTTCAAAACAGAAGGGAGAGAAATAAGCAGAATCGTTTTCTATTTTCACTTCCTATAAATGGATAATGTAATATAGTGTATGCAGAAGGACTAAAGTCAGCTTGAGTCATCTTCATTCAGGAAATGATTGCAGAAGATTAAATATGTCATGAAATTCCAGGGAAAACATATTTCAGGTAAAAGACTGTGAGGATTTCCTTCTAAGGGAGCTGGTTTTAGTTTCTGCAGGTGGTGAGCAGCTTAAGTTGGAACCAAGTGTTCAAGAAGGGGTTTCAAGAATTTTTTTTTGTCAGCACATCTGGCCCAAGCCATCATATAGAAACCCATGGAAAACTTCACTTCATGTTCACATTTAGTGTTTTCCATTTCCCTCTACAAGCCAAAGTCTCTTCATAGTGTCTTTGCATTTTCTCTGCTTCCTACACTTCATTCATTAGCCTCTCCCAGCCTCAGGGTTAGCACTCATTAGAAATATTGACAAGTTAGCCTTTTCATAGCATGTGTTTATTGAGAAGCCTCCTAGTATTTCATACATGGAGATTCTGGTTCTTCCTTTACGTCACAATCACAATTTTTATTCAGCGATATCAATCTTCCAAGAAGAATTTATCCATTTTACTGAAGACTGATAAAGAAGTTATTATTACCAAAGCACTTAAATCCTGCACTTACTGGAAATAAACTCTCTTCTTTGAAACAAATTAGAGTGTGCTCTAAAAGGTGACTTGTTTACTATTCTTTTTTGAAATAAAACATCACTGAATTTCATGCTGTGATTCAATTTAGGAGAAGCAGGCTCAGTAAAAGCAACACTTATAAAATGGAAACCTTCAGCAGCTTAGGCAGAGCCTTCCTGGATGGAACTGGTGTAGGGTCAGGTTTAAGACCTGCTGATTTAGACAGTCCACCTTCTGGCTTTGGAATCCTCATTAAAATTGCCCTGCGAACCCCGGGCTTCCCATTCCTTTGCCCTGCATTGTTGCCTCCGTCGTGTGGCTGCACTGCTAACACCTTTATTATTTTCTGTCGCACTAGATTGCATCATGGCTAGGTTCTTCTCCCCTTTCTCTACCCAGGCCCTTTGGCAGGTAACTTCACAGAGTCCTTTGACCATGGATCCAGCAGCTTCTTCCCTTGATTTGGTTCAACCAATAGCATAAGGCAGATGTAAGAGTGTGCAGGGTTCCAGCCCAGGCCTGGAGAGTCTTCGTGTTCCAGTTCTCTCTGGAGCCTCTGCCTTCATCATGAAATGGATGTGGTTGAATTTGCCTGCTGATTTCATGAAAAGGGTTAGAGAAACATGGAGCAGAAGCCAGCTGATGCCCACTGGATCCACATTCACAAGTGGGCCAGCCAAGACCAGACTAGATCAGCCAGTCCCAGGCTTACTACAGGTGGGCGAACCCAAGAGAAACTAACATAGATCAGCTTGCCTCATGCATCCTTATAGACTTATAGGAAATAGTGAATAAATATTGCTTTTTATATTACTAAAATTTGGAGTAGGTTTGTTGTGGAACAAGAGCTAACTGTATACTTTTGCATTTATTTCCTCTCTCTCTCTCCTTCTAGAAAGTAGGGATCCCTGTCTGTTTTATTCACTGTTTTTTCCTAGAACTCAGAAGTAAGTTCCTGGCCCCTAGAAGGGACTCAGAAAATATTCTTGAATGATGGCATCCATCACTTAGTTAATCAGCCTTGGCCATCAAATAATCCTGAGCTCAACTATCAATGTTTTGGCCCCTTGAAGCACTAGTTAGAAGAATCTTTCTATAAAAGTTACATGTATCTGAGGCTTTGTGAGGCCCTAGGTTATTTTTTGTTGTTTTTGTTTTTGTTTTACAACTCTTTAAAAATTTAAAAACTATTTTTAACTTCAGGAGTGGACAATAAATAGCCCCCAGGCTATGGTTTGTTGGCCCCTGCCTAAAGGATGGCTTTTCCTGGATGCACACTGGCATTATACATTGGGTTGTCCTGGCACATCAGGGCTCTCTTCTATGAAACTCATGATTCAATTATTCATAGAGACTAAGATGGGAGCTGCTGCTGAATCAGCTGAATCGAGTTTTTCTCTATGGGCTCATCCCAAAAGCAGTGACATTCCTGAGCCACTGTGTTGCTGTGGCTCATGGACATATTGGAAACTGCCATATTTCCATCATTTCCTTCCTCACGTGGAAGGCTCAAGATCAGTCTCTTGTCCTACTGTAAAACCAGGAAGCCTTGTGCATGTGATTTTTATGGGCATTTTTCTCTTTGTTTTACAACTTTCTCCCTCTCTTTTTTTATTGCTTCAAAGTTACCCTCTACTTATTTATTCAATTATATGAACTGCAAAGTATCTGGATTCTTCTCATAAGAGGCAAATAATAAATGAATAATTTTTAAAGTGCAGTATTAATAAATTAAGATTTTCATCAAACTGCTCATGAATTTGTGAATTTTTAAAATGAATCATGAAATAGTATTCTACCACAATAAATTAGTTGTATTTAAGGACTAATTCAACTTATATTTAGATTTGGTGAAGATGTCTTTTTGTTTTGTTTTGTTTTGTTTTGTTTTGTTTTGTTTGAGGCAGGGTCTCGCTCTATTGCCCAGGCTGGAGTGCAGTGTCATGATCTCAGCTCACTGCAAACTCCACCTCCTGGGTTCAAGCAATTGTCATGTCTCAGCCTCCCAAGTAGCTGGGGTTACAGGTGCACACCACCACGCCTGACTAATTTTTGTATTTTTAGTAGAGATTAGATTTTTCCATATTGGCCAGGCTGGTTTTGAACCCCTGACCTCAAGTGATCCCCCCACTTCGGCCTCCCAAAGCGCTAGGATTACAGGCATGAGCGACCATGCCTGGCCAATGAAGACGTCTTTTTACAAAATGACATAAGAGATAAAATATAGACTCAACCTTCGTGCCTGTCAAAGCATTAATGGATAACAAAAATGTGGTAGGTATACTCAATGGAATACTATTCAGTCATAAAAAAGAATGAAATCCTGCAATTTGCAAAATGAATGAAGTCCTGCCATTTGCAAAAAAGAATGAAATCCTGCCATTTGCAGCAACACAGATGGAACTGAAGATCATTATTTTAAGAAAAATAAGCCAAACACAGAAAAACAAATATCACATATTCTCACTCATACGTGGAAACTAAAAGAGTGGATCTTATAATGATACAGAGTAGATTGGTGGTTACCAGAGTCTGGGAAAGGGATTGGGGAGAGGGAATGAAGGGAAAAAAATGATAGAAATTTATTTATTTTCACTGAGCTATACATTTAAAAGTCGTAAAAATGGGCTGGGCGTGGTGGCTCATGCTTGTAATCTCAGCACTTTGGGAGGCCAAGGCAGGTGGATTATGAGGTCAGGAGACCAAGACCATCCTGGCCAACATGGTGAAGCCCAACTCTACTAAAAATACAAAAATCAGCATGGCATGGTGGTGAGATTGCACCACTGCACTTCAGCCTGGTGACAGAGGGAGACTCCATCTCAAAAAAATGGTAAAGATGGTAAATTATATATGTATATTGTATTAGTCCATTCTCATGCTGCTAATAAAGACATACCCGAGACTGCATAATTTATAAAGGAAAGAGGTTTAACTCATAGTTCAGCATGGCTGGGGAGGCCTCACGAAACTTACAATCATGATGGAAGGGGAAGCAAACATGTCCTTCTTCATATGGCGGCACGAAGGAGAAGTGCTGAGCAAAGGAGGAAAAGCCCCTTATAGAATTATCAGATCTAATGACAGCTCACTCAGTATTACAAAAATAGCACGGGAGTGACCACCCCCATGATTCAATTACCTCCCACCAGGTCCCTCCCAACACACATGGGGATTGTAGGAACTACAGTTCAAGACGAGATTTGGGTGGGGACACAGCCAACCACATCGTATATCTTACCTCCATTTAAAAAAATTCCATTTACTATAGATGGAGTAAGACACACACATAGGGACATTTCTCTAAACAAGATAGCAAGTTTAGAGTGAGAAGTATTTGTAGTCATGTTCTGGGTGAATTCAGTGTGATTTATATGTATAGCCATGTTCTGGGGAGAGTGATTTATGCTTTGCACATGCAGACTATCTATGTGACAAGGACAGCTCTCTCAGTATCATTCAGAAAAGATAGCACCTCCTACATTCTAAAGTAATTATTTGCCTAAATGTTGTTTCCACTAGACTAGAAGGCAGGTTTTTCTTTTCTTTGTATCCCCAAATTCCTTAGAAAGTTCCTTGGTTTAGTGTTAGATACTTAATAGAAACCTGTTGAATGAATTCATCCTCAAAAGCTTTGGATTTTCCAGAAAGGATTATGACTTCATAATAATAGAAGATTTTGTGTTTAAATGGTGTCTTTTTAAATTTGTTTATCATAGGAAGAGATCTGTTACAAACTGGGAAAGTGAGTCTTGGAAATGGCTAGACATATCCTAACTGAGGCATCTAGTTAATGGTGAATCTTTTATCAGAATCCAGATATTCCAATGGCTAGAGCAAGCTTCCTTGCAGGATACCAAACTGCTTATTGATGTGAAAATTTAAATGATAGAGCTGTAATTATGAAAAACATGTTTTGCAGCCAAAGGTATGTGAACTTCTTAGGCATAGAATTCCCACATTAAAACAGCTTGCATAAATTCATTTTCCCATCTCTCTTGTCCCAATGCAGTGGTGTGTTAATTCAATTATCAAAAGTTAAGATAAGGATCTTTATGTCCCAATATTCCCCTCATTGTGTTTATTCTCCATGGCTTCCAAAACACCTGTGGAATCAGCCCTCCTTGCAGGAGAGATCTGACTACTGCCAGAGATTACCTTGTTCATTGCAAATCTGAGCCCTATTCTGATGAAATCTACCTCTTACAATTATTTTAACAAAAGATGAAGAAAGACAGAGTTTCCATACTGGTAATTACATGAAAGGAAGTGAACTACTCCACAGAGAGATGACGTTCTCCCTGACATTCTCCTTCAGCCCCTCCTGGCATTGGCCCTTTTCTGGGTCATGGAGGTCACCTTCCTCGGTTTCGCTTGCCTCTGGCATCTGTGCACTGGCTGTAAAGGGGAAAAGAGGATGGGAGAATCCAGAGTATTTGTTCCTCACTCTGCTTCAGAAAGTGTTCTCTGGCCATGGTGATATCTTGCTAGGCCACTCAGGGTGCCAAGCATGGCCGTCATGGCCCTAGTTACCTTCTCACCTTTGGGGTTTGGTGACTCAGCCCTTCCTGGTCACCAGTTTGGTGACTGGCCCCTCCCCTCCCATCGAGGCTGCCGGAATTCCTGCACTGGCTGGTTTCTGGGCTGCCTCACCTTCCTCTATTGGCTTTTTGGTTCTTTCATCATCTATGTAACAAATTCCCTGTTTTCTTTGCCCTCCGCTTAAAATACCTAGAGCTGTTTTATTTTCTGGTTAGACACTGCATAATACAAACCAGTTACTTACTCTTTTTGATGTAAACCAGAGAAAACTTGAGTCTCACAACAATAAAATGTCTTGCTGACAATCCCATGCCTGGTAAGTGGTAGAGTCAGGATTTTAACCCAGATCTGTCGGTCTCACAGATCCACAGCTGGCTGATTCGCAGGGTGGTATGAAAGGCTACTGATGAGATGGGGCTATGCTAGCTTCTGTTGGTATTAGTACTGTGGAGCCCTTGCCTTCTAACTGGCAAGAGATGACCATCCTCTGATTCTAGGAGCTATAGATAGAGGATTCAGTGTTTTGACCCTGTTTCTTGGGGATAACCCATGATAGTCCTTCTAAACCTGCGTTGGATGGGTGAGTGGGTGGTTATTGACCTTCAAATGGTGAACCACATGCAACTCGGAGGCCTATCACTGATATCAGTGACTAACATGACACAAGACAGGGCAGGAGAAAACCTTGACAATCACTTGAAAGAATAATCCCCAGGCAGCAGTTGGAGTGTGCAATAATTAATCAAAATCATCACAAGCAGTAAGTGTAGCCAAGTGCAGCTGATAGTGATCATTGTAATATTTCCCAGCACACATAAAGCCCCAATCATTTTATCAAATTTTTAGACATGTAAATTCAGTTGTTACCTTTAAAACACAAAATGACAAAAAGCCTTCATCCTTTGCACCTTGAAACTGCATGGTAATATTTACTGTTTTATTGGAAGAAGAGCACAAGTGCCTAACATTTCACCGTTTCACCTCCAAGGCTTCTGGACCATGTCAGAATAAAAGCAATCAATATCAGTTAATAAGCCAGATCAGTGTTATTAGTATTCTTTACAACCTTGGCATACTTCATTTTATGTACAGATTGCCTATGAAAACTTAGGCTTATATCTTGTCTAGACAATGCCTTACATGGTCATTCAAATTAATAATGTGCCAGAATTATCTTATGCTTAATGCAGCTGGCTCTATATTGACTCTGGAAATTAAATTTACTCCACAATGCTATTGACAGCTGGGTCTCCAGCATATTTAATGGATTCGAATGAATATGGGGCTATATCTTGTGCCTTCAAGCAAAATGTTGATAACTCATCATTTTCATAAAACGTGAGAAAGTGCTTTATCTATAAATGTTCTATCTCTCAGTGGACTAAATCAATGTAAGAGCTGTTTGCAATGGGTTGAACTTAGCTCTATGTAAGAAAACAAAAAGGAAACTCTCCCAGGCAGTCTGTAAAACAAGTGCTTGCTGGTTCATTAAATATGTAGCTCTGAAATCTCAATGCATTTCAAAGAAGTAGTTTAGTCCCAAGGAATAAAACTGTATCCTGTGAATTTGATTTGAACATAATGAAAATTCTCATAAATGTGTATGTCCAAAGTCAGGGCCAGAAACAGGGCTTTCCAAGTTTCTACTGGTTTATTTCAAGCATGGGGAGGGTAAGCTATGCACTCTGCCTGAGCCACTTTTTGACTTGTGAAAGTGACCTCTGGAGGGGAAATAAATGTAAACTACTTTAAAGATCAATTATATATGAAAATTCTTTGGCATGGGCAGGCTTGATTTAATAAAAGTAACCTATCAACGACTACTAACAGATTTTACTGGCCTCACCTCCAGCCATTCCTGGTATAAGAAGGTATAAATGGAAACAGGTATAACTTTTCTAATTTCTAGAGATGTGGTCTATTTTATAGTTGATTTTGAGATAGCTCTTCATATATTGCTCTAAAATAATACAGTCCAGAGTAATTTTGGGACAAAACCACACAAGAGTTGGTTTGTGTGTGAGAGTAAGAGAATCACAGTGAGGGTTAATTTATGGGGGAAGTCACTCACTCATTCACCTCACTTTCCAGCAGCTGCCCCATTGGGTTTTATTGTAACATGACTAGTGATTTATGTCCTTGACTAAAGCCCTTCTTCTCATTAAGTTTCAAATAACCCTACGGAGGGGTATTGTAGAAAATTTGCAATTTGGAGCGACTTACAGTGTCAGACCATAACCGAAGCAGAATCCAGCGGCAGCCACATTCTGTAGAAACAGGCAGAGAAGAGCTAAGCTTGGGCAAGGTTGGCAAGATTGCTGGGGAGTGTACAGTGCACTGTGGAGACAGAGTTCCAGCAAAGCTTCATTGCCCTCATAACTTCAGACAGACAGCAAGGCAGCTCTCTGTAGGTGACTAGAAGCAGTGGGCAGCACAGGAGGGTTGAGGGCAATGAGAGACACGAAGAAAGCCTCAACTAAAATGGGAGAAGGGTCCAAATCTTTACTTATGTCTGCCACGGTCACAGTCACAACAGGGTCTGGTGCTCACATCTGCACACATGTGTTCCTGGTCAGCCCCTTCCTTCCCTCTGCACATTTCTGGACATAGCTGAGGCTGCGTTCTGTGGGGTGAGACTGCAGAACACGTGACCAGTCGGCAAGGGGGGAGCCCTGGAGACGGGATGCCTGGAGCCACAGGGTCTGGGAAACTGATACTTGCATGTTCAGTGACCTAATTTGATTCTTTAGACGTGGGAGGCAAGTGGGGGTAAAGATGACCCGGGTCCCCTCAAAAGTTATGCTTCTGTGTGTCAGTTTTTTAGGGCTTCCATAGCAAAGCAAGACAGACTGGGTAGCCTAAGACAGCAGAGATTTATTCTCTCCCAGTTCTGGAGACTAAAAGTCTGAAATCAGGGTGTCGGGATTCCTGCTGTTTCTGGAGAGCCCAGGGGAGAATTCTCCCTCACCTCCTCCCAGCTTCTAGTGTTTTTTAAAAATTTATATATATATATATATATATATATATATATATATATATATATATATATATGTTTTGAGATGGAGTTTCGCTCTTGTTGCCCAGGCTGGAATGCAATGGCATGATCTCGGCTCACTGCAACCTCTACCTCCTAGGTTCAAGTGATTTTCGTGCCTCAGCCTCCCAAGTAGCTGGGACCACAGGCACGCATCACCATGCCTGGCTAATTTTTGTACTTTAAGTAAACACGGGGTTTCAGCACGTTGGTCAGGCTGGTCTTGAACTCCTGACCTCAGGTGATCCACCTGCCTCAGCCTCCCAAAGTGTTGGATTTAAGGCATGAGCCACAGTGCTGTGTCCAGTTTCTGGTGTTTCATGGCATTCTTTGGCACCTCTTGGCTGTGGCAGAATGACTCCAGTCTCTGCCTGTCATCACACTGGCCCTCTTCCAAAGTTTCTTGCTCTTACAGGATACCCTTCATTGAAGTAGGGTTCACCCTAATCCAGGAAGAATTCTTCTTCACTTGATGACATCCACAGAGACCCTATGTCCAAACAAGGTCAAATTCACAGGTCCCAGGGGTTGGAACTCCAGTATATCTTTCCAGGGTCACAGTTCAACCCATGACATGTGATGCTGCATGGATGCTGGACACCTCAGAGAGACACTGCTGCTTTTTTAAAATGAGCAATGAGTGTCTGATACCCTCCTTCCCACATTGCCTCAGCCACATCTCACAAATGTCCGTAAGTGGCATTTTCATATTCATTCTGTCGAGATTTCCTCTTGACCAGGGATTTTGCAGAAGTGAGTTAATTTCAAAGAATACACTTCTGGAAAGGAGGCCATGGGAGTAATGTTTTACTTTTGAGACCAGTCAGTAGCCAAGTGCATGAGACTTCAGGTCCACAAGATGACCGTGGACACCCAGGCAATAATCTGCAGAGCCTGACAGCTCCCACGTGGGCCAGGGTGGCCAAGACCAATGCTTCCCTGTTAAGGAGGAAGCAGTTAGGCTGGAAGAGGAGGAGTGGTCCTGCTGAAAGCCAGGATGAGTGATTCCATCAAAAGCTGAAGGATGTGGCCTTGCAGATTCCGTTGTGGCCATAAACATTCAGGAACAACCTGTTCTGATGGCTTATTTACAGAAAAGTAAAAATTTTCATAGCCTGTTGTCACTTGATACTGGTCAGCCACCATCCCTATAAAGAAGACCTTTGAAACTTAATAATACAAATCCCTACACCCCTGTCTCATTCTCTCCCATTTGGTAGACGTTTTTGCCTTCTTGCCAATGTAAATCACATTCATTCAGTAATGAAAACCTCTTTATTATTCCTGTGGACAAACCAGGTAATTCCAATATGCTAAAAAATAAAATGGTGATACAGTTCCACGTAAAAAAATTTAGAAGTCGATCTCCTGAACATCAAGATAAGATGCTGAACAATAATGTCTTATTGTGACACAATGAGAAAGCTTTCCCTGCCAAATCAAACAATAATCTTAACATCGCCAATTTTCTATCCATACCAAAAAAAAGAGCATTTTTGTAATACAAAATATCCATTGTTCCACCACAGTGTTTCTTCTGTCAAGATTTAACTAATTATCTTAAGTACACAATAATTTCCTCTTACCCGCATATTTTTATATTGCTTTTTTTGAGAGACTTTCCAGAAATAAGGTCTCTTGACATGTAGTGTTGCTTCTCTTAATAATTCAGAGTATCATGCAGAATTTTGTCTTAGAAATACTCTATTCCTTCCTTCTACATGCATTATATAGTTTTATATACTTTATATATATATATACTTTATATAATTGTATATAACAATTATATACTTCATGCTGAGTGATAAGCACTATGTGGAATGAATGAGATGTAGACCTTATCCTGACATCAGTCAGAATGGCTATTATTAAAAAGTCAAAAAACAACAGATGCCAGTGAGGTTGTGGAGAAAATAAGTGCTTTTACACTGTTGGTGGGAGTGTAATAATGTGGCGATTCCTCAAAGATCTAGAACCAGAAATAGCATTTGACCCAGCAATCCCATTGCTGGGCATATACCCAAAGGAATAGAAATAATTCTGTTATAAAGATACATGCACACGTATGTTCATTGCAGCGCTATTCACAACAGCAAAGTATGAAATCAACCCAAATGCCCGTCGATGATAGACTGGATAAAGAAAATGTGGTACACATACACTCTATAATACTATGCAGCCATAAAAAGGAATGAGATCATGTCCTTTGCGGGGACAGGGATGGAGCTGGAAGCCATTATCATCAGCAAACTAATACAAGAACAGAAAACCAAACACCACATATTCTCACTTATAAGTGGGAGCTGAACGATGAGAACACAGGAACGCATTGGGAGTGAACAACACGCACTGGGGCCTGTTGGGAGTCAGGGGTGGGAGAGCATCAGGAAAAATAGCTAACGGATGCTGGGCTTCATTTCTAGGTGATGGGAAGATCTGTGCAGCAAACCAGCATGGCACACGTTTACCTATGCAACAAACCTGCACATCCCGCACATGTACTCTGGAACTTAAAATAAAAGTTGGCAAAAAAAGAGCTATGAATTACTTCAAACATATTTAAAATACAAAGAAGCGGCTGGGCACAGTGGCACACTCCTATAATCTCAGCCATTTGGGAGGCTTAGGAGGGTGGATGGCTTGAGTCCAGGAGTTCGAGACCAGCCTGGGCAACATGGTGAAACCCCACCTCTACAAAAAATACAATAATTAGCCAGGTGTGGTGGTGTGTGCCTATAGTCCCAGCTACTCAGAAGGCTGAGATGGGAGGATCACTTGAACCTGGGGGTTGGAGCTTGCCATAAACTGGGATCTCACCACTGCACTCTAGCCTGGGCAACAGAGCCAGATCCTGAAAAAGAAAAAAATAAAAGAAAGAAAGGAAGGGAAGGAAAGGGAAGAGAAGGGAAGGGAAAAGAAAAGAGAAGAGGAGAGGAGAGGAGAGGAGAGGAGAGGAGAGGAGAGGAGAGGAGAGGAGAGGAGAGGAGAAGAGAAGAGAAGAGAAGAGAAGAGAAGAGAAGAGAAGAGAAAAAGAAAAGAAAAGAAAAGAAAAGAAGAAAAGAAAAGAAAAGAAGGAAAAAGAAGGAGTTGGACTTAATTATCTCTATTTGTTTCCTTTTTGAAAAACAACTAAAATACCTTTAGTTGTTTCCTGCATGATTTCTTTTTTCCATTACCCATTTTCTTCAATGTGTCACATCATTCAAATCCATGTTCTTATATCAGCTTATGTGAAGCTTTCGAGTTTGTCCACATTAAATCTCGATAGCCAATGTCAGAAATTATAATCCTGCAACATCAGTTCAAGAGCCTGAAATTATTAGTGCCCCAACAAAACTTTGAGTAAAGAAAGTTACACTAATTGACTCTCAGTAAACTGTATTTTGTCAAAAAATATACTTGTTGATCTGTTCAAACCCAAACCTTGAAATAAAATACATACATGTGCAACTCTCTTTAATAGAGAAAAATTCCAGTGTTGCAAGTCATCCAAATTACAGAACTATCAATGCAGATTGGAGTGGCTGACTGAGATAATTCAATGAGTGATGTTTATATTCTCTGTCTTGCTTCTTGATGATCTAGGTGTAGGTTTTAACAATTTACTGGCATTATTTTACCATTGTCAGATGAAGGTTTGTGCTGTTATTTCCTCCCTCCCTCCTAATGGGGCTCAAAAGTCTTCGAATGAGTTATCACTGAGCAAACAATAGAACATGTTTTCTAAAGACAAATGTTTTTGTATGAGAAACTGTATACTTTATCACTGAGAAAACAGTGTTTTTGCATAACAGTACAAATATGATACTTACATATGCTTCTCTAAATTCAGGATGAAATCCACTTAACATTAAGCAGTCCAGAGGCTGGGCTAATAAGGGATCATCCTTCACACAATTTTTATTTCTGTGGTCCTGGTTTGGTTGTTATATGAGCGAAATCTTTGCATTAGTTTTGTAGAAGTTTAAACAGGAAGGTCGAAAATTTGGTAAGAACATAACTGTTTATCTTATTGAGAAATACCTGGATTTGCTTCATGGAAAGAGCCACTGTCAAATTTAGAAGAATAGTGTCCCACAAGTTATAATACAAATAGCTTCCTTATGTGAAATTCATGCTTCCATATTTAAAGTGTTTTCTATCTGGTCCATTATTCTCATGAAGGAATGACGTATGTGGTCATTTCATGCTATTTCAGCGACCTTAACATGACTACATGGTGAAATAAACTCTGGATAAGGTTGCATTCAATAATGAATAGAGTGTTGTTTATAATGTTGGTAAAACCGAGTTTTAATCATGCCTCTGATTCCAGCAAGTCACAATACCTCAGAGACTCATTGCTGTCTTCCACAAATTAATAATTCCCCTTCATCTGATATTTGTTGTAAGAATTAGATGGAGCCACACATTGAAAACTGTTTGACTATCACTAAAGCCCCATATACACAAAAGACAAGGTTGTAACTAACTGGTTAAGAGGACAACTCTGTGTTTATGTGCTTGCTTTTAACAAGGGGAATCCAGAAAGACTAACTTTTGTCCTCTCCATGGGAGAGGAGGTGGTGTGTTTAACACTTGGATGGAGGAGATGGGAACTCAATTACAACCCTCTTCAAACCATGCCAAAGTTTTCTTCCCTTGGAAACTACAGGCATTCTCCCCTTCATCTTAGGGGGCTTTCCTGTTCAAATAGCTAACCCTACCCACATAAAGGGAACGCCCGCTCTGAGGTATGTTAACATGTTTGTGCAGTTGTGTCATTTACATTGACCATATGTTAATGGTATGTACCCAAAAGCTAGTCTTATTATAAGAGGGTTATACATCAATAGTTCTGGAAAACATATAAGTGAATAGGGTTTTCAAAGGGCAAGCTTCAGTGAATATGCATTCCTGGAGCTCATCTATAAAAAGATTTTCAGGCACGCATTCAGCACTTGGTCTTAATTTTCTGTTGATTTCTAAGCTCTAGCAAACCACAAATATCTCTGTGGGCTTCTCTACCAAGCTGGTTTCACAGATGTAAATGGAACAGCAGATCTTATCTTAAATCAGAATTACATGCAACAAAGAAAAAAAATAAAGGGATGGTGCAGAGCTCAAAAGCTTTACACATTCCCCTAATAAGCCATTGGAATGTCAGTGCCTGATTTGTGATGAGAATGATCATCCAATATAGGCAATGAAATACATATCATGAGAGATGCTTTGTTCTTTGTTGTCTGGCTTATATTTTTCTATCTTGATGCATTCCTTTCTCTGTAAAAACTTCTTGAGCATCTAATGGAAAGAAAGCTTGTTCTTTTTTTTGAACAGGGAATTACAGCACTAAAATATGAAAATGCAACGTGTTCCTTTATTAATTTTTAAAATATGAATCACATTTCTATACACATTTTGTCTATTGAATATGTGATAGATGTGTTATGAATCCCATCTGAACAACCGCATTACCCATTCACCCTAGTCTCTGGCCTCAGGCATCTTTCTCTCGAACAGCTTCGCCCTGTGCAGGTAAACATGCTTTGCTGAGAGTGTAACCCTGAGCTGTCCCTGATTCACAGTTCACTTCAGATTATGGTCAGGGAATAGGTCCTACTCTCTTTTGAAAGATAGGAAAAATAAGTGTGAATATCACAAAGAGGCACTTGAGAATCAGGGAAGTATTAAAATGTTCTGTAACTGTCATTTCATTTGTAATCCAATGCTGACTGTCTGGGGCAGGGCCCAACACTCTGCAGAATGACTTGAAAGGAACCCTGGTGACCTCTCTTTATGCTTGGGGCAAATTGGCCTTAAAGGGAGCACTCATATGTCATGGAAGTCAATAATTTGTTTCATAAACATTATGCATATAACAAATGAAAAAATAATTAAATCCATTTTTGAACACAAAGGGGATGCTCACTAGTAATACATTTAAAAAAAACACTGCAGCAGGCCTTATCTTATAGAATGTTGTGCAAATGCTGATTTTTAGTTATGATGCCAGATTTTCCTTAAGTGTGACGTTTCAGTACTATATAGAGCTCTTCTAATTCTGAGAGAATGCTCAGAAGATCACTTCATTATCCCATTCAAACCGAAACACATCTTGAAGACCGATCATTATTTTAATAATAGAAGCTAGATTGCCCATAATCTAGCTTCCTTCCTTCCTTCCTTCCTTCCTCCCTCCCTCCCTTCCCTTGTTTCTTCCTTCTTTCCTTCCTGTCTCTGTTCCTTTCTTTCTCCCCTTCTTCTTTCTTTTCTTCCTTCCTTCTTCCCTTACTTTACATTCTCTTCTCTTCTCTCTTTTTTTTTTCCAGTTTGTCTCATCCAGCAGGACCCCAGATAAGAACCATAACTCTAAATGCCATGCTGTTTTTAAAAAGGCCAGTGATGTTATAACAAATAAATGTTGACAGTAAAATACGGGTTCAATATTAACTCTACTTAATTAGTCAGTCTTGTAACCTAAAGCCTTTTCAATTGAAGAAACACTATTTCATTTTAATATATTGGATAAAAGTTTCCAGGCCTTATGCCAAGAAGCTGGCAAACGTAGAGAAAGACTGAATTTGGAAAAGACACAGATATTGTTTGCATATAATATGTTTCTACAGAGCAAAAGTTCTTCATTTATTTCTAGGAAAATATGTAACAATCATATTTATGAGTTTTAAGACATTTCCCTTATGTAGAGCAAAAGCTTAAGCAACTTTAGATTTGAAGTTTCAATAGAAAAAGAGAGAGGTTGAGGCATTAATGACATTTAGAGAGGAACAAGCAAATCGCTACTAACTCATTCTCTGATTTATTTGCTGGAAGAACAGCCTTCATAAATAAAAAGGGTTTTGTTTATCTGTTGTAGCTCATTCATTTATTAATTTGATTTAAAAATAAATCTTTGTTTTCACTGCCACAGATTTACTTTTCTATGCTGTAACGGTGCATCTCCAGCCCCGTGATTCACTGGAGCTGTCAGCTGCTCTGGTAACAGTCTGGGAGGTTAGTAAATAAGGATAGTTTTATTTAGTCACATGGATTTTAAGGTCTTCTTAATCTTTCTGTCTTTCTCTTTCTTGGCTCTCATCAGTCAAAGAAAGCACCAGATATAGCTATTATCGGATACTCTGTAATTTTACTGGCACCTCAAAGACTAAAATATCTCAGTGTATCCTGGGATGTGTAAATCTCTGTTTGTTAGGGTTTTTTTTCTCCAATGATCTACTTTTCCTTTGTTATTTTCTTGGTGAGTTAAAATCAACATGGTTATGAGCCCCAACTATTGGCTGTGTATAATACTACCTGTAATAGCAATTAACAAATCATCCAGTAAGATTCTCTGTGTATGCCTAGGCTGAAACAGATGTGTGTGTGTTGGGGAGGGGTGTGAGTTTGTGTTAAAACTGGGAATCCTGTTTCCCTGGTACTTTTAAAGAAATGCAAGTGAACTTCACAGCTTTCAGACTGCAAAAACCAGTATTCTGACTTGGTTAGTATATTAGAAAATCATTTACTAGTGATGCTTAGTATATGAACTGTTGTGAACTAATATGTTGCAGAATTCACATATTTTGAACCTAGTAGAGAAAAATTATTTAGGAAATGTTTTGTCTCATAAAGATTTGTACAATAGAAGATATAAAGTAAATTGGGAAAAATAAATGAGATTCAAAAACTCATGTCTCATAAAACCTTTTGTGGGTATGAATATATCCAAGATCCATCTTTATTTTGCCCCACTCAAAGATATCCAGGTTAATTTCAAATAGAAAAAAATACACACATTCTTTCTAGTAATGTTTAAAAAAATGCAACTTACTTAGCAATTTTCACACAGAGTTAAAATTCCAACACTACTCGGGCTCGTTGTCCAAAAAAGGAAATCTTTGCTGTCTGAGCTTATTGCGTGTGCTCCCAGGCTTTGATGCAGCATCCTAGGAAAGAGAAGGAGAGGACAGTGCAGGCAGAAACGCCTTCGGGAAGATGCATCAGAGCCCCAGGTCACTCTTGCTAGAACTTCTTTCTCTAATTCCTTTTTCACTTCGTTTATCTTCTGCTCTGAAATAAGTGGTCCCTACTCCTTGAAATTTATATGAAATTTACAAAAGGAAATAACCTCCGACAGACTTGTCTTCCACCCCTTTCTTCCCATCCCCACCCCTCAGTCTGCATCCAATGCCATGGCCTGGCACCTGCTTGCATCCGTAGCCCCGTGGATCTCATGATCACGAATAATTTACACCAGAAGATGTCTTTTTCTCTCAATTAACACAATGGCATTATTTTGTTAAATGGTTAATCATTATTTCAGGATAATTTCACTGTTTGGATGTGTTCAGTGTATAAACTCCTGGATAAAAGCTTTTCCACTGTATTCATAGATAGTCCCTGCTTTAAATCAAGCCACAAATAGGGTCTCAAATTTAAAAGATAACCAGAAATCAGCAAACAAGCATGAAGCTGCACTGGTTTTATAATTGTTAGTCTTTCTTCCAGCAATATTTTGGCCTTTGCCCTTGGTAAAGGTATGGAGAAGGGTTTCAGATGAAGTGAGAATTTTTCCAAGATAAAAATTTCAATAGAAAAGATATCAGAAATATATCTCTCTACCATAATCTTTTTATCTTTTGTAGGTAGGCATTTTTATCTACATTTAATAATATTGATAATCATTGTGCTTAATTTAACTCTATTGTACTTTAGCTAATCACCAGCTATACACAATTATGATTAAACCCCACTGAAATATTGGGCTTATTTCACAAAAAGCATTACTGTGAGTTTTGTTCTGGCACAGACCCACAATAACCTCTGCAAGTAATTAAAACATTATTTACCTGGGTTTCTGTATCTAGTTTGTCTACTAGTGCTTTTGTTATCCCCAAAACACCTAGTGATTCATTAACAATTTTTTGACATCTACAGAGCTTTCATCAGCAGCTCTTTTTTTTAATTTGTTCCACTACTGCTTTCTCCTCCATTTCTTATATTTAAAAATGCAGTGGTTTCGGGTGTTAACTTGTACATAAATTTCTAATGACCTTCACAAAAAAATGCAATTATTTTTCACAGACAGCAAGGAGGTATTTAGTGTGCATTGAGGTAGAAATAACCATGCCAAGGAAACAAGCAAATACATGAAACCTCCAGATAGATCTTATATTTCAAGTAATCATTTTAATGTTGTCTCTTATTTTTTTAACATAAATTAAATTGTATTTCCAATTATATCAGTAGTGGCAAAAAGCATATTGCTGAGCTGGGTTCCTCTCATGAGTTCTGACTTACATATCTAACTATGTACCCCGCAGCTCAGACTCACTGTGCCCACAAGACCCTAGTGCAGGGGGTAATCTTCTCCAGTATCCTCCACCTCTGTAAATGGTACCACCCCTTACCGAGATATTCAGGCCCAAATCTTGGATTTCTTTGTTCATCCTTCTTCCTCCCTTTTCATGTGTACTTTTCCCAGGAGTATGGGTCTCCACCATAACAAAACTTACAGTAATGCTTTTTGTGAAATAAGTCCAATATTTCACTGGGACTTAATACTAATTGTGGATGGATGGTGATTAGCCAAAAAGCAATAACAGAAATCCCCGTCTCTGTTGTTAAATACATTCCTGGGATGATCACTGCCCTCCCTGTCCAGTCATTAGGCCCTCATACAAGGCACCGTAATCTCTTACCTAGAGCTGGCAGTGCCACCCAGCCTGCCTGCCCCGACTCACCCCGTGGAGCGAGTTCTTCATATTGTGAGTCAAATCAAATATCTCAATCACATGTGTTTAGCACTCTCTAACAGCCTTTCATTATACTAATTGTGGAATCCAAACTCTAGGCAGTCCTGCCTATCAATGTGCTGGTCCCTAAGCCACCTCTGACCACCCTCCCTTGCCCTCTGTTTGCTTAGCTATATCCTTGCCCTTGCTGACTTATTATTTCCAGGAAGAGAACACAGCCAAAATAAGGGCTGCTGACCTTAGAGCCAGCAGCCATTATTCTTGCTATATTATCTTCCTGGAAAGCTGTTCTCTCCCACCTTGACAGAGCTTGTTCTTCATTACTCAAGTTTCACCTCAACTGCATCTTCCTTACACAAGCCCTTCATCTTCCCTCAGTATTCTCAGGAAAAACCACGGATACCAGCATTGAGGGCTGATTTTTAGAACTTTCTTATGCATTTCTATACAAGGGTATAAACTGATGCAAAGACATAGATTTCTTTTTAATACAGTAACTATAATTGTATAAAATCAATGGCAATTTCCTTATTTCCTAACTTGGAGATCATCTTATTTTACATCATACAGTTGTCTCATTTTTTAAAGCTTCTAAATGGCATCTTTCAGTTTTATTTTTTAATTTTTTAACTAAAACGTTTAGAGGATTTGCTGATAAACTGGACATCAAAGGTAAGAGAAATCAATGAATTCAAGATAGTTCCTAGATTATACCCTTGAAAAATAGCTTATTGACCCATTCTGACCTCAGAAGCCATTCTCTCATAAACTCTTCTTGCATATGTGCAACTTTGCCCTGTGGTCGATGTCAAAACATAAATTGCTACATGCTAGAATGCATTTTTTTTTTCAAAATGTATTTCCAACTTGACCTCTAAGTAGCTGAGTCCATCCATTCTTTCATCAGCAGTGTGCCCTATTCTATGTGTCAAAATTTAAAATTTTAGCCAATTTTAGGGAGTATATGGCACTTTCCTACAGTATCATGAACTCAAATAAAAATCTTTTACTCTAAATGTGGCTTGCAATGGGAAATTCTCAACTTCATAACTTAAATTGAGAGGAAAAGACTTGAAGAAATACCTAATGTAGATGACGTGTTAATGGGTGCTGCAAACCATCATGGCACATGTATATACCTATGCAACAAACCTGCACATTCTGCACATGTATCTCAGAACTTAAAGTATAATAAAAATAAAAATAATAAAATTAAAAGTGTTTCAGAGCAACTAAACATAAAGAGGCCAGTCAGGAGCTGAGAGGAAGGCTCACATTTGAAACCGCTCAGAGGGCTGCAGCACTTTTCATCTTTTCGTAGGAATCTGCCTTTCCACAAACAAGTCAGTTCTTTCAATGTAGCTCCTGTATTTTTTGTTTATATCCCACGGAAACCAGCATTCCATTGGGAGACCCATCTAACACTCACTTTATGTTTCCCTAAATAGTCCCATCCTTTGTGATTTTGATCAGGTCCTAAAATAAAGATTATTGATTGTCGAGTACATCAAGGGTGCTCTTTCGTTCATTCGTTTTCTTTATTTGATTTCTGCAAGGCCTATCTATTGCTTTAAGGCTTTGGGAGACATCCACATGAAGATTCATCATTTAAAGTAAATGTGGCAAATACAATTCTCTCTGAATATAAAGCTCAGAAGGGCTCACTAGGGAATCTCAGTCATTAAGGCCAAGAACGTATAAATCTCTCTGAGGAGGGATAAAATTTCAAAGAAGATACTTCTTCAAAGTGAATATAAGAAGAACAGTTTTTCTAAATATAACCCAATGTGAAATAGAGTGGAGACATAATTCCGTTAAAACTGCCTCTGCCTGGGCAGAAAGCTGTTCCTGAAGCTAAAGCATAGAGAACGCTCCCCAGAAATCCCAGTTAGGGCTGGATTGTGAAGACTGCTTTTTCTCTTTTTTGGAAAATGTGGAGGAATCTAAAACAACATACACTTCTTATGAAGGTAATAACCCCAAGTCAGAGACCATGGGTTGCAAAGCACAGTTTCCCCAGATCTGTGGGCTATGGCATGTAGAGCCCAGGCTCAGGTGAAGCTGCTGAGTGTTGCCCTTCACACTGCAGTCTCCCAGATGTGTGCCTGCAGGAAGCAGGAGGCATGCGTCAGGAAGTGCCAGGCACATCTTGTCCTCAGTTTTTTCAGAAGCACTCGCAGGGATACAAACCCAAAGAGAACATGGCGGATTTCCTGCCTGGCATTGACCCATCAAGGCAATCGAAGGCCTTCCAGAGCCCTCTTCTGTCACTCATCACATTCCTACAATTTGGAAGAAGAATCCAGATCATGTTACTGGTCTCACTACCCATAAAATATAAGGTTAGTGGCCTTTAGATCACACACCTCTGAAGAATGTCAGTTACACAGCAGAGAATTGACAACTGGAGCACCAGGTAGCCATGCCCAGAGGAACTAAAGGCCTTGATCTAGTTTCTCAACTTCAGCGCCATTGACATTTGGCACCGAATGATTCTTTGTTGTGAGGGGCTGTTCAGCTCACTGCAGGTCACTTAGCATCATCGCTGCCTCCCACAATGGGAGAGCAGTGGCCCCCTGTCCGTTGTGACAAGCAAAACTGTCTCCAAAGATTGCCAGATGTCCCCGGAGGAGTAGACAAATTACCTCATGTTGGGGTTCATTGACCAGACTGTCAAGTCCATGCTTAACTAAATTTTATTTCTCAGCTAAAACAGTTGTATTTCAAAACGTACAAGCTGATGAATTCAGCTTCAAGAAATGCTTGGAATTAATACATACTGTACTTTGGTTCTATGAAAATTTCAATCATGGTGTCTATTTCCTTAATTTCTTATAGTGACTACATTTATTATGTATGTGACATTTGGGTTCTGGATAAAACAACCACTTAGTTTAGGGACAGAGTAAGAAACTCATTCTTAAGTTAATAGCGGCTTTCGCCAGAAAAAAGAAGCAGGCTGGGAAACACTAATGAAAATAAGGTTTTTCAATGAAAGTCCCAGCAAGGATTTTTTTTATTAAATGAGTTTCTGTATCTTGTGAATGCTTTGAGTTAGAGTGGCACGTTACGCCTGTTCATGACTGTAGCTGATAGCCTATGTTTCTGCTAGTGAAATGACAACTGCTCTTTTTTATTTTTTAATTTTCCCTATTGTTTATTACTTTGGTTTCTGCTGTTTTAACATAGATTGGATGATGATACACTTCTTAAGTGTTAATTTGGAAATTTATTGCATCTTCCAATAAAATTGTAGAATCCTGTTCTCTTTCACAAACTGGTCAAGCAAATGGAAAGACCTACAGACATCCATGTCCAAGAGAGATAAAAGGAATCGCTTTTCCCAAAGGGAAAAAAAAAGGTTAAGAAAAGTTTGTGTTGAAAGTCAGAGACTAAGAAATGAAGCTTCTAGGTAAAAGTGAAATGTGGTTAGTCTCAGTCAAGGAAGAATGCAGGATTCACGAGGAAAATAATGAGTAATTGTTCACTGTCCACACAACATAGTTCTTTCTGTTCCTGAAAACAAAGCATTTCAAATTCATTCATGAAAACATTCACAGAAGGAAAATTCTGAATGTTGTTTTTGGGATAGGAAAGAGTATCCCCTCGGGCTCCTTAAATCATCAGTGCTGGGTTCAGAGCAGGAAAGGGGGCAACAGTAGGGCTATTGTCACCCACCTCTGAGCACCTACAGAAAGCCAATATCAACAGCAAGATGAACAGCCAACAGGGCGTAGCAGAGAATATCCGTTTTTCTCTTTTTTCTCCTCCTCCTCTGCTTCCCAATTCTCTTTTTTCTATAGCAAAAAGCGTATGTTGCCATTTTGTTTTACATCTTCTATTTAAAACCTGTACTGAATTTGAATTGACAAAGTTGATCAAAACTGTTGCTATAACATGGTGCTATGGGCTGGCAGAATCAACTGGACTACATCCCAAGATTTTATTCAAACACTGGCAAGAAACTAATCCTTGCTCAAAGACACTCAAGCCTGGTTCCTTGAGTCTTGCAGGGGCTAGATAGATGCTTTCTTTACATCACAGCCACGTATTTAGTACCTTATTCATAAATTGAAGCAAAATATTGTCTCATGGTTACCTACCGTAGCCAGCATAAAAGTTACTTTGTATGATGATGAGGATGAAGGCTAAGGTCTATGCTACTGTTTTCACTATGACAAATTTTTCACTGTTTACTTTTTGGCAAGTGTCTTGTAAGTTATTATAGGAAAAGTATTATGGCCTTCATTTCTAAAAACTGACAAAAACAGAGGAATAAAATGATTTTTTTATCAAACGTCATGCTGACAAATAATGCTAACCATAATAACACTATACTAACAAATAATTTTTTAGATTTCTTTTAGATTACAATAGATTACCTATTAAAAATTTGATTTTAAAATCAAATTCAGCTTTAGATAATTTTCTGCGGTACATGGTGGTGTACAGTTAATAATACTGCATATTCTGGAGCCCGGAAGATTGCATTCATGTTCTGTCTCTGATGCTTACTAGTACATTTTCTGGGGAAGATAATCAATCTCTCCATGCCTCAGTTTCCTAACCTGTAAATCAGTAATAAAGCAAGTAATTACCTCATGCGGTTGGTGTGAAAAATCAAGTGAATTGGCATATGCGAAGCATTTGGGCCACTTCCTGACACACAGGTGTTCAAGACACATTACCTCTGAGTTTTCCTAATATGATTCCTCTTGGATTCACTGCCCAGGAACAAGGGAGGGAGCCCCACAGCATCAGATATGCTGGTGTCATTACTGACAGTTACTAGTGTATAGTCTATACTGGTGTGTACCGCATGCAGCCAGCCTTAAGTAAACCTCGTGTTTATCCCTAACTCTTTAAACCTAAGAGGAAATCAAGGAACAGATGGACTTAACCATCCAGGTCTTCCTCCCCTAGGCCCCTGTACATCCCTATTCCATGCTTCTTCCATTCAGATCCAAGTACAAGCTCTCTCTGTACAATTTACATCCTTCTGGAATCACTTGATCTAAAAATATTCTTTGCACGTTTGCTTAGAAATCTAGCTTAGAATCTGAATTGCCTCCAGTTGTAGAAACTGCAGTTCAGTGAATATATTGAGAAGCACACTTTAAGGACATTTATCAAACATATTATACAAGGGCATCTTCTATAGAGCAGAAAAAATGGCAGTTGAGAATGAGTGGCCATCAATGCAGGGTCTTAGTCTCAACAACTGGTGAATCTTTTACCTTGAGTTAGAGTTGATACAAACTAGAATCTAACACAGCCATCACAAAAATAACTTTAAAGATAACATAAACTCTACTTGCCCTTTTTCTCCTTTGTTTCTTGCTTTTCTGCTATATTTTTAGACAATAATTTATAAGCCCAATTTCATTTATCTTAAGAAAATATAGTTTTTAAGTTGGTGGATCAGCAGAAATATGATTGCCAGAATTCAGTGTTCTGCCCATTATTCAAGAAATTTTTTGTATCCCTTCCTGTGTCCTGAGAGTTAGGCCTCCTGGATTTTCCGGCCTAACCCTCTGAGACTTGGGGCAAGTCATCTTGCCTGTGAGGTGCATAAATACCCTACCCCCTCCCTTACCATACACCACCGTGGTGTGATCATAAGACCTCCCTGCCTCTACAATATCACCTGCCAAAAGGCAGGTGAATTCCCAACTTAGAAAGAAAATTAATTACTCTCGAACTTTTGATGAGATGGGTGGTAAAACTATTTCATAGAAAAGCAGAGCCTTGCGTTGCTGAGGAAATTATGGAAGCATTCCATGAGGATGGTCAGTTCTGCTCCTCTGAGTCAGATTCTGGGAACCTTTTGATCCTTCTATGGTTAACACCGAAGCCTCTCAGTTCAACATGTGAGACGGGGTTATAAAATCGAACAAAAGGTTATACGTACCCAGAATAGTTTATTTCAGAAGAAGACAGAAATTTTCTTGTATCCCACTCTCTCCTGAATTCTCACATGACTTTTTTTTTAAATTGCTTTTAATGTAAAATAACTTTCCTGCTTATAATTTTTCTTACTACGGTGGTTAGGAAAGTTAGCCCATGGCTTTTTAATGTCAAAAGTTCACAGTATGATATAACATTTCTAAGATTCAATAGCTGTTTTCTTTTTGTTGCCTTCTACTTATGTCAAACATCAGTAAAATCTCTAGTCTGTAAAAAGAATATAACTTCAAAACAATTCCAATTAGGGTAGAATAAAACCTCAGTATTCACCTCGATCCCATGTGTAAACAAATGGACTGACATGCAGTGAGGGTAAGTGATAATTTTTTCTAGCATCAACTTAGAAGGGGGTTGAGCTTATTTCACTCTGACGCAGGTTCACAGACCACTGGACTCCTAAGGGGTCAAGACCTGGAGGAGCTGAGTCACACTGGGGGATTTGCAGGTGCCCTACACAGCACTGGGGACTGTGGTAAAGGAGAGAGGACACAGACTCTCAGTATCCACGCTTGGTAAAATTGTATGAAACAATTGTTTGCAAAGTTTATGCAATAGGAAGTGTGGGGGTTGAAAGGCATAATATTTATTTGGATTAGATACCACACATTTTTAATTTGCCCTAAGAAAAATTACATTGGAAAGAAAAGACTTGGAATGATTCCTTTAATAGATCTAAGGGATAACATTTTTTTTTTAAGGCTGAGGAGTACAGAAAGAACATTCTTCTGCTTTATTTATTTTTAATTGAAGATGCTATGCAAGCATTTGCCAAATTATTCAAGTGAGAGCCATAATTAGGCAATGCAAGTGGGGAGAGAGGAGCAGTAAGTGCCAACAATGAAGCATCTATTTATGGATATTACCACACATAATGAAAGCAAACTAGTTGTAGCTGTGTATTAAATTTAGAGTATGTTCCTAATAATATTCTCCATGTGTGAAACAGTTGGCAGGAACTATCAACATAGGAACAAGTTCATGATGGCTGGATGGCTAAGAAACTAGTGCAAATAATTAAGGATTAAATAAATAAAAGAGCTGAATTTGAACCAAAAAAAAAAAGCATAGGCTACAAAACTTTGTAGTACAAAGTGATGTTGTCTGTTCTGAATTATCTCTTTTTATTGCATTCAAAATGTTAACTACATAATTGTCAGATAGCGCCTTTGCAGACAAAGCCAGAATTTTTCCCTTTAATATGCCCAGTGGAAATAGATGAATTTGGAAACAATATTTTATTGCTCAAGTGGATGCGGAATCCTACGATTAATGTGTTAAAAATAATCACTTGCAAATTTAATTATAGTTCTTATGCCACTGCCTTTTCAAATATAAGTAGGATATGTATGAATTCTCTGAATCCTGACTGGAAGGCAACTTCACAGAAGTATTCCTATAGCTATATCTGTCCACTTCAGCCTGTTGGCCAGTTCATTCATTTGGAAAGAAATGGCTCAAGACAAGAATTTGACTGTACTCAAGAAAGAAATGGTAAGAGTAATCTACAACAAGTTCTATGTTTTCTTATTTGTAAATGTGAATCTTTCACAAGATACAAACATAAAAATTCTTTAGAAATTTTAAAAAATGTATCTACATTTTCTAAAGTCATTGCAGGAAATTTTACCAACTCCCTCATAAACGTACTCTCAAAAATGATGACAGCAAATTATGGAGACTGCTCTGGTGTCCACAATGTGAGCAACATAGCTGTGAAACTGAGAAAGGGGAGAGAACATCGTGTGACTCCAACAACCACACAAATGTCTAAAGAATCAAATCCAGTTTTTGCGAAGTTTAGGACACATACATAAGCTGTGACGCTTCCTCTCCCTAGGGTTTTGGCTGCTATTTTCTCCTATTTTTTCCAACTCTTTTGAAAGGTCATGCTCGTACATACAAAATGTGTTGCCCCAAACTGATACTCTCTTAAAATAAAAAATAATTCAGAAAAGTTATTTTGCTTTCAATTAAAAAAACAACAAAATATTGAGAATATATTTTCTATCACGTCCTTTACAACAACAACAAAAGAACCACTCAGCTTTCCAGTCTCCAAATTTTATTTAAATTTTGCCATTTATGACTGATTGTTTCAAAGGGTTTTGTAACACAGTCATCCCCCTTTATTTGCAGTTTCATTTTTTGTGGTTTCAGTTACCAGGTCAACTACAATCCAAAAATGTTAAATGGAAAATTCCAGAAATAAAAAATACAGAAGTTTTAAATGGTGAGTAGCGTGATGAAATCTCACACCTTCCTGTGTCATCTCACCTGGGACATGACTCCTCCCTTTGTTCAGCACACCCATGCTATCTACGCCTACCCACCCACGAGTCACTTAGCAGACCTCTTGGTTACAGAAAGACTGTCCTGGTATCTCAGTGCTTGTGTTCAAATAGCAATTATTCGACTTAATAATGGCCCCCAAATGCAAGAATACTGGGCCTAACTTGTAAATTAAACTTTATCAGGGAGGTATATGCACAGGAGAAAACAGTAAATAGAGAGTTTGGTTCTACTTGCAGTTCTAAGTATCACTAGGGGTCTCGGACTAGATGCCCCTTAGATAAAAGGGGACCACTGTACTTTGTAGGAAATGCAAACTATGTTTCAGGTTGTGTGACAGCAAAATATTCTAAGGAATCTGTGACCAATTAGCCCCCCCTTGTCACTTTGAAGTCACTGTCAGATAATGCCCCTGCCCTCCAACACCTTCCTTTTATACACATGCGGTCTTCCCTTGACAGCAAACCCAGTGCAATCTGGCCCTTGTCTGAAATTGTGACCCCATCTTATAGCTTGTATTCTAGTCCTCCAGTCCCACCAGGCTTCTTTCTGTCATGGGAACATGGGAGTCATTCCCCGGCCTTATAAACTGTGCTGTGGTTCTTCAGAAACCCTCCTCCCCATGCCCGTCTGTACCCAGCTGTTTCCTTCTTGTTCCGCAGATCTCAGCTCTCCATGTTACTTCTCAGAGAAGCCTTCCTTGCCCACCCCATCGACGGAAACCACCCAAGTTTGGTGCCCTTTTCCTGTGCGCTACCCACTGACATTTGCTACTTTCACTTTAGGTTGGTATTTATGAATTGGGCTATTTCCTTTCTCCTCCCCTAGAGGGAAAGATTGGTGAGAGCTCAGGCCTTCTCTGTCTTTTCACTGGGCAGCCGTTGTGTCTACAAATGTGAATACAAAGTGTTGTCAGGGAGGCTTGACAGACCTTTGATGAATGGATGGATGGACAGATAAATAACTAAGTGAATAAAGGAGAAACTACAGGGTGTAGTAACAGAATAACCATAGGTGGATCCAGTTGGTGGTGAGACTGGAACAGTATGGACTCAAGCTTCATCTGGTAACAAAGTCAGATGTCATGGTCCAGGTTTAGAGACCGGTTTGGAAGAGAGGATCCTATTTCAGTTTAGAAAAGGAGTGGAAGGGGACAGACTGCAAGTGTAAAGCTGAGCTGGGAGTCCTGACCTTGGCGACTGAGGCGGAAGTGGACGGATTGCCTGTCTGGGCTGAATGCAGGATCCCAGGTGAGGGACTGCTTCTGCTTTAATTCAGTCTTTCTAAACAATTGCTTTGTTTGTACATGATATGGCATGCATTCAGCCTGAGGATTAATTTCCTCCAAAAAAATCTTCTTTTAGAGGGAATAACTAATGTACCTAGCAGGTTCCCCCATGAAGAGCTTTGCAAAAGATTCCTGTAGCATTTTCGGTTTATAATCAAATGAGTGAACATCTTTCATAGAACACTTCTGCGTCAACACATACTCCATTCCAGCATTCCCTTTTCAATTGTGTGTTTGGTATTTGCTTTGTTTTGTTTTTCTTCTCATTTTCTTTGACAAGATTCAGCGTGGGGTAGAGGTAGTGACTAACCCGCTGCTCCCAAAAAAACATAAACGTAACTTAGATTCCAACACTCTTCAACATGCAGCTGTTCATCCTGTAAAGGATCTTGGCAGCTAAAGTTCATGATGAATTTTGAAATACAGGAGATTACAATACTCATATTATCATATTGTTATATGACAATTGTAATATGGAGTTAAAAATAAACAATATGCTGGAAGGTATGGTTGTTGAAATCCTTCTTGCAAAATATAAATAAATTGCTCTCATAATATTTTTCATGAGAGTTGATTATTGTTAGCATGTGAAACTAATATGATAAATTAGAACACCCTGGATGAGGTTCTATTGTGTAAGTACACTTACCGTAGTGCTATTCATAGGAAAATTCCTCTGAATTTGGCAGTATTTTACAGAATAGAATTTTATGGACTCTGGTATCAGTAAAGCATGCTGTCAAATAAACTGATCAATAATAAATAAGTATTATTTTTATTATTATTATTGGTGGTGGTGGTGGTGTTACTTGCAGAGGTCACATGAGCTGGGCCACCACACTGCCTTGAGGACATTGCATACGGAGCTTCTCAACAAGCCAAGACAAAGAAAAAGTAGGTCTGCCCTTCCATGCCCAGTCAATGTAGCACTCATTGTGTTTAGTCTGGGGCTCTCTTCCCTGATTTTAATTTCAGATCTGTATTTTTGTTACCCTCAAAGAAAAGAGCAAAATTATTGTTGATGTGGAAAACAGAAAAATTTAAGAACAACCAGTTTAAATACCCAGTTTTTAAATTTGAAATCATGTTTCAGTAGATAAATCTGGACATGATGGCCGAATATTACTTTGGGGTTCTTTAAGGGTGAGGGTGCTTACTGCCTACTCATCATGTGGGATTATCGAGGTCCTGCCAACATTCCCCTGTGCTACAGAGATTGAGAGTTGAATGGACTCAGAGAGAAAGGTCATGTGTAGATTCCCTAATGGCAGGCTAATATCCAGGTCCAATTTCCATATCAAAGTAGCAGAAAAAAACGACTTTCCTTGTGAACATGACTATAGATTATTCTAACATTTCTCTTTAAACATGCCTGGTGTAACTTTAACTGACTGATTAAGATCTTGTAGGTGTCTTTTTTTTTTTTTGACAGAATCTGGCTCTGTCACCACGCTGGAGAAGATCTTATCAGTGCCTTTATGGAAATAAGTAGAGTCCAACAGACGAAAGCCACATTAAAACAATAACAAAAACAAGAACAACATTTTTGTTGTGCCTTACATTACCTCTAGAGCAATAGGCTAAGTTAGATACACTCAAAGAAATTGCCTCTCAAGCTTGACGACCTGGACCACAGAATGTGGCAGGTGCATTTTGGAAATTACTCCATGCAAAATCACAGGAGCCTTCAGTTCCCCAGGGAAAGTTGGGGGACAGCCTGCTTTTAGACAGAATGCTGAGTAACCACAGTTTGGAAGAGAAAAAGAAAAAAAGTTGATGTGATGAACAGATGAAAGGGCTTGATGTTTTTAAATGGAAGTTAAAGAAGAAAGAGGCAATCAAGTAGAGAAAAATAATAATTTTCAAGTATGAAGAGACCATACTGCGGGGGTTGGACACATCTCCAGAGAGACTCATTAACACCTGTAAAAGGAGGGATGCTCTTCGGTCTCTAATCTCAATCTTCTCTTCAAGAAAAGTTGGCAAACTGGAAATTATGGAGTGTTGGAAACAGAGAGGGCTGCATGGAGACAGCTGTTGGACAAGAGCCCTGATGTTCAGTTAAGGGATGCAGCCGGAGGAGTACGTACCCCATCTCCCCATGATCTATTGGGCTCTCCCTCGCAGTCTCTATCTGTTTCCTACAGGTCAGCTCCTGAAGTGCAGGATATGCTGGAAGACCTAGAAGGTGGAAGTCAAGGTGCTTGGGAGCAGTGAACGGTCACCAGCCCAATGCCAACAACTGCGGACGTCCCATTGGGTCCCTCGATCTGAAAGGGACCCAGGAAGAAGAGGACACATTGCTGCTGTTCATTAAGTTAGATTCTGCTACATCACAGAGGGGGAGAATGGGTAAAAAGTAAACTAATAGTATCTGCTAAAACACTATTTTATTTTGTTCAAAAGCCTATGAACCAAGAAAAGACAGGAACAGACACAAACACGGATAGATAGAATTCAGTCCCATATCACTTAAGGTATTGAAAAATGATGGGGTTGAAAGAATACAGAATAATAAATTAGGCAGGTAATGTTCAAATTATAATTTGATTAACCAAATACACAAATGTTCAACTTTACCTACAATCTAGCTTTAAATACACGACGAATAAATAAAATTGCTAATTCTGTGAAAAAAAAATGTCAAAAGATGAGAAAAACAATTGCTCATACTCAGAACTCGTTTGTAGTTTATGGATAACATGAGAATCGTTTTGTGTTAAGTTTGCATAATTCAGTATGACCTCTCTTGGTCTGGGATCCCAGTAAAGAAGACTAGGGTAAGACTTGGATGCTGTTGTTTGATTGGGAAGTGCAGTCCCAGAGATGTGTAGTTGAAATCAGAGAAAAGTAAGGCAGGAAGGAGGGGTAGAGCACCAGAAAATTCTGCACGTGGAGTCACTGCTTCGTGAGGAAAATTAGTCTGTTGGGTGACCAGTCCCTTGAGGGGAGGAATAGAGAGAGAGCCGTTGTAGCTTTCTGCCTCTTTTTGAGGACTTCTTTGGTTGAACGTCTGCTCGGTGTGGCGGTAACTCCCCAGCACCGCTGGGTTGCCTCACCTGGCGCCTTTAGCGGTCTCCGAGAAGCCAGATCTGTGCCCTTCTGCCAGGTTCTCTGATATTGTCCCGTAATCTGCAGGATGAAGGACACTGGAGACATAAGAGACTATGAAAATCTGAAACAGCACAGAAAATATCACCAACTAGTAAAAGTTTAAGACACCATCATTCAAGTGAAAATTCTAAATTTGAAAAAAGTCCAACTTGTTAAATTCCAAACTTAGACCGAGTTTTGCTAACAGTAATTACTGTTGTATTTTTTGTAACTTTTTTATTGTATTATTTATTGACAAGTACATAAACAAGACATATATTACTAATGGATAATGAATATGTCTTGGTAGATAATGATTTTAAAAAATTCAATTATGCAAACTTGTGATTTTGAAAAGTCATTACACATTTTTATTTATAAATATTTTTACAATGTAGTGTTCAGATTTAACTGTGAACTTTACTTGCAACTTCTCATCATGTCATTTGTATATAAAAATCTATATCCAAAAATCTATATAGATTTTATATACAAATGACATGATGAGAAGTTGCAAGTAAAGTTCATTAATCGTGTGGTTTGTGTCCTTATTCCCATTTTGAATGACAACAAAAACTAAGAATATATGTTTAATAATGTCTTCTTCCAAACGCATTATGGTTCATCATAAAGCACAGATTTTATTCAAGGGTTCACTACATTTTCATGATTTGAAAAACTCGGAAATATTACTCAGCCCAGATAAAATATTCCATTCTGGAAGGATTGGTTGATGCCTTGGAGATCAATTATTCTGAAATAGTAAGTCCAATCTGGCATCACTCAAAGTCATCTCTCCCACAACCACCTGAAGGAATGATAATACGGCAGGAAACCAAGAAAAATGAAGGATTTTTAAAGCCTCCATTGCAAAAAAGAATGGGTTCTTACAGTCACCATGACCTTGCTGCAGGGTATTTTCTGGGGGATTGATGACCTCTTCGGGCGATCAACTATCCCAGCTGATCGTTAATCCCCAGGCAATGCCCTTGTCTGTATCACCATTGTTTAATTCAATTATTTATGGTGTGGGCTTTACTTTGTGAATATTTTATTTTTCCTCTCTCCCTGTGCAATTCTATTTCTTTGACATAGACCAGCTCCCATTTGCATTCCCTCACACACTCAGAGCTATCTCTAATTCCTGGAGAGGAAAATATATGTGCATCCATGGATGCAGATGTGGTTATCCGAACATTTTGTGTGGAAATATTTATAAACAAATTCAAATAAACATAGACTATCAGTGTGCATATATGCCAGTTTTATAAATCACTGTAGGTTGTTTTATCAGAGTGTGCACTTTTATAGGCCAGAATTGGGTATCACCATTTAGATAAGGTTGGATGTTACTAGTTGAATAAACAGTTACCGTCTCTTAACGTAAGAATGGAATTTAAATATTAGAAGCAGAAAAAAATGCAATGTGAATAATCATCTCAGGGTGCAGGTATCTGGTATCTGGGCCAATGCCCATGTCTACACGTGGTTAAGGACTATGTACCTTCAGACTGATGGGCAGATGGGCACGGTACCTAGCATTCAGCATTTGTGGCCAGAGAGATCAGGTTCAAATCTCAGCTCCGTCCTGAGACTAGAGTGCTTTGAATGTATTGCTACTTCCCCTATTAGGTCCCTAGGGAGCATTACTACTCCAGTGTTTCTGAGAGGGTTAAACGTGGAGCTATCACATGGTTCATTCTTGTGAATGGTATGCAGACATATTTCATAGGTCACATAACTCTCAGTGTGGATATGTGTGAATGTGCACACATTCAGATCTATGCAGGTTTATTATAAGCACTCGATTCCATTTGTAATGCTTGTTTCTGTTCAAGATATTTTTCTAATAATAAATGAGTTTATTGAGTTATAAAGCTCTCACTTCATTTAAATTGAAGTAATTTAAAATAAAATAATGACATATTTCAATAATACATTTGAATTTTATTAATTTTGTTGTATTTATAAACAGTTTGTATTTTATTTTTGTGCATAAATTACATGTAATCTAATTTTATTAGTATGGCAATAGTCCTAGGAATATTGGAAACCTTATCCTCCAAGAAAGCATACAACCGATTGATAAATGACTTTTACTCAATCACTTCTTTGTGTCGTTGCAATACTAGACACATTTTAAAATTTCTTTTCTCTTACCATGGTAATTTCCATGAATGCATAGATTACCATGAGTTTCAAAGCAATTGATTGTTTTTTAGGTTTTTTTTTTAATATCTATGCCATTGAACAATGCATTTCTCACTTTAGGCACTACACAGAACTTCCTTTAGGATAACTGAACTGAGACAGCTTCTCTCTGCCTTTCTTCAGAAGCTTTCCCATTTAATCTACATTTAAAAATAAGTAAAGATGGACTCCTTTTGCTCTTCAGGAAAGAGTTGTAGTCTTCTCAATGCTTGTCAAACAAACACAACAATAAACAAAATCCAACACAATGACAAATGCAATACATATCTTTCCACTGAAGTTTTAAATTTAAATATTTCATGTGTAAGAATATTGCCATTGATATGCACTTACATTTTATAATGAGCATGTAAAATAAAACATTGTGGAAACCACTATTTTTAAGGATGTATATTAATCTGGTATGTTAAACAAGTTAATCCAGATATCATTGAATGAGTTAATCTAGGCATCATTTCATTCTAACAGGATAATCTTCATTTCTCACCAGTGGAATCTGAACATCCAAGGAATTTCTGTTCAGTCCCTGATGGTCCAGGACAAAAAAAAATGTTGCTTCTGTCTTTTCAATGGGTATTGGTTTGACACGGTAAGGTCTTGTCCACACGCTGAGTTGTTTTGCCACTTTGGAGATGCTTTTTTTTTCTTTTGACAATGTATTCTCAAGGTTTTAGATGAAGACATTAAATTAATATTCCAGTAAGTAGAATATTAAATTGGGAAAGTTGACATCTATCTTTCAAACATTTATTTTTTTCATCTTTATTAGATATGAAAGACACAGACTTTAAAGTTGTACCTGTAAAAGCCACACATATGACTTAAACTTTAGCCTGAAAAACCTGATGCTGAATATCCACCTTCCAGGTCTCTAAATTCTATTTAGGTATGAACCCTTGCTTAGGTGAATGATATCTACAGTTGCTTGGCAGCTACTTTCCTGCTAAGTATTTTGAATGGCTCTCTTTGTCTGCATCTAATGCCATGCTGTGATTGGTGTTACTGTCATCATTTCCAGATGAAAGATAGGGTCATGGATTGAGGGTCGAGTGCCCCAGAGCCTGTCTTCCTAAGCATGATGGTGTGCCACCCTGAGGAGACACGGGACATGGTGACGTTTTGCAGCAAATAGCCAAATGCCTCAAATGATAAACTAAGATCACACATGAGATCACACAGAATGAAATTCTTACTAAGCTGTACTAGAAATTTTAGAGGTATCTGGTATGCATTATGTTGGAAAACAAAATAATGTTTAGAATATTTGGTAATAAAATATAATAATTTTACCTAAATTAAAATAAATTCTGTTTGGAAGAAAATTTTCAGTGGACGATCACAAACAATACATGACAAAGATATAAAAAAAATTCCCAGATTTGGGGGGAGGGTTTAAAATAACAGGAACCGTTGAAAGTGGATTTGTGTACGTTTGTTTATAGTTTCACACATTAAAATTTCTAAACTCCTAAATTCTTTCTTTTGTGAACTGCGTGAGTACATAAAATATTGTGTCAGTGTTTCCACTGTAAATGTTATTTCTCAGAGATTTACAACTTTTACCATAAAAATGTGACCTCCGGCGTTAACTATCTATTCTCAGCAGTGAGACTGACATTTTTATGTGCAACTTTTTATACACAAGCCAAAAAAACAAAGCGAGCAATAGAGTTGTTTTCAGGCCAAGTATAATTGCTGAGAACATTCTATAGCAGTTTAAGATGCATACCTGAATTATATTCACTGAGAGTCGACAACATTCATAAAAGGGCAGTTAATTAGTCTGTAATCAGGTCTAATCATATTTTATTTGTGAAAACACTTAAACGAGCCTGACATTGGTCTGGGTGTTACCTTTTTCCAAGAGACTAGAGCCTGGCTACTGGCTCTCCCACCGCCCCGGACTTCCACGTGACAGTTCATTATACACAAATGCGCTTTGTGGCCCTACTAGTTTATGAGAAAGGAAAATGTAGGCATCTAGTAGTTCCTATGAGAAATGAACATTGACTTTCTCTGAAGAAAATATAAATGGATTTACTTAATTGGGCTCTGGTCATTGGAGCAATTAATAATAGATTGTGTCATAGTGAGGGCTTGTTTGTATTTAAAGCAATAAATTATAAGTATTAAATGTACATTTATTCCAAGTTAAACTCATTTCTAATTGACATGTTACTTAGCCCAAGGCTTTTAAGATCTTTTAGTATAATTAAATTAATAGAAAGCTATAGATCACAGCATGATAAGCAAACAGCTCAGATTTTAATATGACAGATATACACAACAGGCCGTGTAAGGAGATCATTATTATCGGTTTAGGTTCAGCAAAAATACAGCCGGAATGAGAAGAAAACAAGCAGGTGAAGCCATGCTAAAGTGGGGGACACGAGGGACTCCATATTTGCCCTTGTCTATCTAACCAGCCTCAGAAATTCCAGGCTGGACAGGCACTTCATTATGAAAATGTCCTGGTTGGATCGATTCCTTATACCAGAAGCTTTTAAAGCCCCACATCAAACATTTAAAGGGTATTATGGTCACCTCAGGCTTTGGGTAGTCAAAAAATGGAATAGTATTTCACTTATATAGTGCCAAATTAGCTCTCTCTACTTCTTGTGAATTTTCAAAATCTGAATTTATTCAGTGGTTAACGATAAATGCATATTGTAAATACTATCAACCAAGGATGCACTGAAGACTTCAATTTTTATAATTTCATTAATTTGAAAGCCTCAACATGCTTCATGACAGTGTGTTTGCCTTGTTCTGACAATGTGCTGCAGACACAAATATAGTCTTCTCTAATATCAGAAAAAATTGAGAAATAGGCTATGTTCACAGGCTGAGTTGCTTTGTTTCAAAACCAGAGTGGTTTGTTTTTTCCCATTGTGCTGACATCAAATGTTTTCTTTGCACTGATGTAACTCGTCAGTGAATGTGGGCTCGTGTCCATTTTTCTAGCCTCCTGGTGGACTGATATTTGTCATTTTATATGTCCCCATTTTATGCCAAGAAATTGCACCTCAAGGATAGGGGGATCTCTTATTAGGCTTTGTATCCCAATGGTCATTTTGCCATTCACATAGTAGGTATGCAGTAAATGCTCATCTAGTGAAAGAAGGCATTACAGTCTGGGCATTTCCTGCTGTGAAATCAGTCATCTTCTTGGTGAGATAAAACCGGAGGAGTCGCACAAATCTTCAAGGTAAAGATCTGTGTATGCAAAGACACAGATCCTCTGGCATTTGTAAATCTGCTAATCACTTCTTGAGTGTCATTAAATGTATAAGAGGTCCTAAAACCAAACCAGTAGGGCACCTTGTCCAGGCTGTACTTGAAGTTTTATTGAATGCTTATATTTTTGAGTTTATTGATAGCAACACTTTTCATTCCCAAAATATTATACAGACATTGTGTTGCAGTGTAGACAACAGAAAGTTTGTTGCTTCCGTTTTCGGTAGGCTAGGTGTTTCAGTGGGGGGTGGGGGGGACGGTCCTAGAATTTTTTTGTAACAGTTAATTACGTTTTTACTTATCTATCCAGGTAAGAATTCTTAGGCAAAGAGCTGCTGAGTATCATGTATTCCATGCGTCAATTTCCATGTGGCATTTTCTATATTATTGGGACAGCTGTAGCCTTTTAAAATAAACTTTTTATTTTAAAATAATTTTAGTTTTACAAAGTGTTGCAAAAGTAGTACAGGGTCCATATATATTGCTTGCTTTGTTTCCTTATTGTTAACATTTTATTTATCATAGTGCATTTGTCACAACTACGGGAACAACCCTGGAACATTGCAATTAACCAAATGCCAGAACTTATTCAAATATCAATAGTTTTCCCACTGATTGCTTTCCTTTGCTCCAGGATCCCATCCTAGAGACCACACTAGTCCAGTCTACATGGCTTCTGGGAGGTTTCCTAGGTGTGTGAGGCTGCACCTAGTTCTTCGTATTCAAAACTATTATCTCCAATATTTTCCAGAGGGACCAGGGGCACTGCCTTCTTTGCCCCCCTTCTTCCCTTAATTATTAATTCCTTTGATTATTGGGGGAGCATGTGGCAGGGGCCTACTTGGATGTTCTTGGAGCACTTGCTCTGATAGCCTGTGTTTCCGTGCTGAAACCTGATGGGGCTGTTGTAGCAGCCCTGTCAGTAGGAATGCTGCGGCACCCAGGAAGCCCTTCTGAGTTTCTCCCAGCAAGGGGAGAAGACCCTCCTGGAACAGCTCACTCGCAATGTAAAGGACCCCCGCGGAACCTGTCCTGAGGCTACTTCCCTCATCCTAATACAATAATTTTCCTTTACCTTCTTTTACACTGTGTTTCCACAGGAAAGCCTGAGTGTCTAGAACACATTCACTAGAAATGCTCCTGACCAGAAGAAGGCAATTAAACCAGTCAGTACCGGTTTCAGTTCATCTGGATTTCATATTATTAAACTAATAGAAGGTGCATAAAAAACAGGAACTTAATTAAAAGTTTTGTACAACAGGCATATTTTCAGAGACCAGGGCCATGGTAGTTTTGTAATATGAGTAATTTGGGAGACTGAAATATTTGGCCAAGGTTCATGCCATTCCTTGAAATATATCGTTCAGTGTGAAGTGGAGCAAGTCTAGGCTGGGCACTTTATTTTGCACCTGCAAATGAGAAAAGTCATTATACCTGAGGAGATGATTCAGCCAATGCAGTATCTGACGTCTCAGTAGGGAGGACATTTTTTGTCTGGAAGCGATGGATATATATGATTCTAATGAAACGGGCCATTAAAATTTAACTAAGAATATAGAGCACAATTTCAGTTTTTAAAGCCTTACTTAACAATCAGTAGAGTATTCAATTTACCTCTAAGACTTTTGAAAGAAATATAGAAAATTTGATGTGATAGACTGTCAGATTCATCAGTTATGTCAATGTATATATTTGAATCTGTTATTTCCTTGGTCTATTTAATTTTGTGCCTAAGCGCTTTCAAAACCATCTATTCTAGAGAATAAGACCTTTATCTGGGATTTAAACAGGTCATTTAACTTTATTGTTATTCTGCACAATGATTCTAAATCCAATAATCTCGGTGAAACCCTTAAAATACATTTTTAAGTTCAATAACATAATTGGGAATTAAAAAGCACAAAATAAAAGTTTAATCTGCACAATTATACTACTTACCGGATGTTATAATTTTTAGTTACACTTCAATTAAAATTTCAAAATTGCTGAATATTATGTTCTACTTTTAAAATTGATCCATTAATTGTCCCTAAACCAATGTAAGCACAGGTTACCTTTTTAATATCTGCTACCTGATGTAATTATGTTATATATAATTATTTTATCACAGGCAGTTTACAAATCATGCCCTTGTATTAGCTGTCTCTCTATACCTCACAATGTGCAGGCTGGAATCAATTACATATTTTAATATGTTTTATTTAGGAAAAACAGGTGGCACCCCCAACCCTACCCCGTAGTGTGGTGATATTTTGATGATCAACCTAAATTTAGATCAATGGGTAATTAAACTGGATTCCAACATTGTAATACAATGTGAAGTCCAGATGCACTTCAGTTAGCAAAATCCTTTTATGCACTGAAATAGACTTGACTTGAGTTCTTCACAAACTCTGGCTGGGATATTTGGACTGGAGTACATGGTTTACGTGGGCTGCTTCTCAAATGTCTCCATTGGTCAGGGACACCACCTGGAAGGCTGTCTAAATGGATGATTCCTAGCCACAAGTATGAGACCTTTTCAATGAGAATCGTACATGACAAAGATTTGATAAAAGTACAGAAAAAATGTGAATGAGTTCTGTGTTCAGTGGATTAATTGTCTGATTTATAAAACTTGTGGTTAGCCTCAGTCAGGATTCTTCACATTGTTGGCTCTTTGCTTAATTCTGCAATGTTGGGAAGATCATCATGAAACAGCACAAGAAAGTTAACTCGGAAGCCTCCTGGGCATTTTATCAGACAGGTGATAAAGTCCTTATGACCTCCATACTCAATTTAGTAAAACCAAAAGACCAGACTCGATTTTCATCAAGGTGTGCCTGGAGGCATTACGATGTTGCTGTTTTTCTTTGTGCTAATCTCTAAACCAAACAACAATTGTTCCGGTCTGTGTCTTTAGTTGCACATGACATTTTTAAAAAAACATTTAAGCATGCTAAATTAATACATAACTAAAACTGGTTTAACTTGGAAAGGGCAGTTAGAAAGAGATTTGTAATTTATTCTTAAACCACAAATCTAGATGTCTACTCATTGTTTTAATTAGTAAGGCAACCAATGCAACATAACATTTTTTAAATCCTTTTTTATAGAATACATTTAGATTCAGAGAAAAAGAAATGAAGAGTAAATAAAACAATGGTTACCAAGGTTTAAGCGTAGGGGATCTGGAGGAGAAAATGGGAAGGTGCAAGTCAAAGAATACAAAGTGACAGATATGTAAGATGAACAACTCCAAAGATCTAAAGTAAAACATGAGGAGTACAGTTGATAGGTGCACTGTATTCAGGATTTTTGCTAAGTGAGTAGATTGCAGCTGCTCTTGCCACAGTGGGAAGAAAGCATAACTACCTTAGATGTGATGCATATGTTAATTTGTTCCACTATCATAACCATAACCATTTTATTGTTACATATCTTATAACGTTATTTTGTATACCTTAAATATACACAATAAAATGTATTTCTTTAACACAAAGAGCTGCTGTATATTGTTTTCTCAGATTTCCCTCATGTTAACATATTACATAAAGATGTCACATTTGTCAAAACTAAGCAAATTATACTCAAAACTATTAGTAAACTGCAAACTGTATTTGAATTTTAGCAGTTTTTCTACTAGTATTCTTTTCTGTTCCAGGATCCAATCTAGAATCACACAGTGCCTTGTTCATTGTGTCTCTTTAGCATCCTCTAATTTATGATAGTGTCACAATCTTCCTTTGTTTTTCATAGTCTTGAGACTATTGAAGATTAACTGGTATAGTATTTTGTAGTATGTCCCCCAGTTTGGGTCTGTCTGATGTTTTCTTATCATGAAACTAAAGTTATGGGATTTAGAGAAGAAGATCACCGCGGTGAGGGGCCTTCCCATCACATCGTTCAGAGGTTGCATGGTGGGTACGCGGCAACCTGTTCAGAGCAGCCTTGGCTACTGGGCTCAGGTAGGGCTTCCAGGCTTCTCCACCATAGGTCACGAGTTCTCTTTTCCAAGCACTGCTGTTTGCAAGGCAGTCCCTAAGTGTTATGTACACTCAGGAGAGAGAGAGAGATGAAGTGCACCTTCTAGAGGGATGTGTCTACAGAGTGTCCCTGGACTTGCTCTGTAAGGAGGATCTCTGACATGACATTTTAAAAGGGATAACACTTGTAGACATCTGCCTCATCACATCAATAATCAAAGATGAAAGTCAGCCAATGACAAATCTTACAGAGATAAAGTGATCTCTGAAAATGATCTGGAAATAAAAATAACTTCTTCATTATTTTTTCTAAATTACATGTTGTCAATGTAAAACAAGGTAACTTTTAATAAAAACATCATTTCTAAAGGAAACACATAGGAAACATGGAAATCTGATTCTGTTAAGAAGAGATCTTAATATAGGATTATCCTCTATGGATAATCAAGTAGATTTTTCTTTATTTTTTTTTTTTTGTAAGAGTTTTATGGTGACAGGTCTTACATTTAAGTCTTTAATCTATTTCCAGCTAACAACTTTTTTGTGTATGGTGTAAGGCAAGGGTCCAGTTTCAATATTTTGCATGTAGATATCCAGTTTTCCCAACACCATTTATTAAAGAGACTTTATTTCCCCCTGGTGTATTCTTGGTCACCTGTCAAAGATTAGTTGACTCTATATGCATGAATTTGTATCTGGGTTTTATTCCACTGGTTTGTATCTGTTTGTATGCAATTACCATAGTGTTTGATTACTACAGCTTTGTAATATAGTTTTAAATTAGAAAGTGTGATGCCTCTAAAAATTTTTATGATTGTTTTAATTATTAAGAGTCTCCTGTGGCTACATACTAATTTCAGTTTTTTTCTTTTTTATGAAAATATTTCATATGAAGATATTAAATGTGAAGTTTTTTATTTTTTATGAAACTATTAAAATGCTTTGAAACATTTATTCACTTTAACTTTTATTTTAAGTTTATGGGTACATGTGCAGGTTTGCTACATAGATAAACTTGTGTCATGGGGGCTTGCTGTAAGGATTATTTCATCACCCAGGTATTCATCCTAGTACATTATAATTTTGATAGGAATTGCATTGAACTATAGATGTCTTTGGGTAATATGTGCGTAATAACAACATTAGTTTTTTCAGTCCATGAACAAAGGATATTTTTCCATTTATTTCTCTCTTTTTCAATTTAGTTTATTTGTATCTTATAGTTTTCAGTGTACAGATTTTTCATTTCCTTTGTTAAATTTATTCTTAAATGTTTTATTATTTTTTATACTATTGTGCATGGAATTGTTTTCTTAATTTTTTAGAGTACATTCTTCTTGTATAGAAATGCAACACATTTTTGTGCATTGATTTTATATCTCGCAAGTTTATTTTATTCATTTAGTAGCTTTAATGATTTTTTTACATAGGATTATGCCATTTGCCAAGAAAGAAAATTTGACTTTCGTTTCTAATTTAAAATTTTTTTTCTTTTTCTTCTCTAATTACTCTTGCTAGGAATTCTAGTACAGTCTTAAGTAGAAGTGGTCAGAGTGTACATTCTTGTCTGGTTCCTGACCTTGAAGAAAGACTTTCAGCTTTTTATCAAGTCTGAGGTTTTCTGTGGACTTCTCATATATGGCCTTTATTATGTTGAAGTACATCCCATCTAGATCTAATTCATGGGGGTTTTTATTATAAAAATAAGTTGAATTTTGTCATTTTTTTCTATATCTCAATATAGTCATATGATTTTTATTCTACATTCTGTTAATGTGATGCATCTTGCTTATTAATTCATCTACACTGAATCATCCTTGCACTGTAGGAATGAATCTGACTTGATCATGGTACATGATCCTTTTAATGTGATCTCAAATTTACTGATCTTATTTTGTTGAGAATTTTTGCATCTACGCTTATCAAAGAGATCGGCCTCTGGTTTTCTTTCCTAATAGTGTAATCTGGCTTTGGTATGAGGGTAATACTCGCCTCATCAAATTCTTTATTAAAGTAATTTGAAAGTATTCTCTCCTCTTCAATTTTTGGGAAGAGTTTTAAAAGACTGGAGTTAATTCTGGTATGAATGCTTGGCAGAATTCACCCTTGAAACCTTCTTGTCTTGGGTTTTTTGTTGTTATTGTTGGGAGGTTTAGAATTACTGCTTCTGTCTCCTTAACTGTTTTTTTTGTTGTTGTTCTTACAATTTTCTATTTTTTTAATTACTTCAGTCTTGCTTGGTTTTACATTTTAGTACATTTCTTTTAGGTTATCCAACTTACTGACAAATAATTGTTTAAAGGTCTCTTATGGCCCTCTCTTTATATTACTGTGGTATCAGTTGTAATGTCTCTCATTTATATTATATTATATACTATTATTTATTATCTATTACAATACATACAATTTTATATATATATATAAAACAAAATCCATGTCCCAAATTATAACCCTTAATGTTCAAACGCTCTCCCTTGCTTCTTCTTTCCCTGTCAAGTGACATGCTCTAGATAAGTCCACATTTCTACCCTTGCTCTGTTTGTGTTCTTCCAACTGAGAATCTCTGAGAGAAATATAACAACTGACATGATGCATTTATACAAATAAGGTTAAAGACACAGAGTGTTATAGTCTGAGTTGAGAGGGGAGGCACTGAGGTTGATTGCCTACACGAAGAAACAGCTCAATAGGGAACTGCAAATTATAAGATGTCACTACACACCCATTAGAGTGGCTAAAATAAAAAATACTTGAGCACACCAAGTGTTGGTGAGGATGTGGTAGAACTGGGACTCTCATGCCTTACAGGTAAGAATGTAAAATAGTGGAACTAATTTAGAATACAGTCTGACAGTTTCTTACTAAGTGCGTAATACCTATCATATAGTTGAACTATCCCTTGCCTAACTATATACCCAAGAGAAAATGAAATATATTTTCATACAAAGACTTACTTATACATGAATATTCTTAGTGGCTTTATTTGTAATAGCCCACAACTGGAAACAAGTTAAATGGCCATCAGTAGGTAAATAAGTAAACACTGTAGTCTATTTATATAAAAAAATTACTACTCAGCAACACAAATCTATGAACTATTGACTGCGACAACAATACAATTGAATTTTACAATAATTATGCAGAGTAGTAGAAGCTAGATAAAAAAGAATGCATATGATATAATTCCATTTATAAAACCGATTTATATTGATAGATTAAAGCATGTGAGAAGTTTCTCCGAGGTAAGCTCGATGTGTAGGGAAGGACAGAAGAAAAGGATAACAGAGGGCATGAAGACATTATAAGGGTGATAGGTGTGTTCACTATTTTGATTCTGGGCATGGTTTCATGGGTGTATACAATGGCAAAATTCATCAGATTTTATACTTTAAGTATGTATATTTTATTCATGTTAACTACACCTTAATAAAACTGTTAAAAACTTCACAGCCTGTTGTGGTGATGGCTACACTCACAGCCCATGCTTCAGCACTACACAATGTGGTATATGCATGTAACAAATCTGTACCTGTACTCTATAAATCTATTTAAAAACTAACTAATAAATAAAAATAAAATTGTTCAGCTTGTGTTACCCATCTACAATATAAAATTGTTAAAATTTTTGAGAAATAATTCAAATTTAAAACTTTGAAAAAATTCTGTCAAAGAATTACCTTCATTTGCCTGTCTTTTGGATAAAAGCCATTTTAACGGGGATGAGATGACATCACGTTGAAGTTTTGATTTGTACTTTGCTGACGATTAGTGATGCTGAGCATTTTTTCATATAACTGTTGACCATTTGTGTGTCTTCTTTTGAGAAATGTCTATTCAGATATGTTGCCCGTTTATTAATTGGATTATTTGATTTATTTCATTGAGTAGTTTGAGCTCCTTATGTATTCTGATTATTAACCCCTGGTCAGATGGGTAGACTGCAGACATCTTCTCCCATTCTCTAGGTCGTCTCCTCACTTTGTTGATTGTTTCTTTGCCATGCAGAAGGTTTTTAGCTTGACGTGATCCCATTTGTCCATGTTTGCCTTAGTTGCCCGTGCTTCTAGGGTATTACTCAAGAAATCCTTGCCCTGTCCAATGTCCTAAAGAGTTCCCACGTTTGCTTTTAGTAGTTGCATAGTTTCAGGTCTCATATTTAAGTCTTTCCTCATTTTGATTTGATTTTTGTATATGGCAAGAAATAGGGGTCTAGTTTCATTATTCTGAATATGTATGTCCCCTTTCTTGAAGAGACAGTTCTTTCCCCAATGTATGTTCTTGGCACTTTTGTCCAAAATAAGTTTACTGTAGCTGTGTGGATTTATATCTGGGTTCTCTATTCTGTTCCATTGGTCTATTTGCCTGTTTTTCCTCCTCACTCCAGCTAAAATGCCTTTTATCCAAAAGACAGGGAATAACGAATGTCTGTGAGGATGTGGAGACAAGGCAACCATTGTAAACTGTTGATACAAATGTAAATTAGTACAGCCGTTATGAAAAACAGTGTGGTCGTTCTTAAAAAAATACTAAAACCCAAACTGCCATGTGATCCAGCAATCCTCCTTCTAGGTAGGCAGCCAACAAAAAGGAAACCAGTATACAGAAGACACATATGCATTCTCCTGTTCATCATAGCACTCTTCAGAATAGCCAAGATTTGGAATCAACCCAAGCGTCCATCAATGAAAGACTGAGTAAAGAAAAGGTGACAGATATACATAATTAAATGTTATTCAGACACAAAAAGAATGAGATCCTGTCATTTGCAACAACATGGATAGAAGAGGAGGACATTATGCTAATTGAAATAGCTAGGCACAGAAAACCAAATTTCATATATACTCACTCATATGTAGGAGCTAAAAATTAAAGCAATTGAACTCCTGGACATGGAGAGTAGAATGAATGATGGTTACCAGAGGCTAAGAAGGGTGGCAAGAAGGGAAGAAAAAGTGTGTATGGTTAAGGGGTGCAAAAATACAATTAGAATGAATAAGATCTAGTATCTAATAGCACAACAAAATAACAATAATCAACAAAACTTATTGAATATTTAAACATAACTAAAAGAATAACATTGGAAAGTTCCTGATATGGTTTGGATTTGTGTTTCCACTTGTATTAGTCTGTTTTCACGTTGCTGATAAAGATACTCAAGACTGGGCAATTTACAGAAAAAAGATTTAATTGGACTTCCCCATCTGGCTGGGAAAGCCTCACAATCATGGTGGAAGGCAAGAAGGAGCAAGTCACATATTCAGTAGATGGCAGCAGGCAAAGAGACAGAGCTTGTGCAGGGAAACTCCTCCTTTTAAAACCATCATATCTCATGAGACCTATTCACTTTCATGAAACTGCATGGGAAACACTTGCCCCCATTATTCAATTACCTCCCACTGGGTCCCTCCCACAACATGTGGGAATTCAAGATGGGATTTGGGTGGGGACACAGCTAAATGATATCATTCTGCCCTTGGCCCCTCCCAAATCTCACGTCCTCACATTTCAAAACCAATCATGCCTTCCCAAGAGTCCCCCAAAGTCTTAAACTCATTTCAGCATTAATTCAAACACCCACAGTCCAAAGTCTCATTCGAGACAAAGCAAGTCCATTCCACTTATGAAGCTCTAATATCAAAAGCAGGTTAGTTACTTCCTAGATGCTGGGGCGGAACAAGCATTGGGTAAAAACAGCCATTTCAAATGAGAGAAATTGGCCAAAACAAGGGGGCTACAGGGCTCATCCAAGTCCAAGATCCAGTGGGGCAGCCAAATCTTAAAGCTCAAAAATGATCTCCTTTGACTCCATATCTCACATCCAGGTCATGCTGATGCAAGAGGTGGGTTCCCATGGTCTTGGGCAGCTCCACCTCTGTGACTTTGCAGGGTACACCCTCCTTCCTGGCTGCTTGCATGGCCTGGTGTTTAGTGTCTGCAGCTTTTCCAGGCACACTGTGCAAGCTGTCAGTGGATCTACCATTCTGGGGTCTAGAGGATAGCAGCCCTCTTCTCACAACTTCACTAGGCAGTGCCCCATTAGGGACTCTGTGTGGGGGCTCTGACCCCACATTTCCCTTCTACACTCCCCTAGCAGAAGTTCTTCATGAGAGTCCCGCTCCTGCAGCAAACTTCTGCCTGGATATCTAGGCATTTCCATACATCTTCTGAAATCTAGGTGGAGGTTCACAAATCTCAATTCTTGACTTCTGTGCACTCACAGGCTCAACACCACATGTAATCTGCCAAGGCTTGAGGTTTGCAATCTCTGAGGCCACAACCAGAGCTCAACATTGGCCTTTCTCAGCCATGGCTGGAGCAGCTGGGACACAAGGCACCAAGTCCCTAGGCTGCACACAGCACAGGGATCCTGGGCCCAGACCACAAAACCACTTTTTTCTCCTAGGTCTCTGGGCCTGTGATGGGAGGGGCTGCCATGAAGGTCTCTAACATGCCCTGAAGACATTTTCCCCACTGTCTTGGGGATTAACATTCGGCTCCTCATTACTTATGCAAATTTCTGCAGTGTGCTTGAATTTCTCCTCAGAAAATGGGTTTTTCCTTTCTACCACATTGTCAGGCTGCAAATTTTCTGAACTTTTATGCTCTGCTTTCCTCATCAACTGAATGCCCTTAAAAGCACCCAAGTCATCTCTTGAATGCTTTGCTGCTTAGACATTTCTTCTGCCAGATACCCTAAATCATCTCTCTCAAGTTCAAAGTTCCACAAATCTCTAGGGCAGGGGTGAAATGCCTCCAGTCTCTTTGCTATAGCATAACAAGTGTTACCTTTTCTTCAATTCCCAACAAGTCCTAATCTCCATCTGAGACCAACTCAGCCTGGACCTGATTGTTTATATCACTATCAGCAGTTTTGTCAAAGCTATTCAATAAGTCTCTAGGAAGTTCCAAACTTTCCCATATTTTCCTCTCTTTTTCTAAGCCCTCCAAACTATTCCTGCCTCTGCTTGTTACCCAGTTCTAAATTTGCTTCTACATTTTTGGTTATCTTTTCAGCAACACCCCACTCTTGGTACCAATTCACTGTTTTTATGCTGTTTTTATGCTGCTGATAAAGACATACCTGAGACTAGGCAATTTATGAAAGATACTTAATTGGACTTACAGTTCCATGTGGCTGCGGAAGCCTCAAAATCATGGAGGAAGGCAAGGAGGAGCAAGTCATGTCTTACATGGATGGCAGCAGCCAAAAAGACAGAGCTTGTGCAGGTGAACTCTTCATTTTAAAAATTCAGATCTCATGAGACTTATTCACTATCACGAGAACAGCATGGGAAAGACTTGCTCCCATGATTCAATTACCTCCCACTGGGTCCCTCCCACAAATGGAGGAATTCAAGATGAGATTTGGGTGGGGACAGACCCAAACCATAACAACACCCAAATCTCATGTTGAATTTTAATCCTTGATGTTGGAGGAGGAGCCCAATGGGAGGTGATTGGATCATGGGGGCAGATTTCCCTCTTTCTGTTCTCAGGATAGTGAGTGAGTCTTCATAAGATCTGGTTGTTTAAAAGTGTGTAGCACCCACAGTTCCTAACACAGAGAAATGACAAATGCTTGAGACAATGGATAATCTAATTATGCTAATTTGATCATTACATATTATATCCCTGTATGAAAACATCACATGCACCCTGTAAATATATACACCTATTATGGACTCTTAATAATTAAAAATTAAATGAAGAATTAACTTCAAAGTAAGACACTGTACCCAGGTCATTGAAATGTGAATTATTTTAGACTTTCAAACCAAATGAAAGGTAAGCTCTCACACTGTCTAAACAACTACAGAACATCAAAGGAATAAATGCTGCTCAATCTCAATTTTTGATAGTTAACAAAGCCTAGTAAACCCAATAAAGAAAATCAGCCAATCATAGCTAAGAGTGGAAATGAAAATATAACATAGGACACTATTATCTCAAATTCAACAATAGACTATTTTTAAATACCCTCATAAGCAAGCATTGTGTTCTGCAGAAATTAAAAAAAACACAGCTTATTCTTGAGAAAGCCACTGATTCTTGTTAACACATAAATAGGTTAAATAAGAGCTATTACCCATATCACAATATCATGAGACTCAATGCCTTCATATTTAACTTCTGCTCCTAATATAAAGTAAAAATAAATACCTTAATGGATTACAATAAAAATGATAGCTTAAAAACATGATAGGGAACATCTTTCTTAAACTGAGTCATTAGCATACTTAAGGATAAATGCCTCCAGAATCTCCACCACTAGGATTATTATTTGAATATTTCAGTCTGTACTTGCAGAAAAAAAATGTTAAGTTGCAAATGGTCTACATAAATAAAATTATTGTTTACAAACATTTGAGTCTCTCTTTGAAAAATCCAAAGGCATCAACTGACAAGATTAGGAAACCTAGTTGCAAAATAAGTATATTCAATATTAACAAAAAAAAATCCCTCTACAATAACAACGAAACTTTGTATAACTTACAAATCAACCTAAGCACAGAAGTGGTTCACCCACCTAATCGAGAAGGAGCACGCTAGTGAGATACATAAAAGATGTGAGCATCACACGGAGGAGCTACATTTTCCAGTTTTAAAAATAACATTTTAAAAATGTCAATTATTTTCAAATTAATCTACAATGTAATACAAATTGAATAAAAATTTGAATAGGGTTTCATTTGGAACATGGAAAAATGGTCATAAAGTTGTTTCTACTGGCAAGTTGAACAACCTAATAACACAGACAATACTGTGAAAATCATCTCAGATCTGCCTCTTCTGACTATTGGTCATCTCCCTAGAGAATCACCAGACTCAGAGGAATGTTGGGGATGTTGGAAAAACCATCCATGGGAAGACAGCCCTCTTGTTCTCAACTGTTACAAAAAGAATCAGTTCAGACTCGTTTCAGTTTCTTGAATCCGGTTTAACAAGAATCTGGGTTGCTGTCAAGAGTTTCTTATAAGTATAGGTTTGAAAATTGCAAATAATATATAAGTTAAATATAAACACACTATGAACATTTCAAGTCTAATTGCAGGAAAATATTTTACTACCGTAATAGTTCCAGTGGGTCAAGTTTCCCTGATCTTGTTAAACGATAAAAAAGATATTTGACACATTTCAGCATTTTCTTCGCAGAAGAAAACTAGACATAGAAATAAGATTTTTGTTCACAGGAAAAACTGAACACATTTGAATTCAGTATATAACGTTATAATTAACAAAGAAACACTAGTAAAATTCTAATTAGTGTCAAGAGCAAGAAAACTCTAAGCCGACATTGTTTCTGGGGGTCTTAGCTAATACAATGGAAAAAAGGAAATAAATAGACTACGTAAATTGAAAAATAAACCCCAAAATGGTAATCATTTCTATTTAATTCGTCACTTGGGATTCTAAAGAAACGATTAAAGAACGTTTGGCAATAAGATACCTCCATGATGTGATCAGATAAAGCGTGATGTTCGCAAGTTAACGGCTCTCCCTCATATTAACGAGATCTGGAGAGCTGGTGTATGTGTGGAATTTAAAGTCGTTGGGTGTGTAACACTGACAAGCAGAGTGTGAAGCAAGCAGAAACTATGGAGAGGAAGAAAGAATGAGCTATGCCAATAAACTCCACGTGGAGGATTTTAAGAACGGGTCTAGGAAAAGGCTGCACAGAGACCGAGAGAAAGACGTCCCAAGGCGTGGAGACCACGTCAGTGTTCCTCACAGGCCCCCCAGGGTAGGGGCCATGGTGGACCCAGAGCCAGCCGCTGGGCTCTGAAGTCCATTTGCTGGTGGCACCGTGGCCATAGGTACATGGCCTGCTCTTTACCCTTGGCTGAGCTTGGCAGGAATGGCGGGACAGGCCTGCTCTTGCCAGCTTCCCTACCCTCACTCCTTCGCTGCGCCAGACTCGCTGGTTCTGACATTTCTCTCAGCTCTCTCTGACTCTGTCCCAGATTTTCCCTCATACAGATAGTTCTAATAAAATCTTTTCTTGTTTATTTCTCTTGGCACTTGTTTCTCAGAGGACCTGAACTTTTGCATAATTAAAATGTCCTGCTGTGTTTCAGTTTAACAAAAAGGGATAATTAAAAAAATAATAATAATGAAAGGACCCAAAGCTTTCACTGACAACGGGATTTCTAACTTAGTAGAGCAAGGAGCTGTGGGCAGTGTTGGCTTGGAAAGGATTCGGGGGTCCGCATTTCCTGGAACTCTGGCAGAACAATAAGGGAGGCCCAGTCCGGTGTCCAACTACAGGGCTCAGGGGAGGAGCTGGTTTCAGAGACTTCAGTGTCGTGAGGTTTGCCTCTGAGCCCCTGAGCCTCCTGTCCTTGGGGCAGAGGTGGTTGAATAAACCTAAGTTTGGAGAGTTGTGAGGTTAAGGGGTACCGGAATTTAAGAGCATTGCTCCTTGCAATATAAAATGTGGATAGAATCAGAAGAGTCAATTCGCTGAGGAATGAGGGTGGAGGTGTGAAGGCACAGCCTCAGGGGAATTGGCTTTGAGACTGGAGCACAGATGTGGATAGGCAGAGGCACAGTGCAGTGGACCCTCCAGACAGTCACAGGCCATGGCAAGGTGTAACCAGTAGTGATGGCCGCAGATGACAGAGGCAGGTAAAGACAGAGGTCTTCCCGGAAAAGACCAAGGCAGTGAGTAAGAGTAAGGGGCATTTAAGAGAAGCTTGACAAATGGGTCAAATCTTTCAGCCAAATGTGGAAGCAGGAACTCTCCCCCACGGAAGAGGAAGTCCCAGATGAAGACAGATTGATTCTTGCAGGAAGATAACGTTCTGCTTCCAATATGACACTCAGTCATGTGCTGCTTGGATGGTAATATCAGTTATTTCAGTCTATTCTCATGTAAATCACTCCTAGAAATCTTAAAGAGATTTAGTCCTATAATCTCTCATCAAAAGTTCTCATAAAACTGAAATTCTGACTTTTTCCTTTGTAAGTAGAGTGAAAGATAGAACTGACCTTGATTCTTAAGTTTAAAATGCACGCATTCGCAACGTCTCTAAGAGGACCGGAAGGGAAAAATGCACCTTGATGGCACCCTTATTTTATTTCTCAAGGTTTTATAAACAAACAATTGGTACATAGGCAAACAAACTCAAGCTTTCAAAACACCAACAAAATCTGAACATTTCCCATGGCCTTCCAAAAATACCTAAATTATTCTTAAAACAACAGACATAATATAAATTTGATCATATTTTGTTTTCGTTTTTAAAATTCAATTAATATGAGTATAGCTTTTCCCACATTTTTTAACTTGAAGTAAATACACTTTTGCTTCCTAAATGCAAGTATAACTACAAATTTCAACTAAAGTTTACACAACACAGAAATTCAGGAAAATCCAGGTCCTAGAGGTGAAAATTAGAAATCCGTGACCTAACGCACCTTCACAAAATTTATTTGCTTACATCCAAATATTTGAGCTGTAAGATATGCTGTGTAACAGAACAGGATTTTTCCACTATTTGCCATGAGATAAATGCCTCCAAAAGTCTCCTCCACGATTTCTAGAACACCAGTGGATTAGGAGTAGCTGATGCCAGAAACGCCGGCTGGCCTCCGTCACCTCCAGCAAATGGATGGAGAGAGAACTCCAGGTATCGGAGGTGTTTCTCTTCCTCCTAGGTGGAGAAGAGCTTAGGGCTCTCTCAGAGTTTCACAGAAATAGCACTGTGTGCAGTGCCTTATGTTACTCTGCAGAAGTGTAGGTTCTACCCTGCAAGGCCATGATGCAGAGTTTGACCAGATCATTGTTGCCATGACTTCCGTTTCAAAGAAAGTGAAGACTGGTAGGAGGTGCAAAGTGTCCACTGGAGATGAGTGAGTCAGACTACGTGGAGAAAAAGTGGATTGTCATCAAAAGGACACTTGAGGGTAGGATCTTGATTTCCAAGAGCCACTGGCTTCTAGAGGTTCAGGCGGCATCACTGTGGATGGAATGGTAACCTTGTATCTAGTTTGACAAGGATGCTACCTGTGGCCACTACCACATGAAGGGGACAGAGCAGCTTGTTGTCAAGAAAATAGGCGGGTGAATATAGGATGGGGCCGGGAAAACAGTGTTGGAGGGCTCTCTTTGCCCCTCAGCTGCCTTTTCAGCACTGTGATGGCCGTAAGCCCTGGGGAATTGTAGCTGGGTATCTCTCACAGAGTGTGTGCAGGGCGCCATATTGTGGCACATTGTGGGAAAGGACCCCTGCCATCTCATGCAATACCAGTTGCTGCCAATGCCCTTACTTCATCTTTCTTTCTCCAAGACCTGGAGTTCTCTCTCCATCCATTTGCTGGAGGTGACAGAGGCCAATTTCTGGCATCAGCTACTCCTAATTTATTCAAAATTAGTAAGAAAGATGAAAACATTTAACTTATATAAACATACTTTTATATATGCTAATATATAAAATATTTAATTTATAAAATGTGAATATATACCTTTTATATACGCTATATATAATAAAGTAAATTATACTTTTCAAAAATCAAGAGATTTTAAATTATAAAGATATACTTTCTATGTTAGTATATATAATATACTTTATAAGCACTATACATTTATATATAAATCTGTTTATATAGAGAAAGTATACACCACCTGAATATTTTGTTCCTTAGCTCTTAAGGTTTCGCTGAACAAGGCAGGAATATGCAGGCTGCAGCTCACCACAAACCTCTATGGCTCTCTGCTGTCTTCTCAAACACGTGCGACCTGGTACCTTCCACACCCTCTTTCCTTTTGAGCCCAGCCCATGTCTTCAGGTGCATCTTCAGCTGTTATTACCCATAAACCATCTTTTTGTCTAAAGGTAGGACAGTACTTTGGACACCCTCCTGAGAATGCTCCCCCTCCCTCAGGGCCTCCTCAAGGAAGGAGCTTCATTTCCCTACTGATTCACATTTTTTATTCAGGCCCATGAGAGAAGACTTCTCCCATACTTATAGGATATTTTCTATGCCCTTTAATCTGGCTCCAAGCTTGTCAGGAAGTTAATATCCCCACTTGAATCAGCTGCTATATTATCTAATCTTTCTGGATTTGATTAGACACATTTTTAATAAAAGTGTCTTTAAGATATTCCTTTGAATCAAGAATAAATTTGTGACTCCAATTGTTTTAATAACAGCCTCCCAGATATTCCTCTATATCAATTTTGCTCACTTGATCAATATTCCTTGAGAATAGTTGTATAACTAGCAACAAATTCACCTAACTCAACTCTAATGACAAGTTTTATTTCTTATGGGTTTCCAAAAAAATGTCATGAAAGACTGTGTTACACGTTTTGTAGAAGGCCATACCATTGTGTCCAGAACATTTGCTGTTCTGTGCTCCATGACCTCGTCCAAACAGAGGGGAGATTAACTGGACAGGTCTCATTTCCAGGGAATCCATGGGGGTCTTAGAAAACTTTGACCACTTCTCAAATTTCCTCCAAATAACATACCTAATAATTTGCTCTAGGAATTTATCATGAATAAATGATAAAATATCAGTCAATAAATCCTGGGACAACGTACATTTGAAAATGAACGTGCTGCCCATCCTAATGTCTTCTAGCACATCCATACTGGAAGAGAAACCCCTCATCATAGGCGTTGAGATACTTATTTGCATTAATTTTAAACAATTAGGAGATCTCTTGTGATCTCATCACTGGGTATAGGTTTCCATTATTTTTCTAAGATACAAATTTTATTCTTTTTCTTGAAGTTTTAAAATTTCCCTTTCTAGAAACAAATAGATCTGATTTTTCTTTAATAGTAAAATCATATTTTTTAAAAACATCTATTTGTTTAATGCTTCTCTTCCTACATAGGTAGAAGAAAAATCAGCCAATTTGTTTCCACTTGATTTTGAGTGTTAGCCTTCTTTTACTCTTCCTTAGGGTTGAAGTCATGCTTTTACAATATTCCAAAGATCAATCATAGTGCTTTATTTTCAGGAGTTACCAATGGTCTCTGTCCATAATTCTCATGATCCTATTCTCCTCTCAACCTTTCGCAATCTTAGGAATTATTTTATGTTAGATAGATGCCATTGCTGAACTCACCCAACATCTCTGTTCTTCCAAAAGTTTGGGAAATGTATTAGTTCATTTTCATACTGCTATGAAGAAATATCCAAGATTGAGTAATTTATAAATAAAAAGAGGTTTAATAGACTCACAATTTCACATGGCTGGGGAGGCCTCACAATCATGGCAGAAGGTGAATGAGGAGCAAAGTCATGTCCTACATGGCAGCAGGCAAGAGAGCATGTGCCGGGGAACTGCCCTTTATAAAACCATCAGATCTCATGAGACTTGTTCACTATCAGAAGAACAGCACAGGAAAATCACACCCCCATGATTCAATTACCTCTCACTGGGTCCCTCCCATGACACATGGGGATTACAGGAGCTAAAATTCAAGATGAGATTTAGGTGGGGACACAACCAAACCATATCAGGGGAAAATAAAGCTAAAAGGCAAAATGTTAATCTCTAGGTCACATTTCTCACACTCATAAAAAGAATCCCAGGAGGATTGTGGAGGGAGTCCAGAGTGGCCCAGCTCTGGGATCCATCCACACCATGACTAGGGCACATCTTTTTATCTGTCTTTCTACTGGACTTCATGTACTATTACTTTTGAAGGAAAAATATATTCTATTCCTAGGGAAAGCAAGAACCTTTCTTTCTCTTTATTTAGCCAGGGGCACAATTTTAAAGAGTTGTTTCTAAAGGCTTTTCATCTTTCCCTGTAACACCATGTTTAAGATAGGCTACGATCTGTGTGTGTAAGTGACTATGTGTGTATGTGAGTATTCTTGGATATGTCTGTGTGTCTGAATGTGCCTCCATGTGTGTCTCTGTGTATCTACACATGAGTGCATGCATGAACATATGTGTATTCCTTTGCATGTATGTGCATGTATGTGCATGTGTGTTTATGTGCATCTATGTGTGAGTGCATATATGTGCATATGTGGATTCCTGTGTATGCATGTATGTGTCTGTGTGTGTGAGAGAGAGTGCATGTATGTGTATATATGTCTTCTTGGCTATATATTTGTGTGTCTGAATATGTCTCTGAGTGTGTCTTTGTGTGAATCTATATGTGAGTGCATGCTTGTGTATATATGTATTCCTGTGTGTGCATATATGCCTGTGTGTCTTTGTGTGTATGAGAGAGTGCATACAGATATATTGCTATGTATGCATTTGTGTGTTTGTGTGTAGCTATGTGTGTATGTGTGTGTGTTAGATAACGTACCTGACAATGGTAAGTTCTTTCTGAGCCATCATTCTTTGAATGAGACCTCTTCCAATCCCTGAGTCTAACGTTTCAACTCCCCCATTTCCCATTCTTTTTCCCCACTTCCCTGTTCCTTTGTACTTGTCACTAACAAATAATCATTGATTTTTAGTATTGTCTTCCTCCCCACTACAGCATAAGTGCCGATATGGAGAGGTTAATTTCTGATTTGTTCCCTGCTGTATTCCTGGAAACTTGAAGTGTGTGGGGCATGTAGTGGGGTTCCGGCATTATTTGCTGCTGGAAAATGCCTCAGTCCATCTGAGCTGTTGTGCTTCCTCCCTTCCCTGCCGGGCACCGCAACTCCTAGGCATCACGTGCAAAGTCAATAGCTAAGACAGGGCCAGCAGGAACAGCCTTCTCTACCTCCCATGCACCTGTCCGCCATTGGGGAATGAAGATTAGCTCCACCCCAAAGAATTAGAAACCCCATGGTTTTCTGTACCCCAAATCCAAAGGTGCCTCCCTGAATGACTGGAATGTTTGCAACGCACAAATTTTTAGGTGGCAAGACTGATAACTATGTTTGTGAGGTTACAGTTTTATGTCTGAAGTTAAAGGTGTTCTGCAAACTATTATCTGAAATCCCTCTTGTGTAAAGGAAACAGTTTACTAATCTCGAACGTGACCGACTTCTAAGGCTGAGTCGTTCATGAATGTGCCAGGCTGTTCTCCTCTTTAGAGCTGCCATTGCGTTATATGGGAGCTTGGAGGCTGCTTTAATTAAAGTTATCTGAATAGAGCACAGTATGCCAGATGTTCATAATAAATATAATGTAGCTTATGTAATGTTATGCCATCATGGAATATATTGGAATGGTTGTGATTATCCATTATTACCCATAATAAATCTACATTTATTTCACTGTTTTTAGGCATTAAGCATTTCTCAACCACTATAAATTAGCTTAATATTTGAACTTTGCCTTTTGCTGAAGTTTTTCCAATGGAGATAATTAAAGAGCTCTTGTGGCAAATTTAGTTCACATTATTTCCATTAGAATTAAACATACACTTGGGATACTAGAGTCTGTGCTATTGATGCTTATGATTGACATTTTGAAGTGCAAATGTCAGTTAAGGTGTTTTTTTTTTTTTTTTTTACCTCCATAGTCAAATGCTTTTTCAAATAATATTTTTGCATATACAAGGCTATCGAATATGTTCTGAATTAGAAGAGCTTGGCTTGACAAACAATGAGCATCTAGAGGGCACTAACCTCTTTTACATCTGTGGACCAACTCCTGCAGCGGAAGCTTGAGTAGGAAGGGCTGAAACGGAGCTGCAGAGTTTCTTCATAAGAAGGACTGGGCAGGAGCAGCCTCATTGGCAGAGTAGATGGGGAGGCCAGTTGATTTTTCTGAAAGACGTACTTTCATAGCAAGCACACATGGCTTTAAATTTGGGGCAGGGGGGACCTGGGGAGGATAATGGCCACTATAGGTGAAGGTGGACGCCCTCCAAGCCCGTATAAATTCCTGCTCTCCTTTCCTGGCAATAGACACATTGACATGCCGATCCAGAGAGGCTTGCTTCCCCAACTCTGGAGCAGACCAGATGTCCACAGATGTAACAGAGTCACACAGCGGACCCTGCTGTCTCTTTATCAACAATTAGCTGAATAATTAAGTGGTTTAAGTGTTAGGTTTGAGATGTCAATTAGACATTGGAGTGTGAATGCGAACGTGTTTAGAAAGAAGAGTTCAGAGTTCAGAGACATAAATTTGGGAATTACCAACATGCAGATGATTTTTGAGCCATGAGCCAAAAATGAGATCATCACTATAGTGAGTGTCTGGGGAGAGTAAGAGAAGAAAGAGGCCTGGGCACCATCAAAGAGAGCTGAGAAGCTGTGATCAGTGAGAGAGAAACAAAAGAGGCAGAGACAGAGACAGAGACAGAAAATAGACAGAGACAGAGAGGTGGACAGAGAAACAGAAGGAGGTAGACGAAGGAATTCTCATTCATGTTTAAAAGAGAAACGTGAGGACTAACGAAAAGTGCATTTTTCACCAGATGTGCAAATTGGTACAAGTGTGCACCTGAGTCAAGCCAAATCACTGGGCCTGATTTCTACTATGCCCTTCCAACCCTCTAACCCCAGGGAAAGGAGTTTGCGGTCTTGATGTTTTCTCTTCAAGAATGTGCATTACATAGGACTGTACTTTACAATGACCTTTTTTCTCCCCTAACATCTAGATGAGCTAACTGGGAAAATTCTTTATTAACAACCAGAAATTATCAATCTTATATGACATAACTCATTTTAAGTTTGAATTTAATAGCATTTTTGGTGGTTTTTGGTCATTTTCTGAGTAAACAAGTCCCCAAAGCCAAAAGAAAATACTCATGCAACTGAGCAGCAGATTCCAGCACCCATCCCCAAACCAGGAGCTCCATAGTCAAGTATGTTCACCCATTTCTGACCCACACTGAAGAAAAAGGATACAACTATATGAGATGTGCAATAGAATGAAATTGTGAGCTCACTTCATACGAAACCACTGGCCACGTGAAAGGACATTTGTGATAGGAAGAAGAAATAACAGGGAATTGTATTTGAATCTAATTCTGACCGTGGCTTTAGTATGCCCTCACTAGGTGAGTTAGAAGGGAAGCCATACACACCTCCCTCCAAAATCAAAGAGAAAGTAGACAAATCATTTTGGAAGTCTAGGTTAATGCAAAATGGACATTTTTGTTCAAGAAATCGACTGTGACTGGCAGTTCTTTCCCAGCTTAAAATTAAGGTGAATATCAAAAGAAAATTACAATCATTAAGTGATTATTTGAAACTTATTAAGATAGAAGTATTATTTAAAGTGTGTGGGCAGATCCTTCGAAAGTTCACAGATATTTTAGTGGCCTTTATTTCTAAAATTAGAACTATTAATACAGCTATATGTTCATAGTAATAATTACTAATGATTTATAGTCTATATGGTAATACCATTCATACGTACACACAAATGCATACTGAGAAAATGACAAAAATCAAATTAACAAAGTGATTGGTTGAGGTTGCACACCTATATTTATATCTATCAACTTTTTCTCTTTGGAAAGAGAAAGGTAAAATTGTAAAAAATCATATTATTCTTAAATCGACAGCTTTTAAAGTATACCAATATTACTTCAGAGTCACAATTACCGGCAAGGGTGTTGACATTTTAAAACAATTTGCCCCCTGGGATCTCCATAAAAATTGCAATATTCGATGCGTGACTCCTAAGGCTGTCATGTGTCCAAATAATTGCTAGATTTGGCGAAATCTGCACAGAATCTGAGGCCTGAGGATCCCGGCCCAGAGGCAACAAACTCTCTGATATCACAGACACTGCCCACGGCCAGAGTAGCTTCCCTCGCCTCCTGTACCAATTTCCTGTGTTGCTGTAATATGTTCCCACAAACTCGATGGCTGAAACCAGCACCCAGTTCTCATCTTACAGTCGTGTAGCTCAGAAGTCCACATGGGGCTCCCTGGATGTCGGGGGCCTACAAGAATGCTTCCTTCTGGAGTCTCTGGGGGAGAACCTGTTCCCTTTCCACCTTCTAGAGGCCTTGGCTCCTGGCCCCACATAGCTCTGACCTCGGCCTCCGTCCTCTCATCTCTGGATGCCTCTGGCTCCAACTCTCTGCTTCCCTCTCACGAGGACTGTGGAATTACATTAGCCCCCCTACCCCCCCGCTGAATATTCCAGGATACTCTTCCCATCTCAAGATGTTTCTTTATTCACATCTGCGAAGTCCCTCGTGATGTAAGGTAACGTATTTGCAGGTCTCGAGAACTAGGGCATGGACATCTTTGAGAGGTCATTGTTCTGGCTCTTTCAATTCCCTAAAATAATTTTCATCCTCATGATTTCATTTGAAAATTAAAATTTAGTGAGGCTCTTTGGACCTGTATTTAACTGAAGTTTGCTGTTTGTTAATAAAATTACCCAAATATTTAACACACAGAAAATGGCTGCTTTATGAGTACAGAGAAATCTGAGATATTTTTTCTCTGATTTTATCTGAGATTTTAGATACTTATTAAACCAGTGGGCTACACAGTGTCTTCACTGTGTCCCAAAGGAGGAGCCTCAGTCACAGCCACCGTCACTCATTCACTCAATAGATGTTAGATGGGCGCTCACTCTGGGGGCACCGCTCACTCTGGGGGCACCGGCACTCCAGGTGCTCAGGGTCAGTCAGTGGAAAGCACCCTAGCGTAGGGTTCACAATTGTGACAATCAATTTACCTGTCATCTAGACTGGATCAGGGGCTGCCCAGATATCAAATTACGCTTCATGTCTGCGTGTGCCTGGGACGGTGTTTCTGGATGATCAACGTTTGGGTCTCTGGACTCAGCCAGTAGGTTGTCCTCCCCAGTATGGGTTGGCCTCCTCCAGTCCCTGGAGGCCTGAACAGAACAAAAACGTGGAGAGGAAGGAGGACTTTGCCCCTTTCCTTTCTTCCTATCTGCTTCAGCTGGGACCACAGTCTTCTCCGCCCTCACACTGGGGTTTACATCATCTGCATTCCTGTTTCTCACACTTTTGGACTTGCCTGGAATTACATCAGGCTTTCCTGGGTGTTCATCTTGCAGGAGGTAAATTGTGTGTCTTCTGGTTCTCCGGAATTGCATGAGCCAATTTCTCATAAAAAATCTCCTTTTATTATTAAAAGGAATTAGCTCACACACTACACATACACACACACACATACACACACACACAAGCACATGCACACTCATATGTGTACGTTTCTATGTACATGTATATTTCACATTTTAAGTATATTAAATAAATATATTTCTTATCTTAGAGTTGTGAAATACACATACATATTTCTTACCATTTCTGTTTCCCTGGAAAGCCTTATTACCACAATCAACATAATTTCTAAGTACATTTTGTAGGTTTTTTGCAGAGGTTGACAAGGGCTCTGGAAAAAATCTGAGATAGAGTGTCCAAAGGCAATTGGGAGTGAGGGAGGGACGGGCTGAGCGAGAAGGACAGCACTCTGCATATTGAAATGGGGGGATCCTCTCTGAGGAGGTGGCAGCAGCGGGGTGACTGGAAGGAGGGGGTGGTGATTGAGGATGTGAGGGGGATGCAGGCTCAGGCCAGCAAATGGTCAGTGCAAATGCCCTGAGGCAGGAGTCAAGGATGCTGGTGAAGCTGCTTCAGAGTGAGAATCGGCAGTGTGGAGGAAGGAACACCAAAGAGGAAATGTGGGGAGTCATCCCTCACCATGAGTCTGGGGTTTGCCCTCTGCACCCTGCCCGTGCCCCATGGGCTGAATCCCATGCCTCTGTCAATGCTCCTCTTCCCCTGGCTTCCTTCCAGCTTCGTGTTCTCCTCGCTTGTGCCCTACAAGGCCCTCGCCTGCCTGCCTCCCTCCCTCTGTAAAGCTCAGGGCTTCTCCACAGCAACCCTCTCCACCTCTCCCACCCCAGCCGCCGTGCAATCAGACTCCCATTGCCAGCCAGCCATTCCCCAGTTCCCTGGAGTTTTCCTGCCCTGCTGCTCATGCCTTCTGTGAAGAATCATTTTATTAAACCCTCCTCAAATTATTCCAATCTGAGCATAGCCTCTGAATCTTGCTGTGACCTCAATGGATATAGATGACACAGCACACAAGTCTCCGTAGGGCTTGGCTTTCGTCTGAGAATTGGGAGTCATGCCCCTGGAAGCCCGGACATGACAGGACCTCACTGACTTCTACTGAGGGTCCCTCTCAGAGAAGAGACTCTGTAGGACCAGGCAGATGGAGGGTGACAGCCAGGGTGGGGGCCGGAGATCAGTTCAGAGTCTGCTGCTGTGATGGTGGCTGGGACCAGGGGGCTGTGGGGTTGAAGGAGCTGGGAGTCTGCATGTGTTTGAAGTGAAGCCTAATCTAAGGATTTAGAGGTGGGTGTGAGAGAAGGGGAGATGCTGCCAAGATTGCTGCCATGGGCAACTAGAAGGTAAAATTGCCATCAGTTGACTTGGGGAAGATGGCGGACGGGGCAGGTGTTTGGGGAAGATGAAGGGCACAGGCTTGGACTTCTTGAGTTTGGGATACCCAATCCCCAGGGTATCCTGCTTCACCCACTGCTTCACCCACTGAGGCTCTGGGGTGGCCACACCGGCCCCCGCCATGTCCCAGCTGCATTGGCTGGAGCCTGTGGGCCTATCATTCCCACCGCCTAAGTGGCTGTCTCTTTCTCTACGTTTTAAAAGTTGCTCAGCTGGCACTTTCTTATGGTGATTTCTCCTTTCCAGCCTATTTAAAATTGTATTCTCTTTTCATAACTCCTTAGCCCCCATTCTTGCTGAAATGTTCTTAAAACTCTTAACACTGTCTAATATATAATGTGTATTTTCCTCCTATGTTATGCTTATTCTGTTTCTGTCCTCCGCCAGCTAAGTCTCATGAGAGTAGGGTTTTTCTTTTTGGTTTCTCAAATCATTTTTCCTCTCTGGCTGGACTCATGACCAGACACTCAGGAGATGCTCAATGAATATTTATTGAAGAAATGAACAAGTAAAGGCTGTGGCTGTCTTATTATTCATAGTCTTCTGAAAACAGATTAATTCCATCAATTAAACAATCTTGAATGTGCCCCACCTAAGTGCCCTCCCAAGCTAAGCACTAGCGATTGCAAAATAAATAAGACAGAGTCCTTGCCCTCGCGGATTTGGTGTTCAGTGCAACCATGTTAAAGAGAAAGCATTCCGTGGGACTGTCTTTAATTTTTCTGCATCCTTTGATTTCTCTCAAGCTTCATCTGCCTGCTAATATTGAAGCCATGTGCCTCCAGGAGAGAACTAAAACCTTCTCCAGATGTTCTTGTCAGTGTTGGCGGCAATCATATTTTTATCCAATTTGAACATATTTTTCTTGATTAATACAAGAAGCCTTAAGTAGAGATTCTCAAAATTTACTTAACAGCTGCACAATCTTGTGAGATAAGATCACGAGCAGAATATGCTTATTCCAAGTGGAAGGATTATCTTGTTCTTTTCCTTTCACCCCCTGTATCATTTTTATTGAGGTTCAAAGAATTTGGGCTTAAAATTCTTTGCTTCTCTCATCGCTGGTGTGAAGAGAATGCTTTCAGAAATGGGCCAAGCACGCTGTCAAATCTGAGAAGCCAGAGGCAGCAGAGCCTCACTGATAATTTGGGTGGGTTTGAATCAGGTAGAGGGAATGCTTGCGGCGTCCAGGGTGCCTGCTGGAGATCAGACAGCAGCTCCCACCACAGAGTGGAGCTGAGCTGGACTTGCAACCATTTCCGAGAGTCCCAATACACTGCCTGCCCAAATAAGACACTGTTGATGGTAGCAACGCTGAGGAAGCTCCCAGGAAATAAATAATGGTTTGCAGATATTAAAATAGAATTGTCACCTACATTATTTAAAGTGGTATCTGGGCTGCATGCGATGGCTCACGCCTATAATCCCAGCACTTTGGGAGGCCGAGATGCGCAGATTGCCTGAGATCAGGAGTTCAACACCATCCTGGGCAACATGGTAAAACTCCGTCTTTACTAAAAACACAAAAACAGCTGAGCGTGGTGGTATGTGTCTGCAGTCCCAGCTACTCAGGACATTAAGGCATGAGAATTGCTTGAGCCTGGCAAAGGGAGGTGGCAGTGAGACTTGAGGCGAGATTGCGCCACTGCACTCAAGCCTAGACAACAGAACCAGGCTCTGTCTCAAAAAAAAAAAAAAAAAAAAGTGGTATCTGTCTACTTTACAATCAAAGGTCAAAGGATGAAAACCCATATACAGCCAATAACCACACATTCCTTGACCAGTAAAAATCAGTTTATTTGTCTCCTCTTGGGTGCCCAAACCACTTTCAGGAAAAATGATGGGGAGGAAGCGGCAGAGGCCACATTTGGGGCTGAGTGTCTGAGTTGGCTGTTTCATTTCACAGCAGGAAGATACTAGGTAAACTTCTAGGAAGTGATTTTTGGAAATAACACATTTGGTAATTAATGCTTACCTCCTTCACGCTTTCATGCTTTCAGAGGTGAGTGCTCTAGAATAGTGAAGGACCCGAATACATTCTCCCTCAACCCACAGGTGATGGAGCTGCATTTCTCTGTACACTTTATGTTATGTAAAGATTATGTATTCAGCAAAAACTGAACATGAAATTTGGGAACACACTTCACATTATTTACATTAAAAATTATTTTTGGCCCTATTTTTTGCTTGCTGAGTTCGAGTGTTGAGTTACTTGCCAATGAGCTAAACCCAAATACTATGAGAATGAGAAAAAAGTAAAGCAACAGGAGATAAAATCTGCTAAATTTGGAAGGGTAGAGAGAAAGTGAAAAAATATAACACATTTAGTAGATATTTCACACACAAAAATTTATAAAAACCAATAAGCTATGAAACTCTTGCTGTCGCTGAAATAAAAGATATATGTAAAGAAAGCATTTTCAAAAATAGGTCATTGCAACAATAGGTAGTAGATTACAAAGAACTGCACAGTAAAAATCTGTAGGCAAAACTATTATAATGCTAGTAAGTCATATTTATATTTTGAATTTTGCAGTTATTCATATGAAAAATAACATAACACAATTTAAACCAGGGCAGAAAGAGAAAATAAGAGATTGGCACCAGTTGTTGTGGTCTCCATTGCCAGACTGTCCCCCAGGGCACAGATGATGCCAGGAGTCCAAGGGGTGGGATTAAGGCCAGGATATACCCCAGTTGTGAGCGTTGCTCCCAGACTTCTGCTTAAGGATGAAAGAGACTAGATCATCAACCATTTGCTGGAAGTGCGGCAATCCATGTTTCCCACCATTCTGAAGCTCTGCTCAGGATGACCCAATGCAACTCAATCTAGGGATAAACACTGAAGATAGCCACTGTATCTTGAAGGTTAAATATCAATTTTCATTTTGCTGCTGTCCAAAACCATATATTGGTTTTTAAAAAATGACTACTCTTTATAATATATACTTTAGAAAGCTTGATAATTTATTAAATGCAACCCAAACTAGACTAGGAGTGACAGCTAAGAGCTATGCATTTAACTTGCATTTCACGGGGCAATATTCTATTACACAGTAAGGTATTTCTCAGAACTCTGCAGGCTGATGAATTGGGCTGGGCTTTGCTTTTGTAGGCATTTGTATCTGTGCCACATTTTCCTGAAGCCCACCTGGCAGCGTGTCCTCCGCTAGCCTCCTTTCTGATGTTCACTTATGGTGGAAGCCTGCCTTTGCCTCTGGGGGCTGCTTTGAAAACATCCAGCTCAACTGGGGAATGGTGTTTGCTGTTTTGACTCAGATGCCCTTGATTCAATGGAGTCATCTGCTAATTTTCCACTGTAAATGGCCTGGTTTTCCTCATTTTTTCTGTTGTAGGTTGAATGGTGCACCACCTAAAGATAGGTTTACATCCTACCCTCTGGAACCTGTGAATGCGACCTGATTTGGAAAGAGGGTCATTGCAGATGCCACTGGCATCAAGTTAAGAGGCGATCCTCCTGGATGAGGTCAGGTCCTACATCTAATGACTGGTGTCCTCACAAGAAGGCACATGTGAAGACACAGGGACAGAGACACACTGGGATGACACTCTGTGCTGATGAAGGCAGGTACTGAAGGGTGCACCTGCAAGGCAGGACATGGCACCAAGGACTGTTGCAGACACTGGAAGATGGGAGAGGCCCTGGGTTTACTCCTTAGAGCCTGCAGCAGGATCCAACCTGCTGACATCTTGATTTTGGACCTCTGGCCTCCAGAACTGTGAGAAAATAGGTTTCTGCTGTTTTAAGCTACCCTAGTTGTTATAGCAGCCCCAGGGTGCTAGCAGACTCCTTAGAGAGCTCCTCACTCTGGCTGCTCTGCGGAGCTGCAGTGGCACCAGGAGGGGACACTTCCATTCCAAAGGGAAAGGGTTCTCCCAGGCTGCAAGGATCGGACCCACATGGAAGTATGGACTTCCAGGAGAAAAGGGGGCAAGCCGTTTGCTGGAGAGAATAAAAGGGGAAGTGCTGTATTCCATAGATGTGTAATGGAGGAAAATGTTGCCTGTGATATAGTATGGGAGGAAAAACTCATAAAGGAAGAACACAATTTTCCCTTTAAGCTGAAAAATAAGTCAAAACAGTATCATCACATAAGATTAATATCGTCTATAAGATGTTCATTTTTGGCTGGGCATGGTGGCTCATTCATGCCTGTAATCCCAGCACTTTGGGAGGCTGAGGTGGGAGGATCACCAGGAATTCGAGACCAGCCTGGCCCACATGATGAAACCCTGTCTCTATTAAAAATACAAAAATCAGCTGGGCGTGGTGGTGGGCGCCTGTAATCCCAGCTACTCGGGAGGCTGAGGCAGGAGAATCGCTTGAACCCAGGAGGCAGAGGTTGCAGTGAGCCGAGATCGTGCCACTGCACTCCAGCCTGTGAGACAAGAGCGAGACTTAGTCTCAAAAAAACAAAAAAAAGATTAACATCTTTTATAAGATGTCCATTTTTATAATCTGAGAACCAAAGAAGAAAATGGGAAAAATTACGATTTTTTAATTAAAAAATCACATTTTTTTTTACTTTTAAATACTTTTTGGATTATTATACGTAGAAAATATTTCCTTGCAGTTACATATAGTGGATTTTTTGTAGCTCTATTATGCTGAATGTACAGTTAATCTGAAACCTGTGACTAAAACATGAAAAGTAAAGGATGTGTCAAGTGTCACAGGGGACTACAGCAGATTGTGGTCATTACATTCATGCTATTAAAATATTATCATGTATTGAGTACAGCCCCTTGATATTTCACTGTGTGTTTTCTTTTGCAAATTAAATTAAATTGGAATAATATTGATGACATTCTTTTGGCCTGAGCTTGTCATCAGAAATCTTTTTTCTAATTCTGATTATCCCCCCGATTAATTAATGTGAAAAATGTGAAATTCACAAGCATCTACTCTCCTCAAATCCCTTCTCAGTCAGAGGAAAAATAAGCCCTCCCCTGCCTGCTCTACAATCCGCCTCTGCCTCTGCCAGAGATGTTGAGGATAAAGCAATCACGTGTGGAATTCTCGGGGCTTCTCAGAAGTAATCTAATTTGCGTTCTTAGAAGGTTTGCTTCTAGGATAAAGGAAACTCAAATTCCTGTGAAGTGTTTCGAGATTCTCGGAAGAAAGGCAGCAGGTGCATTTGGTGACTCTCACCCTGTGTATTAATATGTGGGGGAGTTAAATTCTAGTGTATCGGTCTTTATTGTAAAGCACAGTAAAAAGTTCTTTCCCTTTAAGATGTGCGATTTGTCTTGTGACTGCGCCAAGTAAGTTAATCCTCTGGTTACTGATATTACTAAATTTCATTTGAAATAGAGGCGGTGGAGCAGGCTTTAGCTATGGATTTTATAGCATTGTTACCGAAATTTGTTTGTGAGATCCATCGAAAAATAGAAACCAGAAGAAGCAGATGCTCACGTTTTGGTAAGTTTGCTGTCAAAAATGTCACAAGGGGCAGGGCATGGTGGCTAATGCCTATAATCCCAGCACTTTGGGAGGCCAAGTTGGGCAGATCATGAGGTCAGGAGATCGAGACCATCCTGGCTAGCATGGTGAAACCCCATCTCTACTAAAATACAAAAAATTAGCCAAGCGTGGTGGTACACATCTGTAGTCCCAGCTTCTCGGGAGGCTGAGGCAGGGGAATCGCTTGAAACCAGTAGGTGGAGGTTGCAGTGAGCCCAGATTGCACCACTGCACTCCAGTCTGGTGACAGAGCAAGACTTTGCCAAAAAAAAAAAAAAATGCCACCAGGATGTCCTACTGGGGTTGTCCTCTGGACAGTACGGGCATTTGCATTGGAGTGGACATCTGTTCACTCCCAAACACTTGCCCTGTCCAGAACAGAGGCAACCTCCTCTTTGGTTTCTGGGTCACCTTCCCATTGATTTCAGCCTGGCCCAGAGCCTTGCTACTTCAGAATCAATCCCAATCTGATGGCCATAACTTGCCCATCTGTCCTCTTTCTCTTGTTATTCACCCAATTCAAGAAACCTTTTGTGTACCCCTCCTTCTATTCATCACCTAAAGGCTTTCCTAGCCTCTCTGAGCATCACAGAAAACACGCAGCTTCCTTCTTGGGTAGCTAACAGTGCCACAGGTCACTCTGTTCCATCAGTGCTCTTTCCAGTGCAGCCTGAGCCCAGCCTCACCGTCTAGGGTCATGCAGATGACATGGGCTGTCTGATCCAGCCCACCCCAGCAGTGGTGCTGGTGGATCCACCTCATCCCTCCATCCTGAGCCACACTACTTTGTGGAACTTTGGCCTCAGGATATTTCAAGGTAAGAGCTGCTTCTTGTTTTAAATACTTTAGGAACGGATTATAGAGACAAGTGCATAGGAATGATTTACAGAACAGTATGATGCTGGTACAAGAGCAGGCTCTTCTGTCCTCTATACCACAGAACCAGGACACATGCTTTCTCACTCTGTGCTAGTATTTTGATCACAGAAATCAACATGTAATAAAAATGGTAGAGAAATTTCCGAACAAACTCTAGGGAAGTTTCCAGTGTAAATTTTAGTCATCTTGAGCCAAATTCCATTGCAAATTGCACATAATGGATAATAGGACATTAAAAGTAATAATCGAGGGAGTAAATAGAAGACTATACACACCACGCATCTATAAACTTGAAAAAAGTTTCATATCTAAATGACTTGCTTAGTGTCACTGTACTTAAAATATTACTGAACAAAGTCTAAATTAAAGGTGCTGTTTTATCGGTAGACAGAGGCATAAGCACACACACACACACGCCCACACATACACACAGACTCCAAATATTTGAAGAAAATTTAAAATATTAAACATGAAAATTACCACTTATATAGAGCAGCAACACCCAGCTTGTGCACATGTTACCGAGTGGTACTGGCAGGGTTAGCCCAAGGGGACAGTGTGAAAAGAAAAATCGAGTGTGCTTTTGGTGCCTCCTACCTCCTGAGTCAATTTTTTTTTTTCCAGGCCAATTCCATTGCTTTATTTTTTTTCCTTTCTGCTGCTAATCAGCTAAATTCTTCTAATGAGTAAACCTAATCTCTTTCCATCTGTTTTGTCAAACTTTAGGACATTCCTCTAGGATCAGTGCCATGGACCATTGCCTGTAAAGTATTGCTTGAGCTCACCCTCGTGCATATAATCCTGTCTCCTTCTCAGTTCTATCACATTCTATCAGAGAACATCAATGGGAAGCAACATTGAGGTTCAGGCAGGCACTTTGTAGTCCAAAAGATCTTGTTTTAAATTCACATTAACAATCTACCAGTGGGGACAGTGTAGATAAGTTGCTTAAACTGTAGGCACTTTCATTTTCTAACTGTACATGGACGATAGTAATGTCTAACTTAGATCGTTCTTATGATAATTCACTGAGGCAGGGTACATAAAACATTTAACACAGCGCCCAACATATCATAAGCCCTTGGCTATCGTCTTATGTCATTACCGTGTTGTTATGACATGTATTTCTAATTCAAATTACAGTTAATTGTCTCTCTGTCTAGATTTTTTTTTCTTTTTTTTATTATTATACTTTAGGTTTTAGGGTACAAGTGCACAATGTGCAGGTTTGTTACATATGTATCCATGTGCTATGTTGTCTTGCTGCACCTTTTATTAGACTCTTTGAAAACAAGGCCTGTGGCTAGTTGTCCTTTATGTCTGCCTAAGCGTGCACCGACTGCTTTTTGAGTGAATGTAGGTTGTATAACATGGCATGAAGTGGTGATAAGAGAGTCTCGCTTGGAGAAATAGGGGAAACGAGACCCGACTACCCACCTCAAGTACACTGTTCTTCCCGGAATTCGAACCATAGAGCCCGAATAGTCCAGAGCACGTCCTGGAGGCCTCATGGCAAGAATGCCAAGTGCTCTCTGCCTGCACTTGTATGAGCTTTCTTTCGTTAGCCAACATCTAACATAAAAGTAATTAACTGCAGTGTTAAGATCCTAAATGAGTTCAAATCTTTCCCATAAACATTTTTTTCTTGAAGTTATATTGTTCATTTCAGGCTTCTTATTCAGAATTCCTAATTCAGAATACCTCTGAATCACCAGACACGATGAGTATGAGTATAGACAAAGGAGGGCATGTAACTGAGAAAGGTTGAGACTTAGTTGCATGAAGAAAATGGGGCTGTTCATCTGTGCAGCATACCTGCCCTAATCGTTAGCCATTTCTGCTTGACTACCCCTTCCCCAAACTCATTGGCTTAAACAGCAGTTATTATTTTTTTCACCTGTGTTTATGTGTCCCTGGGGAAGGGTTGATCTAGACTAGACTCAGCTGGTTGAATCTCCTGTGCATCAGCTGGATCTGGAGTTTCCCCAGGGATCTGCTTTAGCTCTGTTTCAAATACGTCCATGGTGGGCATAGACTGAAAGTGTGGTAGGGGGCACCATGCTTTTCTTATGACAATGGCGGATGCATTGACTCCACTCACATCCCGCTAACCCTGGCAAGTCACAGGCTGGACACAGACCAAGAAGGGGAAAGCATATTTTCTCCACTCGGAGGAGATGCAAAGCACGTGGCAAAGCAAAAAAAGAAAAAAAAAGGCGTGCGGGGAATATGCAGCTTGGAAGGGTGAGACGGTGACTATCTCTGAACAAGAACCAAAGCTGCAAAGCTGCCACATGTCCCAAGATTCTACTGTACAAACACTAAGCATCATCAGCCTTGAGCATCAAAAAAATGCAAGAAAGTTACCTGTAAACTAAAGGGCTGCTTTCAATGTACGACAAAGAATGTCTCTGACAAATTTAGAGTGCCACTTTCTCCTTTGGTTTATGTTTTCACATGAAGACATTTTGAATTCTATTCTTCTAAACATAAAGAAAATATAATTTTACACAATCTCTTTTTTTCTATTTAGATTTTTAACTATTTTATATTGAATTTTTTTATTGGCAGATAATGTTCAACGGACTTGAGTTTTATGTAGGAGATTAAGTTCTCTTACAGCTAAATATTGAAGTAGATTCATTTGAATCTTCATTGAGACATTGTGAAGGAGCTAGGGAGTTGCATCACAAGGTTGGATTAATGTAAATTGATTTGTCCAAGGTTATTTGTTTAGATAATGGAGGTAATAGAATGAGGGCCCTAGGTCTCAGGGAACTGAAGCTCTGAGACGTCCCATCCTGTCATCATGTTCAAAGCAAGTTCACATCAGGGCAGACTCCATTTAGGCAGGGAAAATTCAATTAGGATCATTCTGTGGACTGAAGACTCCCATGGGGAACTGGGGTAGAAATATGGAGAGCTTGTTGTCTTAACAAAATGTATGCTAACAAATGACTTTTTTGGCCCTGTCTTGGGCTCTCTCTTGTGTATGTGTGTGTGTGTTTGTGTTTCCTGGCATATTAATATAATGCATTTTGTGAAGTAAAGTAAGTTGTAGTTTTAAAGTCTATATCTTTTAAATGATTTTGCATATGTCTCTTCCTACTTAAAAAATAATGAGTTATATTTTCAATGAAGGGCCCCTCCAGCATTTTCTAGTGTATGAATTATTCTTTTATGGATTCAGATATGGGTCAAATCATATTGTCCCAAACCTAATCATGGACTTAAAGGTCTGTTGTCATTCTATACCTCTGACATAGGTAATAGTCCTGCTTCTTAATTTGATAATGGATAATTTGTGTCTGTGTGTGTTTGTGTGTGTGTGTGTGTGTGTATACACACAAACTTAATATCAATCCTAAATCAAATCAGAGCTGGACACAGTGGCTCATGCCTGTAATCCCATCCCAGCACTTTGGAAGGTAGAGGATGGAGGATTGCTTGGACCCAGGAGTTCGAGACCAGCCTGTGCAACAAGGTGAGACTCCATCTCTATAAAAAAAATATAGCTGGGTGTGGTGGGTGCACTTGTGGTTTCAACTACTTGAGAGGCAGAGGTGGGAGGGTCACTTGAGCCTGGGAGTTTAAGGCTGCAGTGGCCTGTGATTGCACCACAGAACCCCAACCTGGGTGACAGAGTAAGACCCTGTCTCTAAAAATAAAATAATAATAATTATTAATAATAAATCAGAAATCGTTTCTGAAAGTAAATAAAACAGTAAACCTGCAAGAGTGAAGTGCATTTTTCCCTCGTAATCTGTAATTTTAGAGATCACAGAAGGTTTTTTTCCCTGTTCACAGTAACAAATACAATCATTGATTAAAACTTCACAGATAGATAAAACCTCTAAGAAATATTATTCTGGAAACTTTATTTCGTTAGTTGAACTCAACATAAGTCACTATGAAATAATACTAAGTGACAATCTGAGACTGACTCTATGGGAAATAAATAACAAAGGAGATATAAATGCTTTCCTTGTGATTACTGAGGCACGCCCTAGTCTTGCAATGAGTAACATGCAGCGCGTGTGCTGGGACGTGCCAACCCCGACTGCGGAAAGTGCCCAGCTTACCCCGTGGCAGGCCCTCATCGCCCAGGATGGTTCCTTGCAGTTTCAAAGGGTTTCTGAAAGGGCAATCCAGGCCGGTCCTGTGCACCTCATCTTTCACTCAGATGAGTCAAAACCCCCGCTCGGATGGCAACTGGGGTCTAAGTTTAAGCAGGAGCCAAAGTCCACCACATACCTTGAATATTGATAAAGTATGTCGTAGGACTGGAAGCATAAAGTGTAAGTAACATCAACATTAAAGTTGCAGAGAGGTACAAGAATAACTGGAAGAGTCAACAACACGACTCCGGCTGGTACCTTGGCAAAGTTGTGCCAGAAACTTCTCTCTTTCCTGGTTCTTCTCTGACCTAGATGACAGGGACATGGGGATTTAGGATTCCAAGGCTACAGAGTGAAAGGGTAATATTTTCTCCAAAGGCTGAAAAAAACAGGTACTTCGCCCCTAGTCAAACACTGCAGTTTGCTATTAAGCAACAAATACAAATATTGATTGATCCCTCCTAAAACATTGGTCACATCGAAATCTGCCAGGCTGCTCTGCACAGCATGCGCCTGCCTGGCGTGTGTATGTGTGTGTGTGTGTTGTGTGTGTGTGTTTGTTGTGTGTGTTTGTGTGCGTTGTGTGTTGTGCGTTTGTGAGTTTATGTTTGTTGTGTGTATGTGTGTTGTGTGTGTTTGTTTGTTGTGTGTTTGTATGTGTGTTGTATGTGTGTTGTGTGTGTGTTGTCTGTGTTTTTTGTGTTTTTTGTGTGTGCTTGTGTGTGTTGTGTTTTGTGTGTGTTCTATGTGTGTTGTTTGTGTTTGTGTTTTGCGTTTGTGTGTTTGTTATGTTTGTTGTGTGTTTGTATGTGTGCTGTGTGTATGTGTGTTGTGTGTGTTTGTGTTTGTTGTGTTTGTGTGTTGTGTGTATTGTCTGTGTTTTTTGTGTGTGTGCTTGTGTGTGTTGTGTGTTTGTGTGTGTGTTGTGTTTGTTGTGTATGCACATGTGTATATGTATGTGTGTGTGTGTGCGCATGCTCCCTTGAGCACATGCTTTTTGGCACAGGCTGCCTCCACGCTGCTCACAGTTTCCCATCCAGCTACTCTGCGCAGAGCCTGTTTCCCCACCACTGATGGCTTCTTATCCACACCAGGAACCCTTGGCCACAGCCCCTTCATGTTCCGTTTCTGTATCCTCGTAAATCCAGGAGAAGACATTTGTCCTGACACTGCTGTAAGCATCTCCCTAATTCCTCACAGCACCACCTACGAGGTTTATGAATGCTGGGAACATGATGAAGGCCTGAGGGTGAGTGCGGTGGTTTGGCAGGTTTCTGGAATTTCAGGCTGCCTGTGACTAGGACTATTCTCACAAGCAGCTGGACGGGACTCGCTCTCCAGTCTTGACTCCTCTTGCTCACAAACTGCTTTAAGTCTCCACAGCACAAAGCCTCATGTCCCCTTAGGGAAGGGGCTTAAACTGTCATGTATTTTTCCAGCTCCGTCACTGACAGCCCCAGGAGCTAATTGATTCATTGACTATTGGATAAATGTGTATTCAGTCACATATTGCATCAGTGAGGCTAATGGCCTAGTAAGGGCAGTACTTGCAGGGGAAGACAAAAGGGGTAGAACCACAAAGCATTCCTCGATTATTGTCTTGAGCCACCAAGTGGGTGGTGGTGCTGTTTACTGAGCTGGGGAACGCAATGGTATCACTTTTTCCTAAAGTCTGAGTCACTCAGGAGTAATAAAACAGTAATCAAATTCCAATTGGCATTTGATCTTCCAACCGTAGCACAATATTTAAATCATGAAATACAACATTTAGCAAGTGTTCTTTCTGTTTTGGGATCATCTAAGGTCACGAGTAAGAACCTGTAATAGTGAGCTGTACTCACACTTATCTTCACCGAGGACCAGTGTTAATTACTACAAACACATCTCAGCTTCATATTAAGGAAGAAAACTATTTCTCTTGTTGACCTTTCTTGGCTATAGAGATTCAAGGTAAACATCTAAAATGACAGCTTTTTCTGGTGCCTTAAGACAGATGACATTTGTGTTTATGTATTTTTCCCCATAATTCTCTCAGTAAGCCACAAGGCAGGTTGAGAGTTTATTTTCCTTATTTTCAAGCATTTCCTAATATTACAATCATACTTTGAAAAGGAGTCACACAGGTAGAAATCTTGCAGTTTTCCTCTAAGGATTTTCCAGAGCTGGAGTTTTGATCAAGTGACTCGAATGCTTATGCTCCAATAACCAAGTAAGTCTCTTGAATGAGCACAGGGCATTCCCTAGATAACCTAGCTGAAGGATCCTTTGAAATAACCCCAACTTCTCATTTCAAAGTCGTGGGTATAAAACAATTATGATTAACCCGAACAAAACAAAGTTTACTCCAAGAAAGGAGGGAAGACCAGAACTTCACAGAAGCATCTGGCACCAATACCTGAACATTCTGTGGGTTACATGGCCTTTGGAGAGGGAACCAAGGGTGTCTGTTCCAATCCCTGAGTACCGCCAGGATAAGTCTCTTTTATATACCATACTACATTCCTGATGAGCTATTAGCATCATTTTATTGCATTTATAATGCGTATTTATTTCTTTAAAGAGTCTCAAACTGAAGCACGTCATGTTTAAACACCATCATTAGGCACATAGTATTGCAAACGGTTATCTGGAAGACGATGTTTTGTTTTTCTCCACTGTGTTTGTGCAGGGCCAAACATGCTGACACCATGTGCCACTCATCTGATAGCCTGAAGGGTAAATAGCCAGAGAGCTGGCATTTTGAACTATGTGGGTGCCGCCACCACACTAATGCCTAATTTATTTAGCTCTCTTCATAATGATTTTTAAATACACAATCATGGTGGTTTTAAAACCAAGAATTTTGGGGGAGTGGGAACAAAATATTCACAAAAATCATAGCTCATTACCTTCAAGTAAATTAGAATGTTTCTATAAAAATAAAACAGTAACCAGTAATCATATATACTATTTGTTGTAAACTAGTTCCTGTCATTTTTTTGGCTTGCAAGTATGACTGTTCTCCAGAGATGATGTCATCTGTATTTCCAAACAAGGTAGGAGCATTTCCGTGCATTACTTACGTTTCTAATAGCAAAGTGTTTGCAAAGTGTCATGAAAGTTAACTTGGTCTGACTATTCATCCACAAGATGTGGTAAACTGTAAAGCTGTAATCTGAATTGCTTTTGTTGACTTCCATTTCCAAAGATAATTCTTTCTTGTAAAAACAAATCACTCCAGAATATACTTCATGTAGCTTTAAAGACAAAATACCTAAGTAATTAGAAGATTCTAAATATGAGAGTTAGGTCACATTCTACTTTATATCAATCCTGAGCTACCCATTCTCCTTTTGTTGGCTTCCATTTCCAAACGCAATTCTTTCTTGGAAAAACGAATAACCCCAGAATATATTTCATGTACCTTTAAAGACAAAAATACTTAAGTAACTAGAAGATTCTAAATATGAGTGTTAGGTGATATTCTACTTTATATCTCTCCTGAGCTACCCATTCTCCTCTAGTTCGCACTATCAAACCTATGAAAATTATTTGATCAATAATGGTAAGATCAGTGCAAAACTCCAGCTCCACAGGTACAGTGGTCCAAAGTTCAGGCCCAAGGGCTTTGTTATGCCTATTCTGGAGGCTAAAAAGGATGTTCACAGAGGTTCTGGATAATTGGGTCATAGGCTGGAGCTGAGGCAGCCTATAGAATTAGCCACTGCAGTCAGGGACTTGGGCAAGCACCTCTACTTCTTGCCATCCACTCTAATTCTTGCTCATCTTGTCTCCTAGATGGGACTTTGACAGTTAGACACCTAACCCATCAGTTCATCATGTATACCAAGAAATAGATGTGTATGCAGTTCAGGTAACTGGGATTTTTTTTTTTTTTAAAAAAAGTTCCTTTAAGAAAATAATATCTCATACTTTATCTGAAGTAGCAACGAGTTTGCTGTTGGAGATACTGACCTTAATGTGTTGCACATGCCAACTCAATCAAGACTCACACTAACTCCTTGAGTTAATTGCTATTTCACTCACATTTTAGGAGAGAGATCTGAGGATAATTTTCCCATTGTGCAATGTATGTGCAAGTCATAATTTGAAATGGGGTGATCTGGCTCCAGAATCTATTTGTCTCTCAAGCATCAAAACTAAAAGAATAATGATATCCAAAGTCAATCTTCAGGAAATGAGGGCAGCACTCTGAAGCTTAAAGAGAAGGTTATTATTGTATCAAACTCAGTAATAACAGAAAATTGGCTTTTACACAAGAATAGGATTCTGCTTTCACCTTACGATTTTCCATGCAGGCATTCATCTCTGTAGTTTTCTGTTGCTCGTGTGTGGACTTCATGACAACTGTGGAGATTATGATTGATTGGAGTAAGATAAGACAGCTGATTGTGACTCTGGGTCCAATAACTGCATTCATATAATGTTTGGATGACAGCCAAAATATCATCCAAATTTGGGAACCTGTTGAACAAGCAAGCAAGAGCTGTCATAATAAGACTTTCTAGGTCATTTCGTAAATACTTATTTAGAAAATTATACGGAGTTGAAAATAATTAAAGTCCAATTCATTACTAGGTTTAATAAGCAGTATTGTCAATGAATATTGGCCCTATGAAATTAGCATAGAGAGTCTGAAAATGCATTACTCTGACCATACAATGCTCGTGTTAATATTCCATGATTTGAAGAATGTCATGATGACTTTTCATTTAGAAGCAGAAAGTCCAGGTAATGAAACTGTGTGATGGTCATAGAGTGTGAAGGTTAAGATGATTGGACTTCTGGTGTGTAGGCTGATTTAGCAGGTTTCATTAGCATTTCCCAGGAGTAGAACTAATTTGAGCTAAAATCTTTTTACCAGCTGTCAGAATATTTCTTTGCAAGTTGTTGTCAAGGGTGTCCCCACTACGTGCCATTTTTCAGCTATTTCTCATGACTGCCGCTCTGGCTTGAGCCCAAGATTTACCAAGCCCAGGGTTCTGTCCCAGCTGCTGTCATGCAGACGTGCAAGTGGGAGAGCCCCATGGCTGCCCTCGGCTGGGGCTGTCAACCTCCAACATTTAACACGGCCCTTCCAACCAGCCATGGCCTCTGCACATCTGTTTTTTCAACAAGAATGAACTTGTTCCCATTGTGGATCTAACATGCATGGGACGAGAAATTAAGAGCAAGGTATCCAAGGAAATTATATTAACTAGTTAAATGTCATAATTTAAATATTCAAATTCCTTAGTAGCCAAAAAGGCAACAAGAGGAGCTTGTAATGAAGAGTGCACACACACACACATTCACACACACTGGCACACACAGGCACACACATTTATCAAGAGAAGCTTAGGGGGCTGTCCTGTTCTGTGTCTTTACTCTTTGAATACACTAGGACTCTGTGGAGGCCCCATAATTGAGTTATAGCCATCACCCATATATTAGATTCCAGCCTGAGCCATGGCAAGTCTAAGTAATAGATTGAAAAATACAATTATTGCTTACCTACAGAATTCCTTTGCTTGGGAGGTAAGGCATATATATCAGAAAAGTTGTTGTGCTTTTTTTCCCCAGGCCTATTCAATAAATGAACATTACACCAGGATTCTTACACAGAGTATCTCTGAAATGGGTTTTGTATTGATTTTTGTAACTACCCTGTTAGATGACGTTATCCCTTAGTGTGTCAGGTTTAGACTGGTCCGCCCGGAGCAGGTCATTGAGGTGATAACTGTCATTTGGAGGGACAGAAAAGCAATCATAGCTTTTTCATTACTTACTGTTTTCCCCCTGCGAGTTTGGGATCATTTGACATATTATGGCTTCTGTGATTTAAGCTGCATTTCTAAATTAAGTGCTAGAATATCACTCTGTGGGTTTAGAAAAATCAACTTGATGTCAAAGAACCTCAGGCCCTGTGGGTCACATGTATGCATGCTTCCTTCATGATACCCTCTAAAATTTTAAGAGAAATGGATTGTTAACCACAGCAATAAATATACACCTTATTCTTGAAAAGCATTGCATGCAAATCGGAAAAAAAATCCATTAAGTTGAAGCTTTCTCATTTTTTTTCTTTAATATTATAACCACTGTTAGGGAAAAAAACAAACCAGAAACAACAAAATCAGTTTTATCACAAATGTAGATTTGAAGCTCATGCTGTTTTAAAATTCTAATAAAGGTAACATTAATTTTTTAATTGCATCAACTTCATGAAAATATCTTTTTCTAGAAACTGCAGTTGGACTGTGTAACATAAAGGAATGAGGGCAGGAAAAAATCTAAAAATGAAACATACTGAGCAACCATTTCTAAAAGCAACCAAGAAGAATTATCAAGGGCTAAACAGGTAGCATGGAAAGGGATAAATCTGTGTAGGGTGGTGACATCTGTTCCTTTAGCGCCATATTCTGACTGTTTTAGTTCCCACCCACTGCCCTCCACGTGTTGTGTTGCTGGAGAATCAGATGGACGGTAAACACCATGGAGGCAGAGCAGCCTCCCATGGGCTAGACTCCGAGGACTCGGCTTGGGTCGTGAATTTGGGATTCCCCATGGTTCATTTTTCCAGAGGGATCTGCAAGACTTCTCCATTCCACCTAACGGATCTACTCCAAAAATTGTGATTATTTTTTTAGATTAGTGTTTCAAACTCATACTCTCTCTATCAGTGTTCTTTGAACCAATAAATATGCTCAAGTCATTCCTAACTTGAAGCATCCGAAATAATCCACTACTGCATGCTCAATGAACCTTCCACCTGCTGCTCTCATTCTTGCCCAATTTTCCTGTTTCCATGCCCTGGTTGTTTCCTTATTTTGCCACGAACTTGTTCTTCCTTTTGATAAGACAACCACAAACTTCAAAGGTTGAAACTTTAATATATTCAAATATATTACTTCATCTGAAGTAATATATTCAACTTTTTGTTAATCAAGAAATTTTCAGTCCTCAGTCTCTTGACTTTTCTCTGATATTATACTATTCCTTTCTCCTTCCATCATGTTGCCAAGAATACACTCAGTCACGTGTTTCTCTTGCTCTTTCTCTGTTCATTCTTTTAGAAATTATTGAAAAATATTATTTTCTATTTTTTGTTAAATAAAATAACCATATTATTTATCTACTGATGCATAACCAATCAGCCCAAAACTTTGCAGCCTAAAATAATGAACATCTGTTATCTTATATACTATGGGTCAGGAACCTGGGCAGTACCTCACTGGGTTTCTCTCTCTGAGTTTCCCACAAGGCCACAGATTGAGATGTCAGCAGGAGCTGAGAAGGCTCAGACAGGGAGGAATCTGCCCCACAGCTCTCAAACGGCTGTTGGCACAATTCGGGGCCTTGCAGGATGTTAGACTGGGTGCCTCAGCTTCCAGAAGGAAGCTGGCTGAAGGCCACCCTCAGTCCTTTGACCCATGGTCCTCTCCAACATGGTACCTGCCCTGTTACGGTGCACAAGCCAAGGAAGTGAGGGAGAGGCCAGTCTGATTTGTTACTCAATCAGAGGTGCTGTTGGCAGGGGATTGATGAGGGTCTCTAGATGCTGGTGAGACCCTAGCCCCAACCAATATCCAGGTTCTTGACACCATCGTGAGAAAGAATTCAGGATGAATCAGACTGAATTGAAAGGCAAGAAGCTTTTATTGCAACGCAAAAGGACACACCCAAGAGTAGGATTGCAGGCGTACACAGGAGAGTGAGCCGTGCATAATGGAGTTTGGGTTTCTAACTGTATGGGCTCTTCTCATGACGGGGTAGAATAATCATGAGGTCTCCCAGGAAAAAGGTGGACATTTCTTAGCATTGGGGTGCCACTCATTTTCATACTAAATATAGGCATGCTCGAATCCATCATGGCACTAGTGGACATGGGATTTAGGATTGTATTGAGCATGTCATTAGTTCTGGGGTAGGGCACGGGTCAAATTCAGTGCCACGTTAGAGCTAACCAGTGTCAACCAGCCTAGTCTCCACCCTGTTTGTGAGGGTCTTTTCAGCCCAGCCTCATCCATGTCCTTCCTTACTGTTATGTGAAATTACTGCTTGATATTATTCCGTTTCTCCTATGACCACCCAACATTCCTTTTCGTGGGTGTTTCTTTAATTAGGGGTTCCAATCATCTTTAGGCATTCTGGAAAAGAAAGAGATTTCAGGGACCCCTGGTTATTGCCCCCTTTCTCCCTTATTTGGGTTTGCCTGGAAAAGTTAGGGACATGTCACCCTGACCCAAATGGGGTTTTGGTCATTTTCCCTTTCTCATTTTAGGTTTTCTGTTATCCTGTGGTTTCTTTGCCCAGCTCTTGTTTCATCTGTTGTTTGGGTATTTCCATCCTCCTGTGGATCCTATCTCAATATGACATCTCCTGAGTCTTGCCATCTCCTATTGGTGAGAAGCAAGTTACACATTGTGGGGGGGTGTCATACAAGGCCATAAATATCATTGGGGCCACATTTGAGACCAATTACTACCAATATTAATTTTTTCCAATGTTCTTCTTTGAATACCCATCTTTCTAGGTGTGGTTAGCTATTCCTACATTTTTGTGGAATCATCAACTTCTCATTCACCTAGATGTTATCATGAATTCTGGTTCTTTTCTTTAAACTCTCTATCAGAACCTCCTAAAGTTTGGTATTTCTATTGCCAAACACATCATCAGCTTACTACTTCCTACTCTTCACCGTGCAACTGCACTCTCTGCAAACCTCCTGGTGGTCCTAAGTATATTCACCATCACTGCAATGACATGCCTTTCCACCCAGTCTTGCTGAAAGAGAAATGTGAATGTTACCTTGACCATATTGTCCTTCTCAACTTCCTAACACAATCATCAACTTGGCAACTGTAAATCAAAAGCACCTTTAAATTTCATCCTCCTCCTTGACTCCCATGGGCACTGCCTTGGTTGATGTTACACACTTTTCTAAAGAGTCCACTGAGCTGTCTCACCCTAATGTGCCTCTAGTTTCCCTCCTTGCGCGAGTGTTTCACATCCCCAATGCCATCCTACAAGGCAAATGTCATCATGTTCTCCCACATTGGAATCCTTTAACGACATCTCATATCACCCTAAGGGTGTTGGGAGGACTCTGAATGTGTGAAAAGCACCTCCTTGGCCCATGCTCTACCCAACTTTCTGTTCTTCTCTTTCCCCGACACCCTCTGTAGACAAGAGGAACCACTTGCAATTTTCCAAAAGTGCGATGTAGTTTTATGTATTTGCACAAACATTTGTTTCCACCTAGACAATTTGTTTTTTCCTAACCATGTTAGTGCATCGTCATCTCCAGGTCCTCTTCCTCTGGGACACTGAAACAGACACCCCTTCCCCTTTCTTGACTAGTGTCCTGAGCTTGCTTTTCCTAGGGCACTAATGGAACTGCATCACATGCCATAATATAAATGTTAATATCCTTTTATGCTTGCCAAACCTTAAAGTTCTTGTGGGCAGATTCCACATTTCATGTATTTCTTCATTCCAATAATTGAGTACAGTGTTTCATATCTGATAGTATTAAAACATAAGCATTGAACAGGCTTAAATGAATGAATTTCTTTACACAGGCCCCAGTCATCTCATACTTTCTAAAATTCTGTGGCCTTTTATTACCTGCTGGAGAGGATGATCTTGTGTCAGATGAATTCTGTTTGTTGAAATTGGCTTGTATGGGAATAAAATAATACTCAGAAATATAAAAATATTAACAGAGAATAATAAAAATATTAACAGAGAAATTAAGTATGGATGCTGCTATGGTCTGAATATTTGTGTCCCACAGAAATGTATATGTTGAAACTTTGATTCCCAAGATGGTGGAGATTTCTGGGAAGTCATTAGTTCATAAAGAAGGAGGCCATGAGAATGAGATTAGTGTTCTTATAAAGAGGCCCCCAAAACTCCCTTGCTCCTTATACCGTTTGAGGACACAGTGAGGAGGTAACATCTAGAAAACAGGAAATGGGCCCTCACCAGACACTGGATCTGCAGGTACCTTGACCTTGGATGTTCCAGGCTCCCTTCTCAACTATGAGAAATGGGCCCTCACCAGACACTGGATCTTGCAGGTACCTTGACCTTGGATGTCTCAGCTTCCCTTCTCAACTATGAGAGATAAATTTTGGTTTGTATAAGCTACCCAGCTTATGGTATTTTGTTTCAGCTGACCAAACAGATTTCAATAAATGCAGATGTTCGATTTGATTATCTATGTATTTTTCTCCTTAACATTCATGTGGTTTAGAATTTAGCTTATTTACAAAACAAATAAAATTGAGAGTCAGAAAGTATCCAAAAAGAAAAAAAAAACAACCAAAATATTGGCTAAAGATCAGTGTTGAAATTTTAGCTCACATTCTGTAAGTGATTCCAATAAAACTTCTTTGGAGTTTTGCCATTTGAAAAAATAAGTTTGTCCACTGTGAGATACTGCTTCACACCTGTGAGAATGGCTATTATTAACGAAACCCATAAGATAGCAAATATTGAAGGGGATACGGAGGAAGGGAAACCCTTGTACACTGCTGGTGGGAATGTAACTTCCTGAAGCCATTATGGAAAACAGTGGGGAGGTTCCTCAAAAAACTGAAAATAGAACCATATGACCCAGAAATCCTGCTGCTGTGCATATATCCAAAGGAGTTGAAATCAGAATCTCAGAGATAGCTGCACTCCTAGGTTCTTCACAGTGGTATTCACAATAGCCAAGATCTGTGAGCAACCTACAGTCCAACCATGGATAAATGGGTAAAGTACAAAATAGTGTATTTATATACTGTAATATTATTTAGTCTTAAAAAAATAAGAAAATCCTGCCGTTTGAAACAACACTGACGAAGCTGGAGAGCATTATGCCAAGTGAAATCAGCCAGTCATAGAAGGACAAACACTACATGATACCTCTTAAATAATAAATCGAAAATAGTCAACCTCATTGAGGCGGGGAGGAGAATGTTGTTGCCAGAAGCAGGGAGAAAGGGAAAGAGGAGAAGTATTAGTCAGAGGATACAAAGTTTCTATTATAAAAAATAAAAAAGGTCTAGAGATCCACTGTACAACTTAGTGCCTGTAGTTAATAATACTTCATTGTATATTTAAAAAATTGCTAAGTGGATAGATCTGATGTTGTGTTTTTAAACACACACAAATTTAAATAATAACAATAAATAAAGAAGGTGATAGGAAACTTTTGGGGGTGATGGATAGGTTCATGGTATAGATTGTGGTGATGATTTCATGGGTGTAGACTTTTTTCCAAACCCATAAAGTGTTAAATATTAAATATGTATAGGTTTTTAAAGGCTAATCATAGCTTAATAAAGTGGTTTTAAAAAACAATGAACTGGGTTTGATAAAATAACTGTTGGCAAGATTTTCAGGTGAAAAATATTTTAAAAGGATAGCTTTTACAGCAATTTTGAGAAATATAACGTAATTTTTTAATCTGGAGATTATATAGGCAGTGAATTTGATATAATGGTGAATGCTTTGATAATATGTTTTTAGTTTTGAATCGAATGTGCCTTATCAGCAATACCTAATTAATACCTATTTTAAAGCCTGAACTGAAGATAGAGACACATAAAGACAGTATCACAAACATTTGTTTCAACTGAGTATTTAGACCTGCATATTAGGAAATATTCTCTATTCTATCCCAGGGATTTATTGATGCTTTCTATTCCTTCTAAAAGATGAATTCAGCCATGAAGTTATATATAAATAGATGATGTCTGAAGCTTTGAAATTCCAAATAAGATTCATAAGGAAATTATTTTTTCTTTCAAGCATATTGTATGATATGACTTCTTTTCTATATAGTGAATGCACGCATTTTCAAATGTCTCAATTGAATTAACAAAAGTATGCATTTTAGCATAATAAGTATCTCCTTCAGAACTTGATTTCAAAAGTGTGTCTAAGTAACTTAAAATTTGTATTTAGTATCTTGAATGGAAACACAGAGGATTAGCATTCAAAATTTTTAAAATATGTCCTGATCCATGGTGTGCCCATAACTTACGATGGGCCTTATTGAATAGAGATCATCCTTCCAGGCACTGACTCTGCTCCCAGCTGAAGCTGGAGAAAGTGAGCTTCTCTGTAAGATCCTGCACAGACAGGCTTCTGTCATCCACTTTAAGCCAGTGATGTGACTCTCTTCATGGCTTTTCTTAATCAGTTCATCTTCATTCAGGAATGTAAAAGGACTTTAAAGTAGCTTTACTTGGACTGCAAAATTGGGCAAAAAAAAGATTATAGCAAATCTTCTCAGCAGTTCTATTATACTTCATTTGGTCTTTTTTTTAAATGGGGGAGGCGTTGAGAGGAAACTCTAAATGGCATTCTGGAAGGCTTTCAAATTTAGCAGAATATAAGTTTTTGTTTTAGCCACAAATGCGATTAGAATAAGCTAACAAATAAGTTCCTCTTAATCTTTAAAATTATTAGAGCACCTGTGAAAATCTATTTCCTGGAATATGCTTAATGCAATAAGTTGGAAAAGGGAACTAATTATAATAAAATGTAATTGTTAATGGAGTCGCTTTTTCTGTAATGGGGGGTGAGAAGCTCAGCAAATTCTCTCCTCCAAAATCAATGACGAAATTGGACAAAACTGTCAGAAACATAATTTTAGAACCCCAGAAATTAATTCAGGCTATACAAAATTTGATAAGCATTCATTCAGGAAAAACTATTCAACCTGGAGTAAGAACAGTGGAACTCTGCGGCGTGTTTGTCTAGGGCTGCTCCCATCCCTCCCCGATCTATTAACACAGAGATTTTACAAGAGTGATGCAAGCTGTGGAACTCAAGAACTTTGTTCTGGAGAGGAGAACGTCCTTGATTTGGAACAAAAAAAAAAAAAAAAAATCCATGGCAACACTGGAAATGGTGGCCATCTCAGCAGCAAATGCATGGTGAAAGTGATGCATTATAAGCGATCTAAAGTTGAAATCTCAGTGGGGCCAAGCAGCCATCCAGCAACCCTGTCAGATATATCACCAAGAGATGAAGGGAATGACACAGCTGCAATGGGCCTTTGTCAGCTAACACGTAATGCTGGTGGTCTGGAATTTCACCTCTACAGGCTGTGCACACACTAAGAAGAAACCAGAGAGAGTCCCAGCTATCCACATGTTCTTGTCTAAATGTGAGATGATGTTTACATGTGGAGGGAACACAAGAAAGGCCAGGAGAAAGAAAGATCCAGGGAAGTCTTTTATATTTAGATGTGTTCTGCAATCCACACACAGATCTAGCAGCAAATGGTGTAAGTCTTGTTGGCTCAAGGAGTTTGAACAGATCATCTGATAAGTCATTGGCTGACCACTAAGCTGTGCTGATGTGGCATACACTTAGAAAACCAGAATTAAAAATAAAATCAAGAGTTAAACAAACAAACAGAAATCTTCACAGAGATATCAGTAGCTGCATATTGCTGGAGAGATAGACTTCATAGAATACTTCCAGATAAGTTACCAATTTAAACAAAGAAAACTGGTAACAACAATAATTCCCAGGATGTATAAGGGTGGATCCCTGGATGAGGCTTTAAAAAAATGAGACTTTCAATGAAACTCGAGAAAAATCATAATACATAGAAACATTTTCTGAGGGTTTCAGATGTTGGACTTACAAAAGGACTTTAAAACAGTGTTTAAACAGCTTTAAATTAAAAAAAATTAAAAGTTAAAGAAAATTTACTATGCCAGTTACTTACACCTAAAGAAGCTTGAGAAAAATATACATAATAAAAAGGATGATGTGCGTATTGTGACACTGAAAAGTCTAGTACATTTGAGACACCAGAAGAAAAAAGTCAATGAATTTCCTGAAACACTAATAGAAATTATCTGATCTCCAGAACAGAGAGAAAATTCACAAATGAAAAGGAATAGAGCCTCAGGGATCTGAGTAGTGCCATTAACTGTATCAAATATGTGGAATGGGAATTCCAGAAGAGGAGAGAGAGAAAGGAAGGGAAGAACACAGGAAGCAGTAATAGCAGGAAAAGAAGCTCAACAAAGTCCAAGAAGAAATCCACACAAGACACCCCATGGTCAAACTGTTGAAAGCCAAAGACAATCAGAAAATCTTGAAACCAGCATTAAACACATGACTCATGAACAGGGGGAAATGCTGGTGTTTTTATAGATTGGTGCAGAAGTAATTGCAGTTTTGACATTAAAAGTAACGCCAAAAACTGGGCCGGGCGCGGTGGCTCACGCTTGTAATCCCAGCACTTTGGGAGGCCGAGGCGGGCGGATCACGAGGTCAGGAGATCGAGACCACGGTGAAACCCCGTCTCTACTAAAAATACAAAAAATTAGCCGGACGTGGTGGCGGGCGCCTGTAGTCCCAGCTACTCGGAGAGGCTGAGGCAGGAGAATGGCGTGAACCCAGGAGGCGGAGCTTGCAGTGAGCTGAGATTGCGCCACTGTACTCCAGCCTGGGCGACAGAGCGAGACTCCGTCTCCAAAAAAAAAAAAAAAAGAGTAAGGCAGAGTCTAAGAGGATAGAAGAAAAAAGTGGCATCGTTAAATATGCACAAGATCCCATCAGCAGTCCTTGGTTATAGTAAGAGAAACTGAAGTCAAGTGATGAATCCTAGATGACTGCAGATGGAGACAAGAATGGTGCTCCGTGGGTTGTGATCCCACTGCCAGCTGGAGACAGACAGGATGTGGGGGCCAGCTGGATCAAGGAGACAAGTTCCAGTGACTGCAGGGGCAGGGTGGGGGTTTGTGCACACTTTGTGGTAGTCATATGTGAATCTATTAGACAATTTGTAGTTATTAAAATTTGAAAAAATATAAGATATCATAAAATAACAAATTTTAGATTCAGCAGCAACTGGATGGCTGAGACCCAGAATAGGCTGCCTGGGCACTGCCAGCAGCAATGTCTGTGCATGAGTGTCAAGCAGGACGGATGTGCTCACGGGGCTCTGTTCCAGTCTGTGACACCTCTAACTCAGAAACTTGAAGCCATGCATCTACTTTAATTCATGTAATTTTATTTTATTGAAATCCTCAAACATATATTTATATGCATTTGAAAACTTTATAGATATGTTTATATATAGAACTATATATATATTTTTTTAAAAAAACTGATTTCTCAATATTTAAGAGGATTCCCCAGCTCCAATGAAGAAAATTCATATTAGTGGTGAAGATGACTACTACTTAATTAGTGATTAAATAACTTATTGCATTCTCTCACCAAACTTAATAGTATAAACCTAAAAAATAAAGCCAGAAATAAAATTAATAAATACAAAATAAACTATTCGTTACCCCTTGCCATGTTTTCGTTTCCTGCAATATCTTTGTTTCATTCAAAGAATATCGATTCTCCATCCCCATCTCTTCCCAAATATCCCAATGAATGCAATGTGCAACATTCAACAATTACAAAGCAGGATTGTCTGTGCCCATGGTCACAGGTTAGGTTTATTTAATGTTGAGTTTATTGATTTTTATAAATCAAAGAAGTCTGAAGAGTATATTGAAGATTCTCATTTCAAGTAGTGTTGTTTTGTCAGTGCCAATATTTCAATTTGTTCCTATGAAACACTCAATAGTGAGGTCAATAATAACATCTTTTTCATTCTCCTACTAAGGCACAGTCATCAAAAACCATCCATGGCCTGGTATTTTCTCCCCATGCCCTTTCAGACAGAATCACTTCATGTGTTACCAGCCTCGCTCTCCACTGGATGAACTGCAGAAGGCCTGAAAAAGGACAGCCAGCCACTTTGAGCAGACCTTGGAAGAATCAGTCTCCTTTTAAACAAAGCTCTAATTTAATATTTTTATAGTAAATAAAAGAGAAAGTGGAAGATGTCTACATTTTTGCTAAAGCATAATATAAAAAAGAACAGAAAAGAACCACACCCTGCAAACCCATGCTTCAGTCAACCAGATGCTAGAGAGGTGAATGCTTCAGACAACCAGATACTAGACAGGTGGATGCTTCAGACAGCCAGACGCTAGAGAGGTGAATGCTTCAGACAACCAGATGCTAGGGAGGTGGATGCTTCAGACAACCGGATGCTAGAGAGGTGGATGCTTCAGACAACCAGACGCTAGAGAGGTAGATGCTTCAGACAACCAGACGCTAGAGAGGTAGATGCTTCAGACAACCAGATGCTAGAGAGGCGTATGCTTCAGACAACCAGACGCTAGAAAGGTGGATTGTAGATGACTTATTTTCTACAGTTCGAAAGCTTATATGTTGTATCTGAGGATTAAGTAATGTTTTGTATTGGATAAAACAAGTTTCATTTCAATAAAATTTCCAATTTCTTTTTAAATTTTTTCATTGACCCACTTGTCATTCAGGAGCATATTGATTAATTTTTGTGTATTTTTACATTAACAGTTTCCAAAATAGCTCTTGTTATTAATTCCTAGTTTAAATAAAACAAATTTTAAAACTTCAAAAAATAAAAATATTTTTAGAACCTGTTTTTATCACTTTTCTTCAACCCTGAACCCTTATTTTTTCAGAGGCTTCTCCTCTGCTATTCTCTGTCTCTGGTCCTGTCCCCTCCCCGACTCCCCAAAGAACCAGAGTAGAAAATTATCTCCTTAGAAAATGCATATCTATCCTTAGTAATCAGCTCAACCTTCATATTTAGAGTGAAAATGTTATAGGTTAAATTTAAAAAAAATACATGCTATTATAGGTTAAATTTATATGTTGAGATCTTAATCCCAAAAACTCCAAATGTGACCTTAATTGAAGACAGGGTTGTTGAAGATGTAATTAATTAAGGTGAAGGACTTAGGGTGGGCCCTAATCCAATATGACTGGTGTCTTTATTAATAGGGGAAAGATGGACACACACACACACAGAGAGAGAGAGAGAGACAGAGAGAGAGAGAGAAAGATAACACAATGAACATGAAGTCAGACACCAGGGTGATGCATTTACGAGCCAAGGGACACCAAAAGTTGTCAGCAAACTCCCAGAATACCCCACATGGCTGTGGAGATTTTGAGGTCAAACGTTGTCTTCCCAAATTTTCAGCCCCCAATAACTTCTGTTATACCACACAAAGAGTAGGCTCTCAACAATTGTGAGGAATGAGCCTTCTTGCCTTTAAATTTTATGCCTTCTTGTATGTCTGTTGCATCTCACTTTATGTATTTACTGGTATTATGTGTTTGTGCACAAATATTACATTCCCTTCAGATTCTAATTTCCTTGATGGGAAATCTCATGTCTTAGGTGTATTTGTTCCACTGTCTTCCATATTTTCTGATATATTTTAAGAGCTCTAATCGAAGAGAATCTCTTATAGCCAAGTAAGCTTCCATCAGATAGACCCTCCTACAGATAATAACTATACTCTTTAGACAAATTAAAAACAAAGCAAAACAAACCAAAACTACAAAGCAGGCAAAATATAAAGCAGCGTCAATAATTGAAAGAGGAATGGTTAAGAATAACTCTACTGTTTTACAGATTTTAGTTTCAGGGAAAGCTGTACTCCAAGCCAAGTTTTGTGGACACAATCCTTGAAAATTTGTACTATTTCTGCATTGAGAAACCAAAAGACAGAATTCGAGGCAGACGTATGTACTGGGTAGTAAGGTATTCTGGAAATAAGAGAACTGGAGAGGGACATTCTAGGTATAAACTGTCAAAATCTCTGACTCTATTCTGAACCATGCAGATGAGGATTGCAAACAGCTCAGCTAAAGATGAAACAACTCAAATTAGTTTTGTGCTGACCCCTAAGAAACGGAGTTTAAAATTGAGCTCAATAAAGTAAATTGCCTGCTACAGAAAATTCTAATACTATTAGAAGAATAAAAACATAATCCATGGTCTTCACAGCATCATATTTATAATTTCTGGGATACAGAGCAAAATACTAGACATGAAGAAACCAAAAAATGTGACTCATTCTCAAGAGAAGAGAAAATTAACTGAGACCAACCCTATGATAGCCTGAAGGATAAAGTAAGTAGACACTTTAAAGCAGTGATTATAACTAATGCCAGTGAAACATCTTCATAATGAATGAAATGATAAACATCTCAGCAGAGAATCCTCTATCTGTATAGACAAATAAGACAATTCTAAAACCAAAAGATATAGCATGAGTACACATTCTCCAGAAAAAAGTAATCAATAGAATGTGTATGTGAGAGAAGAGAAAAATTGGGAGGAACTTATATACACAATTATGGAGACCGAGAAGTTCCATGGGCTGCTGTCGTTAAGCTGGGAATTCAGAAAAGCTGGGGACTTCATGGTGTAATTCAGTCTGGATCCAGAGATCTGAAAACTAGGGAAGCCAGTGAAGTAGATCCTCGTTTGAAGGTAGAGAAAATGAGATGAGATATTTTAGCACAAACACTAAGGCAGAAACAAAAGGTGAAAATTACCTCTTCTTCCACCATGTTCTATTCAAGCCTTCAGTGGATTGTATGATATGTTCTTCCACATTCTGGAGAACAATCTACTTTACTCAGTTCATGGATTCACGTGTAAATATTATCTAGAAACACCCTCACAGACACACCCAGTAACAGTCTTTTATTGAGCAATCCATGGCCCAAATAAGTTGACATAAAATTAACCATCATAGGTAAAATAAGTAAAATAAAAACATTCAATGGATAAGTATAACAGCAAAAAAGAGATGGAAAGGGAAAGGGTGAGTGAACTGGAAGATAGGTAAATATAAATTATACAATCTGAGAAACAGTTATCTCTAACGTCTCTCTCTCTGTCTCTCTTTCATCTTAATCAAAAGCCTTTAGTGTCTCTTCATTACTTTATGTTGTTCTTAAATTATGAGATATAAGCTGTTGTTTATTGTTTGATTTTGGTTAATCACAGCAGAGTGTTTCAGAAATTGGGTACATCTCACAATTGATTAATTGAGAGATAAGTATCATTCAAACTTAATATTATCTCTTCTAAAGACCTGTTATGTGGAAGTTGCATTTTTATATATTTTTTAACGTATTATCTTATTTAAAGATCATGATGTCACTTGCATGCAATTGTGTGTACTTCACACACACACACACATTTGTTTCCCACACCATGCTGAAAAATATTAAGTTATTAGTTTCATGGGTTTACCATGATTATCTACATATGAAGTACACGAAGTGACAAGGTCTGTGTATATATGTGAATGTACATTTAAAAAGCAACTAGCGGCTGGGTGTGGTGGCTCATGCCTGTAATCCCAGCACTTTGGGAGGCCGAGGTGGGTGGATCACAAATCTACCAAATCACATTTTGGAGTGACCAAAAATCACTCTTCATTTTTGTCTGAGACGATATTCAAACTGCAGTGCAGAGAAGATGTACTCAAACAGAACATAGCAATCTTACTTAATAGAGGGGGAAGAGGAAAGAGTTCAAGGTGCTAGGTACAATTGGAATTTTTACAGCAGAATAACAAAGAGGAGAGAGTTATGGAGAATTCACTACACATAATCCCTTTAAGTCTGTTGCTCTATGTGAGTAAGGTAAAACTAAGTAAAGGTAAACAAAAAACTCCTGAGTTTCTGTAAGTAGAACTATTCTAAAAACATGCAATGAGCTGGAAAACATTTGAATTCTGAAGATCTAGAGAAGAAAGAACTTGCTAAAACATGTGACATTTAGTAGATGGGAGGGAAAGATTATGCTTTGTATTAGGTAGAATAATAGCTTCTGAAAAAATGTCCATATTCTAATATCCAAAACCTGTAAATATGTTGTTACACAGGCAAGGGGATATTAAGTTTGCAGATAAAATTAAGTTAGATAATCAGATGACCTTGGGATACAGATATCAACCTTGATTATCTGGGTGGACCCAATGTGACCACAAGAACCACTGTAAGAGAGACAGAAAAACAGGACAGTCAGTCTCCAAATGATGTAGTGTGAGAAACATGCGACTTGCCTTTATGGGGTCTGAAGATAAAAGAGAGCCCATGCCAAGGAATTAAAACACCTCTAAAAGTTTCAAAATAAAATAAACAGATTATACCCTAAAGAAAGTACAGCACTGTTGACACTTTCATTTCAGACTTCTGATTTAACTAGATTGTAAGATAATAATAAATTTACAATGTTTTAAGCTTCTAAGTTTGTGGAAATTTGCTACAACAGTAATAGGAAACAAATATATGGCTTAATAGTAGAGTTCAACAAAGCAAGAAATAAAGTCTAACCTAGAGACTTAAAAGGAAGCCTAAAGATAATCTGTAGTTTACTTAATAACCTGACAAAACAAAATTCAATACTTCTTTTAGGAAAGCAACACAATAGAAATATTCAACTTCCTAATGCGGACACTGTCAAACATCTAGTCAAAAATTGCTAGACAGGCAAAGAAACAAAATATTGTTAACACGGAATGAAAAAGGTCTTTTTAAAAGTCATTAGAGAAATAACTGAAAATAACAGATGTAATGGAATTATCAACCATCTTAAAACAGCTATTAAAATGCTCTGCGAATTAAAGCAAAAGGAACACATAATGAAAATTGGAATGAAAATTACAAAAAAAAGAGAACTAAATGCAAATTATAAAGTTAAAAATATCAGCATCTGAAATAGATACTTACAATAATATCTAAATTAATAAATACTGCAATATAATTATTTCTTGAATTAAATATAAACAAACCAAATTGAAGTACTGAAAGAAAAGAGACAAGAAAAAATTACATAAGCAGCCGTAATGAAATGTGACACGTTACCAAGAATTCTAACATACATAGAACTGGATTCTCTGAAGAAACAGAAAATAGTGTGAATGCAAAATGCCTAAATTTTCACTATGCTTTTCAAATTTGATTAAAAACTTGTATATTGAAAAAACTCAAAAAGCAGCACTGAGATAAACAAAAGGAAAACACCACCAAAATATATAATAATCAAGTTATCAAAAATGAGTAATAAGAAGAAAATCATAAGAGAGACAGAGAAGAAATAGATATTTTATACAAGAAAACAGAATTACAAAGGACCACAGGTTTATAATCAGAAAATATGCAATCCACAAGATAAAAAATAATATTTTAAAGTAATAAAATAAGTAAAGTTGAACATCTAGAAAAATACTTTTTAAAAAAAATAGAATTTTCAGATACAAAACTTGAAATAATATTTTCCTGCAGAACTTCAACACAGAAAAGGTTAAAATAGTTTTTGAGTGCTGAATTAAAGGATGTTGGATGGAAACTTGGACTACAAAAAGAAATGAAGAGTGAGAGAAAAGGGAAGTATATGTGAAAATTTGTTGAAGTTTTTTTTAATTGTGAAATTATGAGCTACAAAAATAAGAACAAGGTTTAAAGGCTTATAATATACACAGAAATATAATATCTGCAGAAATAAAATATATAATATTCACAGAAATATAAAATAATGGGAGAGAGAAAATGAAAGTACACGATGTAAGCTTCTATTTTGTGTGAACTGGTGGAATACAATTTGAAGGTAGAAAGTAAGATATTAGAATACACATTAGAAACCTTAAATCAACTACAAAAAGAGATGTAATTAGTAAGATAATAATACAGTAAAATTATTTAATAATACATTTAATGTGAAAGAAGAGGAGACAAAGGATAATAAAATATTATAATATTTTGGTGACCAAATATCAAGACACAAGACAAACTCACCAATATTGGCAAGTAAGTGTGAGTGATCAAACTCTGCAATTAAAAGACTGAGATTGTCACAATGGAGAAAAAAGTAGAATCTAACAATATGCTGCCTACAGGAAACATATTTACCATTCAGAGAGAGATCATTTAAAAGTGAAACTATGGGAGAAGATATACACTACAAACACTATTGATAAGAAATTTGGAATGGTTATAGTAATATTAATTAAAACCGACTTCAGGATAAATAATTTTATCAGAGATGAAGGGACATTTTACAATGATAAAAGGATAAATTAGTTAAGAATGCACAACATTATTAACTAATTATGCACCTACATATAGAATATCAAATGTATTCAGGAAGAGTACACAGAACTGAAAGAAAAAATGGAAAAATTCACAATTTTAATTGAATATTTCATCATATTTCTTACAGCAAATGACAGTATACAGAAAGAAAATTAGTCACTATTAACCAAGTCAAATTTATTTAAAAATGTAGAATCTCCTGCAACGACAGCAGAATTGTCCTTCCTTTCTGACACATATTAAAAATGTGTCAAGAAAGATCTTATAATATGCCACAATAAGTTTCAGTAAACATAGAAGAACATAAAAGAATTAAAAACATAAAATAATTAAAATCATATAGAACATATTATCTTACCACAATGGAATTGAATTAAAATCAATAACAATAATATATCTATAAAATCCTCCCAAATATTTGGAAATTAGTTAAAACACTTTTAAAAATCTCATGGCTTGAAAATAAAAATGATAAGCAAAATTAAAAATATTTTAACTGAATCATAAGAAAAACAGCATTTTAAAACTTGTTGTTGTTGCTAAATCAATTTCCACAGGATAATTTACAACCTGAAATATTTTATTTTAAAAAAGTTTAAAATCAATGGTCTAAGCTTCTATCTTGACAATGTGGGGGGGGGGGAAACAAATTGAATCTCAAAATAAGTAGGAGTAAGGAAGTACTAATAATCAGAAAAAGAATTAACAAAATAGAAAAGAGAAAAACAGCAGAGAAAATTAATGCCAATAAAGCCAGTTACTTTGAAGAGTTCAACAAAACTGGTAACTGCAAAGCTAGACATATCAACGTAAAAAGAGACATGAGTAAAGTTACCAATACCTGAATTGAAAGTAGGCATATCACAGAATATCTTAAACATATTAAAAGAATAACAATCCAACAACATGAATTCTGCTGCAATTTCATTAACTGAAGCATAATAGACAAACTTATTCTAAGAAACAAATTACTGAAACAGACCCAAGAAGAAATAAAGATTATGAATACCCTTGTACTTGTTAGGTAATTAAAATATTTTCACAAAACCAAATCAAAATGAAACAAAATCCTTACAGGCTCACCTAGATATTGCCAATGATACATGATAGAATTTCTTCTTACGGGAAAATAATTTCATTTTTTTCTCACAATCTTTAAAAAAAAGAGAGAAAGAGACCACTTCCTAACTGAATTGATGAACTTAGAATTACCTAAATAAACCAAATTCAGGCAGAAAATGACAAGAAAAAAAAAAGCTAGAAACCAGTATACCTTATGATTATATCTGAAAAGAATTCTAGTCATGTTCTAGCACATTGGATTAAGAAATATATAAGAAAGACAATACATCATAATCAAATGTGGTTTGTTGCAAAATACAAGGTTGTTTATCATTTAAAAATCAGCATTAACCATTAGCCATTTTGATGACATACAAAAAGAAAACCACATGATTAGCTCAATACATATATAAAATAGTTTCACAAAGTCAGAGTCTGTTCATAACTTTAACACTCAGTAAATTCGGAAAAGAAGGGAACTCTCTTAACATGATTAACAACATGCGCTGAAAAACCTACAGCTAACATCATACTTACTGAAGAATACGAGTTTTTTCTTCATGACATTGAAATTAAAATTTTAAAAGAAACATGCTTTTATCTTTTTGTTTTCAGCTTTTAAAAGAGGTTCAAGCTAGAACATTAAACCAAGAAAAAGAACTAAAAGAAACACAGTTCAAACAGGAAAAAATAAACTATCTTTATTCATAGACCATAACAGAATACATAAAAATCATAAAGAATCTACAAAAAAGGTAATACTCACTAAAATTCATCTATAAGTAAAAATTTCAAGGTTGTAGTATAAAATTCAAAAAATTAATTCCTGTATTTCTGCATACTTGTAATGAATAGTTGAAAACTTTTTAAAAGAAACATTTACCATAACACTGAAAACTTCAAGTACTTAGAACATTAAATTAAGCAAATATATGCAAAACATGTACACTAAAATCTGCAGAATATTGTCAAATGTTTAAAGAAGACCTCGATAAATGGAGATATAGGAAGTTCCTGGATTAGACAATTCGATATTATTAAAATTTCAATTAAAAAATTATCTCTGCCTGTAATCCCAGCATTTTGGGAGGCTGAGGCAGGCGGATCATCTGGGGTCAGCAGTTTAAGACTAGCCTGGCCAACATGGCGAAACCCTGTGTCTACTAAAAATACAAAAATTAGCTGGGCATGGTGGCAGGCACCTGTAATCCCAGCTACTCGGGGGGCTGAGGCAGGAGAATCGCTTGAACCCGGGTGGCAGAAGTTGCAGTGAGCTGAGATCGTACCACTGCACTCCAGCCTGGATGACAAGAGCAAAACTCCATTTCAAAAACAAAACAAAACAAAACAAAACAAATCTCTAATTCAATACATTCACAATCAAAGCCCCTGCAAAGTTTTTGAACAAATTGACAATATAATTTTAAAATTTATGTGGAAATGCAAATGATGATAAAGAACTAAAATAATTTTGTAAAAGGAAGAATAAATTGTCATTACTAACCCCTCTGCTTTCCAAATTCATCTTGAAGCTACAGAAATTAAGACATTATGATATTGATGAGATAGACATATAGTTCAGTGGAATCAATTTGAAAATATAGAAATAGACACACCTGTGTACATCCAGTTGATTTTCAACAAAGTTGTCAAAGTAACTCACCAAATAAAACATAGTCTTTTCAGCAAATGGTTCTTGAATATCTGATTTATCAGGAAAATGATGAACATTGAACCTTACCTCGTAAACTACTCGAGGTAAGCAGGAAGGAATCAACCAAATGGAAAATGTAACTAAGCATAAAAGCTAGAACAGAAAGATTTCTTTTTTTGTGGTGGGGGGAGAGAAAATCTTTAAGGTTTTGAAGAAGTGATAGACTTTCTAAAAATGTCACAGAATGGAAAACATAAAAAAACACTGATAAACTGAACTTTATCCAAAATTTTAAAAATCTGCCCTTCCAAAGACACCATTAAGAAAAAGAAAAGTTTCGCAAGGACAAAAAACCAAACACCGCATGTTCTCACTCATAGGTGGGAATTGAACAATGAGAACTCATGGACACAGGAAGGGGAACATCACGCTCCCGGGACTGTTGTGGGGTGGGGGGAGGGGGGAGGGACAGCATTAGGAGATACACCTAATGCTAAATGACGAGTTAATGGGTGCAGGAAATCAGCATGGCACATGGATACATATGTAACAAACCTGCACATTGTGCACATGTACCCTAAAACCCTAAAGTATAATAATAAAAAAAAAAAAAAAGAAAAAGAAAAGTTTACACATTGGGAAATCTTCACAACACATAGATTAGATAAAATTATTTTTTCAGTATTTATAAATAACTTTCATACCACAATAACAAAGGGATAAACAATGCAGTTGAAAATAGAGAGATTTTTGAACAGACATCTCAACAAAGAAGACTCATATGTGGTAAACATGCTCTTGGAAAGTTTCTCAAGATTACTCAGTGAAATACAAACTACCTCAAGAAAAACTGTAATGGCCCCAAAATTTAAACAACTTCAATGTCCATGAAGAGGTAAATCAATGAACAAAATGTGGTGTATTCATGACATAGGATACTTTTCAGCAACAAAAAAGAATGTAGTTCAGATAAGTGCAATGACATGCATGATTTTTCAAAACTTTTTCTTGGGAAAAAATGAACAAGGAACAATAAAATACATACTGTTTATTTCCATTTATGTAAAATTTTAAACAGGGAAACTAATTTTTGAGGACAGAAACCAGATCATTGATGTTCTAGGTCCAAAGGTAGAACTACAGATTGATTCCAATGGGGACTCAAACAACTATTTGGTGGTGACAGGAATTCACTCTTTGTAGTGGATGTTGCATGGACCTACACAATTTTCAAAACTCACTGAGCTGTACACTTAAAATGGGTACAAAATGTATACCTCAATATAGCTGATTACATTGGAAATAGTCAATCCTTTTCCATACTTCAAATGGAGTTAACTGACCTGAAGATACTGAAAATGGTCCTCAATAGAATTAAGTGAAAATATGCAAAAACATGAGATACCTGGCTGCTGCTCACCAGGACGTTTGTTGGATGCCTGAATTCCAACTATCTTAGCTTCACGTTTCTGAGTTCTGCCCTTGTTCCCCTCAGTGAAGCCAGCCTGCCAGGGGAACTGGTTTTGTAAAAGCTTCCAACATGAGCTGCAAAACCAGTGTTTTCCCATGGAACCTGGAATTCTGAGCCAAGTATGCTGAACAGTCCAGGCCTTGCTGCACTCCTGGATATTCTCCTGCTAAGGCCCTCAGTCATGGACAATCAACCCACCTCTTTCAGTGTATTCAAGTACACGTGTCCCTTTAATAGGACTAAAACACCAGCATTGCACTGTTTATACACAGCTAGACATGCCGATGCGGTCAGGAATAATTCTTCAGGAATCATGAAGGACTTATCATGACAGAATGGAGGAATTGACATGCTTTAAAAAATGCATTTTATAACATCCTACTCATTTAATGTCTGCATCAAAGCAATTGTTCTAATGTACATATGTCTGCACACACGGATGTTGAGTGCCCTGAACATCTGCTATTTGCAATGTGCTAAGCTAAGACATAGGGATACTATATTGGGTGATACGTGACTAATCCCTATGGAACATAGAAATTTAAAAGAAAAACAAACATTTTGTCGAGTCGTTAAACACAAACAAATGTATATTTTTTCAGAAAAGTAAGGGATATTGCTGTTAAAATATTTCTTAAGCGTATATTTTTAATCTTGCAATGGCTGTATATGTTTATTCCTTATACCTCTCCTCTGTTTCACATCTTTTTTTCTTTTTCATTTTGATGATATTTCTACAATTTCAGTCTTATCCTAGATTTACGAGTGAGCTAAAAAAGCATAATGCAATGTGTATTGTAACTAAAGGAGCTGTACTGTTGTCTGTTATCTTCCCCAAGTTAAAAACAGACAAATAAAGCAAAAATAAAGAAAACAAACCAAAGATTTCTCCTTCAGTCACACTCAAGTATTTTCCCAATACAACTTGCCACATTTCTTGTCTTTTCATCCTTCAGAAAAACATTTTGGAAAGTACCGATCATTTCACATTTCTAAGTGTTTTTCTTTTTATAACTTATTACCCCAGGTAAGAATGTGTGCTTTTCCCAGTCAACTGAAAGAAAATTGCCAATGACAGAAAACTGCTCTTTGTTTAATTATCGTCAAACTTTACCATTGGTTGCTATAACGATGAACCTATCAGGTATCTGAAAGTCCTTTCAAAACTGGTTTCACCATCTGCCTCCTAACAGGGGCCCCCAAGTACTCTTTTAGAGATGAGTTTTATTTTCTTATACTCATATTATTCATAAAAAAGCAGCATTCTAGCCCTGAAGACTGTTCAAAGGAACATACTGACATCTATGTACCACCTAACTAGAAACAAATTGATAAACTTCTGAAACACTCTTTGAAAATGGAGGCAGTGCAGCCGACTTGCCAGAGCTGCTTTTAGGCCTCATCCTGGTACCCTAGAAACTGCTGTCAAGCTCCATTTTATTCCATGTGTGGCCTGACAGTTCTAAGGGGAAAGTGTATCCTAATTCTTCCAAATAAATTAGATTTCAGCCATCTTAAAATGAAAACACAGCCTCTGCTGAAGTTATAAACAGACCCTATTGAATAAAGTATCAGCAGAGGCTCCTACTGTTATCTCGAGCAGAGGTTCAGAACTGCAAGACAGCAACGTTCACCATATCTTTGTAGTCCTGGTAATGCAAATTAATCAACAGGTAAATAGAATGTGAAAGAGGATTCCTCCCATGGAGGGTGCATCTCATTTTTTTTTTACCAAAAAGACAAAGAGGAAAGAAAGGAAGAAGAAAGAAATAGAGAGATGGAGAGGGAGGAAAGAAGAAGGAGGAGGGTTTGGGGCAATAAAGCATATTTTAAATTCAGATTTAAAACACACACACACAAACTAAGATATTTTTAATGATTAGCATACACTTGGTGATGCTATCCAATTACACTGTTATCTGATGAATGCGTGTAAGTTCTCTTTTTAAAATGCCTGTATTTTAATATATACAGGTACATGTTAGCTTCCTGGAATTTGAAAGTGAGGGTAAAAAATAGGATAAAAACAGATATTTTCTCTGTAGGATTAAGGAACATATATACATTTGATGAAAAGTTAATTAGACTTAATTAAAAAGATAAGTAATAATGTAAAGTAAGAGAAACAGTCCCTTTACAAGTTGTTATAAATAATAACAATATATAAATTGTTAATAAATATTGTTAAGATCAGTGAGAGTGTGGGGATGTAATAATTTAACCATCAGTAATTATTACCATGGCAGAACAATATAATATTTTCTAATACAATAACAAAACTCAGATCTCAGAATGCGTTGGAATCTACTAATTAGTTTATCCTAAATGTATCATGTTTTGACAGTAAGGCAAAAACTCCTGTAAACATGAGAGTATGCCTAAAATTGCATACCTACTTAAGATTGTGTTATCATAAGATTTTATCAATGAGTATAAAAACAATTTAGTGGCTTACTCTCACTTTTAATGGGTGTTACTATGTTAATACTCAGGACCATTTAGAAAAGTAAAACCAATACAGTTTGAGACAACAAGCAAAAAATTCCTAGAATATTTCTCGGTATTTAATTTTTCTCGATACATGCTTTATTAGGGAAAACTGAGGCAAAGGAAAACCAACTCTGGAAAAATTAGAACAAATGAAAATTTTCGTCATTATTTTTATTGCAGACAGATTTTATTGTACCCATTATTCTAAAACATAGAAACAGGTTCTATTAAAGAACAAAAAGAACAGAACTAATAAAAAGATGCAGTAAGAAAATCCATAAAACTATTTTATAAAGGCAATGAAAATACTGACAGAATTGTCAAATCGACTTTTTCAGAACTCTAGAAATTAACACAACTATCCAAAGAACATTCACTTAGGAACAACTAATGACTAACAAAATAGGGTTCGTGATGTTTTAACTCAATGTATTCCCATCTACTCCCCAACTCTGTGATATCCCTACCTGGCCAACATAGTGAAATCCCATCTCTACTAAAACAAAAAACACCAAAACTAGCCGGATATAGAGGTGCATGCCTATAATCCCAGCCACTCAGGAGGCTGAGGCAGAAGACTCACTTGAACTTAGGAGGTAGAGGTTGCAGTGAGCCGAGATCATGCCTTTGAACTCTAGCTAGGGTGACAAATCTCAAATAATTGAAAAAAAAAAAAAAAAACCCAATAACCTCACACTAGTGAGTGGGGGAAGACTAGATCTCTTCAAAAATAGCCAAATCCAGAAAATTTTCAGAACTTAACCTGTTTTGCAAATTCCTGAAAAACTCTATTTGCAGGATGTTGATGTGTCTGAGTTCCAAGAAAAAAGTCCTATCCCAAGGCATTTCCAGAAACAGTCAACTGCCATTGTTTTTAACACTGCAGCTACCTGAGACTGCCCAACCAGTAAGATCAGATTGGGTCATGTGATTTTAATAGGGTCTTTGAAAAGTTCCAACATATTGTTTGGGCCCTAGAAGACCATATACATGTGCAAAGCTGTATAAATGTCCAAAGCTGTATGAAAGACCTGAGACGGCCCAGTCATCTTCAGTTGACTTTTACACCCTGTAACAGCAATAATTGAGGGCTAAGTCAGATTCGTAAAACACCTGTGAGATGAGGGTGTGCCCCAACCTACACACATGGAGTCCATGGCAGAGCATGGAAGACTTACTAGCTCATGGCATTAAGGGAAACTTCTGACTAATCGTTGGCTGACAATTAAGCTAACCAAGCAGAGATTTCAGTGGCTACACAATTCAGCATCCTGTGGGACGCCACTAAACATAGCCAAATATAAATGAGTATGCCAGAGACAGATGAGAGAGATAAGGATAGAGAGAATGTTTGAACATATCATGTCTAAAAACTTTGAAATCTGACAGAAAATTCGATGGCTTTTATCTAAACATATAAGATTCTCAACAAACTCCATTAGGATGAAATCAAAGATATTCAAACCTAGATATATCATGGTTTTATTTACACACTATGCTAATTCATATAAAAATCTATGAAATCTACAAAAAAAACTACTAAAACTAATAATTGAGTTCAATAATTTCATTTTTTATACCAGCAATTAATAATCATAAATTTAATTAGCAATACCATATACAATATAATCATTATATATGACTTGTTTATGGATATATGTGCAAGATCTGTACACCGAAAACTACAAAGCATACTTGGCAGGAATTATAGAAGACTTAGAAAAATTGAGACACATTATATTGCTAAGTTGTAAATTTTCCTCAAGTAGATCTAGATATTCAATAAAATCCTTGCATTATTTTCTGTAGAAATCACTACACTGATTCAAAAATTTCTATGAAAATGTCAAAGACTTAGTCAGAGTGGCAGTGAAAAAAATTGAATCATAGGACTGTCTAAATTCAAAATTTAGACAACATTCAAAATGTGATATTGACTTAAAGTTACTAGGTAAGAAGGTCAATGAAACAGAATAGGAAATTCATAAAAAGTTCTAAAATATATATGGTTAATTGAGGGGCCAAAGTAATTCAATGGAGGAAGGATAGCATTTTCAATACATGCTAGAATGATTATCCATCTGCTCTCTCACACACAGAAAGAAGTTCAATCCACGCCTTGCACCAATAACAAAAACTAACTCCAAGTTGATCATAGGTTAAATATAAAAATCTAAAACCCCAAAATGTTCAGAAGAAATCACAGGACAGAAGCTATATGATCTTTGGTTTGGCAAGAATTTCTTGGTGTTGTTAAGTACGACACCAGAAACATAATCTATAAAAAAGAACATTGGTAGATTGGACTTCATAAAAATTTAAAGTGTCTGCTCTTAAAAGGATGAAAAAACATGACACATACTTGAAGATAATATTTGCAAATTATATATCTACTAAAGAATGTCTACCTATAACATGTAAAGAACTCTCAAAAGTCAACATTAAAATAATTGGCAACCCCATTGAAAATGGGTAAATGATTTTAACATTTCACCAGAGAAGATATGTGACTAGGAAGTAAACACATAAAAAAATACTCAATATCATTAGTCATTATGATAATGCCAATTAAAAACACAACAAGGTGCTGTATTAGTTTGCTCTTGCACCGCTGTAAAGAACTACCTGAGGCCAGGTAATTTATAAAGAAAAGAGGTTTGGCCGGGCGTGGTGGCTCACACCTGTAATCCCAGCACTTTGGGAGGCCAGGGCCGGTGGATCACGAGGTCAGGAGATCGAGACCATCCTGGCTAACACAGTGAAACCTCGTCTCTACTAAAAATACAAAAGAAAAAATTAGTTGGGTGCAGTGGCGGGCGCCTGTAGTCCCAGCTACTAGGGAGGCTGAGGCAGGAGAATGGCGTGAACCCGGGAGGCGGAGCTTGCAGTGAGCCGAGATAGTGCCACTGCAGTCCAGCCTGAGCGAAAGAGCAAGACACCGTCTCAAAAAAAAAATAAAGAAAGAAAGAAAAGAGGTTTAATTGGCTCACAGTTCCACAGGTTGTACAGGAATCATGGAAGTTTCTCCTTCTGTGGAAGCCTCAGGAAACTTACAATCATGGCAGAAGGTCAGGGGGAAGCAGGCACATCACAAGGCTGGAGCAGGAGTAAGAGTCTGAGGGGGCAGGTGCCGCACACTTTTAAACAACCAGCTCTCATGAGAACTCACCCGCTCACTATCACAAGAACAGAACCAAGGGGATGGTGCTAAACCATTCATGAGAACTCTCCTCCCTGATCCACTGGCCTCCCACAAGGCCCACCTCCAACACTAGGTGTGACAGTTAATACTGAGTTTCAACTTGATTGGGTTGAAGGATACAAAGTATTGATCCTGAGTGTGCCTGTGAGGGTGTTGCCAAAGGAGATTAATATTTGAGTCGGTCGGCTGGGAAAGGCAGACTCACCCTTCATCTGGGTGGGCACAGTCTAATCAGCTGCCAGCGTAGCTAGAATATAAGCTGGCAGAAAGATGTGAAAAGAGACTGGCCTAGCCTCCCAACCTACATCTTTCTCCCGTGCTGGATGCTTCCTGCCCTTGAATATCAGACCCTAAGGTCTTCAGTTTGGAACTCAGACTGGATCTCCCTGCTCCTCAGCCTGCAGATGGTCTATTGTGGGACCTTGCTCAGTAAATAGAAAGTGAGAATATATTTCTCACTCCCACTGATTTCTGATCATTGTATTAACCTTTCTAAGGCTCCATATTAGGAGATTAAGAACATAAGTAACACTGAGAAGTACAGAAACTCTTCAATTCTTAATTTGATGACTGCAACATCTCAGTTCCTACAGGAATATAAAACTTGCTGGGCCTTGGACGGTCTTTGAGAGTCAAAATGAACAAGTTTAAACCCTCTTTCTTATTCTTACCTATTAATCTCATTCCTTGAAATGTATTGAGGAGTCACGTTTGTATTACACACCCAGGTTAAAACAATTCCTTTAGGAATTTAAAAGGAAGGATGCAATGAGGCTGGACCTGATTGACACACATAATGGACATGGCTAGAGCCCAAACTGGAGGAAGCGAGGGATGATCAAGACCCTTTTCAGAAAGATGATGTTAGAGAAAGAGAAGTTACACATCAAAGACACAAGCCCAAGGCCACACTGATTCAGTCTAGACCATTATTGTAATTACATATTTAAAATGCATTACACAAGAGCTCACCAATATGTGTACACACACTACCGAACACTGTGGATCCTAGAATATAGGGGTTTGCCGTTATCCCACGAATTTCTTGAAAGCAGAAAATATCTTGCACATATTTCTGGAAACTCAGTGGCTACACAAACAGACATATGAAAGACGCATTAAAGAAAGAGACTTGCCAGAATATTTACACCTGCAGAGGCGATAGGCTTACCATGCACTCATCCCCAAAAATCAATATTTGCAAATTGCAAGAACTTATTAATACAGAAATATTCTTGTTGGTGATGACACTGCTCTCAAAATGTCTACATTTTGAATAAAACAAATTTTCATAGGCGACAATTAGAAAAGTCAGCAAAAGAAAAAAGTGAAATGTCTAAGGGAAACTGTGAAAATAAATTTTCATTTTCAACACAACCCCTTTTAAGTGTCTCCATGTTTGATGTTAGTAACAGCGTTGAGGTCTATTGCTTGCAAATTCTTTAACATTAAAATACTGCACACATCTAATTTTTCATGACATGTACTCTTCTTTGTGTGTACTAGGAAATGTCAGCTGCTGTAACAGGCTAGCTCATTATCAGCTTTTGGAAGAGAGCTGCCTTTTAAACATTTTCACACTGCTTGTATTTTTATTTAAACAATCAGCAATAGGGCAAGAAATGAGATATATGCTTATTTATTTTCTTACATACTTTACATTGCTACCTTGATTTTGCTTTCATTCATTCTTCACTATGGTGATATTAACCAGATTACTAAATGTCTACATGTAAACAGTCTCAAGTTTTTCCAAGCACTTGGATATAGTTTAATAAATTGTAAGAATAGGAGGGAAGTTACTCCATCATTTTTAAAGATAATAAATCAGAAGCTATAAAACATTGGCTGTTTTGTCTAAATTGATGTAGCTGAGAACAGAAAATCTAAAGATTCATATTTTGAGACCCCAAACACCTTGAAATTTCTAATGGTTTATGCTATTAGTATAACATCTTCTTCCTTCTCCTCTTTTTCCCTTTAAAATTCTATTTTTTTAACAATTTGATTGTATAAGAGTTTATTTCCATTAGAGAAAAATCTGTTTGTTCCCTCCAAATTTTTACGTTGAAACCTAATCCCCAATAAAACAGTATCAACAGCTGGAGATTTTGGAAGGTGAATGAGATTAGCATTCTTATAAAAGAGGCGCCAGAGAGCTCCTCTGTCCTTTTCACCATGTAAAGACACAGAGAAAAGGCACCATTTTTGAAGGAAACAGCAGCCCTCTGCAGACACTGAATCTACCGGTGCCTTGATCTTGGACTTCCCAACCTCTAGAACTGAAGAAATGCATTTCTTCTGTTTAGAAATTACCCAGTCTAAGGTATTTCATTACAGCAGCCCAAATGGTCTGTTCCAATTACAAATAAGAAATGGAACTAACATACCATAATTAGTGTATATACTTAAATAAAATAGACTAGCAATGAAAGAACAGAGGCATAAATACTAACAATTAGGCCATTTTTTTTCACACAGCTGAACTGAAGTCTCTGAGGTTTGTGATAGTACTATAGGAAGTATAATACCTGCTTAATTTATTTTCTTATTTTATGTAGCAGTGACCAGTTAGGAAAAGGTGACAAGACTCACAGTTTTTCAAGCTCATATACCGGGACAACAACATCCAAATAGGCTTTGAAATATTATATTTTGGTATTATTACTAATATTACTTATAAATCACAACTACAGGAAACATTTAAAAAATTGGGAAATAGTATTAACTTTAAGGGTAACACATCATAATAAAATTCTCAAATACTATGATTCTGAATGTTCTGAATGCTAAGACGTATTTGCACAGCCTTCGCATCTTGCACAAAGAGACCAAAGGGCATTCTTCCTGCGTGGAGCACAGACCAATCCAGAAACTATTTTCCTTCTTCCTTTCCTTTTAGCAGAGAGATTTGCATATTTGTGCATCTGCCTGCAGTGAATCAAACATGGAGCACCTAGTGAGTATCCTGGTGAGGCTAGGCTGATGAGAAGATTACCTACAAGCAAAAATGCTTTTGAGATGTGGTTTTAAGTAAGCACATGCTTATCTGTTTTAACTTCCAAGAAATATTTGCTTTTTTTTTCTTCTTAACACCAAAAGGGCTCAAGCCACATCTGTATGATTGTATTTCTGAACAAGGTGTGCTTGTTCTACCAAGGATACACCAATAATTCAAGGTAATCAGCAGAGTACATTACAGGAAGAAATCTGAACCAACAAGCTGTACAAACAGAATAGCAATCAGAAGATTTAATGCATTTCTGATGTACATTTAAGGCCCTGACACTGGGCCACAGATGTACATGTGTTGTGCTTTATATTGCTGAGATATGGCCTGTGAGAACCTATTATAGCATATCATCATCCACACTGGAGGGGTTGGGGAGGGAAAAATTCCATCACACATTACTCCTGCGGATGTATTAGAGAAACAAATTGTACTCGGAATTGAAAAGTCACAGGCTTATTCTGTCTTAATAAATTCCTGCCAAAAGGCTAAGTGTAAGACTAGAAATACTTCCCAAATGTTGTTACTGTATTATCATCTTTGACATCTCAAGAGCTGTTCCAAGCATCATCAGATATCAGTTCAGCGTTCTCACAATAAAATCTTTTTCTTTTTTTTCCAACCAGTCCTTGATTTCATGTAGTCATTTTGAGTTGCCTTTGCTTGAGACATAATCATCCCTTTGGCTAAAATAAAAGTGTTATTTTAAATAAGATGTTTGTCACTGAGCCATTCCTATTGGTTAATATAGATAGCTATTCAAAATTCAAGGTGTTAATCCTTAACTAAAGTTTTCTATCAAAATTTTGAGGGTTTTTGTGATCCTTCAAAATAGATTTAAAACAGAAAAGTAAAAGAGCACACTCTGATCTTTTTGAAGGCAGATTCTGGGTTCTAATTATATTTATGGCTACTGTGTGACGTTTGATCAATATCTGTCAAATAAATAAAGGATTATATAATTAAATGCAACGATGACACATTAAAATATCCTAATGATATTAGCCTAGTTAGCATTTTATAAACCAAGATACCTAACATCTGTTTTGCCAAACTAGGTTTACAGCTTAAACTGTTTCTTTTATCTTATTAGCCTACTAAGACTTCATCTCTTAAAAGTAGATTTTTTAATCTTGTTATTTCAGCATGATATATATTAAGATTTAGCTTTATTCTAAAATGAAAAATAAAATGACTCTCCAACACCCAAAGAGAAAAATGGTTCTTCAATCTATAGGTTTCTAACTTGTTGTAGAATTGTATATTGTAGGGTATCCATTACTGTGTAAAAATTACCCCAAAATGTAGAGGCCCTGAAACAACAAATATTTCTTATTACACAGTTTCTGCGTGTCTAGAAACTGCTGTAGCTTATTTGAGTTTCCTGCTCAGAGCCTTACATGAAGTTGTAGTCAAGCCGCCATTTGGGACTGCAGGCTTCTCCGGGTCCTACTGGGACTGATCATCCACATCAACACCTACCACAGGCTGTCTGCGTGTTCTCACGGTGTGCAATAGCTGAGCCAAGACACAGCTCCAGAGATGACTTAAGATGGAAACTATAGTCTTTTCATATTCTGATTTGGGGAGGGACATCCCATCACTTCTGTCACATCTGTTCCTAAGAAGAGACTCAATAAGATGGTCACATGTTTAAATGGACGTGATGACGCCAGAGGATGAAGACACGAGGTGGAGATCACTGGGAACCACTGGAGGGGACATCTGCCATAAAGAGGGTCAAAATAAATGCCATTTGCAAGAAACAAATTGCATTATAAGATGTTTTCTAATATTTCAAGACATGTTGAACAGTGAAATTAATTAGCCGGGCATGGTGGTGCATGCCTGTAATCCCAGCTACTCGGAAGGCTGAGGCAGGAGAACCACTTGAACCCTGGAGGCGGAAGTTGCGGTGAGCTGAGATCGCACCACTGCACTCCAGCCTGGGCAACAAGAGCAAAACTCTGCCTCAAAAAAAAAAAAAAAAAAAAAAAGAAAGAAAGAAAAAGAAAAGAAAAGAAAAAGGAAAAGAAAGAAAAAAGAAAAAAAAAAAGAATCGTGAAATTAGGAAGATTCTCAAGAACAAGATCTCTCCCCACCCCAGTTACCATCTGTGACTAGCAGACAGATCTATGACAGCAGTGGATTTTAATAAGAAAGAAAGGAGTGAAAGGTTAGCTGAAAGAATTTGTTTTTGAGCAACGACATATTCCAAGTACTATGTCAAATGTCTTTTAGGTATTTCTTCAGTGAATCCTCCTACAAACCTTTCTAGGTCGGTTCTGTTACCAGATGAATTATCAGGATTAAGACTAAGTGTGTTTATGTGCAGTCATTAGCTAGGACCTGAACCCACACCCAGCTCACTGGAAAACCTATGCTTTCTCTCCTACCTTAACATTCCATTGCTGACCTCCCTGATGGCTGAAGAGCTGATTTCTTAGCGCACCTTTCCAGTTGACACCCTGCGGTCCTAGCAATGCAGGTCGTCTTTCTAAGCTTCTGTTTCTTGAACTGCGGAGTTGTGAATTTCTAGTCCGGAACCTCTTTGTTTCAGGATAGCCATGACTTTAAACAAGTGGCTGGCTTATGGCCTCCCAACTGTTTGATGGTCAAAGATGGAAATGTGATACAGTAGTGATAAAAATAGGAACAATTCTTGGTCTAATAGATTCTAATGAGTACGTTGCAAGCAGAAAGCTCAGAAAGGATCATTTGGGCTTAGCAAAAAAAGAAAATGAAGGCTTAAACAGAAGTAAATATATAAGAATCCTGTTTCTGATCTTTTTTTTTTTTTTTTTTTTGCTTACCCATTATGAAGAAGTCTTATTCTACATTCATAAAGATTCGTCTTTGGTGCTAAAATAAAAATTAGGGAAAATTATCACTTGATACATGAATGACTCTACAAATGACTATATGATAGAGAAAAAAAGTGTTTTGGAGTTTGGAGATAAAGTTATTTATCACTACAGTAATGTAAATAAAATTTTTTACAAATAACAATAAAGAACTCTCGAAGTGGAAAGTGAAATAAATGAAACGTTTGGTTATTTTTGAGAGGAAATATGAATCAAGCAAGTGTGAAGAATATTTGTTAGTGGCAAACACTCCCACATGGAGAAAGCATGTGCAATATAGTAATCACTATGAAATTTATTTTAAAATACCACCAAAGGCAAAGAAACAGCTTTTCTTTAAAGCTAAATGTTCAAGGGCAGCTGTGATAGTCACTGACTGACAACAACACAATCGCTGTCTCTACAAGAGCACCCACCCACATCTCCAGGATTCAACTAGGACAAGTTATGACAAAGGAACCATTAAGGTCCATATTGATCTTCTCACATCCGCCTGAAATAGAACATCCTGGGATGTTACAGGCCCATCAGAAGCAAACGCGTTCTTGTCACAGCCTCTATCACTTCAAGGAGTTTCTAACAGGAGTGCCGACAGTGACCTCCCTCTTTCTACCTTAATGCAAAGGTAGAATTTGATTTGAGCTTCCTGGACAAAAAGGATTCGGGGAGGCACTCTAAGACTAAGATTTGCTTTGCTCCTGTGCCCGCCCCCTTTTGAAGTGCTTGTTCTCGGGGAGTGATCTGGCTTCAGAGCAGCCTGGCATTGGCTTTGGTAAGTCCCTCCCTTCATTTCTTTAGATTTAGTAGCTGTATTATGATCTGAAAGATTACCAAATCTTATAACGTAATCAGAATTCTAGTATGTCCTATAGACTCCTTTCAAAGTCAGGAAATGGTCAGTACTTACCAGAGAGGGTTTTCTCAGTGAAATCATAATATCTTGTGAAATATTTTAAATATGGGATGTCCATGGGGAAAAAGTAAAATCTTCTCCTTGATTTTTTTCTATAAGTGGAGAATTTATTATCTCAAAGCTCCTCAGAGGTAGAAAAACACAGATGTAAAGAATTACTAATGATCATTCTCATTACTGTAGTGTTCATAATAAACAAAACCTTCTTTCAACTCTATGAAAGAAACAGTGCTCCACATTATTATTCCTCACTCCTAGAGTGTCTCCTCTCATATAAAGATGACACAAAAGTAATTAGGAATTAATTGAAACTACTGTGAGCTAAAGTTGATCTTCTGGATATAAGAAGTTTACAACATACCTAAGGCTTCTTTTTCTCTGTGTTTCAAATAAAAGTCAGTATTCCTGGTGGAGTAAATGTTTTTAGTGGCTTTGATGGGAAAAAGATGTTCTCCCAAATCGGAGAATATAAAATAATTACACAACTGAAACAGGTTTATTATGTTGCTCATCCCAGAATAATCATCATGAGAAGAGAACAGAAAGACCAAAGAGGAATCATCTGTGATATTTTGCACTATAAAAATTCATGTTGAAAAAGTCATGTTGGGAAGAACACATTGTGTTCACTAGAGAAATGAGGAATACTTTCTTATCGAAGCTGTTCTTGGTAAATATACAGAGAAACTAAAATCTGCATGTATTAATTGTAACCACTAATATTCCTTGGGTACTCATGATGCACTTTTATAGTGTTCTCCGTGTATTCATGCATTTAAATCCCAGATAGAGACATGGCCTACTGTTAGATAAAAACTAGTTGTTATCAGTCAGGGTAGACCAGATGTTTCAATAACAAGCCCACCACCCCAGTGGCTTACAGAACTAAAAGTTTTGCTATTGTGGCATGGATCTGGTGGTCCACATAAACAGATCTCTTCCAAGTGGTGAGTCAGGGACTCAGGCTATCAACAAACGGGAGCTTCACATGTTGGAGTCCTTTGCTTCCAGACTAGAGGACTGGGACTGGAGGATGTGGAGGATAGAGAATGGATAAGGCACAGCCACTTTTAGATGTATTGACCTAGATGTGACCCCTCACTTCCACTCAAGGCCCATGGACAATAAATTCCTGATATGACCTCATTTATTTATTTATTTAGAGACAGAGTCTTGCTCTGCTGTCCAGGCTGGAGTGTGGTGGTGCGATCCTGGTTCACTGCAGCTCTGCCGCCTGGTTCGAGCAATTCTCCAGCTTCAGCCTCCCAAGTAGCTGGGATTACAGGCACCTGCCACCACGCCTGGCTACTTTTTGGGTTTTTACTAGAGATGGAGTTTCACTATGTTGGCCAGGCTGGTCTTGAACTCTCGACCTCAAGTGATCTGCCCACCTTGTCCTCCCAAAGTGCTGGGATTACAGGCGTGAGCCACCACACCCAGCAGATATAACCTCATTTAGATACTTACAGGCAGAACAATGGAATCTAAAAAAATTATGTTATTATGAGCACTTCAGGGAGATGAATACATGTTACTCAACTCTACCACCTGTTTCTGTCACGAGGCCTTGATATCTGAACGCTTGGCCTGAATAAAATGCACATAACCCCTGAGAGAGGCAGAGGAGTGGACTCCAAAGGGCTCCCTGGCTCCAGCATTGACAGAACCTCTGGTGGGCAGGGGGTGGAATAAGAACAATGAGAGGACCCTTTGCACTCTGCTCAGCAAAGGGCTATTGGGGGAAGAGGTTACTGTTTACTGCCATGAAGAATATTATAAACAGCTAATGGGGCCGTACCTATGGTCTGTGCATATTGGTAATTATGCTGAAATATTCTGAACTGGGGCTTCAACTCACCATTGCAAGATTTTTCCACACATAAGAGGATGTAGTCATTGAAGGGTTCCTAACAGGAAGCAAACTCCTGAGAAAGCTATTAGCAGTTTAGTATTTGCAATTCATGTGACACTGCTTGCCTTAAGGGATATCATCCACAGAGTCCTGTTTGGTTTAAAATGTAACTCTCACGGTGGAGTAGGTTGAGCATTCAGATCTCAGCTGGGTTTCTCTTGAATTTATTGACTTACAAATGGAAATACACTTAAAATAGTTTACTATCTTTCAGTAATGGCTTCTTAACTTCCCCATTTCCAGAAGTGGTTCCGCTCTCCCTACGCTTGTAATCTTGTAGTACCTCTGACTTCTCTTGCCCTTGGCACTGAAAATGCCATCTGTTTACCAAATCCTGCAGCTAGTTTCTTCACAACAGTGCTTTGAATCCTGACTTTCTCTTTATTTCCTCATTTTGACTACAGGTTCTAACCACTCAGTAATTTTACTGCTCTCTCTACTGCTAACTAAAAATAATATATTCCACATACTTCTAAAAATCAGCATCTGCAAGCAGCTTGGTCCCTCTGTTACTTTTCCTCTCAAAGTTTACAGTGATCTGTGGTCAGCCAGGGGAAGACTTGGAATAAGAGCACTGACCCTCTCAACATAACCAGAGCTTTACACAGGCTGAATTTCAGGAACCATACAAACAGCACAGGATAGACTAGGAGATCCAGAAAACTCCTTAAAAATATGGGAAAACATTGGTTGTCCTGGTGAACTTCTGGCTATGTGAGAGTGCTTAGAGTTACCTATGTAATTTCACTGAAGTCGTCTAGATCTGTTGTCTTGTTCTCATAATTAACGTCAACCCCTCACTAAAACACAGAGATCATTTGCCCCAGGATTCTGACTGTTTTTGCTTTTATTAGTACTTTTCTCTTTTTTCTAAGATAAAAGAAAGAGACAATATTTAGTGAATGGATGAGTAACAGATATTTAACAGGATGTCAATGGTAGTTTGACTACTAGTTCCACTGTCGTCTAGTTATGCTGCCTTTCATTTCTAGCATAAAATAGTCCAGCTTAGTCACTACAAACGGGAGGCAATATGACAGAATTCTTCAGATACACAGCAACACATACCAGGCAGTGCAAAAGGCTCCCACCCTAAAAAATAAAACAAAAAACACATACCATAGATGATTTGGATTGTACTAAAAGTGGCGACATTAACACATACACCTGGCAGGATAAGCATCGCTTCCGTTTCTGCAATAGACACTAAGGCAGAAAATATTTCATGGTCAATGACTGATCACAGGGCAGTTGAGTCTACAAGTTGTCAACACAATCACAGGAGAAGAGGAATGAAAAGCAAATTGATTGTTAAGTACTCTGATAAGCCTCCTTAACACGATTCTCAAAACTCGCAGCCCTTCTGCCCACAAAAGTACAAGTTTAAAATCGCACGATTACAGTGTACACCTGCAAACCCCATTGTGCTGCTTGATCTGTGTATTTTATTGTAGGTCAAGGCAGTTAATCACTGAGGGCCTCGGGGTAGCCAGAGAGAAGCTTATTTATGGGCAAATCAAGAAACCGAAATACTGAACCGTGCCTGATTAGCTGCACTAATATGCTACTTGTGGCTAATTTCTGAGCTGCTTAACCCACAGGTGTTTGCCCTCACCCATAAATCATGCCGTCCACCTCCTCTTTGCACTCTCGGTCCTACCATGCATATAGATAGCCTGTTTAAATGACAGGCAGGAAATAATGGACGGTGCACTAAATCATGCCAGTGCTTAGTCAACTGGCTCTCCTCTGAAACAAGTCGTGCAACCTTCCCAGTGCCCAGCTCGTTTTAGATGTTATTGTAACCCAAGCCTTATGTGCCACTGAATGCAACCTTTCAAAGGTACAAAGCGTACATTTCCCCATTTTTATTTGTTTTACTTGTAGAGCACACCCTTTGCATAAGAGAGCACCATTAAAATTTCCACTCCAGCCAGCAGTGCAATGAAGCAGAACAGAATCCCAATGACTCCGATGGTGAAAGGAAACTCTCCCAGGGCCTTGAGCAGCCATGGCCCTCCATTGACTGTTCATTTATTTTCTTTAATTAAAGCTGTTAATTAAATGGATCACAAACCAAACAATCTAAACACTAAATATTATGGGCAGGAAATGCTTGGTTTGCATACAATTTGACTCTCTAGAGTAGTTCTTTGTTTTAAATCAACTTACAGGTCGATATGAAAGCCACTAGCTATGAAAATACATATTTTATATATATTTACAATGTCTCTCTGTGCTTGGAACAGAAGAAAATGTAGGACTTGGCAGGAATTTTTTTTTCAAGCCCTGGTTAATAAAACCCATAGGAGAAACTATTAATACATAAGTGCTGAATGAAATCATATAAATAGACATATGACAAAATAGTAATGACAAACAAGAGACATGGTGTCACTATATTAGGACAAGTAAAGTCATAGGCTTGATGTGATGGGGGCACTGTACAAGGGCTCCTCAGCTAAGGAGAGAGAAAGCTGTTTGAAATTTTCAATTACTTCTAGGAATTTTACATGTTTCACTCTTGGACTACATGATAAAAATACATTTATTTGTTATTTTGACACTTTCTAATTGAACTTAAATAGCCATCTATAATGGCAAGATTTTGGTCATAAAGGATTCTTATTCTAGGGAATTCACTTTGAAACAAGATGGAGTATCAGAGTATCATAAATCAGGGTTACCTTCTGCCTGAAACACTGAAAAACTGATGAACTATATAATGTATTGGATCTTGAGATGCTGAACACCAGGCAGTGAAGATCCCTGGTGAGTCCTGTGATTGTTCTAGGTTAGTACCTTGAGAGAGTTCAAGCCAGCAGGCAGGGACGGGGAGCCTGGATGGAGCCCAGGGAGCTCTGTGAGTTAAAGAGGTGCAACGGTGCACCCAGGGGGATAATCGTGGTTACAGTTTTGCAGAACAGGGTGGCAATGGGGAGAGAAGTGTATAAAGATAGTCCTCTAGAAAATTGCAGTGGATCCTTTCAGAATGTTCAGCTAAGGCTTGATCAGAACACATAAATGAAGAAACCATCAGAAAGAACAAAAAGTATCAGTGTTGGTCACTCGCCCAAGGCTGAGATAGCATCGGTTTTCACCAGACAGACTGGAAGAACCCATGACCCACAAGCATGGAGGGGAACAGTCAGGAAGGTCTCATCTGAGGAGAGAATAGCTCGTCATGGACCAATCACTGCTCGTCTTCCACCTCACAAACTTTAAAAGCAACACCTGATGGATCAGACTGTTTTCAGGTAACATAACTATGTCTCATGAAAAAAGATCTGAAATATTTATAGAAATATAAAAATTCCAGCAGCCAAAAGATATAATTCACAATGTCAAGAATGCAATAAAATATTACCAGGCATTTTAAAACACAGAAAAATACGAGCCATTACAAAGAGAAAATATTTTCAATCAAAAGCAAACAAAATTACACAGATGTCAGAATTAGCAGAGAGACTTTTTTTTTCAAATTGTACTGCATACGTTCAGAAAGTTCAATAAAGACTTAGAAATTATTTAGGAGACTCAATTGAACTTCAATAAGTGAACACTATATATATAAAGTAAAAAATTCAGTGAATGAGATTAATTTTAGTGTAGACATTGCAGAAGAAAATATTTGTAAACTTAAAGACATTGCAAAATAAACTATACAAAATAAAAGATAAAGAGCAAAGAGAATGAGAAATGAACAGAGCATCAGTGATCTTTGGGAAAACATGGAATGGATTCATGCACATGCACGTGGACTCCCTGATAATGGAGGGGCCACAGCAAAAGCTGATTGAAGAAGTAATGTCTGAAAACTCTCAAATTTGTTGAATACAACAAAGAACAGATCCAAGAAATGCAACAAATCCCAAACATGAGAAACATAAAACAAACAAACAAAAAAATATATACTTGGTCCATCATACTCAAAGTACTCAAATCTGCCAATAACACACAGATCCTATAAGCAGGCAAAGAAAAAAGACACAACGTATACAGAGGAACAAAGATAGGAATGACCACTCAAAATAGTTTCTCACTGAAAATAGTTCAAAAGAACTATTGAAATTTCTCATTGAGAACAGTTCAAAAGAAAAACTTCCAACATAAAATGTTCAAGCACAATGAAAAAAATGTAAAAGGAAAACTTCCAACATAAAATACTAAAACACAGGTGAAATAAAGATTTTTCATACATACAGGGAGATTTTTTACACATACAATTGATGAGAGGCAGATATGCACTAAAACCAATCTTACATGTTCTTCAGAGAGAAGAAAGATGTTACCTGAAAAATGTGATTATAGACAGTGGAATGGAGAGCACTGAAAATGGGAACTACATGGGTAGCTTATTTTCTTATTATTTAAATCTTTTTAAAAGCCAATTAATTGTTTGTATAACAATAATACAATGTATCATCATATTAAGAATATAAAGTAAACTTGAAATATTTGACAACAATATCACAACATAAAAAATTAAATAAAAAGAGAAAAGATATTTGAGAGTTGAGCAAGTAAAAGTTTATTATTTTATAAGCTTTTTACATTTTTTATAACATGATATAATATCACTCAAAGTGGGACTGTGATGAGTTAGAGTAGTAAGTCAAAATTAAGATAAAAAGGAATCCTTAAAAATAATTGATTATTTCATATGAAGCCAGAAAAAAATAAGGTAAGAGCAAGAAAGAACAGAGGACAATTAGAAAGCAAACAGCGAGATAGTAGATTTAATTTCAAATTTTAATTAAATAAAAATAGTGTAAACACTTAAGAGGCAGAGATTGTCGGATTTAAAAAATAGAGGCAAACTTTATTTTATCTATAATAAACACATTTAAATATAAAGACTCAAAATAGATTTTAAAAAAATTTTTTAAATATGTCATGATAATACTAATCAAAAGAAACTGTAATGACTTTACTAGTATCAGATAAATATATATATTAGAGAAAATAATATTAGCACTCTAAGTTAAGTCATTACCAATTATTAAAGAATCAATTTATCTGCCAGGAGCGGTGGCTCACGCCTGTAATCCCAGCCATTTGGAAGTCTGAGGCAGTGGATAACTAGGTCAGGAGTTCAAGACCAGCCTGGCCAAGAGGGTGAAACCCCATCTCTGCTAAAAATACAAAAATTAGCCGGGTGTGGTGGCAGGCACCTGTAATCCCAGCTACTAGGGAGGCTGAGGCAAGAGAATCACTTGAACCCAGGAGGTGGAGGTTGCAGTGAGCCGAGATAATACCACTGTATTCCAGCCTGGGTGACAGAGTGATACTCTGTCAAAAAAAAAAAAAAAAAAAGAAAGAGAGAGAGAGAGGAAAGAAGAAAGAAGAAAGAAAGAAAGAAAGAAAGAAAGAAAGAAAGAAAGAAAGAAAGAAAGAGAAGGAAAGAAAGAAAGAAAGAAAAAAGAAAGAAAGAAAGAAAAGAAAGAAAGAGAAAGAAAGAAAGAAAGAAAGAGAAAGAAAGAAAGAAAAAAGAAAAAGAAAGAAAGAAAGAAAGAAAGAAAGAAAGAAAGAAAGAAAGAAAGAAAGAAAGAAAGGAAGGAAGGAAGGAAGGAAGGAAGGAAAAGAAAGAACGAGGAATCAATTTATCAGGAGGACTTCACATTCTTTAAGTGTTATGAAACTAATAACAGAGTTTCCAAATATATGAAACAAAAACTGATAGAACCATGGGGAAAAATAATAAAATCAACAATTGTAGCCCAATACTTTAATTCTCCCTCTCAATGATTGGTGGAAGAAGTAGAGAGAAAATCAGTAAGGATACAAAATATTTAAACAACATTATCAGCCAACATTAAGTGACATTTCTAGAACATCCTATTCAACAGAAGAATACATTTTGTTCAAGTGCAGAGGAAATATTTACCAAAATAGAGCACATTTTGGGTCATAACAAAAATCTCAATATTCACACAAAGCGTTTTCTCTTACTACCGTGGTTCAATTAGGAGTTACTAATAGGAATATCTAGAAAATTCTAAGTATTTGGAAACTAATAACCCACTTCTAAAGAATCTATGTATCAAATAATCCATTAAAAATTAAGAAATTAGAAAGATTTTTGGTCTAAAGAAAAAAATGAACAAATTCAAATTCAAACTTCTGGGAGGCAGCTAAAGTGGTACATGGCATGGGGAGTGGTGAGATTATAGTAATAGATGTCTCGAATCAAAAGCAAAAAAAATCTCGTGTCAAAAACTTCAGCTTTCTTGTTAAGGAAGAACAAATATGCAGCAACAAAAGAAAATAATAGAGGACAGAGCAGACAAACATGAAATAAATACCAAAAAAATCATCCCCAAAATCAAGGAAATCAAATACTTTTTCTTTAAAAAAATCCATTTAATTGGCATAGACAAAATTTACCAATATCTTGTCTGAGAGAGGTGACATTGGTATAGATTCTTCCCAGAAAAATTTTCGTATCTCAACAAATGCCTCAAAACAGGCAATTGAAAACAACATGCTAATATTATTATCCATTGGGATTTATTATAAAACTATAGTTACCAAGATAGTGGGGTATTGACATAAACATAGATCAAAAGCAAAAAATACAGAGCAAAAACAGATCCACACATATGACAACTGAGTTTTCACAAAAGTGCAAAGGTAAATCAACAGAGTAAAGATAATCTTTCAACCAATGGTGCTGGGACAAACAGGTTTTCATGTGCAAGGAAATGAAAACAAAACAAAAAATAAAAATTATACATCAATACCGTATGCAAAATTTAATTCATAATGAATCATCAGACACAAATGTTAGCTTAAAACTATAAAACTTACACATGATGCCTTCTTCAGTTTCATAAATATTATTTCTTAGAGGGCTTTTTACAACAATGCCTTTTCACTTTTTTCTAACCATAACCCAGCATTCTCTGAGCACACAAGTCCATCATTACATTTCAACTTATGATTCTGTAATACATCTGAAAGGAGAGCATACTCTCCTTGTGAAAATCTCCTTGTGAAAATATTAAACGTGCTTTGGGATCCAACTTGCAATACTTAACACAAAGAATCTCATCTGCCATTGGCACTTACTGTAATTACCTTCCACTATCTTAAAAATTATATTCCCTGACTTTGCCATTGCTTAAAACATCTGTGGCCATTCTTAACAGTTATTATAGTTCTGCTTCCTTGACACTATTACACAGTCTACTTAAACCTACTTGCATAGACTAGTTTAATGACACTCATGAGGCTCTATAAATATGCTAAGTTCTATAAATTTGCTAACCATTGTGTAAAGAAACTTCTCTTGTCCATTTTTATATTTTTCAAAGCCCCTGCAATTCCTCATATTTGCACTTGTTCATGACTTTCAGTATAAATTTATTTTCACACTTTTTATTTTCATTCATGATTGTAAAAAGTTTAATTGTATATATTTTCTTTCCATGATAAAGTCTACTTATAAATCACAATCTCCTTTCCTTCCAAAGAAATTTGAGATCACAAATGGAGGAGTCTACCTTCATATGAGAGATAACATATCACCTTCCTTTGGACCAGATAATGTGTTTTTCTGTTAAATAATACATACTAACTCTGCATGCTCCATGTGCTGATGAAATAAACAACAAAAACAATCAACAAGCCAGCACATGCTCAGGGGCCAAAAGAGGTTGAATGTGGCCATATTCATAAAACACAGATCACGGACATAGTTACCCAGGAGAGGACATGATTTCCACGGATGTAGAACAGGCTGGAAGAGAAGTCCATGTCCTTGAGATGACATCTGCACACAGAATGAAAGCTAAATTCACCGAGTCAACATAAAGCCATTTTTTTTCATTTCATTATTTTGACCTTTGTATAAATAATGAATTTGGAACAATATTGCAAAATCATATACCATTTGATTTATAGAGCTCTCATTGCTTAGCTTGGCAGTATGGTGATATGTGAAACTTCTACTCACTTGAATACATCCCTGTATTTTCTGTACTGTTCTATAAAAACAACTAAAACTTCTTCAAACTTCAGGAAGGGACCCCTCTTAATGAATGCACTGCTAATAATTTAATGAATACACACTTAAGGTACACCTCAAGTTAAACTATTCAATACATGACAGTATACTGAGCTGGGATGAATGTCATTTGAAAGGTTCAAGATGCCATTTCACCCTAACTCGTGCAGGCATCCACTGAATTTTGGTTGTGGCAGTAGTTTCGATGGTCGTGAAAGCCTGTCCTACACCAGCATTAACCACATTTGCTGGAGCTGCATTTTGAAGAAAATAATGATGATTGAAACAGAAAAGGAGAATAAGATGTCTAATATAGTACATTCAAAATAATGAACTATATTTTTCTCGCAACTTCTAAAGATAATCTTGGTTTATATGAAGAACTGGATATTCAGTTGATCTGCTTCTCAAGGGCTTTTGTTTCTGATTGTCTTCTCCCAATCTGTGGTGGCATTTTTGTTACCAACTTCTAAACACCAAACCCTCAAGATTAAAATGCTTTCATCTTCCTAGCAGAAGTTATGCTGCAGTTAGCACTGGAGTAACTAGATGAATAGTTTTGGATGAGTAACTAGAAACAAAGCACGGAAGACCACACTTTCGGCAGGTGCCTTGTCATCTCTTGCCTTCTGAGAAACATTCTCTACCAGCTCTCTGTTGTCAATGTCCCAACCCCAACACATCGCCTCTGTTGTTTACGCTAATTCTGAACAATCATCTCAAAAATACAACTCTCATTGTATTTCTATGTACTTACAGCTCCCCCATTTCTTCCCATCACCTGAGGGTTCCCCATGAGTCAGGTGGTCCAGTGTAATTGCAGGGCCCTAAAAAGTGGAAGAGAGAGGCAGAGCAATACGATGTGAGAAGGACTCAGTTTGCTGTTTCTAGCTTTAGAGATGGAGAAAAGAGCCATGAGGCAAGGGATATGATGCCCTTTGGACAAAGCCAAGAAATAGATTCTCTTCTAGAGCCTCAGAGTAGAAACCCAGCCGACCTTGATTTTGGCTCATTGAAACCTGTGTCATATTACCCAACTGGACTGGGGTTTGCTCACCCAACACATGAAAACCAAACATCCACACTGAGGTTTGCAGCAGTAGAAAGGAGGGTATTTATTTTTAGGGTACTGGACAAGAAGAACCAGGCAGCTCATGCTTAAGACCTAACCTACTCCATGCCTTGCAAGCAAGGGTTTGTAAAGTGAGGGGAAATTTTCAAGAAAGTAGAAATTATAGGCAAAATTGCAAATCAATACTTCAGAGGCAAGATTGCAAATCAATACCAAACATTGATTTGGCCTAAAAAGGCAGGAAATCTTGAAGCTGAATCTTACAGGTAATAGGTAGATTTAACACTTTTCTGATTTTCAATTGGTTAAGGAAAAGAAGCTTTGCTTCAAAATGTGGGGTCAGCAGAAAAGAATGTTAGCTCTGGCTCTTGGGTATGACTTCCTCCAGGCCCCTCAGGAAGAAATTTAGAAGAGAAACAGTGGTGAGCGTTCAGTCCTCAATCCCCCTTTATCTGAGGTCTCCGTGCCAGCAGATACTTTTGGTGGGGGTCCATGTAACTCAAGGACATATGTTAGGCTGTTATCTCTGGCTTCTATCAGGAACCAAACATCTCATGGCTCCACCTTCCTTGGCTGTTGTTTTAGGGGCCGTTACCTTCTTGCTTACGAAGTCACTCATTTACTCATTTACTTCTTGGGGCCAGCTAGGTGCCTGGAATTTCTCTTCAAGGAATTCAAGATTTCCCTTTATTTTTATGCTTGTGGAAAGGGGGTGCTGACCCCTAAAACAGGTCCCTGCTCCACCTCAGGCAGATTTTGGTAATAGAAGTCCAATGCACACGGCTTTGCATTCATTTTTACTGGCGACACCCATTATACTGACAATGGATTTTTCTGTAACTTTTTGCTCTTCTGCATTAGACTAGCAATTTCCACAAGGGCAGAGACTTTATTCTATTTCCCACTGTAACCCAGTACACAGCACACAGCACGTGGCACAGTCTGTTTGTATAATGATACTAGGGTCTTTATAATCTCTTACTTATTAAACAATTTATCTTAATTTATATATTTTTTATTTTTTTAGAGAGAGGGTCTTCCTCTTTTACCCATGCGGGATTGCAGTGGCACAATCCCAGCTAACTATAGCTTCTAACTCCTGGGCTCAAGTGATCCTCCTGCCTCAGCCTCCCAAGTACTATGTTAATTGATTTTAAAAAGTAAACATCACGGCTTAGACTAAAGCATGAAACGATTAAAATGGGAGGATATTAGTTCAAAGTGTGGGGAGGAGGGGCAGTTCTTACTTGGCTTCTACCATTTCCCAGGATTTGGTGCTGTCCAGTTCATTTTAATCCACCGACATAGAGGAGAGACAGGCTCCTGTACTGCATCAGGCCGCTGTGGCAGGGCAGGACTGCCATTACCTTGGAAAAATGGATTGCAATTAAGGATAATCATGGTAGAATGAGGGTATGGTCCAGAATCAACCAGAAACTCTTCCCACTGGAGAGTCACAAGCCAGAACTTGGGGAGCGAGGAGGGGGAGTGCCCAAAAACACAGGGAGGAGAGGGGGCATCTCAGACCCTGATCAGCGCCCCTGATTCTGCAGGTGTCAGTTGGTTCTCTGCAAGGCATACATCAATCCTCCCTCCTGAGACGGGGGCTACGTGATGATGTCTATATGTTTCTATTACATTGCCTCGAGATTTCTTTAGGCAAATAACTATGAAAAAGTCATCTGACATTTCCAAAAAGAAAAATGCATGAGGTGACTAGGGAGTGGCACCCGTAAGAGTTATTGTCGCACCACACAGACAATTCAGGGCTGGCAGAAAGTGTATTATAGACAGGCAGGGTGGTTCCAGGATGGGAATTAAAAGGGCACCCGCTAAATCTGTCAGCAGGCACTTTCAAGATGTAGCACCAAAGAATTATATCAGAAAGGTCACTCAGAGAAATACGAGTGTCACAAAGTTAAGCACATCAAGAGAAGATCAGATAATAGGAAATATCTTTTTTCAAAGCTGAAACGATATATTGCAAAACGGCAAAGTGAAGCACATGGCGGATATAAAGGGAAATCAAGACGCTGGGAAAAAATAAAATAGAAGCGTAATACAATAGAAGTGAAGCTGTAGAAATCATAAAAGAAATGCTTGGAAACAACAGTGAAACTTATTGAATAAAGTAAAATTTATTCATAACATTCAGATGGCAAGATTCAGAAAAATAACCCATGGATTGGCATTCTGGCTGATTGCAAGATGCTGTGAAGAATACATTTTTTTAAAAATTGTCATATGTTCTCATAGAACACTGTATGAATAATTGAACAGGAATGCCACGATTTATGAAAAGAGTATTATCAGTGAAATGTTAACGCCATTCTCCAGAATTTGTTTTTTAGGTGATAGTTTGGTTCTAACCAACATAATTATTTCTATTTGTCACTCCCATGCCAAAAATGGAACAGAAAAATCTGAGGAGAGCTTGACGATGTGAGCTGCATCTACGATTTATTATCTCTATATGACTTAGAACCTGCATTACCTGCTAATTGAGCTATTCTTGAAGCCTCACTTGATTGAGCGGCCTCCAGCTGTGTCTCGTGCACTTTTCCACGGCCCCCAGTAATGTGATTTCCTTGTTGCCCAACGTGTGTGTGTGTTTGTTTTCATGCACATCATCTCAGTGGCGAAGCACTATTGTAACCACCAGCCTTTCTTGAAGGAGAAAAATGAAAACGACTCTGCATTCACTATAAGTGACACGCCCTTTAGTCACCCATAAGAGGGGCAGATGCGTATTGGTTAGATGAAGTCCTGTGAATATTCACAAAGGCCACTGTCCGGTGGTGAGGTGCATTCTGAGTTGGGTTTTCGTCGTCTCCACTAACAGTTTGGCCATCTGCATAGGTGACCATCTATCACCCAACCTGGAAAACTGCTCACAGTCATCAGAGCAGAAACACACATTCTTTACTGCACATCACAAACAGAAACCTGAAATTAGATGGCAGACTCCTGCATCAAAGATTTTATCTTTGCAACCCTTTGAAAGCGTGGTCAGTACTTTACGTTCTGTTACACCACACTCGAGGCCTGCAGAGAGGGAGCTCCTGCCCCTGGTGGTGGAGCCCGTGGCGTGTGACATTGGGCCACTTGGTTCATTCTTTTGCAAACTTTTGCCCCGAGCTAATCTGTGCTTTATCCACTGATGCAAAGATAATTCAATTTATGTCATGTTATGCAAGCACATTGAACTTTATGGGACTCTGAAAATCAGCTGCTGTACTTGTAAAGGAAACTCATGCAATGGAGGAAATTGCTTGTAATAGTGAGTTGCTGATACTGTACTTTTAAAAATTGATATGTAGATAAGCTTTATAGTTCTAACACCTCATACTGGTTTGACATTTTTCTAAGATAAAACCAGTTATTTCTGTCTTCTAAAAAAAAAAGAAAGATTGTTAAAGGAAGACAGACCATTCAGGTTCCACAAAGACACATGCTCTTAGATTAATAAATTGCACCATGCTTCCTCCAAACTACCCTCTACTGTGTTCTGAAGAGGTTATTTGCAGATGGAATTCATAGTGCTTTGAAAATAAATGTCTTACAAACATTACTTAATTTTATTAATATGCTTGAACCATGTGCTTCTTCATTTACCATAAAAATAAAATGGAACAGCTATAATGTGATTATATATTCAAGTACTAATGGGTATGTTAAATATACAAGTTCCATTAAAATCCATAATTTATTGAGGTTTAGAAATTGTGCATTGTGAACAACTGAATTGTCACTTTTATGATTATGATGCATCTTTTGGCAGTGAGGTTATAGTGATTTTCCGGATCCTACATGCACGAGCATAGAAAAGAGTAGTCTGGTTTTCCTTTAAAGCAGAAACACAGTATTTCAGCAGATAAAGAAACACTGAGAAAATAATTTATGAGTCTTGCAAGGTCTGCAATAGTGCAAAATAATTATATACAGCTTTTATCACAGATGTAGCTTGCATTAGAAAAGGCAATAGAAATCCTTTCCTAATATATATCATTCGTTTGTAATATTTGGAGTTATGTTTCCTTATTCTTCATTAAAATACACCCATGTGGAAGACAGAGGGCTCCAGCTCTTATTCTGTGAAATGACTTGCTATTTCACTAGGAAAAGCATGCATCTATCCCCACAGGGGAAAAAAGAAAGAACTATACAAACTCTATCACTTCCACAGTGACAAGAAAAGAAATCCTCTTTTATGGTCTCATTCGTTCCATTAAGCGTATCGAGGTCAATCGTCTGTTAGATTGGCAATGGCCCACTCGATACCCATAGAGGACCCCGTGTGACCCACTCTGTCAGGACTAAGCTACCACGCAGCAGCAGCCCTCTCCTCCCCAGTCCATCAGTCACTCCCACCACAGTTATCCAACAAGACCTGACAAGCACCAGCAGCAGGGCTGACACACGCCAAGGGCCATCGTGATTATTGTCATGCTATCATTATTGTCCAGAGACCCTCAGCACCACCCATCAGGCCTCCCACTCCTGTGGACCCCAGGCAGCAGGGGGACACGTCCAGGCTGACTCTGCTACTAACCGGATGCTCATCTTTCCCCAGCTCCAGCAGCCACTGCCCTTTCCTACCTCTCGAAGCCTCTACGGGGCCAAGAATCTTGTGTATGTTCAACTTCTCTGCACTTCCCTGTATCTCTTGCTCTGATTGCATTTGTCAATTCCGGAGGACATCGTTTGTCTTGGAGCCCTATCAGAGGTGGCTGTTTTTATCATTTTGCAGGTGAGGGAACATGTCACTGAGGGGAAAAGGTCTTCTGCTCTTTATTACCATTTGGGGACTATTTATCTTCCAGTCTCTCTGAAAGCCCCCAGCTTTGCTGAAGTGAGTGCTTCAGGCTCCACCATGCAGTGGACCCAGGCAGGCCTCGCGGGCGTGCCCCTCACTCTGCCACAGGAAACACTTAACAGGGATAGCTAATGTTCTGTGTCTACTAATCGGGACAGGGGTGCCCAGGTTCAACCTTATGTCTAGGTGCCTGCGAGGTTTTTCTGGATGAGACTGGCATGGAATCCCTGGACTCAGGAAGGCAGGCTGCCGTCCCTAATGTGGGCCAGCCCCATCCAATCCATTGACAGCCCAAGTAGAACTAAAGGCAAAGGAAGGAGGAATTTGTCCTCCTTTTTTTCTACCCTACTGCTTCAAGTGGATCATCCAATCTCATCTTCTCCTTCCATGAGACCGGGAGCTGCACCACCAGCAACCCTTGATCTCAGGCCCTTGGATAACTGAATCTCACCCCCAGCTTCCCTGGGCCTCCAGCTTGCAGAGGGGGATCCTGGGACTTCTTGGCTTCCATAATCACAGGAGCTAGTTCCTCTTGACCCATCTCTCCCTCCCTCTCTCTCCTCCTGCCTCTCTTTCTCTCTTTCTCTGTATTGGTGTAGAAATAGAAATTGATGTAGATGTAGATATAGATGTAGACATAGACATAGGTAGATATAGATATAGATATCAGTATAGATATAGATTTCTTATCTACTTTGTTTTTCTGGAGAATTTCAATATATCAACTATGTATCTTTCCCGATTGTTAACACTTTTTATAATTTGACCCCATTTTCTCATCTTAATAGTTCCATTTTGCAGATGAGGGAATGTGTCACTGAGGGGAGAAGGTCTTCTGTTCTTTATTCCAGCTTGGGGACTATTTCTCTTCCAGACTCCCTGAAAACCCCCAGCTTTGCTGAAGTGAGTGCTTCTAATTCCACCATGCTGTGCCCTAATTGCAGACACAGGCAGGCCTCCTGGGCTTGCTCATCACTCTCCGAGGGTGTCAGCCTCAGTTGGCTTCTTCCTGTTCTCACCACCAATCACTGCAAGATGTAAACAGCCACGTGGAAGACAAGGCCAACATCAGGCTCTCGGGTTTGTGTCTCATCACTGCCCACGGTCACTTCCTCTAGTCCTCACTGCCTCCCGTGGTCAAATTTCTGGATGACGTCACCATTGATAACTAAACCTCACCTAAATTTTAAATACAAACATTCCACTTTTGCTCAACACCTTCTGTCTTACTAAGCAATCCTTTTGTCCAACTAGGACCTCCGATCTACTGATCCTCTGGCATGAAAGAAAAGAAAATCTTATTAAAAATTTTTAATTTACAAAATGAATTACATTCTTAAGATTTAAAAATAAATTACATTTTTATGATTTAAAAATGAAGTAAATGAACACCGAGCCAGGGGCAATTCCTTCCCCTTACACACTTCTACTGTGTGTGAAGTTCCCATTTGTACACCCTGTACTTCTCCCAGGTCAACAGTGAGTTTAGTTTCTTGAGTAAACTTTCAAAGTTTCTCTCTGCATATTCTAGCAATCACAAAGAAATGTTCTTAATCTCTCATTTTTATTTAAAAGGGAGAAATACTATGCAATCTATTCTTAAGCTTCCCTTTTTATTTAAAAATAAATCATCAAGGTATTTCTATGTGGCCAGGTGAGGTGGCTTATGCCTGTAATCCCAGCACTTTGGGAGGCTGAGGTAGGTGGCTCACCTTAGGTCAGGCATTCACGACCAGCCTGGCCAACATGGCGAAAATACATCTCTACTAAAAATACAAAAATTAGCTGGGTGTGTTGGCACATGTCTGTAATCCCAGCTACTCAGGAGGCTGAGGCAGGAGAATCTCTTGAATCCAGGATGCGGAGTTTGTGGTGACCTGAGCTTATGCCACTGCACTCCAGCCCAGGTGACAGAGTGAAACTCTGTCTCAAAAAACAAAACAAAACAAAACAAAAAAGATATTCTATGAAAGCATCTAAAAAGCTTTCTGTATTAGCCATTTTTAAGTGTAGAGTTTAGTAGTGCTAAATATGTTCACATTGTGCAACAGATTTCTAGCACTTTCTTTCACCTTGAAAACCTAGAATTCTATACTCATTAAACAACTCCCAATATTCTCCTCTTCTAGCCACTGGCAACCAACATTTTACTTTCTGCTTCTGTGAGTTTAACTATTTTAGATAACTCACAAAAGTGGAATTATCCAGGATTTGTCTTCATGGGACAGGTTTATTTCACTTAAAATACTGTCTTTGAGGTTTATCCATGTTGTAACATGTAACACGGTTCCATTCATCTTAAAGGCTGGATAATATTCCATTGCTTATATACACCACACTTTATTTATGCATCAATGGACATGCAGGTTGCTTCCACTTCCTGAGTATTGTGAATAATGCTACAATCAACATGGATATGCAAATATCTCTGCAAGTCCCTGCTTTTGATAGCTTTTTATATGTGGAAATTTTTCATTTTTTTTGTTGAGGAATCTTTGCACTGTTTTCCATAGAGGCTGTACCATTTTACCCTCCCACAAACAGTGGACAGGGGTTCCAACTTCACCCAATTTTGCCCACACGTATTTTCTGGGGATTTTGTATTATTTTTCCTGGTAGTGGCCTCCCTAATTTGTGTGAGATGTTCTCTCCTCGTCATTCTGATTTGCATTGCCTGAGTGATGGGCGCTGTTGAGCACCTTATCATGTGCTTGCTGGAATGGTGTCTGACTTTGGAGAAATCTCTATTCAATCCTTTATACATTTTCAAATCAGGTTATTGGTTTATTTGTTGTTGAGTTGTATGTTTGTTTTTTATTCTGTTTTTTATCCCTTATCAAATATGTATTTTGCAAATATTTTTCCTATTTTGGTAGGTTGTCTTTTCGATCTATTTTTTGTTCACTTTGGTTGCCAAAGTTTTTAGGTTTGTTGTGGTCCTATTTGTCTATTTTTACTTTTTTGCCTGTACTTTTGGTGTTACATCCAAGAAAACATTGCTAAATACAGTATCATGAAGTTTTCCCCCTATATTTTTTTCTAGGAGTTTTGTAGTTTTAGGTCTTATATTTATTTCTTTAATTCATTTTGAGTTCATTTTTTGTGCATGCTCGATATATGTAATTCATTGTTCTGCATATGGATATCCAGTTTTCTCAACACTATCTTTTCTACATCATGTGGTCTTGGCACCCTTGAGAAAAATTATTTAACATTATACAGGAGAGTTGACTTCTGGGCTGTTAATTCTTTTCTATTCACTCTGTCTTCCTGATAGGACCACACTGCTTTGATTACTATAGTTGTGTAATATACTTTAAAATCAGGATGTGTATGTCCTCTAGATTTGTTCCTCTTTTTCAATATTATTTTGGCTATTCAGAGTTGCTTGAGATTCCATATGAATTTTAGGATTTTTATTTTCTGAAAAAAAGGTCATTGGGATTTTGATAGAGATTGCATTGAATCTCTAAATTGCTTTGGGTGATATGGGCATTTTAATATTAAGTCTTCCAATTCATAAACATGGATGTTCTTGCATTTATTTGTGTTCTGCGCTTTTTTTAAAATTCTGTTTCATGCAGGTGTTGATTTATGTAAACAGGAATTTAATTAATGTATGAATCTTTGGATTAGATTGGTTCACTTTTGCTGTTAGAAAAAAAAATGCTGTGGTAAATAACTACTAACACACATGGTTTTATAGTCATGCAAAGTTGTGTCTAGGAAAAATTCCAAAAAGTGGAATTTCTGAGTAAAAATTTATAGGTTTTTTAAATGTTTCCTATTTTACTTATTATTTTTTATTTTTATTTTTTATTTCCATAGGTTTTTGGGGGAACAAGTGGTGTTTGGTTACATGAATAAGTTCCTTAGTGGTGATTTCTGAGATTTGGTGTAGCAATTACCTGAGCAGTATTCACTGTATCCAATTTGTAGTCTTTTATCCCTCACCCCCGTCCCACCCACTTAGCACAAACACCAGCTAAGTACTCCTCTCTATTGCAAATAGTCTTTCTAGTTTGACCTTTATCTCACGTTATTTATTATTATTATTTTGTTGTTGCTGTTGGTTTGCACAGATTTTAGCTTTTGCAGTCAAATTTAGCACCATTTTCTTTTATGGTCTCTTGGTTTTAGTCAGGCAGGCTTTCCTTTCTCCAAGGTTATAAAGGAATTTGGCTGTGTCTTCCAGTTCTTTGATGACTTAGCTTTTATAATTAAATATTGGAACCAGATTTTTCCTGGGGCGTGGTGTGAAGACTGAGTCCAAGATTAATGTTTCCATAACTCAACCCAGCTGCCCCATCACCACTTATTGAAAAGATCATCTTTACCCTCTTATTTTAATTGCCATATTAATTTTCCTCCAAAGTCCCAGTGCATTTCAGTGCATTTCTTTTGTTCTATCTCTTCATGTGCCAATATCACACTATTTTAATAATGATAATTTTGTCGTGTGTTTCACCTTCCATTGTTTTTCCTTTTAGAGTATTCCTGAATCTTATCTTCAACGTGAGCCTTGGGGTCAACTGGTCTTATTTCTCCTAAAATATCTGTTGATATATTTTTATTGGCATTATGTGAAATTTGTTAAATGAATTACAGGCATTTCATATAGCTTTAGTTTTGAGTATTCTTATTCAAGAACTTGGTACTTCTTTTCATATATTCAGTTCATTTTTGCGCCCTTCAACAACTTTTGAAAGTCTACTTCAAGTAAATGTGGCTTATTTTCTCTTCAATTTATTCCAAATCATCTTATATTTGGGGTTTGTTATTTTACATCAGGAATTTAACTGCATCAGAGCTATTTATGCTTGCTAATTATCTACATTGAACAACTTTTGAATTGTAATATTGTTTGCAACAGTGTTTAGTTGATTTTCTTATTTTTTCCAAGAAGCTCTATTATCATATAGTAATAGAGTTATCTTTTCTAAGTTATACATCTCTGTTTTATTATAATTACATTAGCTATTGTTAAATGATGTTGATGATAATGAGAATGATGATCATCAGATAAATGATTTCACACCCAAAGGTATCAGCAATATCACTGGATAAATGTGAGTGCAATATCCTAAATGAAAAATGAGTAAATATAGTTAAAAAGCACTATAAAAATCATCATTTAATAATCAAATAGAGCTTATTTCAGATATCAGGACAGTTTATCTTTAGGAACTCTATTGATCTAATTCATACTATTAAAATATTTAAAGAAAAAAATTTATACTCATTTCCATAGGTGCAGACAGGCATTTGGAAACATTCAACAACCATTCATGATGTTAGACAAAATAACAAATCGAGAACAGGTGACCATTTTCTAACTGACAAAATGTGTCTACCTCTATTCCAAAGCCAGAATTATACTCAATAGTGAAACACAAGAAGTATTGCAAATTCTCGTGTTTAACTTGTGTTCTATTAGATGGGCAATTTTAGTGACCATTCCACGATCACATAAACCAGATATCTTCTCTATTTTCAGGACATAGCATTTGTTCTATACAAAGCCAATTTCCTTTATTAATTATATTATTGGGACTTTTACACATTCTTACTTAAAACTTGATCTGTCATGGATGTAGATAAATGAATTGAAGTGATCACAACTCAAGTTGCTTCTGTTTCTTCTTGCAGTCCCTGAAGCTTCTGCTTCATGAATAGAGTTATTATGCTATTTCATGTGTAGAGTTCAGAGCTGCTACATCTTATTGGTCAACAGTTCATTTTTATATTAGAATTTCCTTTTTTTAATTTTGGTCTTGTTTAATGGTTATAGCTAAATTACTGCTTGTTTTGTCTGATGGGAAGATTGTGTTCCCTGCTTTGTTTCTCTTTGCTGGCCTAGTTTTGCCTATTCATCAGTTTTCTCATCTTTATGGAATCACATTGTCCTAGTAATGTCCCACTGAATAACCTAAATTTGCAATTTACTTTGCAACTGAATTTTAAAATGTGCTTATTTACATTTCTTGAAATGAGAAATCGGTTTGGTCTCAGCTTTGCCATATTATTTTAGGTATGTTCTATGTTCATAGAAGTTTTAAAAATCTTTAATTTGTGTTCAGTCTTCTTAGTGCATTTTTTGTGCATAGTTTTCTGACATTTAAGAGAGCTTGTATTTCTGTTGTTGTAGTGATTATTTATAATTGTAACTTTATATAGTACCTTTCATCCTTTCATTACTTAGGCAGTTTCTAATAGTCCCCCCATTAAAGCAGTGATAAAGTTACCATTTTCCTTTCTCTTCATTGTTCTTTATCAGCATCAATTTTAGTCAATAATGTTACCTTTTTCCGCATTATCATTATTGTGTTAAATATCTTTATGATATTCTTAAGGTGTATAGTATGCATAACATTATATCATTTTCTCTTTTCTTGCAATCTTTGCTAGTAGCCTCCTTGTGAAACATCTCATTCTGTTCACCCTCCCTGATTAGTGATTGTAGTCTTTGCTTCATACATTCTAGGTTGACAGAAGATTTTTGAAGGTGTAATTTCCATAATCATTTCTTGATTGGCTGAAATTTCTTATCTGGTAGTTTATGTAAGCATTCAGAAAAAAAATTTCTTAGTTTTTGTGTGTGAAGCACAATAATTTTGTCAAGGTAGATCTCAATTTTTAGGTCAATTTTTCCTGGCCTCAAAAGGTGCACTTTGAAAACATAATTTTAAATCTCATTTCACAAAAAAAGTTTTTTAGATGGCAGATATACAGGTCATCTCTTTCTCTGTGGCAGAATAAGGGAAAGATTTCAGATTTTGTAAAGTCTGGGAAGTCCCTTCTTCCAGCAAGGAAAATTTGCTTTTGTTTCATTGTTTTATGTTGTAATTTTGGAGACTTCAGTTATGGATATATTGGATCTCCATATAAAATTTACAATTGGCTATTGTTTTCAACAAAAATGTCTGCAGGGATTTGGCTAGAATTGTTTCAAATTTGTAATTTGGGGAAATTGACATCTTAACAAAATTCAGATTTCCAATTCATAAACACTCTGTTTTTAATTTAGTCTTTCTTTGACTTTTCTGTCCAAAGTTTATAATTTGCATCAGACAAATCTTAAACAAATTTTCTTAGATCCAGACATAAATATTTCCAGTTTTTTTGGGTGTTATTACAAGTTGTATATGTTTTAAATTACTAATTGTGGATTGCCACCATATAAAAATACAATTAATTTTTGTATATTGACTTTTGATGCAGCAATATTGTTGAACTCATGTATTATATCAGGGAGTGCTTTTTTGTGCATGCTTTGAACATCTGACACCAGTAACCATACAGTCCATGTACAGACAATTTTCTTTCTTTCTTTCAATATTCTGTATTTCTCATGGCTTTTCTTTTCTAGTTTCTTGTACTAGAGTTCCTTCACTATGATATTGTGGTAAGCAGAGTAATGCTCCCAACCCGCAGAAAGAAAAAGATGTTCACACCCTCATCCCCAGAACTTGTAAATATGTGAGTGGTAAAAGTGACTTTGCTGGAGTGTATAGGAATATGGACAATAGGATTATCCTCGAGACAATAAGATTATCCTGAATTATCCACATGGACCTAATTTAATCACATGAGTTCTTAAAAATGAGGAGTCCTTTCAGGTAGGATTACACAAGTGAGAAGGATGAACAAAGAGAAGAGATCCAGCAGGTGAGGGGGATTTGGCTCACCATTGATAGCTTTGAGCATGGAGAAAGAAGGATCGGAACTCCTGAGTGTGGGAATGGCCCACCGTGCACAGCCAGCGAGAAAATGGGAGCTCGCTCCTGACCTGAATTCTGCCAAGTAATGGAATGAGCAACAAATGCATTATCCCCTATGACTTTCAGTGAGAAACACAGCCTGGTGACACTTCGATTGCAGCTCAGTAAGAAGTATGTCAAACTTCCGACTCACAGACATATAAAATAATAAATACAGGTTGTGTCAAGCCACTAAGTTTGTGGTAATTTTTTGCAGCAGCAATAGAAAATTAATTCAGATATTGAATAGGAGTGGTGGGAGAGAACATCTTTGCTTTATTCTCAATCTTAGGGGTCTTTCTACATTAATATGCAGTCTTTCACCATTAATATGGTATTAACTGTGTTTTTTTTATTTTTTATTTTTTGGAGGTGACCCTTGTGAGGTCAGGTTAGTGTTCTTTTTCAGCTAGTTTCCTGAGTTTTTATCAGGAATGCATGTTGGATTTTGTCCATTTTACTCTACCTCCATGGAAGTGATTATATAGGTTTTCTCCTCTAACATCTTGACATAGAAAATTACATTGCTTGATTTACAAATGTTGAAAATATGACTCATACTCAATTATGACATTATCATTTTTATCTATTGCTTGATTTTATTTGCTTTTATTATGTTAAATATTTTTGTGACCATGTTTATGAGGGTTGTTAGTCTATATTTTTCTTTTCTTGTAATACTTTTATTTAGTTTTAATACTAGTATAATATTGGACTCATAAAATAACTCGAGAAGTTTTCACTATCTTGTATTTTCTGGAAGAGGTTCTATAGAATTGATATTATGTCTTCATGAAATGCTTGATAGAATTTTCCAGTAAAGATATGTGGGTCCAGAGTTTGTGAGAATATTTTAAAATAAGTTTAATTTCTTTAATAGAATTATACTATTCTGGGAATTTATTTCTTCTTGAATGAGCTTTGCTAGTTTGTATCATTCACAAAATTTATGCCATCACTTCTTTTGCTTATCTTTACAAATATTTTCTTATTATCATTTTTATATCTGCAGAATCTCTAGTGATGTCACTTCTCTCACTTCAAATATTAATAATTTGTCTTTTTTTCCTGATAAGTCTGGTTAAAAGTTAATGAATTTCATTGATCTTTCAAAAGTAATCTGCTTTGATTCCATTGAATGTTTTCTGCTTTATTTTGTTTTCAATTCTATTGATTTCTGCTGCTATATTTATTATTTTTTCTTTATGCTTAATTTAGTTTTAATTTTCTTTTTCTGTCTGATTTTTTGATGTGAAAGTTCTAGCAATTGACTTGAAACCTTTCTTATTTTTGACTTAAGTCTTTAATGCTATACATTTTCCTCAAAGTACTGCTTTGTCTACATCCTATACATTTTTTATGACATGCTTTCAATGTATTTTATTTTTAAAGATTTTCCAATTTCCCTTGGAATGGCCTTTTTGACACAGAGATTATTTAAAAGTATGTTGCTTATTTTCCAAATTTTGTGGCATTTTTCAGGTATCTGATATTGATTTCTAATTTAATTCATTGTTGTCAGAGAATACACTGCAAAATCTGAGCTATTTAATCTGTATCTTTTTAGATGGCTATCCAGTTTTCTCAATTGTATTTAATAAACAATCTATTTTGCCATTAATTAAAAATGACAGTATTATCATACATATAAATCTCATCTATTATTGAATCACATAAATTTAAAAATGGCAATGTTTAATGAATATATTTAATTCACAGCTTGGCTTTTGCATGTGGACTATATTCCCCCAAAAACATCCATTATGGACAAAAAACCATGATAAATTCTGTGGGCATCTTCAATTTTCCATATCCTTTTGAATTAAGCTGCAGAATTGTTCAGGCATTCAGTCACATTCTTTTAAATAATTTTTTTTTCACAAAGTTTACTTGGCTAACATATTGTTAGGTATTCTGGGTTCTTTTATGCAGTAAGAATTCAAAACTTTTTAAGTAACTTAAAGAGGATATTGTTTGCGATCTTGACTTGATTTGCAGGATTATGAATGTCAAGATCATGAAGACACAGTTGATTTAAAATTGCACGTGTTACTACGGTTTATGCTATGCTCGGACAGAATGTTCAAGTAATACTTTACGATCCAAGGACAAAGGTGATTTTTTTTCTATAAATTTCTAATCATTTATTTTTTAAAGTGCCTGACAAGGGAAGTCAGTGATACACAGAAAGCACCAGAACATCTCTACTTGCCCTAGGGGAAGAGAGGCAGGCATGCAAATCAGAGGGAAGGTGACACCGAGAGCCTCTAAGCACAGGCATATCTATATCTGGATCTGTATCTACTCCTTCCCTATCTATGTCTATCTGTATTTATACACAAAGGCTACAAAGCAGCCCTCTGAAACGAATTCTCACTGAAAGAATGAGAAAAACGAATGAGAAAAAGCTTCCCGGAGAAAGCGCTTTCACATTCATAGTAGCTCAAGGGGCCTTCGAGAATCTACCTTAAGAGAGAAATCCAAGCTTCTGACAGAATGAAGAAAAGAGACTGTGAGCAAAAAATCAGTTTATTGTAAATTGAACTGTTCCTTTCAGAAAGTAGATGTATAAAAGGAAGAAGGCTTTGCCCAGAAAGGAGTATGCCTCTCATGACACTTAATGATTATTAGAGATCCATTTAAGGAAATGAGTAAATAGAAAGGTGAACCAAAACAGGGCACAGATTCATGGATGCCTTTTCTTGGTAAAAAATCTCCAAGTAACAAGTAGATCCTTCGGGTTGTTCTTTGGAAGGCTGCATTTATTTTTGAAAGAGTATTTCCTACAGCTTTTTTCATCATTCATATACATTTTTGAATATGTAAATATATATGTGTGTGTGCGTGTGTGTGCATGTGTATACACACAAAGATGCATATACATAATTTTTTTTAATTAAGGAAAGCATCTTTGCCTATAGATGACATTTTATATTGACAGTGCTTTCCGGAATATCTGCTCATTGGCAATCAGGATCCCGTATTTATGGAAGAAATATTTTCTTTACATAGCTCAAGGCGTGACTATCTTGCATCTTTGCAAACTGCCCAGGGCAGAGTACTCTGGCGCTATCTGTTAACACCAGAAGGTTCTGAATTACATATTTTATGTTAAGATGCAAAACAGTGTCACCTAGGGGCCTCAGATCTTTGAGGAAAAATGATATTTTTGTAATGAGTGTGTCTTTTTCCTTCATCAAGTCACTTTTCTGAGCATAAAAAGATGTTAATTTTTTCACCCCTCTTCCATAGCCATATTAAGAGGAATTTTCCATAAAGGATTTATTGGCTGTAGTTACAGTGAAATACATGCATGAATTAAATGCTAATAGAATGAAAATCCCTTGCTGTAAATTTCTTTGTAATTAATTTCCAGATATATTACAGGTAGCGGGGGGTCTATTTTATCTATTATTTTGACTTATAGTGGGCATATTAGTGACTAGCCTCCTGATTGGGCTTAACTGTTCTTCGAGTCCTTCTTCTCACAGAGACTAGGAAGGCAGAAGGAGCAAACTGCTGTTTTCATACAAAGCAGGCATCTACCAGTCTCTGGATAGTCACAATTTTACTATTTTATTCTAAAGATAATATCACTACTGCAAAAAAAATTATCGAGTAGGGGGTCTATAAAAAAGCCACAAATGACAGTTACTTCTGACTGTCAATCCACATTTAATGAGAAACTCTGCCCGATTTAATGAATCCTAGTCCTTCAATCTGGCATCATTTTAAACATAACCTGCCTCTGCAATTCAGTGGTGTCAGTTTTTGGCCTCCATTGTGGCAGCTGGATGTACTTCTAATGGAAGGAGGTTTTCTTGTGAACTATTAAACACATATAAGAAATCACTACTAATTTACTCAGATAGAGAGGGCAAGAAAGCATGTGTGTCTCTGTGTGTGTGTGCACATGCTGAGAGAGAGAGACAGACAGACAGATAGTTAGAATGTGTGCATGATGGCGTTGTAGAGACAGGAAAATGTTGAATCAGGACTGGAAATGTCCTGTGCGTGCATTAGTACAGGGAGCAAAAACAATAAGACAGAAAAAATTGCATTTTATGTCACCAGTGCAATTCAATATCAAAGCCTAATTGGGTCACGCTTGCAGGTAAAGCCAGCGCGCTGCCTGCCGCCATGAGGAGAGACCACTTTAGTCCCTCCCTGCACATGTGAGTTTAGCCTGGCACATGCTCACGCTCCGGTTTTATTTAAGATGCGTTCTCTTTCTGTCTCGTGCTGGTGGCTTCGTAAGCTGGAAGGAGGAAAAAGACCCGGTTTCCCCTGAAATCAGTGGAACTGGTTAGATCAGGCCTATTCTTTTCCTTAATGGTGTGAAGGGAAACTCAGCCGCGCCTTCCACGTCCCGGCTTCTGTGGGCTGAACCTGACCCAGAGTCAGATGAAAAGTAGGAACCAAATGCCTTCCATATCAATCACTACTTAATAGAGAGATTAAAGAAAGGAAGACGAAGGAGAGAAAAATCTGTTTCCGACCTACATGGAGTTATCTTACTCTCAACGTTAAAGAGGGAAACAGGACATTACATTGGATTTCCCACTATTTCTTCTCCCACTTCCTTCTCTCTCTTCCACCCCACTTTGCCGTTGTTGTTTGCGTTATTTTTTTTTAAGCTCCGAGAGACAGACGTTCACGGCTTCTCTGTGGTCCCAAGACCTCAGTCTGGCAGAATCGAGGAGAAAGAATGCAGGTTATGTGGCGCAGTCAAAACAGTGACCGAGGCAAGTAATTCAGACAAGGCGACCCCAAGCGCTGGGCGACTCTAATGACTGGATTTAGTGGCAGGCGAACAATGGAGCCCTCAAGGAGGTAACAATAAATCCACAAAAGGTCGAAGTACCCTCCACATGCAAAACTTCCTGCCGGACGGACGGTGTCCCTGCAGCCCAGGCTGGCCTCAGGTCTGTGACAATGCTGCCACCTGCTGCTCCAGGCCTCTCTCCGGGAGGCGAGGCGGCTCCGGGCACCTTGTCTTCAGCTGAGGCTGAGGGAACACGCCTTTGTTTAGGGTCCCTTGTCTCTGCCTGCGTCAGAGCTTGCAGGGGCGTTGGGCCTTTCTCTGTAGGGAGGACTGGTGTTAGAGGACTCCTGCTTCCCCCAGTTGTATCAGTTCAGGTGTAAACCCGATATGCAATAGGATCCGGCGTGGTGTCCACACTCATTAGACACATGGCATCGTTTCCAAAGGTACATGCAAGGCAGACACCCTTGATCTCATGGGCATGTCATGCTATGGTGCTAAACCACACCTTCTGGGTAAAGTACCTACAGTCTCTGCCCTGTCGGTGAGCAATTAAACAAAGTGATAGAAACAAAACGCCAAGGAGGCTGGCATTTTCCTTCTCAGCAAGACGGAAGAAAAACTTGTGGGAGTTTCACTCTTGCTGTCTTGTGCTGAGGCGATGTGGCTGTAAATAATGAGACACTGTGTAATTGTGTTGTCTGTCAAAATGTGTCTGAGAGATGAGCCCGCGAGCATGGGTGGAAGTTAAGACTGCCTCCCCGATGTATAATTTGTGGGCAAGGCGCTCTTTGACTAACCTTTCCTTAAGAACAAATGTTGCTTCTCTTATAGCATCATTAGATTATTCATACAGCATTCCCTCGCTTTCTTTCATCACCCACTTGGTTTAAAATGTTCAGGTTTGCTATCAACGAAGTGAGAATCTCCTGAAAAATGATGGTCTTCAACTACTTTGTCATTTTTCAGAGTCATGTTTGGAAAAAGTGGTTCTTCAATATACACAATTATTTTTTTTTTTTTTACCACTGTATTTAGGGTCATAACTATTCCTCTGTTTGGTACAGAAAAAATAAAGTTGATATCCCTTGTAGTCTGTGAATAAAAAAGAACATTTGGATAATCTTCCCAATTCACCAATTTAGGACTGGCCTCATCCTCACTAAAGGGTGATGTATCTGCTTATCATGAGAGTAACAGAGTGGGGAGGAAAGCCTGCGGAGAGGATGGGTAATGAGGGGTAGACAGAGGCTAAGTAGGAGGCAGGGAGGAGCAAGGCGAGGGGAGAAACCCTGAAAATATCAGCAGAGGCCAGGAGAGGGGGGCTCCTGATTCCCCTGACCTCGGAGGAAACAGTGCTGAACTCACATTGAAGTAAACGTAAAGTCAGACCAAAGAGTTTAGTCACTTTGATGGTATTAACTAGGAAAAGACAATATTTAAAAATCACCATTGCCCCGGTAAGTAAATTGCAGGGAAATCATCCTATAACTACTTCCAAGAAGGACGGAAACAGGAGCATTTCACCAGGTACTAGTCTTGCCTCGGGGAGCTGCCCAGCATGAGGAAGAAAATGTCCTATGAAACCGGTTTCTGAAAAAGATTGCAACATAGGAAATTGGTATGTGGTTTCTGATTGAAGTGAGTGCTGTGAAATGGGTTATTTTAAGACATATATGTTTATTGTATTAAGGGGACATTTGATACAAATTGGAGGATCTCAAATTAATTATACTTCTTCCAAATCAAAAGTGTAATTATTACCTGGGAAATCTGCTGGGAAGGAAGTTTAGTGATGGTTTTTATGTTAGTGATAAAATACACTTTTTCTCGTCTTTGTCTCACTTCCAGACTTTGCAATATGTGGTGGGTTTAATTACAATGAATATGTCAAAATATCCCAAATTCCCCAAAATTACACCAGTCTACAGTCTACTGTCTCTGACTCATAATATAACCTCTTTAATCCTGTCTGTAATCTCCTGTCTTTGAAATAATGTAATGACCTTCTCCCCAATGGACACACACACATATTTGCACACTGCTAATCAAACATTTTAAGTCTAAAACACATAAAATCTAATGTAGTTATCATCATGTCTAAGGTATGTAGTTACAAATCGATTCCCCAGCATGGCTACAGCCACAGTGTACATACAGTTTCCCATTTGTTGTTTGGAGATTGGTCACCCGCCATGTCACCATTAGTTGCAGTGGGTACCTGGCCAGGAAAAACAAGTTTGCACCTGACTCAGCTCACAGGAAGGAGTCTGAAAAATAGGGCAAAGGCAAAGCTCTTTAGGGAAAAATTATGAGAAATTACTGCAAAGCGTCATCAACTTTCATTGAATGGAAGCACTTGTGTTCACTTGGCATTTCACGTCAATAGGTAAATGGGTTTTTCCTTTGTTTCCCAATCTCAGCAAATATCAAGCCCCAGTTGATATTTACTTTATTCCCAGGGGTCAGACTGTCAGATAGTTATCCTCTATAATCAAGTGTGGAGCCAAGTGTATAGAAAGGGAAATGATACTGATAGCCCCTCACAGGCCACAGCGATTCACTCAGATCCCAGCACACTGTCTGCTGAGAGCTCCCCTATCAGATTTAACGTATGAAGGTTCCAACTCCTTAGATAATTCAGATTCTAGCATGTGCTAGGATTTACATCCATCACTTACTTATTTCCCAGTAGGCCTTTTGCAATGTAAATGTACAGGGTTCATTCACTATTACCTAAAATAATACCGTTACGAGTCTTCTACCAGGTCCTCCAGCAATGCCTGTGTTCCTTCCGAAATCACAGCATCAAAGGGGAGGTTTCCCCACTTAATCTAACCGACTTTTTGGATATTTCTTTTCGTGTTCTCCTAAGTTTTCCTACTCATTAAGATTCAGCCCTTTCATTGTTTTCCAGGTATTTTTTTCTCTGAGCTCCTGTTTAGAATTCCCCAAAAGCATTACGTAAGCCAGACAAAATGTGATTCACTATTATCTACGCTTCTTTTTATTCTTTCTCATAAATCAATCCTTTCAGCCCCTTTATCATTTTTGCTTCTCTTTGTGCTTTTGAGTTTGCTGACATCAACATCATTTGTATAATGAAGTGCACCTACTCGATGTGGGTCTATGTGGGTAATGAACATGGGATGTCCCAACAGGGGAACACTAGGCAGGGCTTTGTGAGGTCACACACAGGAACACACATACACAGGCGCACACACACTCATTCCAGCAGTCCAATCAATGTAAAGACCTGTCTTGTTTTAACCCTCGCTACAGATACAGGCCCCTGCACTTCAGCTTGATGCCAGAGGGCTTACACATAAACCCTGCTTGACTTGGAAATCAAAGAGAGGTGAGAAGAGTTCAGATTTTCTCCTGCTGAGATAGAAGGCTTGCCAAGAGACAAGACTGGACTCATAAGGTCTGCAACTGGCTTTATCTAGTTAATAGCAGCCTTTGACATCACAAAACATGCTATTTCCTTGTGTTCACGTCTTTAAGAGGAGCCACGGTGAAAGCAAACATTAAAGATTTTAATCTAACAAAAATGTGGAGTGAAAGTAAGACATTTTACACCTGCTCTCTGCACTACTATTTCAGGAGGAGGTCGGTCACTGATCTTGAAACTGTTATTAATAAATGTTTTCCATCTGTGTTTGTTTCTGATCTGCATCTGCAGTTATGAAATGTCCTTCAATGTTTGTCCCTTCTTCCTGAAATACGGTCTATTTCACATTGCACTGCCCGTTTTCACAAGGCATCGCTGGACCAGGGAGTCCTCAGAGAAAGCCAGGTATGGTTCAGCTGTTTCCTCCCTGGTGTATACGACACTTGGGAAAAAGACAGCTTGAGGGTAAATTTGCTTCATCGTTACAGATACCTCATTAATGTTAAGTCTGCAAAACAAGTCCTCTCTTTAATTCAACACTTCCAAAATGAACAAAGAATTACAATGCCCTGCAGTAAAAGGCGACTTAATTGCATTTGGCCAATATTTATTTGGTGCACACTGTGTAAGACACATTGAGCTAGAGAGTATAAAAATTGGTAAATTACCATCTCTTAACTAAATCATCTTATGGTCTCGTAACAGAAATAGGGGTACAATGAATGTACAAATAACAATTTTAATAAAGATAATAATGAGATTTTTAAATGATTAAAGTTATTCTCCAAGAACACTTTAAACACCGTGTTTAAATTGTTTCTATTTATTGAGCTTCTACTACAATGAAGACTATACGGTAATTCTAGGATTAGAGACACATGAGCAACACAAACACACACACACACACACACACCCTGCCCCTAACTCACAAACAGTAGAAAGCATGTGTGATATTAAACAATTGCATCATTTAATTCTTGCAACAACCGTGGTATTATAATCCCCCATTACACATGACAGCACTCAGTGTAACCACAGGGAGTTGATCTGCTGCCAGCCACACTGAAGAGCCAGGCATACTTCAGGTATCGGGGTTGAGATTTGGCTATGAGAGCTAGAATGTCTGGTTCCAACTCCAGTTCCACAACATGAAAGCTGAATGACACTGAGCAAGCTACTCAATATCTCTGAGTTTCCCCGCACTGTAAAGGTTTGTTTTGAGAAGCGAATTAATCTTCACCTTGATCTATCTAGGGAGATCTAGTATACAATAAATTCCTCTGTCATCTTTACTTGTGTTTAATTAAAAATTTAAACAACTTTAGTGCTTGACCATTGATTTATTTGGTAGGAGAAACTTTTCCTCTTTTCTACTTTTCTTCTATTCTTCCTTCTTTCCTTCCTTCTCAGTTTCTTTTGCTGTAATGGTGGGGGTTGTTGTTCTCTTCCTCCTCCTCCTCTTCCTCCTCCTCTTCCTCTCCCCCCACTCCTTCTCTTCCTTCTTCTTTGGAATAACTGACAGTGTGCATAATTATTCACCTCTTGCAACAGCAGAATTAAGTGTCAAATATGCTGCTTACTTTCATTAACTCCTCCTCGAAATTGTTAAGAACTTGGCTTCCAGGAAAAAAAAAATCACAAAATGTTAAGATAGAAATGGCTTGAAAGTGCACTACTTCACCACATTTTCTTTTTCTTTTTTTTTTTTTTTTTTTTTGGATAGTTTTTTTTCAACATGTGCACTGACTAAGACAGTAGAACTCTCCCAGTGGCAGTCCATTTGTAAACCATAGCAAACAAATCACTGACTTCAGAAATACGTTACTTTAAAAAAAATGGCTAAAATGCCTCCGATTGTTTTTCCTTTACAGATTTTAGCAGAGAAAAATCTGATGCACCTAATGTTAGATTACAGCAAAGAGAGTAAGAATGGTATTTGTCTAGAAGAGCCCTCAGAATCATTGCGAACCATTCAGACAACACAGGAGCTTCCGGAGGTGAAGGTGTCTGGTGAGGCTGATCAGACATGGGCGGAGTCTCCAAGTTCTCACAGGCACATGTGCTTCCTGCGCTTGCATTTCTCTCCTCCAGGCTCAGCCAATCTCAGGGGAACCAGCGCTCAGGCGGGAGTGACTCCTTCTCCCACAGACTCCTTGCAGCACACACAGACGTTTCCAGTGATTCCTGAGAAAGGTTAAATTCACAAGAACACAGTCACCATTTTCTATTTTTTATTCATTTTCTAAAATTGAGTGTGATTTTGGAACGCAGACAAACGTTGAAAAGATCATACTACTAGAAACATTATCATCCTGCCACCCATTTAGCTCAGAATCTTTGATGTAGGTGAGTTATTTTACATAAAACATATAATTTTATCAATTGAGTTTAACAATTGTAAAGATAATCCCATACTATACTCACCATAAGAAACACAATCGCTAATAGCTATTTTAAAAATTGTGGGATCTAACTTTTCCCTCTATTCATTTTACTTGTAATAATGTAATCTCAGTATAGCATATTGGGGCTAATTAATTAGGACAGTTCAAGTTGGAATATAGTTGCCTGTTAATGAAAATGCTTGATTTCAGAAATGATCACTTATTCAATGACATATGAGAATTATAATATAACACATAATTTATATTTATAATATAACAATTACTTGATGTCATCATTTAAAGATATTTTATAAAACTGATTCCTAATAGAAAACAATCATTTAATTTTTAAAACATAAATCAAGAAAGTAAGCAAAGTCAACAGCAACTTAATTAATGTCAATGTTTTCAATACAATGTATTATTAAGGGAACTGAGCATATTAAAATAATACATAGTATACATAAGAGGGCATAGTTTTAAAAATTGACAATTTATGACATAATATTTACTCAATTCAATGCCTATATGTATCTTAAAATATATGTAGGTCCCTAATTTTCAAAAATAACTTAAATGCTGTTTATAAAATTTGTAGTCCATTATTACCTAAATAAATGCAGAGCAAGAAACTTTTTTTGTACGAGCAAATATCAAGTTACAGCACCGTTAATAATTTCCATTTATTTTATATAATTTGAATATTGTACCTTTATAAAAATTAATCATAACTTTCTATTCAGAATTTTTAACAAGTAGAGATTTTATTAGAAATCATTTAACTTATGTTAATTCTTGTTTTGTGTTAAATTTTAAAAGTGCATAAGAGTTAAATAAAAACTCAAAGAATTTCTGCTTGTGTCATTCCATTAGATGTTGAAAATTTGATTCTCCTCAAAGAAGAGGAATCCTCTGAACTAATGTCACTGCCAAAACTTACAGTAGAAAATGCAAAATTGAAAAGGACTTGTAAAGAGATTTATATTACACCAAAATATTATACAGCTCCTTTTCATATTTTTTTCCTAACTAGTTCAACAACTGGGCTTATTAAAAAAGCTAGTCTGGTTATTGGATAACTTTGCTTTAAAAGGTTATTAGAATAACCTGCTAATTAAAAAGCACAAATCAAACTCCTATAAAAAGTCCAAATGGAGAAGGGCTCAGCTAATTGGAGGCTCTTTCATATTGGTTTGAGAGTCCTGGAGTGCCTAGATTGCATTTTGAATGGTGTCATTATGCTGGCCCAGTGCGGTCATATTGGGAGCCGTGTTCCCAGACAGCCTCCCAGGATCTATATGTGAAGCTGCAGTCAGCATGAGGGGTGACACAGGCAACTCAATGCCCTCATTGCAAAGTCCCGAATTCAAATATTAGCCGAATTCAAATATTAGCATATACAGCAAGCAATCAAAAATGGCATTGTATTCAGCCGTCTTAACAGGAATGAGATTTGGAGCAAAATCGGTAAGAATAAAATGGAGATGACGAAAGGGTGTTTTTAACTCAAAAGAAAGAGCCCCCACCCTTCCTGAAAGTGATGTGCTCAGAAAGAGACAGATGGTAATGAGAAGAGAAAAGGCACCTGGCATTTGCATCGCCCCTCCACCTGGAGCCCTGACTGGAGAGGGTGTAATTAGAGCACTCTCTGTGCAGGGAACAAAGGCCTGTCAGGATGAAGAAAAGCCCCAAGCTAAGCAAAACCCCGACTAGTTACATCTTTCAATTTCTTCTCGCTGCCTTGAAAAGAGGAAATATAAGAAAACGGGTGTGGGCTGGATGTTTCTAATGTTTGGAAGGGAAAGATTCGTCTTCTGTTAATATTCCTACAGAGAGTAATTACATCTTTTCAAGGCCAGAGAACAACTCAACATTCACTGGGCCAACTAACTGTGGGAATAGGATCAGGAGGGTCAGTCCTGATGCGGCGCGCCCTCTCCTTCTCTTAGCCATGCTAACTTTGTCAAAATATTGAGTATTGGATTGATTAATTTGTCTTGTGAGGTTGCAGAGTTTCGTTTTTTCCTGGATCAGCAGCACAAAATTGAGATGGCAGGTACGTCAGAGATAGATGGCGGGGTGAGCCTCTCTGCCATGTCTTTCTTTCAATGCTTCAAATTCCAGGACAAGGAGAAATTGTACTGACTCATAGGGGATGCATTTTCAAAACAAAACTTAGCTTGCCCGCTCCAATAACTTTAAATGACAGCAAAGTGTGCTTCTCCAACAATGCTGGCATCTGTTCTAAGTGTGTGCTCACTATTCCTCTAAATTCATCTTCATGCTTACATCTCTCAAGGCAAAAGTCCCGTATCCACAAAGTATACAGATATTCCTGCTGGGGTTGAATACCTAGATTCCTCGCTTTAGTACATTTCATCAGGAAAAGCTTATTTTTAGGGAATGAGACAAGGTCGTTAGACCTAAAGACTGACATCACAGGTCAACAATTTGGGGGACAATTTGTCATCACGTGTAATGGTATAAATAATTTGATCAGTGAGATCATATATTTATACTATGATCTGGACTCACTGCCCACCCAAAGGGGTGACCAAGTGACTGTGTTCTAAACAGAAATTTGTCCCCTGGGTGCTTCAAACTGTCATAAATGAGAAATGATATGCAGGAGGCCTCGAGAGCTTGAAAAACCGTGTACCACCAGTGGGCCCACCACAAGTTAATGCTCAGTTTCATCATGTTTGTCTTTTAAAATCCCATATTTCTGAAAGGGTGAATTCTTACTAGTTTCCATCACACCATTCTCATTTGGTTTCAAGAACGAAGACTATTATGAAATAGAAAACAAAATACAAAAACACAATTGTGAGTGTTATTTACATACTTTAATAACATAATTGTCATGTTTTGACCAATACACTAAACGTCTATATGTATGCATAAACTTCTTTGGCAATACCCCAGGTGGCAGGGTAATATTACAATACTTTAGTTTGGAAGACACTGGGTACCCTAATCTTGAGAGAAAGAGAAAGAGAATATGTGAAACAAATTTCTAGAATCCTTAATCTTAAATTTGGACATCTCCAAAAAGAGGCAGCATAAAAGAGGTTGGTAGTCGCTCATAGGCAGTTTTCATCCCCAATACAGAACCATAGAATGTGCTTGAGTGTCCAAAATTGTGTTAATAAGAACACGTTTTTCTTTTATATTGAAGAAGTGGGAAGAAGTGTGGTCTCAAAGCCAATTTTCTCCATGAGGCATCAAAAAGTCATTTATTGGATTATAAGTTCTTTAGGAAATATTCCCTATAATTTGTTAAGACTGGTTAAATGAAACCCAACAGAACAACATCTAGGATGTAGGATATGACCATAGTTAAACGACTTTAAACTTTCCCAAAATAAATTTATACAACATACCATGAAACCACTATTTATTTACGATATGGGATGAATCCTCTTAAACTCTGCTTTTGTAAACCAGTACAATCATTTGAGAAATCAACTCACACAAAAAAACTCAAAACATTTGGGAATTTGACATAGTGCTTACATTATATAAATTGATCCTGAGGAGATTATATTAAATATAACAGCAACAATACACATCTAAAATTATAGATAGTTTGTTAATGACAATAACCACGTGATAGAAGAGTACATAAACATAAAAGTATGTTTAAAATAATATTTAATAAACTGGGAAATAGTAACTACAATATTAAGTGAAAATTTTGCACTCAAGTTGCAAAAATGTCAAATATGAAAATATATAGAAAATAAAAGAACAAGCATGAAATATCCTAAAATATTTACAGGAGTTACTGCTAGGTAATAGAATTATGAATATTATTTTGTTACACTGTTCAATATTTTTAGATATTCTTCAGTAAGTTCATATTGCTTATATAATAATACAAATATATTCGTTCATGTAGTCCTTTGTTTTATGTCCAAAATCAAAATGCATTTATATGGATAATAAGAAACATACATATATAGACATATGTATGTATATATTAGGAGTAAGAAAATTTCTGGTTACTTCTATGCCAGCATTCGGGCTAAAGCAGATCATTTAACTTGTCTAGCCTGTTTTTTATTTGTTTGTTTTTTATTTGTTAGTTTGTTTTTATTTTAAAAAAACTAACTAGAATGAAGGTAAGACAAGATGATCCTTAAGAATTTAAAATTTAAAATGTAGAGATTAACAGTAGGGTACAACGTAAATCTATAATGAAAGTTGCAGCCTGTAAAGTCTGAATCCCTATACATAGCACCCAAAGCTTCGTATATGAGGGCTGAGCATGGTGACTTTTACACTCATAATCCCGGCACTTTGGGAAGCTAAGGCAGGCAGATCACCTGAAGTCAAGAGTTCAAGAACAGCTTGGTCAACATGACAGAGCCCTGTCTCTACTAAAAATTAAAAAAGAGTAAAAAAAGAATACTAGCTGGACCTGATGAGGGATGCCTGTAGTCCCAGCTACTTGGGAGGCTGAGGCAGGAGAACTGCTTGAACCCAGGAGGTGGAGGTTGCAGTGAGTGACAGAGCAAACCTCTGTCAAAAAAAATATGAGGTGTTTGATGTGGGTACATATTTCTCACTTGCATTAAGTCACTGAGCCATATACTCTTGCTTAAATATATTACATGCACCATAGTGACTATTCATGAACAAAAAATACATTTAAATTTTCATACATTTGTAAAATGTCATAAACTATATTTTCCTTGCAGTGAGTGATACCTTTCTGATGTCATGTTTACTCATGTTTTAAGGAAGTATTTAATAAGTGCCACCTATGTGACCATATTATGCTCAGTGTGGAAGATGTAACTGAGGAAAGGTCAGATATGGCCCTGTCCTCAGGGAGCTTCCTCCCAATCATGGCATTGAGGCAGCTAAAGGCTGTTGATGTGCAGGGGCTCAGCAACTCTCTGGACAGATGGAGGAGCACCATATGCATTTATTGAGCAGATGCTGTCCATAATTAGGGATGAAAGATGGGTTGGGATTCACCCTGTGAAGCCAGAGGAAATAATGTCACCAGCAGAGAACACTGTGCAGGTGACCTTATGCCTGCAATGGGAAGGCACTACACACTCTTGGTTCCCTCGCCATCCTAGGAGGGTGACTCGGCTACCTTCCTCAGAGAGCTACGTTGAGGATTCAATGGGATAATAGCAGAAAATCATCTTAAACGTTTCCTGGCACAAAGGGACATGCAGGCTATGTCAGTAATGCTAGCAAAGGAGAGGAAGGCAAGAAGGAGGAGCCATGTAGAGGCACGTCAGCCCCACCACATGACTTACTAAAGATGCTAGAATAAGTTACTGAACTGGAGCAAGACTGGAGGAAGGTGGGCTGGATAGGGGACACTTGCTGTAAGCTGGTGAGTGGCGATGGTGACCAGGCCAGTACTTTGCAAGTGGCTTCCAGGGTGGTGATTGCAAGAAATGGGAAATCTAAGAAACGTGCAAAAAGCAAAGTCAGCAGCACTGTGGACTGATGGAATCTGTGGGGAGAGGAAGGAATCAATCCAGGATGACTGCTACTTCTCTGGCTTGGGAAGCAGCCCTGAAACAATGGCAATGCAGTGAGACCCCATGCGGAGGACTGTCGAGGAGGGCACAGCCTTGGTTCCGAATGTGGGATGTGTCAGGTTCCTAGGTCAGGCACCAGTGGGGACAGACACCAGCCTGTTAGGTAAATGAGGCGGCATCTCAGGGGGAGACAGAGGTTTGGGGTGCATCATTAAGGAAAAGGAGATAAAGCCACAAGAATCCTTGAGAAAAATAGGAGTGACCCAGAATAAGATTTGAAGAACAAGAATCTTTGCGGGACAGAAGTCAGAGCTGCAGGTATGCAGAGTGAGCAGGAGGCCACAGATGCTCAGGACTAAGTTGGGGTAAGCGAAGAGGCACAGAGAAAAGGGAAGAAAATGTTGGAGGAAGAAAGAGGCCAGATGAGTTGGCTAATGAGTAGTCGTCCACGGATGACTCAAAAGGAGACTCTGATAGGACAATTTCACACACCAGTGGAGGCTGAGAGGAGAGTGGGAGATAAAGGCCTTTCTAAGCCGTATCTAAACCTATGTCAAGTCTAGGTCTGTGTCTATAACTAGATTGCCGTCTATGTTTGATCTGTATTGATGTCAGCTATATCCATGTCTATATCTACATAAAAGGATGAAAATAGATTCCTAATGGGTTTCTCACAGTAAATAAACACTTCAGTCCAGATGACAGATGCAATGCCATCACTGATACTATTTCTACTTGTGTTTTTCTTCTGCCATTGATTCTATTTCCCTTTTCCTGTCCTCTGTTTCTAGTTTGGATTCAAACTTGTCCCCTAAGCCAGAGAATGGGGCTACATGTTCCCCCCATTTCAGAACAGCTTCATTCCTGGCTCCATCCTGATTTCCTAACTTTATTCTTATCCTACTTAGTGTTTCTCGATTATTTGAAATGTACTTCAACATGCAACATGAATGTATTTTTAAATCACCTTTCATAGACCTTTTAAAAGGAAGGACATATAACTAAAGGTTAGTAATATTAGCTGATCAGCCCAAAATGCCCAATGGGCCCAACACAATAAAAGCAGTTTATTTCTCTCTCAGATAAAATCCAAACCAGGCGATCCTAGCTGGCAGCAGACTGTTCTCCAGGCAGCAATTCAGAGACTCTTCACCCTCAGCTTATGGGCTCCAAGCTCGTTGGGCTGTCCGTCCACAGAAGGAAAACCCCCCGAGGTCGCCTGTGCGAGGTTGTATGAGCCAGGTCTGGGTGCAGCCAGTGCAGCTTCACCTCGCATCTCACCAGCTGGAACTCAGTCCAGAAGCCACATGGGTGCCAGGGCAGGCCAGCCATGGACCCAGGCAGGGAAGACAGGAGGCTGGTAGCAGCTGGTAGGGCCTCCAAGGGCTCTTCACTCTGCATTCTCAGCCGTAGCATCTCAATGTCCCTTCACCAAGAAGGTGATGCCATTGGAGACAGAGAGGAAGAGGGTCATGGAAATAGTTTCTTCCATCAAAGTTCTTCCTCAAAGGTTTTATTTTTTTCATTTTTCTTTTCTGATCCAACTGTAGCATTATCTCTGTTTCAGAGATGGGCACAATATCTCTCAACTTCAGCAATGCAGAACATACCGACTCCTGGGTCCTGCTGATGGGGCTTGCTTCCCGGCTCCACTTCTTAAGTGGTATGACCGTATTTGTTCCACTCAGCCTCAAGCCTTCCGTTGTGAATCGGAGACAGTAGGAGTACCTGGCTCATAAAACTGCGGTTCCACCAGAGAATCAGAAAGTTGAGGCTGTGTCTGAGACCAGGCTAAAGATACTAGAAAACTTTCCTATTAAATTTAAACACTGAACAATGATATAATCAAAGCTTACACAGTGACCAAGCCAAGACATAAAAGAATAAAGGAATGGTGAAGGCAAAGGCAGCCCTGGAGGTGGGAAAGACCTGTTTTCCACTAAATGAGGAACAGTTCCCCCATGACAGCAGGCATTTGGGAGGTGAAACTCCATTCTCCCCAAGACGTGGTGAGGGCTCCAGACCTTCAGGACCAGCAAAGGCAGTGAGTGATTCATTCCATAAATCCATGCATGATGGATTTAAAAAGGGATATTTTGGAGACAAACGTTGAGATTATCTGAGCCCTTCATTCAACATTGCAATGCAATGTTTCAGAAGGTACATAGAGGCTGTTTACTGAGCAGAATGCCTGGAGAGCTGAATGACCTTCAATTGCTATTGATTGAAAGCATAATATTTATACATCATTTTTAATATTTCTACACTTTTGTGAAATGAAATTTAAAAGTTAGATTGTATATACAAACATATGATGAAATACTGAAAATCATACCTGCTTCTTAGATGGGAAGGTTATATTTCATTAAGATAGCAACACTTGAGCTGGGCGCAGTGGCTCATGGCTATAATTCCAGCATTTTGGGAGGCCAAGGCAGGTGGATCACCTGAGGTTGGGAGTTCGAGACCAGCCTGACCAACATGGAGAAACCCTGTCTCTATTAAAAATACAAAATTAGTCAGCTGTGGTGGTGCATGCCTGTAATCCTAGCTACTCAGAAGGTTGAAGCAGGAGAATCACTTGAACCTGGGAGACTGAGGTTGCAGTGAGCCAAGATCACGCCATTGCACTCCAGCTTGGGCAACAAGAATGAAACTGCATCTCAAAAAAAAAATAAATAAATAAAGATAGCAAGTCAGCCCATATTTCTATACTTTCCTGAAATGAAATTTAAAAGCCATGTTGTATATATAAACATATGATGAAATATTGAAAATCATACCTGCTTCTTAGATGGGAAGATTCTATTTCATTAAGATAACAAGCCTTCCCAATCTAATTCATATATTCAATAGCAACTTAATAAAGTTCCACCAATATTTTAGAACACAACAGCAATTATTCTAAAGCTTATCCAGAAAATAAATATAAGAAAATGGGAGTGGGAATTATGAAAGGAAGCATAAAGAGGACCATATAAATTAAGAAAACATAAAATGCACTTGAAAGGTAAGTAATTCAAATGGTAGGGTATGTTACAGGCCTAGCAATAGATTGGGGGATGAGAAGAATAGAATTCAGAGTTTAAGCTTTATCCAGTTTTACATGCAAATCTAATATTTAACAGAGATGTCCTTTCAACTCTTGGGAAAGGTTAGGTTTTCAGTAAATGATGCTCACTCAGCTGACTAGTATTTAAATGAAAAAAATAGAAATCTTCTCGTCCTCATGAGGAAAAAATTTCAAATCAAGACCCATTGATAAGGTTTGCTGTGTCCCCCCTCAAAACTTCATCTTGAATTGTAGCTCCCATAATCCCCACATGCTGTGGGAGGGACCCAGTGGGAGGTAATTGAATCATGGGGCAGGTCTTTTCCCTGCTGTTCTCATGATAGTGAATAAGTCTCATGAGATCTGATGGTTTTATAAAGGGCAGTTCCCCTACACAATCTCTATTGCCTGCAGCCATGTAAGATGTGACTTTGCTCCTCATTCGCCTTCTGTCATGATTGTGAGGCCTCCCCAGCCATGTGGAACTGTGAGTCCCTTAAACCTTTCTTTATAAATTACCCAGTCTTGGGTATGTCTTTATAAGCAGCATGAGAACAGACTAATACACTCATAAATTTTACGCTTTATGTTCTAAAACTGTGTTCTGTGTTCTAAAAAAAACGAGGACAAAAATTATGTTTGGGACATATAATAATGTTTATAAAAATAGTGAAAAGTTATGCTTTTGGAGTACAGGTGGGTTATGTAGTAAAGATCCAGAATATCCCTCCTCCAAAAAAATAAATTAAACCTGGAGAAAGACGTAACACTTACCTTTTTACCAAGGTAAAAGCAACCAAACAATAAAAGACAAGCAAATAATTGAAAAAAAATTGACACACAAAACAAAGATTTACTCACTAGTTTCTAAATGATTTTTACAAGTCAACAAGGAGGCTCCTAACATCAATAACATCAAAAGAAAATGAGTAGGCAGTCCACAAGAGGAAAAATAAATACACAAATTAGACAGGCATTTATGAAAAGATGTTGGGCCTCACAGGCAATTAAACAAATGTAAATTAAAACAAGGAGGTAGGTTTTGCTTCTCATGTTGACAGAGGTTAAAAAACACTGTGGTAATGTTAAGGATACATTTATTCATTCAACAGTCTTTATAGAAAGCCAGTGTATTCTGGGCAGGGCATAAGTCCTGGAGGTACCTGTGTGCATTTATCAGAAATGAGTGCAGACATGTCTCTAATGGGGATCCAAATCCATATAGTTTTATGGAGCACAGTCTCAGAGATACGAAACATGAAAAACCTAAGGCTGAAAAATTGTCCTTTGGGAAATGTATTGCAACAAAATATACACAAGAATGTCATCATAACATTGGTTAAAATATAAGCAATCATAGTCACAGTAAATATGCATTGATAAATGATTTGCTAATTAAATTAAATTGTGTAACACCCCAGAATGCAAACATATGCAGTCATTATAGTGAAGAGATAATTTTTTTTTAAATTATGAAAAGATATATATCATACATTATAAAATAAATACATGTTAGACAAGCCCACAGGTGAACAATCCTCTTTGTAGGTACGTATGTGTATAGACTATGGGGTGTGGCAAGCACAAAACATTGAGAGCAGACACTTCAGAGAGGTACACTTTTGTTTTGCTCTTATTTTCTTCATGACTTGTATAAAATAAAAACAGAAATAAAAGCATGCTTTCCTATTTATAAAACTTCTCTTACCTTGCTCATGGTAAAGTACGGTGAGAAGTGTTTCCAAAAGCAAAAGTTTTATAAATAGGAAAAGCATGCTTTAACTTGGAAGAAACAAAATAAAAATAAAAAATACTTTTCCCTTTTACTTGCCTAGCTTGGTGTCTATAAGCCCATGGAGATGAGACGTCTGTGTGTAATACACACATTTGATTTTGCTGACGGTGACTGTGGGCCTATAGCTCGTGCCCAAACAACCTCCCAGGACTGCATGATTCTCACCTTTGTGAGGAGGGTGATACGTCCTCTGATTAAATAATAGTAACCAGCAAAACTCCAGCTCTATCTTTTATTTTATTTTATTTTATTTTATTTTATTTTATTCCATTTTATTTTATTTTTCAAGACTGAGTCACTCAGGCTGGAGTGCTGTGGTGTGACCTCAGTTCACTGCAACCTCTGCCTCCAGGGTTCAAGTGATTCTCCTTCCTCAGCTTCCCAAGTAGCTGGGATTACAGGTTCCTGACATTGCGCTTGGCTAATTTTTGTATTTTTAGTAGAGGCAGGGTTTCACCATGTTGGCCAGGCTGGTCTTGAACTCGTGACCTCAAGTGATCCACCTGCCTCGGCCTCCCACAGTGCTAGGATTACAGGCGTGAGCCACCTCACTCGGCCAGTTCCATCTTTTAAACTTTTGAATATGCATTTTCAAATCATGAAGGAAAAGAGTCATGAATTCTCAAAAGCGGAGCTCATTCACACAAAGTCTTGATGTAGAAGTTTAGAGGTAAAAGAGAAAACATATCCACACCAGAGAGAAATCCTCAGTTCTCCATCATGGCCTCTACATACTCCATGAGAACTGAGAGAGTTCTGATGCATTCTAATCTGAGAATTTCATTCCAAGAACTGAAAACACGTATGGAAACAGCATGAGGAAAGGCTTCTGAGACTTGGGACCTCAGACGCATGGGACTTCAACATCCACAGCATTCAACTTTCAATCGAAAACCTTTTTTAGTGAAAAAGTAGGAAAGTATCCTACATGCCATGATGTGTCTCCGAATGGGAATTTAGATATCTGGTCAATTTAAGATACATGTTTGAACTAAAAATCCTCCAGAAAACAGGGTGTGGTAGTGCCAAGCAATGCCGGGACTTTGGGGAGACTCTCAGGGCAGCTAGATAGTTTGCAATTACCTTTGAAATAATTAGAATTTTTGCTTTACCTTTGCATTTCTTTTACTGTAACATTTCAATGGATTATAAATGTTCAAGGTTGTAGTCAGGTTTACTTAACTAACAGAGTGGTCTTTAGAACATAAAAAATGTTGCAGGGGTCCCAACTTCAGTGCTAAAGAATTATTTGAAAACTGGCAAGGAGTATTCCCAAAAGGAAAGCAGCTCCCCAGAGCTACAGACCCACACTTAGCATCCCTGTGCTCCTTGAAGGGATGCTTGGGCTCCAGCCTACAGCACAGTAGGGATTAATAGGATATTAAGTGTCGGTCCAGGCTCCCACATCAGAGGGCTTCTAGTCAGGCTATTAATAGGCTTTAACCACACGGTTGAGGTTTATTTGGGGACCTGGTACTTATCTCTCCATGCATATTACTTAACCTCTCTTCTCTTTTTGTCAATAGAACAATAGTAGCCATAATGCAAATAAAAGTAATATTAATTTTTATTAATAGTATGATTATTATAATCGTGATAGTATCTACATTGTGAGTCTGTGGTATAAGGGGTAGAGTAGATAATACATTTAATAAACTTAGGAAAGAGCCTGGCTTATGCAGGAAAAGTAAAATAAGTAACTATTATTGTAGGTGAAAGCAGTTACTTAAAATGCCATTACAATGTTCAAAAATAATTAGTAAAAACTTACTTTTAGACTGCCTCTCTCAAACAATCCAGGTCCTAGTCAAATGATCATGATCTTCCTAGTTGCAGTTTAACTTGTAGGCGTAATGTAAGGGGAAGATTAGCTGCAATCTAGCCATAAATGGATAGAAAGTGATCTTTGCTGTATTTTTATGTCTTGTTTCAAAATGTTTTCACTAATGAGTTTCGTGTTGAAGTTACACCCTCACATGATGCCCCAAAACTTACTGAAAACTTGGGTGATAGGAATGGAAATTAAACAATCAAACCAGTTCAACCAGTAAAAAAAGTTTATGCAAAGCAGGACCAATGGCAGATCACCAGACTGTCAATCATGACTTTTCCTTTGTCTTTAAACAGCTTCTTCTATAAACAGTTTTCCTAAATGCTTTGATCACTTCATTTGGATAATGCTAATAAAACCATTAGCATTGACTGAGCATTACTAAACAGTAACACACGTTATTTATGCCACTCTTCACAAAATCCTGTGAGACTGATACATACTATAATCTCAATAAATATCAAGGAACCAAGAAGTAGAGAATTTAATTCTAAATTTTGTACATTTTACAGCTGATAGCTGGGCTGCCTTGAAATACATCACTTCTCATTGTGTTGCTATATGACCTCCTTATGTTTTGACTTTGAATAAAAATTCTGAGGATTTTAATCTCAACCTAGTCATTGTCAACCATTTTCCCGTAAATTTTCATACATTTTGTTACTATCGTGTAGAAACAGGAATTTTGTGAAAGTAAACAAATTGTCACTTTGAGCCATAAGTCTCTTGATTTTAAGAAAATTATTCTTTAAGAGATACATTTTTAAATATTTCTAGATAGCTTTATAAATGTATAAGACTGGATTACTTATGAGAATATGGTAATTACTTTAACCTAAGGAAAACTATGTATTAATCTACTGATTTGTCCTACTCAAGCGATTATCAAGACATGTGTTATTTTATCTATGAAGGAGGAAATCTCAGAATATCTTGATGATTTCTTGGTTCCGTTAACCGTATTTCATGCTGAAGAATATTTGGGCAGTCAATGGATTGTAAATGCAGCTCTGAGATGAAGTTTTAAAGGAGTGTCATCCTTGTGGGTGTGGGACGGAAACAAGCAGAACTTATCATTTTGCTGGTTTGTTATATTTTAAAACAGGAATGCGCAGCTTGGGTGTGACTGTGGGCCTCATCTAGCGTTATTCATCTCTGCAGCCCTGCTGCTGTCAACAGCTGGTCGCTGGGACATGACCCGGGCTTCCCTCGCTGACACAGAGGATGGGCCTTCCTGGGGCTTGGGGCACTGAGTGGCCTTGGTGATTGCGCTGGGGACAGAGGGCAGAGGTCCCCTCAACAATTTCACCCAACCGTGTGTCAATGAGCAGGAATTTCACACCCTGTTTTGAGAGGAAAAATAAAGCAGAACACTTCTAAAGCCATCCTGCATCCCCATGAGGCGTGATGGGCCCTGACACAGCAAGGAGTCGGGCTTTGGGCCGACTCCTTGTTATGGTGACCTTGAAAACACAATGGGAAATCTGGAGATAAAAGCAATTTCATCTTTAAAATTACACACTGCTCTTCTCATTCATCTTGATAAGCACTTTTAAGGAATAATAATAAAAAAAGAGGTGGGAATATTGCTGCTATAAGGGCTGTGGAGGCCGCCCTTCTGCAGAGTCAGTTGTAAATTTAGATGTTCAAAGATGCATTTGATTTCTATTGTGAAGCTAAATTGGCCACTTTACAAGGTTGAAAAAGAAGAAAAAGAAAAAAAAACAACATAGAAGAAAATTTGTTTAAAATAAAATTATTTTGTATTCTATTTTTTAAATGTAAACATTCTGACTGTGATGTTTATTTAAATAGAAAGCCTACCCTCTATTTTGTTCTTATACTTGCTATTGGGTTGATTTAGTGTGTGTGTGTGTGTTTGTGTGTGTGTGTGTGTGTGTGTGTGTGTGGTCTTTGCCCTGAGGGGAAAAGGAACCCTACCAAGTCACCAGTGTAATTACCAACTCCTTAAACTCACACAGTTTCGGTCTGTCTCGAACACGCTCAAAATAATGCAACACCTTACACAAAATCTGCTCTCCCTGTAGTCTGGAACGTTTCATTGTTACAGAAATAACAGGTCCCTCTTTGGAATCCAGCACTGATAATACCCTCTCCCTGTTATCATGATTCCTCACTGAGAAACGAGGTGAGAGCTGTAGTTTTAAACCCAAGAGGAGGCCGTAGCAGGCAGGCACTATAAACAAAGGCATGAAGCAGGTTGTGTCCCAATTAGAAGAGAACAGGGCAAGCCCTGAACTCATGCTGAACACAGTGAAAAGTCTGCAGCCCAGACCTGCCACCTCCTCTAACAAGAAAGAGAGCGGGGGCTATATCTGGAAGTTCCTGGCAGTTAGCGGATAGAAGAAAAAACACAACTTCAAAAATCATCCCTTCTCTTTACTGAAGACCCCCTCAGGAGAACTCTTGGAAGGAATCGTGTGACCTGCCAGAGTGAGCAGTCAGTCAGCAACCTAGGGTAAGACCTCCCCAATACAGTGTGCTGTGCCGTTCTGTGTACCACATCCAATCTTGAAAGGACCAGAACAGGCTCAGCGACAGCTGCCTGTGAGTGATAGTGATAAGGAACAAAATGCCTAATGGGCACTGGAGTCTTCCCACCTCATGCAGAAAAGCCAGGAAGACAGCGGATCTCCTGCGATTGTCTCCGGGTACCTCCGGAGCAGCGCCTGGCATGCAGGGCTGGACAGCAACCCTCCCCTTCCACGTGCACTCCAGGGGCACCTTTGCACACTTCATCTTGCTACACAGATAATTTCTCATGCCATGGCTGGGAGAGAGGGAAGGCAATTGTGCCACCAAAGCCTGCAGATCATATCACAGATAACATCCTCCCTGACAACACTGTGCCGAGGAGTCTGAAGCTCCCATCTGCAGAGGGCGTCCCCCTGAGCATGGAGAGCATTCAATGAGGTTTTCGCTGATACTGATGCTGGGTTCTTCTTCTGTCAACCACAAGCTTTGAGATTTGGGTTCAATTATGTCTTCTTTATAATGGGGATAAAAACAATATATAACCACACAAGGTCCTATAGGTGTGAATTGCTTGGAGCACGTATGTGATGCAGATTCCTACTAAGAGTGTCTATTTTCCTATAGAGATGTACGACCTGGAGAAGATCCTTTGCATGAGAAGATTTCTCCTACTTCCCTCATCTTCTTACACTCGGTGATGATGGTAACAGTGAAGAAAGATACAATCATAAGAATAATTACAACTGATATGTGATTAACTCATTGCATTATTTATTTTCTCCTGGCTCCAGAGCAGTTTTTGAGATCACCTTTCTGAGACAGCACCATTTACATGCTCCTCCAACCTCATCAGTAACATTCATGACACTGTAAGGGCATGCATGTGTATTGTGCTTACGTACTGACACAAACCCAGCCAAGAGGTTACAGATCCACTACTCCAAAATAGTGAGATGAATTTAATCAGCTCTTGTATTTAATTTTCCTTTGCCCGCTTAAGAGACTTTAGAAGTGAACTGAGAAGGAGAAAGTTGGCTGGAATTCATCTATGGAGAACTGATATCCTTCAGAAGCACAATGAGATGGAATTAAGGACTGGCTTGTGTGAGGATGTAGCTGATGAAATAAGAAACAGTGTAGCCTTTGGCCGCTTCCCAGACTACTATGGGAATTTCCCAATTGCTTTGTCTGGGATTAGTTTTGACATCTCCAAATTTCCAAGCAAATCTCTCACAGGAGAAAAGAATAAATGCTGTTTATTGTTGAGGGGAAATTTAGCTCCTCTTTGAAGGTAATTATCCTTTTCAAAAGATAAGGATCTTCCCTCTCCTTTAAAATCACTGAAAACCCCTTCCAGGGTCTCCAGAAGTGTGTGGTTTATTGCATGGCAGACACCCACTGATGACTCATTTATTTCTCAATTAAGTCTTAAACATGAAGGGCAGATTCTTTCACTCCTAGAATCCGGGAGCCGGGGAGAGAAGCACTTCATTAGTTGAATGAAGAGATAATCTGCAGATAGAATTTGAGAGATTAGGAAAAGAAGCTGACTTCTGGGTAATAACGCATTAATTTAATATTACCAGAACATGTTTAATACCCAAGGAGATATTTTCAGTAGTATTTTAAAAACTAAGTTCTTCATTTGATTTATTCATCCAGTAATTCACCCTTGATGAAGGATTACAGTAGAACAGTATTGAGTTCTTGATTTCATATAAAACTGGGTGAATGTGCAAAAGGTGTGTAGAAGGCAGGATGCATTCCTAAAGCTTTGATCTTGTGTGGTATAATTCTGGTGCCAACAATACAGATTCTGACTGATGGTAGAGCATGGATGTTGATATGGCACAGTGGTGACTTGGGAAGATGCACCATGGCAAGGAATAGACTTCCATGTAGTATTCTTACAGCACTCTAGGCACTAGAGACGTGTGGGAAATAGGCAGTGTGAGCATGTGCTGCCACTGATGGTGAAGGAGGGCTTCCTGAGGGTGAGGGGCTCTGTGTGAAGGCCACACAGACTCTTCCATTGCACACAAAGAATTTCTCATCTCTTGAAGGGAATGGACAGAAAATGCTAAAGGCTAAGTCTGTGACACAGTAGCTGACTTTCAAAAAAATGTAAACACCCAACCAAAGCAGGTCTGTTCTGCCAAGGTCTGGACCTTGGTTGGGAAAGTCTGGGATGCTGCCTGTGGGCTAAATGCATCTTGAAGAATGCTCCCTATATTAATCCATTCTCACACTATTATAAAGAAATACCTCAAACTGGGTAATTTATAAAGAGGTTTAATTGAGTCACCATTCCCCAGGCTGTACAGGAAGCCTGGTTGGGGAGGCCTCAGGAAACTTTCAATCATGGCGGAAAGGGAAGCAAGAGGAAGTCTCCATGGTTGGAGCAGGAGGAAGAGAGAGAGGAGGGAGGTGCTACACACTTTTAACAACCAGATCTTGGGAGAACTCACTCTCTCTCACGAGAACAGCACCAAAGTGGAAGGTGATTGGATCATTCTCTCAAGAACTCACCCCCATTAGCCAATCACCTCTCATCGGGTCCCACCTTCAACCCTGGGGATTACTATTTGACCTGAGATTTGGGCAGGGACACAGACCCAACTATCACTCCCACAGCTTTTGACTCCTCAGATGCCCCTGAACAGTCAAGGGGCAGAATCATCCCATGATTTCTGAGTATACAGCAGTGAGTCTACCTTGCTTGGAGAGAGTGCAGAGGCCCCTCCCCAACAAGGTAACTGGTGCCCTCTGCAAGGCCTGAATGTTTACATTCTCCCAAAGTCCATAGGTTGAAATCCTAACCTTCAAAGTGATGGTATTAGAAGGTGGGGTCTTTGAGTTGTGAGGGTGGAGGCCTCATGAAGGAGATTAGTGCCAGTATAAAAGAGGTCCCAGGGAGCTCCCTCACCCTTTCCACCATGTGAGGACACAGTGAGAAGGTGCTATCTATGAACCAGGAAGTGGGTCCTCACCAGATGCCAAGTCAGCTGGGACCTTGATATTAGATTTCCAGCCTCTAGAACTGTGAGCAATAAACATCTGTTGCTTATAAGCCACACAGTTTATGGTATTTCTGTAATAGCAGCTCAAATGGACTAAGACATTCATTCCCTCAGAACTTGCCACTACTTTGCAGCCCCTTCAGTAGGCCCATGATGAGGGTTTAGTTGCAGCATAAGTCACTGGGAAATGTTTTGGAGAGATGTCATGGGTCAACTTGTGGCTCCCTAAAAGATATGTGGAAGTCTAATCCTCAGTGCCTGTGAGTGTGACCTTATTTGGTAATAGGTTCTTTGCAAATGCAATCAAGTTAGGATGAAGCCATTAGGCTGAGTCCCAAACCAATACAACTGGTCCCCTCATAAGAAGAAGAAAACATCGTATGAAGACAGACGCACCAGAAGACCAGGTGACAACAGAGACAGAGGCTGCAGTGATACCCCTGCAAGCCAGTGAACACCAAGGAATTCACCCAGACTCCCTCAGGGAGTGTGACCCTGCTGGCTTCCCCATTTCAGACTTCTGCCCTCCAGAATTACGAGAGACTAAATTTCTCTTGTTTTAAGCCACCCAGTTTGTGGAAATTTGTTACAGCACACACAGGATATTTCTACAGGAGGAAAGGGACTGAATTCCAAAGGATCTTCAAGATTTAGCCAGCCTGCACCAGCAGAAACCAGGAGGATATACCTAGGATTGTATTTTGAAGGTGCTTGATTAAGGGAACTAGAACATACAATTTACATGAAAGAGTATATTGGCTTGGGAGTGCTTTTCCTCTTTGTAGGATTTACCACCTCTTCAAGGATGCCAGGGAACTGTGCAAACTTGCTACTAGAATTGCTCAGACAAGCCTGGCCAAAGTGATTGCCCAGTCTTCAAACAGCTGCTATGCCAGCATTGCTGTGGTGGGCCATGGAGGGAGGGATTAAAAGCTTAGAAAGTGTGCCTGCTGGAATGGATATAGCCTGGTAACCCACCACATTTTCAGGAAGGCTGAAGCACTCACACTTTCCCCAAGCATAGAAGGACACAGCATCTATAAAGCTTTCAGGGGTGGCCCTCACCTGCAGGCCTGGGCTGAGAGGAGAAGAGGACAATAGGGCTCCTTTCACTGCTAGCAATGGAGGTGACTGGACCCTGAGACAATGAGGCAATGTGCTGGTGCCAAGGAATGGCAATTTTCTTAATAACTAGCCAGGTTTAAGCAGCATCCTAGCGGTCCTGACTCACACAGGGCAATTGAGATGGTTACGATGACACAGCAGGTCTACATGGGCTTCAGGCCAAGGCACTGACAGCTTAGAGCAGCAGAAGGTGTCAGTGTGGATGACCAGGAGACCGAGGACACTCTCTCCAAAGACGGCTTGCTCCCTTGCCCAGTGTCCACACCTGAGCCCATTTCAGACCCAGAACCCACTGACTGAAGAGACATTAAGTTCCCAGGAGTGAAGATCAATCTTACTACACCATGACAAATAACATGGGATGATTCTCTCCTCTGTCTTTCCTGAAGAGACCTATGGACATTTACCCAGGAATCTGTGCCTGCAGGAAAGGGATATATATTGACAATGATTGGATGAGGTATCTGGAATTACATTGATACTCAAAGATAAAAGGTCATCACACTTTCCCTACATAGAGGAGTACATGTTGACACAGAATGACTGGGCTCCCAGTTAAACCCCACCCTTAAGTCTGGAACTGTGACCCTAAGAGAAAACAGCTGACCCCATTTTTCCACCCAAATGTTGCCTTTTAGCCTTCTACATCCCAGTCCTGTGCCCATAAAAAGACCTTAGCTGGCAGAGCAATGCAAGCAGCTTAGCAGCAGAGATACAAGTGGCTGAGCGGTAAGCAGAGAAGCAGCAATTGAGCATCAGAGACTATGGATAGACACCGCTAACTTCAGACAGTGCGGCTTCAGGGAAAGATTACCCTCCTACACCATTCTCTTTCCAACTCCATCCCCCTGAGCGCCATCACCCAATAAAATCTGCCTCATACATTACCTTTCAATCTGTGTGACATGATTCTTCTTGGATGCTGGACAAGAACCCAGGTGCCAAGAGGGCAGGGGCTTGGATACTGCTGCAGGGCCCACACAGAGCCTTCTCCCATCAGAGAGGGTGACTGGCCGGTTCCAGCGTCCGTTCCCTTCAGTTCCCGCACTCGCTTGCTGGCACGCTACCTCTCATGAGGAGTGGCCAGCAGCGAGCTGAGTGAAACGAGCCACTCTAGTTCCCACCCACAAATGGGGTCAAGGGAACTACCCATCTCATCACGAAGTGAGCCAATAAACAGAGCCACATCCAAGGCCTAACTTTCAGGCAAGTTATTGGGTCAATGGACCCATTTGGTACTCGTTTCCCCAGTGATCAAATCTGTAACTGGAATGAGCAACGCTGGCAATTGATTCAACCCTCAAAACAGGCCCTTGGTTTGTGTAATGAAAGCTATTGTAATAAGGAAGGAAAGTGGAAGTCACCCCTCATCAACCCTGATCAAAGTAAGAAATCAAAAGCAACATTGCAACCCAGAATACATGATGAAAATTGGTGCCAACACAAAGGACTAAAAAGAGATGGGTTGGTGGCTCCCCTCATATATCCATTAATAGACCAGTTTGGCTCTGTAGAAAATGGATCTGGAGAATGTCATAGACAACCACAAGCTCATCCATGTGGTCAACCTGATTTCAGCCACTCTATCAGATGGAGCATGTTTCTTAGAGCAGGAACACACGATCTCGGGTACATTGTATGTAACCATTGATTTGGCAAACACTTTTTTTCCTTCTTCCATCTCAGTCAGAAGAATAGAATGAGAAATGGTTTGTTTCTACATGGAATTGACAACAATATGCGTTTACATTTTTGCCCGAGGACTGTAATCCCTATAGCATCTAGCATAATAGTCCAAAGAATCTTGTTTGTCTTGACATTGGCCTATTACCTTAATGTGATTATGTTGGTCAGGCCAGGTGAGTAGGAGGTGGCTAGTGAGCCTAAAGCCTTGGTAGAAGACATGCGCTCCTGAGGCTGGTAGTAAACCTTGCAGAAATTCAGAGACTTACCACATCCATAGACATGTGGATACTGATCATCAGGAGCATGCTAAGAAAAATCACCCTCCCATGAAAAACAAACACGATGCCTAGAAGGCCTGTTCGGGTCTATAGCGAGGATATTCCACACCTCAGGAACCTTCTTTAGTCCATAACCTGAGTGACTTAAAAAGCCCTCCCATTTCGGTCACAGGGTCTGACAGCCTTGATGTTGATGGATTTATCAGGGACGGGAAAATGCACTTTATGAAGGGTGTGGCTGTGCAGCATGCCTCAGTAAACTCACAGCACGGGAGGACCCGGGGGGCTGAAGCAAGACCATGGCACTCACAGCAGAACATGGTCTGCCTCTTTCAAAGCAACCGGCATGTTCCTGGACTCTCACAGGGACCGAATCCTGGGCCTGTGACATTGGGTGACCATGCATCCAGGCTTGCCCATCATGAGCTGGATCCTGTCAGGCCCACTGAGGGCCCAGCTCAGACAGGACCAGTAAAGCTCTATCCTAAGATGGAAGTGGTAAATCTGGGCTGGAACATGAGCAGGACTGAGGGCCTGAGCAGATCTTCTCGACTGCACTGGGCTCGGTGCTGTTGCAGCAGGGCCCCTCCCTTGGTTCCTATCCATGACTCCATGGGAGATCTTCCAGCCAGTTGAAGAAAGAGGGAGAAACCTAACCTATGGATGTGTCTGTGAGTCCAGGGCAAAAATAGACGGCAGTCGCCCTCCATGCTCATTTGGGAGTGGCTTCGAATAAGAGTACCAAGGGAAATTTATCTCAATAAGAAGTGTGTCAACAGCAAACCCAGTCCCCTTTGTGGAAAGAGAAGTTGTTCCAAAGAATGCATATGGAGCCATAGGAAGTGGCCAATGCCCTAGCCAGCTAGCCAGAACCTGGAAAGAAAAGGTTGGAAGATCAGGGAAGACCTATGGCAGGGCATGGGCATGGCTACATGGGAGGAATCCCATAGAGTTTGAAGGGCATAGAGGTTGAAGATCTTTACAGTATACATTAATTTCCATGCAAAAACATTCCCTGTGGAAGAGATACTAAAACAGTAAAAAGATTGGCCCGCTCAGCGGCAACAGTTCCCGTCTGGCGACACCTATCCTTGTGCTGACATGACAAACATACGAGAAACTGGCCGTGGTGGCACAGATGGAATTGACATTTTTGCCCAGCAGCCTGGACCCCACTGGCTGAAGCTGAGGAGGCTGAGCTGGCCACTACTGCCAGTGATTTCAAACTGCCAGCCCTGGGGACCAACATGGAGTTCCTGGTAAGGCAGCATTCCTGGAGGAAACAACATCCCACAAGTTGTCTCCACTGGGCCCCTTCTCGTCTAATGAACCTGCAGTGCATTCTCACAGAAATAGACACTCTTCTGAATTTGCTCCCACAAACTCAAGCCAGCACCCGTGTCCTGAACTTACAGAGGGTTTAACCCACTGGCTTGGGATTCCACCTAATAAGGCACCAAATCAGGGTCATTCCTCAGCATAAGAGTAGCAGGGGTGGCCCACGGTTATGGGATTCATGATTATGCCATATACTGTGCTGGTCTTCAAAGAACACTCATCAGCCTAGTAGTAACACCCTGGGAGGATGGGGGGTCATGCTCCAGAGCACAGTGTCTCCATTGAACCAAATTTCCTTACAGGCCGGGGCTGCACCACCGATGGAAGACCGCACAGGTCTGGCATTGAGGGGTGCCCATCCTCTCTAAGCATCCATCACCATGACTCTTCCTGACAACTCTGGGCTTTACAAAGTTAAAGGTTCTTGTCCTCACAAAGGGAGCACTTTTGCCAAGGAACAAAGCAAGAGTCCCAGTGAATTACAAGCTTCATGGACACTTTGAGCTTCTTCACTGATGGGCCAGCAGGGAAGAAGAGGTGTCAACCTCCTGGCACAGGTGGCTTTCAGCAGAGGGAGGAGCAGCAGCCACCGCACAGTGGGGAAGAGCTGCTCTGAAATGTACAGAGAGAAACAGGTCTGGGCAGTGCAGGGGCTGGGCTACGGTAGACCCAGAGATTTGCTGATTCCCCAGACGTCCTTGCAGAGATGCCTTGCTCCCCAGTCATGCTGTGGCCTCCCTGAGCAAGGCCTTCAGTGAGAGGTCAGGCTCTTCCCCAGGCAGTTGTGCCCAAGCAATGCAGGGTTTGGTCCCATGTCAGCCTTTGTAATGAGAAATGCATCCCCAAATCTTCCCTCTGAGCCAGCTGAAGTTTTCTGGGGTCTGCATCACTGACTGACTTCTCCCTTTACCCACCCCTGCTCCCTCCTCTCCTTCTCCCCTGGTGTGGATTCCTCATAAATACCTTGAAGTCCATCTCCTCCCGTTTCCAGATGAGCAACCCGTCTCCATGACGTCCTGTCTAGCTTCTCTCAGACAGCAGGACCCACGTGGAAATCACCTCCCCAGAAAGCCTTCTCTGCCCTTCCACCTCCACCACCAGGTTGGGTGGCCCAGTGCCCCTTCTGGCCCATTCCTTCTACATGCTGTTCTTCCTCCACCCACTTTCCACATTCAATTGTGCTTTCTCTGTTCTCACTCACCCACTGCCTGTAAGTTGCTTGGGACAGACAGCAGGTCTCAGTGTTCCAACCCTAGGCATAGAGTCCAAGTGAAGAGTGCATACATGTGGGCAGGTAAATGAATCCCATAGCTGCGTCAAATGAAAACAATCTCCAAAATAAGAAGCAATGTGCATACTAACAAAAGAAGTCAGAAGGTGTTTTCTACACAATTCACAAAGCAACCTGCAGTCGTGCCCTACCTCTGCATTTTACCTGTGATGGTAGCCAACTTCTGAGTGCCAGCCATGTGTGCCTGAGTTCTTGGTGCTTTACCTCCACAGTAGAAGAAACCTAGGAGGCAGATACTATTGGAGATCCACATTTTATGGGTGAGAAAAGGAAGGCACAGCGGCGAAACTGCCCAGAATTCACTCTAGCAGAGACCTGGGGCCTGCCCCCAGGCTGTCTGGCTGCTAGGTGTGGTCACTGCCTGGGCTGGGCTACTGCACACAGTTAGAGGGCTGCAGCTTTTCACATGTGTCTTACATGCAGTGGAAGTATTTTCTGACTCTGTCTCATGGGAGCTCACACTTGCAGTTCACATCCTGACATTCAATGTACTATTTAGGGAGAATTTAGACACACTATTTGAATTTTGGCTTCTGGAAATTACTGACAGTAATTCTCACAGGGCTCGGTGAGGTTTAAAGATGCTGTGTCTATTATATCTTGCATAGTCTATTGTTCATGTCACATGATTGTAAATTAAGACACAGTCCATTGTTTAAAATGTAGTGTTTAAAATATAGTACAAAATTTCTATATGTACAACCCTGTGCCAAGACTGTATTGCCCTCTGCACGAAGCAATGCAAGTGGAAATTGAAGCTTTCGAGCTCATTATTTATCTTCTGGCTTTTTAAATTAAAATGCTGCATTGAACTACAATGTCTTTTCCTTTTGTTCTATTCTGTCAAAGTTATTTTTGGCTTTTCTGTCTCATGTGGTCCTCACCCTACCTTTCTAAGGAATCTCAGCTAGGGTGGAAATTCCAAAGTGATCAGGAAAGGCCAGACACCTCGGGGAGGCTGAGCCAGGAGGGCAGATCCCCTGACACGCCGGCTGGAGTCTATTTCTGCTGAAACCCAACTGAAAGACACCACTGTTTTCAGTGGACAGGAGGAGGTCCGGCGGGGAAAGAGAGGAAGCCTGGCTTCCTGATGAGTGAGGAGTAAAGCATGTTCTTTCCTGAGTACACATCGTCACCCAGGCTAACGCCGTAGAGGCGTGGGGTCAGTGCAGGCTTCAGAGGACAAACACGGAGCATTTTGCTGCATATCCAGGACTGAACATCCACTTCTGCCTGTTTCCTAAGATGTCAAAATAACCATAGTTGCCGAGTCAAAACACGTCCAACAGGAGAAGCCATCGAGCTGGAGAATCGTTTCTGTCACTATTTCCTGGAACACAAAGCTGTGTTCTATGGCCCTTTTCCCAGGGTGCCTCTTAAATGCCACCAGCGCCTTTTCCCATTTTGGTATTCTCCATAAAAAATTTAATTAGAAGGAAAAGAGATTGAATGACATGATTGTGGATAGTTTGATTAAAAACTATTGCCACAAATAGAATTTACAAAGGAGAGAGGCCAATTGCTATCTATACCCCCAAACCAGAGTCTGTGTTTACCTTCCAATGACGGAGCACAAGTTAAAGTCAACAGACAGAAGAATATTCTCTAAGTGTCTGCTCCATGCCTTGGGGGAAGAGGCCCCTGACCATCCCTTCCTAAAATAAGATAAGCACCTAACTTAAAGTAGGTCTTGTTTATCAGTCCCTTGCTCTGACAAGTCGATTTCAGATTTCAAGTTTAGACAGCACGTTTTCTAAAGGAATTTGATCCCTTCTGATTTTATTGCAAACCAGGGAGATGTGGTCACAAAAGGCCTCTTTCACAGACAGGAAGAGTTTTCACCTGGAAAAATAAACTGACAAAGACAACATTTACATATTGCTGATGATATAGTGCCCTTGGAGGAAACCCTACACAGCCTTTTAGCTAATGGTGCATTTTAAAAGATGGAAATGGCAGGACGTATCATGATACATAATCTGTCTGTTTCCTGTCCCGATTTCAGTGAGTTTCCCACCCAGTGGTGTCCGTGGGACTACCTTGAGCCAACATCTATTTTAGAGAACAAGGCTCATCACTCTAATGGCAGATCTTTAAACACTCAGCTCTGTTCACTGCTTCAAAAAGCTGTACAATGATTTTTGTTACTGTCAAACTTGAGAAAAAATAAAACAAGGAGAAAACAGACATTCCTGAACTGCTCATCAGGAAAAGAAAGTGTATGCTTGATATTCTATAAGAGATTAACTCTCATGACAACTCTTGTCTTACACATTTTTTTGCAAACCTGGTCGGTTTTATATGTAGTTAGCTACTCAAACCAACCAGATTGGGGCAGATCTGGCTTGTGTTTGGGAGCTGGGGTTGGAATCAAAATACAGTATTGTGAGAAGAGGTGCTTATTATTAAAGATAAATGAAAGAGGAGAGTTTCTGTTCACCAGCTTCTCAACCATTCCTCTAAATTCTAACCCCTTTGGCATGTTCTAGATTGATAGAGAGCACTGCTGTGCTGCAGTCATGCCACGATACCTCTGGAGCCAACTTGAACTTTCTGGAAAGGTTCTGTCAGATTTCATAATTTCACCAAGATTTTATAATTTCAAGATTTCACCAAAGGACGGGTGACGTGAGCTGTCGCAGAAGGCAGAGACCACATCCTGGGGCTCTTCAGAGCTCCCCACTGCCCCACAGGAGGGTGCAGCAGGACATCCACGGTGAAGCCACTAACGACATTGATATTCATCACTTTTTACATTAACAGCAATAATTTCCAGGTCTCATTAATACAAACTATCATGTGCCCTTTGGAAAAATGTGCCTAGACTTAAGGGATCCCTGTTGTAAAATGCTTGGATTTGCTGATATGATTTGAAGGGGGAAAGTGGGGAAACTACTCTGCAGCTCCAGTGGCCCAACGTTGATCCCAGGGAGCCTCGTGCCATTCTCTTCTCTGGCATTTTAAGTCAATGTGCTGTGTCATCCTGCAGACTGGCCCAGCATCTGACAATACAGGTCCTCATGGGAAGCCTTGGAAGCTTTCGAAGCTTACATCAAAAGCATGGGTTAAAATCTGCAGTACATCTTTCCAAAGTGGCAACAAAAGTTCCTTTTTATCCCTTGATCAGTGGAGCTCACCTGTAGGAAATGTTACACCTTTATATTAAACCCATGAATTGCCTCTTCTATATAAACTAGAGACATTCTTGACAGGCTTAAAGTCATTAACACCTCCCTGGAATGCCAGGTAGAGGCCGGAGCACTCTGCCTCCCTTGCCTCTGCATGCTCAGAAACCCGCGGCTCCTGAAACCCTCAAGCACATTTTCCTCTTGATACTTATATCGCTGATTTATTGAAATGAGCAAAAGCTTGTATGTTGGCAGGATTGTCCCTGACACAGATGTGTTCAGTAAAACACATTTGATGTTTTCAAATAAAGACCTTGCCTTAAATTAGCAAACTATTGGATTACTCTGACAGGTTGGCAAAATAAATCGTCAGTCAACGCTTGTCACAACCTATCTGGAGGCACCTTGCTAGGGTCCGGCCAAGATGTTCGGCAGAAGGAGTGTTGGGAAGGCAGAGGTGCACCTGAAATGTGAACACTCCACACTGCACCTTTGTTGCTTTTCTTTAAAGATACCGCGGAAACCAAAACTTGCTTTATTTTAAAGAACCTGTTGAAAACAGGCATTTTATTTTAAATCTACCATCAGCCAATAAAGAGTGGTTTGTTCTCCCTCCTTTCCTCCCACTTGCCCACCCTCTCTTCCTTCCTTCTCCCTTTTTAAAGATATCTAAACCTTGAATACTTTCCAAAGAACAATGTCCTACCATTGTGGATATAATCATCACCCTACTTTGCCTAACAAATACATTTGTGAATTTTACTGTCAAATAGTCAATTCCACAGGTGGGTTTTGCCAGTTTCTCCTAGACACTAGCATATTGAAATTGACTTGAATTGTTCTTTTTAATAGGAAAGTAATTGAAGCAGTAATTAATGCATTTGGAGGCGTTAAACATTTATTACTGGCATTAAACTGTGTCTAGCTCTACCTGGCATGCTATCTTTCTTCCTCACTATTTCCTTTTCAGTATCTCCATTCAGTTTTCCCAATTTATTTTTTGAGCCAATGTAGTAGGTTAAATTATTTGCTGATAGTTACAGAAAAGAAAAGTGGCATCATTTTTCAGGTATTTGGGGGATGTTACCTCGTCATAATTTTTAGGCTGTCTCTAGTTCTTTCGCTGTTCACTGGGGTGGGTTAAAGGTTTACTCTCTCTCTCTCTCATAGCAGTCAGAGGGATGCACAGCACACGTCTATTAAATAAATAAAAACATACAACTGGAATGGACCAACAAGCAGCCAGCCACAAAGAAACACAAGCTGATGTATGTACAATCTGAGTATAGTTCAGAGGTTTAAACCTGGAGGCTGCTTGTCCAACTCAAACAGGAGATGGTTCACTTGACGTCTGCTTCTTCACATCTCAGTGTCTCCAGAAATTCAAATGGCTGGGCAGTAGCAGAGGGATGACTTCTCTCTCAGTAGCCCAGGGATAAACAGGAAGCAAAGCAGAGGCTCACAGGGTGCATTTGACAAAGAGAAGGGCATGAGTCTATAAACTGGGACAATTTCAGGTTTAGAGGCATCTTGCTTTTCTGGGAACAAAGGCATCCACAGAGTCCTAAAAAGTGTGGGGTGGGTGGCTTGTACTTCCCAGGGCACGGTACAGTCCCAGTGACATCCTGATTGAGATCCTGATGGAGAAGCTTCCAACAGCCATCAGTATCTCACAAAGGCTCCTTTGTACAGTTTTGTATATAAGCTGATTTTAATATGGTGACATACATAACTGTTGGTAGTTATTTAACTCAGGCATTTTAGTAACTGCAATGAATTCATCTGCTTTTCAGATCTGGGTCCATTTTCTGGGGAAAAAATGGTTACTTCAACAAGTTCTAATCCCATAGAAGCATCTTTAAGGATTTTCAGTATTATTCAGTCCCACCCCAACACAGTCATACACAAAATACATGATTAAACTAAAATAGCACTTTAAACCATTGCAGAGATTCAGGAGGTTTAGTGTTTTTGTTTTTGTTCTTCCGCATTTTCTCAGCTCAGCCTCCTGAGACTGGCCTTAGTGCGATGCATCATAACAAGCTGGTCCTAAGGCCCCTGTGCATCAGCCTCTGGTGTGCTTACACACCACCCTGGGTTTTCAGGTTCACCAGTCCCAACGCCTACCATGTGTTGATGTCCCGTTTGTAGTCAGCACACATGGATCAGCACTGTATTCTGCACTGCTATAAGCTCATGTGAAGGGAAATGCCACTGATCCGAGCACAGCAGTGGAGGTTATCTGGGAGAAGGGGGTGAGAAAATGGTGCAGGTGCTTTAGACTAATAAATGCAGGAGACACAGTGAGTTTTGTCTCAAAAACCAATCTTAGGTTTGCTATTTCCTCTCCAGTTTCATCACTATGACCCCAGGGATGGTCACAGTTGCTCCCACAGAACACAATTCTGTCTGTTTGTGTGTTTGTTATTTGCTTTTACTTTTTCTTCTTGTCAGTCTCTTCTTCTAGAATCCGAGTTCAACAAGAGAAGAAACTTGCACATACTTACTAATATTTACTAAGCTTTTGTGGGGCATGCCAGGTTTCAGGCACTTCATAAATATTTAACAAATGAAGGAATACTACTGAAACAGTGAACTAAAGCGTACACCCAAACTCACGGTGAGTCTGTAGTAACATCTTTTCATAAGAAAGACAGCAAGGCATCTCAGCCACCAGCTAGTGTGTTGGAAAAAAAAGGAGAGAAGGAAAAGAAAAAGAAAGAGGTTGGGGGGGAGAAGGAAAAAAAGAAAAGGAGAAAGGGAGGGAGAGAAGGATGGAGATAGGGTTTATTTTGCCCTGTGGTGTGGCCTGGGCATTTTTGTGCACCTGTTTTTAAAAACTTATCTGACATGTCACAATTAATCCCAGACATGCCATCTCCTAGGTCATCAGGCTGATAAGGTAGGGTTCTGTCCTGCTTAACTGCACAGCAGTTGGCTTAATCGAAATTATCCAATCAATTCCCATGCCAGGTGGTGCCAATGCTTTCACAGAGAGTCTAGTGCTTTCTAAATAATTAAGCAGATTTAAAATATCACTGTCACGATCAACTATCACTATCACTATCAACACTTTTCCCCAGTTAAACTATGCTAGTCCTTTCAGCCTTGAAAAAGCAAATTGTGCAGAAAATGGCATCATGAAATGTGGAAGGGAGATAGGCGCTATCCCTCAGGTACTGCAGAGCAGCCTACCACGTTTGGCTCTGGCGAGGGGAGGTGCAGAATAGGGCAGAGGGACAGGGGATCACTCTGGACTGAGTCTTGCAGGGTGTTCAACTCAAGGGCTTCCCAGCAAGGCCTCCTCAGCTGCTTCTCTCAGACACCCCAGCTTCAGTTTTGCTGCTCCAAACAGGCCAGGTGGCATCTATATCTTCACATCACAGCTCGCAACACTGGCTGAATGCCAAGAGGACCCAGAAAACTGAAAGTTTAGGCTCAGTCTCAGGATTTCTTTGTGTAAAACTTCAGAATGAAAATGTAGCTCCGAAGAGATGTTCTCCTGGGTGCAGGTTCACCCTTCCCATCACAGACGTCAGACCTCTCCGAGATCTGCAGTCTGCTTCTGTGTGGACATTTGGGTCCCTTTAAAATCATATGCTGCACATCACCCACGAGGCGGTGGTATAGGTGGTGGCGACTTGGAGAGGTGATTATGTCATGGGAGTGGAGCCCTCGGGAAGAAAAGAGGCCCAAGGGAGCTTTTTCATGCCTTCAGCCACGTGAGGACAGCAGTGAGAACAGCTTCCTGTGAATCTGGAAACGGGCTGTCACCAGACACCAAACCTGCTGGCATCTCAATCTTGGACTCTCCAACCTGAGGAACTATGAGTGATAAATTTTTGTTGCTTATAAATTACCCATTTTAAGGTATTTTGTTATGTAACAGACCAGATGGACTAAAACACACCCTGAGCTTCTAGCCAGGGCATTTCATTCCCATGGAGTATGGACTATTTCATGGTTCCTGCATCTGTACACTGTTCTATTGCAAACTTTTGTTGCTGATTCTTACAGAGGTCATCATGCATCCTTTAGTGTATGGAGTCTCTCCAGTGAAGGTTAGCAATTAAACTCCTTCTCCTGGGTTTTAGTGGAGAAGACACTCATTTCCTGTGCCTGTTACATCAATGCCACTTTCTAACTGAATGTCTTGCATGCACCCACCTTCTACCAAATTGAATCTGTTTTTTTCGATGAGCTGGAAAAGCTCTGATTTGCTGAAGCCCGCAGCCCAGTTTCTTATCCAGTCTACACGTATTTTAACTGCAGTGGCCTTTTTCTAGTTCTTACTTTTATTCCAAGGAAGTCTCACCTCTGGCCACCAACACTTCTGGAAAAGTCTACCCAATTTGCAAGGTATGACTACTTATTGAACAAATTCATAGAAGGCCTACAAAACACTGGGCACTCTTCTAGAAGATGAGAGTAGAATCATGAACATAATAGACCATGGCCATGAATCCTTTTTTGAAAGAAATGAAGAAAACAAGGAAGCAATTCAAAATGTGAGAATAAGACAAATTAGAATAAATGGGTAAATAAATGAATGGGAGGGGGCTGTGGGGCAGTGACTCCCACTAAAGAGAAAGAGCCCTAAGTACAAGGTTTCTGGACTGAATTTTCCCACTAATTTATTTCCAGTGCTGACAACATAGTAGGGCACTGAATAGAGAGTTTAGGGAAAGCTGTTCTGAGAAGATGACATTTTAGCAGAGACCTCATGAAGAGAAGCAGGAGAAATGTGGAGACCTTGAGTGACTGTGTGCAGACAGAACAGCAGCAGGTCTATGAGCCCTGAATGGGAAAAGGTTCAGCCCTGAATGGGAATACGTTCAGCCCTGAATGGGAATAGGTTGAGCCCTGAATGGGAATAGGTTGAGCCCTGAATGGGAATAGGTTGAGCCCTGAATGGGAATAGGTTGAGCCCTGAATGGGAATAGGTTGAGCCCTGAATGGGAATAGGTTGAGCCCTGAATGGGAATAGGTTCAGTCCTGAATGGGAATAGGTCAAGCCCTGAATGAGAATAGGTTCAGCCCTGAATGGGAACAAGTTGAGCTCTGAATGGGAATAGGTTCAGCCCTGATTGGGAGTAGATTGAGCCCTGAATGGGAATAGGTTGAGCCCTGAATGGGAATAGGTTCAGCCCTGAATGGGAATAGGTTCAGTCCTGAATGGGAATAGGTTCAGCCCTGAATGGGAATAGGTTCAGTCCTGAATGGGAATAGGTCAAGCCCTGAATGAGAATAGGTTCAGCCCTGAATGGGAACAAGTTAAGCTCTGAATGGGAATAGGTTCAGCCCTGATTGGGAGTAGATTGAGCCCTGAATGGGTATAGATTGAGCCCTGAATGGGAATAGATTGAGCCCTGAATTGGGATAGGTTCAGCCCTGGAAGGGAATAGGTTCAGCCCTTTTAGAGCCCAGTCACGACAGCAAGAAGTTCAGGGAGGTGTGGGAGGTGCGAGGGGCCAGGTCACGTGGAACAGTGGGGTCATGTGGGACTGTGGGGTCACCTGGGACCAAGGAGTCATGAAGGCTTCTGGATATTTTTCTAGGAGTAAAAGGGAGCCATTGGGTAGCTCTTAAGCAGAAGGCTTGCCTGTTCTGATCTATTTTAAACAGAATCAAAAATTTTTCTCTGGAGAATGGCTTACTGGGAATTACAGAAAAATAGATAGAAGAACATGTTAAGCAAATAGTCACATTATTTATAAAATTAATTATCAAAAGTGAAAGTTCCAAGTAGAGAATGTGCAGGGTTCAATCATAATCAATGACAATCTGTGTCAGTATAGGGCTTACCTGGGGATCAAAAAACTTCTTTAAAGAAATCACTCATGGAAACCTTGTCATTGAAGATTATTTTTAACCTGTGAGTAATTGATTCAGAAAGAGACACTGGAAGGTCATTCTTGTCTGGGGCGCATGAGATGAGGAGCTCTTGAGCTGATTGGCACAGGGGCCAGATCACAGAGACAGCAGGCTGAGATTGATGATGTAGGGTCTTGCGAATAATGTAGGGATTTGGGTCCAGTCCTCTAGAACAATGGGAAGCCATGGAGGGTGCCAGCCAGTGAATTCATGGCCCACCTGTTGAATTTAAAAGGCCCACAATGCTGGACTGAAGATAATGGATGGAGGGGAGCCGCAGGGTTGGGAGGAGACTGGTCTGCACCTTAGCAGTGGCCCCATGAGGACACAGCAATGTGGGCAGCAGAGGTTGGCAAGTGAGACAGAGAAACAGTATTAGGAGGGGAGTTCTTGGGTCCCACTGACGGGAAGTTGGAGGTTGCAATGGGGTATGGAGTGTGGCCCCAAACGTCCCAGCATACACAATGAATGGGTGGCTCTGCCCTTCACTGATGAGAGAAAGGCTGAAGGAGGTGCTGAGGTCAGTGATTTATAGTCCAGAGACTGTAGCCTTCTCCTTTCCCAAGTCACCACCTAATGGGCCTTAGATGCCACGTTAAGTTACAAGGAAGCTTTTAAAATGTGTTCTTCAGGACATTGGTTTGAGCAAAGCCTTTTTGGATGAGACCTCAAAGCACAGGCAACAAAAGCAAAAATAAAAAAACGGGATTACATTAAGCTAAAAATCTTCTGCAAAGCAAAGGAAACAATCAGCAGAGTGAAGATACAAGCCACAGAATAGGAGAAAATATTTGCAAACTATCAATTTCATGAGGGATTAGTAACGAGAAGATACAAGAAGCTCAAACAACTCATATGCAAAAAACACATAATTTGGTTTAAAAATGGGTAAAAGATCTGAATAAACATTTCTCAAAAGAAAACAGACAAATGGCCAACAGTTGTATGAAAAAGTTCTCAACATCACTAGTCATCGGGGATATGCAAATCCAAACCACAATGAGATATCATTTTACTCCAGTTAGAATGGCTTTTATCAAAACCACAGGGACTAACGGATGCTGGCAAGGATGCAGACAGGGGAGTGCTCACACATTGCTGGTTGGAATGTAAATTAGCACAGTTACTACAGAGAACAGTATGGATGGTCCTCAAAAAATTAAAAATAGAGTGACCATATGATCCAGCAATCCCACTACTAGGTGTGTGAAGGAAATCAAAATATTGAAGAAATACCTGCTCTCCCATGTTTATTGCAGCACTATTCACAATAGCCAAGATATGGAATCAACCTACGTGCTTATCAATGGATAAATGGATAAAAAATATAAATATTATATATATAATTTAATATTACTCAGCCATAAAAAATGCCATCCTGTCATTCGCAACAACATGGATAGAGCTGGAGGTCATTGTGTTAAATGCCATAATCCAGGCACAGACAGACAAATATTACATGTTCTCACTCATATGTGGGAGCTCAGTATGTGGAATTAATGAAGATAGAGAGATGATCGTTGGCTCTCGAAGGCTGGGAAGTGGAGAGAAGAAGGGTGATGAAGAGAATTGGTTATTGGGAATAAAAATACAGTTAGATAGAAGGAGTAAGATCCAGTGTTCAAAAACACAGTAGGGTGAGTATAATAACAACATTGTACTGCATAGATCAAAAAAGCTACAAGAGAAGAACTAGAATAACCCCAATACAAAGAAAAGCTAAACATTGGAAGTGATAGATAAGCGAATTTCCCTCATTTGATCAATACATATTGTATTGAATGCACACAATATCAAAATATTGCATATTTCCACCAAAGAATGTACAATTCTTATGAATAAAATCTGAAATAATATTTTCTGCAGAAGATAAATAGACTCTGGTTTTAATTCAAAAGCCTACACTTTTATAGTCATGTACCAGACGATGATGTTTCAGTCAATGACAAACCACATATATGAAGGGGGTCCCATATATTTATAGTACTATATATTTTTTTTTGAGACAGATTCTTGCTCTGTCGCCCAGGCTGGAGTTCAGTGGCATGATCTCGGCTCACTGCAACCTCTGTCTCCCAGGTTCAAGCAATTCTCCTGCCTCAGCCTCCCGAGTAGCTAGGATTACAGGCATGTGCCACTACACTCGGCTAATTTTTTTGTATTTTTAGTAGAGACAAGGTTCACCATGTTGGCCAGGCTGTGTCTCGAACTCCTGGCCTCAGGTGATCTGCCAAGGTGCTGGGATTACAGATGTAACCCACCATGCCCAGCCTATAATAGTATTATTTAACTATACCTTTTGTATGTTTAAATATATTTAGATACACAGATTCATACCATTGTGTTATGACTGCCTACAGTACGGTAACATGCTGCACATGTTTGTAGCCCAGGAGCAACAGGCTACACCATGTAGCCTAGATGTGCAGTAGGCTACAACATCAAGTTTGTGTAAGGACACTCTAGAATGTTCGCACAAAGACGAAAATGCCTCAGGACACATTCCTCAGAACATGTCCTGGTTAAGCAAGGTATGATTGTTTTTCACTCTTCTGAATATCATCCAGACACATATATTGATATATAGCTTTGACATTTAATAATAGGTGAGAGGCTACAGTCTTCACAGCACCCTCTACTTTTCAGTATCCAGAATTTAATTTTGTACACACAGTTCCTCCTATGTTGATAGCCCAGCCAACATAAATCAGCTCTTGCATATTGGTGGCATGGACTCAAGAGACAATCTGAGATGAGAGAATCGAAGAGGTGGAGGGAAGGAAAGAAAGCCTACTTTGGTCTATGTAGTAAACGCAGTTGGTCAAAGAGAGGAGAAAAAAATGCCTAGACAGCAGTGGTGAGAGCGTTAAATTTTGAGTTGCTTGGCAGAAAATTGGGGGCTGTATCAGTCAGGACAGGCAGCATCATGCTGCAGTAATGACAACCCCCAACAACAACATCTCAGTGGCAAGTACCATGAGAGGCTGCTTTTTCACTTATTGTTACATATGCATGATGGTGTTCTTTCCAGAGATGGCTGGTCTTCTGAGTCATCGTCATTCTCCTTCTAGGATGCAGGCTGAGGAGCAGCCACAAGTGAAGTGTTGCCTGTCACCTCAGCAGTGGAAAAAAGGGGGCACTTCCTCTTTTTTCAGGAACTACTCTCATTTTTCCTGCTGGATGTGACCATGTTAGCCTGCGGGTGACTCAGACCACCTTTGCTCCCTTCTCAGTGGCCAAACCCCATTATATGACCACCAGCGAGTTGGATAGGGCAGGGCTGTAATGCTCCCATAGGTAACAGGGCTTTCAATCAAGATAGAATCATGCCTTCTGCTTTAGGGTGGAAGGGAATGTGATCTCCTAACACTCGTAGTAGATTATGAGTACACATCCTCATGTGGAAATACTGTGGGCACTGTGCATAAAATATGAGTTGCTTTAATTATCTCTGGTGGTGGCAGTTCCTTCCTCAAAGTCATATTTGTCCTCACCTCAACTGGGCTTCACACCTCCCAGAGTCACAGGGCTGGACACAGTCTTCTTCACCTGAAGCAATTCATTTTGAGATGTATTTTCTCCCATTCTGCAGGTTCCCTGTTCAGTCTGATGCTAGTTTCTTTTGCTGTGCAGAAGCTCTTTAGTTCAACTAGATCCCATTTGTCAATTTTGGCTTCTGTTGCCGTTGGTTTTGGTGTTTTAGTCACGAGGTCTTTGCCCTTGCTTATGATGTCCTAAATGGTATTGCCTAGGTTTTCTTCCAGGGTTTTTATGGTTTTAGGTCTTCCATTTAAGTCTTTAATCCATCTTGAGTTAATTTTTGTATAAGGTATACAAATTTTTGTATAAGGTATAATTTTGTATAAGGAAGGGATCCAGTTTCAGTTTTCTGCATATGGCACACCGCCACCAGCCCTCCCAACAGACGGGGCCTGGTCAAGACGACAGCCACTGAAAGCTACGTCCTCTCAGCATGGAGCAGAGAGGCCTTGGGGTCAAATTACCCTGGGATTGAATTACTAGAGGCACACTCAAAATGAAGAACAGTTGCTTCTAAAAATAGGAAAAAGAAACCCACATGGATGAAAGTCAAAGAGGAGAAAAAACAGAACAAAAACCATTTGGCTTTACAAACATCCACACAATTTTAAAGTAGGGTTCCATGCTGTCCCTCTGGAACAGCAAGGGCTACGACGAAAAAGCAGCCAGGTTCTGTTTTCCTACAAGACCTGCTTCTCCAACCTCTTGGTGAAATGTGATGTAGCAGCAGAGAGGCCCAGCCTGCACCCTGAGACCACAGCAGCGCTTGTGGGTGGCTTCATCTTGAACCCCTTGAGGCCACCAAACATCCATTACCTGGCCAGGAGGAGCTGAAGACCACCCTCACAGGGCTCTTACCTGAGCCCGTAGGCAAACTGTCTTCCCTGGATCTGGGACAGAATCCCTTCAGAAGCCCACCATGGGCAAGGCGGCTTCGAGTGGACTTGCAGCGGTTGAGAACTGACCTCCCAGTGGGAGCTCAGGCCTTGATTACCCACTGACTCCTCAAAGTGTTTCCCAGAGCCTAAACTGTCTCCCAGAGCCTAACTGTCTCCCAGAGCCTGTCTCCCAGAGCCTAAACTGTCTTTCAGAGCCTGTCTCCCAGAGCCTAACTAACTGCCTCCCAGAGCCTAAACTGTCAGCTCTGCAGGGTACTGTTCCCTGCCACCTTCGAAGCCATCTCAGCATGACTCACCTGGTGAGTGGCAGGCAGGGCAAATGGTCTCCTACTCACCTTTGCTGGCTTTTCATTGACAAATTGCCCTTGTTCATACAAGAAATGAATTCTCAAGATATATCTTAAATGCCCCCTGGTTGTGAACATGGCTGAGGGTGCTATGTAATAATAAGTAGTTTTTGTCTTTAAATGATAATTCTAGTATATGATCAAAAGCAAATGCATCAAGCTTTGTAACAGGCGACAGTCCCAGCTTGGGGGTTTGGGAAGCCTTGACCAGCAGCCTGCAAACCTGGCTTCATGGCGAGGAAAGGCGTTGCCATCCCTTTCTAGGGCTGGGGAATCTCAGCAGATCCTGAGAGCTTAATTTCATCTGCGAACTCCAACAGAAGCATTTTGCTTATTTTGAATTGTGGGATACAAAGGGTTTTAAAAATCATTTTAATTTTGACACAACTGGGATAAGGACAAAGAAACCCTCTTAGAAAAAGAAAGGAGATTTTCACTTGAAATAAACCACCCTAACTGTCTGATGCTCTCATCAGCTCCTGCCAGGACTCTAGTGGGTGACTGAGGCCACCTTTCACCCTAATGAGTCCATCTATCCTGATGACATCACCACGAGAAGACACCTCACATCCACCTGCATCAACACCCATCAAGGACAGGTGGAAACTCAATGAACACCTTCTCTCTCGCAGGGCTACCCAAGTGTCATAGCCCCTGACAGCCTGCTCTGTGTGGCCCCAAGGACCTCACCCAGCCGGCTGCGCTCCCGCGGCGCAGTGGCCCTCCTCTGCTTCTCTGCGAAAGATGTGAAGCAAATGTTACTGGAGAGCCTTTTTCCTGCCCTCTGGAGCAATTCTTCTTAAAGTGAGCTCCCTAGAGCACTGCCCTACCCCTCAGCTGTGCCCTGGAGCTCTGATACCCAAATCCAATGCTGGAGCCCGTAGGCCACGCACAGGAATGCCAAAGGACATGAAGCCAGGGGAAGTAGGCTCAGAAAATTTTCATGATGTAAAAAGTCTTCATTTCATGCCTAAATTGTCTGTTAGAATTAAATGTAAGCTCATATCAAATTTAGCACAAATGTATAGGCCTAATTATTTTTAGTTTAGTGTAAAGATTATGTAGAATTTTCTAACTCAGCTAGTTTGGGAACCACTTGAAAGGGTGCAGCAACAACAGGCCAATTAAACAGGAAATTCTTGTCCTCTTCAAAGAGGAGAAGATGAGAACAGAGACTAAGAAGGATAAAGGAGAGAATAAGACCAGGAAATATTGCCCAGAAAGAGGAGGCAGGATTTAGCGATTCAACAGATGAGAAAGAGAAGGACAGAGAAGAGCAGAAAACTATTAAAAGGTAGGATTCTGATTCGATGGGCAGAAATGATTTTTACAATGAGAAAAGTTGCCCATAATTCTTGACTGGCAATGTATTTTACAATACTGTAAGCATTTATTTCAATTTCTTCTGACTGCACAGATTCCTTTTCTGTGCTTTAATTTCATGGCATCTTTAATCCATAATGATAATGAAAATAACACCTAACATTTACATAACATGCTACAATTTTAATGCATAAGATTTTATATAATTTAATCCTTCAAATAATGCCTCATGTAAACATGGCTTTTATTTAATTTTTATGAATGGGGAAACAGCGGAGTAAGAAAGAAAATTATATGCCTTTGATCGTGCAGGAAATACGCACTAACACTGGACTTAGAATGGAAGTCCCTAACTCCCAATCAAACACATGCACTGTTCATCACAGACATATGAATTCTGGGTAATGGATAGGCTGAAAGCAACAGCCTTGCCAGAGAAGTCTATCATTAGCAGTGTATTGCTGATTAAATGGATAAAGTTATTCTAAAGAAGCTTCCACGATGGAAATCTTGAGTTTGTTCTTTTAGACATTCTCTCCGCATTTTCCCCAACTTCTTCTACAGTTGACCCACTTCTGTCTTAACACATTTTTAAAATTATGGATATGTAATTAAGTGGCTCATTGGTGATATTTTTGAGGAAATTTTGAAGTAGTGTATTAATTCCTGAAAAGAGACATGCAAGATCTATCTCCAAACCCTCAGAACTTGGGCACCACCCCAGTCAAACTGTTTCTCAGAAAGTAGGTGTAAATACAGCAATTAGCAGTTCACTGAATGAAGGGTGCTATTGAAAATTACAAAACACATGCGTGACTGTTGAAAAGCTTACTGAATGTCTTCCCTCCCACAATTCAAACATTATTCAAACCAGTGATTAAAGTTAAGAGCTGTTTCCAATAAATAACTCACATCATATACTGCCTTTCAATTACCAAATTATCCATGCTATTGGCCATTAACAGGCCACTCGATTAAAAGGACAATGGAAAAAGTAATTCAGATTCCAGCTTAAAGATCTCCTCCTCTCTCTTCCCAATTAACACTTACAACATGCTGGCCACAGGCAATTCTCAGAGTGCTTTGCCTGACTTAATTTTGCTTTTAGCACTCAGTGCCAGGAATACCTAGAAAATTATCTACTAATTATCTGGCATTATCTATGTTGGTTCATGTCTAAAGAACAGCTCATCTAATTACAAGCCCCTTTGCTATTTGACTCTAAAGAGTGGGTTTAACTGAGAATTTCTCCAAAAGGGCTTGCACTAAGGGCTGGTAATTATGTGCTTTGTGTTCTTTGGAGGGAGTTCTCTCAGGTATCAACAACAAACGGTTACTGAAAGGATGCTTTCACAGCAGGTGTGCTGTAAGCAATAATTACATCGTGACATTTCCAGTGTTTTCTTCTACTGGACAATTAGCAAACAGTATGCTAACTTATCCCTAACATTCTCAAGAGAACTCTGAACTCTCACAACCCCTTCTAAAAAATCCATGGAATCTTCTACAGAGTAGACCTGCTATAATGGTAAAAAGTGAGTGCCCTCTGAGCAGGTGTTTTTTGGACATGTTTAGGTTCAAAGAAATAAAATTTGATTTTACAGTAGGCTGGCATCTAGTCTTAGTCAGTATGCTACTGAGAACATGGGAGTTATAAAATTGTCAGAGTTGAAAAGGTATATTAATGACTGAATTTATGTGGCTGCTTTATCCGTTTAATATGAGCAAGAACATACCGCTAACAGGCTAGAAAATTCTGAAATGGTAGCTAAAACAAAGAAACATCTTTAATTCCTAGGGTAATATGGCACAATTATTATTGTTTTTCTTTATATTTTAAAGCAATTACAAACCTCATGAAAAATTAAAAGTATGGTTTAAATAATTTTTTTTTCATGAACTGGGGAGGAATTGACTGGCCTGATGCCCCATCACACTTAAATACTCTGTTAAGCTTTTTCTACCAAAAAGGACACTCTCCTACAGAATTCTACTAGAAAGTTCTCAGAGAATTTTGACTTTCCTGATGCAAGATTTACAGCACCCTGGTTGTCCTTTCTTCCTTTTTTTCTGTCTGGGATACAATTTTGATTAGTATTAAGATGAATATCGACGAGTTAATGGGTGCAGCACACCAACATGGCACATGTATACATATGTAACAAACCTGCACATTGTGCACATGTACCCTAAAACTTAAAGTATAATAATAATAAAATAAAATAAAAAGAAAGTAACAGCAACATTACAGGCCTTTCCTGTGAATTTGTGTGCCCTGTCTGTAGCTTCCCTTTGTGTCTCCATGTCTAAGTGGTGTCCAAAAAAAAAAAAAGACTAATATCACTTTTTTCATTTAAACTTTTGTGTTCTCTTCTCTCTTAAAATTGGTTATAGTTCTGAAATTTATTATGCTTTCTTTGTTTACTCATAAGTTTTCCCTAGGTTTTCAGGTGGATGATTAGTTTTTTTATCAGGTTTCCATAAAATCTAGTGGCTGACAATTTTGAGCCTTTAAATTAACACCAAAAACTATCTACCTCCACTTCAGACTTCCAATTACCTGGTAAAACTAATCCATATGTATTGAACTCATCGTAGTCAAGACTGTATTACTTGCCCATAGGTGCAATTGATACATGGCCCTGTGAGGACTTGCATCTGCTGGGACCCATCTAGTTCTTGGACTTGCATTTCTTCCATTCTCTGGTTATTTACTTCACTATTTTTCAGTCTCATCTCAAGACCTCCCCTAAATTAATACCCACACCTATACACACATCCATCCCTCCCCCAAACCCTTCTTTTATTTTGTCCATAGCACTACTCACTTGAGATGTTATGTTCATCTTTTTATTACCTGACTCTAATGCTGGAATGTACATTTTATACGGACGGGACCCTCATCTGAGCTTCTTTCACTGAACAGGTGGTACTTAAAACAATAGTGGTGGACACTTAGTAAATATTTGCTAAATAAATAGAACGAACAGCTCTAACTCTAAGGTGCAATTTATTTATCACATTTCTGAACTTGATGTAAAATTATAAGGTGTTCTTTTGGAATTTTACAATGAAAAAGACAATATACATATGGAAATTTAATAATTGAATTGTCATGGCTGTGTGTTTTTGCTCTGAGGTTCCATCTACAAGGAAAGAAAAATTATAGACATGAGATTGCCGGGAGATGATGATGAACAGGCTTAGTTTGTTGGGCTTGACTGTTTTTTGTTTGTTCTTATTGGTTACTTTCTAACGCTGATCATTTGGGGAGATTTGTAAAAGGAGAAGGAATAAGCCATTATTTTTTTCTGCTATTTTTGGAGCAAACTATTATATCTATGTTACCTCTCTAGTCATTTCCTTTTAAAAATTCTGTTTATTCGCATTCATTATCTTCTTAATTAGTATTGGTAATAATATCACTTTTTCATTTTAATCTTTTTTTGTTCTGTTCTCCCTTAAAATTGATTATAGTACTTAAATTTATTATCCTTTTATTTTAGTGTATGTTTTTCCTAGGTGTTTAGAGGGATGATTAGTTTTTTAAAATTAGATTTCCATTTTATTCTCAAAAATTTATTTAAAGTTGAAAAAAGCTCCAATTTTTATTTTAAATGTATGCTCATAACCTTACGTGCCTAAAGTTGTTTATCATTATGCTATACTGTTTTCAGAATTCAGGTATTATTTTCTCTGTAGTCTCAGGGTTACTTAATAATGGGCTTCGTGATTTCTAAATGTATGAAAACGTGTTATTGTTGTTGGCTCTGAGGTTGGGGAACATTCTAGGACCCTAATAATTTAGAATACATTGAGTCTTCTTTTGTTGTCCAATTCATGGTCTATTTTTGAAAATATAACAAAATGTGTATTCTTTACTTATTGAATATAAATTTTTAAACTTTTAGATAAAAGTTTGATTGACCAAGTTATTTATACTTTTTATATCTTTCTTACTTTCGTTCTTTCAATATTACTATACCAGTTCATCAAAGACTAGTTGAAATTTATTTTCCACTTATCCCCCTTACCCTGTTTGCTCAATTATAATTTCAAAATTATACTTTTAAGCACATGTATATTAAAGACTTTCATATATTTGGATCAATTGTTCTTACCAGTATATAAAATCACTTTTGGTATCCTGTGATTTGGCCCTTAAGTGTGATGAAGAGAAATGATGAAGCAAGTGAAGCAAAGTAATACGAAGAACCAGGAAAAGACAGACACAAGTCAACGTGTCCATTTATTTTAAAACATAGCTACATCACAGCAAGATAAAAAAAGTGATCTAGATCAAAAATAACAACAGTAAAAAAAAGGAAAAAAGAAAAACTGAGGCTCAAAAATTTTCGGAATGCGATATTACACACACACACACACACACACAATCAAAACAGCCGTAAAGCAGAGGAAACAATAACAAAACAACTGAATTTTAAAATTCAGTGATTGCTCATGTAAAGGCAAATATTAAAAATATCTTGAAGGAGAAATTTAAAAACTCACGATAGTTCTAGACTAAAGAAAAGGAAAATGCAAAGCAGAAGCTCATAAGTATCAGAAAGAAGCTGGAAAAAGGAAAAATGTATATCTAAAATCAAGATTGGCTGGGTGTAGTAGCTTATGCTGATAACGCCAGCACTTTGGGAGGCCGAGACAGGTGGATTGCTTGAGCTAAGGAGTTCAAGACTAGCCCGGGCAACTTGAAAAAAGCTCATCTTCAAAAAAAAAAAATTAGCCAGGTTGGCGGCATGAATCTGTAGCCCCAGCTACTCTGGAGGCTTAGGTGAGAGGTTCACCTAAGCCTGGGGATGTCAAGGCTGCAGTGAGCTGTGATCACACCACTGCACTCCACTCCAGCCTGAGTGGCAGAGTGAGACCTTATCTCAAAAGAAAAATCAAACAAACCAAAAAAAAATCAACCTTAAGATTAAATTACAATGTGTTGAGAAAGGCATGTATAATTGGAAATGCAGTATTAAAAATACAGAATATGAGTAAAAAAGCTGAGGAAATAAAAATGAATTAAGTATGTTATCAAAAGAATCTGAAAATAATAGGTGTGGAAAATACATAAAGAGGCTCCAACAGAGGTATAATTGGAGCAATTAGTTCCCCCAGTATTAACCCTTTTCCTTTGAGGAAAAGCAAAAGAGTGAAGCAAAATTAATTTTTAAACAGTAACAGTTACACACACACACACACACTCTTTCTTGAAATAAAACTTAAATTTACAAGTTGAGAGATGCTGATAATACACCTGAAAATTTTGACCCAGAAACATTAATTGTAAAACATATTGCAATAGAAACTTAAACCTTAACCTGCAATTATAAAGACCATTACTAGTAAATAAAAAAATCAAGTTGCTCTCAAATTCTTGACAGAAAACATACTAACAGAAATGAATGAAAAATAAATAAGACTATTTCTAAAAAAAATTCACCCAATATAATATTATGCTAGTGTAAAAACTGAGATATAATTATCAAATGATATTCAGAATACATATGTAGTTTAAAAATAAAGTTACAGAGTGGCATGGTTATGAGGTTGCATTTTATATAACAAAAGAGGTTAAAATAAACATACTTTAGCCTATCTCTGCCAAAAAAAAAAAAAAACCAACAAACAACTAATCAAACAAAAAACCGTGGAAATAAAAACCCAATACAAATAGAAATAGTCACCTCTAGCTGGAGTTGAGTAAATAGGGATAATGTAAAATATCTGTAAGTATACTTTTGAATACATTGTTTTGTTTTTGAGACAGAGTTTTGCTGTATGACCCAGGCTGGAGCACAGTGGCACCATCACAGCTCACTGCTGGCTTGACCTCCTGGGCTCAAGTAATCTTCCCACCTCAATCTCTCAAGTGGTTGGGATTATAGGCACACACTACTACATCTGGCTAAATTTCTTTTTTTAGAAATGGGGTTTTTTCATGTTGCCCAGGCTGGTCTCAAACTCCTGAGCTCAAATGATCCACCCATCTCAGCCTCCCAAAGTGCTGGGATTACAGACGTGAGCCAACACTTCCAGCCTCAATATATTTTTGGCCTTTGTCAATGTTTTACATATTAATGGTTAAAATATATTTCAAAAAGAAACATTAATCATTAAATGTAATGAAAGCAAATTACCCTAATTGCATATTAGATGGCTAACATAACCACATAGATAAGAAATATCTCAAGTTATTTTTAACACAAATTCTGGTAATATATCTTCAATGAGATATATTTCAAGACTCAAAGGAACTGCAAATGAATCTTAAACTTCACTCAGCAGAGTATTTTTCAGTGATGATAATGCTATTATAATTTTGGCACTATTCTCTGAAGACTGTAAGAGAGACAAATAAGCAAATACATTAATGATATTATGAACCAAGATTTGCAATATAAGAGAAAATAGATAAAAGTAAAAAATAAAAAAGAGTTAACAGCAATACCCTCTAATGCTACATTTTGTTTGGACATATAATTTTATAATTTATTATAAAACATATATATCTTCCCAAGCTCATTTGACTAAAGCAGATGAGGATTTATGACTCCTGTAGCAATAAGCACATCTACTGCTGACTTTAATACTGTTCAGCCAATATTTCTTTGACAAAGACTAATTTTAACCACAACAGGGAAAGTTAAAAGTGTTCAAAGAAAAATAACAACCATGTCAAAGAGATACAAGACAGGAACTAGAGAAAGAAGGCCAAAGAGAACCCTCCAGCAATCGTCCACCAAATAGAAACAAAAAAGCACCTTCATAAGAACAACAACAACAAAATCAGATGAGCTATCACAGTATCTGATTTTAACATGATAACAAGGAAAGACACATTGAAGACTGTAAAAAGAACAATCTTGTATTACCTACTTCACCCCTACCCCAACTGCAGGCATGCCAACGTACTGACTCCTTCTGCTTTGGGGAAAACGAGGGAAGAGAGCAAAGGACTTGATCTGTGGACCCAGGGAATTATCCTTTATGTTAACCCAGATCCACTAAGGATGTGCAGCTACGCATCCGCAAGGAGGATCTTAGCATTCTTGAGCTTAGTGCGCCGCCTAGTGCTGAAACAGCTGCACTGACCACAAGCTGAGGTACCAATATTTAAGCCCATTTGAATTCTTAGAAAGTCCTCTCAAGAAGTATGAGTACAAACAAGGCCAGACAATGAAAACTGAATTAAATACCTAACTCTTCAATGCCCACGCATACATATACATCCACAAGTATCAAGAACATCCAGAAAAACAGAATCGACAAGCTGACTAAATAAGGCACCAGTGCCCAATGCTGGAGTGATGGAGATGTGTGACATCTCAGACAGGGAATTCAAAATGGCAGTTTTGAGGAAGCACAACAAACCCCAATATAGTACAGAGAAGAAATTCAGAATTTTATCAGGGAAATTTAACACAGAAATTAAAATAATAATAATAATAATAATAATAATAATAATAATAATAATAGTGATAAACAGAAATCCTGGAGCTAAAAAATTCAATTGACAAACTGAAAAAAAAATTATCAGGGTGTCTCAATAGCAAGATTCCTATCACAAAAGAAAGAATTAGTAAGTTCAACGACAGGTTATTTGAAAAGACATAGCCAGAGGGAGAAAAGGAAATAGTATAAAAAAGAAAGTAGTATGCCTATAAGATCTAGAAAACAACATTAAAAAAGTAAATCTAATAGTTACTGGCCTTAAAGCACGCATTGAGAAAGAGATTGAGGTTGAAAGTTTATTCAAATAAATAGTAATGTAGAACTTTCTAAACCTATAAAAAGATATGAATATTTAGGTACAAGAAGGTCAAAGAACGTCAAGTAGATTCAACCAAAATAAGACTATTTCAAGTCATATAATAATCAAATTTTCAAAAGTCAAGGACAAAGAAAGGATGCTAAAAGCAGCAAGAGAAACAAAGCAAATAAAAGATAAAAGAACTTTGATATGGCTGGCAACAGACTTCTCAGGGGAAACCGTACAAGACAGGAGTGAGCAGAAGGACATATTCAATGTGCTAGGAAAAGAAAAGAAAAAAATAAAACTTTCTACCTAGAATATTGCATCCAGCAATGTTATACTTCAAACAAGAAGAAAAAAATGAAAACTTTCTCAGACAAACAGAAACTGTTGGAATTCATTAATACCCAGATCTGTCTCATAAGAAATGCTAAAGGAAGTTCTTCAATCTGAAAGAAAAAGGCACTAATGTGCAACAAGAAGTCATCTGAATCAATGGAATACTCCAATACTGTAATGGTAGTGTGTAGATCACTCATATTTTTAGCCTGAACACTAAAAGATAAACCTGTCAAAAAAGCATAACTACAACAGTTTGTTAAGAGAAAGGCAATACAAAATTATAAATAGGGACAACAAAAAGTCAAAATATAAGGAACTGGAGTTAAAGTGCAGAGTATTTTTTTTTACATCTCTTTACTTGTTTGTTTGGCTTTTTTTATAATCAGAGTTAAGCTGTCATCAGTTAAAATATTTGGTTATAAAATGTTTTTCTTGCAAACCTTATGTTAACTAAAAAGCAAAAGGCTATAATAGATAAACAAAATATAAAAAACAAGAAATCAAAACATATTACCAGCTAAAATTACGGACACACAAAGGAAGACAGGGAGAAAGGAAATGGAGAGTACTAACAAAACAACCAGAAAACAAATAACAAAATTGTAGTAAGTCCTTACCTATTAACAATAACATTAAGTGTAAATGAACTAAATTCTCCAATCAAAAGACATAGGGTGGCTGAATAATTTTTTTAAAAAAGAAACTATATGCTGCTTGCAAGAAATGAAGAGATAAAAAAGATATTCTATGCAATGAAATAAAAAACGGAGTAACTATGTTTATATCAGATAAAATAGATTTATATCTATAAACAAAAGGTGTAAAAGGAGACAAATAACGTCACTATATAGTAATAAAGGGGTCAATTCAGCAAGAGGATGTAACAATTGTAAATACATATGCACCTTTGGGTGACAGAGCACTCAAGTATGTAAACTAAATTTTATTAGAGCTGACAGAAAGATAGAATCCAATACAATAATAGTTGGAGGCTTCAACACCCTACTTTCAGCATTGGGCACATAATCTAGACAGAAAATTTAAAAAAATGGACTTAACCTGCACTATAGACCAAATGGATCTAATAGATATTTACAAAATATTTCATCCAATGGCTGCAAAAATTACACATTATTTGTCTTAGAATATGGAACATTCTGAAGAAGAGACCATATGTTAGGACAAAAAACAAACTTAAAAAATTCTATAAAATGAAATTATATCAAGTGTATTTTCTGCCAAAAATGGAGTAAAATTAGACATCAACAAGAGGAAATTTGGACATTGTATACATGCATGGAAATTAAATAACATATTGTTGAATGATGCTTGGGTCAATTAAAAATATTAAGAAGAAAATTTTAAAGAATATTGAAACAAATGAAAATGGAAACACAACATGCCAAAACCTATGGAATACAGAAAATGTCTAAGAGGGACATTTATAACAATAAATATCCACATCAAAAAAGGGATGATGCAGATTAAACAACATAGAAAAGCAAGAGCAAACCAAACCCAAAATTAGCAGACAAAAAGAAATAATAAAGATCAGATAAGAAACAAATAAAATTGAGACTAAAAATTATAAAAGACGAATAAAATTAAAAGTTTTTTTGAAAAAATAAAGGAAATCAACAAAGCTTCAGCTAGACTAACAAAAGAGAAGACCCAAATTAATAAAATAAATTAAAAAGAAGACATTACTACTGATACACAGAAATTCAAAGGATCATTAAATATTTCAATGAGAAACAACATACCAATAAATTGGAAAATGTAGAAGAAATGGATTAATTCCTAGATACATCCATTCTACCAAAACTCAACCATGAAGAAATAGAAAACTTGACTAGAACAATAACAAGTACTGAGATAGGAGAAATACAAAGACTCCCATCAAAGAAAAGTCCAAGACCTGATAACTTCACTGCTGAATTCTACCAAAGATTTCAAGAAAGACTAATACCAATCCTATGCAAGCTATTCCAAAAATTTAAAGAGAAGTGACTACTTCCAAATTTATTCCATAATTCCAGCATTTCCTTGATACTAAACCAGACAGAGACATTTTAAAAAAAAGCTACAGGCCAATACTTCTGATGAAAATAGGTGCAAAAATTCTCAACCAAATACCAGCAAACTGAATGCAATAACACATTAAAAATATCATCATAATCAAGTAGGATTTATTCAAGGGATGCAATGATGGTTCAACATATGCAACTCAATAAACGTGATACATCACATCAACAGAATGAAAAATAAAAGCCATATGATCATTTTAATAGACATTGAAAAAGCATTCCATAAAATTTAACATTCTTTCATAATAAAAACTTTCAGTGAACTGGATATAGAAGGAACATACCTCAGCATAATAAAGACCATTTATGGCAAACCCAGAGCTAACATCATACGGGACAGGGAAAAACTGAAAGCCTTTCCTCTAAGAGCTAAAACACAAAAAGGATGCCCACTTTCACCACCTTTATTCAACATAGTACTGTAAGTCCTAGCCAGAGCAATGGGACAAGAGAAAGAAACAAAGGTCATCCAAATTAAAAAGGAAGAAGCCAAATTATCCTTGTTGGCAGACAATATTATATTTAGAGAAACCTAAAGACTGTAAAAAAAAAAAAAAAAAAAAAAACCTGTTTGAACTGATAAACAAATTCAGTAAAGTTATAGGATACAAAATCAACATATAAAAATCAGTAACATTTTTATATGCCAATAGCAAACAATCTGAAAAAGAAACCAAGAAAGCAAACCTATTTTCAATAGCTCAAACATTAAAATTCTTAGGAATAAACTTAACAAAAAATATAAATTATCTCTATAATGAAACCTATAAAAATGTATGAAAGAAATTGAAGAGGACACAAAGAAATGGAAATATATCTCTGTCCAGGAATGGGAAGAATCAATATTGTTAAAATGTCCATATGACCAAAAGCAATCTACAGATTCAACGAAATCCCTATCAAAATGCCAATGACAATCCACCCAGAAATAGAAAAAAATCCTAAAATCTATATGGAACCACAAAGGACCCAGAATAACCCAAGCCATTTGGAGCAAAAAGAACAAAGTTGGAGACATCACATTACCTAACTTCAAATTGTACTACAAAGCTATAATAACCAAAATAGCATGGTACTGGCATGAAAACAGACATGTGGACCAATGGAAGAGAATAGAGGACCTAGAAATAGATCCATGCATTTACAGTCAACTCATTTTTGAAAAAAGTGTCATGAGCATGCATGGGGAAAAGGGCAGCCTCTTCAACAAATGGTGCTGGGAAGAATAAATATCCATGTGCATATGAATGACTCTAGACCCCTACCTTTCACCATACAGAAAGATCAAATCAAAATGAATTAAAGGTTTAAGTGTAAGACCTCAAGCTCTGAAACTACTAAAAGGGAACATTGGGGAAAGGTTTCAGGATGCTGGTTTGGGTAAAGATTTCTTGAGTAAGATTTAAAAAGAACAGACAATAAAAACAAAAAAAATGGATAAATGGGATAACATCAAGTGAAGAAGTTTCTGCATAGCAAAGAAAATAATCAACAAGATGAAGAGGTAACTTACAGAATAGGAGAAAATACTTGTAAACTATTCAACTCACAAAGGATTAATAACCAGAATATATAAGGAACTCAAACAATGAATGGTAAAAAAAAAAACAAAACAAATAATCCAACTAAAGAATGCACAATTTATCTGAAAATACATTTCTCAAACCAAGACATACAGATGGCCAACAGTTATATGAAAGACTGCTCAACATCACTAATCATCAGAGAGGTGCAAATCCAAACCACAATGAGATATCAGTTCACCCCAGTTAAAATGTCTTTTATCAAAAAGACAAAATAGAATGGATCCTAGCAAGAATCTGAAGGGGAATTCTCGTATACTTTTGGTTGGAATGTAAGTTAGTACAGCCACTACAAAAAATAAAATGAAGATTCCTCAAAAAGCTAAAAATAGAGTTATCATATGTTTTAGCAATTTCACTGCTCAACATATATCCCAAAGAAAGTCAGTCTATTGAAGAGACATCTGCACCCCCATGTTTATTGCAGCAATATTCACAATAGCCAAGATGTGGAATCAACCTAAGTGTCCATAAATGAATGAACAGATAAGGAAAATGTGGTACATATACAGAATGAATATTATTGAGCCATAAAAAGAATGAAATCTTGTCATTTGCAACAGAATGGATAGAACTGGAGGACATTATGTTAAGCGAAATAAGCCAGGCACAGAAGCACATATGTCACATATTCTTACTTATATGTGGGAGCTAAAAAACATTGATCTCATGAAGGGAGAGGCTGTAATGATGGGTTACCAGAGGCTTTGAAAGGTAGTGAAGAGAAGGTAGAAAGGGGTTAGTTAAAGTGTATGAGGATACAGTTAGATATTAAAAGTAAGACTTAGTGTTCAACAGCACAATAGGATGGCTATGGTTGAAAATAATTTATTGTATATATCAAAATGACTAAAGGAGAAGATGTGGAATGTTTCCAACATAAAGATGTGATAAATGTCCGAGGTCATGAATATCTCAATTACCCTGATTTGATGATTACACATTGTCTTCTTGTATCAAAATATTACATGTACCCCATAAATCTCTACAATTATTATGTACCCGTAAACAATAAAACTAAATGAATAAAAATAAAAGTTTCTGGAAAGAAAAAAAGACACAACAGTTTGATGGAAGGGCTCACTCTGGCTAAATTGGGGAATCATTGGTGTCAACCAAAAATGATAAATGTAATTGATTGTACCATGTCAAACTAATAAAATATGTTACTTTATTACATATGGAGTGGCAAAAACAAATAAATTCACTGTCCATCACTGCAGGTGACTATGACATCAACTCCATAATGTGAGGAATATATTTTAAATGGAAGGGGTTAATTCCTTCCTCAAAAAACTTAGATGGAAGTATAGATAACCCCCATTTACGAGTTAAGGTATTCTTACACCATAACGTCAATTTATAAATATAGAAGCAATAATAGAATTAAAAATGTTTGCAATCCCCCAGTAAAATTCTTTATGCAGGCAGTATCACCAGTGGATGCTAAATCCATCAGATGAAAGTTTGTTGCCACTGTAACCAAGTGATTAAATTTAGCATCATAATGACAGGGCCATATGACATGAGGTCCTACTGACACACTGAAATCTCACATGTGTAATATCACACAGGAAGTGCTCTTGCTAAAATGACCATGAACGTAGACCTAACCTTGAGTTCAAAGAAAATATAAGAGCTACAGAAACAAGTTAGATTGCATGAGAAAATAATTTGACACATCCAGAATGTTGGCACTAAAAAGTAATCATAAGCCTTGATCTCTTAAAAAAGTTTATTATCATTAAGAAAAATTAAGAATTTGAAAAGGAAGGGCTATTCTGTATTTAAGATAACAAAAAAAAGTCACAGCAATGCAATGCAAAGACATGAAGTTGATAAAATCAGTTCTACAAATCATTTGGAAAAAATAGAAAACTGAGCAAATGTTGTGGGTTAAAGTAATATTAAAGAATTGTTCATTTTTTCTAGTGTGATAATAGAATGTTGGATCTATGTGGGTATGTGAGGTTTAACAAGACATTTACCCATCTCTCTATATATATTTCTCTACCATCTGCCCACAGACATAAACAGATAGATAAAGAGATAAAAAATTTTCAAAAAGGTAAATATAAAAAAATAGACAAAATGCTAACTTCGTAATTGAGGTAATTGTATTATTCTTTTGCCTTTTCTGTAGTTTTGAAATTTTTATAATAAAAGTAAAAGTTACAGATTAAACTATTTTTATTTCAGAATTGAATTTTAGGTTTAAAGATAATTTTAAAAGATTGGGCACTATCTAAATCTTTTTTTTGAACTTTAAGATTATTCAAATATGAAATATAATTATATTAAAAGTCATCATTTGCATTTCCCAAGTTAAAATAACAGAAACCATAATTTTTAATGATGTGGTTACATTACAAAATTATTTCATATGCCAATTAATACATTTCTGTAAATAACATGAAGCCATTTTAGAATTCAATAATAGAATAATTCTCACTGCATTAAACTCTCTAGAAAAGGATAGGTCCACCATCCTCCAACACTTGTCCTTCCTATCTTTGGGTTTGGGGCCCTCTTCGGCTCAGCTATTGGTTCACTTAAGTAAATTTTCTCCCTTTGTTCAACCCATACACAATTCCTTCTAAAGAGGTTAGCTCCAAGTGTTTATTAAAATACATTGGATTTCTGGAATAAAAATACCTCTGTGTGTATGTGCATGTATGTGTGTGTGTGTATGTGTGCGTGTGTGTAATACTTCTGACATTTGAATGAATTCATTTTCAAACTCATGGCAACGAATGACACCGGAAGCTGGCAAGTCAGCCTACCCACAGTACAGAGGCCCCTGTTTCTGTTTTCCCTTTCCTTGGGGTCTCTAGTTATGGTCATGTAGTCGGAAACATTTACATTTTGTAGGTGAAGGCAGCTGAGATTCAGTGGAATAATGGAAGTGACATTAATAACATTAAATGTCATAACTCTTGACAACCTGATGCAAATGAGCCTCTTACGAAGCAAGCAAGGAAAAAAAATTCCTGAATATATCTTTCCTTTAAAGTGCATTCAGTATTCAAAAAATCTTCAACCAAGATGGAAGCCAGGAATCCAATTTTGGTGACCTCAGCTACATTCCTCCAGGCACAAATTAGTCATCTTTTTTCGCTGTAATCATCTCAGTGTATGAGAGATAGAGCAGTTGTGATATTTAGAGCTATGCAAATGTTTCTTTTATTTATGTCTTTCCCTTTAGATTTTGCTCCCACTTTTCCTTAATCTTTTATTTTTTCTTCAATGCTAATGTGATTGACAGGCAGAGGGGACAGGCTAAACACTGCCAGGCCTCTACCCTCTTTTCTTTTTCCTCTGAAATATAACAAAGGTGCTTTCAGACCTAAGCGAAGCAAGTCCTAGCATTCCTTCCCTGTTGTCACAACAGATTTAGCAGACCCTTCTGATGTGGTTTCCAGCCTTCTCATCTCCCTTGCCTTGTCAGGGGGTTGCCATCATTTAGAAAGGTACACAGTATTTTGAAAGGATTAGAGGATAAAACACAACTCAATCCTTCATAAAAGAGAGGCAGAGAGGGAGGGAGGGAGAGAAACGTCAGATGTTATGGAGCAATTGGACAGGAGTGACGCATACAAAGAAAACCAGCAAATTCATAGAACTGTTTCTGTGAAGCACAAGTAGGCAAGGGCAGCATGTGAATATTTACTGCCACAGAGGAGTTTTCAAAGGGAAAGACCTGTAAGTGAGTTATGACAACGTTTAGAGGAGATGAAATAAAGCAGGATTAGGAAATCAGTGGACACTTGCATTGTGCCCGTCGTGCTTTTTCCTTAACACAGGAGGAAAATAAGTGAAATCCATAATTTTCACCATCGTTGCAATGAAAGAAAGTAAAAGTCAAAGAGTCCCTGTGAAAGCAAAGCTGAATGAGCTCAGGCATGAGCCATGCACGGACAGAACTGCACTCCCCGATAGACGTCACAGGTAACAGGGGGATCCGTGCAGCTCCGCTCCTTTATTTTAGAGGTGAGGAATCTGAAGCCCTGAGAGGTTTGGTGACTTGCCTGTGGTCACACAGCTATTACTGTAGAATACCAAATGTAGATTAGGCCTGCATGCCACTGCCTCTAGGTCACGTGCCTCCTTTTCTGAATGTCTCTGCTGCTGGAGATTCTGGGCCCTTCAGAAAAGAGCAAGCCCTCTGTCTTGCTCACTCTCTTTTTCTCGCTTTCATTCTTGCCTTCACTGTAACACTATTAAAAAGGAATGCTTTCTTTTTTTTCAGAATAATAATATATAAAGTAAGCCATGCATAAAATTTCTACAAGTAGTACGATACAAAACATGCATAAACACATACACAGATTTTGTAAGCAGTGAGTCACTGGGACCGTACACAATTTTTTTCTCTCCAAGCAGTGTTTACTTGGTTAAGACTATTTGCATTTTTAGCATTTACTAAAGGGTCAGGAAGAAAAGACAAAAAGAGAAAATCCAAAATTAAGTTTGAGGAAATATTAACAGCAAAGGAGTTATTATAGGTGCTAATAAGGGTTGTGTTTACTCCAAACCAAATGAAAGCCAACATGGGTCAAGTTACTTAAGGAATCCAAAGAATTTCAAATTGATCTAAACTAATGCATTTAGCATGAAAACCACATTGGCCAAGGTTCTAGCACATTTTTGGATTAATAGAAATTCTATTCAATTTGCCTATTTTAGACATATAAGCTAGATGTGTGCATATCTTATTTTAGTGCAGATGCCACATGAGAAGAGAGAGGCCAGGGCAAAATGAGATTACTGCAGTTGACAAAGCTACTTCTAGGTGCTGGTTTGGAGTTGGTGATGTCAGTATAATCCCATGTTTAGGTTCACACACACACACACAAACACACACACACACAAACACACACACAGATGCAGAAACAATTACAGATGTGTGTATATCTGGGGTAGCATGCACCAAGATGCATAGATGCACTAATGTCCCAGTAGTAATAAACACACCCAGCACCCAGATCTTGTTTTCTAAGTACCATTCTCCAATAAAAGAAATCAAGATACTTTGAAAAAAAATGCTAATTCAAGAGCAGAGTCGAGAGAAACACAAAATGAGCTTGCAGTAAGTAAGTGCTCAAAAAAAAAAAAAAAAAAAAAAGGGTGATTCAGACTTTAGGCTCAGGGAAATCTAATACGTTTTCCACAGGCCAAATTAGAAGAGGCAAAATAAACAGGGATCATATCGTGTAATGACAGCAAGAATAAATTAAATACCCAGAAGTCTCTACTGACATGTATAAATGAGTAAAATTATAAATAAATGGAGAAAAAGAGAGAAATACATCTTACAGAAAAATTCCTGTCAATAAATATAGAAGAAATGAAGAAACTAAAAATGCACCAGGGAGTAATTGCTGCAGAGAACATTCGCTGATGAAATCAGTGGAAGAATTTTAAGGAGGAAAGGATATTTGCATGTGCTTAGATGATCTCTTCCAATATACTTGTTAATCAAAGCGGTGGTTTTGGCACATGTCCGCAAATTCTTTGATACATTTTCTACGTTGTGGAGCATAATTCCTCTTCCCTGAGTGGGAACTAAACTAAGTAACTGGCTTCTAACGCATGAAGTCAGGGAAGTGATAAACGGTAACTTGTCAGCTTGTATTTTAGATATTCTGTTTAAATTCCCTCTATGCAAGATTCTTTTTCTCTAACGACATTTAAAATTCTCCTATATTTTACTTTGCCAATTTGAAAGTGAGCCATTTATCTCTTAATTCTCTTATCATTCCTTCATGTTTTCACCACACACTCCTCAATAATTTATTAAGAACTTCATACGCATGTTGCAAAGACAACGATTATAACATGCTATCTGATCAGTCTGGGGTACACAAGGGTGAATGAGGAAGAAACGCTAAAAACACATCCTCACTGCAGTGCAATTAGGGATCTAGAGAGGCAAGAACAGAAGATGTCCAAGCAAAGGGGAGAAAATGTCTTATTCTGTTTGGAGAAAAGTGAATAAAAGTTTCCAACCAAAGAGACATAGAAATACAATGGTCGTAAGAGATAAAAGTAAATATTCAAAACAGTTCAGAGGGGAGGGAGAATTGTATATGTGAAAACAACTAAGAACTTTTAGTAGATTATTGTCAGAACCCATGAACACTTTTTTTTTAATTTGGGGGAAAAGGGATTCTGAGGGGAGTAGAGTAACTAGGAAGAGATGAGAATGAATTGTGAGGGAGGTGGAGGGAAGAGTGGGATAGAAGGCTGTTTCTAGCCATGAGAGGCACCAGGCTGTTTTTAAGTGGTGTCGCACCTTGGACTATATTCAGATAAGGAGTAAGATCTTGAGATTGTGTTTTGTAATGATTCATCTGACAAAAAGACCTGAAGCATGGATGAAAAGGGTTACCTAGAGGAGCAGCAGCCAGTTGGAAGTCCATTGCAGTATCTAGGATAGATATGATAAGAGGAATAGGGACGAAGAGAAGAATATTTTGGGAGAAATCTAACTGATTAAAAATGATCAACAGTTATTTACCAATTGACAGTAAAGGCAAAGGGAGAAATAAGATGCTAGATATATTTTCAGATTTCTCCCTTGGTAGTGTGATTAGAATTTTACTACCATTGTTAGTGTTACTAATAACAGTAGCAGTAAAATCTAATAGTACTCCTAGAACTACTAGTACTACTTATACAACTACTGCTGCTGCTGTCACTATTATTACTAGGGTTACCACCACCACTACTACCACCACCACCACTCCCACCACCATGAAGACTACCACCACCACCACCACTACCACCACCACCAGCAGCACATCTAGCACCAGCAAAGTGCTTCCATCCAGGTGGGTGGAGTCTACTTCCTGGTCGTGCATCCCATGCAGCTGCACGGGGCCCCATACTCAGAAGTTTCCCGCACTTGGTTTAATGCTCCGTTGTCCCTATCTTAAAATTCTTCTTTTTTTTTTTCTAACAAATAGCCACAGTTTGTTCAACTTTTTCTTGTGAGAACTGGAGTGACAACTTCCAAGTTCTTCACATGTCAGAGCAAAAATCAAGGGAGACACTTTCATTTAGACCATGTTGACCTTGAATGCCCTGTGGGGTGTCTGGAATACATTTGAAAACGCCCACCTCATTCAGGAAAGAGCTATCTCATCGAGCTGTGCCAGGCACCATCATACAAGGGATTGTCTTTTTGATTAGTGCTTAGGGATGACCAAATTTGTGCCCAGTTCTTCAACCCCAGACAGGAGGTCCTGAAGACACTGGTATGAGGTGCTCAGGAGAAGGACCTATGCCTGGGGTTGAGAGGAATTGCATCGCATCCGGAGGGTAAGAGAACTGTTAGAAAAGAAGGGAAAGATAAGTGTTAAAGCTGTGGAAAGGTTCAGTGAATGGGCTCAGAAAACCGTTCTTTGATTTTGAACAAACCTTTTAAAGTCAAGATAATGGTTTTGTTTTGTTTTTTCTTTTCTTTTTTTTACCAAAATACCCAATATGATAAATATATTTATTTTGACAAGTGTTAGGACAATAGCAACAACAAATTCTCTCAAGTTATAGCAAAGTAGTGTTTAAGCCTAATTCAACATGGTGAAAATTCATTTTAGAATGCAAATCTGACAAGGCAGCGCAGCACACTGGAGGAGTGACCTGTCATGGAAAATGGTAGCCTCCTCTGCTGCAGGTATTTCAGGAGTATTTCTAAACACAATGGCACAACACACTGCACAGGCATAATGAAAATGGTAGGAAGTGTGTGACGTACACAGAAATAGCTTCACTTCCAATAAGAAGATGCATTGATGCATTTTCAGAGAAGATGCTCAAGCACAAAACTGAATGAAATATGAGAAATAAATGATAATTTTTCCTGAAAGTCTGAGTTCAAAAAAACCTAACTCCCTCTTTCTTCACTGATATACACAGGAGCCTGTATGGTCATGAGTGCTATTTTCTTAACTTTTCCCTGAGTTTTCTCCATTTTAAGAAAAATCTAAAGGAGGAAAAAGGACCTGTGGTTTGATGAACCACCGCACTTTGGGGTCCTGCGAATGCTCTTTACGCTTATGGGGTCTTCCTGGGTTTTGGTTTTAAAAGTCAAGCTATTTAAATCATGAAACTGGAGGTAACTGCACGAAGAAGCTGCTTAGGTGCCTGTCGAACAAGGAAGCCCTCTGAATACCTTTGAAAACTCTGAGATGTTGGAGTGTCTGTCATCACACTGAGGCTCAATGTGGACTCAGGAGTCCCTTTGCTTGAAAATAAATTTAGTGACAGTTCTATCAGTTATGAAATTATTAAATTCTTGAATAGAGCACATGGCACACATGTCGGAAAGTACTGATGTGTGTAAATCTCTATCTTATTACATTCTTTTTGTACTTTTAAACATGCATGCCCAGTGCCACATACAACAGTATGTTAGATTTATACATCCTTCAACTAATGAAATGAGCCAGAACATTTACTTAAACCTAGACACGACTGTTGCAAGTTTACTGCCAAATCATAGTTTATATTTTTCTATTGGGTTTAAATAATTCAAACATGACCTCTTTGTGCTGGGACAAATGAGTACCATGTGTGATCGTGCAATGGAATCTGTGAGTCAGTGTGAAATTATTTCATGTTTTCTGCTTATTCCCATAATATTAATTCACAGTTCCAATGAGACAGGTTGGGGCCACCACAATTCCTGTAACACTGCTTCAAAAGATGAGAAATTGTAAATCTTTTACGGATCCTGTTACCTCAAAAGAGGCTGAAATGTTACTAAGAATTTTCAGTAGTTTCCCCACGAACCCCCAAAACAAGTCTGTCTGTTGTCACAGGAAATAGTGGCTCATTCATAAAAAGTTCATTCAGAGGCACTCAGTTTGTCTGACCTACAGGGCAGAGTTCAAACTTTTGTCAATTGATTGAAGGGACATCTTCTATGTACTCACGCAGCACTTAGGGAATGTATTTTCCATCAGACACCTAAACAGGGAAAATTTTCTTCTTCCCTACAGAGCGCCTTTTCCAAATGATGCAGAGAGGGCTAAATAATTCAATTTCAAACAAAATGGGATTGCCACAAATTTGTAACTCAAAATTTGAGAAAGTAGATTTATCTGCCTATCATGGTCCAGATTAATTTTTTCTAAAATAAATTCTAAAATACATCAGATTTAAAATAAAACAGATTTAAGTTATGTTCTATTTTCCCTTTTCCTGGAGCAGAGGACACTAACTTAATGTGGCTCCAAGTAAATTACGTGATTACCTCTTCAAGCCACTGGAACAAGGCTGAGCGAGTGCATCACAGAATCACAGAACATCACATCGGAGGGAGCAAAGTGTTACCTAAGCAACTGGGTTTTACAAGATGGAGGATTTAGTGCCAACATAGCTAGCCCGGGGACATGGCGAGAGAGTTATTAAAATCAGTTCAGGGGTTCGCAGGAGGATTCTGAAGAGGGCACATTGTCCAAAAGGAGAGCTGAAGGCAGGTGGGTTTACGTTGTGCCTCGTGGCAGCAATTACTGAATGGCAGCCTAGAGCGAGCCAGGGGCGTCCACACGCCACCGCCACTCACTTCCTGAAACAAGTTGTAATGCCTGTTTATCATAGACCTTAATTCCCTAATGTCGGGAACAAAGGCGAGCATCAAAATCTAGCAAATTTTTTTGACACTAGGAAGTGAAGCAAAGGACTAACCTCTCCTCAATCCCATCTTTGTTAAAACAAACTCTCATTTTAGCAGCTTATTCCAGATGTCAGTCAAGCCCTAAACATTAGCACCAAATAGTGCCCGTGACTAAAGCCACAAAAGAAACAGAGTAGAACATAAAAAGAGAAGTGATTCCAGGTGACTTTCCCATGAGAATAGAAACCGTGCTGCTGTGGAGTCAGATGCAGTGGGCACATTTGGGGAAGTAGAATCAGCTTGCGTTGTCTGTTGATTGGTGTTGTGCTGTTTTGTTTGTTTGTTGCTTTTGATTAGTAGACACTTTGGTAGCAGCATGTGTATGTCAGTGAATGCTGGGGTCTTCCCTACCAGCTGATAGTTCCCTATTGAACAGAGCATGCAGGATCAGCTTTGTTTTTTTTATTATTATTATTATTTTCACAAGTCAAACCACAACTGCGCTTTGCTTAGTATCATCTTTTCCATACTTGGAAAATTTACATCTAGCACGATTCTTTTTAAAATATCCAACATGTCCTTGTACTGGTTACTGTGGTAGGGGATGGGGAGACACGGAGTAAACCTCATTGTAAGTTCAGTTTAGATGCTTTCCATCCCTCACTGTCTATGGTCTGGGTTTTAAACAACACTGGTTTAAGCTGTTTATCCTTGGCAAGCAGAGGAAAGCATGGTAGAATGACCTAGAAATAGGTCACTTGCACTATTACTGAAACTAGCATCAAGGTAGGCACAATTTTAGAACCAATAGCCTCGACAGTTTCCCTTCGGTGCGTGACTCTACTAGTAGGAAGCATACGGGAGGGAGTTCTCAGGAAAAAGGCTACCTGGGTTTGGTTTCATATTCCAAGAAAGTACATTTGGAGGTCACAACAAATGCTAGTGTCTGAGTGGATCACTTAGCTTTGACCATCAAAGACTAAAGCCAAATAAAGACTTTCAAACAGCTTTACAAACATAATAGTAATACAGTTCTCAGAAAGCTGAACTCATTTGGTTTCTGTGGTCTCAAAACCACAAACGCCTATAAAAATGTTTCTATTTCTTACTAGTTCTCCACAACTAGCATAATTCTGTCTTCATATTAACTCATCTTCTCCCAAGAATGGCCATACCTTATGCCCTGTCACTCAGTGATCTTCCTGAATTCCTCTGTTCATTCTAAATAGAATGAACCATGCTATCACAGAAACCTAATCATGCAGGGATTGGATTATTTATTCTACATGCTACCTAATAAGTTGCATTTAATACAGAAAGCATGGAGTAGGTGGTTTGTTGGAGTCCACAGCATGAAACATTACACCAAAGGTTTCACAGGATGCTGTCCCAACACCTTTATCTCCAACCTCAGGGATCCACACACCATAGCTGAAGGATCAGTGCTTACCATGTAGAGACTGGGGCTTATGGGGCTCTGAAGAAGCCTAGACAAGGGCCCTTCGTTAGAAACACTTTCCTGGCTAAGGTGTTAACGTCTGTCACTAGTTAACCCCGTTATCTAGAGCTGTGAATATTCAAACATGCTAAAGGATGTGCTTGGGCCCTAGTTCTGTTTAGCAGAGAATAATACAGTAGGGCATGAGAGGAACAAAGTGGTTCAGCTCTCTCTCTCCCTACATATATATAACTATATATATATAACCATATATATATATAACTACATATATATAACCATATATATATATAAAACTACATATATATAACCATATATATATAACTATATATAACCATATATATATAACTATATATAACCATATATATAACTATATATAACTATATATATATAACTATATATAACCATATATATAACTATATATAACCATATATATAACTGTATATAACCATATATATAACTATAACCATATATATAACTATATATAACCATATATATAACTGTATATATATAACCATATATATATAACTGTATATATATAACCATATATATAACTGTATATATATAACCATATATATATAACTGTATATATAACCATATATATAACTATATATATAACCATATATATATAACTGTATATATAACCATATATATATAACTGTATATATATAACCATATATATATAACTGTATATATAACCATATATATAACTGTATATATATAACCATATATATAACTGTATATATATAACCATATATATAACTGTATATATATAACCATATATATAACTGTATATATATAACCATATATATAACTGTATATATATAACCATATATATAACTGTATATATATAACCATATATATAACTGTATATATATAACCATATATATAACTGTATATATATAACCATATATATATAACTGTATATATATAACCATATATATATAACTGTATATATATAACCATATATATAACTGTATATATATAACCATATATATAACTGTATATATAACCATATATATAAAACTGTATATATAACCATATATATAAAACTGTATATATAACCATATATATAACTGTATATATAACTATATATATAACCATATATATATAACTATATATAACCATATATATAACTATATATATAACCATATAACTATATATATAACCATATATATATAGTTATATTATGTCAATAAAGAATAAGTCCACAAGTACAGTCATTTTGTGACTCTTCTCCAACATTTGCTCTACAGAGTGAGGCAGGAGTGTTTACAAAGTAGTACAAAGTACATTTGGAAACTGACTCTGCTACCTGGGCAGTGCAGACACCAGCACCTGACCCTCTGCTCTGTGGGAGGGGAGGGCAGCCCAGGCCACCAAGCAATCACATATGACAGTGGAGGGAGCCTACGTGCAACTCTCCTCTCTATCAACCTCCCTGGACGCTGTGTTTATTCTCATCCCTATAAGAAGCAATGCCTTGCCACGGGAAGTTGTGTGGAGTGATCATCTCAGACCCTTCTAGAAGGAGGGGGACATTGCTTTATCTCTAACCAAGCTTTAAGACCACAGGTCTGACTGGTAGGAAAGAGTTCTGCGCATTTCGTATTCCTGTTGGCCAATGGCCATTTCCAGCCAGGAGAGGGAGACCAGAGCCTGTGTGGACTTTAAGGAGCCACAGCAATTTGAAGAGGGCATTTGTGCTACCACAGGATCTGACGCCTCCTCCAATCCACCCACTCCTTTAAATCATGTCACGATGGCGCCGCCCTCTCCCTAAAATGATCCCGCTTTTTTAAGGCCCCGAAGGAAGGTGACTCTTGGCCCCACTCCCCCATGTCTATCAACTTGGCCTTGTTACCATCCTCTTTCCACCTGAGCATTTCAGGCAGTTTATGAAACTAGTAAATAAACAATAAATGTGTCCCTGAAACACCGATTAATGATTAAAAAAAGAAAAAAATCATGATTCCTGAGAGGAGCGTCGACCACTTTGCAACCCCAGGCCTGCTCTTTGGAGAGAAGCGCGTGACTGAGATCGCTTTTGCTCCAGATCTGCAGTTGCATCACCACCAAGTTTGGCCGATCTCTGAGCTCGCTGGAGTTGTGGAGTCAGGCTCTGGGCTTCTGCACTCAAGGAGGGACAAAGTCCCTGACCCACTGGAGGTGGTGGAGGGGAAGAGTCACTGACAGGCTAGACATCTGAGGGCTCAGCAAGGAGGAAAATCAGCATAGGAAGTAAAAGAAATACCCCAATCTCTCTAAGTAACAATCTAACGGGGGTTTAAGACTGACTTGGTTGACAAACTCAGGAGAAGGCGTGAACAAAGAAAGACACGACAGAATCACTTCCTTGCTTCCCATGACACATTTGTTTGAAGGGAAGGAACTGAAATTAAAGAGAGATGGCCAGTTAAGGGGAACAACTGGGTTCTGCAGGGTGGAAAGTGTTCTCCCCCTGCAACGTAAGAGGAACCTCAGGATTAAATCAGGGGAACACTCAAAGTCTCATCATTTGAGTGGAGTGTCCTGAATGGGGGCATGTATCCATCCTGAACACGGTGCCCTGCTACCCTCATGGAACACGGGTGGGCAGTGGGCAGTGAGCACAGCAGGTGCCCAACTTAGGTTGGGCCCCCTGGAAAATGCAGGCACACGCACAGCAACACTCTTGCACACGCACACACACGTGGACAGGCACACGCACAGCGACACTCTTGCACACGCACACACACGTGGACAGGCACACGCACAGCGACACTCTTGCACGCGCACGCACACGTGGACAGGCACACGCACAGCGACACTCTTGCACACGCACGCACACGTGGACAGGCACACGCACAGCGACACTCTTGCACACGCACACACACGTGGACAGGCACACGCACAGCGACACTCTTGCACACGCACACACACGTGGACAGGCACACGCACAGTGACACTCTTGCACGCGGACGCACATGTGGACAGGCACACGCACAGCAACACTCTTGCACATGCACACACACGTGGACAGGCACATGTTTGCAGCACAGGGCTCACTCTCAAGTCCACGCCCACACGCACAGAGGCAGCTTCGTGAACTCTGAGGGACACAGGTCCAGTGCCCTGACCTCTGTGAGCTCCTCAGTTCTCATCCTGCCTCTGTCTGCTAAACAAAGGTTACAAAAGGGCTCTGAACACTGAGGTGTGCCCGAGGCCATTTGTCATGGGAGGCTGAGTGGCTGTCAATTAACTGACTGCTTTAATTGTGGAGCATCTTTATGGAACCCGTCTCCCCGCACTGCTCTTCAGATGCCAAACAGAGAAGAACACACACGTGAGCAACCTGCAAACTCCAGATCACGGTCATGTGCTGTCCTAATCTATCCCCCATTCTCCTACAGGGCCCTAATTTGACCTTCAGTGAATAAAAATCAAAGTTGAATCAAGTTCAACAACAGGAAACCTGCTGGTGATTAAAAAGTGATCACTGTTTCTGGTGACCGGAGGTGTCATAAGGACAGTCTTTAAGGAGGAACTTGCAGCTCCTGCCCTTTGAGCGGCTCTGCATTCATAAATCATCACACCTTCCCAAGCTGACACAACTTCTCACTTCCCATTAATTCCAAAACTACTTTCTGGTTTGGTAGTTAGCTTTCAAACTGTCAAGATAGAATGTAATTGAAAGTGAATTTGATTAAAGGAAAAACAGCTCTGCACACCGACGATTGGGGTCTGATTTGTTCCAGGGATGAGAGGAGTGTAGCCGTGTCAAAACACAGAGGAGCTTCTCCTGCACTCAACAGGCCGAGCCCAGATGGAACATCAGTCAACTGAGGCATGAGAAGGTCTCCAATGTGAGATGGGTTCTCCTGCGGTTGAAGGGCCAGCAGCAAACGAACAACAGTGACCACTGCAGATGGCTTCCTTGTCTCCCAGCCTCCACAGAAAGCAGGTCCCAGGACAGCTTCAGTTTTCCATGAGGAAACTGAGGCACCAAGAGTAAGCAACTCGCCATCACTAACCCTGCTAGTAACTGGTACATGCAGTATAAGAACCCAGGACTGAGGCCATCAAGCACATCTTCACTCGCCTTAGAACCAGAGTAACATGGCACTGAAAAAAAAAAAGGAATGCACAAGACTTCTTGACGTAAATTTTCTGCAGCAGGTGGAAACAATTTATCCTAGAACCAGAGACTAAAATAATCAGGAACATTAGAGATTGTCTAACTCAAAGTCCATTATATAAACATGGGATAGGGCAAAGAGGTGCTGGGTTTCTCATCCAGATTCACAGGAGAGTGCCATGTGCACCGTGGGTCTGAGGACTCTCAGTCTGAGTGTCCACATCCAATAGGGCTCATTTCAAAGATCCCAGGGCCAGCTCCCATAGTTTTCAAACAGTGTGCTGACTCCATACAAACTCCCATCACCCATTCCTTTCTGCTAAGGATTAGAATCATTATTGAGAATTTCAACAACACATGCTCCCAAATGTACTAGATATAAGGAGAGAGTTCGTTAGAATATTCTGTGGATAAAACCGGGGGCACGGGACTCAGCAGCGATGCACATTTGTCACACAGGTGCCCTGACCCAAATTTTCCAGTTAGAAGGCACAGAATATGCGTGTTGACACTTTCTATTAAAATACAAATTTCTACAATGAAATACCTTCCACAAGAAACAGCTTCCAGCAATCTTCCTCCCTATCATCTGTTTGAAAGACATGCTTACGCGTAGAGAAGGGAGTGCATAGTGAACAAGCTCTTTGCTTATTTGTAAATTTTGGAGAGCATAAGCGAAATAGTCACCATTTTAAAAAGAGACTGTACTTTAAATGAGAAAAGGTCTTAATTAGGCCAGAGAAGGACTTTCTAGTTGCTTTTCTCCTCAAGACAAAAACCATTAATTCAAATGTGCTGTGGGAGATTTCAGAATATTGAGCTGGAGCTTTGAAATTGCCATTAGAATGGCCCATGTTTATTCCTGCCATGCACGATTAAAACACAAAGCCAACAACAGCACAAAACACTGAGCTCCTGTGAACACCAAGCAGGAGCTCATGAGATAAAGGGTGATCTCCTCAAGATGAGGACAGACGCTTCTATGAACACGTCAGCGTTACACGTACACTTGCTAGTCTTCATTCAGGGAATATGTTTTGTTTTACTATATTCTAAATACGTATATATTTTCCTGGCTCTGAGCTGCATGGTAGAGAAACACAGGCAAAGAATGATCCCCTTTGCCTTCCTGACCTCAAAGACCAATGGCCATACTGCATTTCCTGATTGGGTCAAGAAACGAATCTCCCATATAAAGGAGCAATTGTCAAATATTTCTTCCCTTTGGTGAACTATTTTAAGGAATATCAAGACATAAATTCATATTTGATACAAATAAACTCTCTAAGTTGTCTTCCTGAAAAACATATGACACCTCTCTTTGTACATATTAAAAACCTTCCTTAATTTTCTAACAATTTACCGTTAGGCACAGTCCATAGTTATAGGTTTATAAGTAGATATAATTTATAAAATCATTATAATATGCCAGGCATAAAGGCCATGCGTTTTTATATTTCTCCTGGCATCCTCGGGAAACATCTGTGAGGTACGTAAATCAAAGAAAATGACCGAGGCAAGTCTCAATCATTTTAGGAGGTTTATTTGCCAAAGTTAAGCTCCCACGGCTGGGAGATGGGTCTATGCCTTTCTCCAAAGATGATTTTGAGAGCTCCAATATTTAAAGGGGAAAGGGCAGATATTGGAGGAAGAGAAAGAAATGTTTAAAATGTGTGGGTAGATAAGAGAAAAACAGTTATACCCTTTTGAGTCTTTGGTCAGCCTTTCACTGAATATACAATTTTCATGTGAGGGAGGGGTAGAGGAATAGTCACATATGTCTTGGTCTGGCCCAGTGAATCTGCATTTTTACATGAGACAAGTAAACAATAGGGCAGAGGAAGCCATCAGACATGCATTTGGCTCAGGTGAGCAGAGGGATGCCTTTGAGTCCCGTCCTTTGCCCTGCACCTGTGAAGAGGATCTATCCATTTACATTGCCTGGAGAAATGTCACAGAATTGTTTTAGGGTAAAGATTTTGGGGCCCACAAGGAATTTCCTGGTGGGCAAGTTGGGAGGGAGATATGTAGCTTTTTAACTTTGTAACTATCTTATTTAGGAACCAAATGGGAGCCAGGTTTGTGTGACCCAGTTTCCAGCTTGACTTTTTCCTTGGGCTTAGTGAGTTTGGGGTCCCGGGATTTATTTTTCTTTCACAAGTGGGTACCACGGGACAACCACAAAATCCTCCCGAGGCTTGGATCAGGTCAGCACCAAGCAGGGTCCTGTGAAGTGTGCAGAGCCTGCTAGCCCTTCGCCTGCATACTGCATCCTGTCAGGAGGGGGACTTGGAGGGTTAAGCCACATGCTCGGATGGGAGCTGAGGAAGGGGCGCAGCTGCAACTGATGCCAAGCTGTTTGCTCCAAGCCTAAGACCCCAAGTATGATGGTGGAAGAACAGTTAGAATCTACCACTGTAAACATCTTACAAAATGTGTACAAGAAAAGGTAGACAAACCAATCCTGAAAATATAAATTTAAAAAGACCTGAAGTAAAAGTTAAGGTGACTAATTCTCAGATACTCCTTCTCTTCTCCAAAACTCTCAAGACTTGGCCACCCTGCTGCTCCATGAGGGCGTTTGCTATCACAACACAAGGATCCTCTCCAAATTCCAGGGTGAAGAAAACATGAATCATGTCTTACATTTCCATTGATGACAGCAGGTGAGTCATATAGTGGGCGTCCAGCCACGTTGCTGTGCAGCTCAGAAGGAGCCTGACACAAGAAGGGGCCGGCCATCTGTGGAGGTGGACGGGGCAGCCAAGTCACACTCCAGAGTGAGGGACAGCGGTTAGGTGCAGTGAGGGCAGCTCAGCTACAGAGCTCCAGAGGGAGAGGAGGCCCCGTTTCAGCATGGAGGTCATGGGGGTTAACTCTACGTGTCAACCTGACTAGGCCACAGTTCCCAGACATTTGGTCAATCATTCTTGTAGATGCTGCTGTGAAGGTATTTTTTAGACGAGATAAATCTTTAACTCGGTAGACTTTCAGGAAAGCAGATGACCCACCTTAATATGGATGGGCCTCGCCCCAGCAGTGGCGGCCTTAATGGAAAGACTGCTTGCCCCAAGAAGAAGAAGGAATTCAGCCACAACTTTTGGACTTTAAACTGAAATTCTTCCATGGGTCTCCAGCCTGTGGGCCTACTTTGCAGCAGAATTTAGTCTTATCAGCCCCACTACAGTGTGAGCCAGTTCTTTAAAATTTCTCTCTGTCTCGTCTTTCTGTCTCTCTCCATATATGTGTGTGCGTGAGGGGAGTGTGTGTGGGTGGGTGTGCATGTATGAACACACACACATACACATATTATGTATACACACATATATATGTGTATATATACATGCACATACACACCCCCCACCCCCACACACACATGCACGCAAACATACACACACACGCACACACACATACATATATGCAGTCATGTGCCACACAGTGATGGTTCAATGAGGGACCGCATATAGGACAGCAGTCCAATAAGATTATAATACCATATTTTTACTATGCCTTTTCTATGTTTAGATACACAAATACTCACCACTGTGTTATAATTGCCTATACTATTCAGTACAGTCATAGCAACACAGGTTTGTAGCCTAGAAGCAATACACCTAGCCTAGGCAGGCAGTGGGCTGTACCATCTGTGTCTGTGTAACTGAGCTGAACACTCCATGATGTTCAGCTAACAACACATTTCTCAGAACACATCCCCATCATTAAGGGACACATGTCTCTCTCGTTCTTTCTCTCACACACACACACACACACACACACACACACACCAGCTGACATAAAATCTCCACCTGGCAGGTGCCCTGGGACCCACGTGTGAGTAGGGAGGTTCCATCCATGACTCTTGAATCTAAAGCCCTTTATCATTCCAGGACAGCATGCAGGGGCTCATTCACTCAAGATAACAGCACCAGACCATCAACCCAGCCACCGTGTGCCAACACGCACATAGACACATGCACACAGACACACCGTTGTCCTGCAGATGAGTGGATCCAAGCTTCTCAGGATGGTGCAGGTCTGCTGACAGGGGAGTTACAGCCCCATCAGGGCTGGGGGCAACAGATGTTAAGCCCCACTGTTTCCTTGGCCCTGTGACGGTGGAGAGGAAGACATGTTCCAAGGCAACTCTCTCAGCTTCAAGCTGAAGGATCCCTTGCACCAGCATTGTGAGTGAAAATATGCACCTATGGGAATTTCAAAGACCGCTAGAGGATGGAGATTTTGTACAGATAGGGTGAGCTGGGCTGTGCTGAGTTTAGAGTCTTGCCATTTATGGGACTGTATGGGCACTCACCAGCCAGTCATTCTGAGATACTCCAATGAAAATCCCATCCACTGGGCTCTTGTCTGGGCCTTTGTTCACCTGCATGCCGACCTCTGTCTCCACATTGGAGGGGGCCTCTCTCTCCCTGACACTGGCAGACCCCACCCTGTTAGCCTTTCTTGTGTTTCCCTCTTGGGGAAGACAAATGATAAAAACAGGCACAGGAACGTGGAAAGAGCAGACTGGCTAGTCTTCTGGCCTCCATCTTTCTGCCATGCTGGATGCTTCCTGCCTTCAAACATCAGACTCCATGTTCTTCAGCTTTTGGACTTTTGGACCTACACCAGTGATTTGCCTGGGGCTCTTGGGCCTTTGGCCACAGACTGAAGGCTGCACCGTTGGCTTCCCTACATTTGAGGTTTTGGGACTAAGACTGGCTTCCTTGCTCCTCAACTTGGAGATGGCCTCTTGTGGGACTTCACCTTGTGATCATGTGATTCACTACTCCTTAATAAACTCCTATATATCCTCTTAGTTCTGTCCCTCTAGGTAACCCTGACTAATACAATTACCAACAACAAGTATTTCTTGCCTTTTACAAAGACATGACCAACCTTCAGGTTTCCAGCCATTTTCTCTACAGGGTTTTTCAATCACTTCTTCAATCACCTTAAGAGGCCTTTTTAGATATGTTTTCTTGATGGCCTCAACCCATATAAATTTGAGAACATAGACCAACTGTATGTTTGTTTATGAATTGGAAATATATCTGTGTTTTATGCAAAAAAATTAGTTCTTTCTTTTAATCTCCCCATCACCCCCAAAACAGTTTTTGTCCCCCCTGGGTTCTGATGTGTTTCCTGTTGAGGATATATGCTCTATGGCTCTTCACGGGTGGCTGAGAGCTCCAGGAGGAAATCACGCTATGGACATAACTGGGGCGCTGGATGTTTATTCTTTCTCTCCAGTGAGCCCCAGTATGCCTTAATGATGCTTTTAGTTGCCTCTGGTCCAGAGATTTACTAATGCACTGGTGTTCCCACCCCAGCTGCAATCCACACAGCGGAAAGAGCAGAAGTTACCCAGAGAAAATGCCGTGTCCCCCTGCTGTGCTGCAAATCTTTCTTGTCTTTTTGTTTCCTTTCTCCAAATACTTGCTACTGCACCTCTTCCCCAGAATTAACACCTTCAGCTGTGTTCTGAATCTCACGTCCTTTCATCACCTCCAAGATTTCATACTTGCAGTTAATAACTTTCCCTTCAGTGTCTTCATTCTATATTTTTACACATGAAAAATTACATGCAAAAATAATTGGAACAAGTGTGCCATATGTTACTAGATCCTGGGATACCCAACTTTTGAATACGAGTTTGTCTTATCTTCAGCTTTCACCATGCCTGCACCATACATTTTTCCATACCCAAAAGGTGAGTATTTTCTAAACCTGTCTTGCTCTCTATCAAAATCTTAATTTCTCTGTTATCCCAGAAAGCTCTCCAAGACCACTCCTGACCTGTTCAACTCCTCCTTGGTTTTTTGAGACTAAATCTATTAGGTCAGTGTAAATTAAAAGGAATGGCAAAAACTGCAATTACTTTTGCACCAACCTAATGGGCTTGTAAGAAGTCTTCCCTCAACCTCACCAATTTCCATTTCTCAATTTTGTCCTCAATATTTACTCCTAAGTCTGAGCCCTAGAGCCCTAAGTAGAGGGTCCTATCATCAGAACACTTGTACTGTCTTACCAATGTAACGTCACTTGACTGTGATCCTGAATACAGCTTTGGGGGCAGGAATTATGATATTCATTTCAGAGTTTCCAGTGCCTACACCAGACCCAAGAAGAATATGTTTTCACAAGTCTATTGAATGGTAGAACAAATGACTGATTGATGAAAACACAAATTACTTGATGGAAGAAAAGAGATAAGAATTTTAAAATATAACCAGCTCATGCAACAGCTTGACTAAATAACTGTAAAATATTAACCATTCAGAATAAATTACATACTTTCAAAGATAAACTAGAAGCTTCCACTGCCAGACGTGCCACTTAAGCCTCTAGGATGCATTTATCCATTTTATAGAAGCATCTACACTACACATCTCCTCAGTACAGAGACCACAGTGCTTGATGATGTGCCCACAAACTCAAAAAGTGGCCTTCAGAAGCGTTTAAACAAATGCCTCTTGATGTTAAAAGTTTGTTCTCCAAATAAAATAGAGACAAACAGCAGCACCAAGAATTCCAGGGCAGTTTATTTGACAGAAATGTTGCTTCTGAGTACAACTGATATGATAAAACTAACAAGGAAGATAGCAATTTTATCAGGCTTTTACTCAATATTGCTACTTTCCTGTGACTTTGTACTAGCAGCCTGTCATCAGTTTACATAATTAAGAACGGGAAAGGATTTTGGGGCTCAGTGACACCTGCTAAAGAATAATCCACCCTTGAACAAAATATTTGGCAAACATTTTATTGTTAAGTTCAAGCAAAAACATTCTAATCTAAAAGTTTAAATAATTTAGGGTAGATTTTCTTTGATACTTTCTCTTTTAATTTGTGTGAAAATGTTCTTTCCTCAAACTTTGATTTGTTTTGTTTTTTTTTAGTCATTGGAGCATGCCCAAGGACCATCATTAAATACTAAAAGGTGAGAGGAAGCCATCTGGTCACCTCTGAGGGACTTCCAGATCTTGATGGCACTCCATCTGCATCCATAACAATTTACTCATTACATCAAGGGCATGGAGAAATTCGAAAGTGGACCTGTACAGGAGAAACTCGGGTCTGAGTGGCGTGATGCCAGGCATACCATGCTCAGACCGCCTTCTCTCAGCTGAGCACACCTGGACTGAGTTAAACATGTTAAACATATTGCTACAGCAAGTAATACATTCACCTAGTAATGCATTCTTTTTTTTCCTTTTGAAAAGAGATTCTGTACAAGATGACATCACTTGCTTTGCGAAACAGACGTGAAGAACGTGTTTGCTCCTTTCATGCATGGAGCATCCTATATCAACATCACACAGGGTTGTACAAGGATTTTTCTTGGATGTTGAAATGGAAAAGCATTCATAGCTTCCCTGAATTTTATGAGCACTGTAAACTCAATTTCCAAATAGCTATTCTCTATGTTAAAGCAATTACACATCAAGTGTGGCTACCGGACTTCTGCTGTGATGTCCACTTTCTTCCATATGTCACGCCTCTGCTGCCTGCTCCCACACTTCAGCTCAGAGTCTCCTTGCATTGCTGTGTTGAAAGGCACCTGAAGTTCATGTCTTTACCCAAGGTTGGTAGCATGCCTCAGCCCAGTGCATAATGGTAATAACAAGAACAGCTGTTCCAATCTTGTGTATGCAAGTCTGCCTAAATCTATAATTTTCTAACCATCCTTCTATCCGCTTTACTCCAAAATCTGCTGTGAATTCAGTAATCTTTACTCTGTAAACTAGTACTAGAGATGAAAAGAGTCTAGCAACTTGCCTAATATTTCATAACTAGTAAATGGTAAACCATGAATCCAAACCCGTATCTATGCAATTGCAAATACTGAGCTCATTTTGTTACATCATTGAAAAGATAATGAAGCCTGGGCGGATCATTACAATTTTTAAATTTACTTAACCTGTTCAAAGGCATACCATTAAGATAATTAACACGAGACTTCCCGGAAGTCAATACCTTGAACAATTCATTTTCCGATTTAATGTGTAAATATGTCTCGTTAATAATTAAAGGGCAAAATGAGCAATTATTTCTATCAATCTCTCTTAAGTGACTAAGAATTTTTGCATGTGTTCCAATTACTCTGATTCTTGTGTGTTTTCAATCATAAATATCATTCACATTTATAAGTTGCTTATACTGAAATTCTCCAAGAGTAAAAAGACATATGTCAGATCAAGGTATGGATTTTTAAAAACACTGATTTTTTTTAATTATGATAAGTAAGTCTTATCCAATGTTACCTTAAACTTGAAAAGAACCACTTGGCCCTTTGTTCTGAAGAGTCATCATGGAAAGTTGAATTTGACAGAGTTCCAAGAGAAACCAACATCCCGGAGTTGAGGGCAGCTCATATAGTCACCCAGAGTGCACCCTCAGGTGAGATCCCCTGACTCCTCACAGGTGCCCCTTCTCTATCTCATCCTCAGCATCCCTACCTACCTCCTTCTACCAGATGAGGCCTTAGAGTGAACAAACACTTGGGTGTGTGACTTTGAAAACTGCAGTCAGTGTCAGGCATGTTTATATATGTAAATCAGTTTATGCAGAAATTTCATTTTTAAAATAATGTCAGTGTTGTAGAACACAAATAACAGGCATACTCCCTTTGCAAATCATTTACTTCAATGATTCTAAGGAAAAAACTATTATATCATGGTAGCTGTGGAGCAAACAGGCTGGAGAAAATGTAGTGCAATGTGGACCTTATGTATTTTCTTCTTTCCCATTGGCAGTGCATTTTTCAAAGCCTGTATATCTACATAATATACATTGGTACATATGTATCACTAAGTCAATCAGCATAGCTTGATTGGTAAACAGACTTTGTGTTTTATAGTACTAAAGAAAAATAATAGTATAGATTAAAAGTGAAATAATAGCAATGTTTACACATAATGGAATATATAAAAGCATATTTATCAAAGTATATTTGTGAAATCAATCAATTCTCATTTTTTATAAGCAATAATTAAACTAGGGGAACTGAGGTGATTATAACTCTATAGAGAATTCATGATAGTCAAGGAATCTAAATTTTGAAATCACAGCTTCCCTAAGACCCAGATGATGGTGGCATGCTCTAGAACTTGACTTCCCTGTCTACGCCTCTCCACACAGGCCAGGACTACTGCTGAGCTAGAGGGATGCACCCATGCAGGCTCCATGCACTTCTCTAGAGTACCCTTCCCGGGCTTCCCTTCATTTCATTCCCAACCATGTCATCCAACTTATTTAACTTACTGGCATACAGTTGTTCATAGGATTCCATTATAATCCTTTTGATTTCAATGAAGTCAATAATAATGTCTCAACTGGGCATGGTAGCTCACGCCTGTAATCCCAGCACTTTAGGAGGCTGAGGTGGGTGGATCCCATGAGGTCAGGAGTTCAAGATCAGCTTGGCCAACACGGTGAAACCCTGTCTCTACTAAAAATACAAAAATTAGATAGACATGGTGGTATGCCCCTGTAATCCTAGCAACTCGGGGGGCTGAGTTGGGAGAATTGCACGAACCTGGGAGGTGGAAGCTGTCTCATATAATAATAATAATATCTCCTCTTTTGTTCCTGATTTTTGTAATTTGACTTTTCTTTCATTTTTTTGCTTGGTCAGACTAGATAAATGTTTATCCATGTTATTGGTCTATTCAAATAACTAACTTGGTTTCATTGACTTCGGCTATTTTCTATTCTCTGTTTCATATGTTTCTGCTATCTTTAAGCTTTCTTATTTTTGCTTGCTTTGGGTTTACTTTGGTCCCTTTGTTTAGTTCAGTAAGGTAGAAGTTTAACTTATTTATCTGACTTTTTTTAAATAGTATAGGCACTCACAGCTACAAATTTTCCTCTAACAGTCCTTTAGTTATCTGCCATGAATTTTGGTATGTTGCGTTTTTGTTTTTATTCTTTTCAAAGTATTTTTATAATTTTCCTTTTGTGGGGACAGGTCCTAAGAAATATGAATTTCTTTAGATTTCATTAAAGAGTAAACATATTTGTCATCCGATGCTGTGAAAAAGTTTGCTTATCAATTTGTCATCTCAAGTTTTAAAAAATAAAATTCAAATTTATGATAAATTTAAGGAATTATTATCAAGATCTTTATAGTAATCAAACATTGTGTTTTTCTTTCTCAGATTCTTGTGGAGTTCTTGGTATACAGTGAATGCATATTTATTATATTCACATTAAATGTGCATGTAATTATGGCTGCATTATCATGAAAAAATGTTCCTTTACATGCAGGAGAGTTCTAACACTTCTAGAGGCTCTGAAGGGACCTTCTTGGGATAGAATCGGAAAGTTTGCTTTCTTACAAGAAAGGTTAGTACACACATTCTGTTCTGGTGGAATGGCAGCACCTATGGCCCCTTAGATGAATTACAGCTTTTTACACCAGGAGTATGTCTGGTGGCCCTATTTCATATCCATTCTTAAAATACGGTAATCACCTTCCTGATATACATAAATTTATTGTCTATGTTGTAATAAGACACAACATAGAATGACAAGCGGCCACGGTGGCTCACACCTGTAATCCCAGCACTTTGGGAGGCCAAGGCAGGTGGATCATCTAAGGTCAGGAGTTTGAGACCAGCCTGACCAACATGGCAAAACCCCATCTCTACTAAAAACACAAAAAAAGTCAGCCAGGCGTGGTGGAGCATACCTGTAATCCCAGCTACTCAGGATGCTGAGACAGGAGAATCGCTTGAATCCGGGAGGCGGAGGTTAGAGTGAGTTGAGATCCTGCCACTGCACTCCAGCCTGGGTGAAAGAGCGAGACTTCATCTCAAAAAAAACCAAAAAACAAAAAACAAAAAAAATACCACCATATAGCATGACTAAAATCTCAGCTTTAATCTCCAGGAAGACCAGACCACCTCTTTGACAAAGTGTACAGTTTTCATGGCAACAAAGTCTACAGAGTCTGTCAACACTGAAGGACGACTTTCTGAGAAGGTCACAGCCTCAAATGGCTTAGCAAAGAGATGAGGGAAGTTGATAGCATTAAATTTATAAATCAGAAGAAATGTCTCAAATCAATAACCTAACCTTCCACTTTACAAAACTGGAAAAAGAGGAGCAAACTAAATGCCAAACAGCAGATGGAAGGAAATAATAAAGATTATAGTGGAAACAAATAAAATAGAGTAAGAAATGCAATCGAGAAAAATCAATGAAACTTGAATTTGATTCTTTTGGAAAAGATGAACTTGTGTCATGGACCTACCAGTTTTCTGTTAGGTCCAAAACCAAGACCTGCCATGGTTTTGACGATGTCCTTAGTGATTAACAAGAAAATATAGGAACTAAAAATAAGTTAAAAAGCAACATCTTAAATAACAGCAGACACATCTATTAATAGGATTTTAATTGAAAGAGGTTAATATTCTTGACATTTGTATTAGTCCTTGCTTGCATTGCTATAAATAACTACCTGAGACTTCGTAATTGATAAAGAAAAGAGGTTTAATTGGCTCACTGTTCTGCAGGCTGTACAGGAAGCATGGGTGGGGAGGCCTCAGGAAACTTACAATCATGGCAGAAGGCAAAGGGAAAGCAGGCACATTCTACTGGCTGGAGCAGGAGGAAGAGAATGAAGCAGGACGTGCTGTACACTTTTAAAACAACCAGATCTTGTGGGAATTCATGCACTATCCTGAGAACAGCAAAGAAAAAATATGCCCCATCATCCAATCACCTCCCACCAGACCCCTCTTCCAATGCTGGGGATTACAATTTGATATGTTATTTGGGCAGGGAGACAAATCCAAATTTTATCAACATTAAAAAGTCAATGTCCTTAGGCATGAAGTTTTTCACACTCTTTTGCAAATAATGAGTCCCATCAGGCAGAACTGTAGCATGTGCAGTCCTTATGCACTGTCTTTCCACTGGCAGAATCTCTCCCGAACAGAGCATGGTCTTGTCATAGACAGTCATCTTTGCTCTATGTGTAGGTGCTGGATAAGTAATGTCATCCTGGTCTTTTCCTTTGTCTTTCCTGGTATGGAATTTCTACTCCACAAGTGAGCTGGGCAGGGGAAATCACAACCCAGTAATCTCAATCTGCCATGCAGAGTGTAGAGTTTGTGCTAGCAGAAAGGTGCTCCAGACCTTTTGGAAGTGGGTGTCTGGAATAAAACTTCTGCAACACAGATCTGGAAGAGATGTGAAATCATAATGGCCTGCCCCTTCTAGGGTAAAGTCCCATCCTGAAGAACAGTTCCCACACCTTCCTGAATAACAGCTCTGATATAGTTTGGCTCTGTGTCCCCACCCAAATCTCATGTCAAATTGTAATTCCCAGTATTGGAGGAGGGGCCTGGTAGGAGGTGATTGAATCATGGGGTGGACTTCCCCCTTAAAATTCTTGTGATTCAGGTCTTTCAAGATCTGCTTGTTTAAAAGTGTAGCACTTCCCTGCCCTCTCTGGCCAGCCAGGTGAAGAAGTACTTGCTTCCCCCTTTGCCTTCCACCATGATTGTAAGTTTTTGAGGCCTCCCTAGAAGCAGAAGCCTGTACGGCCCACAGAACCATGAGCCAATTAAACCTTCTTTCTTTATAAATTACCCAGTCTCAGGCAGTTCTTTATAGCAGTGTGAGAAAAAACTAATACAGAAAATTGGTACCAGGGAAGTGTGGCATTGCTATAAAGATATCTGAAAATGTGGAGGCAACTTTGGGATTGGGTAACATGCAGAGGTTGGAACAGTTTGGAGAGCTCAGAAGAAGATAGGACGATGAGGGAAAGTTTGAAACTTCCTAGAGACTTGTTAAATGGTTGTGATCAAAATGCTGATAGTATATGGACAATGAAGTGCACACTGAGGTGGCCTCAGAGGGCGATAAGAAACTTATTGGGAATTGGAGTAAAGGTCACACATGCTATGCTTTAGCAAAGAGACTGGTGACATTTTGCTCCTGCTCCAGCGGTCTGTTGAACTTTGAACTGGAGAGAGATGATTTATGGTATCTCACAGGAGAAATTTCTGAGCAGCAAAGCGTTCAAGTTATGGCCAGGCTGCTTCTAAAAGCCCATAATAATTTGCATAAACAAAGAAATGATCTGAAACTGGAACTTATATTTAAAAGGGAAGCAGAGCATATAAGTATAAAAGAATTGCAACCTGGTCATGTGGTAGAAAAGGAAAACCTATTTTCTGTGAGAAATTCAAGCCAGCTGCAGAAATTTGCATCACTAAGGAGGAGCTGAATGTTAATAGCCAAGACAATGGGGAAAATACCTCCAAGGCATTTCAGAGACCTTCACGGCAGCCCCTCCCATGACAAGCCTGGAGGCCTGGGATGAAAAATGGTTTTATGGGTCAGGCCCAGGGCCCCACTGCTCTGTGCAACCTCAGGACATGGCACCCTGCATCCCAGCCACTCCAGCTTCAGCCATAGCTACAAGGGCCCCAGATATGTCTCAGGCCTCTGCTCTAGAGGGTGAAAGCTGGAAGCTGCCAAGGCTTTCATGTGGTGTTGAGCCTGCAGGTGCACGAGGGCAAGAGTTGAGGCTTGGGGGCCTCTGTCTAGATTTCAGTGGATTTATGGAAATGCTTGGATGTCCAGACAGATGTCTGCTGCAGTGGGGAGCCGTCATGGAGAACCTCTACTAATGCAGTGAGGAGGGGAAATGTGGGGTTGCAGCTCCTACACAAAGTCCCCACTGGGACACTGCCTAGTAGAGCTGTGAGAAGAGGGCCACAGTTCTCCAGACCCCACAACGGTAGATCCACTGACAGCTTGCACCGTGTGCCTGGAAAAGCCTCAGGTAGTCAATACCAGCCTGTGAAAGCAGCCACAGGGACTGTACCCTGCAGAGTCGCAGGGGTGGAGCTGCCCAAGGCGTTGGACTTATGAGTTAATGCTAGAATTAGTTGACTTTGGGGTACTGTTGAGAAGGGATGATTATATTTTACAATGTGAGAAGGATATGAGATTTGAGATAGGCCAGGGTGGAATGATATGTTTGGCTCCGTTTTCCCACCCATATCTCATGTTGAATTGTAATTCCCAGTGTTGGAGGAGGGGTCTGGTGGGAGGTGATTGAGTTATTAGGGGGGACTTCCCCCTTGCTGTTCTTGTGATAGAGTTCTCCAGAGAGATGCTTGTTTAAAAGTATGTAGCACTTCTCCCACCTCCTGCTGGCCATGTTAAGATGTGCTTTCTTCCCCTTCACCTTCCACACTGATTGTAAGTTTCCTGAGCCCCACCCCAGAAACAGAAACCTGTTTAGCCCACAGAACCATTAGCCAATTAAACCTCTTTTCTTTATAAATTACTGGTCTCAGGTAGTTCTTTATAGCAGTGCAAGGACAGACTAATACAAATTCCCATAGGAGGTTCCATGAGAAAGAGCTTGGGGTGGGGAGGAAGTATGCAGAAACTGTTGTTGCTCAAGTGCTGTAGACTCTTGCTGTTCTTCCTGACATTTAGTAAATGTTCTTGAATAAGTGTTTCTCCATTTGCAGTAGGCACTTAGGTCAATTTCTAAAGATCTGAAATTATTTGTTTATACGTTTTCCTCCAGCTAAAGGGTTGTCTGTTCCAGAGAAGGAGTTGATCCTGTTCCTCATGCCACCATTCTGGAAGTCAGTCTCACTACTACATTTTAAAACAATAATTAATTAAGGGGCCCTTTGAGTGGAGAGGTCCAAGGTCACTTTGATGCTCATCTCCTGAGTCATGCAAACTGTCGTGAATGATTTCTTTTAGAATCAGAAGTTAAATAGAATAAATCAAAGAATATTTTTAAGTTCAATTTACCTCCCTGGGATTTTGAGTCCCACAGTTACACTGGCATACTTTTCAAAATTAAGGCTATTAAATTACCTAAATACATCTATCTCTAGTCATTGTTCCTTTTTCAAATTTGATATTCAGTGGGAAATTAGTGCTTCTCTTTCCCAAGGTACCTACCCTACCATGTTAGGCCCTGGGAAGGAAGTAGACCAGTTTGTATAAGGAATCCAGGCACCAACACTTGTTCCAAGATTCTTATTCAGGAAATTCTTTCCTGAATCACGATAAATGCAAAGAAGCAGAATTGAACGAGAAAAATCTATAAATATATCAGGAAAGCTGTGTGGTAAATTTAGTAGCAAGGAGAAAACCAAAGTCTCTGAAATAAATGTATCTTATGGAAATAAGCTGTCTACACTAAGACCTCTGGATTGACACAAGTAGCAATGGCCATGGTGGAAGCCTCACTGAGGTGACTGGGGATGCAGCCATGCCTGCGTGTGTTGCGGGAGCATGATGGAAACACACAGAACTGTGCAGATAGGCCCTGGAGACCACTTCCAGAGCAGCTCAAGTGTGGGTGTGGCTGGGCCAATAGCATTCTCCAGTAGCTTGGCCTGCAGACACGACAGCTTCACACTCCTTCCCTTTGATCTGGCTCAGCTACAGGATTTCAGGACAATTCAGATTGAGGGACAGGGTCGGGTCATTCAAAGTGAGATGCTGCTCTTCCTAGCAGGGCATGGGCAGGCTCTGCCTGGCTGAAATAAGATACAAGCAAGTGACCATATAGATAGTGCTAGTATCTGCTGCATTTCGTGCCAGTTACCAAAACAGAGATATTACATATCCATTAATTTAATCCATCTATATATGTACATAAATATTGACTTTAAAATATATCGTTATTTGCTGCTTGTCCTGGATAATTGCCTGATGTATTTCAGCACATAATCGCAAACAACAAAAAATTGCTCAGGTTGGAAATATTTAGGTAACTTTGTAAACTTAATTTTGGCAAGGATGCAAGTCCTAATATGGAACTCATACAAATCACGGACAGGCAAATAGAACTTAAAATCTTTCTTAATAATTGAAAGCAATTTGGTGAATAATTAAGAGTCAAGTTGTACTAACTGTTGACCTTTATAGAGCCATAAATTAGCCATCATTTTTTAAATTAATATTTTAGAATCTTGAGATCATATATTAATAGACTCACATGCAGTTGTAACAGATAATACAGAGAGATCCCATATAGCTTTTATCAAGTTACCCAAAGGCAACATCTGACAAAACTATAGTACAGCATCACAAGGAGAACACTGACACTGACACAATCAACAGGCAGAATACTTCCGTCTCCACAAGGATCCCTCAGGCTGCCTGTGGATAGCCATGCTCAATCCTGCTTGTCCCAGCCTCCTTCTCACACTTAGCAACCACTAACGTGTTCTATACCTTTGTAATTTCGTTGTTTTAAGAATGTTATAGAAATGGAATCACATAGTACGTAAACTTTTGAGACTGGCTTTATTTACTTATTCATTGATTTGTTTTGTTTGTTGTTTTGGAGATACCACCTTGCTCCTGCAAGAATGGCCATAATTAAAAAATAAAAAAATAGCATATGTTGGCATGGATGTGGTAAAAAGGGAGCACTTTTATGCTGCTGGTGGGAATGTAAACTAGTACAACCACTGTGGAAAACAGTATGGAGATTCCTTCAAGAATTAAAAGTAGAACTAAAATTTTGACCCAGCAATTCCACCACTGAGTATCTATCTAGAGGAAAAGAAGTCATTATCTGAAGAAGACACTTGCACACACATGTTTATAGCAGCACAGTTCTCAATAGCAAAAAATATGAAACCAGCCTAAACGCCCATCAACCAATGAGTATATAAAGAAAAATATTGTAGATAGATAGATAGATAGATAGATAGATAGATAGATAGATAGAATACTACTCAGCCATAAAAGGAACAAAATAATGGCATTCACAGTAACCTGGATGGAGGTGGAGACAATAATTCTAAGTGAAGTAACTCAGGAATGGAAAACCAAACATTGTATGTTCTCAGGTATAAGCAGGAGCTAAGCTATGAGGATGCAAAGGCATAAGAAGGATATAATAGATTTTGAGGACTCAAGGGGAAGGTTGTAGGAGGAGCAAGGGATAAAAGACTACACATTGGGTACAGTATACACTGCTTAGGTGATGTGTGAACCAAAATCTCAGAAATCACTACTAAAGAACTTTTCCAAGAAACCAAACACCACCTGTTCCCCCCAAATTATTGAAATATAAATAAAAATAAATTTGAAAAAAATTATTAAAATTTATAAAAGTTTTTCATCTATTTTATTGTTTTTAATAGTTGTGTACTAATATTATTTGTAATGTTTCAATTCTTCGAGCCTTATAATTAGAGACAACATGAAAAATAAAAATTTGCATTTACATATATAGTTTTTTTAAATGTATATTAAACATATACACACCTTGGTAAGATGACCTCTAAGATACTCAATTATAAATATATTTTTTTCATAAAAATTATGAGAAACGTGTAATGGATTTATTCAAGGTGGAAAATCAAGGGTATCAATCACTGAGACATCGAAGAACATTTACATATAGTTTTAAAATGAGTATCACATCAAAGTGGTGTTTGAATTTTATTAGATAAATTTAAATATAGTGTGCCATTTTATTCTTCAATGTTACTATTTGCTATATGCTAAACCATTGAAATGTATAAAATATTTCAGATGTCAACTTAAAGTGGTGTGAGTAGGTTTCAAATTTCTTTTGTGTGTATGTGTTTAAAACCATTAAAGGCCAATGGTTTTTGTTAAAATAAATATCCCATCTCTCCCTCCTTAGCCAACTCCATATAAGTTATAGCTTCCTTGGTTCCCTGGGTTATTTTGGAGCTAAGGACTTTCGCAAGTGAAAGACTGTGGTTTTGCCACTGGCCCAGCATAGCCCAGGGAATGGGAAGCATGGCATCCTTCTTAGTTCCTTTCCTGACAGCATGGAATGCCTTCTCAAGTGTCACCTTCCTGATACTAGGTGCTTTGAATAGTCATCAGATTCTTGTGGCATCTTAAAGCATGAGCCACAAGAGTATGAGAGAGCTGCATATCACTTGCAAAATCTGACTAGGAAAGTACATTCATGCACAGTTTCTAAGGGACCAATAGACATTCTCATGTATCACTCACTATTTCATTCTCCCCTGGAAGCCCTGTGTTTCCTTGCCTTATTATCTTTGGCAGTGGTTGCTTCATCATCTTCCTATCCAATGTTTGCCTTGGAATATACCATTATCCCATTGGGTCCCTATCCTTTGCTACATGGTGAAGCTATACACTAATCCTCAAGACAGTTCATAACCTTGAGAGACCACCCACTGTGGAAAGAAATAATGGGTGTTGACATGGCAGAATTTACCAGGATTTCTTGCTTATTTGTCCTGGAAATGAGAAGAAATTTTTCTTTAAAACACCTATGTGACTGGGAAATTAGATATTTGGATAGAGATAACCGATAAAACCAGCTCTGATGAATGAGAAAAAACAGGGAATCTCTGAAAAAGAAATTAGGGTATGTTTTGGAATGCAAGGAAGGTTGAACCATTGGAATACATGATAGGTGATAAAGACACAATTTTAAGGGTACTAGGAGACTTGTTGCTAGAATACTATTTTTAATGTAATTTGGTTCCAACAACTCCCAGCCTCTTATCATTTTCAGTTCAAAAATCAAAATTCCTGGGGAAAGAATCTTCTGGTTACTTTGGTTTGGAATAGGTTTCTAACCCTTAATGAAGTATGACTGTATCATAGGGCCACGTACAGACACAGTACTGAAAATGAATCTTCCAAACAGCAAGCCAATTTTAAATAAGTGAAAATTTCTGTGAGCAAGAAAGCTGACCAAGTAGAACCCACTTTTTCTTCCTACCATAGATGTGATTAAGGAATGAAAAACCATTATTTGGTTTTGTGTAGGCAGTCATATCCAGCTCTCTTCAGAAAACAGAGAAGTCCATGGAAACTGATATGAGTTGCATTGTGTTCCTTAATATTTATATGTGAATTTCTAACCCCCAGCACCTGTGAATGTGACCTTATTTACATATGGTGTCTAATAATGGCCTAGCTCTGTGTCCCCACCCAAATCTCATCTTGAATTGAAATCCAAATTATAATGCCCACATTTTGGCATAGGGACCTCATGGGAAGTGATTAGATCATGGGGACTGTCCCCTCATGCTATTCTCATGATAGTGAGTGAGTTCTCACAAGATCTGATGATTTTATAATGGGGCTTTCCCCTCCTTTACTTTGCACTTCTCTCTCCTGCTGCCATGTGAAGAAGTGTTTGCTTTTCCTTCTGCCATGATTATAAGCTTCCTGAGGCCTCCCTAGCAATGCAGAACTGTGAGTCAATTAAACCTCTTTCTTTTATAAATTACCAAGTCTCAGGCAGTTCTTTATAGCCATGTGATAACAGAATAATACAGGGTTTTTACAGAGGGCAATAGGGTAAGATGAAGTTATTAGGGTGGATGCTAATCTGATAATCTTAGATGTCCTTATAAGAAGGAGAAATTTAGACAGAGACAGGCACTTGTAGAGGAAAAATTATAAACAGACATGAGGAGATGGCCATCAATAAGCCTAGGAGAGAGGCTGGAGTCACGCCTTACCTCATAGCCCTTAGAAGGAACCAACCCTGTCAATGCCTCCATCTCTGACTTACAGCCTCCAGAACTCTACAGCAATACACTGTTGTTTCTAAGTCACCCAATTTGTGGTACTTTGTGACAGTCTTAGGAAACTACTACAGACACTCATGGGCAAGAGTGAGTTCTCAATTCAGGACCAACTGCTTCTGAACACATGTGAGTCTTTTTTCTTTGGGAAGGAAAGATGTTCCTGAGTTCACATCAAGGATGGAACTAAGCATTGCTCTTCAATATTGAGCTAAAGGGCATTTTGCTAAATGGAGGGCCATAGTTATTAGTTACAGATTTATCCAGCAATCACATCCTTCAAGTGCACTAGTTATGCCATATTACAGTAAAATTAATGGGTTGGTAAGTATTAACTTTAAACCTGTGATAAATAAGTCTAATCCCAACCACAGCATTTCTGATTTAAATGAGGATATAGGCTATTACTCTTCAACCAGAGCTTAAATAATTTAGTCAATGACCATTTCACATTTGCTTTCTTGAATATGCCACATATTTTATGATGTCTTCCTAGGGACTTGCCTCCCTTCCTCTATAATGAAGTACATTGGCTTGATTTCTAGCAATATCTTTAAGTAGGGTACTAAGAAAAATATTCACAGAAAACAGAGGTCAATCCTGGGCCTTTCCCCTTCCAGTTAAATTAGAAAGAAGAACAGTTCTGAAATTCATCTATTATGTCAGGGCATTTTCTTTTAAGATATTCAGTACATTCTTCAAAATTACAGTTACCAACACAAACATGATATATTATGTCCAGAGTATATTTGACATTTTAGAATAACACATTGGTTCCTTTCCTCATTTTCTGCTTCAAAGTTAAACAATACATACATTTTTATTTGAGACAGGGTGTCTCTCTGTTGCCCAGGCTGGGGTGCAGTGGTGCAACAGATATGGCTCGCTGCAGTGTCGACCTCCCAGGCTGAAGAGATCCTCCTTCCTCAACCCCACAAATAGCTTGGACTACCAGCACATGTAACCGCTCCCGGATAATTTTTGTATTTTTTGGAGCAAAAGGGTTTCACCATGTTGCTCAGGCTGGTCTCAAACTCCTGGGTTCAAGAAACTCACCCACCTCAGCCTTCCAAACTGCTGGTATTACAGACATGAGTCACCATGCCCTGCCTAGCAATACATTTAAAAACAAAAGCCCAGGGCACTTTTTTCTCAAAACTAGTGATATAGGCTAAAATTTCTGGGATCTACACATAATTGAGTGATTTAGGGAGGTTTTATGCAGGCTTGGATTAAGTAACCTGACATATAATGTCACCAATAAGTTATTATTTAAATTCTTACTGTGTACATGTCCCTTAGAATTTATCCCTATTTTGTAATGATTAAGCACACAAGTCTCATGATCAGCTGCATTCGAGTACCCAGGCTGACTCTACCAGGACACCCTTATCCTGATAGAGACTACACTAAAGTGTTAGCTAAACCATGTCACATCTACCTTCTTCCATCTGCTTTAGAAAAGGGTGTTAGGGAGAGGCATTTAGAAATGATATAACATTTATTGATTCCATTACGTCTTTAACAAACTTATATTTAATGAATAAAGATGAAGTGTTCATAGTTACAAAAGGAATTGGGTTTGAACAGTCTGTAAAAATAGAGAGTAAGGGACAGTTTACAGGTCAGCCTAGAATTTTTGTTTCTAACACTCAGTGGCTTGCCTCCTGTCCACTGAAGTTGGACTTGTGTGGTAATAAGAGTTGCTTAGTGACATCTATAGGTTTAGTAATTTATACTCAGTAGAAGACAAAGAACAGCCACCAAGTCTGGTGATCAGTGTGGGCGCATTCAAGGGCCAAGATTAACAAAGAAGAGAGTAAAGCAGGTCCCAAAACTAATGCCAAGAGAAACGCCAGAACTCTCAGAAATTGATGTGACAGCACCTATGCTTGCCAAGCCTGTTAGATCATAATAAAAAATGCAGATCATTATCTTTAATCCAGGATGTCTCACCCAGAAGTGATGAAAAGTGCATACACTAAAGAAAAGTTTTTCTCTTAACTAATGTTGAGACAACAAAGATGGATGATTTATAACATATTTTACAGTGTACATAGTAGTTTATATAATTTTGTGATGTTTTATGACATCTTCATAAATGATAGATGTTACAGTACATGGTTAATGCTGTAGTCATTTCAGGAAGGCAGGATGAAGCCCTCAACCCAAAATATCATTCAAATTTTGAGAAAATGATTACACACACAGACACGCACACACACACACACACACACACAAAGAGGATATAAAAAAATGTTATTACCCAAATAATGAAGCTTTCTGGGGGAATCAGGACAGATTGCCAGGCAGTTCCAAATATGGCTTGAGAGAGCCAAGTGGGCCCACTGGCACAGCTTTACCTGTGGTTAGGGTTGGGGTACTTTGACGGCTCCTGCTTCTGGTTTGAGATTGCTGGTTTGAACTTCCCACTTTTGCTAAAGGAAGGAGCATGGAAGCTTTTTATTGGCTTTGACAGATATGAGGAAAAATGTGGAGAAAGAAGGATGGAACTTAAGCTGTGAACAGCCAAACATTCAAATCAGAGTCAGAGTCTTTATTTCGATCAATGTATGATGTTAAACTACATCATATTTATAGTTTCTCTTGAGATAACTAACGATGTTCTTCAGTTATTAAACCACGGTTGGAGGTCCTTGCTCCTGACAAGCTCTACAATTTGATCCAGATGATTCCAACAGAAACAAAAATGTGTAAAGTAAGTGCATGCAACATCATCAAATCCAGTGTGAAGGACTGTTATCCAGCAGCCACAGTGAATGAGAGATGCATTTCAGTATTCACACAGAACTTTTACAACTGAGAAAAACACTGAATAAATAAAATTCAGTTAAAATAGATAAAATTGCTCTACCCGGACCTTTGTTTTTATCAAAATAGTACTATAAACCTAATCGGAGAAAGATAACGACATTCTGATGGGTAGAGGTACACTACAAGACACCTCACATTTTCTCAAGTAATGGTATTGTAAGAGGAAGTCAACAAAAAATAATAAATAAAATTCAAGCAAATAAGAGAAATCATGCAAATGCAGCCCAGTAGACTTAGATGATAAGCAAAATAAAGGCAGTCTCACAGCTCATTGAAATACCAAATATATGTCACTTTTAGTAGTGGTAGTAACACAGCCAAGTTTTGAACTGGAAAGCAGTGAACAACTAAAGAAATTAAGCAAACTCCTGAGCTCTTCCTGCTATCATTTATTAGTATGATAACATTCAGGGGGTAACATATAAATTTAAAGATGCAGTATATGCACAATGGAGAATCTATTTGAAGAAAAATAATATTCCAACTGCTAAATAATTCATTAGATATGGTTCAAATACATTAAAATATTTCTTGGTGAAAGTGGTACTTTAATTTTGTAAACCCAGTAATATAGTATAGACTTAAAACCCGTAGCCCATAAAATACCACTGTGAATATTCCTGAAGGGTGTAGTGAGAAGAGGTTTGGAAGAGCCATAGTTAAAATAAACAGTTATTAAACTTTTAGTTTCAGTATGCCAGTTGTATAGCAACTAAAAATTTAAAGTCACCTTTGAGTACTTCTTTGTCGTAATTTAGACACAAATGGCCTTTAGTAAATTTCAAACTAAGTAGAACAGTTGTGTGATTTCCAAACACAGAGCATCCATTCCCAGCTCACCACGTGTTCCATGATAGTTGAGGCACTGCTCTTTCAAACCTTGGTTCGAAGGCTTTACTTTAACATATTGATCAATTAGACCACGTTCTAGGGTCTAATTCAAAATTACTATGTAATTCCAAGGAATGCATGTGGGAATAAGAAATGATACGTGACAGGATTAAAGATTCCATTTTTAGTTACAGCTTTTAGTTATGACCTTCTCAGATTTTTGTCAGTCAATCCAAAATAATTTAAGTATGGCAACTCCTAAACAAATACAAGTTTACTCTATGGAAGTATTCTCCAGTGCCTTTCTATTTTACTTGTAATTTCCAATGATATGCATTTATTATAAGCTGATTGATTTATTAGACCTTTGTGCAAAACACAGAAATCAATACAAGAAAAATGGATGCAAAATGTAAGTGGCCACAAAAGATTGCATGTCTTTAAAGCTATTTTAGAGGGAAGGTTTGACATAAATTTACCTCAACAGAAACTTCTGTTTTATTCCACGCTTCTGAAAACTTTGTCCTTAACATATAGAAAACAGTAAAACAATAGCATCCAGTAAAACAAAGAAAGCTCTTTAAAGGGTGAAAACTACTTAACCTGGTCCATTTGAATATTCAAACATATTTATTTTTTAAATTAATTATTTTGTTTTGAGATAAATGTAGATTCAAATGCAGTAGTAAGAAATAATATAGATACTATGATTCTTTACCAGGTTTCCCCCAATGATAGAATCTTGAAACACTATCATACAATATCAAGAACCAGAATATTGACATTGATATAGTTAAAATATTAGGGCATTTCCATCACCACAAAGATATTTCATTTTGTATTTTTATAGTCACAACAAACTTTCTCCCAATCCACTCTCCCTTCTGAAACATCAGCAACAACTAATTTGTTCTTCAGTTTTATAATTTTCTTATTTCAAGAATGTGATAAAAATGGAATTGTATGCATGTAACTCTTAGGGACAGTCTTTTTTACTTAGCATAATTCTCTGGAGAGTTATCAGGTTGCTGTGTGTGTTCCTATAAATAAGGTACCATTTCCTTTTTGGTTTCAAGATTTTTGTCTTGTTTTTGAGATTTCTTTTTGTCTGTGGTTTCAATTAGGGTGTGTCTTGGTGTGGATTTCTTTAAGTTGATCCTACTTGGGATTTCCTCAGCCTCTTAAATCTATATATTTATGGCTTTTCTCAAATTTGGGAAATTTTCAGCCATTATATTCTTGTGGGCTTTTTATCCTCTTCATCTTGCACGTCTTCTTCCAGGGCTCTGATGACACAAATGTTGTATCTTTTGTTGTAGTTCCACTATTCCCTTAGATAATATTCCCTCTTCTCTCTCTCTATCTCTCACTCTCTCCTCTATGCTATTTAGAGTGGGTGTGGTAGATCAGTAATGCAGTTGCTGGAAGATGTTTTCCCTTTGGGTAAGGATCCTGAACCTTGTCTTTGGAAAGCACCTACATCCTCTAAAATTTAAAGTAAATTCTGCATGTGTATGTTTAGGGGTGTGTGTTTTTGTGTATGTGTGGGTGTGTGTGTGGTGAATGAGTGTGTATTGCATTTTAAGGGGGAAAATGGCCATAGCTCATTTGTTTCTCAAAAAGGTTCCCACTGTTTTCTTCTCTTCACACAAAGCCCCTCTTTTCAGAACTCCACAATGTCTTTTGGTCTTCGTTCCTTAATCCCATTCCTAATGTCTCCTTCCATATCCATTCTCCTTTCCCATAAAGATGTTGTTTGTTTAAAATGCACAGAGCATTTAAATAAGGGATTTCTCCACTCCAGGCTAGATCACCTGTATGAGTGTTGCCAATCATGAACAAGATCCATATTTACAACTGAAATCATACCAAACACACTTTTGGACCATGACACAACAAAAATAGAAGCCAAGACAATGAAAATCACTTAAAACCACGCAATTACATGGAAATTAAACATGCTCCTGAATGACTCCTAGGTAAATAATACAATTAAGGTAGAAATCAAGAAGCTCTTTGAAAATAAGGAGAACAACACAGCAGGGTCTCTGGGACACTGCTACAGCAGTGTTAAGAGGAAATTCATAGCACTAAATGCCCACATCAAAAGGTTAGAAAGATCTCAAATTAACAACCTAACTTGAAAACCAAAAGAATTCCAGAAGCAAGAACAAATCAACCCCAAAGCTAGCAGAGGATGAGAAATAAGAAAAGTCAGTGAAGAACTGAAGGAAATAGAGACACACAAAAAAATGCAAAAGATCAATGAATCCAGAAGTTGGTTTTTTGAAAAAATTAACAAAACAGGCCACTATCTAGATGAATAAAGAAGAAAAGAGAGAAGATCAAAATAAACACAATTATAAATGATGAAGGGAATGTTACCACTAGCCCCACAGAATAAAAATAATCATCAGAAATTACAAACACCTCTATTCACTCAAACTAGAAGAGATGGCTAAATTCCTGGACATATACACCCCCCTAAGACTGAGCCAGGAAGAAACTGATTCCCTGAACAGACCAATAACAAGCTCCAAAATTGAATCAGTAATAAATAGTCTACCAATAAAGAAAGCTCAGGACCTGATGGATTCACAGCTGAATTCTGCCAGATATACATAGAAGAGCTGGTACCATTACTACACTATTCCAAAAAATTGAGGAGGAAAGACTCCTCCTCAAATCATTCTGAGGCCAGCATCACCTTGATACCAAAACCTGGAAGACACACAACAAAAAAAAGAAAACCTCAGGCCAAAATCCTTGATGAACATTGATGCAAAAAGTCTCAGCAAAATACTTGCAAACCAAATCCAGCAGCACCTCAAAAAGCTAATCAACCATGATTCAGTAGTCTTTATCTCTGGGATGCAGGGTTGGTTCAATATATGCAAATCAATAAATGTGATTCATCACATAAACAGAACAAAAACCACATTATTTTCTCAATAGACACAGAAAAGGCTTTTGATAAAATTCAACAAACCTTCATGTTAGAAACTCTCAATAAATTAGATATTGAAAAAACATACCTCAAAATAATAAGTGCCATTTCTGACAAACCCACAGCCAACATATACTGAATGGGCAAAGCTGGAAGCATTTCTCTTGAAAACCAGCACAAGACAAGGATGCCCTCTCTAATGACTCCTATTCAACATAATACTGGAAGTCCTAGCCAGAGCAATCTGGCAAGAGAGAGACATAAAGTGCATCCAAGTAGGAAGTGAGGAAGTCAAACTACCTCTTTTTGCAGATGGCATGTTTCTATATCTAGAAAACCCCGTAGTCTCAACCCAAAAGCTCCTTCTGTTGATACACAACTTCAGCAAAGTTGCAGGATACAAAATCAATGTACAAAAATCACTAGCATTTGTATACACCAACAACAGCCAAGTCAAGAGCCAAATCAGAAATGCAATCCCATCACCATTGCCACACACAAAAATAATATATCTAGGTATACAGCTAACCAGACAAGTGAAAGATCTCTACAATGAGAATTACAAAACACTCCTCAAAGCAATTAGATAAGACACAAACAAATATAAAAACATCCCATGCTCATGTATAGAAAGAATCCATATCATTAAAATAGCCAGACTGTCCAAATCAATTTATAGATTAAATGCCATTCTTATCAAACTTCCAGTGACATTCTTCACAGAACTAGATAAAAGTATTTTAAAATTTATATGGAACCAGAAAAGAGTTTGAATAGCCAAGGCAATCCTAAGCAAAAGGAACAAAGCTGGAGGCATCACATTACCTGACTTCAAACTCTACTGCAAGGCTACAGTAACAAAAACAACATGGTATTGGTATAAAAACAGGCACATAGACCAATGGAACAGAATAAAGAGCCCAGAAAAAAAGGCTGCACATCTACAACCATCTGATCTTTGACAAAGATTACAAAAACAAGCAATGAGGAAAATATTCCCTATTCAATAAATCGTGCTGGGATAACTGGCCAGCCATATGCAAAAGATTGAAGCTGAACCCCTTCCTTATACCATATACAAAAATCCACTCAAGATGGATTAAATACTTAAATGTAAAACCAAGAACTATTAAAACCTTGGAAGACAACCGAGTCTGTACCATCTTGGACATAGAAACAAGCAAAGATTTCAGGACAAAGACACCAAACACAATCATAACAAAAGCAAAAATTGACAAGTGGGATCTAATTAAACTAATGAGCTTCTGCACAGCAAAATAAACTATCATCAGAGAGAACAAACAACCTACAGAATGGAAGAAAATATTTGCAAACTATGCATGTGACACAGGTCGAATATCCAGCATATAAAAGGAACTTAAACAAATTTACAAGAGAAAAACAAACAGCCCCATTAAAAAGTGGGCAAAAGCCATGAACAGACACTTCTCAAAAGAAGACATATATGCAGCCAACAAGCATATGAGAAAAGCTCAATATCACTGATCATTAGAGAAATGCAAATCAAAACCACACTGAGATACCATCTCATACCAGTCAGAATGGTTATTATTAAAAAGTCAAAAAACAACAGATGCCGGCAAGGTTGCAGACACAAGAGAACATTTATACACTCTTCTTGGGAGTATAACTTAGTTCAACCATTGTGGAAAGCAGTATGGTGATTCCTCAAAGAGCTGAAAGCAGAACTACCATTCAACCCAGCAATCCCATTACTAGGTATACACCCAGAGGAATATAATGCATTCCACCATAAAGATACATACACATGCCTATTCATTGCAGCACTAATCACAATAGCAAACACATGGAATCAACCTAAATATTCATCAATGGCAGATTGTATAAAGAAAATGTGGTACATATACACCATGGAATATTGTGCAGTCATGAAAAAGAACAAGATCTTGTCTTTCACGGTAACGTGGGTGGAGCTGGAGGCCATTACCCTTAGCAAACCAACGCAGAAACAGAAAACCAAATACCATATATTCTCACTTATAAGTGAGAGCCACGTGATAAGAACTTATGAACACAAAGAAGAAAACAACAGATGCTGTGATCTACTTTAGGAGGGAAGGTGGGAGGAGGGAGAGAAGAAGAAAATATAACTATTGGGTACTGGGTTTAATATCTCAGAGATAAAATCATATGGACAAGAAACCCCCATGACACTTGTTTACCTATGTAACAAACCTTCACGTGTACCCCAAAACCTAAAATAAAGGTTAAAAAAAATCATATTTAAGAGCATATAATCCCTGAACTGGAAGGATGATATGTTGTGACTTTGGGGGTAGCATTGAGGTGGGGGTGAGTGTGGGTCATAGACCCCAAATGGAAATTCTGTACTCGTGAGACCAGGCTCATGGCTTTTGGTTCTCCCTCCCTGCGGTGGCTCCAGCCTTACTGAACTCCCTGCAATTCCCTGAGCGCATCGCTGTCTTCCCAGGCCCTGCACAGGCTGCCCCTCATCTCCGACTCCTATTTCTGCATTGCAATGCGTTGGAATGTGAATAAGAAAGCCTTTGAATATGAAAGCTACTCTGTTCCTTGATAAGCGAGATTAAATTTTACAAATACTTGTCTAATTATTATTCAAAAAGAGAGGCTATAAACAACTTAGAATTTTATCTTGGTTTAATGTAAGGCATATTTTCACACAGTCCATCTAATATCCAAGAGAAAAACCACTCTAGAACAGTCTTACATGTAACGTAATATAATACATTTACTGTGTAGAAGTATATCTTAATGGGTTCAAATGTATAGCATTCATATAAGATAGTGGAATTAATAGGGAATGATTCATTCACTTATTATCCTGTGCTGCTATTTAGAAAATATTGGCTAACTTGGAACTTGAAGATTGTTATTATTATTATTATTTTTTTTTTTTTTTGAGATGGAGTTTTGCTCTGTCACCCAGGCTGGAGTACAGTGGCGCGATCGCAGCTCACTGCAAGCTCCGCCTCCCAGGTTTACACCATTCTCCTGCCTCAGCCTCCTGAGTAGCTGGGACTACAGGTGCCCGCCACCACGCCTGGCTAATTTTTGGTATTTTTAGTAGAGACGGGGTTTCATCGTGTTAGCCAGGATGATCTCGATCTCCTGACCTCGTGATCCGCCTACCTTGGCCTCCCGAAGTGCTGGGATTACAGGCATGAGCCACCACGCCCAGCCGAATTTGAAGATTATTAAAGCTAATAAGGATTTAAAAAGACCTCTATGAAAGTAGATATTATTTTGAAGTTTGAAAATAGAATGAAGACATTATAAAATAAAAGGAAAAGGGTAACCAATAAAATAAAGTATGTTTGAGTACAGAAGAAGAAAAATAGCTGTTCTAAGCAAACCATTTATAATTGCAATTAAACAATTCAGTAATAATGACAAATTTTAGAATAAAGCTGTTCTTCAGGGGAAAGGAAAAGGGAGGGTATTTTTCAAATTATTATGTGACAGTGCTTTGAAGATCTGCCATAAGTCAGTTGAGTAGGAAGGAGTTCATTATACATTTAATTTTATATCTATGTTTATATCTATATTTATCTCTTTTTCAAGAGAGGGAAAGAGCAAGAATGGACTTAATATATTCATTGTTTCCTGTGTCTAGTTCAACTTTCTGTGATTTTTCAAGTTCTTAAGTTTTCATTGTGCCCATATTGTTATTAGACTTAGAAAAGCTTATTTAAAAGTTTGTATCAGTAGTTCATTTTTATGACTTTCAGAAATGTTGCCCATTGCAGTGATGCAGAAGTGAGTGTTCAATATATAAAAGTATCAACAAAGTGTGGAACAGAGAAAAGAGAAAAAGTAACTGCCCTTGGCATTCAAACTTCAACCTGTCATAAAGCAGTACATTCTGAAATCCTAAAATGGGCTGAAAAGCTTGCCCAGGGGGCCCTTGGGTAGGTGATCACAGGGCCTCCTTGGATTCCAAGGTAGCAGTTAGGAACTAGAGCCTGAGTTCAAACAAATGTACAAGCTTCTGGAGTTGAAATTGACACTGAATAAGCACATCCAAAAGCCTGTCTTGGAGTTTGGCATGGTTTTTATTTTATTTTGGATGCTGAAACAGATACAAATCCAATGGAATGATTAGAAATTAAAAACAAAACTGAAAATTTGATCTCAATCTAAAAAGCACGACAGATCAGAGTGATCTGTCCATAACATTTACGTGTGAGTCAAAGCTCAGATTGATCTACCCTCAGTAATACAAAATATTATAATATAGTTTTGTAACACAATCATTTTATGGCATCATATTATAGTATTATAGCACATTATAGTAGACTATGATAGAAATATAGCCTGAGAAGATGAAGAAATTGGAATTTAATGACAAAATAGGGTATTTTTTAAGTAAAATTGAGTTGAAAGTGTAGGTGGCACCCAGCAAAGGCAAAGACCCTCTGCTCTGGGGAGAGCTATATATTTGCTTCTCTGCTTCCCCATTTCTTGAATGAACAACCAAGCCAAGTCCCCCACTTCCTTCACAAGCAGCAATCTGGGCCACGGCATAATGAACTGAAAAGTTGTTGAAACAATAACGTAAGTTAAAAATGATATGAATGGCAGTTTCATTATTTTCTCCGCTTTATAAAAGTAGATTGCTGTATAACATTAGCAGCCACAAGGAAAGAAAAACGTTCAGATTCCCTAAAAGTCTATTGAGTTTCTTCTATGTGTGTCCATGGCGAAGAACACAGTGGAGTCTATGGGGGAATGATATTAAAGATGGTCGAGAGAAGTGGAGCATAGGGGCACAGAAAAATGCAGCAGGTCAAGCAGAAAAATAGAAGACATCATCAGGCTTCTTTGGGATTAACACTAGTAGGAAAAAAAAGATACAAGTTATGAGAGAAATAAATTGATAATTTACTTTGATACATGGCAGTGATTGAGCACTTTGTGGGACCCTCAAAGCCTGGGGCCCCCAGAGGCTGGAGTCAGAGTCAAGCTCAGGAAAATGGGCCAAAAAGCTTGGCATCCTGAAAGTAGGCATGTTATAAATCAGCTAAAACAGGGGGCCCTTGGTCAGGAAGAGGTTTCAGAGAAGGATGGATGAAGGTTTTGATGAACAATGGGAAACTGAGGATGGTTAGTTCAGAAAGAGGAATAGTTTGAGTATCAGAAAAACCATGAGATGAATTAGCCAGTCTTCCCACTGTGACCAATAGCTTGTTGGTAAATTTGGGAGGACAAGTCAGGTGCCAGTTTGGATGTACAGGAAGCACTGGCACTGTTAAGGGGGTGCAGGTGGGTGACTGCAGCCAGCCCCATGAGACTGGGACCATCCTGCAGGCTTGGCTATTGCTCCTGGAATATTGAGGGCTACCTCCAGGGAGATGGACAAGGCAAAGACTCACAGGAAAAATCGGAGTGGACTGGCAGGGAGGGTGCATATCTGGAGTCAGATTCTGAGCGACCAGTAGGACAGTGCCGAGGCGTCCAGACAGAGGTGACAGAGCCTGGACCTTGGAAAGAGGAGGGAAGGAGAGGGCGACCACCGCGAGGATGCAGGCAGGGCAAGGAGCATGGGCTGACGCTGAACACCAAGCACGTGAGGACTTTTCTGCTTTGGAAGCTTGGCGTTCAATGGGCAAAGTAATTCATCTCAATGGTAGTTATGATCTGTTTTGGAAGCTTGCCATTCATTGGGCAAAGTAATTCATCTCAGTGGCAGTGATGATCTGCTTTGGAAGCTTGGCATTCAATGGACAAGTAATTCATCTCAATGGTAGTAACAATTTTACCAGAAATGTAATGAGCTCTTGTGAGTCACACTATGTGAAGCACTTCACAAATCTTTTCACATCTTCTCCACCCATGATGAGGGGGATACTATTTCTATTTTCATTTATAGCTGAGGAAACAGAGGCATGAGGAGGTGACTTAACTTACTGAGTCACAGCAGTACCTGGGGGAAGAGCTGTGTTTCAGCTCAGATGCTCCCATCTAGCCCTGGTCTTAGCCAGTGCATTCAACAGTAATGCAAAGTAGAGAAGTGGCAAAACCAGAAAAGGAAATAGTGCAGTGTTTGGGGGCTTCTCGTGGCATGGCAAGTAAATGAGCCTTTGATGTGACTTCTCTGGGTCAAGTGCACACGGAGCAAGGTGAAGGTCTAAAGCAAAGGCAGCCCTAGGCTCAGTACAAGGAGGCCTGAAAAGCAGGCAAGCAGAAGCCAAAAGCTACGTGACAGCCTGAAGCTACCTGGATTTGGGCTGCCCCTGGGTTTGGCTCCAGGGGATCTGCGAGCATATTGGGGAGTCTACCTTAACCGGGAGAAGAAGACCAAATGAATGATGTAAAAATCACAAAACAATTATCTAGGAAAGTCCTGTCGACATAAAACTATATACAGTTGGATCCCTAAGTAAAAAGGTTTTATTTAGAACAATATATAAGAAGTAGGATTGCAATCCAGGACATCCATACAGATCAGGGCGGTCTCTGGTAGGTGCAGAGGACAAAGGAAAAGGCTAGGGTTTATTGGAGAAACAGGAGGCCACCCAAATTGTTTGGAAAGAAAATTCACTGGCTCTGGCAGTGATTTCTAAGGGCTGGCAAGTGCTGACTGGCCAGAGTGAGCAGTCACTGGGTGGGCCCGTTATCCTAGTGTTAGGGTTAGGGCTTTGTAGTTTTGCACTGCGCTTGTGAGACAGTGTATCATGCAAGTTTTCTTGTCTAACCAGCTGGCTGTCCTCCTGTGACTCATGTAGTGAGCTGCGATTTGGGAAAGTCCCTTGTGATAGCTCCTGTTATCAGGCAAATGGTGCATGAGACTCCCCACTTCACGGCTTTCCTCAGCTCCATGTGCCAAGATTTGATACAAGTGACTCCATTTTGAATCTGACAACTTGCAAAGCCTAATGCTAATAAATAATACAAAAGCAGAGATGAAAGGGATAATTTTCAAGGCAAATACAATTGACCAAAATTTTATAAACTATGAATGGAAAACACAGATAAACAATATACCAAAAACTATTGCATTAGTTTTCTGTTGCCACGGCAACAAATCAACCCAAACTTGTGGTCTTAAAGCAACACAGATTTAACATCTTGCAGTTCTGGAGGCCTGGTGTCTGAAATCAGTTTCACAGGGATAAAGGGAAGGTGTTGGCAGGGCTGATACCTTCTGGGGACTCTAGAGGAGAATCATTTTCCTGTCTTTTTTTAGCTCCTGGAGGCCTGTCTTTCGTGGCTGATTGCCTGTCCCTTTCAACAGCACAACATGTTTATCATCATATCACCTGCTCCTCTGTAGGTAAATCACCCTTTTCCTCCTTCTTATAATGACACTTGTGATTACACTTAGGGCACACCTCAATAATCCAGAATAATCTTGCCATCTCAATACCTTAACTAAACCATATTTGCAAAGCCCCCTTTGCCATATCAAGTAACATTCACAGGTTCTTTGTATTAGGATGTGGATAAAATGGAGTGTTATTCTTCAGCTTATCATAACCATTAAAGAAAATGAACCAATAATATGATTTTCACCACCCCCTCTTCACCCATTCACATCATGAAAATGTATCTGTCCCAGATAATTTTATAGTCAAACATTTCAATCCAACTAAGGAAACCAATCATCCTTATTTCATTTTTAATAAACTCAAAATCTAGAAAAAAATAAAAGCTACTCAACTTGTATTTTAAGGCTACTACAGCTTGATCTAAAAGGAAGTATAACAATATAAGAAAAGACTATCAAAACTAATGCCTGCTGAAGAAATTCTAGTTTATGAATATAGATGCAAAAATTAATTAAAATGCAAGCCAAGTCAGATATATCTTAGAAATGCAAATACAGTTAAGCATCAGAAAATCTACTTACATAATATCCTAAATTAGCAATTTAAGGAAAAATTACTTATGATCATCTTAAAGATGCATACAACACACTTAAAGTACATTTAGTGGAATTCAATGTCCATTTATAATACAAACCATTAGCAAATTGGAAATGAAAGGTAGATTTCATAATAAAAAGTATCTCATCATCTAAAAGACAAACATAAGGCAAAGGAAATTAACTAAGCAATTCATGCATAATAAACACAAATACCTAATGGACAATTAAAGAAGTTCAACCTTTCTAGTAATCAAAGAACCACAAATGAAAACCACAGTTTTATATGTCTACAAAACAAATTGTATAAAAATGCTTGTAGTGCATTTATTAAATAATAGCCAAACAACTTTTTTGTTGTAGTCTCACTATAAATGTCAACCAGAATTTATTTTCATTTTTTGAAAATGGTAACATTTATACAAAGAAAGCAATAAGAATCACCATAAAGTTTGTGGAAAGAAATGAGAAGAAACTAGCCCATCAAGTATTAAAATATATTATTAAGCCTTAAAATACTGTGGTACTGGCACATGAAAAGTTAGATACACTTTACAAAAACAAATTAACTAAAATCACAGAGGTAGACCAACATATATAGGGTCTTACTGTTTCACAAAAGCGAAATAATATGTACAACAAACCCCCATGATGCGTATTTACCTATAAACAAACTTTCACATGTACCCCCCCAGTCCAAAATAAAGTTGAAAAAAATGGGCAAAGGGAGAAAAATGGACTGGTGTTTAAACATTTTATATTAGGGCAATTTAGCAGTCATAGTTTAAAAAAATGCAATAAGGTTAGCTTCCCTACTTGACATACTACCTCATAACAAATTCCAAATGCATTGAATTTTAATTCACCTTAGAAAGTAAATCAGTTGTTCATTCCAAAATGCCCTTCTCAGCAGATGTGCATAAAAACTAGGTAATTTCAACATCTTGATTCCAACTAGAAATAGAAGAAAAATGTCTCAACTTAATATGGGATATCTAGAGATACAACTGATGTGCTTGATGGCAGAATGATATCATTCTTTTAAAAATCAGTGATAAGTCAGTGATGTCCATTTTTTCTGTCTGAATTCAACATTACATGTGTTTCTTGCACATACATACAATGAGACAAGAAACAAATGAATAACAAAAACTATGCAAATTGAAAAGAAAAACAAAAATTTCCTTGTAGAAACAATATTATGTCTACATACAAAACCTTAAGAATCTATAGATAACTTGTTATAGCTACTGGGAGATTTAGCCCAAACTGTTGGATATAAGATAACTTACAAAAATAAAGAACATTCTTATGAATCACCATACACAATTAGAAAATGTATAGCTGATTAATAAGAATAATGACCTCACAGGAAGAGGTGGGCTGCCTCTGTTGCTGCATCTCCCCACAAGGCTGCAATCCCCTCCCCCTCTGACTTAAGTGACCTCCAAGGAACTTAAAGGGCCATCACCCTTTCTCCTTTGTATCTCCTTCATTTTCCTCTTTTTTTTTTTTTTTCTTTTTTACCTTCTGGGAGCCTGACATTCAAATCTAAGACATTCAAAAGAAACTGTATATACAAAGAAAGGTATAAAGTGACTGTGCATACCCAGAAAAAGGGACAAGTTTAGAGAAGACCTATGAAAATTTCACATATAACCGTGAGCCTGGTCCTTCCCACAGAGATATCTTGTAATGATAAATATTTAAAGCGACAAAATAGAAAACCCTGGAGTGGGGAGGGGGGTGGGGAATGGAATCTGATTTTCAGAGTTACCACATTATTTGGTTCAAATGTCCAGTTTCCTAAACAAATAAACGAAAAAACAAAAACAATAGAGCATACAAAGAAGCAAGAAAGCATGGCCCAACCAAAGAAAATAAATAAATCAACAGAAACTGTGCCTCCCTAAAAAAGACCTGTTGGCAGATCTACTAGGCAAAGACATCAAACAACTGTCTTTAAAAAGATGCTCAAAGAACTAAAGGAAGATGTAGAGAAAGAAAAGAAAATGATGTACTAAGAAAATGGCAATATCAATGTAGAAATAGAAAACTTAAAGAGAAATTTAAAAGAAATATTGGCGTGAAAAGTACAATGCCAGAAATAAAAACCTCACAGATTTAGATCTGAGAATGCAGAAAAAAGAATCAGTGAACTTGAAGACAGAAGAATAAGAATTATCAAGTCTGAAGAACAGAAAGAAAAAATATTGAAGAAAAAGGAACCAAGTTTAAGGGACGTGTCAGGTACCATCAAGCAGATCAACATACCTATTGTGGGAATTCCAGAAAAGGGAAAGAGAAAGAAGACAGAATATTTGAAGAAATAATGGCTGAAAAGTCTTCAAATTTGGTGAAAGACATGAACATAAGCATCTAAATGCTCAAAAAATTCCAAGGAAGATGAACTTAAAGAGACCCACACCCAGACATATTATAATCAATGTTTCAAAAGACAAGGAGAGAAAGGCAAAGGGACAAAGGCAAAGAGAAAGACAGACAGACAAAGAAAAAGAAAATCTTGAAAGCAGCAAGAAAGAAGTGACTTATCACACACAAAAAATCCTCCATAAGATTATTAGCTACTCTCCTATCAGAAACTTTGGAGGCCAAAGAATCTAATATGCGAGAAGACAGTCCTTCAATGTGAGAAAGAAAATTAAAACATTTCCAAATTTAAAAATGTTGAGAAAATTCATTACCACTAGACTTTGGCTAAAAGAAATGATCAAGGGAGTCTTGAAGGGTGAACTGAAGGAACACCAGACAATAACTCAAAACTCCATAGAGAAATAAAAATCTAAATACATGCACAATTCTAAAAGCTAGTATCATTGTAACAATGGATTATAACTGCACTTTTTGTTTTGTATATGATTTAAAAGAATTACTAATTTATGTTTTGGGATACACAATATACAAATTATGATGTACAAAGATGTAACTTCCTGATATCAACAACCAGAAAAGAAGAAGAGGAAACTGTTAAAGAAGCAGAGTTTTGTATGTTATTGACGTTATTATCGTAAAAATTCAAATTAGAGTGTTATAATTTGGGGATGTTAAATGTAATCTTTATTGGAACCACAAAGAAAATAGCTACAGAATGTATAAAAAGAGAAATGAGAAAGAAATGTAAACATTTCACTAAGAAAAATCAACTAAACATGAAAAAATGTTAACAGTGCAGGAAATGAGGGACAAAAATGCAATAAGGCATATGGAAAACAAATAGCAAAATGATGGAAAAGGCCACCCCTTATCAGTAACTACTATAAAAGTAAGTGGATTAAACTCTCAAATCAAAAGATATACATTGGCAGAGTGTATTAAAAACAATAACAACAGAAAAACATGGTTCAACTCTATGCCGTCTACAAGACTCACTTTGTATCCAAAGACATAAATTGATTAATAGTGAACAAATGGAAAAAGAGATTTTAGGTAAATAGTAACCAGAAGAGAGCAGGTATGGTTACACTAACAACAGACAAAATTAAATTTAAATCAAGAAAGTTTACATGAGACAAAGGAGGATATTATATCTTAATAAAAGGTTGACTACAGCAAGAAAGGCGGTACTTAGAATACACAAAATCATAGAGACATGAAGTAGAGGGATCATTGCCAAGGATTCAGGAAAGCAAAAATTGGAAAATAATTGTTTAATAGGCACAGTGTTTCAGCTTTAGAAGATAAAAATTTGCGGAGATGGATGATGATGATGGCCGTACAACATTTTGAAGGTATTTGATACTGTACCATTGAACCTACACTTAAAAATAGTTAAGGTGGTAAATTTTATGTTATGTGTATTAAAAATTGGAAAAAATATTTTTAAAATGTACTGTCTCACAGTTCAAGGGGCCAGAAGTCCAAGATCAAAGTAATGACATGAGGCGGACGGAAAAGCAGGACAGGGACCTCCTCTTCATTTTCCCTTGTACACACCTGGCCACACTGTGTGCACTGAGCCTTTCAGCCTTGCAGCCACAAACACTCCCCTTCACAAAATAGACCAATCACATCTGAGACAAATGGAGTACTTTCACCTCAGGCACCCAGACTGTCAACTAAAAGGACTTTCCAAAAGGCCCTCCCCAATTGCACATACGCAGTGAAATCTCAGCTTGTCCTAATCTAACCTTTGCTTCAATTTAATAGCAAAAATTACATCCCTCGTTAGAGATTTAAGATAATAATAAGATGATGTTCTTGTGTCCCTTTCTGCTCAAGATGAAAGCCCCAATGCACTGCCTTACTCAGGCCCATACCAGACGCTTGGTCTATTTCTATTTACCGAGGATAGAGAGCCCACTGCTGGTGACAGACGGGGTTGGTACCTTCTGAGGGCTTGAAGGAGAGTCTCTTCATGTCTCTCTCCAGATTCCTGATGAGAAGTGACAGCCCTCGCTCGCTCTCGGCGCCTCCTCTGCCTGGGCTCCAACTTCGGTGGCACTTGAGGAGCCCTTCAGCCACCGCTGCACTGTGAGAGCCCCTTTCTGGGCTGGCCAAGGCCGGAGCCGGCTCCCTCAGCTTGCAGGGAGGTGTGGAGGGAGAGGCGCCAGCCGGAACCGAGGCTGCGCGCGCGGCGCTTGCGGGCCGGCTGGAGTTCCGGGTGGGCGTGGGCTTGGCGGGCCCTGCACTCGGAGCAGCCTGCCGGCCCTGCTGGCCCCGGGCAATGAGGGACTTAGCACCTGGGCCAGCGGCTGCGGTGGGTGTACTGGGTCCCCCAGCAGTGCCGACCCACCGGCACTGCGCTCGATTTCTCACCGGACCTTAGCTGCCTTCCCGAGGGGCAGGGCTCGGGACCTGCAGCCCGCCATGCCTGAGCCTCCCAACCCCTCCACGGGCTCCTGTGCGGCGGGGGCCTCCCCGACTAGCGACACCCCCTGCTCCACAGCGCCCAGTCCCATCGACCACCCAAGGGCTGAGGAGTGCGAGCACACGGCGCGGGACTGACAGGCAGCTCCACCTGCAGCCCCGGTGCAGGATCCACTGGGTGAAGCCAGCTGGGCTCCTGAGTCTGGTGGAGATGTGGAGAACCTTTATGTCTAGCTCAGGGATGGCAAACACACCAGTCAGCACCCTGTGTCTAGCTCAGGGTCTGTGAATGCACCAATCCACACTCTGTATCTAGCTGCTCTGGTGGGGCCTTGGAGAACCTTTGTGTGGATACTCTGTATCTAACTGATCTCATGGGGACCTGGAGAACCTTTATGTCTAGCTCAGGGATTGTAAACGCACCAGTCAGCACCCTGTCAAAACAGACCACTCGGCTCTACTAATCAGCAGGATGTGGGTGGGGCCAGATAAGAGAATAAAAGCAGGCTGCCTGAGCCAACAGTGACAAACCCACTCCCGTCCCCTTCCACACCGTGGAAGCTTTGTTCTTCGCTCTTTGCAATAAATCTTGCTACTGCTCACTCTTTGGGTCCACACTGCTTTTATGAGCTGTAACACTCACCGCGAAGGTCTGCAGCTTCACTCCTGAGCCAGCGAGACCAGGAACCCACCAGAAGGAAGAAACTCCGAACACATCCGAACATCAGAAGGAACGAACAACTCCAGACGCGTGGCCTTAAGAGCTGTAACACTCACCGCGAAAGCCAGCGAGACCACGAGCCCACCAGAAGGAACGAACAACTCCAGACGCGCCGCCTTAAGAGCTGTAACACTCACCGCGAAGGTCTGCAGCTTCACTCCTGAGCCAGCGAGACCACGAACCCACCAGAAGGAAGAAACTCCGAACACATCCGAACATCAGAAGGAACGAACAACTCCAGACGCGCGGCCTTAAGAGCTGTAACACTCACTGCGAGGGTCCGCGGCTTCATTCTTGAAGTCAGTGAGACCAAGAACCCACAAATTCCGGACATACTGACAGCAGCCAGCAATCCTAGCATCCCCTGGCTTGTGGATGCATCACTCTAATCTCCCTCTCCATTGTCAGATGACCTTCTTCTCTTTGTCTCTGTTGCTGTCCTTCCAAGCACACTAGCCATTGGAGTTGAGGACTATATAAATCCAAGGTATTTTAGCCTTAAAATCTTTAACTAATTATATCTGCAAAGATTCTCTTTGTAGATAAGGTCACATTTTGAGGTTCTCAGTGGACACAAATTTTACGGGACACTATTAAGCCTACTACACTTTCTACTTACTCATTGAATTCTCTATGAGGTAAATAATATTGTTATTCCTTTTTTGTAAATGAGAAAACCAAGGGTACAGAGAGTTTAAAACACTTGCTTAATATCACACATGTAGAAAGAAATCGGTGTCTGGCACCAAGTCCAGGGCTCTGTCCACTTTTTCATATTCACAAAAACTGGGGCAGCTGCCCTGAGTTCTTTCCCAAGATTGTCTCACATCCTAAATGGGGAAGGCACAAATGATTGACTTTGAAACACACAGGCAAAGGCGCTGCTTCTCCTACTCCTGCTGCTGGCCCATACACACAAGTATCACATAAACATGCGACTTTCACACACACATGAACACAGCACAGTGCATCCTGCAGATTTGCAAATTCAATGCTGGCCTTTTAAGTGATCAGTGCAATTATGCAGGTGAGCACCAGGTGTGGGGCCGCAGTAGGGTCCAGGTGGCCTGGGCATCAGGGTTTTAGTGACCATGGCCTAGTCTTGAATTAAATTAAAATAACCTGCTGCGTAAAAAACAATAGGCAACAATATTCACTTACTTTTCGGGAGAAACGTGCAAATAAGACTAGCAATCATCTCCTTGGAAATGGTTTGTTTTTTAAATTTTTGTTTTAATTTGGTCCACTCCCTTCCAGCCTGATGAGAGAGTTTCCAGAGAGGACGTGGGGAGTTGGAATGGAGATAGGGAGGGCCACCTGCTGGCTGGGCTCAGCCTCTGCTCAGTTGGGGTGCTCCCCTACGCTCTTCAGTTCCTTCATCTATAAGATACGGGTCTCAGCCAAGATTACAGGAAATACTACCCTCTGATTCTGAGCATCTAGGATGTGGTGCGGTGTGTGAATTCACCCCCTGTAAAGCAGGTGCCCCTTCCTCGGAGACTCAGCCAGACACCTAGCCTGCACCCTGCGTGGGCTCTCTGTAGGGCTACCCTCAGGGGATGTGGCAATCAGGGTGTAATCACCCCCCTGGGATTGGCTTCACAGCTGCAAGTCAAATCTTATAAGACCCAAGAGGCATGATTATCTGCTGTCATGGTTTAATTCTTAATTAAAACAAGAACCAGCACTAAAATAGGATTGGGGAGAGGATTATGCTCCTCTCTGCTGAGACAAGGCATGTGTGGGCTCCCTGAGAGCTTTGGGTCAGAGCCCTGAGGACCCCTCCTTGAAGCGTGAGCAGCAGGCACTCCAGCAGAAATCTTGAGGCTGCATAATTTGCTGCGGATGCCCCAAAATGCAGAGGTCTTGGGACTCTCTGATGTCAACAGCAAGCCAGGGCATTTTCAGACTCACACTCTCTTAACCTTTTAAGCACACTTGTGAGCTGTGTTCTCATTAGCAGGTTTGTGTTGCAAGTACAGCAAGGGGTTGAGACTCATTATGCCTATCACAGAAAATTAGAATAGCTCAGTGTTATATTTAATACAAAGAGGCCAAACCTGCAATTAGAGAAAGTAATTTCAAACTATGGTGAAATATTAATATTAAAAGTGTTGGAAGGACAAGAATCTAATTAACACAAGTTAAAGAAAAGTCTTAAAGATTCTAATTTTATGATCTTTTTAAATAAAAATTAATCCGATTAGAGTTCTCTCTTAAAGGTGACATTTATAAAAAAAGTTCCAAGCAATTTTAACTACAATGGATTTCGACAAGACAGCTTCCTGTCTGCTCTGGCTCCCTATTTTTAAATTTTATGAGGTTCTTCTGGCAGAGTTTTGTACCAGTTAAGATGAAAATTCAGATGCATGGCACCCTTTAAAAGGAGGGGGAAGAAAAGAAAAGGAGGAGGAAGAGGAAGAAGAAAGGAAAATAATCAATTTGGTATCAAATTTATTCCAAAGCAGAGAAGTGCATATTTTTTTTTTCTGATTGTGGAAAAAAGACATGCAGAGAGGTCAAAGGTCACACAAAGAGGAGACAGTATTGTGTAGAAACTGTCACGCATCACCACCTATTTTGACATGCACGGGGCCGTTTGTTGTCTGTCGAACATGCAAATTAAGTGCCTGCTGTCATAGCCAGCCGATATCTGAAAGTGGAAAATGAGACCACCTGTAACCAGTGAATGGAGTGATGGACAAGCATTCAGGGCTCGTCATCTCCGAGGCCATTCACACCACCTTCGAATTGCATATGACATGTAAAAATCTTTTCTTAATATTCACAACCGGGAAGTTTGGGGAATTATGGAGGCTTCAACTGCTGCATCTAATGGGTTCTCCAAGCAGACAGCTGTGACTGTGAGCTGGCTTGATAATTAGGTGTCCAGGAAGATTTTATGCTACGAATCAGTTAAAAGGGAGAAAAGAAAAAGAAAATAATGGCAAGCAAAACTCGCTGGGATGGAAATTGCATTAACCCTTGTGTGTCTTCCTGCTCATAAGCTTTCTTGGAGCCTGGATTAATTTTCTGGATATGGTGTCATCACACCTCCTGTGTGCGAGTTTAATTCGTAAACACGCCCCAGTGTGCCGGATGGAATGGCTAGCTAATTTGGGCTACCATCCAGGAAGAGGTCGCTCATCAGTCAATGTGATACCACTTTCCATAGCCATGCAATGATTCCCAACATGCACTGAAATTTTCCTGTCCAAATGAAATTTTTGAAAACTGTATTCTATTAAAAAAAAAAACTAAGAATAGGGAATGATGGCTGCCTTCATGCAAATCCAAGTGTTTAATACACAGCTTCAGTCTTTTGTAGTATTTCTTCACCAGATGTTCATATTTATTTGTTGGGGGTTGGGGGCACCAAAATAGGCAGTCTATACAAAAAGAACCAGAAACTAAATTCTGATTGAGAACACCATATACCATGCCTTTAGACTGGAACTAAAATATAGGAAGTATTGAATTATCCTTGAATGAGACTCAATAATATAAACTGGAAGGTGTTGTTTACTGAAAATTGCCACCTCCTTCTTTCTTCAAACACAAACTTCCCAGTTCCAAGCTGAGCCTAACTGGGGAAATCCAGACAGACATTTCCCCAGGAAACAGGCTGCCTTCCCCTCTTGGATCTCCTCCATGACAGAGACTCTGAAGAACTGTGCCAACTCAGGCTAGGGGTGGCATCTCTGAGTCTGTGTGTGGGACTCGCCCAGCACTGAGCCCGGCCTCCAAGTTCCTTTCTCTTGTGTCTCTCTATCAGTCTACCAAGAGAGCACTTTGTTCCAACCGGGTAGGCACACAGCAAAAACGTGAGCTCCTCTCGATCTTAATGGCATTAGTGTAGAAAAGTGACATGTTAATAATTGGCAAAACTTTTTTTTATCTGATGAGTGTTGATTGAGAGCCCACTCTGCCACTATGTGCCGGGTTGCAGACACCAGTGATACTTCAAGGGACACGAGAGTAAAACTTTCTGCTCTCTCGACATTTAGATTCTAGTGAAGGGGAACTTTACGTTGCAGAGATAATAAAAGCATAAATCTGTAGGTTGCTACAAAAGCAATGGAAAAATATCATAGTGTAGCAGGATGAAGAAAATTTGTAGGAAGGTAGGGAAAGCAGCAAATGCATGCTATAAAGTCCATCATTCCAGAGTTATTCGCAATAGAGCGTTTTTGAAAATTAAAACAACATTATAAGCGGTGAGAAATGTCAGAAAAGCCTGTTTCCAATGGCATGCTAGAGCCAGCTTGTACCAGTGAGGTGGTTGTTAAACACAGCCATGGTTGATATTTTAATTATGTGCATTTAAAATTAAATATATTCTATTACAGAAAAAAAAACTGATCAATCTGAGTGTATATCACTGCGGAATTACTTGAGTGCATTTTGTTATCACTTAGGGTCTTGGGGCTGTTCAGCCTCTTGCATCTGAATGATGCAATACTGTACAGTGATGCTGCTTCCTAGCCTGCCCCACTCCATGTTCAGTGAGTCATGTTTGTAGATTGAAATTGACCGTGGTGGGAATGTTTACACCATGGATATTGGCAAACGAGACCTATCGGGGCCTTTGTCTCACCCCTCTGAGAACTGGCTGGTGGTTAATCATTTACCAGCACATCACTGTCCTTACCCCAGGTTGATGTCCTGACACCTTGATGAGTTCTGCTCTGCGGGACATTTGCCATATCAAATAAAAAGCACACAGAGCTTCCAGGAAGGCAGGCAGAGTGGCAGCCCATTCATTTTTGATCCAGATGCTGGCCTTAGCCATGTTTTCCGGGTTTTTTTTGTTTGTTTTTTTCTTTTTTGAGACGGAGTCTCGCTCTGTCGCCCAGGCTGGAGTGCAGTGCCGCGATCTCGGCTCACTGCAAGCTCCGCGTCCCGTGTTCACACCATTCTCCTGCCTCAGCCTCCCGAGTACCTGGGACTTCAGGCGCTCGCCACCACGCCTGGCTAATTTTTTGTGTTTTTTAGTAGAGACGGGGTTTCGCCGTGTTAGCCAGGATGGTCTCGATCTCCTGACCTCGTGATCTGCCCGCCTCCGCCTCTGAAAGTGCTGGGATTACAGGCGTGAGCCACCGCGCCCGGCCAGCTGTGTTTTCTTTGTGGCACCATATCCGGCTTTGTAGGAAGCCTTCCCCCTCGCCTGGCCTCCAGGTGACCTTGAGGCTGTTCATGCAATCATCCTCCCCAGCAAAAGTGTTAGTTCCAACATTACCTGGAAAATCCTAGAAAAGCAGAATAAGTCTAACCCGGAATGACTTCTAACTCGGGGAATTTCAAAGTGCGGCAAGTTGAGCCTGCATGATTCTGATACAGCAGCTAAACTCTATTTCTGACCGATTCACCTGCCTAACGCTTAGGTTCTCGGACTGGCTGCAGGAAGTGAGTTTAATCCTGGAGGCTGTGTCTTCTTTATCATGGTGTCCTTCATGCCTAATAACGCGTTCTTTAAAAAAAAGCCCCTGGGCTCTTCGCAGCAAGATCAAGCAGCATGGGAACCCCTGGGCCACGCAGAAGCTGCACCTCCACTCGGGATGGGACGTCCCTGAATGTAGCGGGACAGCCCGGGCAGCTGCTGTGGGCTCTAGAAGCCTGGGAATGAGGCAGAGAAAGGATTCAGTTAGAAAATCCTGCAGTATTTTAAATGTGATGTTTCTACCTTAGGTTGCATGATTCAGCTACAGTCCTCCAAATCTGTTTCACAGTAGTATTGCCTGGGAACACATATAACAATGACTCGCATTTAGTTTGGAAAAAATAGTGACTATTTTTATAGAAATAAATCAAGGCACTTTTGTAAATAAAAACATAGATTGATGCATTCATTCTAGGTTCCATGTCATGATTGAAAAAGACGCTAAACAGGAAAATCCCTGGTTTCAGCAAGTATTCCCAAGCTATACCCCACCTGAGCTGTTGGGTTTGGCACCTTATCTTTGATCCATTTCAATTATAAGGAAAAAGAAAACTTCATTTTTCAGTCAATTCAGAGGGGATCATCTTTAATTGTACCACTTACTTGTGACAACTTGTGTTCAAATCATCACAAAGTCAGCAGCTTCACCCGTGACACGATCATGTGTGTGTGTGTTGTGTGTGCAGAGGTGCAAGAGAGAGGGTAGAGGGAGAAGGGGATCGTAAGTTTTATGTGGTTTAAGCAATGCCAGCAGCACGGGTCTGTGTCAGGAGCTGGATGCTGGAGCTGAGAGATGAAGTCAGCCTACCTGAGGGATACAGACATGTTCTCTGGAGGTGGTGCCATGGCTGTGTCCCGAGTGATGGGCTGAGTTTATTTAACACTTCTTTTCCTGGCTAACGGGGGATTTTGATTTCCAGCAATAAAGCCAGGAGGAGGGGCTGGAATTTGGGAAATGGGTGTATAAGAGGTAGAGAGGGAGAAGCAAGGTGGGGTGGCTCAGGACATGCCTCCTGGAGCCATTGGGGAGGGGACTCTGCATAAACCATGATTGGCCAAGTTCTCCTTTCCAAAGTTGGCTTCCATGTCCCCACAGGTAAAGGTCAGAGTCCTGTGACATTGACAGCAGCTTGCTGGGGTAGGGGAAGGTCCACCTTTAAGCTTCAGCCTGGTCTCAGAATTCACAGTGGATTTGAGAGACTGATCTAGTCTTGAGGCATTCAGAGGTTTTACTTTTTCTTACCATTTCTAAAGTCATTTCCCTGTGCCATGTGTTACACTAAGCAGTTATCAAGTGTTTAAAGTTCAAAGCAAACCTGGGAGAAAGGCACTATTGTGCTCATTGTTCAGAGGTGCATATCAAGCTGGACTGTTGTCCCATGGCTTACGTTGAATTTATATTTGATTCTTCATGCACAGTTTTGAATAATATATCATACTACTGATAGTAGTGTATTTTTTTTTTAAATTTATTTTGTTTTATTTTAAGTTCCATGATACATGTGCAGGATGTGCAGGCTTTTTTATATAGGTAAGTGTGTGCCATGGTGGTTTGCTGCACCTGTCAACCCATCACCTAGGTATTAAGCCCAGCGTGCATTAGCTATCTTTCCTGATGCTCTCCCTCTCCCCGCCCACCCCTACAGGCACCAGTGTGTGTTTTTCCCCTTCCTATGTCCAAGTGTTCTCATTGTTCAGCTCCCACTTATATGTGAGAACATGAGGTGTTTGGTTTCCTGTTCCTGTATTAGTTTGCTGAGGATAATGGCTTCCAGCTCCATCCAGGTCCCTGCAAAGGACATGATCCTGTTCCTTTTTTATGGCTGCATAGTATTCCATAGTGTATATACCACATTTTCTTTGTAGTGGTATATTTTTTTCTAGTAAACATATGTGGCTTAATTATAGAACTTTTAATATGTCTTCATTAAAACAAAAATTTTAGATAACCATCCAGATGAAGTGTTTCTTACTAACTACTGGAAGTTAGCTTCTAATTTGTAAATGGGAAGCTACTCAGATAACATCTTTGACTGGTATTTTTGTTGTATTATAATAATTAGGCAGGACTTGAACACTACTGTAGGAGCAGAAGTCAACTTGTCTATGTTATGTTCACACATTTGATCAGCGTTTGTTTGCTGAACACCTAGTGATACTCATATTCGTTGTTAGTGCGCTATGGCAAACACTGGGTGAGAAGTCAAGTTGAGCTGCCCTCAAAGTTCTTAGGCTCTGGTAGGACAGACAAGTAAAGTTAGTTTTCTCTGCAAACATAGAGTCCTTCTTCCCATTCCAGCTCCGGGTGGAGGTGTTCTGTAAACTGCCAGCAATTTCATGCAGTGCTTAACCAAAACACAGCGTTTGCTAATATTGCCTTCCAGTGTGAGGAAATTCTAGATTTTAAAAATGTATGTTCATGGCATCGTTTAGCTGAATATAACAATATTACTTTTCATTCGTGTGAACTGAGAAAGGACTTAGCATTTCTTCAAGGCTATTAAATTTGCCTTATACAAGAGCAGTCTTTTTACTTAATCTTTTTAAATCTCTTGATAAATGATCAACCTCTACTTCCGTCCCTACTTCCTGGTGGGAGCCATCCCAGCACTACCAGCCGGTCAGCTGTGGTCGTATCCATTCCTGGATTCTGTTAGACAGAGTTCCACTCTGGCCATTGTGGAGAAATGCCAAACAATGATCATAAAAGATAATCACCATGTTTAAAACACGTCATTTTATATGTAAAGTTTTGCTTCAAGCTTAAAGTTGAACATTCTGGATTATAAACTTCTAGGAACATTTGACTATGTTTTAAATGTACAAGTGGACATGGTTATGATGTCACATTTTAGAAAGGCTTTAAGTTATGAACAAACAGCAAAAAGGAGCTCTGACACACTGGTCTGGCCTTTTTCTATTTTCCCCGTTGAGGTTGGTTTCAGGTTATTTGTAGCAAATAGCAGGTAAACTGGAAAAACTTCTAAATGTTTAATCACGCTTTCCTTCATCCTTTACAGAGAAACTCATCACCTCCTACCATGATAGTTTCCTTCAGATAAGGACTCCCATATTACACTAAAGTAAGTAATGTCAGATTATGATTTAAAAATGAAAATAAAAATTTTACACACAACCTAAAAGTATGACTACTTTGTTTCATACTAACCCTACATTGAAATTCTGATTAATCCTAAAGAAAGCCTCCACGATTTTTTTTCCCCTTAGGATTACATTTAGATGGTCTAAAATATTAGCAGGCATTATTGCAATCTGCCCTCAGAGTTATCATTATCTTCATTTTGCATTAAAAGAAGACATGACTGTGCTTTTCTTAGAAGGCATGAGAGTTGTGGGAGAGGTTTGCAAAATAAACATCACCCATTATATTGTGGAGGGGAAGGCATACACACGGTGCAGCAAAACGGAAACTTACGTTATGCAACTTCATGGATGGCATCTGGGCAGACATAGTTTTTAACCAAACTTTGCTTTAAGGAGAAAGCAAGCACAGAATATTCTTTTCACAGGAACACTGGTAGGTGCAAAATCATGCACAGGTTGTCTCCATAATGTAAAGACTCAATATTGAGCAAAGTTAAACAAAATATCTGCATAAGAGATGTAAAAGCTATTGGATTATTGCATCGACTTAATATAGAATGGCACTTTTCTTGTGTTATAAAAAACAAAACAGCACCAAAGCCTACATAAAGGCATCTTATGGATCAAGCATGCATAATAACTCGCAGTCTAACGGGTGTGGAGAAAGACTTACGGTGTGAGCAAGTTTGAAGGAAATGCATTTTAATCCTTCACTATCACGCTGCTTTAAAAGTTCTGGAAGGGCTTTTAGCATATCAAATTTACAATTATTATTCATAGTTTGTGATTTGGCTACAAAAGTATTAAAAACACTTTATTCTTTCAACAAAGTTGAACGTTTCTTTCCCATACGTTCTTTCTTCTTATTTTGGCAGTGACAATTATTTTTTCCTTCATATCAAGTGCAAATATACAGTTAAGGACCTAATATTTAAACCCATGGCTTTATAGTACGTGCAACTGATGATCATCAAATATATGTAAAAAACATAAGAATTCAAGATTTTAGTTCCCTCTGGCTTTCAGAATTCTGGGCTTCTTACTGCGTTTCAGTCTTTTTTGACATTGAGGATCTAATTTCTTTCAAACTCTTTCCATTAAAACATTAAATATTATTTGCAAAATTTGCATTATTTTGGAACCACATTTTTCCTTCTGTGTTCTTCCAGGGAAAGGCAGACAAATTGGGATTGTTTCTCCCCTGTGCCTGCAGGGGAGTCTCACTTTGCACTAGCCAGGGCTTCAGAGGATACACATCTTCTACCACAAATACCTAGGGCTCCATCTCCTACATATAAATAGGCAAATACAGACATAGCCATATGTGCTTTCTATAGGGGTGTTCAGTTAGACCTTCAAAACAGAAGGTGTTCTGGCAATGGTCTCCCAGTTAGGATCAAAATACAAGATAGTTCACAGCCCTGCAACAAGAGGTTATACCACTCAGTCCACTTATCTCTTAATACATGGTGGTGTTTTATGAAAAGCCAAATCACTAAGTTTAGAAATATTTAGGTTAAATATATTGTATAATTTTTGTATTGTATAATTTTTGAAATCGTAATTTTTAATTGTCTTAATACTTCATTTTTAAAACACCAACTCTCCCTCTGTGGTTTACAAGAAAATTTTTAAAAGCTTTTCTTTCCTAGAAATGCCTTGTTTAAAAACTGACGACAACATGCTTTACACAGAGAGCGACTCAGAAGTTAAGACCGAAACAGACAACTTATGTTATAACAGAAATGGCCCTTTTGTAAATAATATGCTTTCAGAATTGACATATCATTTCCACTTAAAACTAAAGAAACGTTATTTTGCATTCACTTTTGTATAATGAAATAATAAGCACATGGCAACGTGATTCTATGCAAAGACTGTAACTATATTAATTAAGGCAGCTACCTGTATTTGTGATCATCCAGCTCACTGTTAAGAATGGCTGTTTTAAAAATAATTTCTGCAAATATTCCCAGTGAGTCATAAAATATGCCTAAAACACAAATACTACTAATGTCAAGTGTGTTTTGTGTATCTATCCGTCTTTTTAAAAATATATTTTAGCAAGGTTATTTTGATAGATAACTTTAGGAAACTTTTCTAACCTGTTTTAAAATAGTCTGTCAAAAAAAATTAGGAACAAAGCCCAGTATGAATATAAATTATTTGTCAACATATGGTGGCGGAGGGCGTTGCCGAGCTCAAAGTCCGCACAAAGAGCGGGCATTGTCCCTGGTGATGAAGTTCTCAGAGCGAAGTTCTATGGTGGAGGCAAGAACTTGCTCGCATGTTCTGGGCTATAGCACTTGGTAAAGCAAGGGACAGCTGCAGCAATTCTACATAATTAGTTAAGGTCAGACACTGCAAATGGAGGACATTCACCATTTGTCAGGAGAACAATGGAAGGAGACCTAAGCATTCTCAACTGGGAATGGCTGTGAGCGGATCGCATTGAATATGGGGTGAAGCAAGCCTGCCCTCTTTTGTGCTCACTGGAAGGGGGGCAGCCACTCAGGACAATTCAAATGTTAGCACTAGCAAGGCTAACCAATGTCACAAAACACAATCTTGTTTTAACTACCAGAAGCATATGTTCATTGACACAGCGTAATGTTGGTGACACTTGAAGAAAACAGTGAAAGAAGAAACGAGAGAATAAATGTATTTTTTACGTGTGCTTGGGATTTCATGTTTCCTTCATCCATTCAATGGTATAATCTTTTAAGTTACCAACTGATGCAATGTAATCCTTTAAATAAAGGGATGATTACTTTTAAATGAACAGTAGAGCTTTGGAATGAGGAAAAAATGTCAATTTAGGATGAAATGCTTTTGTCTTAATGGTTGCTTATAGAAGCGTTTTATTTCTAAAAGGAAAAATTAAACACACTCAAATGGTTAAATAAAATAAATTTAAAGGAAGATTTTCGGTACTGATAGATATCTTAGTCCCACTAAAACATTCCAATCTGCCCAACAAGCAAGACTATAGTGTAATTTTTAAAGCTGAAAAAAGTCTGGGCTAGTTTTGAGTAAAAGGGAACAACGAAATTGGTGTTTAAGTTGAGATCCTCAAAGGTTTGGGAAGTTAATTTATTTTTAAATGCCTGCATCATATCCAGTGAAGAGGAAAGCTTTCAGTTTGCCTCTGTCCTTGTTTTGTGTCGCCCTTTCCAACTTGTGTAATGCTGAGCAGAGAGAGGGCCCGTGCTGGCCTGAGGCAGGGCAACCCAGGGTCTGCTGAATGCTCACTGGGCATCCTCTGCCTCCTGCCCGAGAGCAGGCCCATGGGGATGAGCCAGGACCGCCTGGCAAGAGGGGCCACTGGGCTGTGGGCTGCAGAGATTGCTCATCAGCCCGCTCTCCTCGATCAAAATTTCCAGGTGACATTCGTTCTTTGGACTCAGGGCCCTCATTAGTGTCTCATTATAATGTCTTCCCACAAATCAGATTTATTTCAGCCCATGCACTTTGCAACAGAATTTCTTCCTGCAGTGGGAGGCAAAAAAAAAAAAAAAAAAAGGCAGTCAAAGAATGACTAAAACTAAGAAGAAGTTAGTGTCTGTCTCTCTCATTCTCTCTCTCTCTCACACATACACACACACACGCACACACACACACACACACACACACTATCTGTTAGAAATTACAGCATGTATTATGTTTATAGAGGACTCCAGAGGAGAGAGGTCATTTACCACCTTTCAATTATACATTATAGGAATTCATTATCTCATTATGTAACAAAACAATATATTTTAGCCTTTTAGCACACTTTCATTTTCAAATGAATAAGTCAGAGTAAGAAGAAACTACAAGATCCTTTCCCATTGCTGCAATCAAGGCAAGCGAATTACACATTATATATAAATTCCCAGGATTTTATAAGAAGGAACTGTAGGTGCGTGTACCCATGTGGGTATCTAGTGCACACATGCTGATGCATACACACACACAAAGAGTTTGGATCATTTTCTTCCATCCTTTCAGCTAAAAGAATAATCCTCAGTTTTCTCTCTCAGAAGCCCTTCTTACCTCTACATAAGATGAAAAAGGAAGAACGAAGCAGCACAAAACATGTCATCTCTAATATTAGAACCATTTCTCCTACATCGTTCACATATTCCAGATTTTCTCCTGTGTCTTCCAGAGGAAATGGTAGAATCTGCTGTGTAATTTAGGTAAATCCCCACATACGAGCATACAAACTTCACTCTCAGTAAAGTTAATAAAGATCATGACCTATTAACTTTTTTATTTTTCCATAGTGCAGTTTATCCGAGGGCATAAGAAACTGGCAACTTCATGTAACCATGGCAAATTATGTTCTTTTAATTCTCACTGAAATATATTCAGCATTTAAAAATGAAATACACTATTAGGTCAACTCTTCCCTTGTAGTATTTGCTTCATGACTCTTTATTTAAATTTAGAAGAAATGCTGCTGTTTCTACATAGCAGTAATACATTTGTTGCAGTTTCTTTAGGATGACTTTTTAGAAAAATCCTCACAAGTGAACCCGCTGTGCGGCACCACCCTGGTATCCATCCCTTCATCCACTAACTACTGTACTAAGTAGGCTCCTGGCAGTTAATCATGTCAGGGAAAATGATACACAAAGCACACCAGGCTATCCATTGTTTCAATTTAATCTGAAAGGGGAATAATAACTGCTAATGTGAGATTATGATTCAGCATGTTTATTACAATGCCATTATGTCTGATTATTTTTATTTCAGTCACTAACACATGCAATTAACACAGTCTCTAAGGACTTAAAGGCAGTTCTATATTTCTGATCTGAAATGCGACTAGAATTGATTAAACTAATATGAAGAAATTATATTTATCATTAAGCATCCTCTAGTTAAGCCTCAGCCTTTGATAAATGAAGAACGGTTTTTACAGCTGGATAGAAGTACATTCAGACTAAACTAATTTAACCCTAAAGACAGCCATATACATGTAATATATAGATAACTCACTACTTCACAAAAGACAAAATAATTTTCACTGGTTAGTTTTCTCTGAATGGAGAGTAGAAGCAAGCATATTTCGAAGGAAAACTAAAATGAAATTAGTACTAAAGACAGTCAACTTTGTGCTTAACTTTCTTAAGTTTAGAAAAAGAAAGAGTACTTAATGTATTATTTATAATCCCTAATTATAACATATTACATATGATCTCTATCCCTCCAGATGGTTAATTTTAGACTTGTCTGCAACTGATCATAAAGTCACCCTAAAGTGAATTAACTAAATAATTCTGGACAAGGGATACACTGTGCTTTTCTCTTTCTAAATTTGGAAGTGCCTTAAAATTGCCCCTCCCTCCATTAACGTATATAAAGTTCCACATATTAACTGCAGAAGGAACGGGGGCTGAAAAGGAAAACTGGCTCCTCTAAGCTAAAGCTTGTTCTAATCTTTCAAATTAATGCATTTAATTTTCAAATATTAGGTAAAAAATTCTAAAAGTCTAGAAATCTGTAAATTTGTTATGTGGTTTAAAAATGTCCTCTTTGTGCCATAAAGTAGTTGTTTTCAGCTTTCAAGTATCTTAAAGCTGTAATTATTATCATTAATCTTTTTTTAAAGACCAGACTTAAGTTACTTCCTGGTAGTGAATTTTAATGACTACCACAGTATTCCTAATGGGATCCTAGTGACCTAAAATAATTAATGCGCCTCAGAAAGGGCCAGCATTGTAAATCAGGAGCATGCTGGGAAAATCCTGCAGACCCAGCCCCACAATGCAGGACTGTACCAGCCACAGGCGGATGTGGGATTTTCCACTCTTGGGTTTAAATTTAGCCCTCAGAGCTGAATATTTGCCTCTGTGGAGAAAATCACAGAGTCAACCGTGGGTCGATGATGCTTTATTGCTGCTGTTTTTGTTTCCTCTCCACTGTTGCATTTTCTCTATGCAAATCACTAACTAACTATTCATCCTGCCCGTGGTTTCTTGGGTTCACGCTCCACAAGCTGAGAAGATTGCAGCACTGATGAGGTTTTATGATGAGAAAGGGGGTTGTCTGCTTAGCTGAGAGCACGGCTTCCAAAGCACCTGCCTGAGAGAATAATAAACATGCACATGCAGACATCCACGTGCACTGCAGAGTTGGAATGTGCTTTTCTGAAGTCTAACAAATGTATGCAGTTCTTCATTGTTTCTTAAGATACTAACAAAGAAAGGATTAATCATGAGTATAAAAATTCCACCAAAATTCCATAACCAAATAATTTATTGTCTGCAAGAATGTGAGAACAAAAGAGAGAAAAGCTAACTTCTACAATTCTTCAGGATATACTGATGCTGTAGGAAGATTTGGCATTTTACATTAGACAACTCTTAAACTATCACTTGAATCGTCTCAGCATATGACATCATTGAATACAGTTCTAGAATTCAAACATCCACAGAATGAGGGAGGCATGCACTTAAACAATGGTATTATTAGTGCTGTGACCAAATTGCTTCTTCTCAGTTAACTCTGATTTTTTCCCTCTTCTTTTAATTTTGTAATGACAGTCACTATATTTCTTAGCTCCATTCCAAAATATTAATTGGGGAGCTGCTCATTTATAATAGTGCCAAACTTCTGACAGACAGAAATTATAAAAGAGGCCCCAGAAAAGCATCAGAAAAAAAGGGAGACTTTTAAACAGAAATGGTCATTTGAAATACTGAACCTAGGTTTAAAATTTAGAAAAGGCCTGTTTTCTGGAGCAGTCATCTGGACGGTCCAACAGCTCCCTCTACTCCTCCAAGTGGGAAATACGAAACACAGCAGGGCTGTGTGGATGTGTGAGCATCCCAAGCTTGGGGACAGCCACGTGCTTCCTCCCAGCCAGGAGCTCCAAAATGGCCTTGTAAGTACAGCCTAGGCAGAAGCCGATGAAACCCCCCCATAAACGCTACCTAGGTAAAACCTGCCACAAGTTTCTCTTCATTAGCTGCCTTGATGACTGGCCGGAGGTAACAATTAAAGGGAGTTATTTTATGGCATTATTAGTGCAAAGAGTATTCAAAGGTGGCTCCATTTGTCATGCCTTATTAGCAAAAGCATGGGAAAATATTAAAATAGCAATAAACTCAACCTCCCAATAAAAGTTCTGCCAAAACAATTTGACTTTCCCATGTTTCCCTTTACACCAGCTCCTTCCAGTTTGAAAGAAATGAGACTGCAGGGAATATGTGTGTATATATATAGATATATGAAATATTATATATATAACATTTGTGCATATGTGCATATATTTATAACATTTGTGTATATGTGTGTATATATATCACTTGTATATGTATATATCAAACATTTATGATAAATTTATTTATCCTACTCAAAACTTTCCATGTTTTATTTGTCCCAAAGACCGCTTATGGCAATTAATTACATGCTATCTAATTCATATATTTAACATTTTCAAAACATGTTTCCTCTGGGAAAATGATTAAATATGTAATTATTACTAGTTAAACCACACTTATCACTTGAAATCCTTTTCCCAGGATACCTCTTGCTCGCTGTGGGTTAGCTTCCACTTTGAGTTCTTTTCCTGGCAAGTGTGGTGTTCATTCATGCACCCATCCGTTTACTCATTAAACATTACCAAGGACCTTCTGTGGTCTGAGTGGGCCCCGGGACATGCCTGGGAGCTCTGGGAAAGAGAAACACATCGACTGCTCAGTGTTACACAGTGAGGAAGGCAGACAGAGGCGACCAGAGTTAGAGCTGCATGTCAAAGAAAATGAACATGCCGGCCTGGCGCGGTGGCTCATGCCTGTAATTCCAGCACTTTGGGAGGCCAAGGCGGGCGAATCACGATGTCAAGAGTTCGAGACCAGCCTGTCCAATATAGTGAAACCCTGTCTCTACTAAAAAATACAAAAATTAGTTGGGCGTGGTGGCGTGTGCCTGTAATCCCAGCTACTTGTGAGGCTGAGGCAGGAGAATCGCTGGAATCTGGCAGGCGGAGGTTGCGGTGAGCCGAGATCATGCCACTGCACTCCAGCCTAGGCGACAGAGTGAGACTCCTTCTAAAAAAATAAAAATAAAAAAAAGAAATGAACGTGCCTAGGAGAGGCATAGGCACACAACTGTAGTTTCATTCCTGTTGTACAAGACAGCCATGGCCTGAATTAACTATATATGTGTGTGTGTGTGTGTGTGTGTGTGTGTTTGTGTTTGGTAGTCTAATGTCTTCATGTGCATATTTAGGGAGTATTGACTTTTGCATACAAGGTACACAACTATTACTCTAAGTTAAAAAACTGCTGTCTCTTATAATATAATTCTTTCTCATTTCCTCCTCACTGTACACACATACACATGCACACTCAATGTAATACAATCATTTATCAAATTAAAACAAAACCAAATTACTTAGGCTTTGTGCAGTACTAACAAAGAAATAGCCTTGTAAAAATATGAGTTTATTAGCACCCCATCCTCCCAATGTACATCGATAGGAAATATAATTAAATCAGCATTTTTTACTACTCACTCAGCATAAATTGCTGCCAGCTCTGCAAAACTGATAAAATGCATTGTTTGTGTTCAGGAAGACAATAGTCTTTGAGGCTGAAATCTTTTTTTTTCTTCCAATTTACAAAGAATCTCTGTGCCAAAACCTTGGCAAATGGAGGAAAAATGGTGTCTAGCTTCACCCCTGCCATGCCACCCAGAGATTCTCCTCCTGGCAATTGTCAGTGCCCTGTGTTGGTGTCAATGAACCAAGAGCTGACACGTGGTGGCTCTGCTAAGTCACTAATCATTTGACATCTAACATTTCAGACGTAATAAATCCCACCAACCGAGAGGCAAAAGACCACATATTCCATTGCCTCGTCCCTAAGCCTTCCAGTCCATTTGAACAGGTACTGTGTTGGCTTGAAAAGCTATAACAAAATCCCACAGACTGGGTGACTTAGACAACTGAAATTATTTCTCAGTTCTGGAGGCTGGAAGTCCATGCCGGCAGATCTAGTGTCTGGTGAGAAGGCCTCCTCCCTGGTATGGAGATGGCCAACATTTCACTGAATCCTCACATGACCTTTCCTCAGTTCATGCTTTTATGCTTTTAGAGAGACAGAGAGAGATCTCTTCTTATAAGGGCACTAATCAAATCAGTGGGGCCCCACCCTCATGACCTCATCTACGTCTACTCACCTCCCAGAGGCCCCACCTCCAAATACCATCACTTTTGGGGCTAGGGCTTCAACATAGGAATTTTAGAGGGAAACAAACCTTCAGCCGGTAACAGGTACTGTAATCCTTTTATATTAATATAACTTCTGAAGTTCACTTTTTTTTTTTTTTTGGAATCGCAGACTGTGTCAAAATGGTGCAGAGTAGTTTTAAAAGACTCCTACATAAAATAAATAAAAAATAAGACAGACCCAGCTTAAAAAGCTACCGTGATTCCCAAATGTCCTCGAGGACAGCTGGAAATTCCTTGGGGATAGAAGGTGCCCACACACTCCAGCCCTGCACACCACAATGAGAGCAGAGGCTTGCCCAGGGCCTTGCCAGTGCAGTGCTTGCTGTGGCCTCAGCTATCCTCACTCATAGTTCATAGTTCTAATACTTTGGGCGGGAGCAGCCACAGCATCGCTTTGGCACAGCCTTTTCCCGATCCCCGTGGTGATGTTTTGCAGGATCTCTCCCCAGGCTCTCCCTGGCATTTCCACACACCCCGCCCTGAATAATTTTCTTCGAACCTCATCGCTACACAAGATGATTTGGAGGTCTGCCTCGAAATCCCAATTTTTTTCTATAGACTGAAACAAGTTCCTTAATTCTGCTGGACTTGAATTTCTTCTTATATTGTACATGAACTCATGCTATTAAGAAACATAATTGTGGCGGCGCAGGGACTGAGGACAGAAGCAACCTGCGTAATGTGCAGTCCCGCACAGCAGAGGCATTTCCCCCGCGCCAGCATCCTGCAGAAAAGCCACAGAGAGGCGCGCGTGGAATTAAAACCCGGGGCATCCCCCGGCTTCTCGCTGAGCACCCACGACCAACAATGCTCAGAAGTGGAAAGTGGACCAACTAAGAGGCAACCCTTCCTGCCGCCGCTTCGGCAGTTGGAAGGTGAAGACAGACAGCAAACCTCCAGGAGAGGGCTCTGCTCCACTTTCTCCGGGGACATGGACGGGGCAGGTGACTGTTTCACGCTGTCATGGGACACATCAACTTCCATCCCTGCTTTACCATATTAAATGCCCTTCAGTGGAGCTTACTTGAAGGAACTGAAAATTTGAGCAGGTGGGCTCTTTGCATACGTAAGAAAATCTTACCCACGCTTGGAGGGGTGCAGGTTGTCAGTGTTGATAAAACGAAAACTTCAGCCAGATCAGATGTAAAGGAGTTTAATTGAGCAATGAATGATTCGCGAATCGGGCAGCCCCCAGAATCACAGCAGATTCACAGCTACTCCAAGGCTGCCTCGTGGTCAGAACAAATTTATGGCAAAAAAGGTAAAGTGATATACAGGAATCGGAAGTGAGGTACAGAAACAGTGAGATTGGTCACAGCTCGGTGTTTGCCTTATTTGAAGTCAGTTTGAATATTCGGCAGTCCATGAGTGGTTGAAGTATGGCTGCTGGGATTGGCCAACGCTCAGCCACTGTTACAGGCGCATACTGATAAGTTAGGTTTTCAGTTTTGTCTGACTATTAAGCTAGGTGGCAGTTCATCCACAAGGACTGATAGAGAGAAGTATGGAGCCCTCCTCAGGCCCTGTGTAGTTTGCTTTAACAGTGTCAGTGATAAGTGTGGGCAGCTGAACCACAAGCTTCTGTGCTCCAGAGCCTCTCCACTTAGCAGGTGAAAGCTGTGCTACCCTTTATGACCACAGTTTCTGAGCCTCCAACTCACAACCCAGACTCCAAACCCATCAGGACATGCTTTCAGGTGAACTTCTGAAAAATGAAAGTTCATAGATTTTAAAATAAAATGTGATCCTGGCTGACTGGGTGTCAATCTGCAAATTGACAAACATATTAAATAAAAGGTCCCCATAACACATCAAGTATTTATTAGGAAATCCTTAATTCTCACAACTTCCTGTTCTTCCTCCAATTCTGTTCTAATCCCACTGGGTGCCTGTCTGCAGACACTTGAAGCAGAGCTTTTCAGGGCATGGGTCTGCCTTTGGTGGCTAGAAACGAGTTTTGGGAAGCAGAGCTATGCTGAGGAGCAGGGACTTGTTTCTTGTCTGGTCAAATTTTACCCCAATGAAACAAGGCCCAGTGGGATAAGCCCCTAGTTTTTCTTTTCTCTTAACTTTCAGACTTCTGAGAAACTCTAACCCACCATCACAGGACCCATCCCCAACACATCAATGAAATAAATTCCTTACACTGAGACTAAAGAGATATCCTCTTTCTTTCCCTCTTTCTTTCTCTTCTTTCTTTCTTTTCCTTCTTTCTTTCTCTTTCTTTCTTTTTCTTTCTTTCTTTCTTTCTCTTTCTTTTCTTTTCTTTTCCTTCCTCCATCCCTCCCTCCTTCTTTGTCTTTCTTTCTTTCTCTTTTTTCTTTCTTTTTCTCTCTCTCTTTCTTTCTTTCTTCTTTCCTTCTTTCTCTTTCTGTCTTTCTTTCTTCCTCTTTTTTTTTTGGCAGGATCTAATTCTGCTGCCCAGGCTGGAGTGCAGCAGCACAATCAGGGTTCACTACAGCCTCAGTCTCCCAGGCTCAAGTTATTCTCCCACTTCAGCACCCTGAGTAGCTGGCACTACAGGCATGTGCCACCAAACCCAGCTAATTTTTTTGTAGAGACGGGGTTTCACCATGTTACCCAGACTCGTCTCAAACTCCTAGAGTCAAGCGATCTATTCACCTCAGCCTCCCAAAGTGCTGGGATCACAGGCCTGAGCCACCTCATGCAGCTAAGACTATAGAGATTTTCTGTCAAGACAAAGCTTCCTCCACTGTGATACAGAGGGACAGTGGGGCGAATGGGGGATGGACGGTGAGCCAGGAGCATTAAAGGTGAGATTGACTCTGTGGGCATTTTCCTTGGTAAACAGGGTGGGACACACAGCTGGACAGTGAACCAAGACTGGCACTGCAGCTCCTGAAGGCCAGCAATTCTCACCCACAGTGAGCCTGGGCAGAACAGCAGAGAAAGCAAGTGAGCCAGGTCTGCCCCACAGACTGCATGCTCTCCTTTCTCCGTCTCTCTGTCTCTCTCTGTTTCTCTCTGTCTCTCTCTCTCTCTCTCTCCAGGAAAAAAAAGAGGGAGAAATGTATTTACAAATCAAAATAGATTGTGCCTACATAAAACACAGACTTTATATATAGTTACAAAAATACATACTGTATGATTCAACTTACATGAAATCAAAGGATAGACAAAACGAATCTGTGCTAGTGAAAGTCAGAAGAGTGATACTGAAGAGAGATTGATGGGAAAAGAGTGCCAGGGGGTTTTCTGGATGAAGGAACTGTCATATGTCTTATTTTGGGTGGTGATTACTTAAATGCATGCAATTGTCAATACTCATTGTCCGGAACACCCAAGATCTGTGCATCTTACTGTGTGTAAATTACACCTCAACAACAACAATAGTAAACTTCTACGCTTTCTTTATCTGCTATATTAGTAGACTAGCACTCAATAATGTTGATTTTTTTAAGAAACAAAATAACCTCAGCTCTGAAATCTGATCTCAGCGGGCAGCAGCTGGGCTTTCATTTGCAGGTTTTTTGAGTGTTCTCTGTGCCCCGTGACACTGTGGAGTTATGTGTAAATAAATAATGGTGGAAGCAGCACATTGGAACACTCACTTAACCTGTGAATCGCAAGGTTATTTTTGTAGCTGTGTCCTGTCTTCCAGCGTGGAGGGTGATTTATGGTTTTCAGCTGAGCTTCATCATCATTGTTCTCACCTTTGTTTCCATCATAGTTAATTAAAGGGAAGGTCATTGTCACCTTATGTTTTAAACCTTCTTAACATAATATATCACCCTTGGTACACTTTAATAAGGGGATTTGTGAAGGAATGGTGTAATAGGAAAAAAGTTTACAGCATAATCCATCCTGTTCACAATTACACTTTGGCTATTGCACATAATGAAAGTTAATAAGTAGACAAAATGAAGGGTCTGTCTGGGGATTCATTCAAGTGTTGATTAATTGGCTGGGTGATGTAATGGAACAAGAAGATACCTCACTTTTCTAAACTGCAGGCAAATGTGGCCAAAATAAACTCTATTTAAAGGACAATATCTCCTTCATTCTTTCATTGCAAATTGTCACCCCCAAACAATATGAAATTAATTAAACAACTGTTTATTGAATGCCTTCCACGTGCCAGGCACAATAAGAAACCTCGGCCAGAAAGGGTGAAGTAAGATCCTGCTCCCATCCCCAAGGGGACCCGGGCTCTTGTTGGTGAGATTCAAGGAAGGACAAATTATTTATTCTACATGGTTCCTCCAGAGGATACAAGAATTAGTTAAGATTCATAAGAATGACTGAAATAATATTATGTACGCCAGGCACATCTGCCAGGAAAATGTTAAATCCTTCCTCCAAAGCCATTTATTTTATTTAACAAACACTTTAAAACTGAATAACAAAAGACATAAATCGTTTTAAGCATTTTCCAAATAGTGCGTCATTTGATACCCACAACATCCCCAGTAAGGAAGATACTGATATTATTCTTGTGTTGTACATGAAGAAACCGAGGCAGAGAGGGATCAGGTAATTGACCCAAGGTTGTGTAGCTACCAGGTGATACAGCAGGGAGCCGAACCCGTGCAGGCACTTTCCAGAATGTGGTGCATATTCCCGAGGCTATGCTACCTTCAGACTAACGTCTAAGTTTCAGAAAATAATGTATTTTGCAAAATGTTATGTTTATGGGGATTATGTTACATGAAGATCTTTTCTGTAAAATTTTCTGTATCTCCAGCAGCCATCGGTCCTATTAAATAACATAACTCACCTAAAGCAGAGAATCCATTGACCCAGTAGAAGTAAATTGCTGACCCAGTTAAATTCAACGGAGAATGTGTTCTACGGCATATCCACCAATATACCTTCAAAAGGAAAGAGGTTATGGCCAAGTGAAGATGAGGAATATCTGAGGTGAAACTTCAAGCATCTAGAGAAACATTACAATGCTGGCTCAGCAATGGCGTGATTGCTGTTGGAACTGTCAGCAAGCCCTTTTTGATCCACGTCTCTCCAGGATGAAGGTGGATACAAGTTTTCATAACGCAAAAGACAGGTGTGAACTAAAACAAATCACAAATGGTCGAATAGGAATTTGTTACGGAAGGGTCCCCCGCAGTCCCCATTCCAGAGTTCACACCCTTCTGTAATCCCCTGCTCTGGAAAGCCTGAGGGACCTGAGGACTCACTTCATGGAAGCAGAGTGCAGCAGAGGTGCTGGGGTGTTCATGGGCTCCAGAGATGCAGCTTCTGTGTCGGGCGTTTTCTTGCACTTGTTTATTCTGACGCAGGCAGGTGTAAGGTTGTGAGCTACCCTGTGAAGAGGCCCATGAGAGAAGAAACCAAGGTCAGGTTCTGGCCAAAGCCAGCAAGGGACTGGATGCTGCAACACTCTTGCTGCAACAACTGCAGGAGTGAGTCGGAAGTAGAACTTCCCCCTTCACAGGTGAGTTTCCAGATAAGACCACACCTCAGTGTGACACACTCCCTGCAGCCTCATGAGGGATCTTGGGCCAGAAGCACCCAAGGAAGCTGCACCCACCTTTCTCCCTATAGAAACAGTAAGATAATGTGGTTTTGGTAGTAAAACATTAAATAAATTTCATGGATAATTTGTTATGCAGCTATAGATAATGAGACACCTTTATTCCACACATTTATTTTCTACCAAATACCAATAAACTGAGGAAGATATTAAAGAAAAATAGGTGAGCTAGCCTGTGCCTTCCAGGACTTCAGAATCTTGTGGAGGACTGTTGAATCCATGATCACAAAATTGTCCTGGTAAAAGCCTGCATCGTATCATGTCAACAACATGGAGCCCGGAGGCCCCTGAGAACTTGTGGGTAATGGACTTGACACAGGAAGTCCTGACTGATGGAATACAGGTGTGTAGCATTGGCCAGTATCTTTACACTTCATTTAGGGTCAACGAAACAGAGATGATTCGCTGCAATGGGAACAGATGGCTTTCTTAATCTTGTAGGTGGACATAAGCCCGGTAAATCTGGGTGGGTTCCTGTAGATTGGAAAACTTCAGCATGCCTGCCCTTTTGTTCATCTCCCATTCCTTTACTCAGTGTTTGGGCTGTAGTAATGCAGTGAAAGAATGGCACAGGAGGGACAACCTAAAGAATGCCAGGGCTGCTCTTCCTCCAATAAATGCTTATTTAGCACCTCTCTGTACCAGAGGTGGTGCTGGTGCTGGGATGCATAAGAGAAAAAGCCTTGCCCTTGCAGAAAAGGTTATGCGAGAGAAAGAGGAGGGCAAAGCCGAACGTATTGAACACTGAACACCTGCTTTGTGCCAGGCAGTCAATGCTTTGCATGTACAATCTAGTTTATTCAGTTAGAATTGAGGAAGCCAAGGTTTGGGAAGGTTGAGAAAATTACTCAAAGTTGCATAAGTTAGTTTTGGAATCAAGATCCAAACTCAGTTCTAATTAATCAATTGACTCCGAAGCCCCATGAGAGATGATAGCTGGAAGTCGAGCAACATATTTCCTTGAAGGTAGGGCATCCCCTGAGCACCTGCCCCTGCTGAGCCTCGTCCGTGTTTGCAGCAGGTGCTGGGACTGGAAAGGTCTCCTTCCATCCTTCTAAGTCCCTGCACCATCTGCCATGCAGAAGATAATCGGGCAAAGAAAAACAAAAAGACAGCTGAGGAAGAAAATGAAAAAAAAAAAAAAAAAAAAAAAAGAGTTGGGCTGTGAGAGTTTCAGAGCACAAGGTGGCCTTTCAGTGTGCTTTACACCTCTCAAAGGCAGAGAATGAAAGGACAGCCACACATAGGGAATCCACTGGGCCACCTTCTTTCCTTTCCCTTCCTCCTCTCAGCCAGTGGCTCTCACCGACTTGATAAGTGTCTCATCTCAGGAGAGGTGGGGACATTGCCTGCCAGTATCTGTTCAAGGTGATACTTCCTCTACTTCGATCTGGCACCTTCGTTACATGCAAACAGAGCAAAACCCAAGCCCTTGCCTTGGCGCTGAAGATGCAGCTGCCTTCCTCCCTCAACACTGGGCCATATGGAAAATCCTGACTATTTTAGAGGTTAATGAATTATGATAAAGGAAACACATCTAAATTCAAAATACATCTTATGCACACTGATGACTTTTAGTCATCTGGTGCCTGTGTTTGTGTTCTAAAGGATGCTAAAAGGCCTTCAGAGGTGTTACAAGCTCACTCAGAGCTCTTTCATGATAATTTCTCTTCTAACATGAATCTCTGTGTTTGCCAAAATACCAGTTATTCGTTCATAATTTGTATCTCCAACAGAGCCTCTTTATATCAATTCTAAAAAGGAATAGGATGCTGAGTATATATCTATTTGTTTCTTGGGGAAATATGTTTACTTTCCAATAGCAGGAAAGAGGAATATTTTAATAGATATTTTGAAAGATGAGTCCGGTGGGATTCTTGTTCTCTTATTGATGTGGAATGCAGAACAAATATTCATAACAAGGGCACTGCAGCTTTATCCATCCGAGGACACAAACTAGCCTCACTGGCTCATGTATGATCTTCTTCCTTGCTGGCCTGTGGGAGGGGAGTTGGATGGATGGCCTATAGGGCCCTGGGAACCTCTGCCTTGCTGGCCTGTGGGAGGGGAGTTAGATGGATGGCCCATGGGGGATCCTGGGAACCTCTTCCTTGCTGGCCTGTGGGAGGCGAGTTGGACGGATGGCCCACAGGGCCCTGGGAACCTCTTCCTTGCAGGCTTGTAAGAGGGGATTTGGACAGATGGCCCATAGGGCCCTGGGGGCGGTACTACCTCTCCATAGTTTATTGTTAAAGGTATCCTCCACTACTCACCAGCTCTGGGGCCTTGAGTAAGTGACAATCACTTTAAGCCTCAGTTTCATTATCTGTGAATGTATCACATACCCACCCTATAAGTTGAGGACTTAAAAAAAAAGATAACTTTTAAGAAACACATGCCAAGCAACTGTCACAGAATAGATGCTCTGTTTATGATGATGAGTATTAGTTATGCTTCTTAAATTCAATGATTGTTATTCACATTCATGACGCATTACAATGGTGATTCCTGAATCTCTATAACAAAGTGAAAATGTTACACTGGCGGAATTGGCAAATAAAAATGTATAATCTGGCTGTGAAATCCTTCGAATGATACGCTTGTGAAATCAAAGTGGCACACTTCTACTCCCTTCATCCATTGGAGCGTTGAGCAAAGACTTTCCAAGGCCTACAAGAGGAGAGGCCAGGTGTGTTCATCTCTCTGCTCTGTCTCTGGGCACTGTGACTGGCACAAGTAGGTGCTCAAAAGGACTGGATTCTGTAATGCCTTTAAAAATATTAGAGAAACCATCTGATATCATTTGGCTCTGTGTTCCCACCTAAATCTCATGTTGAATTGTATAATAATTCCAGGTGTTGGAGGAGGGGCCTGCTAGGGAGTGATTGAATCCTAGGGCAGGCTTCCCCCTTGTTGTTCTCATGATAGAGTTCTCATGAGATCTGGTTGTTTGAAAATGTGTAGCACCTTCCCCTTCTCTCTCTCTCTTCCCCCTGCTCTGGCCAGTGAAAATGTGCCTTACTTCCCCCTCACTTTTTGCCATGATTTTAAGTTCCTGAGGCCTCTGCAGCCATGCAGAACTGTGAGTCAATTAAAACTCTTTTCTTTGTAAATTATCTATCTCAGGCATGTCTTTATAGCAGCATGAGAATGGACCAATACACCGTTCCTTCTAGTTGTTTTGCGAATGCTTCAAGGTGGTGGAATTCCCCTGAATTCCTACCTGGAGGAATGTCTACTTTGTCTTTGAAGGTTTCATCCTTTTCTCTTTCTTGGCTTACATTGAGGAATGGAGGAATTACCTTAGACTAATTGAGTTTCAATTTGACTCTTTTTTATGGCAGAATCTCACAAGCAATTTTTCTTGTTCAGTAAGTACAGCACGGAGATTAGTATGACTTATTGTGATCCTAGTCCTTGAGAAATGTGGAAATTTAAGAACATGAACCTGCATGTATATACAACAACTGGAATTTATGTATATTTTTTAGCAAGGCAGGGAGAAATGCTGAGTCAGAGCCCCAGGAAGTTGAAAGCAGGGTTGTAGGTGATGAAGGTGAGTCCACATTAATGAGGAAATCACTATGCTACTCAGGCTGATTTAGTGAGTTCTTTGTCCACGGTTTCCTTTAGTTTTATGAGCATAAGTCAGGTGAGTGAATTAACATCTTTTCTAGTTAAGCCCAGTGCCTGGGATTCCTAATACACAGTTCCTATTAATTTTGTTTTTCTATAATCGGGCTATGCTGTCTTGTTTCTTTGCATGCCTCATAGTCTTTTTATTAAAAGTTGGAATTGTAAATATTGTAACATGACAATTCTGTAAATCAGATTCTTCTCCTCCCTGGGGTTTGCTGCCTGTGATGGCCTATTGTTGTCTTCCTTTCTACTGGCCTCTCTAAACTAGAGCTCCAGTTTTCATGTATGTAAAATGAAGACACCGGTCTAGTTAAATTTTGTCCTATCCTAAACTTCAGTGATCTGCCTTAGAAGCGATCATCAGTTCTTTCTTTCCTGACTCTGAGCAAGAATTAAACAGTATTTCACTCGTGTCTTCCTTATCACTCCTGGGGGAGCGTTTCCCCTGCCCTTTAAGTCTCACAGCAAAAGGAATAGAATGTGCTCTGAAACCCAGAGGTCTTACCTCTGCTAAGTCAGACTTGGTGACACAGACATGCAAGCCAGCAGATAAATTATTTTGTGTTGGACAAAGAGCAATAAACCAAACAGAAATGTTTCATTAAATACATTTCCAACTCTTTATAATTGACTCTCCTTCTTTCTCCCTTATTTCCCTTCTCTAGCTAGCTCCACGTTCTCTGGGCTCACAAGACAGATACACTTTGTCTTAATCTGCCTTTCAGAAATGCCCTCCAAACTCAACTCTGGGCACGAAAGGAAGTCTGTAAAACATAGAGCTTGCTAAAGTTTTGCAAAGTGCTTCCTCATTTGTCCATGACATAAGCAAGCTGGGATTTGGTAAACAACTTTTAAGATCCAAGTAAAGGGGCCAGGTGCATCTCTCCCTGTCCCCAAGTGATAAAAAAAATGCATGAAACAATGGCTACTATAAAATTCCTCAAGATGAACGTGTTGTTTTTAAATACACCTTCTTGAGCCCCCTTACCCTTGCTGTCTTGTAAAGGTAAAGAATTCTCCCAAAGGAAGCTTCTCAAAGTGCCCCAGACTGCTTAAAAGCCATGTTCCTCTCTGTCTTAGTTTGGGTTGCTATAGCAAAAATAGCATAGACTGGATGCTTGAACAACACAAATTTATTTCTCACAGTTCTGGAGGCTGGGAAGTCTAAGATCTAGGTGCCAGTCCGTTCAGTTCCTGGAGAGAGTCCTCTTTTTGGTATCTGTTGGGTGACTTCTTGCTGTGTCCTCACATGGTAGAGAGAGATCATTTTTTTCCTGTGACTTTTTATGAGCGCTGATCCCATTTATGAGGGCTCCAGCCCTCATGACTTACACCCCCATAAAGCTCTTCCTCCTCATATCATCTCACTGAAGATTAGGATGTCAATGTATGAATTTAGGGTAACACACACATCCAGTCCACAGCATCATCTCTCTGTGTCTCCCCTGCAGCCACCTTAGCTGTGCCATCCCCAAGCTGCTTCCACCGGCTGCTGCACACAAAGTACAAAAACATCACTGTGTCTCTATGACCCCAAGGATCTTGGTCATGATTTGACAGTCGCCCAAATCGCTCATGTCATATTTTAAATCATAATCAATGCACTTTTTCAGATTACCTGGTGACTTTATGAAGGTATTACTGTAGTGAAAATTGCATAATAAAATTTATGCTCCAAGATTATCAAACTCCTTTAATGGATGACTTGCAGAATACTCTCTCTTCTTCAATCTTCTGGTTCATTCCAAGGGACCAAACCTTTCTCCAGCTTTGATCTTTAACTTAACATTTCAAACAGGAATAGCCTTGTTAAGTTTATGCTAATTGAAACAACAGCATTGTCGATGTATCAGGACAGGAGTGCATTTGATGTTCTGTTAGAATGCTGCTCACTGGACCTTGCATTGGAACGCTGCTCACTGGATTTTCTGTTGAATACTTCTCACTGGATCATAAGGCACTCTTTTCTGAGGTTTCTGCCAGGTCTTCTCACCAAGCACTGGGCTTTTTAAAACTTTCTCTTTGCAGAATAAACACGAATTTCAGAGTGTCCGCACAGAGAGGCAGATACTTTTCCTCTCTCTGTCTCCACTGGCCAAAATTAGATTTTGCAATTTTAGCACTTCTCTAAATAAAGAATAGTTTGCTTCCTGGATGAATAACAAACTTCATAAAATAATGATTAATAACTAAAGCTGTTTTGTCGTATCTAAGATTTCATGATATCTCTGGGTTTTAGCTAATATTTTCCATTTGGTAACACAATTCTGACTGGATGGAGTAGAGTTCACCTCCTCATGTACATATTTGGCTATTGTGGGTTTGAATGTTCACACTTCTATAACCATAGTAGAATTGGATTGGTATATTAGTCAATTTTCATGCTGATGATAAAGACATACTTGAGACTGGGAAGAAAAAGAGGTTTAGTTGGACTTACAGTTCCACATAGCTGGAGAGGTCTCAGAATCATGGTGGGAAGTGAAAGGCACTTCTTACACGGTGGCAGCAAGAGAAAATAAGAAAGATGCAAAGGCAGAAACCCCTGATAAAGCCATCAGATCTCATGAGACTTATTCACTACCACGAGACCAGTATGGGGGAAACTGCCTCCGTAATTCAAATTATCTCCTACCAGGTCCCTCCCACAACACATGGGAATTATGGAAGCACAATTCAAGATGAGATTTGGGTGGGGACATAGAGCCAAACCATATCATTCTACCCCTGGCCCCTCCAAATCTCATGTCCTCACATTTCAAAACCAAACATGCCTTCCCAAGAGTCCCCCAAAGTCTTAACTCATTTCAGGATTAACCCAAAAGTCCACAGTCCAAAGTCTCCTCTGAGGCAAGGTAAGTCACTTCTGCATATGAGCCTGTAAAATCAAAAGCGAGCTAGTTACTTCGTAGATACAATGAGGGTGCAGGTATTGGGTAAATACAGCCATTTCAAATGGGAGAAATTGACCAAAACAAAAGGGTTACAGGGCCCATGTAAGCCCAAAATCCAGTGCGGCAGTCAAATTTTAAAGCTCCAAAATGATCTCCTTTGACTCCAGGTCTCACAACCAGGTCACACTGATGCAAGAGGTGGGTTCCCATGGTCTTGGCCAGCTCCACCCCTGTGGCTTTGCAGGGTACAGCCTGCCATCCAGATGCTTTCATGGGCTGGCATTGAGTGAACAGTGTAAGCTATTGGTGGATCTACCATTCTGGGGCCTAGAGGACAGTGGCCCTCTTCTCACAGTTCCACTACTCAGTGCCCCAGTAGGGACATAGTGTGGGGGCTTCAACCCCACATTTCCCTTCAGCACTGCCCTAGCAGAGGTTCTTCATGAGTGCCCTGTCCCTGCAGCAAACGTCTGCCTTGCTATCTAGGCTTTTCCATACATCTTCTGAAATCTAGGCAGAGGTTCCCAAAACTCAGGTCTTGACTTCTGTGCACCCACAGGCTCAACACTATGTGGAAGCTGCCAAGGCTTGCAGCTTTCATCCTCTGAAGCCACAGCCCCAGCACTACAGTGGCCCCTTTCAGCCCTGGCTGGAGTGGCTGGGACATAGGGCACAGAGTCTCTAGGCTGCACACAGCATGGGGACCCTTGGCCCAGCCCACAAAAAACCATTTTGTCCTAGGCCTCCAGGCCTGTGATGGAAGGGGCTGCCACAAAGGCCTCTGAAATGTCCTGGAGACATCTTCCCCCTTGTCTTGGGGATTCATGTTTGGTTCCTTATTACTTATGCAAATTTCTGTACCTGGCTTGAATTTCTCTACAGAAAATGGGTTTGTATTTTCTATCATAATGTCAGGCTTCAAATTTTTCAAATTTTATACTCTGCTTCCCTTATAAAGCTGATTGCCTTTAACAGCACCCAAGTTACATCTTGAGTGCTTTGCTGCTTAGAAATTTCTTCTGCCAGATATTCTAAATTATCTCTTGAGTTCAATGTCCTACAAATCTCTAGGGCAGGGACAAAATGCACCCAGTCTCTTTGCTAAAACATAAGAAGAGTCACCTTTGTTCCAGTTCCCAACTAATTCCTCATCTCCACCTGAGACCACCTCAGCCTGGACCTTATTGTCCATATCACTATCAGGCTTTTGGTCAAAGCCATTCAACAAGTCTCTAGAAAGTTCCAAACCTTCCCACATTTCTTTCCTTCTTCTGAGGCCTCCAAACGGTTCCAACCTCTGCCTGTTACCCAGCTCCAAAGTCACTTACCCATTTTTGGGTATCTTTTCAGCAATGCCCCACTCTCGGTACCAATTTACTATATTAGTCCATTTTCATGTTGCTGATAAAGACATACCTGAGACTGGATAATTTACAAAAGAAAGAGGATTAATTGGACTTACAATTCCACATGGCCAGGGAGGCCTCAGAATCATGGCAGTGGGCGAAAGGGACTTCTTGCATGGTGGTGGCAAGAGAAAATGAGAAAGATGCAAAAGTGGAAACCCCTGACAAAACCATCAGATCTCGTGAGATTTATTCACTACCATGAGAGCAGTATGGGGGAAACTGTCCCCATGAATCAAATTTTCTCCTACTGGGTCCCTCCCACACCACATGGGAATTATGGGAGTATAATTTAAGATGAGATTTGGGTGGGGACACAGGTGTTTGATGCCATTTGATGTTTTGTGCTTCATTTCGGAGATTGTACAATATTATAATAGCTACCAAATAGGTTTAAAATACTTTCAAGTTTATTTGATTCATATGTATATTTGTATAATCAGTTAATTAGGACTCATTTGTTTCCAATTTGTTTACATCTAGAAAGTAAGTTATGTCCAGGTGCAGTGGCTCACACCTGTAATCCTAACACTTTTGGAGGCGGAGGTGGGCAGATCATTTGAGGTCCTGAGTTCGGGACCAGCCTGAAATCCTGTCTCTACTAAAATAAATAAATAAATAAATACATACATACATACATACATAAATACATAAATAAATACATAAATACAAAAATTAGCCAGGTGTGGTGGTGCATGACTGTAGCTCCAGCTACTCAGGAGGCTGAGAAAGGAGAATCACTTGAACCCAGGAGGTGGAGGTTGCAGTGAGCCAAGATGGTGCCATTTCACTCCAGCCTGGGCAACAGAGTGAGACCCTGTCTCCAAGAAAAGAAAAAGGTAAAGTAAGTTACAATTTAAAGTAATTGTTATAGATTATATTTTGATTTTTATTATAAGGTAATATCTTCATTAACGAGTAAAAATCATAGTTTTCCACACATAATAAATTCTATAAAAAGTTTGTGGGCTGTTGGCTATTCTATAAAATACTCGAAGCCTAGAACATACAGTTTTCCACCTTAATTTCAAAAATAAATGAGGTCAATAGCATTTTCAAGAACACAGAAATTAATCACTAACTGTGTGCACTATTTTTCTTTTGTGGCTGTAACAAATGACCACAAATTTAGGAGCTAAAGCAACATATATTGATTGTGTTAGTGGTCTAGAGATCAGAGTCTGGAGTGGGTCTTGCTGGACTAAAACCGAGGTGTCCACAGGGTAGCATTCCTCTCTGGAGGCACTTGAGGAGAACCTGATTTCTGGCCTTTCTGGCTTCTAGAGGTGGCTGCATTCCTTGGCTCCTGGCTCCTTCCTCCATCAGCAAAGTCAGCAGTGCTGGGTTGAGCTCCTCTCAGATCCCATCCCTCCATCCTCCCCTTCTGCCTCCCATTTCCACTTAGAAAGACCCTGTGATTATATTGGGGCCACCTGGATTGTCCAGGATAATCTCCCCCTCTCAAGTCTTTAATTTAATCATATTGGCAGGGTCTCTTTTCCCTTTTAATTCATAGTCACAGGTTCTGAGAATCTGGACATCTTTGGTGGTCATTACTCTGCCCATCACATTGTATTTATGCAATACTTTATTTTTTTTTTTTCATTCTTTCAAAGTGACATGTAAACCCAGGTGAAAATCAGGGAAGGAGGTTCCCACTAGCTCTAGTTGAGGTACATGGGATATTGGTGGCACTGCTTGGACAAGTTACAATGGCTCCACAGAGGGGTCAACACTTGAATCAGAAGAGAATTGCTGGAATCGTGACTAGCAGGTGCAAAGGAATGGCATGGCCATGCTACGTGGTCACACTTGGGACAATGTAGGTGGCTTGGCCAAGATGCAATAGGAGGAAGAATGAGGCCAGAGAGACAGGCCTTGTCCAGGTCAGGAAGGAGCTTGTCACATGTACTGTGCAGACTGAACTTTATGCACACCGAGGGGGCACTCAAGAGATCCCCAGCAGTTGAAAACATGAACCGATTTTCACTTTGGAAAGATAACTTGGGCAGTTGTTTGGAGTCTGGGTCAGAGCGGTGCAAGGGGAGAGAGCAGGAAATCAAGTAAGAGATGACCTCAGTCATCCTGAAGAGATGGAGAGCTACAATTAAAGCCTGAGAATGGAGCAGAGGTCTCAGGTCCACATGAAGAGGGAAAAACGCATGGCCTGAGGATAGCTGTAACAGGGCTCATGAGGAGAGGGGGTGAGGAGGGCCTATTGCTCAGACCCCTGTCCTGGCTGGCTGGTGGAGACAAGACCACCGGCTAGAATGGGGGAATAAATTTGGGGGCAAGGCTAGGAACTGGTTTGGTCATACTGGGTCTGAGACCTCTCTGGGACACTCAGGCTGAATGGACCATGAGGCTGCATCAGTGTGGGATCTGATGGGGTACAGACTTAAGAATCACAAAAGGGTCGCTGGAAAGAGAAGAGGGAGCTTCAGAAATGTCCCAGACGACAATAGGAAAAGGAGGTTCCAGATACTCAGGTGTCAGCCATGGTTTCTAGAGTCCAAAGTTTCAGTTAATCAACAGGAATGAGTCCTGGAGATCGAATGTGCAGCACAGTGACTATCGTTAACAATCCTCTATTAAATCCTTGAGCTAGTAGGGTAGATCTTACATGTGTTCTCACCACAAGAAAAAAAAGAAAGAAAATGGTAACTAAACAAGGTAAGGAAGATTTTAATTAGCTTGATTGTGGTGACTATTTCACAATGTCTACATATATCGAAACATCAAGCTGTACACCAGAAATCTATGGAATTCCTATTTGTCAATGTATGCCTGAATAGAACTGGAAAAAATAAAGGAAATTAAAAAAAGAGAAAAACCATGGATTCCACCCTTCGAGGAAATGCACTTAAAGTGTTGACCACACTTTCAGGTGGTCCCTGAATATTCTAAAGCCTGAACAGCATAAGAATTTCTGTTTAAAGGTAACTGAATGTGTGTAATGCCTGTGTGGGGTGAGAACAATTCAGCCTCCGTGTCAGCGAGCAGTGTCTCCTGCTGATGACTAGTTACAGAAGCCGGGTCCGCAGTGGAGACTCTCTCTGCATGCATGTTATATGCTTGCTGTGTTTAGGGCTCCTACCAGGTCAGCTCACGTCCACATTGAATTTATAACCATTAGCAGCTCAACATGGTAATAAAAAAATTTCACAGTAAAATAAAATAAAGTAGTGAACTGAGTTCTGTCTTCACTTGCTAGCTTTCAAATCTCTTTGCATATCTATTATGTTCATTTCCTTCCTGTTTCTCACAACTTCCTGCTACTTGCAACTTCCTGTAGATCACAACTTCTTCCTTCTCACAATTTTCTGTGTTTTACAATGAGTGGCTTGAAAGACCCAGGCCTTGTTTTGGCTTTGTGTCCACAGGATGTCACTAAGATACCATGAGCTTCATTGGACATCTATTTTAGCAAATACCTGCCACACTGGAGCTCCTCTGCCTAATCCATCCTTTGTCGTTGCCTCCTCTCTGGACTTTTTTCTTGTGCCACCCAAGACTTTTAGGATAATGCCCTAATATTTGGTTATTGTAGTACAGAACCCACAACAACAAAAAACGCTTCAAAGTTTTAAAAGTTGTTGAGAAACAAACTTCCAATCTCTCTTAGCTGCAATAAACCTGCTACAGAGAAACAAATTCTACCACCTAAAAGGGAAGAAAAATCATAAGGTGCTTACTCAATCCATTTTTAAATGTGTAATCAATAAAACCTACTAACTTATTGTTTCTAGGTTACCTTTGAAATTGTACCAAGGAAAGGGCCTATGTACATTAATGCATGCAAATAATTCAGGATTTAACAACAGCATGAAGATTTTGTCAAAGGAAGAAACACATACACATGCTTTCTCATATGCTCTCCAATTTATCATTGTATTCTCTTAAACTCTGGGGTGTTGCATTTTGCATTTTAGGGTCCTATTAAATAAATCAAAAGAAAATATTATCTGAAATTAGGAACCAGGCAGGACTGCAGCTAAAATTAATTCACCATAGTAATCTCCTCCTAAGAAACTCCCCTGAGGGAAAACAGTATATGCCCATTTCTGTGGGCAGAGATTTAAATATATCTCCCCTATTAGTTTTACATGCCTAAATCCCTATGCATTAAAATAAAAATACATCTATCCTCTCAGAAGAGAAACCTGGAAGTCTGCACTGACCTCTAAATGAATCCAGTTAAATTTAATCAAGTTACACATCTATGTTTTAGAGTCACATTGAACATTTGAGAGAGAAAACTGGTCTAAAGAGAGATGTGCCCACGTACATTTCCAAACATTTCAACCCTTGCCTTGCCAATGAAAAGAAAACCCAAACTGAGGGCTATCAACACAGACACATGCACACAAAAATCCAATCATCCCAGCCCCTTCATCTTGAAGCTACACATGCAAACATAATGACTGTGTTCAGCAGAAGTGTTGTTAAACATTGGTACCGAAATTCCATTTCATTTCACCTCCAGTGGGTTTGGGGTGGGGGGCACTAAGCATGGTTGGGTTCATTGAAGATAATATGATACGGAGCTAGAAGCCCTCCTCGGATTTCAAACAGGTCAACTTGTCAAAGCTTTATTTGGGAGCCAATTACATTAATTTTCCACAGCAGCCAAATACATATTTCATTTCCATCTCCCACCAGAGATGGGGTCCAGGGATCCTGTTTCGAAAGGCTCTTATCACTAAGTAACATTCATACCCCCAGAGGAACCCTTGGCAGCCGGTGGCCCATTGATGTGATTGCACGAGGCCCAGGCTGCCGGATGCTGCCGGGGAGCAGTCGCAGCCTCACACGCTTAGGGACAATGGGGTTTCCACGTCAGCCACATTGTCAATAAATTTCAATTACGCTAATTGCCAGGAGTTCAATGAGTGCACTTTGAAAGGGGGGAGAAAGGAATATAAAAAAAGGGAGCTTATGCCTCATAGGGCTAAAGAAAAGGAAGTAATAAATAGTGTGTGTTTTCTAATGGGGGTATTCAAGTATTTTTCAACATGGCTTAACCAGATTTTACAAGCTGTTCCAGCTTCAGGGATCCTGGCTTACATTTCTTTGTTACTGTCTCCCAACAACGTATACAGAAACTCAATTATGTGGCATTGTACTGCAGGGGAGATTTAATTTCTGCTTTTTCTTTTTTCACACATCGATCTGCCCTGCTTGGGCAGATGGGACGCTGAGTGAATTTGGGGAGGCCATTTTCACAAGCAAATGTGGGTGCTTTAAAAACTAACCCAGAGGATGACAGGAAACTCAGGGTGATGTGTCCTGTTACACATCCTCAAAAAATGAGGACCTTGGAGAAGAAAACCCGGCAGTGTGCTCATGGTCATATTTTCACGTTAAAGCCAGGTCGCTTGGCGGTCAACTGTTTTTGTAAGGTCCTGGGATCGTGATCCGTTTGTCAGGATCATTCATCATTTCTCACTCAGTTTGGTCCCCCCAGGAAAAGAGAGAACAAAGGGTAGGAATGGTCTTCAAGAAGTTTAGGAACGCTGGTGGCTTTCCGAAGCCTGGTTAGCACTGTGCAACCAACCGGAGCAGCACTCCAGGAAGATCAGGACTGAAGGAAGCTCCCTCCCTGAGGCTGGTGAGCGGAGATCAAAGAACCCGGAGGATGTCCACACACTGCATGCGTTTACGTGGCTTGCTTGTCCCACTTGCTGAAACCTTGGCTGTCTGGACCATAATGAGGCCAAGATGGCTAAGGAGACAACACACCTGCTGGTGTCTTCCATAACCTAGTTTAAAGGGACTAAATTGGGCTTTCTTCACAGGAGGCATCGTTTATCACAGCTTGTTACAGGAGAAAGAGCAATGCCGCGGAGTCAGCTGCAGTGTGGACCGCAGCCATTAACCTGCCTGGGCCATCTCTTCCTGTGTAAATGGAGATAATAGCAGACCCCTTCCCTGGCGGACACTGCACCAGGCACTGTACTAAACCCTTTATGCACATTAACTCATTTCATCCTCAGACAGAATCCTCGGGGTCATCCTTTCTCATCTTCCAACACAAAATCTGAGCACTAGAGAAAAGTGGTGTTAGTCAATTACACCTCGGTGATACTTTTAAGTCATTGTGCTGCCTCTTCCAAGAATACTTTCATTTTAAACAGTATCTCTGCTTATTGAATGAAAAGCTTTGTGCTCTGTGAAGGGGTTTTAAGCATCAAGGAGCAGATGGGAGAAATTGTAATAGCTTGATCTTTGGAAACATGGTGCTAATTACACCCTGGGAGGATTAACAAAAGCAAGTGAGGAGGATGACAGCACTTCTGAGCGCATCCCAGGGAGGTAGTCACCGGGCTGTGTTCAATGGAAGATTGTGTCCTGGTGAACAAAATATGCAATAGTGCGATGTGTGATTTTGTGAATGCCTCATGCAAATGAGCTGTCTTTCCTAAGCATGACGACAGGGCTATTTTTAATATGGCTCACTGACTTGTCAGGCTCTGATGGGCCTTTAGTTCATTGTTTGGTCACATGACCCGCTCTCCTAATCATCCCAGACCCTTTATGGCAGAAGGTTAAAAAAATTGAAAAAATTGAAAATGTGAGAAAGAAATGTTTGGGACCACTGGACTCTTTGTTCCTCAGAGCGTTTAGAACAAAACTCAGAGGGCACTCGTGTATGTGTGAATCTCATAAGTCCTAAATTCTCTTATCTTGTACTTGTTTATGAAATAATTACACAAATACAATTCGAAGAAAAGTTAAAATGAGATGCTCCTCATCCCACAAAGCTGCCACATCTCCTATGCTTCTGCTGCTCAGTGGGAAAAGACAGGCCCATGACACAAGGGCTCTGTCCCCAGACGGTGAGTTTTCTTTGCGGGGACACCTGGTCTGGATCCAGGCCGTGGCTGCTTCTGTTAGTGCAATTTCAGAAATCCATATATCTCAGAAGATCCTGTTAGCTCTCCAGAGCAGGAAGCACGCCTACTGTGTGAATAAAGCATCTTGGCATTTTTTTTTATAGATTTGAAATTAGCTCAAACACATCTATCTGGAGAGTCTGCCTTAAGACGGAATACGCAAACTCTTTCGAGTACATAGGAAGAAAATTATTAGTGTCTGCATTTCAGCAACAGATAAAATGAAGCAGCATTTCATTAATAGAAATCTGGATGTGACAGCAAACTTCGAGGTAACTCAAAGTTATCATTCAGGCGGTGAGAGAAAATCACTTGTATTGGCGGCACGATAACCCAAACTCAGATGCAATAGAGACAGATGTGCGTGCTGTAGCCTTCCAGGGAGGCTTTGTGGTTTGAGTATGAGAAGGGAGCAACCCTACTCGGCCAGGAGCAAACTAATCCACTAAATGCATGGAAACAAAGAAAATATGAACTAACACGAAAACAAGAAGGTGGGGGTAATTAGAGCGAAACAAGAGAGGATTATCTCAATCTGAAATGCAGCATGTGTATGATTAAGGAGGCTGAAAATTGTCTTATCTTTGACATTTAGGAAAATTATTTATTTTTACAAATTGAGTTTTCTTTAAGTATTTGCTCCTACCACGGTGCCTGTCTGTCTAATTAATTATTTATTCATTTAATGTAGCATATGTCAGTGTTCTGAAGCTATCAATTATGGCATTCTGATCAATATCCTTGGAGAAATCCATGAGATAGAATGAAAAAGCATCATCTAGACCCTTGAAGAGTGTGCAATATTAATTCCACTCCAAAGGCCCCACCCTTTACTCAGGAAGCAGAATCAGCCCTGGGGGATCATTTAACTCACAGGCGTTAAAGGACTAAAGAATATTGCTGCCTTGGCCTTCAGGAAGGTTAAATGCCCATGAGAACTATTATCTTGTGTGATTTCAAGACAAATAACAGGTATAAATGATCATTCCCCAATCCTGACCTTGTTTCTTTAGAGGAAGCCCTCTCTCTTTTTCTCCCTGAGTTGTCTTTATTATAACAATGGTAAGAATGAGGACGGTCTCACCAGGAGATGCTTGCTGAGATCTTCCCAGGCTTCAGGCTATTTTCGCATGAACTATCACATTCAACCCTCTACAATATTCTATGAAGTAGGATGGGCTAACTATTACTACTGATTCCATTTTAAGAAAAAGACATAGAATCTCAGAGAAGATATGTAACTTCCTTTTTATAACGCAACTAGTAGATGGTGAAGCCATTTTGAACACAGAACACCTATCAGCTCCAGGCTGGGGTGTTAATTACTCCTGTGCTGAACTTTGGTTCCTCATGAACATAGTACCCACATAGTCAGGCGAGGCAATCCTCTTGCTGGCTAGAGTTGGACAATCTAAGCCTTCAGCGAGCATTCATCTCTACAGCAAGGGCTGTTAGTAATGTTGGCCAGGTCTGTAGACAGACATCACCATGGATTTGTTTCATGCAACTGCCCAGGATGGACGAGGGAAACAGAATGCCAGCTGGGTCTGGATTTCCTGTCACTGAGCACACCTGTGCATGGCTGAGGACACCTGCCTCGCCTGGGCCCGTGGGCTCCCAGACTCCTGTGAGGACTACCAGAGAGGCTCTAAGGCTAAACCCTATCTATGGGACAACCTGAAGGCCATCGGGGCCACACTATCAGCCTCCTGGCCCCTTAATGCTGTTTTGCTTTTGACTGTAGAATCCCAAATATGTTAACTGGAGGCAGGCTTTGAGACATCATGGCTGATGATGGCAGAAAGGAAAATCAAAGTGAAAGCAGAGGGTAATTCATCCAGGATCTCACTTGACGTGTTTTACATCACAGGTTCCAATACGTCCCTGTTTGAAGTCCCCTAACTCTATTTTAAGCCCCAAACAGAGACAGTTGTGGCTCTAAGCTCTGGGTTTACTGATATTGTAAAGTATGACTTCTATTCCTTCCATTTTCAAAAAAAAAAATGAAAAGAAACTTTAAGTGTCAGTCGTATTCTGTGATTTAATTTATTGTCTGATTCTTGCAATTTTCTTCTCGTAGCTCTTCAGCTGCCTGCTAATCCAGCCAAATGGGGCACACAGTCCCATGCTGGTTTCAGTGTCTCACACGCAAAGTTTCTTGTCAGTGGTGGCTTCTACAGAATTTCTCAGCAGTTTTGTGCTTTTTTTTTTTCCCTCACGTGGGAAATAATACTTTATATTTACAAGCTTTGAAAGGAGAAATTATTTAAAAACTTAAACCATTGTTAAATTGTGTTTTATTCCTTTTTCTGCTTTAGTTGTGTATTTGTTTTTATGTTTGACTGAAACTTCCAGTAAATCCTCAAGGTGTTTTTAAACTCCAAAGTAATGACTGCAACACACAGGCTAAGTCACCTCCAGTAGTGTGATGTATTAAACCTGGCAGGAGCCTGCTCATTCATCTTTGAAGTGTAGCTGGAGCATCAGTAATTCCAAAAAAGCATTGCATGAAAATGAAAAGCCCCCTTATGGCGATGGAAGGTGGTTTTTTGTTTCCTGTCATCATCCATTTGTATCTGCCAATAGCCTCTAGTTAAATCAATACTCCTGATAAATACTGCTTGACTGAGGACATAGAGCAAATCATCATTTTTTAGTAATGGATATTTATCTCATGTGTGATACTATTTATTTTTCAGATATACACTTACACAATTTGTCCCAATTTTATAAGCAATTAAGACAGTTCAATGAGCTACTTGAAATTAAAACTATTAAACACATGATTGTTTGCTTTCTTATCTTTCCATTTTTTCCTTGAATTAGAATAAATTGCAACTGGTCAATATTGAAAGCCTAGGGAAGAGTAGACGTGGGAAGCTGCTGTTACCCAGCTCCCAGACTCTGGTTCACCTCCTTAACTCTGAGCTCCCTGATGTCTCCACCTTCACCTCTTATCCCACGCCTTCACTGGGCACCTGCACCTGCTCTGTGCTGGGCCCCAGGGGAAGCGCAGAAAACCAAGCAGCCTCAGACCTGTGGGCCTGGAGCTGGCAGCCACACCAACACATGGGAAAGCGCGTGTCTGATTAGTTCTACATGGGAAGACCAGTGCCTTAAGCTCTACAGCAAGGAGATGTGAGCTGTTTATGGAGCTTGAGGAAGCCTTCTTGAGTGAGCAGCTCTCAGCCAAGGTTTGAATAATTTGTATGGGTTCCTAAAGCTGACCCTGAAAAGAAATGATTACAGAAAGAGAGAATGGCCTTGCCAAGTTCCTGAAAAATAACAACTGTGTATAGTGCAAGACAGTGCAATGATGATCAAATTGAGTAAACGCGATGGATATTGTATCAGTCCCTTCTCATGCTGCCAATACAGACACACCCAAGACTGGTTAATTTACAAAGAAAAGAGGTTTAATGAACTCACAGTTCCATATGCTGGGGAGGCCCCAGGAAACTTACAGTCATGGCCTTAAGAGAAGCAAACGCATCCTTCTTCACATGGCGGCAGCAAGAAATGCCATGTGAAAGAGGGAAAAACCCCCTTCTAAAACCATCAGGTCTTGTGAGAACTCACTCACTATCATGAGAACAGCATGGAGTTAACCATTCTTATGATTCAATTACTTCCCACTTGGTCCCTTCCATGACACATGGTGAAGATTTGGGTGGGGACACAGCAAAACCATATCAAATATAGAGAGATGAAGGCTGTAGACAGACCCAGACTATGAAGGTAGCTGTAGGTCAGATAGTCTTTCTCTCACAAGCAATAGGAAGTAGGAAGTCTTTCTCTCACGACCAGTTATAATTTATTCTAATTATATTTATATAAAATAATTGAGGAGCTAAAAGGTGGGTAGGGTGGGAAAGGGGGTGTTTATGTTCATATATATATTTTGAAATGATGGCACCATCTGGATTATGGAAATTGGATGGAGGAGGATGGAAAAGGGGCAGAAACCACGCAACAACCCACCTATGGGGTTAATAACCCTTCAAGCATGGCCAGGCATGGTTGTGGTGGTGGTGGCAGTGGTGGTGGTGGTGATAATGGTGGTGGATCAAAGTGGATGAATTGGAAAGACATGGAAGATAAAATTAGCAGGATTTGATGCTGGGTTGGATGTTTCCTGGGCTTGGGGAAGCTAGTTAAGGTGAATACTGTGCTATCACTACATCCAGTGATAATGACAGAGGGTCCTGTTTGTAAGAAGTTCATGTCTGATTTCAACCAATATAAGGAAGCTTATTTGTAAAGAGAGAGTTTCCGTGGATAATTCATTGATTTATGTGGCTACATAGTGCTGACTCTGTGCCAACCCCAGTCTAAGTTCCTTACGTGCATTAACTTTATGTTTTCTCATCACAAACCTACAGGGTGGCTCTGACTATTGTCCCCATGGAGTTTAAGAAGGGTCTGACACAGGTATGAGAACCACAAGCAGTAAGCCTTAGGCCCATGGCTTTCATCGTGGGTAAGGCTACCTCCCCCTATACTAGGACGGCTCAACTTGTTCAGGGTTTCAATGTGACACAGTTTTGATTTCCCTATTTCTGTGTTTATCTGTACTTCAAGAAATCAAAATGTCTCCTTTTCCTGCAAGGCAGTAGCTCCCTTGGCCAGATTCCATAATTTCCCAACACTGTGAGTCTCTTTCAAGTGCTTAAGACTGCAGTGGAGTTCAGCAGAAGACTCCATTCACATATCCTTCAGCTCAAAACTCTTCTTCCCTCACCTTTGTGCAGACTGGAGCTACAGCTTGGAATGTGGGGCAAATGTGGTGTGGTTCTCAGAGGAGCCCCTCTTTCACCCAGAGCTTAATTGCCCTGGGGTTGATGTGGGAGGCACCAGGAAGCAAGAGGGAAAAGCAACACTCCATTTAAATGGCCAACTTAGTTCCTTCTGTTTGCCCCGACTCCAAATTTTAGAGGGCTTCTCCATATCAGAAACAGAAAACGTATGTATGCATGCACTGAAAAGCATTAAAGTCCTAGGCTCAGCTTTGGCAGAGAGGCCGGTTTCTTTAAATATCTGCCCTCCTAACACTGCTGAGGCCCCAGGGAAACAGTTCTCCATTTCCCTTGCCCTCTGCCCTTGCAGTAAAGTCACTGTGTAGGAAGCCTGTGAAAGAAGGTACGGTAGATACCGCTAATGTCAGAAACAGACACTCTTTTGGAATACAAGCAGGTTTTGAGTAGTTACATAGGTAAGATAAAAGACAAATTAACCCATCAATCCCTTTCAGAGAAATCATGAACACAACAAATTATTGCAGAATGAAGTATTGTCCCCCAGAATGCTGAACATTCATTTCTTCCTTCTCCTTGTGTTTGAATTTCTGGTTCAAGAAGTATTCCCAAATTAGCACAGTATGCATGGTGGCGTCAGGCAACTTCACAAAATAGAACAATTCATATTGAAGAACTTAAACTTTTATATAAACAGATTTATACCATATATTTATGAACACTAATTATTTCCATTAGCAACCATATTGTCTTCATCTTCTCACTCTCTCTTTCTCTCCTTTTCTCCCATTCTCCCTCTTTCCCTGTTTTTATCTAACTGAAATGTTTAAAAGTCCATTTTAGAAAGAAGAGAATATAAGACCCCAGGTGTTCTATGTGGGATTCTATGTTATCCAGCCATCGAAGTCAATTTGTTCTGATTCTAAAATCTCATTGAAGACTAGAAACATGAAATAATTTCAGAAATCAACCCAACCACTCAAAAACAATCTAGAACACAAAACCCACACCACCAGTTGATTCTTTCAAAATAATACTCTTTTCAGGTTTTTGTGTTGATGTTAAGAGGAAATGTAGAAAAAAATAGACATTTTATAATTTGAATAGATTTTTACAGCTTCAAAGTCAAATGACTATTTTAATTCATAAACAGACATAACTCTTTCAAGAGACAAAGTCCACTTTTTTCCACAAAGAAAAGAAAAATTGTGGCTAATATATAACATGATATAAGAAAGTATTTTGGCTTCCAAATAGAAATGTAAATTCTAGAGTATGTGTAATTTGTCTGTGGAGTCCAGAATTTCAGAAGCAGTACCTTTTAGTGTAACCCTCTCTTGTAGTCATGAGAAGCATGCCCTATGATTAGGGCATAGATTGAAGAAGGAGTTGTTTTATCTGCATGCCTAGTTTTGAACCATCAAGCCATCTGTATTAGTCTGTTCTTGCACAACTATAAAGAAATACCTGAAACTGAGTAATTTATAAAGAAAAAAGGCTTAGTTCGCTCATGGTTCTGCAAGCTGTACAGGCTTCTGCTTCTGGGTAGGCCTCAGGAAACTTACAATCATTGTGGAAGTCAAAAGAGAAGCAGGCATGTCTTACATGGCCAGAGCAGGAGGAAGAGGGTGAAGGAGGAGGTGCTGAACACTTTTAAATGACCAGATCTCATGAGAACTCACTCACTATCACCAGAACAGCAAGGGAAGAATCCGCCCCCTTGATCCAATAATCTCCCACCAAACCTTTCCTCCAACATTGGGGATTACAATTCAACATGAGATTTGGGAAGGGACAAAAATTCAAACCATATCACCATCACAGTCAGCTAGTTCTGATCCTAAATAAATAAATCGATTAGTAACTAAGAATGAATGACATATGCTAAGGTGGTTAGAAGGCGATAAACTAGAACATAGGTGTGTTCTTATGAAACTCACAATTAAGAAGACTCTATCATGAGATCTTGAAGGGACCCATTCAAATCAGTTCCCATGCTGACTGATAGATGCCCTATTTAGAACTAATTTAGAAACTGCTTTCTACAGGCCAGGCCCGTCTTTTTCTCATAATGTGGTGGCAATGGCCAAAATGGATTACTTCCAGCTTCTGTAGAAACTCCAGCCTTTTCAAAGCATTCCGACAATCCTTAGGTGCTACCTCGCCTGTGCTATGTTGCCCTCACTCTGGAGCCTGCTACTGCCTCTCTTTTTCACCGCCACCCCTGAGCTGACATACTCAGTCACTTCATGATCTAAAACAGTATACACATACTGTGTAGGTACCGATGCCTGCTGAGGAAGTTCTCCCACTGCAGCTGCCTCCCAATAACCATGCCTGGTGGCTTGCCAGTGTGGAGGCTCTGCGTGCACCAAGGGGACACCCATCCCCCCTTGAAGGTCCTCTGCTAAGAAATCCACTGAATTCAGGTTCAGAAGGTCACAGCCAGCTATTTGGGATGTGGGAACCTTTGCTTACACCATCATTTCCTCTTGCTATCAATGGCACAGGAATCCAAGTAGTGCGTGCCTTAAATTTTCAACTTCCCTGACATTTGGGGGAAATAATGCTTTAGTTTTTTCGCTTTTTCTCTTTTTGCAAAATCTTTGCCCTGGGAAATATATTCTTGTCAGTGACAAGCACAAATTATACTCAGTGTATTAATTTTCTAGTGCTGTAGAACAATTCACTACACGCTTAGTGGATTTGAACAATGTATATTTATTATCCCACAGTTTGGGTCACTTTCTCAGGGTCTCACCTATCTACAATAAGGTGCCAGCCAAGAGGCAGTTTCATCTGGAGGCTCAAATGTTAGAGAAACCACGTTGGACCTCTTTCAGATTGTTGGCTGAATTTGTCATCTCTTGGTTGTAGGAGTGTTATCCCTATTTTCTTGCTGGCTGTTGGCCAGTGGCCACGCTCAGCCCCCAGAGGACCCTGCCATCCCATGTTGTGTAACAGAATTACAACATGACAACTGTCTTCTTCTGTGGGCAGGAGAAGTTTCTCTCTCCAGTTTGCTGAGATGGAATAGTCATGGAGGTTGTGAGATCCCACCACCTTTGCCAGGTTACATGGATGAGAAGCAAGCCAAAGTTTCCACTCATACTCAAGGGGAGAGAGTTACTCAGGGCCCAATTCACTGGGGGTCACATGGGTGTGTCCACCACAGGAAGCATCCCCTGAACAAAGCCCCAGGTTCCTTTGCCCTCCATGGTGCCTGACATTTTCCAAATGGGTTTATCACACCTTATTCACGTAGAATCCTCACTATGCCCCTTGCCCTGATCAGCCCATCAGGCTCCCTGCATGTTCCCTGACAGTCTCATAAAAGCAACTCAGAACCCAGTGGATCCTGCTACACTGAACAAGATGTGTATAATAATGAAAATTAAAATATTCAGTTTTTCTATATCTTGTAATAAGATAATAATCAGTATCATTTTAACTCTGTGACCTCTTTTCAACCTTCTGCATAAAGATTATAAAAAGGAATACATCTATTTATGTTAAAATTGTTGACCTGTGTACATTTTAAAGGGGATTTTAATAAACTGTAGTAAGGCCCTCTTCACATTTCTACTTCGTAATAGATGCATCCTGAGAGATTTATTCAATTATAACTTTTAAGAAATTGACACATAATTACTATAATTGAATCTCAGAAGCAAATTCATGTTGACTTTTGATTTTATTAGGGTGATCTCACTGGAGTTCATTCATGCATCAGAATTTTTCATCACGCCCTTATTACTTGTCAGGAATGAAGAGTAGACACCAAAAATGATAGCTATGGTTCTTGTCCCCAAAGCTCTTGTGTAAATCAACCCACCCACCTAGTTTCTCATTGAAAAGGGCTTCCCCTCCCACGAAGCCTACAGGGAGCTTTCTGGTTGGGCAGAGAATATGGCGCTGACTCCACAGTCTCTGAGATGGCACCAGCCTTATCACTGCCCGGGGTAAGCAGAGGGGCATCTAGGTTTTCCTTTCACTTCTTGTAGATTCCTGGTCCCAAGTCTCTGAACTTTGGCCTTGCATTTTCTTGCTGTGCTTCCTAATTCTCCGCTGAGTCTTACTTGCTATTTCCTCAGAGGTATGTCTTTTGTGCATCCCGTGACCCACAGGAATTCTCCACCTCCTCCTCTGCCTTGGATAGCAGCGGCTCTGACTCTTCCTTTGTCTTCAGTTTCCAAAACTCCTTTGGGTTTCACCTCCGCATTTACATTTCAGATTCCCCAAATCCAGCCTTGCCTTTGTTTCCAGCCCCACAGTCACACCAGGGCGTTGGCGCTAGACATCCCAGAAACCATTTGTCATCATTTAGGTCTCAGAAAGCTCTTAAATTCTTCCTCTCAATGTATGAATCACTGATTGTGGATTAATAATCACTAATTGCTTTCAAAAAATGTTAAGGGTGGTGAGAGATCATTTCTAAATGCAAATGCCAATGAGGAAGTAAATGAAAGGGAAACGTAATTATATTTTAAATTTATCTTTTAAAAATATCCATGTAGTTGCTGGTAAATGCCAAGTGTTCCATCAGTTGAATGAATTATGTTATGAGGCCAAAGCCAAGCCACACTGGTACATCGTGAAGGTCCACAGTATATGGGTGATGGTAGAAACCAGAATAATTAACCTTCAGTGCCTCTGTTTTCTGATCTGTATAAAGTTTTCAGATATTTTACATCTGTTTTCAAAGGGGATACATTGTCTCTTAGGAGACATTTGGCAAAGTCTGGAGACATTTTTGGTTGTCATAGTTGGGGATGGGGGACTGCTCCTGGCATCCTGTGAGTAGAGGCCGGGGAATGGGAACATGCCCTGCAGTGCAGGGAGTAGCACCCAATACAAAGCACTGTCTGGCCCAAGATGTCAATAGGCTGAGGTTAAGAAACCCTGCTTTACATAAAACAGACATTAATGGGGCTATTAGAAAGATAACTGGGGGTTACTTTGACAAATTTTAGAAGAAGACTAGTCCGGTAAAATAAGGTATCTAGCTCAAAAGCTACGTGCGTAGCTTATGCTCAGTGAGAGATATGTGAGGCAATTATGTATAGGATGTTAGACAAAGACTCTTTCTTCCAAAGAGACTTCCAAGAGGCTCTGTGGATTGGTGGTGTGTAATGGCAAGCTTAAATAACCAGGAGGAGGGCAGGAGGAGAAAAAAGACCTGCAGGGTACAACCATCACTGCTGACAGCCTGAAATACATACGCCAAGTAGCCGTGAAGTGATGACAGCAGACACCTCTTAAACTATAACCGAGGAGGAAATGTAACTTCCAGGCTGTATTCCTCATGTTGATTATTACTGTGATCTATGACAAATAAAATTCTAAAGCCTACACTTTTTTAGTACCTCTATGTTTATGAAAATAAAAAGCTATAGGTTATTTATTTATTTTTGAGACAGAGTCTCACTCTTGTTGCCCAGGCTAGAGTGCAGTGTCCCCCTTGGCTCACTGCAACCTCTGCCGCCCAGGTTCAAGCGATTCTCCTGCCTCAGCCTCCTGAGTAGCTGGGATTACAGGCATGTGCCACCACACCCGGCTAATTTTGTATTTTTAGTAGAGACAGGGTTTCTCCACGTTGGTCAGGCTGGTCTCGAACTCCTGACCTTGTGATTCGCCTGCCTCAGCCTCCCAAAGTGCTAGGATTGCAGTCGTGAGCCACCATGCCCGGCCAACTATAGGTTATTTAAAAGTAACTGAATGCAATGAGAATCTAAGAATGATGCCACTCCCTTCCTGGGGCATTAAAGATGTGTTCAACATTTAGAGAATTAGGAAAACTGGTTGTGATAGTCAACAGTAGCAACACATAAATACAGGCACTTAAATTACCTCCTTGCTAAATGCATAGTTACTAAAAAAAATACTCCCTTTGCTTCCAGCAAGAGTGATCTTCTCTCTGTTAGAAGCCAAAAACAACAGCTATTCATGGTTCCTGTAAAGGGGCCTCATTACTGCATTCCTCATTTCCTCAGGTTTGTGGCTGATTTTTCACTCTGGCCATCAAAGGCACTGCCCATTGGCTTGACCTGCAATATCCGTGGAAGCATGAGAGGTGTGATTTATTCATTCCAGCCTAAATCTTTAGGCAAGAGTACAAAATAACACAGCAGAAAGCTCTGTGCTTAAATCAAAGCAATGACTGCAGCCTGACCACACCCTCTTTTTACCTAAGATTAAGACTGTGCTCTTTAATCTACTCATCTGACAAAGGGCTAATATCCAGAATCTACAATGAACTCAAACAAATTTACAAGAAAAAAACAAACAACCCCATCAACAAGTGGGCAAAGGATATGAACAGACACTTCTCAAAAGAAGACATTTATGCAGCCAAACGACACATGAAAAAATGCTCATCATCACTGGCCATCAGAGAAATGCAAATCAAAACCACAATGAGATACCATCTCACACCAGTTAGAATGGCGATCATTAAAAAGTCAGGAAACAACAGGTGCTGGAGAGGATGTGGAGAAATAGGAACACTTTTACACTGTTGGTGGGACTGTAAACTAGTTCAACCATTGTGGAAGTCGGTGTGGCGATTCCTCAGGGATCTAGAACTAGAAATACCATTTGACCCAGCCATCCCATTACTGGGTATATACCCAAAGGACTATAAATCATGCTGCTATAAAGACACATACACACATATGTTTATTGCGGCACTGTTCACAATAGCAGACTTGGAACCAACCTAAATGTCCAACAACGATAGACTGGATTAAGAAAATGTGGCACATATACACCATGGAATACTATGCAGCCATAAAAAGTGATGAGTTCATGTCCTTTGTAGGGACATGGATGAAGCTGGAAACCATCATTCTCAGCAAACTATCACAAGGACAAAAAACCAAACACCACATGTTCTCACTCATAGGTGGGAACTGAACAATGAGAACACATGGACACAGGAAGGGGAACATCACACACCGGGGCCTGTTGTGGGGTGGGGGGAGGGGGGAGGGATAGCATTAGGAAATATACCTAATGTTAAATGACGAGTTAGTGGGTGCAGCACACCAACATGGCACATGGATACATATGTAACAAACTGGCACATTGTATACATGTACCCTAAAACTTAAAGTATAATAATAAAAAAAAAAGACTGTGCTCTTTAAATCAATCCAGATCAGAGTTTTAACCAAAGTGTGTTCATATTTGTGGTGACGTGTGCTGGGACATGTTCCTTATCTCTGATGTGACTTGGACCTTAAAGCAAACCACCAGGACAACAAAGGAACGTGGAGCATCAACACAGAACATGGCGCGTCATTGTCCTGAAATGCACTCATGTCATGAAGACTCGAGTGGTGTATTAAGATGGTCCAGTCTAACTGTGAGATGAGTTTGCCTAGATAAAGAGGTTAGAAATGGAGTCAGTGTTTGTTTTGTTTTCTTTTCTTTTTCTTTGCCAGTTTATGCTGGGTTACCCTGAAATGTATTTACTGGTGAGAAAAGAAAGTTTAGTTGACTTACTCAATCTTTTAGGTTGGTGCAAACGTTAATTGCTACTTTTGCCATTAAAAATAATGGCAAAAACTGCAATTATGTTTGCACCAACCTAATGGAAGACTATGATATGTGAGAGAAGCCTAAGGAAACATCTGCAGCAGTTAGAGTGAGGCCAGAAAGCACCGGCACGGCACTGGGCCGGGGTTAGTAGGTTAAGGTGGGCAGGCACTGTTCTTCCTCCTTAGGAAAACCTTCTGCTTTCTAACTTGCTCATATCTATATAGAAGTTGATGGCGAAAGGGGACAAAGACAAATCATGTAAAATGTAATACTGGCAGCTGTTATTTAAATTATCAAATTTGTAAAAATGGTAGGATATGTGTTCTTGGAAGGATAAGGAACCGATATAGGTAGAAATGAGTTTTCCTCACTCACAAGATTCTTCAGTTAAAGAATCAGAACTGCAACTTATTTAAATCGCCATTTACGTACGTATCGATCTAGCCTACATTTAGTGCCTGTTCTCTCTCTGACACTCAGGAGAGGATTGGAGATGAAATAAGGTCCCCGGCAATGAGAAACTTAGAGTCTGCTAGGAGGAAATTTCAAGGTAAGGGTCACTAGCAAAATCACCAGAGTAGTGATGCTTTCCAGCACATTGCCTGGGAGCCGGTTGCCAACTCAGAGCTCCGGGCCCCCTCTCCTTCTGAAGTAGGAGGAACTTTTGATAGGTGTCTACTTTTGATAAGAGGCTGCCCCCTTCCAGGTGTGCCACTATGGGCCCTGTTAGAAGCAATAGTGCTATAGAAATGAGTTGAAGAAGGGTGGGGCTCCCACCTCCTGTGGGAGCTATATCAGCATCACCTTTAAGCAAGGTAGGGTCATTTGGCTGGGTCTCCAAGGAAGGTTGTTGGGGGTGGCGAGGTGAGGAATGGGGAGCAGGCATTCCAGTTGAAAAAGCAGTAGATGCAGACACATGGGGACAGAGAGAGTACCCGGAATCTGGAGACCCACTGGTGGGCTGGCGTGGCCCAAGCATGAGGATGTTGGCAGGAAAGCAGATGTGGTTGGGGCCTGCCTGCCCGCCAGACCCCTTGCTATGTCTTAGCACTGCTGTGCTTCGAATGCTACAATCCTTGGCCTTACCCTCTCTGGGTTGGAGTTTCTTCATGTACAGCTCAAGAGAGTTGGGTCAGATGTTTCCTAAGGAGCTTCGTAGGAGATACAGAGTGTGTCGCTTGCCCTCCTCAAAGTCTCACAGTAAATCAGCTCCATAAGTAAAAAAAGAACAAGTCTCAATGCAAGCCCAGAATTGTCTTACATGGCATTATTTTAATACTGTTTATATTGGTTCTTGATGTTCAATGAAACTATTGAATGAAACCTGAGGGCACTTAGAATGTTCCAGCTAACACAGGCAACATAGTTTTTGGCCTTAACAATAATTAGAATGACAATGGCAAGCATATCTCTACCAAAATCACTTGTCTTGTTTCATTAATAAAATATTAAGCTTTTGAATATAAAGGAATTCATCTTTTAATTCATTTAGAAAAATTATATTGAAGTCTATACAAAAGGACAGGAAGACAAAGAAATCTATGATTAATTTCCATTTTGTCACATTCAGAGGGGATTCACATGCTGAATAAACTATTTTATTTCCATATGTAAATGGCTTTGCAGAGTTCTAGTTAGCTCCATAAGTAGAAAAGGAACAAGTCTCAGCGCAAGCCCAGAATCATCTTACACGGTATTATTGGAATACTGTTTATATTGGTCGTGATGTTCAATGAAACGATTGAATTAAACCTGAAGGCACTTAGAATGTTCCAGCTAATACAGGCAACATCGTTTTTTGGCATTAACAATGACTAGAATGACGATGGCAAGCATATCTCTACCAAAATCACTTTGTCATATGTTCATTAAAGAAATGATATTACGGTTTTGAATATAAAAGAGTTCATCTTTTAATTCATTTAGAAAAGTTATATTGAAGTCTATACGAAAGGACAGAAAGACAAAGAAATCCCCAATTAATTTCCATCTGGTCACATTCAGAGGGGATTCACATGCTGAATAAACTATTTTATTTCCTTATGTAAATGCCTTTGCAGAGTTCTAGCTGAAATTCATTTTGCACAAATCATGAGTCATTTAGTAAAACTGCTATCTGTATAACATAGCCAAAATAAATGTTTATGTAATTGCTATGAACTGTGTTATCTCCTGTGCTACTCTGTGACAACTAGGCAGAGAGAAAATTTCCCGCAGAGTTACAAAGTAAAACAAATTAAATCATTCATTTAATAGCATATTATTTTAATTAAATAATGAAGACCAAAATACTGAACCTTATCACTATTTTTTCCATAATAGAAAAGTTATAATTTTATTGTACATTATTACCAATGGGCCATGCTTGTCAATATAAGTTTAACTTGAACTGGATCAAACCCTTGCCTCAAATTCTAATTTGCGTGAAATAAAAAGGTATTACAAGAAACAACATCATGAAGAAATAATCAAGCAAATCCAAAATGTGGGTTTTTCATCAAGGTACTCGAACCAGATAATTGAAGGACATTAAGAAAAAACAAACAAGCAAAGTTTAGGGACTATTTTGACTACAAAGAAATATGGCAACCATGTAGCCTTGGTTAAAAACAGATAGACAGGCAGGGCGCGGTGGCTCACGCCTGTAATCCCAGCACTTTGGGAGGCCAATGCGGGCAGATCACGAGGTCAGGAGATAGAGACCATCCTGGCTAACACAGTGAAACCCCATCTCTACTAAAAATACAAAAAATTAGCCAGGTGTGGTGGCAGGCACCTGTAGTCCCAGCTACTCAGGAGGCTGAGGCAGGAGAATGGCATGAACAAGGGAGGTGAAGCATGCAGTGACGCAGTGAGCTGAGATCATGCCACTGCACTCCAGCCTGGGCAACAGCGCAAGACTCCGTCTCAAAAAAACAAAAACAAACAAACAAACAAAAACACTACCACTCTATTTATTATTGGAACAAGTGGGCAAGTAGAAGAATTTTAAGGTGGTTGAGATATTAGATAGAAGTGATATTAGATGTCAATAATGAATTAGTTATTTTTGATGGGATAATGCCTTGTTTGTGCAATACAACATACTTGCTCTTAGGTGAAGCAAGCTGAAGTTGTAGGGGTAATATGTCATCATGTTTTGAACTTATTTGAACTTTTCCCAACTGGAGGAGCCAATATATATGTATGTATGTATCCATGTGAATGTATGGATGTACAGTTCTATGTGTGTGAGTGTGTGTATTTCTGGAGAAAGATCAAACAAAAAAGCAAACATTAACACTTATGGACTCCCAGAGAAGACTGAATGACTGAAATAATGGCTTAAATGATGGAAATTGCTATTTCCAATGATATTATATATCTTTATGGCATTACACTTATAGCAAGTCTAGCAAAGTTAAAGTTATTAAAGGATAGGAGCACACACTTTAACTGATTATAGGATACAAAGCAGACTAATGAGTATTAATGTGGTTCTTTTTTTTTTTTTAAACGGAGTTTCACTCTGTCACCCAGGCTGGAGTGCAATGGCATAATCTTGGCTCACTGCAACCTCCGCCTCCTGGGTTCAAGTGATTCTCTTATCTCAGCCTCCCCAGTAGCTGGGACTACAGGGGTGTGACACCATGCCTGGCTAATTTTTTGTGTGTCTTTAGTAGAGACGGGGTTTCACTGTGTTAGCCAGGATGGTCTCCATCTCCTGACCTTGTGATCTGCCCGCCTCTGCCCCACAAAGTGCTGGGATTACAGGCATGAGCCACCATGCCCAGTCTATGGTTCATATTTTAATAAGTCACTTGCCACTCTGTGTGATATCTTCTTAGCTGTTAAATATGTCATTAGCATTACATAAAAAGTGAGGCTCAACATTAAGGATGTATACAACAATGTTTAACCAGACCTTCATGTCTCCATGTCTGTGGCGCCCTTACTGCAAACCTTATCAGAGATTGACATACAGTGGCATAACCTATGAAAGGGGCACCACATATCAGAAATCAAGGAAATCCATAGAGTTGAGTAGAGTCCAGAAGACCAAGACTAAGGAAGGCTGTAGAAGTCAGGCCCTCCATGTCAGAGGAGCCTGAGCGCTAACACTGGAAGAAATACATACTGGCATGACACATGAGAAAAAGAATTGGGGCCATATTATCATAGCTACAGGAGGATCAGGAACATAAAAGTCCCTTTCTTTAATCTTGTTTAATATAGGAATTTGGGATTGACACAACCATTGGAAGAAATGGTGGATAAAGTTCAGGAAGTCTATCTCAATGGTTAGGGAAGATAATGTTTAGTGTGTCAGCCTGCTGCACTGAAGAGAATGGTTCTCAAGAGACTGCTGGAGACTGCTGCAGCTTTTAACAGGCTCTCCAAAGCTACCAGGGACTTTGTAAATCTGCGGTCCTGAAGCTGGTGTTCAAAAACTCTCTGAGGAGCTCCAGGAAATCTTGCATCTACCAGCACAAGGGGCTGCCACTGCCAACAGAAAATAATGGCTTCTCCTTCTTCCTGACCTTCTAAACCTCATGAACATGTGTCTCATTGGAAGGGAATGCTGAGAAATATTATCCTTAAACTGCAGAGGAGCCCTTGGAAAGAGATGGCACTGATGTTCAATTGCAAACAGAGAATCAAGTATAAGCCACAATTTTTTCAAGTGAGAATCCGTATACCCTCTTTACCCATAATTAACCTCCAAATAAAAACAATAAAAGAATGCTTCCACCTAACTTTCTGCAACTATTACATGTACCATTGAAGACATGCTCACTTTCTTTCCAGAGGAGAGACACAAGCCCCAAGTGTTAATGTATCCATCTCGAAAAGATATCCATGCTTGCTCTTGTTCAGTAACAATACCCCTTTGAATTAAATAGCTAATCATTTAACTTGCATTAGATAAAGTAGAATGGAGGAGGGAAAAAATAGTTAATATGAACACTAATATACATACAAACACAAAGAAATGTGGAGAGATTTTCCTCCAAGATGATTTATCTACCTATCTACTTATTTAGCTGTGTCTTCCTGAGCCCTACACACTCTCTACTCCCCTGTCTGGGAAGGTATATACTTTCAGTTTAGGAGCTTGGTAGAGATGCAGACTTTTGCTGAATTCTCCCTTTTTTCCCCCCAGACTTCAACTTTCCCATCCAATGTGTTTATAATCTACAAGCCTGGTGTCAAACTGTTCAGTTTTTCTCCAGAATAAACACCTAGGACTTGGAAAAGCAACATGAGATCAGTTGATGGGTTGATCAAGGTAGGTATTTGGATACTCTAAGGACTTTAAAGTATTCTGTTATCTAAGCTTCAGTCCCATGATCTGGTGCCATTGCACAGTTCTGTGGGCCAATTCAAAGTTCTTAATAACTCATGTCCAGTGATTTCTGATTCTCTTTGCTCTTAGAAGCCTTGTATATTTTTATTCCTTTTATACAATTTTCATTGAGTTTTAGGAAGGAGAGGAAAAAAAACACACAACCAATTCTTAGACAACTAAGCAATACCAGGTATTTGAGGAAAATCTCTACCATAACAGACACCAAAATGAGGCAAACAGAATAAAAAAAACACTATAATGGGGGAAACCAGGCAATGTAAAAAAAATTGAGAAAATGTAAGAATAATAGAATTAACATGACATAATGCTAATAAAAACAGAGTCACAAACTAAAAAGTATCAATATGGGAAAAATAAAGAATTCATAAAATTTAAAGATGAAATAAACTGAAATTAAAATACAGAGGGATGAAGGAAAAATCAAGGACATCTATCAAAAAGTAGAAGAAAAACAAAATGAAGCAGAAAACAGGAAAAATGATCAGAACATAATATAATCAATCCTAAAAGGTTAAAAGTTAAAAAAAGACATTTGAAAGAAATTATAAAGGCAATAGTGGAAAGAAAAATATTTTAAAAAATAAACGGGAGTTGACATGATGGAGGACTGATTCAAAGCCTAGTAACTTGAACACAAAACATACCTACACTAAGGTAAAACACCATACAATTAGAGAACCCCAGGATTAAAAGACAAATTCGAAAAGGCCCAGAAAAAAATTAGATCACTTACAAATAACAAATTAGAATAAGTCTAGCATTTTAGAGGCAACAATGGATATTAGATTTGTCATTAATTAGAACTACAGGTCTCAAATATTTTCATTTCAGAACCCTATCCTCTTAAAACTTATTAAAGTAACATGAACAGATTCCTAAAAATATACAATCTACAAAGACTGAATCATTAAGAAACACAAAATATAAACAGACCAATAGTGACCAAGGAGGTTGAATCAGTAATCAGAAGTCTCTCCAAGAAGAAAAGTCCAGGACCCTGTGACTTCATTGGTGAACTGTATCAAACACTGGAATAAGAATTAATGTGAATCTTTCTTAAACTCGTAGAAAACATTGAAAAAGAGAAAACACTCTCAGACTCATTTTACAAGACGTGTTACCAATATCAGGCAAGGATGCTACAAGAAAAGAAAATAATAGGCCAATATCTCTGATGAACACAGATGCAAATGTTCTCAACAAAATACAAACCAAATTCAATGGCACATTAAAAAGTTTAAGTGTAATTTGTTCCTGGGGTGCAAGGATGGTTCAATATATGCAAATCAGTAAGTGTGATATATCACATTAACAGAAGGCAGATACAAATATATTAAAATTTCAATAGATGGAGAAAAAGCATTTGAAAAAATTTAACATCTTTTCGTGATAAAAACTCTAAACAAATTAGGGATAGAAGGAATGTACCTCAATGTAATCAAAACTATAAATGACAAGTCCACAGCTAACATCCTACCGAACAGTAAAAATCTAAAAATGTTTTCTCTAAGATCAGGAATAAGACAATAATAATCCCTTTTATTCAACATAGTACTGAAAATTCTAACTAAAGCAGTTAGGCAAGTAAAATAAACAAAAGCCAGCCAAATTGAAAAGAAAGATTTCTCATTTTGCACGTAACACAATCTTATATATAGAAAATCCTAAAGACTTTACCAAAAAGGTGAGAATTAATAAAGAAATTCAGTAAAGTTGCAGAATACAAAATCAACATACAAAAATCAATAGCATGTATATGTGCTAACCATGAACTATCCAAAAGAGAAATCAAGTAAAGCAACTCACTTGCACTAACATCAAAACATTCTTAAGAATAAATTTAACAATGGACATAAGTTACCTACATACTGAAAAGTATAAAACACTGATGATAGAAATTAAAGATAAAAATAAATGGGGCCGGGTGCAGTGGCTCACGCCTGTAGGAGGCTGAGGTGGGAGGATCACCTGAGGTCAGGAGTTCAAGACCAGCCTGGCCAACATGGTGAAACCCAGTCTCTACTAAAAATACAAAAAAACTGCTGGGCATGGTGTTGGGCACCTATAACCCCAGCTACTCAGGAGGCTGAGGCAGGAGAATCACTTCAACCTTGGAGGCGGAGGTTGCAGTGAGCTGAGATCGCACCATTGCACTCTAGCCTGGGCAACAAGACCGAAACTGTCTCAAATAAATACATAAATAAATAAATAAAATAAATGGAATGATATCCCACATTTAGAGATTGGAAGAATTAATATTAAAATGTCCATGCTACCCAAAGAAGTCTACAAATTCAGTGCAATTCATATAAAAAAATCTAATGGCATTTTCATAAAAACAGAAAAAAAAGAAACAATAATGTGTCTGGAACCACAAAAGACCCTGTCAAAAGCAATCTTGAGCAAAAAGAACAAAGCTGGAGATATCACACTACCTGATTTCAAAATATACTACAGGGCTATAATAATCAAAACAGTACAGTACTGGCATAAAAACACACATATAGACCAATGCTGCACAACAGAAAGGCCAGAAATAAATCTACACATTTGCTCCTCAACAAAGGTGCCAAGAACACACAATTAGTAAAGACAATCTCTTCAATAAATGATATTGAGAAAACGGGATACACACATGAAGAGAAATGTAAGCGGACCCTTATCTTACATTGCATACAAAAATCAACTCAAAATAAATACTTAACCATAAGACCTGAAATTGTAAAACTATTAGAAGAAATCATGGGAAAAAAGCTCCTGGACATTGGTCTGAGCAATAATTTTTTTAGGATATGACTCCCAAAACACAAGTAACAAAAGCAAAAATAGACAAGTGGGATTTCATCAAACTAAAAATATTCTGCATAGCAAACAAGACAATCAACAGAGTTAAGAGACAACCTACAGAAGGGGAGAAAACGGTTTCAAGCCATACATTTGATAAAATACATAAGGAACTCAATCAACTCAGAAGCAAGAAAATAATAACCCAATTAAAAATGTGGGCATAGAATCTGAAAAGGCATTTCTACAAAAAAAGACATACAAATGGCCAACAGGTATATTTTTAAAATACTCAACAGCAGTAATCATCAGGGAAATGCAAATCAAAACCACCATGAGATAGCACTTCACGCTTGGTAGAAGGGCTGTTACCAAAAAGGCAAAAGATAACAAGTGAGTGCAAGGATGTGGAGAAAAGGAAACACCGCACTGTTGCTGAGAAAGTAAATTAGTACAATCATTATGGAGAACAGTATAAAGGTCCCTCAACAAACTAAAAATACAACTATCATGGTGTTCAGCAATCCGCTTTCTGGATATATATGTAAAGAAAACGAAATTCATTGTCATTAGGAGATACCTGCAACTTTCATGTTCATTGCAGTAGCCAAGATATAGAATCAACCTAAGTGTCCATCAATGGATGAATGAATAAAGAAAATGTACATACACATGTACACACACACACACACACGCGCACACACACACACACGGAATACTACTTAACCCTCAAAAAGAAGGAAATCTTGTCATCTGCAACAACATCAGTGAACCTGGAGAACGTTGTGCTAAGTGAAATAAGCCAGGTCCAGAGAAGCAAATGGAGTCCTGAAGGGATCATATACATGATCTCACCTATACGTACAATTTAAAAATGTTGAGCTCATGGAAGCAAAGACTAGAATGGTGGTTGCCAGGGACTGGAAAGTGGTTGGTAGGGAACGGGGAGATGTTCATCAAAGATTACTAGATTTTCATTATAATACATAAATAACTTCTGAAAATCTATGGTACAGCACGGTGATTATAGTTAACATATGGTATTGTATACTTAAAATTACTGAGAGTAGATCTTAAATGTTCTCGTAACAAAAAGTGATAAATAGATGAGGCGATGAATATAGTAATTAGCTTTATTTTAATCATTTTGTAATGTATGTGTGTATAAAAACACTACATTATACATCATAGATATACATAATTTTTATTTTTCAGCTGTATCTCGATAAAGCTGGGAAACATAAGACTTTTATATATGTAGGTTATATCTATTAATATTTACTATTTTAGAAATTAAATCCGAAATTTTGTAGTTTTTTATTTATTAAAAAACAATTAGCTGAATGCATGTGTGTATATATAATGTATATTTTGTAAAAAGTAATTTTATTTTTAAAAAGAAAAGACAGTGAGAGGAGAGACATTGTTTGTTTTTAACTTTTTCAAGTATCTTGAGTGTCTCGCTTCCTAGAAGACAACTGGATGTTAATAACTGCTTGTGCATTTCACTCTGTTGTGTGTGTGGCTTTAGTTGAAGTATATGAAGGAAATCTGGCTTACAAAAAAAGGGAGAAACATTGCAATAACCTCTTATTATAATTGTGGATATTTTTCTGTAACACTACTAAAACTAGACAGGCAGTAGTTTCTTGTGATGTGAATCTGAAACAAATAAATCAATTTTTCAGGCTCTGTTACATTAAGATCCACTGGTCTATTTTGCACTTTGAATGATGGATCTTTTACCCATGTATGAAATTGTAACATCCTGCATTGGTCATTTGAAAAATACTGGTTCACTGAGTTTTACAGATCTTCCAAATCTTGACACATTTCATTTTAAAATATCAAGAAATTGCCTTTATTAATACCATCACCAATCTCATCAGAACAGCCTTTAAGTATTGAGAAGCTGTCAAGCTCAGGCTTAAAAACTTAAATTTTATCCTTGGCTACAAATACTGTCAGTTGTTTTCCTTGAAGTGTCAGGCTCATTTGATTTGTTTTCAAGAAAATGTCTACCAAATGTCTACCAACGTCTGAATAATTATAGTTTGTCTGTCAGATGTTGTTTCAATTAAATATGGTGTTCAGTGTAGAACATGTATAGTTCAACTTGCAGCACGATCACACTAGCGCCTTTCCTGGCAACCTCTGCCAGGCTCAGTAAGCAGAAGCCATGCTCTGTGGTCCCTTCCCACTGCAGCACACAGGGTACTGGAAAGACAGGGATCCCAGAGTGACCAACTCAGAGCAGGGTGGGTGAATGGATCCTGGGAAATGTAGTCCCACCCCTGGAGGACGGTGAGTGTGGAGCCGAGTCTTAACAGGCTGATGTCACCCTGTGTTTTCCTGTGCAGGCTCCTGGTTAAAGGCTGCTGGCAGACAATTTTGAACTAAAAATGTTGAGAAATTTTTAGAACATAACACATCTATAATCACTTGATGTATTAAACCATGCATTTCGTTTTTAAGATTTGCAAGATCTTATTTTCTGAGAATATTTTATTCTTTAGATTGTATGTTTTCACTTTGCCAGAAATGTGAAGTGTTGAAAGAGATACTCTAAATACATTAAACTCAAATGGAGTTGGAATACTTAATGTATTCAAATAAATAATTAAATGGTCCTGAGTGTTTTAAAGTTATCCTTGTCAGTCCATTAGATTTATTAATAATAATAATGTAAAAAGAGTAAAAGCTGCTAGATTAATAAACTTAACAGTAAGGTTTGTAAACAATTATTAGCTACTTAAACAAAACTAAGGCTATGAAATTTTTTATTAACACACTGCACATTACAATAAAATCCAAATAACTGTAACTAGTCCTTTCTGACTTCCTCTTGGACCTAGATACACACATGCACCCACACACACACATGCACACATCTAGGCATTCAAAACAACAGCATAACTGGGTAGAGCTTTTAAATAATTAAAATTATCACAATTTAAAAGCTAATAAAAGATCCAAAAATACCAAGAAAATAAAAAATATTAAAATAATAAAAATAGCATTTAGAAGTGAAAACACAATAAGCAAAATGTATAACCCAATAGATGATTTAACAACCAATAGTTTGCTTCAGGAAAAGAGAAATGGTAAACTGAAAGATAGAATAAAAGAAATTATCAGGAAAGAATAAACAGAGTAGAAGATGGAAAGAAGAAGTGAGAGGGCAGGAGGACACTGGAGAACGGCATGAAAAGGTGCGACTCATAACCAACACGGAGAAAACAGAGAGTACAGAAAGGCCATGTTCAGAAAAGTACTGGTGACTTATTTTTAAGAATTAATGAAAGGAGGATAAGCTAATTCTGTCCCAAACAGAACAGATCAAATTAAATCTACACCTAGACATGAATTCGTGAAATAGCAGAATTCCAAAAACATCGAAAGCCTAAAAGATCCAAAAAAGAAAACATAGCTTATCTATAAAGAAACTAGAGTTAGATTATAATTGAAAAGCAACTATGTAAACTAGTTTTAAAAATAAAGAATAGATCCCATTTGTCAATTTTGGCTATTGTTGGAATTGCTTTTGGCATTTTGAGTGAACAGGCAACCTACAGAATGGGAGAAACTTTTTGCAATCTACCCACCGGACAAAGGTCTAATATCCAGAATGTACAAGGAACTTAAACAAATTTACAAGAAAAAATACCAAACAACCCCATCAAAAAGTGAGTGAAGGGTATGAACAGACACTTCTCAAAAGAAAACATTTATGTGACCAACAAACATACAGAGAAAAAAAGCTCATTATCACTGGTCATTAGAGAAATGCGAATCAATACCACAGTGAGAGAGCATCTCATGCCAGTTAGAATGGCGATTATTGAAAAGTCAGGAAACAACAAGTGCTGGCAAGGCTGTGGAGAAACAGGAACGTTTTTATACTGTTGGTGGGAGTGTAAATTAGTTCAACCACTGTGAAAGACAGTGTGGCAATTCCTCAAGGATCTAGAATCAGAAATCCCATTTGACCCAGCAATCCCATTACTGGGTATATACTCAAAGGATTATAAATAATTCTACTATAAAGACACATGCACACATATGTTTATTGCAGCACTATTTACAATAGCAAAGACTTGGACCTAACTCAAATGCCCATCAATGACAGACTGGATAAAGAAAACGTGGCACATATACATCATGGAATACTATGCAGCCATGAAAAAGAATGAGTTCATGTCCTTTGCAAGGACATGGACGAAGTTGGAAGCCATCATTCTCAGCAAATTAACACAGGAACAGAAAACCAAACATTACATGTTCTCACTGATAAGTGGGAGTTGAAAAATGAGAACACATGGAGACAGGAAGGGGAACATCAAACACTGGGGCCTGTTGAGGATGGGGGCAAGCAGAAGGAGAGCATCAAGACAAATACTTAATGCATGCAAGACTTAAAACCTAGATTATGGGTTTATAGGTGCAGCAAACCACCATGGCACATGTACACGTATGTAACAAGCCTGCATGTTCTGCACATGTATCCCAGAACTTCAAGTAAAAAAAAAGAATAAACTCAATACATATAGAGATACAATAAAGATAGAAAAAATAAAGAGCAAAAAATAAAGTAAATACTAAAGAATCAATAAAAGTTATACCTGATTTTTTTTTTTTTTAAAAAAGGTTAAATAATCTCTGTCAAAATGAATTAAGAGAATAGAAAATTTTGGCCAGCACAGTTGCTCACACCTATAATCCCAGCACTTTGGGAGGCCAAGGCAGGTGGATCACCCGAGGTTGGGAGTTCGAGACCAGCTTGACCAACATGGAGAAACCCTGTGTGTACTAAAAATACAAAATTAGCCGGGCGTGGTGGTGCATGCCTGTAATTCCAGCTACTTGGGAGGCTGAGGCAGGAGAATCACTTGAACCCGGGAGGTGGAGCTTGCAGTTAGCTGAGATCGCACCATTGCACTCCAGCCTGGGCAACAAGAGTGAAACTCTGTTTCAAAAAAAAAAAAAAAAAAGGAAGAAAATTTGTAAAACTATGTTCAATTTGTAAATTGTGACAAATTAATGGATACAAAAACATGTAAAAATTATGAGAAACTACAAACTCTTTTATGCTGACAAATCTGAAAACTTAGATAAAATATACAATCCCCATAAAAACATTGCTTATGAAAATTAAGTCAAAAACCTCGAAAGCCTGGATAGATTTGAAAGCATTAAGTAAATAAAGTCATTAGTAAATTTCTATTCTCTCTCCCCCTCCAACTAATTATGTACAGGCTCTATGTTTAATGAGACTTATCAAAATATCAAGGAATATATCATTCTTGTGTTATACAAACTCTTTCAAAGGAAAAAATAAGGAGAGCTCCATAATTCACTTACAAGGTTAGTAGAATCTACATTTATTACAAAGAGGTTAAAAAAAATTCTAGGACAATTTCACTTGGCACCATAGATGCAAGGATACTAAATAAGATAGTAGCAAAGCAAATTCCTTTATGTACAAAAACAAGTCATTACTAAACAGTAGTATAAACTTTAACAGGAATTTAATGCAATTTAATAATCACAATTAAGAACACATATTATCTTAATTCAGAAATATTATTTGATAAATTTCAACCAACTCTCAACTCTCATAACAAATTATATGAGGTCTGAAATTTGGAATGGAAAGTATATTCTTTAACACTATAAAACCTTACTTTAATAACACTACAGTGTAAGCCATACTTAGTGTTGAAACAGCACAATAATTCCTCTTGATGCCAGGAAGACAGCAAGGATGCCAGTTATAGTCGATTTGATTCTATGTTATGCTCAGGTCCTAGCCAAGCAGAAAACCAAGAAGTAATATATAAAGATTATAAAAAAAGAAATATAGCTATTAATATATGATTACAGTATATGTACACACAGACATGCAAACACATGTACATATATACATGTGCATACATACCTACATTATGGCAACTATACTATATATAACATTATGTATATATGTAGATATGTATATTAGTATTTTGGTGAGCCAGTATTAATTGTAAAATGTAATAGAAAAAAATTCAATATCTAATTTATTGTAGAAATCAAAATTATTCAGCTACCTAGAAAAATGACCAACAAAATATGCTAATAAAAGTCATAAAAGATGATGCAAATAAAATAAGAACCCTATCATATTATATTTATTTATGGGAAGAAAGGCCCTTACTTCTTCTTTCCTTGGTCTATGAATACAACACAATTTTAATCCATACATTTTATGCAACTCAATAAAATTACATAGATATTGACCAGTTTATTATTACAGTCCTATGGAAAAACAAAGCACCAAAGTAAGCCAAGAAGACTGAGTAAGCACTTTCACCTCATCAGAATTTAAGAACAAAGTTGTAATAATCTAAAAAGTGTACATTGGTGAGGAAGCATTTTCACCTAATCAGGATTTAAGGACAAAGTTATAACAATTTAAAAAGTGTACATTGGTATATGGATGCAGATATTGACTTTTTGAAAAAATAGAGATGCTCAAAAATCCATGTATATGTGAATATTTTGTGTATGAAAAAAGATGAAACGAGTGAGAAAAGCAGACTATTCAATATTATAATAATTATCTATATTTGAAAAAGGATAAAATGGAATACAAAAAAATACAAAATTATAAACAAGTCCCAGATGGATTAAATAATTAATTAAAATGCACAAGTACAAACTTTCAGAGAGCATAAAAAATATTGATCTAACATCAGTGGAGGGAAGTACTTTCTAAGTAATTTCAAAAGATCAACATGCTGTCCTCAAATCAGTTGTGCATTTTGACTACATTAACATTAAAACTTCTTTTTTCCAAATGACTCCATTAATAATAATGATAACAAATTGTAATATAGTGCTTATTTTGACCTGGCCTTGTTCTCTTCCCTCTGTTAATATTAACTCACTTGATCTTCAAAATATCTATCAGGTGGATAATGTTGTTATCATAATTCTTCCTGAGATGATATTGAGGCATGGTAGATTGAGTAATTTCCTCAAGACTGAACAACTAGTTCAATTTAATTAATTTAATTACAAGGCGAACCAAAGATTTAGAGCCTTTTAAATGAATAAATGCATATACAAACAAATAACACACTACACAGCAAACCAAAAGAACACTCTCTAGAATAGATTAAAATTCCAGCAAATTAATGAGAAAAATTAAAAATTGGAAACTTTGGAGAAATAAGTTAAGGTTTTGTTGTATTAAAAGGTAAACTGAAGCATAGCATGATTAAACGGTTTATTTGAGCAAACAGTGACTAATGAATTAGGCAGCTCAAAACCCAGATGTGAGTTTTGGGGGTTCCACCAAGGGAACTCAAGGGGAGGCTTTTATAGGACAAACATGGAAGTAAAGCAAATATATTGTTGATTGGTTATAGTTATCCAGTTGCCTTATTGGGTCTGTTTTGCTGGAAAGGTTCTAGTTTTATAAGTACAAGTTAGTTGGTGGCTTCTCATTGGTTAGCCTTAACTTCATTTTTTTTAATGTAGGCATTTACAATAAATATTGCAAGTTTTGCTTCTGCTTGCAATTTTTTAGGCTATTCTTCTGTTGCTACAAAGAAATACCCGAGTCTGGGTAATTTATAGTGAAAAGAGGTTTAATTGGCTCACAGTTCTGCAGGCTGTACAGGAAGCATGGGGCAGGCATCTGCTCTGTTTCTGGGGAGGCCTCTGGGAGCTTCTACTCATGGTGGAAGGTGAATGGGGTTGAGCAGGGGGATTTCACATGAAGGGAGCTAGAGCAAGAGAGACGTGGGGAAGGTGCCACACACTTTTAAAACAACCAGATATCACAAGAACTCTTAACTATCACAAGGACAGCACACAGGGGATGGTGCTAAACCATTGATAAGAAACCTGCTCCCATGATCCAATCACCTCACACCAGGCCTCACTTCCAATATTGGGCATGACAAGTTGACATGAGACTTGGTGGAGACGTAGATTCACACTGTTTCACCAGTCGAGCAAGGTGAAGGTGGCTCATGAGACCTGACTGGCTTTGTGTGCTCAGGTACTTTTCTGGCCTGCTGGTGTCCTTCTTTTTTTTTTTTTTTTTTGAGACGGAGTCTTGCTCTGTTGCCAGGCTGGAGTGCAGTGGCACGATCTCGGCTCACTGCGAGCTCCGCCTCCCGGGTTCACACCATTGTCCTGCCTCAGCCTCCCGAGTAGCTGGGACTACAGGTGCCCGCCACCACGCCTGGCTAATTTTTTTTATTTTTGGTAGAGACGGGGTTTCACTGTGTTAGCCAGGATGGTCTCGATCTCCTGACCTCGTGATCCACCCGCCTCAGCCTCCCAAAGTGCTGGGATTACAGGCGTGAGCCACCACGCCCGGCCTTTTTTTTTTTTTTTTCTTTAGACAGTGTCTCACTCTGTCACCCAGGCTGGAGTGCAGTGGCTCAGTCTTGGCTCACTGCAACCTCTGCCTCCCAGGATCAAGTGATTCTCCTGCCTCAGCCTGTCAAGTAGCTGGGATTACAGGCACCTGCCACTACGCCCAGCTAATTTTTGTATTTTCAGTAGACAAAGGGTTTTGCCATTTTGGCCAGCCTGGTCTGAAACTCCTGACCTCAAGTGATCTACCTGCCTCGGCCTCCCAAAGTGCTGGGATTACAGGTGTGTACCACCACAGCTGGCTGGCCTGATGTCCATTTTAATTTACTTCACCAGTTGTCATATGTGGCTGATGGAATTATGCATCAGAAACAGAGGGCAACATATTCTCACTCAGAAATGAGTAGAAACTTCCATTTGGAGTTCATCAGCAGGGGAGGCAGCTTACTTCTATGGTGTGTTCCAGGCCTACCAAAGCCAAGTTTCCTTTCAAGAGCACACGGGCACTGGCAGTAATGAGATGGAACTGTGTGATAATCCAGCAAGAGTGGAGAATCTCAACTCTGCCATCGTCAAGGGGAGCTTTATCTCACCTGCTTATCAGTCTGTCCCCAGACTCTCTGGAGATGTTACCTGCATGTCTCTTGGCTCACAGGTTTAAGCAACTGTGGAAGAAAAACCAATCCAGATGTATTCATGTGTTTACTGAAGACTGGATGAACAGAGATCCCTTCTTTGCCATGGAATCCCAGGACACACCAGACTCCAGGTTTGAGGTCCCTTCCCAGAGAGGAGCAGGCAATTTACAAAGGAAGGAACTTGAGTCACTAATACACATATGGAAACATATCAAATCAGTCTTAAACAGGAAACATCAATTAAAACTACTATGAAATGACATCGGCAAAAGTTGAAGAGTCTAATAATGCTGTATGTGGAAGAAGATTATGGGAAATAGGAGGAAATCTAAATTGTGGGTGGGAGTATAGATTGGCTCAACGGCTTTGGAAAATACCTCGGCAATAACTAGTAAATGTGAAGATGCTCACATCCAAATATACAGCTTCATTCTACATACATATTCCACACTACCAAACTAAGTGCACCAGGACACAGGCACAAGAATGCTTATTGCAGGATTATTTATAATAATGAGAAACAAAAACAACTTTCCCTCAAAAGCTGAATGTGTAAGCAAGTTTTGTTCATTTAATTCAGTGAAATATTACACAGCAGATCATTGGATAAACTACATCTACATATCACCAGTGTCAAAATTTCAACAGAATACTGTTGAGTTTAAAAAAACAAGTTGAAAACAAATATATAATAAGTATTGTGATGTTATTTATATGTTGAAAAATATGACGATAATATTTACATTATCTATATGTCCAAATATACCTTCTAAAAGCGTAATAATATAAGTAAAAACATACATACTAAACTAGAGATGATTGTTTTTGTGGAATGAAGTAAAGAAAAGGAATGGATGTTTTTCTATAAATTTTGTGTGTAAGAGCAATATAAAATATTTTATTTTTAGAAACAAAAGACAAAATAAAGGAGGGAAAGAAGAAAGTAAGAGAAAAAAGGGGGAGGCAGGAAAGGAGGGGGAGAAAGAATGGAGAAAGTGTAGACAGAAACCCACAGGAGCTAAAATTGTAGAAGTCATTTACAGCCAGGGAAAAAGTCTAGAACTGATGCTGATGCAGGCCAAGGGATGGAGGCAGGTGTGGGCTTTGCATGTCACACCCATGGCAGAACAGGCGGTACGACCGCAAGTCATTGAGAGGTAGGGAGCTGACACGCATGCTCTGATAAAGCCAGGAATCTCAAGGAGCATCCTTCATTCATGGGAATGGAGCTAGGACTGCTTTATTCTCCAGCTGAGAGAGTAACAAGTCACCCGATGCCCACTCGTGAACGTGGGTGAAGGTCTCCCCGCAACAATCACTCTATGTGTCTTGCAGGAGCTCCAAGCAGAGAAGTTATTTTAAAAAATGTGTCAAGAACAAGAGAAATGTTATAAAGAGAGTTTTCACAAACTAGGGCCCCTAGGGCTACCTCCAAAGTAAGGCCCGTATGTGTATAATGTGATTGGTTTCCAGAAGGAAAATTGAAGTGACGAATGTTTTACAAGAGGCTGGTATACTTGTTTCTGAGACCTTTAGTTAAAATACAGAAATATTCTCATGTAACTTTGTTTAAAACAGTAATTTTTATTTATGTTTATTTATCTATTCATTTTTAAAAACAGTAATTTTTTTAAAGATCTTAGACTTTACACTCACAATTACTAACGGGTTAGAGATGACTCAGATACTAGCCCAGAAGACATGGCGAGTACTACACAGCAATATTAGAGAAGAAGGAAGTTAACATATCAATGACCTCAACCTTCACGTTAGAAAAAAAAAAAAAAAACAGAAAAGGAAAATCAAACTATATTCCAACTGAGTAAAAAAGAGAAAACAAAATCAGAGAGTTAATACAGGAAATAGAAAATGGAAAAACAATAGAAAACATCAATAAAACCCAAAGCTGATTCTTTCAGAACAGCAACAAAGTTGCTAAACCAGTGATCAGGAAAGAGACAGAAAGAAAGAGAGCGAGCAAGGATTTCCAACACAAAAAGTATAATAAAGAACTATTATGAATAACCTTTTTGCCAACAAATTCAACAACTTAGATAAAATGGATCAATTGTCATGCCTGTAATCCCAGAACTTTGGGAGGCCAAGGCGGGCGGATCATCTGAGGTCAGGAGTTTGAGACCAGGCTGGCCAACATGGCAAAACCCCATCTCTACTAAAAATACAGAAAACAAAAACAAACAAACAAACAAAATAGCCAGGCATGGTGGCATGCACCTGTAATCCCCGCTACTCGGGAAGCTGAGCCTGGAGAATCACTTGAACCCGGGAGGTGGAGGTTGCAGTGAGCTGGGATTGTGCCACTGCACTGCAGCCTGGGCGACAGAATGAGACTCTGTCGCAAAAACAAACAAACAAACAGAAAAATATTTTTCAAATTATTGTTTGAGGCAAGGAATAATCGGATACCCAAACCAAGAAAAAGGCATTGCAAGAAAACTATAATCCAATATCTCCCATAAACACAGGTACAAAAATTTCAAACAAAATTATGCAAATAAAATTCAACAATATATAAAAAGGGATGATACATCATGACCAAATGGAGTTGATCCCAGGAATTCCGGATGGGCTCAGCATTTCAAAATCAACCAATATAGTTCATCGTATTAACAGACTGAAAAAAATAAAGATACTATGATCAGGTAAATAGATGCAAAAAACAACAATAGCCAATATTCCTTATAAAACCTCTCAAAAATGAAAGAATAGAAGGAAGCATCCTCAACCCGACTTTTTGAAAAAATCTACAGCTAATATTTATTTAATGGTGATTTACTTAATGTCCCTCCCAGGATTAGGATATCTATTCTCACCACTTCTAGATATTTTACTCAGAGCAATAAAGAAAAAGCATTCTAATTAGGAAGAATGAAGTAAAACTGTCTTTATTAAAAAATAACAAGATTATCCATGTAGGAAATCTGAGGTTATCTCCAAAAGCTAGGGAAACTAATAAGTGAGTTTAGCAAGTTTGCAAGATATAGGATTAATAAACACATGCTAATTGTGTTTCCACTAGCAATGAATAATCGAAAATTAAAATGTAAATATCAACAGCATCGAAAATATACATCTGACAAAAGACTTGCAAGAAGCAGAGCACCGAAAACTACAAAACATTTCTGAAAGAACTTAAAGAAGACTGGATAAATGGAGTGATAAACTGTGACCTTGGGTTGGCAGATTTAATATTGTTAAGATGTCTATTATTTTTTTTCAAATTGGCCTGAAGTTTAAACTCAATCCCAATCAAAATTTCAGCACATATTTTTGGTATAAATGGGCAAACTGCCTCTAAAATTTACAGGGGAATGCAAAGGACATACCTCAAACAACATTGAAAAATAACAAATTCGAGAAATAATATTCCCTGACTTCAAGACTTATTATAAAGCCCATCAATCAAGGCCATGTGGTATCAAGACTGACTGATAGATCATTAGAACAGAAGATAGAGTCAAGGAACATAGCCACACATATATGAAGAAACGATTTTTGGAAAAGTGGCAAAGACTATTTGGTGACGATGTGATAGTTTTTGAACAAATTTTGCTGGAATTTTTTTTTTTTTTTTTTTGAGACAGAGTCTTGCTCTGTCACCCAGGCTGGAGTGCAGTGGCGTGATCTCAGCTCACTGCAACCTCCGCCTCCTGGGTTCAAGCAATTCTCCTGCCTTAGCCTCCTGAGTAGCTGGGACTACAGGCACATGCACACGCAGCTAATTTTTGTATTTTTAGTAGAGACAGGGTTTCCTCATGTTAGCCAGGATGGTCTCAATCTCCTGACCTCGTGATCTGTCCGACTCGGCCTCCGAAAGTGCTGGGATTACAGGTGTGAGCCACCATGCCCAGCTGCTGAAATATTTTAATATCCATTTGTAAAATAAAAATAAACTTTGAACTATACCTTTATATCGTATACAAAATTTGTCTAAAAAGAGACCATAGAGCTAAATACAAAATTTAAAAATATAAAACATAAAGAAGAAAACACAGGAGCCTTGTGACATTGGCTTAGATCAATATGCGTTAGACACGACACCAAATCCCAGTCTGTAAAATAAAAACACTGCATATTGACCTTCATCCAAATTAAAAACTTCTCTTCTTCAAAACAGTTTCAGAGAATAAAAACAGAACAAAAGATTGAGTAAAATATTTGCAAATCCTGTGTCTCATAAAGAACTTATCACGAATGTGAAAATAAACAAAACTTGGGTAATAAGAAAACAAACAGTCCAATTTAAAAACGAACAAATGATCTGAACACATTGCCAGAGAAAGTACGCCGATGTCAAATGATCACATCAGAGATGCTCAGCATCCGGTGTCATTAGGGAAGTGCAAATGAAAACCACAGCAATACCACTGCATACCTGCTAGGATGACCAAGTTGCAGAAAAATAAAATAAAATAAAATAAAAGTGCCTACGAAGTGTCAGGGAAGATGTGGAGGAACTCAAGCACGTGTATACTGCTGATAGGAATGTAAAATGACAATAAGTTTGGGAAACAGTGTATGTTTCTGCAAAAGTTAAACATGCCCTCCCAATATGATTTGGCCATTCAATTTCTAGAAATTTACCTTCCAGAAAGGAAACCAAATGTATATACATATACGTTTGCACAATGTTTATTACAACCATATCATAGTCAACAACGAGAAATAGCTCAAGTGCTTATCAAGAGGTGAACAGATAAACCAGCTGGGGTATATGCACCCAGTAGAATACTACTCGGCCATGAAAAAGAATGAACTATGGATACACGCTACGACATGGATGGATGTCAAAATAACTATTCTGAGTGAAAGCAGTCAGGAAAAAAATGATACATTGTATGATTCCTATACATTTCTAAAACACGCAAACTCATCTGTAGAGCTCGAAAGCAGATCAGTAGTCATTTGAGGATCACAAGGGAGGGTGAAAGGGAGAAATCACAGTGAAACTTTTAGAGATGATTAATATGTTCATTACGTTGATTGTGGTGATAGTTTCATGGGTGAGAACTTACGTCAAAGCTCATCAAACTGAACACTTTAAATATGTGCAGTCAATTTTATGTCAAACAGACCTCAATAAAGCTGATTTTCAAAGTCTTATTTGGATCATCACGTTAATTAGCTTAATAACCATTCCAGCTTGCACATTGAAACATGCATTTTCTTTTATTTCCCCCTAAAAGGCAAGGCTGCAGGAGGCGGCTGAATCATCACTTCCAGCTTGACCATGCTCTTTCTTGCTACTGGCGAAGTGAAGCCCACCCAGGGGAGTGTTCCCACATGCACAGGAAGCACATGTTGACAGGTCAGATGTGATATGACCATGGAATTAGAACCTAGGGAACCTGACCATTTAATATGGTGTTTAGAATGATGTGCTGATTTACTTAGGATTAAGCTTATGTGTCTTTGTTCACTTAGTTAAAGCAAGAGGCTGACAATATCCCAGTGATGACAATATATGAAAGAAAACTCCAGGGCAGCATTTATCACGGTGGACATCTTGTTGCAAAGAATGTCCACTTCAGAAAAATGCAAAAAAAAAAAAAAAAAGACATAATTGCTTTTTTGCTTCTGTGGAGGGTATATTTTTAATCATATGAGCTCTTTATAAGCTCAAATCGACTTTATTTTTTAACGTGTATGTCTTGCTTGGAAAGAAACCTTCATTCCTTTCCTCAGTTCTGTGACTCCACCACTGCATAAGTGCCACTTGTCACCCTTGGACTTGCTCGTCTTCCCAAACCAGCTTATTCCACTCAGAACAGCAATGACAATGCAGTTTCTGGAACTTTCTCGCTGGTAAACACCAGCTCCTTCTGTATTCCGAATACCTTATTGTTTTGTGACATTATGATGATGTCCAAGGAATCATTCTTGGTTGATCCTGAGATTAACTGGTTCTAGGAAACATTTGTTTGTGTGAGTATGTTTTCACTGCCCCTGCCCTCAGATCAAGATACGGCTCTGAGACTTATGGCAGCCTGTTCATGAGGCAAACTTTCTGAGTTTCAGCCTCTTCATTTTTGAAGTTGTGCGTGTTTTTGCCACAGCACTGATATGATTGCATGAAGAAGTATTACGTGTATGTGAAAATATTCAGTAAAGTGCCCCGGGAATTTCTGGCTCTCAAGAAGTGTTAGTTCTTGCTCAATAATCACCCTTGCCATCTGACTGCTATATCAGAAGGTATTCACTTAGCAGTAATTAAGAGGAAAAGCTGATTTTTATCGGCTGCAGTTGTTAAGATTAGATTCACACACTGGCAGCTGCCCATGCATTCCTGATGTAAATGTAGTCCTGTGGCGCCACCCACTGACTGACTCTGGACAGCTGCACGCCTGGTCTCTAGACACTTCAACCAGATTCACGCCCAAATCATTTCCCATCTCCGCAATGGTGACTGTGAAATTCATGCAGCTCACAAAGGAAAATGATTTCTCTAAAAGCCTTAATGGCTTTTAAAGTTTTTGGTCAAGAGCCAAGTTAGGTTTACAATGGTAAAAAAAAAAAAAAAAGCAAGAAAGAAAAATGAAATATTCTCTGTTTATATACGTATTATAGTCAGATACATTTCAGAAGACATGTGTTAATTAAACCCCTGAGTAGTGAGAAGCTAACCAGTATTTTTTGTCTTCTATGCATCAAGAAAAGTACATGTAAATCAAAGTGTTTAAAATAAATAGTAAATCACAAGAATATTGCAGGACTCATTTTTCTTCATTCACCATGGATAAAATCAGCATTAAGAGAAGTGCTTTGGAAATTTTCATTTTATGATGTTAGTTCCACTTTCTCCATTGAAATAAAGGAATATCATGCCACTCAAACTAGAATTGAAAAAGAAAAGGTACACTAGGCAAAACTCTCCAAAATATTCTGGAACACCTAATAAAACCTAAGAAATTGCTCTTTAATAGGCCATGGAAAATGCTGCAATTATTACCCAGTGAACCACATAAATTCTTTCGAGTTACATTTTAACTGTAGACTTTCATTTCTATTCCCCAGCAATACAGAAGGAAAACAATTCCAGGCTAATGTTTAGTTCAAATTGAAGGGAAAAAATGCTTTCCTTGATTCAGATGCCGCATATAACTGCACTAGTGAAAGATTCTAACTTAAATATAACCTGTGTGTCCCTTGTCCTAAAATATGAGTTGGAAAATCCCAAACCTTGTTTCTAAATTTTGTATTTGAGAAAATTAAAGCTCCGAGGAGTTAAATTTTGAATCCAGTCAGATTACACAGCTGGTTAGTGATAGAACTGGAGAAAGAGATAGATTTTTGGTTCTCAGTTGAGTGGCCTTTTCCCCTTCACTACACGCCTCTCAACGAAATATTAATATTTATGTGGTCATATACATGAGCATATTATAATTTATACTAAAAGTAAAAATGTACTTTCTAAAAACTTTGGAGGAAATCTGCCTTCTTAGACATATGGTGCAGAAGTCAAAAGCAAATAAAATATCCTGGGTTATAAAATTTATAAATTTAGAATGCTGTTTCTGCTTTCATGACTGTAAATATGATATTTTTCTTAAGTCTTTGAAATTTCCATGGACTTCTTCCTGCTGACTGATAGATTTCAAAGTCCTGGCACTTCTCAGTATAACACTGTTGTCTGCAAAATGAATTGTAGGTAACCACAAAATAACCAGGATTATGTATATTAAGATGAATCATTCATTAATTTTTGTCTTAATGATAAAATCAATGTCTGTTCATTCTAAGTTTCTTCAACAGGCAAACGTATTTCAAAGTGTAAAAAATATAATGAAGTCATCAATAATTCTGTTACTGAGCATGTGAAAACCAAATAAAGTCACAGTTTTGGTATACTTCCCAGAGTCTCTCTCTCTTCTTCCACCTTCTCATCTCAGTCTCTAACTTGTCCATATTGCTTTTCTCATAGTAAACGAGGTAAGCTCACGGTGACTGTTGAAAAACTTCCTTCCTTGAGAATATTTTCTGTCTTATATAGGAATACAAAAAGTGAACAAACATAATTTCCAAATAGAAGGGCTGTGAGATGGGAAAATTTACACATTTTCTGAATTTGAAGGGCCTAGGACTCTCAGGATCTTTTCACTTGGGATCGACAATTCCAAGTATAAGCATGCCCCTGTGTGTGTGTGTGTGTGTGTGTGCGCGTGTGTGTTTGCACGTGCACATGTGGGTGTGTGGGCTCAGGCCCTGTTGTATTTACTGGGGTCTTCAAAACAAGGCCTTGTGTAGTCTATTTTTTACATTCTGCATAAAATTTTAATGTAAATACTGATTTTGTTAATCTTTGGTCTATTTTGCAAATATTGATGCTTTCTTATTTAATTATGATTCTTTTTTTGATGTCCTGAAATTAAAAATCACATAGAAAAATTTATCAAAATGTTTTCAAGGTCTTCTTTTTCTCTCTTGTTTTTTGAGTTAACAACTTCCTCTTGCCCTTGAGATCTGATATAGATTCATTCATCTTCACTCATCTGCCTTTTGAAGTTCATTAACAGATTCATTAAATCTATATTCTAGCCGAAATTTATTTTGGACCTCTCAAAAATAAACCATCTACACTCATCTTTTCCAGGAAGGTAACAAAAAGTATCATGTTGTATCACCAATTTGACACTTTTTAAAACATAATTTTTATGTTTGCTATGGTTTTTTCACAAATTGAATTAGAAAAGTTGGTTGTCTAATTTGTTTTGTTTCACTAGTATCTTCTGTTCATCTACTGTAATATTTTATATCAGTAACATACTTTCTGATAACTGTTATAGAGCCAGGAGTTCTTGATCAACGGTTTTGGATGTAGTTTTCTGTCCCTTTATTTTATACTTCTTTTGTATAACCACATTTGAAAAGACACCAATAAGAAGGGTTATAATTTCTCTGGATGTAACTAAAGCTTAAGTTTAAAAAATAAAGATATTGTTTTAAAATAACATTTTAGGGCATGTCTTAAATATTTCAAAACATGTCATGCCTATTTATTTAAAAGACACTCAGCCTTCAGATAAGATTTGATATTTTCTTCATGTGCATTCCCTGCATTTTTTGTTTTAATGTTTTTACAGATATTTTCTACTCTTGTGGCCATTGTGAACAGGATGTTAGTAATCATTATATTTCTATAACTTGTAATATTCTATATTAAAGAATGCTCTTAATTTTGTACAATGAATCATCTGATAAAATTTTACACTATTTTAAATTATGTTTATTCATTTCTCTGTAGTTTGTCAACTAGGATCACAGGGCTTGAAGTTACTTACATGTACTTTTTATCTTTATAGACAGTCGCTTCATTTTTATAGCATATTTCATATAATTATCTAAAAAATTTTTTTAAATGTTAAGTGATAAAGAGGATATTCAGTTATTTACTTACATAAAATTGTTCTATTTAAATGCTTTTGTAAGATTTTGATTATTTGCATAAATAGAGGTGATGTATGTTAAAGAACTTTCTACTTCAAGTTTCCTGAGTGATCTTCATTTACTTGCTTTTTTTCTTGTTTTAATCAGAAAGGAATATTGAAGATGATCAAATTACTTTTATAGCTCTATTGGAATTATCACTATGAACACATAGGCCATATGAGGGGATTTACTAATATTTGTATTCTATTTCACTTTCTACAGCTGATGTCATTAAATCTATTCTATAATTTCTTTGAGTTTGGTAATTTAATACTTCATTCACTAGGAACGTTAGTACATTTAATTTTATTTAATTTTTTGGTTTAATTATGAAACTAATTAAGACTTTAAATTTACCTCTGAGCACTCTATTAGTTAAATCTCATAAGGACTTTTTGCAGATATATCTTAATTTTAAATGTAATTAATAGATGTTACATACATTTTAGAAAATAATTTAGGTAACTCTAACATTTATTTTAGAAGAGCCCCAGAAATAGTATTATTTCCATTTTTATTCTCTGTTTCTGCCAAAGAACCTTTTTAATGTTACAACAGCAGTATGGTTATTCTGTGGATTGACTGAGCTCAGATACATGGTTTCCAGCTTCGTGCAATGTTGGCTGGAGCTGGAATCACTGGAAAAGTTCCAGCTTTCCACTCTCTTGTGAGTCTACAGTGTTTACAACATTACAATACCACTTCTAGTTTCTAGAGAAACTTTTCACATGAGGACAAAGAAATATGCACATGGACATTCATAGCAGCACATCCGTCATAGCAACAACTGGAAATAACTGAAACGCCTAGTTGCAGGAGAATGGATAACAGTATCTCACAAGGTAAAACTAGACAATGGTGTAGATAAACTCATTGAATTACATGCAAAGATATGTGTGAACTGGGCTGGGCATGGTGGCTCACACCTGTAATCCCAGCACTTTGGGAGGCCGAGGCAGGTGGATCACTTGAGGTCAGGAGTTCGAGGCCAGCCTGGCCAATATGGTGAAACCCCATCTCTACTGAAATAATAGAAAAATGAGCCAGGTATGGTGGTGGCACCTGTAATTCCACCTATTCAGGAGGCTGAGGCATGAGAATCACTTGAACCCAGGAGGTGGAGGTTGCAGTGAGCCGAGATCATGCCACGGCACTCCAGCGTGACACTCTGTCTCAAAAAAAAAAAAAAAGTGTGAATCTTAATGATGTAACTTGAATGAAAAGAAAGCCCCAGAGCATATCTAATATATTAATATGTATATGTGTGTATATATATAGCAATGTATATAGCTATATAAAAATATTTTATATAAATGTAGGTATATGCATCTCTGTATATTATATATGTTACACATACATATACATATATAACATACACATGTATTACATGTATATATTACATATACATGCAATATATGTGTATGTTATATATGTATATAATGCATGTATGCGAATTTAATGTATGTAACATCTATAAAACATGTTACATATACATGTATTACACATATACATAATATATTATATATTACATATATACACATATACGTAATATATTATATATTACATATATACACATATACGTAATATATTATATATTACATATATACACATATACATATATAATACATATATATGTAATCCAAAAATGAAGCAAAGTACTAAAGTAAGGCAATAATTAACACCACAATCAGGTGGAGCTTAACTTGACGGGCTGAGAAGTCAGGGGCTTGGCATAGATTCAGAACCCTTGGGCAGCTGCATAACATTGGTAATGCTCTAGTTGTTGAGCTGGGCTGCAGGCTCATTATATTACGACATCAATGGATTCCTTAATTAAACTATAAGAGAGTCATGATTCATGGACCAAGGACCAGTATATAGCACACTGTCTTGCTCTCCACACATATGCTTTATCCATCTTTTTCCTGTGGCTGTTCTTGCAGCAATCAACCCACCAGCTTACACCACTGATCTATCTCTTTCCACAGCACTTTTGCTGTCCCTCTGTGAAACTTCAGCCATTTTTGACTCAGACACAAACCTACAAGTTCAAGGGATTCAGCCCCTTATGGAACTTTCCTGGACCAAGGGAGATTGAGAGCTGATGGACAAATTGTAGAATTTTCCAATGAAGCCATCTGGCCTTGGAGTTCTCTTGTTGGAAATTTTTTAATTAAAAATTTAATTTCTTCAAAGGGTATGTGACTGCAGTTTACCTATTTCTTTTTGAATGAGTTTGGTAGTTTATGTCTTTCAAATAATTTGTCCATTTGATCTAAGTTGGTAAATTCATAAATACTAAGTTGGGCATAATACTGTCATTATGATTTTAACATCTGTACAGTTTTTCATAACTTTCTCTCTTTTATTTCTGATATTGGTAACTTATGGTCCCTCTCTTTTTCTTTATCAGTCTAGCTAGAGGGTCATCAAAGACCCAAGTTTTTGTTTGACTAATTGTCTCTATTGCTTTTCTGTTTTCAATATAATTAAATTCAGCTCTCATCTTTATTATTTCCTTTCTTTGTTTTGGCTTTAATTTGTTCTTCTTTTGCCAGTTTCTCAAGGTGGAGTGGTCCACTGTGTTTGGTAAGACTAGAAAAGAGTGAATTGTGTTACATGGTCCCAAGGGGCTGACAGAAAACTCTTCTGACATCTGTTTAGCTAAGGTTGGAGATTAAAAGAGTTAAAGTTGTTAGAATAGTGCTTAATTCAAGGGAAGCACTGTATTACTATTATTCTTCTTATTATTTCATCTTCAGAATTTTTGAATACTTGTGTTTTTATGGCTTAAATCATTCACATTATTTCATACTCTTGCTGTTTTTCTATCTTTCTGACTCCATAATATCTGCTGAACATACTGTTTTCTCATGAATTAGACAACTCACTGATTTGATGTCTTTTCTTGCCCATTATATAATAAATGTTCTGTTGCATTTATATTCTTAATATATACTTACAAAATTTTTTATCCCTAAAGTTACATACAGTATAGCAAAATAAACAAATTGCCACTACTTAAAAAAAAGTACATTCATATACGCTGGAATTTTTGAAATTCTCCCATGTTCTTTCTCAGTATTTTATAAGAGTTTTCATTTGTAGGTTACATCTGTCTTCAAATGGAGCAACTACTGTGTATAATTTTATATTTGTAACTGTACTTCATCATTGTCTCTTATTTTATTATGAAATGAGCCCATGTTTCTATGCATTTTCAAGTTCTTGATGTTTCCAATTGTCTATATTTCTTTAAAAAATGATTCTTTGGACATTTTTATATTGAAGAAGTAATACGCATTTGTTGATGATGAAATAACATAAATCAAAAGTATAAAACATAAAATAAAATCTAATTTTATTCTTCATCCCTGGTGTGATCTGGCTCTGTGTCTTCACCAAAATCGCATCTTAAAGTGTAATCTGAATTGTAAGCCCAACGTGTTGGGGGAGAGACCTCGTGGGAGGTGACTAGAACATAAGCGCGGTCCCCCCAGTGCTGTTCTCATGATAGTGAATGAGTTCTCACTAGATCTGATGGTTTTATAAGAGGCTTTTCTCTCCTTCACTCTGCATTCATTCTCTCTTCTGCCACCATGTGAAGAGGTGTCTTCCACCATGATTGTAAGTTTCCTGAGGCCTCCCAAGCCATGTGGAACTGTGAGTCAATTAACCCTCTGTTCTTTATAAATTACTCAGTCTCAGGTATGTCCTTATAGCAGCGTGCAAACAGACTAATACAATCAACATTGGAGGTATCAGATTAACAACTTGCTATGTTCATTTCTAGCAGATTGTATTTTTCTCCAAACAGCCACAGCAATACATATGAACCTACAAGCTCTTCCAGAACCTTGCTGATCTCCATAAGAGATGCTTTTTCTTTCACTCTCTTCTTTCATTGTCTACTATAGTGCTGGATGTAGTGCATCTTCCTTCAGCATAGAATTTCACATACTTAGAAGAGCACAAAGGCAGAGAATACTGTTACTGAAGGTATTATTAGAGCACGCATACTTGGAAGGAGAAATATAACTGATATTTGCAATTCTAGAGATTTTTGAAAAATTTATAACAAGAATGATCAAAATAGGTTTGATGAAATTATTGCCAGTGGGGTCAAAGAGATTAAGGAAGTCCCAAAATAAACTCTGTATAATGATGACTGAACCATCCAAAGCAGCAGGGACAGCCACATACACATGTCTCTCTGACATATACATGTCCATGGCTTCCAGTAAGGGAGGTGACCACCAACTCTTGCATTGGAAAGACAAGCAGAAAAGTCAAAATTAGATAAGAAACCAGAATGAGAACTAAGGACTATCCCAGCCTTTTTGACCACTGTAAAGTCACCATCATCTTTCCCATGTGAGGGAATGTTCACTGTCACAATTATGACTATTACTTTAGGTTAGACCCAATGTCAAAGTATAAAGTATAATGATGTTTATGTATCTTTTCACGTGATCTTCATTCTATTTTGTGCTGAGTACAGAAGAATAGGTGCCTCTGTTGTCGCAATTTTCTTCTTGACTTCCAGCATGAAGCCAAGTTAGCTGTAAAATCATCTCATATCCTTGCATCCTGCAAGCATGCTGGATGATTCACATAGCTTTGTGAGGAACACAGTCAGGTTGTAATTATTACTATACCATCAGAACCTACATTTTCTCCCATCCCAATCCTTTTAGCAAGCATCTGAAAAAGCTACCTCTCCTATTTCCAGACAAAACAAATTACACATAGTTCAAGAATTATTTGTGTAGCCACATGTTCTGGAAGAGTTAAAATTTATTATGTCTTAGAGCAAAGAAAAGAAATGAAGCTATCAGAAATGACAACTTATACTCTACCTCTTTTACTTCCCTTTTTACTCAACTGAATTCTTCTTCACTGCACTTTTTACCACCTGACATCATATTAAGATTTGGTTTCTCATTCTCTCTTTCCTCTTCGTAATTTATATTCTGCTTTATGTGGCTATTCAAAACTTTCCTTTTCACCATTATATCTCCAGTATCTAAAAGCTGTTAGACACACAGCAAATATTTATTAAAGAAATTAATGTGTGATCTGAGAAAGTGGTGCCTCAGTCAAATGACGAAATGAGCTCTGGTATCACTGACAACTATGTAAATTCTTTGCTGCAGGTCATGGAACAAATGACGGCACTATCACATCCCTCCAGGTTACAACCTAGAGGAAAAGCTGCTGAGGCTAGTGGACCAACTCCTGCATTTCATTTGTTGAAGAAACTCAAATGGTATCAAAGACAAATTCTTATATTTTGTAAAGTTCAAATACATTAATATCTTCTAAGCCAGGAAAATTTCTTTTGCTAGGCAGAATATCAAGTTTAAATTCATCAATTTATTAATGCATAAATTTTACTTATTAATCATATGCCCCCACTTGCCACCTAGTTTTGCCACCTTCACAAAGAAAGATGCCTCATATCTCATAGCAAAGCTTTGCCTTCTGTGACTGCATGAGTTGACAAGGACTGTGCCCCAAATCCCCAAAGCGGTGTGTTCAATGCTGTACAAATAGTTAACTTCATCAAAGCTGAGACTTTCAACCATCATCTTTTCAAGATAATTTACTAAGGAAATGGAAGACCCTAGTGGACGTCTTTAAGTGTTTGATTGAAATGCTAAGCAATAAGAAAAACAGGAAGAAGCTGATTTTATGAACTATTGAACAAACAAGAAGCCATTCATGAGCTGATGTCCTGGAAGTATTCCTAGATGTGTGAATAACGCAAAGGCTTTGATTCAAAGGGCCCTTGGCCTCATTATGCACAAGCTTCTGCCCTAGACAGAAGCCTCATAGAAGAGATTGGGAGCACACAATGGTGTGAACTCTTCAGGGCTCAGGGAAATGCTGTGAATGCTCTGTTTGAAAAAAAATGAGGGGAGAAAGATGGCCAAATAGGAACAGCTCTAATCGGCAGTTCCCAGTGAGACCAATGCAGAAGGTGGGTGATTTCTGCATTTCCAACCGAGGCACCCAGTTCATCTCATTGGGACTGGTTAGACAGTGGGTACAGCCCATGAAGGGCGAGCAGAAGCAGGGTGGGGTGTTGCCTCACCTGAGAAGGACAAGGGGCCAAGGAACTCCCTCCCCTAGCCAAGGGAAGCCATGAGGGACTGTGCCGTGAGGGATGTTGCTGCCCAGCCCAGTCACTATGCTTTTCCCACAGTCTTCACAACCTGCAGACCAGGGGATTCTCTCAGGTTCCTACACCACCAGGGCCCGGGGTTTCAAGCACAGAAACTGGGCAGCCGTTTGGGCAGACACTGAGCTAGCTGCAGGAGTTTTTTGCTTTTTTGTACCCCAGTGGCCCCTGAAATGCCAGCAAGACAGAACCATTCACTCCCCTGGGAAGAGGGCTGAAGTCAGGGAGCCAAGTGGTTTAGCTCAGCGGATCCCACCCCCACGGAGACCAACAAGCTAAGATCCACTGGCTTTAAGTACTCACTGCCAGCACAGCAGTCTGAAGTCAACCTGGGATGCTCAAGCGTGATAGAGGAAGGGTGTCCACCATTACTGAGGCTTGAGTAAGTGTTTTTCCCCTCACTGTGTAAACAAAGCCACCGGGAAGTTCAAACTGGGCGGAGCCCATCACAACTTGGCAAAGCCTCTGTAACCGGGCTCTCTCTCTAGATTCCTCCTCTCTGGGCAGGGCAGCCTTTCTGCTGAAAGAAAGGCAGTAGCCCCAGTCAAGGGCTTATAGATAAAATTCCCATCTCCCTGGGACAAAGCATCTGGAGGAAGGGGCAGCTGTGGACACAGCTTCAGCAGACTTAAACCTTCCTGCCTGTTGTCTCTGAAGAGAGCGGCAGATCTCCCAGAAAAGCACTGGAGCTCTGCTAAGGGACAAACTGCCTCCTCAAATGGGTCCCTGACCCCCATGCCTCCTGATGGGGAGACACCTCCCAGAAGGAGTTGACAAACACCTCATACAGGAGAGCTCCAGCTGGCATCTGGTGGGTGCCCCTCTGGGATGAAGCTTCCAGAGGAAGGAGCAGGCAGCAATCTTTGCTGTTCTGCAGCCTCTGCTGGTGATACCCAGAAAAACAGGGCCTGGAGTGGACTTCCAGCAAACTCCAGCAGACGTGCAGAAGAGGGGCCTGACTGCTAGAAGGAAAAACTAACAAACAGAAAGCAATAGCATCAACATCAACAAAAAGGATGACCACACAAAAACCCCAATCAAAGGTCACCAACATAAAATATCAAAGGTCGATAAATCCATGAAGACGAGGAAAAAACAGGGCAAAAATGCTGAAAATTCCAAAAACAAGAATGCCTCTTCTCCTCCAAAGGATCATACTTCCTTGCCAGCAAGGGAACAAAACTGGATGGAGAATGAGTTTGACTGAAGTAGGCTTCAGAAGGTGGGTAGTAACAGACTCCTCCAAGCTAAAGGAGCATGTTCTAACCCAATGTAAGGAAGCTAAGAATCTTGGTAAAAGGTTTCAGGAACTGCTAACTAGAATAACCAGTTTAGAGAAGAACCTAAATGACTTGATGGAGCTGAAAAACACAGCATGAGAACTTCAAGAAGCATGCACAATTATAAATAGCTGAATTGATCAAGCAGAAGAAAGGATATCAGAGATTGAAGATCGACTTAATGAAATAATGCATGAAGACAAGATTAGAGAAAAAAGAAGGAAAAGGAACAACAAAGCCTCCATGAAACATCGGCCTATGTGAAAAGAACAAATCTACATTTGATTGGTGTACCTGAAAGTGATGGGGAGAATGGAACTAAGTTGGAAAACACACTTCAAGGTATTATCCAGGAGAACTTCTCCAACCTAGCAAGACAGGCCAACATTCAAATTCAGGAAATACAGAGAACACCACAAAGATACTCCACGACAAGAGCAACCCCAAGATACATAATTATCAGAATAACCAAGGTTTAAATGAAGAAAAAAATGTCAACCAGAAAGAAAGGTCAGGTTACCCACAAAGGAAAGCCCATCAGACTAACAGTGAATCTCTCTGCAGAAACCCTACAATTCAGAAGAGAGTGGAGGCCAATATTCAACATTCTTAAAGAAAAGAATGTTTAACCCAGAATTTCATATCCAGCCAAACAAAGTTTCATAAGTGAAGGAGAAATAAAATCCTTTAAAGACAAGCAAATGCTGAGGGATTTTGTCACCACCAAGACTGCCTTACAAGAGCTCCTGAAGGAAGCACTAAATATGGAAAGGAAAAACCAGTAACAGCCACTGCAAAAACATACCAAAATGTAAAGACCATCGACACCATGAAGAAACTGCATCAACGAATGGGCAAAATAACCAGCTAGCATCATAATGACAGGATCAAATTCACACATAACAATATTAACCTTAAATGTAAATGGGCTAAATGCCCAAATTAAAAGACACAGACTGGCAAATTGGATAAAGAGTCAAGACCCATTGGTGTACTGCATTCAAGAGACCCATCTCATGTGAAAAGACACACATAGGCTCAAAATAAAGGGATTGAGGAAGATTTATCAAGCAAATGGAAGGTAAAAAGAAGGAGGGGTTGCAATCCTAGTCTCTGATAAAACAGACTTTAGACCAAGAAAGATCAAAAAAGACAAAGAAGGGCATTACATGATGGTAAAGGGATCAATGCAACCAGAAGAGCTAACTATCCTAAATATATATGCACCCAGTACAAGAGCACCCAGGTTCATAAGGCAAATTCTTAGAGACAACCTACAAAGAGACTTAGACTCATAGACAATAATAGTGGGAGACTTTAACCCCACTGTCAATATTAGACAGATCAACAAGGCAGAAAATTAGCAAGGATATTCAGGACTTAAACTCAGCTCCGGAACACGCAGACCTAATAGACATTCACAGAACTCTCCACACCAAATCAACAGAACATAACAATCTTCTCAGCATGACATCGCACTTATTCTAAAATTGACCACATAATTGGAAGTAAAACACTCCTCCGCAAATGTAAAAGAACAGAAATCACAAAAAAATTGTCTCTAAGACCAGAGTGCAATCACATTAGAACTCAGGATCAAGAAACTCACAGAAAACTGCACAATTACATGGAAACTGAACAACCTGCTCCTGAATGACTACTGGGTAAATAACAAAATTAAATGATTTCTTTGAAAGCAATGAGAACAAAGACACAATGTACCAGAATCTCTGACAGTGTTTAGAGGGAAATTTATAGCACTAAATGCCCATGTGAGAAAGCATAAAATATCTAAAATTTTGCAATCTAACCATCTGACAAAGGGCTAATATTCAGAATCTACAAAGAACTTAAATTTACAAGAATAAAACAAACAACCCCATCAAAAAGTGGGCGAACGATATGAACAGTCACCTCTCAAAAGAAGACATTTATGCAGCCAACAGACACATGAAATAATGCTCATCATCACTGGTCATTAGAGAAACGCAAATCAAAACCACAGAGAGATACCATCTCACATCAATTAGAATGGCAATCTTTAAAAAGTCAGGAAACAACAGATGCTAGAGAGGATGTGGAGAAATAGGAACATTTTTACACTGTTGGAGGGAGTGTAAATTAGTTCAGCCATTGTGGAAGACAGTGTGGCAATTCCTCAAGGATCTAGAACTAGAAATACCATTTGACCCTGCAATCCCATTACTGGGTATATACCCAAAGGATTATAAATCATTCTACTATAAAGACACATGCACACATATGTTTATTGCAGCACTATTCACAATAGCAAAGACTTGGAACCAAACCAAATGCCCATCAATGATAGACTGGATTAAAAAAATGTGGCACATATACACCATGGAATACTATGCAGCCATAAAAAGAACGAGTTCATGTTATTTGCAGGGACATGGATGAAGCTGGAAACCATCATTCTCAGCAAACTAACACAAGAACAGAAAACCAAACACCACATGTTCTCGCTCATAAGTGGGAGTTGAACAATGAGAACATATGGGCACAGGGAGGGGAACATCACACACCGGGGCCTGTTGGAGGGTGGGGGACAAAGGAGGGATAGCATTAGGAGAAATACCTAATGTAGATGATGGGTTGATGGGTGCAGCAAACCACTATGGCACATGTATATCTATGTAACAAACCTGCACCTTCTGCACATGTATTCCAGAACTTAAAGTGTAATTTAAAATAACAATAATAATAATAATAATTTAAACTTTCACATAAAAAAGAATTCTGGTCAATTTTCTAGTAATGGAAATCTTTATCTTCCTTAAAACTTTGAAGATATGTTTTGTAAATATGTTACCTTGTGGATACCTTTTCAAATTAAATGTGTATCTGCATTAAAGGCACAGAAACCAGCAAAAATAAAGTAATTGAATTGAGTACAAAGGGAATGATATGATACAACTTTAACTCCAGGATCTTAGAAGATCTAGCTACTTTTTGAATCAACCTATCCTTTTCTGGCCAAGAAACTGACAACACCTATAATTTGCTAAAATATGTCCTCAAGAATTTATGTATTTGTTGTCATTTAAAATATGAAATTGAGTGCATTACCAAGAGAATGTCCACAGCTCTTTTGAAACCTTCTCAAAAATTTTAATTTCTTATCTAATGCAAACATCAATAATGTTCTTATGTATTTATATTTAACTTTCTCCTGAGTAAATTGTACTTCTTGTCTAAACAATTTATGTTTAATTTCTTTGCTTTTTTCAGGAAGATATCATATTTTCTCATAAAAAAAGAGATATTTGGTATAGTTATCTTTTTCTCACTTAAAAACTCAAAATAGTACTAGTCAAGTAGAGCATAGAAACATCCTATATTTTTCTGTAGTTTCTATATCTATCTGTATATAGTAAGTTGGTCAGTTTATTGAAAAACTTCAGTTATTCTCTGAGCTTTGTTGTATTATTTCTACAGAAGTTCATGTTTAAAGCTTCTCTTTAAATACTTTTAAGAAAAGGTACCAGTTCCAGAGGAACCCAATATTCTGTTTAGTGGCAACCCTGATGCCAAACATTGCAAATGTCAGACACTATGAAGAAAGATCTGGTGGCAAATATTCTAATTTACACATACTACTCTATATGCACAGTGAACTTGAGGCTCCTGTTTAATGAATTAGATGCACTCACTCTGTAACTACTGTTCTGAGCACTGCTTTAGACCAAGTATTTTAGAAACCACGTCTTCAATCCTTTGCACAAGCTGAGCGTTTCCTTTGCATTTGCAGCAGAACAATAGACAGACGATCATTATCCACCCACAGGCTGAACACAGGCAGGGGGAATAGATGAAAGTGCTTCATAATGGGCTTCTGCCCACATAGGCATTTTCTTATTTGTGAGTTTTTTCAGTTTAAAATGCATGTTAAGGACAAAGGCATAAACAATCATTTTCCTTTAAACTCTGCTTGTCAAGAAGCACCTATTTCTGAGACATACAAAAAAACAGCTCCTGATGAGCCTATGTTGAAAACAAGCATAAATAGTGGTGATAAAAAGAACAGAATGTAGATAATATGTGAGTGTTGGAAGCTGGCTGAAAGTGCAGATGAGTTGGAAGGCTAGAAAGAAGCAAAGACTGGTGATATTCATCATTTAAAAAATGAGTAGTTTTAAGGCTGCATTCTGCAGGGAAAACAAAAATTACACATTTAGGTCAGCCTTGAGGGACCTCTGAGATTGTTTCAGGCTTAATATTTCTACCTCTAACTCCACATTATACTCAATTAGTCTGCCTTTGTCCAAAAGTAGAAAGAGATTTTAAAGGGCCTTATTCTTTCTTGCTGTGAGGAACTTTTCCCTTGGAGAGTGCAAGATTAAACCTTCTTTTTTGGTTCTGCACCCTACGCTAATATAGCAGGATCTTGTAATGTCTTGCAGCAGAAAATTGATATAGTGAGATCAGGAAAGATAAATTATAATGACTGAAAAGGGCATTCACAGCCAATCCAAAGAGCTGGGTGAAATTTTTTTTCATATAAGGGAACTTATCTAAAAGAGTCATATCTGTTGAGTTCAATGCTAGTATGAACTAGGAAAAAAAATAAAAAGCTTGAAGTTGGTAAAAATATCGACAATTTCAAACACAGTCAAGCTTAGAAGGCACTATCAGAATTCCTCAATGTCCCAAATGACTTAATTTCCTCTAAACTTTGACCATTATATGTAAGTGCTTCTGTTAAAAGATACATATAAGTCTTACCATTTACCTTTCAAAGTGGAAAACTGAAATGGAGACTTTGCTACGGTTCTGTAGCCAGAGTCTGAATTCCAGGTTTGCAAAATTATAACCTTCAAGGTATCGAATATGTGGTTGCCACATGATGTGAGCTCTGACATGTGCGTGGAGCTCAGCTTTCACAGCAGCAGGAAACAGAATTCTGAGGATGCTCTTGACTGTTGCCTTCAATATTAATAAAATGAAAATAGGTGAATTCCATTGTTTCATCCTTCTACCCTCATAAAGAATAAGCTTTATTTTTGTGAATGTACCAGTCCTTGATTGCTTACTTTCTATGTCTATTTGTCATAATTTCCTCTAACAGTCAATGCTAGACTTCCGGATAACGGAAATGTTTTTACCTTCCTTGTGTTAGCTATGTCTCCAGATCCACTGTGTCTGATATACGTTAGACAACCAATTTGGTGCAGGGCAGGCCAGCTCCAAAACTGGGACTAAGCCTGGGGGGGTTCTTGGCTTTGCTCAGGAAAGATTTCAAGATTGAGCCAGTGTTAGAAGAAAACAGCCTTGTGGAGGCAGCGGTGTTACAGATCTATGACTGCTCCTGCAGAGCAGAGCTACCCCACAGGCAGGTGCTGAGAGCAGCAGCTCAGGGCAGTTCTGCTGTCATATATATGCTCACTTTTAATTACATGCAAATTAAGGGTCAGGTTGTTCAGAACTGTATCATAAAAGGGGAGTAACTTCCTGTTTTTTGCCATGGAAAGGGGCAGTAACTTCTGGGCGTTGCCATGACATGGTAAACTGTCATGGTGTTGGTTGGCCTGTCTTATGAAGAGGTGTTTTGGTGCCTCTTCCCTGTTTCAGCCAGTCTTCAATCTGATTCAGGGTGGAGTCCTGCATCCTACTTCAAACAGATGTTAACTCCTTTTCTCATTTTTGTCTGATGGTGAGGTTTCTAAGTAAAGGGAAGGGGCTTCGCTGAAAATGGTGACAAAGTCTCTCCCAGGGCAGGTTGGAGACTAAGACATACACTCCAAAAGGGATGTAAAAATCTCCGAGCAAGGTGCGATTGCTGTAGAAGGATCTCTGACCACACAAGGTGTCCTACCTTCTCTTGTATTGAGAGTGTAGGCCTTAATTTAAAATTTCAAACACTGAATAAAGTTCAAATAGTTGTCAAACTGCTGACATATTTTCTCCAACTGTAACAAAAAAATGTGAATGTGGTGAATAATAGGATATCAGTGCTCAAAATCTATGTTCCTCATCTAAAATAATCATATATGAAACTCCCATTTTTAGTTTCCAAGGAGAAAAAAATCCAAAAAGTTTAAGCATATTAATATTTATGAGTTAAAGAGAATAAAATTTCTTTCAGGAAATGGAAGATGTTAGCAGTAAGAAAAGTTTTCAGGCAGACATTTGGAAGAAGCTAGGAAGAGAAGTTTTTTTTTAATAAAGAGAATAAGATATTTTTTCCTCTTTTTCTTCAATGAAATTAGGAAAAAACCAATACCACACCATAGTGATCACATTATTAGTGGTAAGAAGAGGAAATAAGTTGATAATGACTAGTAAAGTGCATTTGGAACAGACTGGAATAGTTCTAATAGCTAAAAAGTCTCATCCAAGAACTTCATTTAATTTAAACCTTTAAATAACTACTCCACATGAATAAATAGTAATAAGACTATATCAGAAAGCTGCATAGCTTTCCTGGCTTTGTATGTACCTGACAAAAATTATGAAAGGCTGAATATTAAAAGAATTACAAAAACAAATATATAAATCCACAATTATTGTGTGTATATTTAACTTAACCTTCTCAGAAATTGATAGACCAAATAAAGCAAAAAACTACCAAAACCAAAGAACGCGTGTGGAAAATTAACAAAAATTGAACACACTATATTCTTCAAGACATATCTCAAAACAATTAAGACATCTACATTATATCTACCATGTTCCTTAATGGTAATTATTTGGAATAATTATAAATGAAAACTGAAAAAATTACCAAAAACATCCTATATTTTGGTAATATAAAAGCACACGTCCAAATTATTAGTGTATCAAAGGCAAAATGATAATGGAATATTAAAAGTTATAAAAATGTGATTTCCACCATGACTTAGTAGATGTCTTATTAATCTATTTCACACTCGCAGAGCTGGAATTAACAACCAGGCTTCAGTTCCTTGCCCAAGGATATACTACGTGAATGCCAAAACCAGAAATTAAAGTCAAATCTTCTGATTCAAGAAACTGTCTTCTTTTTGATGCTTTTATAAGCCTGCACATCATAAAATAAGTAGTGTTATTAATAATACTTACAAATACTTTATTTTACCTAATGAAGTTAATATTCATAAACTTCATGGAATATCTTAAGATTTGCTTGGTTCTTCGTAGCAAATATACACAGGCCTTAAAATAACCTACCTGCTGTCACCTTTGAGTTAGGAGGAGGTTGTGTTAATGTGTATGATGAGGAAGTGTCGGTGATAAGGACTGGACATTGTGTTGATTCACATTTATGCTCGTGAGGAACAACAATCATCATTCCAAATAAGCCACATTCCTTGGTAAGATTCCTCATTACACACAAATATGACTGATTTTGTGCAAGTGGTTAAATCTGATTTCAAACATATGGAATATTCACATGCTTCTCTTCTATGCCTGCTTCCTTTTGGTCTCACCCCGTCTTTTGGCTTTGGATGTACCTGAATGCCAAGGAACCCTTCTTCTTTCTACTGCAACCTCTGTCCTGAACTAGACTCAGACGTCAGCCCCACTGCCTGCCCCGCTCCCATTTGGATGCCTGACAGACATCTCAAAATCGACAGGTCCAAACTGAACTCGTGGATCCCCAACTCAGCCCCATCCAAACCTCTTCTATCTCGTCTCCTTCAGCAGATGGCCATGGTCTTTCGGGCTGCTCAGACCAAAAAGCTTTAAGTCATCTTTGACTCTTATCTCTTCCTTGTGTCCCACAGCCAGGAGGTGAGGAAATCTGGTTTGCTCAGCCTTCCTATATCTTCAGAATCTGACCCCTTGTCACCACGCCAGAGCTCTGACTCAGTCTGAGCCATCATCTCTCCTGCCTGCATGTCTGCAATGCTTTCCAGCCGGTTGTCCTGCTTCCATGCTGAACTCTCAGCAGCCAAAGTCTCTCCAAGTCTCTCTGTGGAAGCTGAAGTCCTTAAGAAGGTGTAATAGTTCATTCTCACATTGCTAACAAAGACATACCTGAGACTGGATAATTTATAAAGGAAAGAGGTTTAATTGACTCAAGTTCAGCATGGCTGGGGAGTACTCACAATCATAGTGGAAGGTGAAGGAGGAGCAAAAGCACATCTTACATGGCGGCAGGCAAGAGCGTGTGTGCAGGGAAACTGCCCTTCATAAAACCACCAGATCTTGTGAGACTTCTTCATTATCATGAGAACAGCAGGGAAAACCCATCCTTATGATTCAATTACCTCCCACCAGGTCCCTCCCATGACACGTGGGGATTATGGAAATCAACATTCAAGATAAAATTTGAGTGGAGACACAGCCAAACCATATCAGATGACCCTCAGCAGGCCACCAGATATGCCCTCATTTCAGCCCCTGACTGTGTCTCCCACCCACAGTAGACCCTGCACTGGCCCCTGGTCATCCTGGACCTCATCTGACATGACACCGCGACCCTGAATATAGCAATGTAGGCTGCAGTCTATCAAGCCTTCCCAGGCTTTCCTGGGAGCCCCAACTTGGGCCTACTTTTAATTTTTCTTCATTTCACGGTCCATCATACGTTAATATGCATTTAGTCATCTTGCTTATTGTTTACTTTCTATCTCCTTCAGAAAGATGGAAGACATTATTTCATGTTAAAAAAATGTGCTGTCTGCTAATTGGTAATATTGGCCTAAGCCCTGTACACCAGCTTTTGGCAGGAACCAAACAACTCCCCATGTATTAATTTCAATCTTTACAATCAGTGTGCTTCATGTTCCTGAGTCTATGGTAGAGCCTGCCTTATTCATGTCATGAGCAACACACTTGATGAAATAACATAATAAAAATGCTTCTTTCATTCGGTGCAATGATTAACTTATCAGGTACCATTTTAATTTTATTAATGAAATATTTCAGGTACCATTTTAATTAATGAAATATTTCACAGTAGTATTTCTTTTAAAATAAGTTAATAGAAACAATTATTTTTTATCTGTTTTCACAGTGAGGCTTTAATAGAAGATATTCTACAAATATATTAATTTATACCTTATTTGTTTAAACAAAAAAAACCTAGACAATATTTTTTACAAATTAATTATTAGATGTAGGGCTGTGAGTAACGTAATTTCTGAAGCCTCTTGGAGGGAATGGCATTAACACACTAAATGTCACATCAGTAGACACAGTGTGGGATGAGGTATACACAGATGGAATCACAATAGGAGGCTCAAAAGAAGTAGAAAGAGACAGCTATATATCTTCTGTGCTTCTTTTTAAATATCTATTTTTCATTTCAGAGTTTCTCATTCCCTTAGGTGCAGTATGAACTTAAAAGCAACCTAGATTCTTCATAGGACTTTTAGAGTATATGATAGATCAATAATTTGTTGGTTTGTTTATGAAATATGCCAACTTACTAGGACAGAGTCATTTTTAAGAGGAAGCCAAGATCAATATATATGTGCATAGATTTATGGGTGTTTTTTTACAATCAGAGTAAGTCTGTTTAAAGAACTCTAAACGGTAGGGCTGGCTGTTTTTACTGTGATCTATTGGCTCGTGGGTGCCACTTTAATTCCAGAGACTAAAAATATCACATCTGAGACTTTTATTCTGATAAACTCTCCTTGAATGTAACTAATTTTAACAGCCAGATTTTTAAATGGCAGACAAATAACAACCCAGCTGTAACTTCACAGCATAATCTCTAGAATTTGCTCCCTTTCTTAGGAGTACCAAATAATTGTTCCTGCCAGTGGATTTTAGAGTTATAGCCTTCTGAATTTTTATACTGCATTTTTCCCTTTACAGAATTAAAGGAAACAGAATTATGGACTTAAACCTGTGTTATGGCTTAAGTGTCAAACCACACCTGTGTTCCCACATGACCCAGCTGTGATACCTTTCTTTGTGTAGCTGGCTGGATCTCAGCCCTGCCACTATGGATAATCTAGTTTGGGCAAAGACAGAAGACACAAGTAAATGTCCTCATTCAGTTTATTAATTTCAGTGATACTTTCATTCGTTTGGTTTACTGAGCATAACTAGCTGGCCTACCGACATTGCAGAATTAGCCCAAAGACATGGGTTAGCTTCAGATAGTCCAACTAAATAGAAGGGACGAGAAGCATCGTGACATGGCAGCAACATCTTTATAAAGCTCCCATGGACATAACTTTAAGATGAGTTATGGGGCAGGTTAATATTCTCCAGCTACAGAGATGGGAGTGTGGTAGCTATCTCCATCTTACATTTCAATTGTGAGCATTTTCATCATACACTCCTCACTGTGCATCTCACTTTAATGGTGAACGTAATAAACTTCTCTCACCCTTCCCCATCCTCAACTGCTGACCAGAAAAGTAAACACAGTGTCATTTAACTTTTAAAGTGTTAATCACTAATCGAAGGATAAAGACTGTTGTCTTTAAGTCCTAAAACTATTAAAATGAATTAAAATTGTGCGTGCATATGGAGAAGATGGGATCAAGGTTATTTTAGCCACAATTCCTTATTTGACAAATAGGAAATTAAATTTAATTTTTTCTTTCCATTCATAGTACTTGATAAGAGAATGATTCCAATTATATCAACCCTAGGTAAACAGATTTTCTTCCTTTTAGGGATATGTGAGGAAAGACATTTAGAGTATCCTCTCCTTGGCTCTTGACTTGAGCCTCTATTGTGCCATTGAGTTGGAGGGTGAAATCTGGAATGGCATGCTCAAACACCTGCACTGTTCTTCCAAAAACAACCAAGCTGAAATGGTAAACTACTCATCTGGTATCTCTTAAGCTAAGCTACAAAGGTGCAACATCATCAGTGAACACATTTGGTTCCATATGTACCTAAACAAACAGTGTATTTCCAGCTTCCTCCTAATCTGATCCCAACTCACCTATCCCTCTTCTGCATCTCTTCCTACTTCCCACCTGCATGCCCTCCTCCCCTTAGCCTACCATGTGTCACTGCTCCTGATCATGTGTGTCACTGCTAAGTCCCTGGGACTTTGCCCAGTGTCTATCTCCCTAATTGCTGCCATTAACATCAGTCCCAGCTTTTTAAAGCGCCCATAACAGATTTTAGTGCACACTATCACGAGCTATTACATGCTGCCTTGCACCATTCATTAAATGCTTCATATTTTGATTCCTCCACCAGATTGAAAGTCCTCTAATGGAAGAGAGGATTCGGTTGAGAGTCAGTCATGTAGAAGAGAACTGGTTGCCTTATTAAGAAATTTTGCCAGGTGCATCAGACACAATGACTCTGAAGGGGAAAGAAAGATTACAGTAAAATAGTCACTCCAGGAACATCACAGAGACTTTGGAGAAGAGGAAGAGGAGAAGAATACGTAGGTGGCAAGGAAAGAATGAAGACATTAGGAATATTAGAAGAATGTAGAGAATGTCTTACAATGATTCATGGATATCTAACAGTCACGTTGGTAAATATTTAGCAACATATAAAATTGTAATAACCATGTCAAATAAGCAAGGGTAGAATCGCATGCCATTACCGTAAGGTTGACCCCTTGGGGAGTGCTTTGAGGGAAATGTTTACTATCTTCGGTCTCTTTTTCTCACACCAAAGCTCAGCTCCACTGCAGTTTCTAAGGAGAAACAAAATGAGAGTTAGAAGTCACAGTGTGGACTGTTTTCTGCTCCAGATCAAGCCTTGCTGTGGGGAACACAGATGGAGATGAGTCCCAGGCTTTGTGCCATTCCACTCCCCACTCTGGATGTGCACTCATCCGGCTATCAGAGGCAGGAAGCAATGTCAGAGATGAGAGCCTCCATTCATGCTCCTTGGTTCTCTCCCAGGAAGGAAATCTCCTGGATGCTATCTAACTTCTCCAAGTCACAGTTTTCTCATAGGTCACATAGGGATGATGACAGCATCCAGCTCATCGAGACGCCGCAAATACTAAATGCATCAGGCCTGTATTGTAAGGCATCCATGCTAATGCCTAGGAGCCCTTGCTTGAACGGAATATAAAGGCAGTGTTGTTACACAGTGCTAAGGAATCGAGGCTGTCTTCAGAGAAATGGGCCATGATGAAAAGGTCTCTAGTAGGGGAGGTGATGCAGAGATAGCAGATCCATTGGTGCAGACTGGAGGATTTATCCCTGGACAGAAACACGAGCCACCACAGCAATCACAGCCTCAGCCTGCAGTCACAGCTCTGCATGTGCCAGGCTCTTATAAGCCGTCAGTGTTTTCTGGATTACTTCATTTAATCTTCCAAATGAGGTTAAGTCCCACTGTTCTGCCACTGAACTGATAAAACCACTACGCCGGGTCACCCAGAATTAGGAGAGCTTATATCTGAACCCCCGCATACTGATCCTTGATCTGCGCTAAACTGTTCTTTCTCTATTTTATATTATTTTAGATAACTGAAATGATGTCTAAGTGTTTGGGTGACAAAAGGACACGATTCAGCCCCACAGGGTGAACCTCTGCAGTTCAGCGACCTCAACAGATATTTGCTGAGGTTCTAAGGTTGAAAAACAATGTCAAACGCAGGGCCCGTCCTTAGAACACACACAGGTCAGAAGCTGGGGAGCCCATCCTTCCATCTATTAAGAGGGCAAGAAAGAATTGTCTGAGCACCTGCACAACCGCCAAGACCAATGCAGAGATGCCGCTTCCTCTTTGCCCTCAGCAGACAGGCTGGTAAACGTCTGCACCTCCCATGTACTTCCCCATAATAACACCGGTTTCAGAAATAATGCTGAATTCAAATAAACTCATCATTTTGTTGATGTTTATTTAAAATTGTATGTGGATAGCCAGTACAACGTGGCTAGGAATGTGTGTTTAGTAGATTAGCATGAATAAAATTCAATAGATTGTTTTTTAAAATATATATCTTAGAAAAACAGTCAATAAGTTTCTTCAATATTCTTAAAGGCAGCTGTGGCCTTATTCTTTATCCCTAAGTCATATGTAAGAAGGCACTGTTTTTATCATATTTCAGTACAATATTCTGAAATTGGGGTTGGAGCTGGTGTCGAGGAGCTCCCCACTCTTTGGCTGGTAAGTTAGGGCATCAGTGACTGGGAATGAAGGCTCCAGAGGTTGACACACCTCTCACCTGTGACTTCTCCAGAAGACTACTTCTTGTCTATTTTTAGGCATTCCAAATAGCAGCACTTGCCCGTTTCACTGTCCACGTGGATACTATGCAAATAATGAAAATATTTCCACATGCATACATTGAGGTATGATCAATTGTAGGTGACTATAAAGTAGTAATAAAATCATCCTTTTAAATAACTGAAATGGCAATTGACCATTAAGCCTGTTATTCATACCAGCAACATTTCAATGATTCGGAAATAAGGAAAATGGGTAAAGAGTTTATATTTTGCAGTTCCAAACTACTTGTGTCTTTTAGAACAACAACAGCAATACGATCTCTCTCAATATAGACACACACATGCATACACATACACACACACCCCTATATGTGCATATATAGATGTGTCTCTATGAAAGCAACAATGAAAATATACTTTTAACATTTTATACAAATTCTCTAATTTCGAGAATATTTATCATACCAAGAAAGAGGCCAGTTGGAATATTTTGGCCTTTAAGGCTGGCGGGAGAGAGGAAAAGAGAAAGGGAAAAGGACAATACAGTTGTAGGGTCCAGGTCCAGACCCAGTATGAGCTTGGAGATGCCACAACGATGGAGAAGTGCAGGACAAAGCATTAGAAATAGACACAAAGGGGCTACTCACCTGTTTCAGGACAGTAGGGAGATCACCCTGGCACCACGGACATGTTCATAACTGCCAAACCAGACAGCAGATCATCCATTAATGATGCAGAAGAATGATCACTGTAGGGACATGGGTCACTGAAGCGAAGCACCAGCACCAGGAACATCCGCGCGTTCACATGTGCCTTGTGCCGAATTTGTATTACTGAACAATGTCTAGAATTCCCACGGGTTCATGTAAAAGTCAAAAGTTTGAAAACCTATTATTTATAGTAACGCCCTTTTAAAGCATTCTCTAGGAAGTCATAAGGAGCTTTTTGTAATTCAAATTCTTCAGAAGTAGAGTCCTCTCCTCTTTAGACTCTAGCCAAGGGCTCCATAATGTAAACTTAAGAGCACTTCCTGTTTGTATTAAAACAACAACAACAGCAATAACAGAGAGCTGTATGGCTCCCATTTAGAAAGTGTCTCTTAGCTGTTGATGCTTCATGAAGCACAGTGATGGTTCTGAGGAGGGTGCAAGTGATTTTAGATTAAATGACCCTAAGACGTGACTTGTAAAGATGACACATGCTCAAAGACAAGTGGTATGGGTGAGAGGGCAAATCCTAAAAGAGATAAGCCTTGTTTACACTTTATTTATAAACTTTATTTTAGAACACTTTTAGGTTTACAGAAAAGTTATGCAGTACAGAGAGTTCCTATTTACCCCACACCCAGTTTGCCTATTATTAACAGTTTATATTAGCACAGTAGATTTGTTAAAAGCAATGGAGCAGTATTGGTACATTATATTACCTAACATCCTATTTCTGTTCCAGCATGCCATTCAAGATACCCCATTACATTTACTCATGTCTCCTTAAGCTCCTTTTGAGTTTGAACGCTCAAGACGTTCCCTGTCTTTAATGACCTTGGCAGTTTTGAGGGGCACTGGTTAGGTGTTTTATACAGCGTTCTTCAACTGGGGTCTGTCTGATGTTTTTCTCATGATTAGGCTTTGGTGATGTGTTTTTAGGAAGAAGGGCACAGAGGCTAAGTGTCATTTTCCTCACAACATAGCAAGTGTATTGTAGTGTGCTAAGTCAAAATAAATATCCAAAAACACATTTTCAACTCCTGGTTCCCAGAACCTATAAATGTGACTGTACTTGAACTAGGTGAATTGCAGGTTTAACTGCATTAGAGATCTTGAGATGAGATCATCCTGGATTTAGAGTAGACCCGAAACCCAAGGACTTGTGTCCTTGTAAGAGAAAGTTGATGGAGATTTGAACACAGAAACACATGGGGGATAAAGCCATGGGAAGATGGAGACAGAGGTTGGAGCAATGCAACCCCAATCCAAGGAAGCCCAGGGCACCAGAAGCTGGAAGAGGCAAGGAAGGCCCTCCCATGGAGGCTTCAGGGGCAGTGTGGCCCAGCTGACACCTTCGTTCCAGACCTTTGGCCTCTGAACTATGAGAGAATAAATTTCCTTTGTGTTAAGCAACCCAATTTATGGTAATTTGTTACACTAGCCCTTGGAGATGGAACAGGCATTTACTATCCACATGACTTCACCACTGATGTGAACCTTGATCACCTAGGGGAGGTGGGATTGTCAGATCTCTCTACTGTTATTCTGTTACTGCTGCACGGTCAAAATGATATATAGTAACTAACCTTACTATGCGTGGTCACAGTCCACACTCAATAACTGTGCGCCACCTCCTTGTAGATACATTAGATACATACATGTTTGGAATCCTTCTGGAATTCTTCTTTATGGGAAACCTGTCTCTTCTTCTCTTGACTTTATTTACTTACTTAATCATGTATTTATGATAGTATAGACTCATGGATATTTATGGTTTGCATTTTAATCCAATACTACATTATTCCTTTTGTTAGTAACTTGTGCCAGATCTGGTCATTGGGAATTCTATCAGTTGATTCTTGCAGTTCTTTGAAATAATCTCATCACCGCAGGTTTTTTGTTTGTTTTGTTGTTGGTGGTGGTGGATTTTTGTTGTTGTTGTTGTTGTTGTATTGCCTTGTATTTTTTTGTTTTGTGAATACTTTCTGAATTTCTGGCAAATGGTGCTCCAGGCTCATCTTGCGAGTTTTCTGCTCCTGAACCGGAACCAGCCACTTCTCCAGGAGCCCTCCTTCCCTTTCTTGGAGAACACCATCAGATGTAAAGAGCTGGGTGCTGGCTGGGCTCTTGCTAGTGGGTTGGGTTTGCTTTTTGATTTGCTATTTACTACCTATTTGTCCTTGAAAATGCTACTTAACCTCTCTGTTTCATTTTATTTAACTTTTAATGAGGGTTATAAAACACCAAAAATAATTCCTAACCAATCTTGATTTAATGAACTATCAAAATTAACACCTATTTTCCATTTGTCCTTTAAACCATCTCACTAGTGACCACACAAAGGAAATATTTGATTCAGTGCAGTCACTTAAAAATCCTAGAAAATGACATATTTGAGCCACTCACAGGGAGAAAGCAAAGTGTAAAAACTGGAAGTGTTCAACATTCAAATTACTTTGCATATTATCTGTAGGATTTCACCATCTTACTGGAAGCACAAGCACAGAAATTGTGAACTGAGTCTTTTGTGTACATTTTTTCAAGAAGGAGAACTTAGAAATTAAAACAGCAACAGACCCATATTCAAACAAGTGGATTCTGCCCTTTTCGAAAGATTGATAAATAAATGGACACTTTATTTAACTGGTAAGTCACGACGGGCTTCAGCCAGTGGCTGATTACCAGCAGGCCAGAATATTTTTGTGTTTTAATAGCTCCCATGCTGTCTTGGTGTGTACTGGCTAACTGTACCCCCAGCATGGGAGTCTGAGGTTAACAATTTCATGCCATAACTGACTCTTCAGTAACCACCTGGTTAACCTGCCAAGAGGGCTTTACCACTGTGATTTCCTGAGGCTGGTGTAGGACAACTCCTGGCAGGCAGAGTCTTCCACGTTCTGGTCTGTGAATGAAACCATCACTGCCATTGTCTCCTCCTCGTCAGCATTAGCCTTGACTCCAGGATGACTTAACTCTGTGCAACCAGAGATGTTCTTTGGCAAAGTTTTTGGCTGCATTCTAAGTGTGTCTGTAAATTGAAAGTGCAGAGATTTTGGTGAGACCTTATGAAGATCAGCACCACCAGTGCAACCCCTAATCTCCTTATGTCTATTTTTCTCATCTATATAAAGGGAAGTATAATTCTTAATGTATATGGCAAAAATTAAAACTTAAGAATCCAATGCTATGAGATGTTTGTAAGGAGCACTCAATAAGTGTATCTATTGTCAGCTGCATTTTATATAGACAAAGATGTAAAGAGTGCGCAAGGCAGGCAGGCAGAGAGAAGATTGAGAGGCAGCATGGGGGCACTTCAGACAGAAGGATGCCTATGGCGCTGTGGGAGCAAAACGAAAACATTATATAATTCAGTACTTTCCATCTGCCAGGAATTGCTCTAAATGCTTTCCAGGTGGTTCTCACTTGCTCCTCAGCTAGCGCATTAAAGCCTTCTCACTTCACCGGATACAAACTGGGGCACAGAGACGGCTGCCCCTTATCCAGAGTCCATCGCTTCTCCAATGCAGATGCTGGCTCCAGGCCCACTTTAAGTGCTGCTGGCTTGTCCCGGAGGACCGTGTATGAAAACAGGAGTTCTTGGAAGCACAGTCTTTGTTCGGAGAGCAGTTAGTTAATCAAAGGATGACGGAAGGATAATTGGGGAGACAGCATGACTACTGCAAAGGTTTGGTGCCCCACATGGCCAGGGACGCTCCAGCAGGGGTGGCTGCCTTTGAGGGCTCTTTTGGGAAGGGATGGGTGTGTACCTGGAAGACACATACAGTGGCTGCTTATTAAACGTTAACGAATCCGTGCACGTGTTATCAAATGTCTTCTTTTCTGGTGAAAATAATATATGGTTCTCCTGAACTCTCAGGGGAGGGGAAGGAAAAGGGCCAGTTGGCACACGATTGAGCATACATGTCTTTTATTCTAAAAGCTATTAAGAGACCTGGAAATATGAGCAATATAGATAGTAAGGAGGCAAGAAAAAAAAGGATGTCTATTAGACCAGGAGTCCCCAACCCCTGGGTCATGGACTGGTACTGGTCCATGGCCTGTTAGGAACTGGGCCACACAGCAGGGTGTAAGCGAACAAAGTTTCATCTGTATTTACAGCTGCTTCCCATCACTCGCATTACTGCTTGGGCTCCACCTCCTGTCAGATCAGCAGTGGCATCAGATTCTCATAGTTCTTCATAGTTCTGTTGTGAACTGTGCAGGTGAGGGATTTAGGTTATGCGCTTCTTATGAGAATCTAATGCCTGATGATCTGAGGTGAACAGCTTCATCTTGAAACCATTCCCCTTACCACCCCGTCCATGAAAACATTGTCTTCCATAAAACAATACACAGGTGCCAGAAAGTTGGCAACCATTGTATGCCAATAGCAAGTATATCAGTGTGCTAGAACTGTGGCAACATAATACAACAAACTGGATGGTTTAAACAACAAAAATTTGTGAGGCATGGTAAGATGCCTATAGTTTCAGCTATTTCAGAGGTTAAAGCTTGAGCCCAGGAGTTTGAGTCTAGCCTGGGCAATAGCGTGAGACCCCTGTCTCCAAAAAAAAAAAATCACAAACAACAGAAATTTATTCCTGATAGCTTTGGAGGCCAGAAGTCCAAGATCTGGGAGTCAGCAGGGCTAATTCTTTCTGAGACTGGAAAGGAGATGCTGTTCCAGGCTTCTCTCATAGCTTCTATGGTTTCATGGCAATATTCAGCATTCTTGGACTTTTAGAAGCTTCACCCCAGTCTCCACCTTCAACTTCATATGGTGTGCTCTCCATGTTCATATCTGTCTCCAAATTTTCTCTTTTGTAAGGACATCAGTCATATTGATTAGAACCCACCTTAATGAGGTCATTTTAAGTAGATTACCTCTTTAAGGACCCAGCCTCCAAAGATCAGGCTTGGAGGTGCTAACTGCTAGGACTTCAAGATAAATTTGGGGCAGGTTGGAGGGACACAATTAAACTCATGACAGTGACAGTAGTTAAAACCATGTACTAAGTATAAATTATGCAGTAGGATAGTCCTTCATGTTTATTTAAAACATGTGAAAATTATTTACAAAAAATTCTCATGTGAGTAGTTTCAACTTTAGTTACACATTTCTAAATGTTATTTATCTCTCACAGGCTGTTATAAAATCATCCAAATATCTTTTATTTTATATTAATCAAAGAATAACAGCACTTAAATTTGTCATCACTCAGAATGTGCTACAGCATTTTGGAATTGTTTGTATAGTCTTTTTAATCATGAGAACTGAATATATTTTTCGTGTGACATTGTTAATGTACACAAAAAATAAAGTGGTATCTAAAATGCATTTTACTTTAGTTGGAAGTTGAAGGAATAAGATTTATTCTTATGTCAAGTTAATTTTTCACAGCTCTTCACAATAAGGTTCTAAGTTAAATGATGTTTATTTTAGATAACTTAAAATCATCATTTTTGTTTAACACATTCATGAGAAGCAAAGGTCTATTTTATAGGCCAGAAGAACAAAGGAAAATTGTAAAAATAAACTTTTAAAAATGGATCTATTTCTCCCCCAAAGAGAAACTATTCTAAATCCACCACTGGGTGTCATTTAGAGAAACTGTTCCCAAATTGTTCTGGGATGTGTGTGTGTCCCTGAGGTCCCTTCAGGTGACCCGCAGGCTAATCTCATGTAGTATTGATGCTTCTAATATGAAAATGTCTATATTTTAGTTTCCAGAATGGATGGTTTATGAATAATGTATAATATTTAATAAAACCAGACATTGCCTCATTAATGTCTCATCAAAAGTAGAATGGATCTTTCCCTTATATCTGGCATTTTTGGGTCATGTACTAGATACAAGTGGGTAGGTAGATATATATTATTTTTCCCTACTAAACACAGTTATATTCCAGAGAATCTGAGAATTAATTTTTAGAAGTTTTAATCACTCATCAGATTTAACTTAAAATAAAAATTACATGCAGTTATTAATTTATTTACTTTGCAGTGAGTATTTTTATTTGCTTGAAAATGGTTATGAGAAAAGTGAAGTCCAGAGACACAAAAGGATTTCTCTGAAGAGCACACAGTACATTGGGATGAAGGTTCCAGGATTGCTGCTTAATACACATTTTTAAAATTGAACTGTTTGAGGATAATCACAATATTTGTTTTGAGGATGCTGATTATTTGGTATGAGAAAATTATACTGGGCAAAAAACTCCATTGCCCTGTGACACTGAGGTATCGGTCTACACTCAGATCTCAGATTACCTAAGAAATGAGTGATTCCTATTAGTTACTCAGTATGTTATCTGGTCAATTATTTCTTTTCCCAACAATTATAACTGCTACAGTGAATTCATAACTGCTCTAAGTGATTAGAGTAAATAATTAGTTTTATCTAATCTTGGCACTGGATTCCTGCAGAATCTGCATCGATCTTAATACTCTGTCACTGACTTTTAAAAATTGTGCTCACTTAGCCTTTTCCCAAGCTGGCATATATATCATTTTACACCTAAATATGTCTTGCATTTTACATGAAAACATATGCTTTTAGTCATTTTTAACTCCCCTTCTCTTTCTGTTTTCTTCTCTCTTGTAGGACACAGTGGGGACGGAGTGGGAAGGAAGGAAGCAGATTGGTGGGGCTGGGCAGCATTGGTGTGACGAAGTGTAGGTGAGTGGGCATCTTTGATCTCTGGGCTGGAGCCAGTGGAGGCTGAAGAAACACTCCTTAAGAAATTATTTCTCCTGGCATTGGAAATCACAGGTTTCCTGAATCAAATTAGGTGACTCTGAATTCTAGTATCTGAAGTGTGGGCTGTTTGAAAAGTAACTTCTAGAGGCTGCCAGGACCCCTGATACCTTTATAATCTCAAGTCATTTACAGTCTTCCCTGAGATAATTTGTCAAATTCAATGTATCGTTCAGGAAAATGCTATGCCCTCCCACTCCCCACCATTACCTTCTGGGTAAAACCCCAGATCCTAAACAATTCCTGCAACTGCCTTTCATGATGTGATCTTGGCAACCTCTGTAAGACCACCCCACTTCATTCCTCAACCCCCAACTGGCACTTCCTGTGGGGAAAGTCTCCAACATGTGCTGGTCCTTCCATCCATCCCTGCCTTGCCTATGTCACCTCCTCTGTGCTCCACATTGAGGCCAGTGCATTACTCTTTTAACCCTAGCATAAGAGCTCACACGTCATCTATGGGGTTTCCCCATGATGGCCTAGGTTGAACATTTTCCCACCTGGTACTCATCACAGGACTGTATAATTGCCTGGTGGTTTGTCACATTAGCTGGAGATTTCCTAGAGGTCAAATAATTAACTATCAATTTTATCTAAATTTCTGTGACTTAGAGGGTACACAGTATGTGGTAGATGCACTGGCAAAGGTCTAACAACGGACCGACTACCGGAAGCTTTAAGGGAGGCAGAAAATGGGACAGTTGACATAGATTGGGCAAAGAGGATGAAAGGAGCTGCTTCCTTCTGCAAAGATGGATTTTCTGCACTTGGTGCTACAAAGAAAACACATGCTACATTACTCACTTTTCAGGAAACTTGGTCTATAAAGGACATTATGGACTTTATCCTAATCACAGGACCTTGGAGATATTGATACTTAAATTTACTTAGTTTTAAAAATCAGGGTACTAGTATTATTTCATTTTTTACTAGGAAATTGTTCTGGTAACAAAGCAAAGAAAGAAATGGACTGGGAATTGGGGTAACTATGGCTAAAGAGAGCGGGAAAAGTTATAAATTGGTTTCAGTCATCCTGGCAAGTGATAACTAACAAGACAGTAGTAGATGGAGAGGAAAATACATTGGGCCAGCAAAAGTTCTCAACATTTTCATGAAAAAGTCCCAATGAAGCCCCTTATCACATGCTATAGGGACACCATTTTTGCAAATGCTCTTTGATTTTATAATGAACATCGCAAGGGATGCCACTTAGCTGGATGGCATCGATCCCCTTAATGAAGGTGTACCTATCCCAGAGTTATTTTTGACTTTCTCCTAATTTGCTGATTCTCTCCTCTCCTACTCCAGTTTCTTTCTGGCTTTCTCTCCCATTGCATTTTTTTCCCCCACCAAATTCTATTTGTGAATCAATTTGTCCCTTAGAGCAGCTTTTGCAAAAATGTATCCAGTACACAAAGAACGGAGAGTACAAGCAAGTAAATCAAAGGTGATCTAATGAGTGATTTTTTTTTCTAGCACAGGAATACTGAGTCTTCATTTATACTTGGAAAAAATATAGAGCACTAAAATAAAAATTAAAAGTTCGTGATACTTTTTAAAGAAAAGTGCAGATGCACTTAAAAAGTTATGTTTTTTTAATCAGCTAACAGACAGATGCCAGACAGCAGGTGTTCCCTGAGGAAGATGGTTATGTATTTACGGCAGGTTTAACACCGAAGATTCTGAAATCCTTTCATCTGTAACCAAATCCATTGAGCAGAGCAAAAGTGACATCACCAAAACAAGGAAACCGTCCTTACTATCCTGGAGGGGATCAAAATAAGAGGGGCTGGATGGATCCTGTTTTATGGGCCCCTCTTCTTGGAATCCAGATCACTAAAATGAACCCTCAGTTATGAAGAGCAAGAGGCTCTCTACCCCTCTCCTCTACGTGAGGATTTGCCCCGGGATTATTGGTTGTTTATCATTTAATAACAATACAGAGCTTTCGAGAGCTGAAGCAACAAAGTCTCCTCCTTTTCATTTCCCTTGCAATATCTCAGCGAGATGATTCCAACCACCTCCTCTGCTGGCAACCTACCTACAGATCCACCACACTCCAGTGCATCCTCCACACACAGTCTGTGCCGGGCGGTTCAGCTTTGGGGTGAAGATGTTTAATGTCTTTCCTAAACTGGCCCTAGACATTGGTGGATTAAATGATTAGAGAACACATCAGTAAATCTCACAAGGCAGAAAAAGACATCTGCTCATTGATTGACTCAAATCATCTATGAGTTAAAGCAGAATACAGTTTGAAACAGAACCCCTCCAGTAACACATTCCATGGAACGGGTGAGTCAGGGTTTTAGACACCCATGCCCACTGTGCTGTGATTGCCAAATCAGGATAAAATGGGACTGTGCTCAGCTTGCTACTCAGCACAAATTTTTGCACATAAATGGGCACATTTTTGGTTTAACACAGCTATTTACGTGACATATTAAAAGGTTCTATGGAAACAGGTAGTACCCAGCACAGTAGAAATTATTATTGATTTATTGTCCTTGCTGTGTCATCAGTTTGGTTAAGCCTTTGAAGTGTGATGATGAGGAAAGCAGGGGCTCGATATTTCATGCAGAGAATCCAAAGAAAAATTAAACAATCATGACATGGAGAATATTTTTACAAAGTAATAAAAGAGTGCACATATCTAAGGTCCTTGGTTTTCTTGTTGCAGTATCTGGATAGAATATGAGAATTGTATAATCATGGTGAATACTCGTCCACCAAAGCTGACTTCATTTATCATTTCTCTTACTTAAAGAAAAAAAAAACCAAGTGAGTAAATTTCGGCATAAGTAAAAAGCAGAGGCAAAATATCTATTAAGCTCTATGACTTTATTGCAAAAAGTAGAGATTAAGGTTATAAAATAATTAAAACCAAAATCACGATTTTGGTCATGGATTTGGTGTTAATTCCAGATTTTCCTATTCACACATTCAGCAAGGAAATTTCTCATGAGTGAAGAAAGATGTGTGACGAATATTCAATTCGTTGTTTTATGTGCATCATTCTTGTTTAAATTTTATTTTATTTTGTTTTGCCATGTCCCTAGCAACATTAGAGCTACATGCAGCTACAGAAATCCTAAATAGCTAAAGACCAGGGACATTGGTTTGGAGGTAAAAGCAGTTGATGCTGAACTGTGTGGGAAACAAAAAGAGATCTTCACAAAACAATGTGGGACAGGAGAGAAATGAGATGAAGTTTAGGGTATGAGACTTGCATCCGGGATATAGTTAAGGTGAATAACAAGGAAGTCATTTGGGATTTCAGAACAGCTTTGGTGATGACAGAATAGGAAAGGGCGCTCTAGAGGGCTGCTAAAGGGAGTGAAATCCACTCACAGAGGCAGAGGAATCCCAGAGGATTAGGTTACACACAGCAACCAGTCCCAGGATGAAACAATTTACTTTCCACCTTGGTAGCCACAAAAACACTATTTTTTAGCATGGAGAATACCGTGTTACACTACATTATGGCTACGTTGAATTTAAAGACAAAATCGTAATAGTTTCTGAATGAATTTTAGTTAAATATGACTTTTAAAACATATGCAACATTGCAACTTTACTGGTTCATATCAACAAAAATCAAGAGAAAGTGAGTTTTGTCACTTTTATGCAAATTTCTGTTCCACTCAGGCTGCTTAGCATCTCACTGTGTGTAGTTTTTATCATTGGAAAACCATAATTTTACAGAACCACATGGCTTATATCTGAAAATCTCACTAGAGGATATCTAAATTATTGAGTATACAAATTATTCAGATTGTTAAAAGTAAAAAAAGAGAGCTGGTGATGAGAATTAAAACCAAAAGTCTGCTCTAATTCCCTGTTTTTTATCCTGAGTTTCCTGTTCTTATAACGAAGGCAATTCTGTGAAAGGTAAAATGATTAATTATGATCCCTAAGCAAGTGATTCCATGAAAATGAAATAACACAAAATAATGGATAGACTGGATATATTATCTATTTATTGTTGCATATGCAGTTACACCAGCATGTAAGAACTTAAAGTAATCATTTATTATCTCACAGTTTCTGTGTATAAGAATTTGGATGGTTTTGGTTCACGTCTACCAGGAGGCTGCAGTCAAGATGTTGACTGGGGCAGGAGTCATCTAAAATCTTGACTGAGGCTAAGGATCTACTTTCAGCCTGGCCTCCCTCATATGCCTAGAAAACTGCTGCTGGCTTTTGGCAGGAAGCATCAAATCCTTGACACACAGACCTCTTGAGTGCTGTCCTTCATGGCAGCTGTATTTCCCCAGGGTAATTGACTCAAGAGAGAGAACAAGACCAAAATCACATGTGATTTAAGGCCTAGCCTCAGAAGCCACACTCCTTCATATCTCCAATATGCCACTGAATAAACTGAATGCAGAGGTCAGCCCTATTCTGTATCTAACACAGAGCTCTAGAACCCAGGCAGAGCTCCAGACCCACATCCCCAACTCCCTACAGCACACCACCATTTAAATGTCCCCATGCTCCTCAAATTCACAATGTCCCCAAGTGATTTCAACTTCTCCCACCTGTCCTCCCCTCTCCACAAACTTCTCCTACTCTGCCCAAACCTAGCATGTAGAAATCTATACCTTCAAAATGTGTTTGCTTCAGGACCTCTGCACAGAAGGGTTTTCAGTTAGTTTTAATTTGCAACTTGAAACCTGACTCCTCCTTTTCATTTCTATTGGTCAAAACGTCTCACTGAGATGATGCTAACTTCTGCTCTACTGGTAACCTACCTAGAGGTTCACACCATAATTCATCTTCAAAAATTACAGCAGAAATGCTTTTTCTAAAACGATGTTTAATTGGCATTACCCTCATAAACTTCTTTATCATTCCACATAACTTCAGTTTTACTTTCTTCTTGTATCCCTATTCTGCTATAAGACTCAATTAAGGTTTTTTGTTTTTGTTTTGTTTTTTTTTTTTTTGAGATGGAGTTTCGCTCTGTAGCCCAGGCTGGAGTGCAGTGGCGTGATCTCAGCTCACTGCAACCTCCGCCTCCCAGGTTCAAGCGATTCTCCTGCCTCAGCCTCCCGAGTAGCTGGGACTACAGGAGCCCACCACCGTGCCTGGCTAATTTTTTGTATTTTTAGTAGAGACGAGGTTTCACCGTGTTAGCCAGGATGGTCTTGATCTCCTGACCTCGTGATCCGCCCGCCTCGGCCTCCCAAAGTGCTGGGATTACAGGCATAAGCCACCACGCCCAGCCACCCCAGGCCTTTCTAAAAGGCAAAAATGTCTGATTATTAGGACTGTGGCCCAAGAAGGAGAGAATAAAAGTGTCCCAAACCTTCACGTCCTCCTTTTTTCCCACCACGGCTCTAAGAAAAGACCTTCATGAGTTTGGGCATGCAACTATTCAGTCTGTCTGACTCGTACCAGAGGAACCGAGTGACTGCTCTTGGACCCTAGTTTGCTGAGGCTGGTCCATAAATCCCAACCACAGCAGAACGTTAAGTCCCAGCCACCGGAAGTGGAGGGGCAGCCATAGGAAGTGGCCAGAGCCAACGGATGACCCACTCTAGGACAAGTGAGAGCCCTTGGGATGCCCCTTCAGCAACCTGTGCCCGAGCGGCCAGCTGTTATTCTCACTGATTTTACTTCCACAAAAGATGTTTGTTATTTCAAAATTTGAGGGAAAACCTCTCACCTGTAACTCCCTTCTAGGAGGGGGCAAAAGAGATCAGATCTCATTGTTTTAAGTTCCATAGGGAGAGACCTTTAAGATTATCTTATCTGAATAATTTTAACCAATACAAACATGTTTCTATTCATGATATAGTTTGTACTATATGTATAAATATATGTGTGTGTATGTGTATGTGTGTGTGTGTGTGTGTGTGTGTATATTCTCTCTCTCTCTGAACCGACATCATGGTGGCTTTGTTTCTATTTATTCCCTGAATACTTACATCATCAGCTGAGGAGATTTCCAGGCACTGGTGGAAATGCGCTTCATCTTTTTCATATGAAACCCTCTCCACATCAATTGTTACCCTTGGCTAAAGCTGAGCTTCTCTCAGTCTCACAGTTGCCAGGAGTCCTGTACATTTCATGGAATTTTCTCCATCTTAAAGGAAAACCTTAAAGCCATTCATTCACTGTATTTACTTTATTTTTTGTTGTGGCACATGAAGAGTTAAGCATCAGATAACTTCAGAAAGTCAATTAAAAAGGGATGGTGTCGCTTAATCACAGGGCTTTTCCTATCTGTTTTTTCCAGTAGTTACTTTAAAACTGCTAACTTGAAATCACAGCCCTGTGCTGTCTTCAGAAGTTCACTCAATCAAAAGCCAAGTGCTGAGTAATCAAAGATCTTAAATAACTAGAAGTTCTAACCCTGACCACAAGAGGATTAAAAATCCAGTAGCCAGAACTCAGTTCTTCGATCCAGCAGGCACCAGTGCATAATGAGAAATCCCCAAAGCCCTAGATCACAGCCATGTCCTTGCCCAGCATAGAACTAAGTGGAAAACCTCTCTAATTCCTTAAGAGATCTTATCTGCCTGATGAAAATAGATATTGGCTTCTGTGTAGCATGATTAGAAGAATGCAAGAGGCTTAGCACAGATGCAAGGGAAAGGCTCAGCCGGCTCATTTACATGGCGTTGCTGCTGACAGGTGACGTTAACAGAAGAGCATAACCCACGGGCACAAACACACCTGAATTAAAGCAGCATTTATTTACTCAAGCTATAGAGGGATTAGCATTTGTTTATTTTGCCATATCTAATTTTTTAAATCTATTAAGCACTTTGATGCTTACTTTATTTTCTGTAACAAACAGTCAAGCTGGTTGAAGAGATGTTTATTTTCATTCAAAACAACCTGTCAAATGATTGTAACAGAAATGTAAGTGTTGGGATGAATGAAAATTATTTCTATTTATTTAGAGTATAAATATTTGAAAGCCACAGATTCATTCATACATTACCATTGCTTACTGCTACATGTGATATATACGTGTGCACATAAAATGCACAAACATACATATTATATGTATACTATATATAGTATAGCATACCAGTATTTTATATCAGATCATTTCACATTAGTCAGAATGGCTATTATTAAAAAGTTAACAAAAACAGATGCTGACAAGGCTGCAGAGAAAAGGAAACACTTGCGCACTGTTGGTGGGAATGTCAGTTAGTTCAGTCACTGTAGAAAGCAGTGTGAAGATTTCTCAAAACACTCAAAACAGAATTACCATTTAACCCAGCAACCCGTTACTGGATATATACCCAAAGAAAATAAATTGTTCCTCAGAAAAGACACATGCACTTCTGTGTTCATCGCGGCACTATTCACAATAGCAAAGACATGGAATCAGCAGAGGTGCCACCATCAGCAGTGGACTGGATAAAGGGAATATGGTACACCACGGAATACTATGCAGTCATAAATAAGAATAAAATCGTGTTCTTTGCAGCAACATGAATACAACTGGAGGCTATTTTCCTAGGCAAATTAACACAGGAACAGAAAACCAAATACTGCATGTTCTCACTTATAAGCAGGAAGATGGCAACAGTAGACATTGAGGACTACCAGATGGAGGAGGGAAGGAGACAGGCAAGGGTTGAAAAATTAACTATTGGGTACTATACTTCAGTATCTGGGTGATGGGATCAATCATACCCCAAACCTCAGCACCATGCAATATGCCCATGTAATAAACCTGTACATTTTATTTTTACAAAATAAAAGTTATAAAAAATTGCTTATTTTAGAATACTATGTTTTAAGTTTATAAATTTATAACATGTACATTTACATCATCATGTAAAATTTGTGTATATTTGTACATTTGGCATTGAAATTTGAAGTTAAAATTATCTAAAAACAATAAGCCTTTAGAAAGATCAGGCAGAACCTAAAATCGTATGATACACTTTGTCACCTTCAGTACTCACAGGATTCAAAAACACTTTTTAGAGGGGAAAAGTGTTTTTGAAAACTGTCAGTTATGTGAATAATTGGAAAATGCAAAGTTACTTTGAACAAATAGTATCTCCTTCCTAACTTATTACCAAAGTGCTGGACATTATTAACACAAGGAAAATGCTTATACACGTGGATTTTTTTTTAACTCTATCACTGTTAAAGTTGGTTTTCTATTCAGATTGTTGACTCTAAATTCAGAGCGATTCAATATAACATAAATATTTTATCATATATGAAAGTTTTAAGATCTGGTTGAATACAATGTATTACTGTATATTGCAAAATTTAACAACACAGGATCTACATGCTTGCATAAGGGAAATGAAGCAAACACAATTAGGAAAAACAAAACAACACCAAAACCACAACAGTGAAATAAGTTGGGTAGTTTTGTATTCGAATAAAGTTTAATATAAAAAGAAAATATTTCAGAGTAGCGTCAATTTTGGTCAATAAGTGCAAATTCCCAATTATTTTATAATTAATATCAAAAGGCAGACTCAAGTGAATTTGTATAAAACTTTTAAACAACTTTATTGAGATATCATTGGCACACAATAAAGTGCAAATACTAAAAATGTAAGATGTTGGCTGGGCGTGGTGGCTCATGCCTGTAATCCCAGCAGTTTGAGAGGCCAAGGTGGGCAAATCACCTGAGGTCAGGAATTCAAGACCAGACTGGCCAACATGGTGAAACCCCATCTATAATAAAAATACAAAATTGCTAATGCATAGTGGTGCAAGCCTGTAGTTTCAGCCACTTGGGAGACTGAGGCAGGAGAAGACCTTGAACCTGGGAAGCAGAGGTTGCAGTGAGCCAAGACCGTGCCATTGCACTCCAGCCTGGGAGACAAGTGTGAAACTCTGACTCAAAAAAAATAAATAAATAAAATAAAATAAATAAATAAAGTAAAATGAAATAAATAAAATAAAGGATGTAAAATTTAACATGCATATATATCTATGGACCTATCAGAGCTTGTTTTGGATGTATACCAAACAGCGTAACTGCTGGATCATACGATAGTTTTTAGTTTTTTGCAGAAACTCCACACTGTTTTTTCATAGTGGCTACCCTAATTTACATTCCCACAAGCAGTGAGCTAGTGTTCTTCTTTCTTCACATCCTTGCCAGTATGTTAAATTCTGTTGTTTTGATAATAGACATTTTAAATGGAGTAAGATGATATCTCATTGTGGCTTGATTTACAATCCCCTGATGATTAATGGTGTTGATCATTTTTTACATGCCTGTTGACTATTAGTATGTCTTCTTTTGAGAAATGTTCATTTAGATCATTTTCTCATTTTAAAATCAAATTATCTGGGGTTTTTTTTTGGCTACTGATTTGTTTAAGCTTTTTATTCTGGTTATTAACCCCTTATCAAATGGATCATTTGCAAATATTTTCTCCCACTCTGTAGGCTGTCTCTTCCCTCTGTTGATTGTTTTTGGTTGTTTGTTTCTGCTGTGCAGAAGCTTTTTAGCTTGACAAATACCATTTATTTTTTTGCTTTTGTTGGCTATGCTTTTGAGGTCTTACCCAAACAGTATTTCCTCAGACCAATGTCCTGAAGTATGTCCTCAATGTTTTCTTCTAGTATTGTTTCAGGTCTTATTTTTAAGTCTTTAATTCATTTTAATTTGATATTGTTGCATATAATGAGATATAGAATATTCAGTTTTCCCAGCACAATTTATTAAACATGATATTATTTCCCTACAGAATGTTCTTGGTACCTTTTATTTGAAATTGAGTTGGCTTTAAATATGTGGATTTATTTCTGAGTTCTCCATTCTGTTCCACTGGTCTATGTGGATTCTTTTATGCCAGCATCATGCTGTTTGGGTTACTATAGCTTTGTAGTATATGTTGTAATAAAGTAGTGTGATGCCTCCAGCTTTGTTCTTTTTGCTCAGATTGCTTTGGCAATTCAGGGTGTTCTGTGATTCCATATAAATTTTTGGATTTAAAAAATATATATTTGTGTGCAGAATGCCACTGATATTTTGATAGGAATTATATGAAATTGGTAGATCACTTTTGGTAATATGGTTCTTTTCACAATATTAATTCTTTCAATCTATGAACATAAAGAAACTTTCCATTCTTTTGTGACCTCTTCAATTTCTTTCATCGATCTTTTATAGTTTTTCTTGTAGAGATCTTTAATCTTTTATATTTATTTCTAGGTATTTTATTATTTTATAGCCATTACAAATAAGATTGTCTTCTTGTTTTTTTCTGCTAGTTAACTGTGGGTGTATGAAAACACTACTGATTTTGATGTTTTTTTGTATGTTAATTTGTATCCTGGAAATTTACTGAATTTTTTCATCAGTTCTAAGTTCCTCATTTCCAGTTTGGATAACCTCTAATTTTTCTATTGCCTAACTTCTCTAGCTAGGATTACTCGTACTATGTTGAATAAGAGGGGTGAAAGTAAGCATTCTTGTCTTGTTCTATTTCTAAGAGGAAAACTTTCAGCTTTTCCACATTCTATGTGATATTTACTGTGGATTTGTCATATATGGTCTTTATTGTGTTGAGGAATACTCCTTCTATATCTTTGTTAGAGGTTTTACAATGAAGGATGTTGATTTCTATCAAATGCTTTTTCTGCATCTATTGAGATAATTATTTGTCCTTCATTGCACTGATGTGATGCATCATGTTTATTGATTTGCATATGTTGCACCATTCTTGTATCCCTGGGGAAAGTTCCACTAGATTATAGTGAATAATCTTTTTAATGTGCTGGTGGATTCAGTTTGCTAGTATTTTGCTGAGGATTTTTGTATCTCTGTTCATCAGGGATATTGGCTTACAGTTTTGTTGGTGTTGATGATGTGCCCTTATCTGGTTTTGTTATCAGGGTAATGCTGGCCTCTGAAAATGAGTTTAGAAGAATTCCAGCATCTTTGATTTTCTAAAATATTTTGAGAAGAATTGGTATTAGTTCTCTAAATGTTTGATAGAATTTAGTAGTGAAACTGTCACATTCTGGGCTTTTTATGGGAGAAATATTATTACTGATTAAATCTCATTTCTCATAATTGGTCTTTTCAAGTTTTTTATTTCTCAATATTGGCAAATTATATGTGTCTAGGAATTTATCCATTTCTGTTAGATTCTCCAATTTGTTGACATGTCTTTCATAATATTCTCTGATAATTCATTGCATTTCTGTGGTATTAATTATAATTTCTCCTTTTTCCTGATTTTATGAATTTGGATCTTTTATCTTTTTTTCTAGTTAGTCTAGTTAATTAATGGTTTGCTTATTTTATTTATCTTTTCAAAAGCCAAATTTCCATTTTATTGTTCTTTTGTATTGCTTTTTCAGTCTCAATTTTATTATTTCTACTCTGGTCTTTAATTTTTTTTAATCTATTAATTTTGGGTTTGATTTGTTCTTACTTTTTTAGTTTTGTAAGATAAACCATTATGTTATTCATTTGAAATATTTCTACTTTTCTGATGTAGGTGTTTATTGCTATGAATTTCCCTCTTAATACTGCTTTTGCTATATGCCATAGGTTTTGGTATGTTGTGTTTCTATTTTATTTGTTTCAAGATTTTTTTTGCTGGGTTGTTTTTTATTGATATTCAGTATTTGGTGTCTGTATATGTCCTAGAGTAAAATTATTTTTGAATTAAATATTTTTAAATATAAAATATTAAATATTTTCTATCGGTCTGTGTCTGATAGTCTATGATTGATCTAAAATAATTTTTGGATCAAATATTTTCTATCAGCCTGTGTCTTAACTTTTTTTTTAGTAGTCCATTTCAAAGGCCACAATTTTTTAATTTTAGCTAAGTTCAATTTATTAACTTATTTGATCAATTACGTACATGACGTGTTATATTTAAAAAAAAATTTGCTAATTCAAGACCACAGAGATTTTCTCCTGTTTTCTGCTGTGCATTTTATACTTTCATATCTTACCTTTAATCTGTGGGTTATTTTGAGTTAATTTTTATGTAGGACACGAGGTATGGATTAACAGATTTGCGAGTTATTTTGCCTTGATTTTTGCTTATTATTAAGTGTATTAGTTTGCTTGATCTGCAATAATGAATTACTACAAATGGAGTGGCTTAAAGAAGAGAAATTATTTTCCTACAGTTCAAGGAAGCCCATGATCAGGTTTCAGCAGGTTAGATTTCTTCTGAACTGTCTTTCCTTGGCATGTGGATGACTGTCTTCTTGCTGTGTGCTTACCTGGTTCTCCTTCAGTCTGTCTCATCTGTGTCCTAATCTACTCTTCTAATAAAGACACTAGCCATATTGGATAAAAGCCTACTTCTACCTTCTAGACTAAGCTAGTATGTAAAAGTACAATTAGTTTTTCATATATTTTTATTTTATGCTATTACCTTGATAGACTAATTTATGTCTTATTATTTTTTATAGATTCTACCAAATTTCTACGTTGATAATCATGGCATCTGAGAATTAAGTTTGTTCGTTCCCTCTAGTCTGTATGTCTTTTATGTTCCATGTTTTTATTATTGCATTGGCTAAAACCTTGAGCATAAGTTTGGATAGAAATGGTGGGTAGCAGGCATCCTCCTATGATTCCTAATCTTAGAAACATAGTGTTACTTCTTTCAACATTAACTATGATGTTACATGCAAATGTTTTGTAGGTGTCATTTCAAGTTCAGGAAGGTGATTTTTCTTTCTGGTTTGCAAAGTATGCATCATTAGTGAATATTACATTTTATCAAATAATTAGTTTTATGCTTTTATTGATCATATGGCTCCTCCATTTTAATGTATTAATGTGGTAAATTACATTGATTGATTTTAACTGTTGAAACAACCTTGAATCTCTAGAGCAAACCCCACATGGTAATGATGTATTAGCATTTTAATACATTATTGGATTTGAGTTATCAGTAATGTATTGCTCCTGATATCCATGTTCATGAGAGAGATTGGTTTATTGTTTTCCCTCGTTTCTTATACTGTTGTCTACTTTTCCGGTGAGAGCAGGACAGGCTTCACAGAATGAGCTAAGAGGCATTTCCTCATCTTCAATTCTTCGACAGACTTTGTATAGAATTAGCATTATTTCTACTTTTAAAACAGTATTTAAAGATGCTGGTGTTCATCAATGAATCCATCTGCTTCTGGATTTTCTTCATAGATAGGTTTAAAAGTACAAATTAATTTTTTTCAATGGAGCTATTCTGGTTATAGATATTGCATCTTGAGTGAAGTATGGTGATTTGTGTTTTACATGAAAGTTTTTCTCATCATCTAAATTGTCAATCTAAATAGTATAAAGTTGTTTATGCTGTGCTTTTATCCTCTAGTATCTATTTACCATCTGTAGAATATTATAATATCTACAGATTTTAAATCTATCTAAAAATACTTTGAATATCTGTAGAAGCTGTAGAAATGATCTCTTTACTGAAACTCCGTCTCTATTAAAAATACAAAAAAATTAGCTGGGCGTGGTGGCGGGCGCCTGTAGTCCCAGCTACTCGGAGAGGCTGAGGCAGGAGAATGGTGTGAACCCGGGAGGCGGAGCTTGCAGTGAGCCGAGATAGCACCACTGCACTCCAGCCTGGGCGACAGAGCGAGACTCCGTCTCAAAAAAAAAAAAAAAGAAATGATCTCTTTACTCAGTTGATCTGCTCGCCTCGCCCCATCTCTACTAAAAATACAAAATTAGCTGGGCATGGTGAAACATGCTTGTAATCCCAGCTACTCAGGACCCTGAGGCAGAAGAATCACTTGAACTTGGGAGGCGGAGATTGCAGTGAGCCGAGATCACGCCATTGCACTCCAGCCTGTGTGACAAGAGTGAAACTCTGTCTCAAAAAAAAAAAAAAAAGGCTTGTCTATTTTCTCTGGATGTTTTTAAGTTGTTGCTTCATGTTTTATTAGGTGATAAGCTTGTGCTGCAGGATAAAGTGTTAACATCAGTGTGGCCAAGGTCAAAAGGCAGGTAAGTACCACCAGGGAAACAGTGAAAGTTTCTAGGTCACTACGAACAGACAACATGCACACCAGACTCAAGTGATACAGCGTTTATTTATAGCAAGAGGAGAAAGCAAGTACATAAGATTTAGCCCCTTGCAATGCATGGGTCTCCCATGGCTATTGAATCTATTCTACAGTCACTGAGGGCAATGTGACTACATGTGCCTCACTTCAGGCTGAAGTAGAAAAATTCCCACCATTGTCTCTAAAGGTGTGAATGACAGAAAGCTGGGGGGTGCCTGAAGGCTACTGACACATATATAGGTAAGAAGTTCCCAGAAAAAGTTTATATATGCCCACTGCAGCAGGAACAGGGATATACTAGCTGTTCTCTGAGCTCATTTCACAAAACGTTATTTGTGAGCTTACCAGCACATCCTGTACCAAGCACCAAGTTTTTCTTGAGAACCCAGGGGAACTGTTGGGTGGCACTCGGACCCTGCACTCACACTACATATTTAATGATGCTATTATTAAATTAATAAATATTTAGATTTTATGTTTTGATTAATTGACCCCTTTGCTGTTGTAAATGTCTTTATTTCCCCCCGGTAATATTGTTTTGCCTTAAAACTTATGTCAAAGTTAATATAGTCAAATCAGTTTTTAAATTAGTATTAAAGGCCAAGCATGGTGGCTCATGCCTGTAATCCCAGCACTTCCGGAGGCTGAGGCAGGCGGATCACTTGAGGTCAGGAGTTCGTGACCAGCCTGGCCAACATGGCGAAACCCCATTTCTACTAAAAGTACAAAAATTGGCCAGGTGTGGTGGCAGGCACCTGTAATTCCAGCTACTCACGAGGTTGAGGCTAGAGAATCACTTGAATCTGGGAGGCAGAGGTTGCAGTGAGCTGAGATCGTGCCACTGCACTCCAGCCTTTGGTGACAGAGTGAGACTCTGACTCAAAAAAAAAAAAATACTATTAACATGAATATATTTTGCATCTTCCTACTTTTAACATATTTGCATCTTTATTGCTTAAGGCTTATTGATATATAATTGAAAATAAAGTTATTTTATATATATTTAAGGTGTACTACATGATAATTTAATATATGTATACATTGTTAAATGACTTCCACAGTCAACTTAATTAAAGTCCTTGTCTTTCAGACGGCATATATTTATTTTTCATCCAATATGAAAATCTCTGCTTTTTAATAGGTGGTTTGAACCATTTATATTTAATGTGATTATTGATGTAGTTAGGTTTAATAGCACTTTCTAATATTTGCTTTCTATTTGCCTTATCTTTTTTCATTTTGCTATTTGTCTGCCTTTTTAAAATTATTGCATATGATTTATGATTCCATTTATCTTTATGTTCACTTAATAGCAAAACACTTTGTTATTTTAGTGGTTGCCTTCGCTATTGTAGTGTACATCATAAACTTATCATAGTCTATCTTCCAGTGATATAACTCCATGTAGAGTATAAAAATGTCACAAAAGTATACCTCAGCTTTTCTCTTACTGGTCATAATGTTACTGTTGTAACACATTTTAACTTTTCATATAAACATTACCCAGTGTTATTATTGTTTTTCCTTGAACAATCAACTAAGTTGATTGAAAAGGAAAGAAAAAAATAAGTGTTTATCCAAGTAGCTATGATTTCCAGTATTCTTCATTTTTTTGGTTTGAACTTATATTTCACTAGATAGCCTATCTGAATTTCCTTTGGCCTGAAGGACTTTCTTGGACATTTTTTATACCTCACATGTACAGGAGATGGATTATTTTATGACCCATATGTATTGTGTGACCTGTATGTCTCAGGTATGATAAAACATACCGACCAGCCCCCAGGATTCAATTACCTCCCCCTGTGTCCCTCTGACAACACATGGGAATTTTGGGTGATCCAATTCAAATTGAGATTTGGATGGGGACACAGCCAGACTATATCACTGTATATTTGAAAAAGTCTTTATTTCCACTTTTTATGTAATGATAAAACATACCTGAGACTGGGAAGAAAATGAGTGTTAATTGGACTTACAGTTCCACATGGCTGGGGAGGCCTCAGAATCATGGCAGGAGGTGAAAGGCACTTCTTACATGGTGGCAGCAAGAGAAAATGAGGAAGAAGCAAAGCAGAAGCCCCTGCTAAATCCATCAGATCTCATGAGACTTATTCACTATCACGAGAATAGCACAAGAAAGACGGGCCCTCATGATTCAATTACCCCCCCACCCCCCAGATCCCTCCTACAACATGTGGGAATTCTGGGAGATACAATTCAAGTTGAGATTCAGGTAGAGACACAGCCAAACCATATCATTCCACTCCTGGCCCCTCCAAATCTCATGTCCTCACATTTCAAAACCAATCACGCCTTCCTAAAAGTCCCCGAAAGTCTTTACTCATTTCAGCATTAACCCAAAAGTCCCCAGTCCAAAGTCTCATTTGAGACAAGGCAAATTTCTTCCACCTATGAACCTATAAAAGCAAAAGCAAGCTGGTTACTTTCTAGATACAATGGAGGTACAGGTATTGGGTAAATATAGCCATTCCAAATGGGAGAAATTGGCCAAAACAAAGGGGTTACAGATCCCATGCAAGTCTGAAATCCAGTGAGGCAATCAAATTTTAAAGCTCCAAAATGATCTCCTTTGAATTCCAGTCACAAATCCAGGTCATCCTGATGCAAGAGGTGGGTTCCCATGGTCTTGGGCAGCTCTGCCCTTGTGGCTTTGCAGGCTACAGCCTCCCTCCCAGTTGCTTTCATGGCCTGGTGTTGAGTGTCTACAGCTTTTCCAAGCACATGGTGCAAGGTGTCAGCAGATCTAACATTCTGGGGTTTGGAGGATGGTTGCCGTCTTCTCACAGCTCCACTAGGCAGTGCCCCAGTAGGGACTCTGTGTGGGGGCTCTGACCTCACGTTTCCCTTCTGCACTGCCCTAGCAGAGGTTCTCCATGAGGGCCCCACCCCTGCAGCAAACTTTTGTCTGGGCATCCAGGCGTTTCCATGCATCTTCTGAAATCTAGGTGGAGGTTCCCAAACCTCAGTTCTTGACTTCTGTGCACCCACAGGCTCAACACTATGTGGAACCTGCCAAGGCTTGGGGCTTCTACCCTCTGAAGCCACAGCCCAAGCTCTATATTGGCCCATTTCAGCCATGGCTGGAGTGGCTAGAACACAGAGCACCAAGTCAGTAGGCTGAACACAGCATGGGGATCCTCAGCCTGGCCCACAAAACCACTTTTTCCTCTTGTGCCTCCAAGCCTGTGATGGGAGGGGCTGCCGTGAAGGTCTCTGACATGCCCTGGAGACATTTTCCCCATGGTCCTGGGGATTAATATTAGGCTTCTGGCTACTTATGGCAAACTTCTGCAGCAGGCTTGAATTTCTCCTCAGAAAATGTTTTTTGTTTGTTTGTTTGTTTTTCCTACTGCCTCCTCAGGCTGCAAATTTTCTGAACTTTTATACTGTTCCCTTTTAAAATGGAAGGCTTTTCATAGCACCCAAGTCACCTTTTGAATGCTTTGCTGTTTAGAAACTTCTTCCACCAGATACCCTAACTCATCTCTCTCAAGTTCAAAATTTCATAAATTTCTAGAGCAGGAGCAAAATGCTGCCAGTCTCTTTGCTAAAACATAACAAGTCACCTTTGCTTCAGTTCCCAACAAGTTCCTCATCTTCATCTGAGACCACCTCAGCCTGGAACTTATTGTTCATATCACTATAAGCATTTTTGTCAAAGCCATTCAACAAGTCTCTAGGAGGTTCCAAACTTTCCCACATTTTCCTGTCTTTTTTTGAGCCCTCCAAGCTGTTCCATCCTCTTCCTGTTACCCAAAGTCACTTCCATGTTTTCAGGTATCTTTTCAGCAATGCCCCACTATACTGGTACCAATTTACTAAATTAGTCCGTTTTCATGCTACTGATAAATACATATCCAAGGCTGTAAAGAAAATGAGGTTTAATTGGACTTACAGTTCCACATGTCTGGGGAGGCCTCAGAATCATGGTGGGATGTGAAAGGTATGTCTTACATGGTGGCAGCAAGAAAAAATGAGGAAGAAGCAAAAGCAGAATCCCCTGCTAAACCCATCAGATCTCGTGAGAGTTATCCACTATCATGAGAATAACATGGAAAAGACCAGCCCCCAGGATTCAATTACCTCCCCCTGGGTCCCTCACACAACACATGGGAATTTTGGGCCATCCAATTCAAATTGAGATTTGGGTGGAGACACAGCCAAACTATATCACTGTATATTTGAAAACGTCTTTATTTCCACTTTTTATGTAATATTTTAAAAATGTTTTTAATCACTTTAAATGTGTTGGTCCTCTGTCTTCTTGCTGCCATTGTTTCTGATAAGAAATCTACTTTCATCTTTCTTTGTGCCCCTCTGTATGTAACATTTCTTTGCCTGCCCCCACTTGATGCTTTTAAAATTTCCTCTTTATCAATGGTTTATAGCAAATTTATTATGATATGACTTGGATCTGTTTGCCTCATGTTTCCTGTGCTTGCTCTTCACAGAGATTCTTGTATCTGTTGGTTTACAGTTCGCATCAAATTTTTTAAAAAGCAGCCATTATTATTTTAATTGTTTATTTTGTCTCTCATTGCTTTCCTCCGTTTTGAAGATGCAAATTACATATATATCAAGCTCAAGCCACTTGATGTTGACATTCGCTGATTCTTTTTTTTTAGATTTGCTTTTTTTCTGTTTCTGTGTTTAAGTTTTGGTAGTGTATATTTCTCTTGCTCTTCAAGTTTATTTATTTTTTTCTGCAACGTTAAATTTGTTATTCATTCTATTCAGTACACTTTTGTCTCTCACAGCATAGTTTGGATTTTTAGAAGCTTGAATTAGGCTATTTTTATATCTTCCATTGAATATAATTTTGATAACTTAAAAAAATAACATTGCAAAGACAGTATATTAAGTTGCCAAATATCACACCCAGGTTCCCCAATTATTATGTTATGTTAGGATAATGCATTTTAAAATAATTAATGAGCACATTTTTATTAATTCTTATTAACTAGAGTCCATGCTTAATTCAGATTTTCCTACTTTGAATTAATATTTTTTCTGTGTCAAGATCCCACCCAAGATATTCTGTAACATTTAACTCACATGTCTTCATAGGCTCGTGACAATGACAGTTTGTCAGGTTTTTCTTGCTTTTTACAATCTTGACAGTTTTGAGGTGTTATGGTCAGGCGTTTTGTAGAATGCCCATGTTCACCACATCATATCTGGTGTATGTCCTATCAAGATGATATATCACTGTTGACATTAATAATGACCACCTGGTGGAGTCAGTGCTTGTCAGGTCTCTCCACTGTAAAGTTGCTATCACAGCCTTCAGTGAAGAGTGGGTAGAAGAGTAAATACAGAAATTATTTGGAATTCTTTTTATGGCAGCCTTCTCTGTCCCATTTATTTATTTTTTGATTATCTGTATCAGTATGGTCTCATGAGCATTTATTTTGTGTTTTGGAGTATAATCTAATAATACTTTACTTACATTATTAATACATATACAGTTTTATTTGTCCATTATACCCTAATAAAGCTGGAAAATGAAAAGGAAATAAGGACGAAAGAATGGTTCCAGATTTGGGCATTAAGAGGTCTGTCAGTTGGCACCTGGCTGCTGTATCCCTATGACATACCATGGTCGTGTGTGTGTGTGTGTGTGTGTGTGTAAGACAACTTATGGCTCCTCAAAGATGCCTGCATTCTAACTACTGGAACTAGTGAAAATTACTTAGTGAAGTTACCTCAAAAGAAAAATTCCAGGTATGATTAAGTTAGAATGGAGAGATTATCCTGGATTATTTGAGCAGACTGGAAATTAATCACAAATGTTCCTTGTAGGAGGAGGCAGAGGGAGGTTTGACTACAGAAGAAAAGAAGGCAGTGTGACCATGGGAGTAGAGGTTGAGGTGATGCAGCCACAATTAAAAAATTCCAGCAATCTCAAGAAGCTGGAAGAGGCAAGAATAAGATTGTCCCCTACAGCATTCAGAAGGAGCCAGCCCTGCCAACACCGTGACTTTAGCCCAACGAGACCCACTTCCGACGTCTGACTCCAGAACTGTAAGAATATATTCATTGTGCTATATGAAGCCATTGCATTGGTGGTGATTTCTTATAACACTCATAGTAAGCCAATGCATTCAACTTTTATATTTTCTTCTACAGTCCTAGAATTGGCAATTACTAAAATCAGCACTGGCTGTTTATTTGAGAATAAACGTACTTAGAACCATAATCTGGTTACTGAGTGTGCCCATTGCTTCAGGGGTGCCTTTGTTTCTACACCCTCTGATGTAACAAAGCAAGAGAATGTATGTGTATATACTAACCTATGTATATCCAAATATCTATGAACATTGATAATAGTATATATATATATATATATATATAGTCAGCTATATCTATATTAAGCTAGACATGAATTTGTACTGATGTCCCCAGCTCTAATCCATTACCACATGGATCATTCTTACCATCTCCCTTGCTCATCTGTAACCTCCAACTCCAACAGTGAAAATCTGGGCACTTAGCATCCATCATCCACTTAATTGTTCAATTCTCTGTGTGTGTGTGTGTGTGTGCACGCGCGTGTGTTATCAGTATAAAACTAGCTCACAATCTTGCAGAAAACGGTATCAACCAAAGAGGTTATGTAGTTTCTTTTGCCTGTAGTCTTTCAAATTCTACTAGTTTTCAAATTATTTAAGTCAGCACCATTTTTCCTGACCTCCTTCAGTAAAGATATTTCAAACATTTGTCAGACATCAGTCTTTTGTCACATTCTGCATTCTACTCTGGGATCTCCTGACCGCCTAAATGATTTATTTTTACCAATCTACATACATTAAGGTTACTCTTGGTGCTATAAAGAACTATGAGTTTTGACATATATATTGTATCACATATCCACTGTTACAGTATCAAACAAAATAGTTTTACTGCCTAAAAAAGTCCCTCATAATCTACCTATTTACACCCTTCCCAGTTCCTTCTTCCAGTAAAAAACAATTGATTTTTTTACTATCTCTACATTTTTGCCTTTTCCAGAATGTCATAGTTAGAATTATATATTGCATAGCTTTTTAATTTTTAATTGAGATGCCATATTTAAGATTCTTTCATGTATTTTTAAGGTTTGATAATTTGTTTTTTTTTCTTTGTTGGGTTATATTTCACTATAAGGGTAGATCACAGTTCCTTTATCCATGAACATGTGGAAAGTCATCTTGGTTGATTCCAGCTGTCACTGATTATGAATGAAGATGTTATAAACATTCACACTGAGTTTAGTGTGTTGGCATATATTTCAAATCAGTTCAGTACATATCTAGGAGGGAAATTGCTGGACCATATGCAAATATTAGGTCTACGTTTGTAAGAAACTTCCAAAGTATCTCTCAAAATAGCCATTTTGCCCTCCCACAAGCGGTGAATTAGAGATCCTGGTGTTTTACATTCTTCACTATTGGCATTGTCTTCGTTTTGTTTTGTTTCATTTGCTTGCCATTCTAATGGGCATGCAGTGGTACTTCTACTATTTTGATATGTAATGTCTTATGACAAATGATGTTACCATGTTTTCATATGTGTATTTTCCATCTGTATAGCTTCTCTAATGAGGTACCTTTGCAAATATTTTGCTCATCATTTATTTTTTGTCTTATATTTTGAGTTTTGAGGTTTAATTATTTTGAATATAAATCAGAAATCTGTTTTTACAAATATTTTAACATTTAGCTTGTTGCATTATTATCTTAACAGTGTCTTTTGCCTAACAGAAAATTTAATTTTAATAAAGTATAATTTGTCAATGTTTTCTTTCATAGACCATGCTTTTTGTATTGAATCCAAAATCTCATTAACCAAAGTCACAATGATTTTTTCCTAAGATTTTTTTGTTAAGGAAATTTTACAGTTTTACATTTTATATGTAGACCTAGGATCAATTTTGAGTTGATTTTTGTGAAAGGTGTAATGTCTGTGTTGATATGCATCTTTAAAAAAAAAAAACACGCACATCCACCTGTTCCAGCACCATGTGATGAAAAGACTTCTCTTGTTCTCTGATATTGCCTTTTCTCTTTTGATAAAAATTAGTTTACTGTGTTTATGACTATGTCTGGGCTATTTTGTTTACATATATATACACACACACACACACATTACATATATGATATATATGTGTATTATATATAAAATATATAATGTATATATATAATGTAATATATATATTACATTATCAAAATATGGTCTCTTTTGGTGAGGCTCTCATGTATATATATAATGTAATATATATACATTATATATATATGAACAGGGCTGGTGAGAAAAGTCCTTCTTGCATTGTTCCACATCTTAAGGGGAAAATATTTTGTTTCCCAACCTTAATTATTATGTTAATTATAGGTTTTTTGTGATTATTTTTAAAGTAAGAAAATTTCTCTCTATTCCTAGTGTCCTGAGAGTTTTATCATGAATGTTGTTTTGAATAATTTTTATATATCAATTAATAAAATTACTTGATACTTCTTCAGTTTGTTGATGCAGCAGTGATTGATTTTCAAATTTTGAACCATCCTTGTATAAATGAATAAATCCCACTTGGTGGTGGTATATACTTCTTAATTCACTATTGTATTTGATTTATTCATATTTTCTGGGAGTTTTTTGTGCCCCCAAAACAGGGCTTGATGACTTCTTTTTTGGAATGTTATTATTTATTCGATTACTTAAATAGATATAGACCTATTCAGTTACTTATTTCTCCTTGTGTGAATTTTAGTAGTTTGTATCTTTCAAGGAATTGTTGTGTGGATACTTAGTTATGCAGAATTTCTTATTATCCTTTTAATATACATGGGGTAGAAAGTGATGACTACTCTTTTTTTCTTTTATTTATGGTTTTATAAATTTTGTCTTCTCTATTTTGTTTGTGGCTGGACTGGCTTGGATTTAGGATTAGAAATTTTCAGATCTTTTCAAAGAATACAGTGTTAGTTTTGTTGATTTTTAAATTGTTTTCCATTTCAATGATCCCCCCCCCTTTTTTTTTTGAGATGGAGTCTCGCTCTGTCGCCCAGGCTGGAGTGCAGTGGCGCAATCTCGCCTCACTGCAAGCTCCGCCTCCCGGGTTCATGCCATTCTCCTGCCTCAGCCTCTCGAGTAGCTGGGACTACAGGCGCCCACCACCACGCCCGGCTAATTATTTGTATTTTTAGTAGAGACGGGGTTTCACCATGGTCTCGATCTCCTGACCTCGTGATCTGCCCGCCTTGGCCTCCCAAAGTGCTGGGATTACAAGCGTGAGCCACTCCGACCAGCCTTTTCCCCTAACTTTTATTATTTATTTTATTCTCCTTGTTTTATGTTTAACTTGGTCTTTTTTCTCTAGTTGCGCAAAAATTGATTTCACATCTTTAATATTTTTGAATATATGCACTTAATGCTATATATTTCTTACTAATCATTACTTTTACTATATTCTACAGACATTCATAAGTTTGTTTTACATATTTGTTTAGTGTTATCTATTTTTAAATTTATTTTGAGATAAATAATTCTGTAATTCACATATTATTTAGAAGTACACTGTTCAATGTTCAAATATTTAATAATTTTCCAGATATTTTTATTATTGACTTATAGATTAATCCTATTGTGTTCTGAGAAGATAATTTGTATGGCTTCTATTTTCTTGAATTTCTTAAAGTATAGTTTAGGAACAAAATATTGTCTCTTTTGGTGAGAGTCTCATGAGAGTATGAGAAGAATAGCTATTCTCCTGTTGTTGGGTGCAGTATTCTATAAACGTTAATTACATCAAGTTGATTGATAGTGCTGCTCAAGTCAACTATAACCTTATTGACTTTTTTTGGCCTGGTTGGTCTATCAATTACTAAAAGATAAACTGAAGTCTTCAACTATAAAAGCAAATTTGTCTATCTGCTCAGTACAATCTGTTTTTGTCTCACATATTTTAACACTATTGTTAGATCTTCATGTTAAAGATCCCTACGTCTTTTTGGAAAATGTGTCCTTTTATCATTAAATAACAGCACTCTTTATTCCTGGCAACTTTCCATGATGTGAAGTCTGCTTCATTTAAAATTAATACATATACTCACCTTTCTTTTGAAATATTCTTCTCTCAGATCGGATAAGCTCTGCTGAGTTCTTTCCCCCTGAAAAAAAAAAAAAAAAGGCCTTTTTTAATTATTTCACAATTACTCCTCTCTTCTCTCTGCCATAGTTATGGGAGGATATTTTTCAGATCTTCATCATGAGAACCTGGTAGAGTCCCCGGAGGTAATTTCCATGAATATGTCTCTCCTCCCCAAACTGCAGTCCATACTCGTCCTCCAGCAATTTTTCAGAACTACTAACTTTTCCTTCCAGTTTATAGCTCCAGCATCTTCCGCTGCAGGTAAGGAAATATGAGCTGTGACTCTGGAGTCATCTGTGCCTTCAGATGTCATGGCGATCGTTTTCCCTGAAACCTCAGTTTCATGGTAAGCACAAAAAAATTAGGTGAATTTTAGTTTGTTCAACTTCTCTGTTGGTGTAAGGACTGAAGTGACAGCTTCCAAACTCTTGTTTTGTGGCTACAAATAGAAATCTATAATAACCTTAGAAATGTCTAATAATTCTGATAGCTTTGTCAGTTCTGGGTTGGTTTTAATTAACTGAATCATCTTCTTATTTTGGGTTATATTTTCCTGCTTCTTTGCATACTGATAGCATAAACATCTATTTTGCCTCTGAATGTGCTGAATATTTTTGTATCCATATAAATGTACATATATATGTGCGTGTGTGTGTGTATGTATTTTACATTTTCTTGTATCTGATATGTACCTAAGTTTTTTATAATCATTTGTTCTGTTCCGATCGTGCTTTTAAGATTTTTGGGGATGTTCAAGAGCAGTATTGAGTCAGGAGTGGTTTTGGTTTCACTACAATGACAACATTTTTCTGATTATTCTATCTCACATATTTACATAATGAGATTTTACAGGCTGTCTGCAGAAAACAGCACTAAGGCACTATTTTTGAGTGTGCAGCATTACCTATAACTCTTTCATAGTTTTTCCCCCATTCCCATGTAGTCTCTTCACACACACGCACTGGTAAGTAACCAGCTGATCACTGAGTGTATCGTTTGCAGATCACCAAAATTATCTTTCTGGAAGTTCTCTTCTGTTTGTTTGAAAAAATAAACAAATAAACAAATCAAACCCTCTAGAGAAGTTAAATTTAGCAGAGTTTATTCTAGCAAAGAATGATTCATGAGTTGAAGAGCACTCAGAACCAGGAGAGGTACAGAGAGCTCCACCTGGCAACGTGGGCAGGCAGTATTTACAGACAGAAAAAAAGGAAGTGGCAGACAGAACAGCTTGATTGAATACAGCTCTACATCTGCCTTATTTGAGCATGGTGTGATGAGGCATTTGCCTTACATGAACATGCTCTCATAAGTGGGCATCCTGTCATTCACCAAAACCCAGCTGCCATGATTGGCTGGGACTCAAACATTTGCTACAATAATATACTCTTAGGTTGTAGTTTATTTCTTAAGTTAGGTTGTAGCTTGCTAAGTGTAGAATCAAGATACTTGAGCAAATTTAGGCCAGATTTAATTGAAGAATTCGTGCCTTTTGGTCAGCCTTTTAATTCTGAAAGATTCACCAAAACCTTCGGCATTGAAGCCATGCCCTGTTACCATGGTAATTGACTTGTTTGGACTTAGTATGGAATTCACAATTCATGATGTCAAGCCAGTTGGATGATTCTTTTAATTCTCTTTGTATTTTCATTATTCTAACTGTGGTAAAACAATTTGATGCATAACAGATGTCTCTGTACAATCACTTAGGACTATTGAGGGAACGTGGTGTGCCAGGGAGACTATCATAATGGCTTCCAGGAAGATGATTTGAAAAGACTGAAGCATGACTCCTTAACAGTAGCTACCATAAATAATACCAATACAAACAAAAAATATCACAAGTACCCAGGAAAGTAACCTATTTGTTTATACCAAGTTGTATGTTTGTTGATTTCTTGCAATTGAGTTTTTACCATACCAGATGTATTTATCCAGGTGTATTTGTATACACTGCCATATGTTTAGCTGAAAGATAGTCCAAAGAAATTATTTTATCCAAAACAGTATTAGCAGGATAATTTAAAGAAGTTTTCTGGACAACTGTAACCTTTGCAGTTAAGTCAGATGTAGTAGCTAATGTTTGAGACAGATTTCTAACTATAACCTCACTTACATTTATGCCAAGGCAGAGAAGGCACTTTTCCTTCTTTCTTTTTTTTAGGTGGAGTGTCACTCTGTTGCCCAGGCTGGAGTGCAGTGGCACAGTCTCGGCTCACTGCAACCTCCCCTTCCCGTGTTCAAGCAATTCTCCTGCCTCAGCCTCCCAAGTAGCTGGGATTACAGGCACCTGCCACCACGCCTGGCTAATTTTTTTGTATTTTTAGTAGAGACAGGGTTTCACCATGTTGGCCAAGCTGGTCTCAAACTCCTGACCTCATGATCCACCCGCCTCGGCCTCCCAAAGCTCTGGGATTACAGGTGTGAGCCACCATGCCCGGCCCGAGAAGGAGCATTCTATGAAAAGATGTCCATTTGAAGGAATTTCAATTCCTTCAAATTACTTTTTATTCTATAACGCAAGTTAAGAAATGCAGGCCAATATTCAGTGTCTAGTTGATTGTGGAGTGAGAGTAATACCATTAGAATTCCTAATCTATATTGGATCCTTATTTTCCACTTACTGAGGCATGGAATGTGTGAATGGTTAAATGATTATTATACTATTAAATCCTCCACAAATAAAATTATATTCTGAAGGGACATAACAGACAGTTCTAACAGACAGTTCCCTATGGGGATAACTTGTGCATTAGTAGGCACCAGTAAGAAAGCACTAGTAATACTTATCTAAGGCACCATTATTGAATTATTGCATGGTTGGTGGCTACCAATAATTAAAAGGTTGGAGTTACAAATTTGTGTATGAACTGTTGAATTATCTTTCTTTTTTTTTTGGTATTTGATTTCTGGCCTAATTTAACAGCAAAGCCCTCAGTATAGTGTTTACCTACTGTTAGATTTAAATAAAGAATCTGAATATGTAAATCTAAAAGTCTGACACTATAGAAAGCATCAAATATCACACTCGGAATATCAACAAAATATATTACACAGTGAACCAAAGGTACCTAAGATCATGGAAGGATCTAGGTTTAGCATGACATATCCAACATTCATTCAGTTAAGTTCTCTGTGGAAGCTATCAATGATAAAATCTTAATTTTCACATTATCTTTCCATGTATAGACAGACGATAAACAGTAGGCAAAGAGAAAAATTTCACAGTGACTGTAGACAGACCCTTGGTCTGTGATCTTGGGATAGTTGTGCACTTCCAGGATGTTTTCTTCTGAGGAGAAGCCTCTCTGGTCAGTTTCACCTTGATGTCTCCAATGTGTGTATGGTCCCAAGAGTCTAGAGGGGCTCTTTGAGTTAAGAGATGTGGATACAAGACAGGAGTCTCAGAAGTTTTGCTGCAGGGTAGAACTTGGCATAGTTCCTTTCAAGAGAGTTCAATGGCGGTCTTTCTCTGGTGTTGTTTCCAAGAGACCCAATCTGCAAGTTCTAGATTGTGAAAGGTCTGCCTGTCATCTGTTCATGGGTCATGAAGAGCTTCTTTTACCTGGAGAAAATATACTTGGCCTAGTGTATGAAAGCTTTGAAATACTGGTTCATGTCAGTTTATAAGGGCATGAGGTACATGAGCTTTTATTATTAGAAGAATAGGTACCCCAGTCACTATTTTATTGGGGTCAATTTATGCTTTCCAGTGGCAATGAATCGGATTACCATCAATCAGGAATAACTTTGACCAAGGTAATGCAATTATGCTAGCTTTGCATGATGACATAGTGTTTGTAATACCTTATTTGACTATTTTATACCTTCTCCACTGAAACAATTATCTCTAATGCTGGAGATTTCTCCAGGAATATCCCATAAAGGAAACACATTTTTTGTTCCAACGATCTTTTAGCTACCATTTTAAAACTGTTTTTTCTGCATAGGGAAGTTTCTATACTACCAAAAACATACACAGAAGAAGGCAACTGAATGAATCCATTTGTATTTGTTCAAACAGTCCAGCAGATGATGGAAACGTGTCACCTGAGGATTTTGTTGCCTTACTAGAATTATGGACTTGACAAACCAAAGATTGATTATAAACAACTTTCACAATTTTAGAATAGTCACAAAAACATATTTTTATTATTCATATTATTTTATCTACTCCAAAAGGAGTCAGAATGCAGAGCATTTAATAATGGAAGTGTTACATTTATGCCATGACAGAGAAGGAGCATTTTTTTTTTTTGAGATGGAGTTGCCCAGGCTGGAGTCCTAAGTGTAAAGAACTCGAATAACCAGGCTACCATCCAGGCTTTCCACGAGCCCACACTTTACATTGAATTAAAATCCCCTTAAACACTAGCTTTGTTTCTCCAATTCAGGTGCCTAGCGGTGTTTATTAAATAGATTATCATAGGTAATTTACTTGGATCAATCTTATGAAGTTCATTCAAATTGCACATCTTAATGATTTCAGTATTGGCTGAGTTAGCATGAAAATCTGTCAAAACATTTCCTCGGTGATCAATTAATTCTTGTCTTGCTTGGTGTTAGGTTAGCAGTTTTATGAAACCAGTTTTTCTGTTAGAGTTCTGAAAATTCTTACCCAAGTCTAGTAGTATGATTGGATTTCTAAGAATTTCATATAAATTTTGAAACACATACTAATAATACCTCCATGCAAATATAACTCAGTAAAAGTTTAACAGTACTTATTATTTGACAATGCTTCTCACATAATTTGATATATAAAATAAGCTCAATTAGCTTAAAATATCTTTTTTTATAAGAAGATATATCATTTGGAGATGTTTCAAGGGCCCATCTGGAAAATCTCCAAATTAATCCAGGATTAAGAAAAAGACTTAATTTATGGCCGGGCGCAGTGGCTCACGTCTGTAATCCCAGCACTTTGGGGGGCCGAGGCGGGCAGATCACGAGGTCAGGAGATCGAGACCATCCTGGCGAACATGGTAAAACCCCGTCTCTACTAAAAATACAAAAAATTAGCCAGGCATGGTGGCAGGCGCCTGTGGTCCCAGCTACTTGGAAGGCTGAGGCAGGAGAATGGCGTAACCCAGGAGGAGGAGCTTGCAGTGAGCCGAGATCACGCTACTGCACTCCAGCCTGGGCGACAGGGCAAGACTCCATCTAAAAAAAAAAAAAAAAAAGACTTAATTTATAATTTGACTTGAGGAAGTTTGTTCAAAAATATCAAGGATGTAAACACTTCAACAGAATAGAATCACCAGCCACTGTGAACAACAGTCATTCGTTTCACCCAAGTGGTAATTTAATGACTTCAAACAAGAAAAGTTACACAGTTGTAGAAAAATTGTAACTTTTTTAACAGGGATGTCTCAGTTCTCTTAAAGTATCATTAATCTACTAAAGACAAGATGAAGCACAGGAAATTATATTGGTAAAACATAAATCTTTTTTTCTTTGGCCAATTATCTAAAAAATAAAGAAAAACCTTTCACAATTTCCTATTAAGAAAAAACCAATACTAAAGAAAACTTTGTTCTTTTAACACAGAGGACCAAATTCTAGCTCTGCATTATTGTACTTTATTTATTTATTTACTTATTATTTTTGAGACAGAGTCTCACCCTGTTGTACAGGCTGGAGTTCAGTGGCATGATCTTGGCTCACTGCAACTTCTGCCTCCTGGGCTCGAGTGATTCTTGTGCCTCAGCCTCCCAAGTAGCTGGAATTACAGACGTGCACCACCACACCCAACTAATTTTTGTATTTTTAGTAGAGACAGGATTTCACCATGTTGGCCAGGTTGGTCTCAGACTCGACTTCAAGAGATCCACCTGACTCAGCCTCCAAAAGTGCTGGGATTACAGGCATGTGTCACCTTGCGCAGTCTGTATTTTTTACATTGATGCTTAATTTGTAGAAAAATTTATAACCAATCAATATCGTGAAAATGGCCATACTGCCCAAGGTAATTTATAGATTCAATGCCATCCCCATCAAGCTACCAATGACTTTCTTCACAGAATTGGAAAAAACTACTTTAAAGTTCATATGGAACCAAAAAAGAGCCCGCATTGCCAAGTCAATCCTAAGCCAAAAGAACAAAGCTGGAGGCATCACACTGCCTGACTTCAAACTATACTACAAGGCTACAGTAACCAAAACAGCATGGTACTGGTACCAAAACAGAGATATAGACCAATGGAACAGAACAGAGCCCTCAAAAATAATGCCACATATCTACAACTATCTGATCTTTGACAAAGCTGACAAAAACAAGAAATGGGGAAAGGATTCCCTATTTAATAAATGGTGCTGGGGAAACTGGCGAGCCATATGTAGAAAGCTGAAACTGGATCCCTTCCTTACACCTTATACAAAAATTAATTCGAGATGGATTAAAGCCTTACATGTTAGACCTAAAACCATAAAAACCCTAGAAGAAAGCCTAGGCAATACCATTCAGGACATAGGCATGGGCAAGGACTTCATGTCTAAAACACCAAAAGCAATGGCAACAAAAAACAAAATTGACAAATGGGATCCAACTAAACTAAAGAGCTTCTGCACAGCAAAAGAAACCACCATCAGAGTGTACAGGCAACTTACAGAATGGGAGAAAATTTTTGCAACCTACTCCTCTGACAAAGGGCTAATATCCAGAATCTACAATGAACTCAAACAAATTTACAAGAAAAAATCAAACAACCCCATCAACAAGTGGCCGAAGGATATGAACAGACGCTTCTCAAAAGAAGACATTTATGCAGCCAAAGAACACATGAAAAAATGCTCATCATCACTGGCCATCAGAGAAATGCAAATCAAAACCACAATGAGATACAATCTCACACCAGTTAGAATGGTGATCATTAAAAAGTCAGGAAACAACAGGTGCTGGAGAGGATGTGGAGAAACAGGAACACTTTTACACTGTTGGTGGGACTGTAAACTAGTTCAACCATTGTGGAAGTCAGTGCGGCGATTCCTCAGGGATCTAGAACTAGAAATACCATTTGACCCAGCCATCCCATTACTGGGTATATACCCAAAGGATTATAAATCATGCTGCTATAAAGACACATGCACATGTATGTTTATTGTGGCACTATTCACAATAGCAAAGACTTGGTACCAACCCAAATGTCCAACAATGATAGACTGGATTAAGAAAATGTGGCACATGTACACCATGGAATACTATGCAGCCATAAAAATGATGAGTTCATGTCCTTTTTAGGGACATGGATGAAGCTGGAAACCATCATTCTCAGCAAACTATTGTAAGGACAAAAAACCAAACACCGCATGTTCTCACTCACAGGTGGGAATTGAACAATGAGAACACATGGACACAGGAAGGGGAAAATCACATACCGGGGACTGCTGTGGGGTGGGGGGAGTGGGTAGGGATAGCATTAGGAGATACACCTAATGCTAATTGATGAGTTAATGGGTGCAGCACACCAACATGGCACATGTATACATATGTAACAAACCTGCACGTTGTGCACATGTACCCTAAAACTTGAAGTATAATAATTAAAAAAAAGTTAGCCATCATCTCAAGTTATTAACTATAGAGATAAAACAAGCTTATTTTACCAGCAAACATAGGTAAGAAAGGTTGTATGTCTGAATTATATTTAATCCTGAAAACTCTGAAGATACAACTGTTTTAATCAAATCAACAATATTCTAATTTGCCAAAGATTACCTAATCCACATAAGCTTGAAAAGATTTATGGTTATTTCTTATTGTTCTGAGAAAATAATTAATATAAGCATCTATTCTTATTAAGCCAATTAAACAGAGCTTTTATAAAATTTAATTTTGGCAATATCATAAAAAGATAGCAAATTATTACACATATATATATCATACATACAGACATATATAGCTATATAGACAGCAACAGATCTTGTAGCTGCCATTGTGAAACTTTAGCCACGTTCCAGGTACAATAATACAAAGCTCACTAATTTACTAAACAATATTTGAATTCATTTTTTTCCAGTGGAGTTTTGGGGAATATCAAGGACCATGACAACATAAAAGGGACGGGTAGAGCTGGCGGAATGTAAAGTCAGCCAGGTCTTCAGAAAGGAGATCTCAGCTGACAGTTTCCCAGGCGGGATGTAGGATCAAACAGAAAAGCACAGAGGACTAACTCTTACAACTATTTTTTTGGAAAGTGGTTCAAATGTCAATTGGACAGGCTTGGTCACAGTGACCTTTCAGACTTGATTTGAAACCTTCACGACAGTAATATTCTTTTTTTCTTTTTTTCTCTGAGAGAATTGCTGATTATTTTCCCAGGAAGGAATGAAGCCACTGGGGGCTACCTCTAGTGGAGATAATCCAAGCTAAACAAAGTAGACCCATCAGTTGACTGGTGTAAAATGGACAATTTCTTCTTGGTTTGGCTGTTTACAATTAAGGCAGACATCTCAGAGCACAGGGGTCTTTATTTTGGGATCTCTCTGTTTGGGTTTGCATATGGAAGTCTTCTTGGTCCCCACAGCTGTAAAGACATGCACCTGTTTGCCTTTTATAAAAAGTGTATCCACTGTAATCACTGTAACTTTGAGTTACTTTTACTAAGATTCACCCATTTCTCCAGAAAAAAACAAGTTCTGGGTCCATAGTTCTTCTACATAAAACTGGCAAGAGTTCCATACTCCTAAGATCCAAATGAATCCATGATTCCCTGTCTTCTAGTAACGTTGACTACCTACTTAACCTAGTCCAGTGCCTGCGTGACCCAGTCAAACACCAGAGACTTCCTTACAGGACTCAGTCTTATTACTATCACAACTTCCAAATCAAGTACTGATAAAAGATACTCAAATAAACTCAGAGCGCTAAACATGTAAGTTTGTGGATCTAGGATCAGAGAGAGAACTAACCCTCGACTCCAACTGCCGCAAGAGATGAATGGGCCCAGTAGGTATCTTCCATCGGTCACCTACTGTTCCTGGGGGTCAAGGGAGATTTACTTTGGATGTGACTTCTGATGCCAAAATTTTAAAAGAATAACTTTAGATAAATTAAATTTGACAGGGTTTATTTGAGCAAAGAACAAGTCATGCATCAGGCAGCATTCATATCCAGGAGTAGTTCAGAGAGCTCCACCCAGCAACATGGGCCGGCAGTATTTACAGACTGAAAAAAAGGTAGTGACATACAGAAATGCTTCATGAGTTACAACTTGGCATGTGCCCAATTTGGGCCTAGTGTAATCACTTGGCAGGCTGTGATTGGCTGAAACTCAGCTACTAGTTATAAAAACATAGTTTTAGGTTAGGCTGTAGTTCTCTAGGGATGCACTCAAGATACAAAGGCTTTAAGCCAAATTTAATTTCATTTAACTTAACCCTTTTCTCCAGGACTATCAGGAGAACTACAGCAATCTTGGTTTTCCTGGATTTTCAGGTTCATCTGCTCAACACAGGGAGACTATCAGGCCTCTCCTTGGTGCCCCCTACCTGTATTGTGGTCTGAAAACTCCCTTGAGGCAGACATGCAGCCAAACTTAGGGTTCAGCTTGCGTGTTTCTCAGCTCTCCGGAATCGCCATTCTGTGTGCGAGTGTGTGTGTGTGTGTGTGTGTGTGTGTGTGTGTGTGTGACAGAGTTTTCCTCTTATCATCCAGCCTGGAGTGCAATGGTGTGATCTCGGCTCACTGCAACCCCTGTCAGGTTCAAATGGTTCTCCTGCCTCAGCCTCCTGAGTAGCTAGGATTACAGACGTGCAACACCATACCCCACTAATTTCTGTATTTTTTAGTAGAGAAGAGATTTTGCCATGTTGGCCAGGCTGGTCTCGAACTCCTGACCTCAGGTGATCTGCCCACCTCAGGCTCCCAAAGTGCTAGGATTACAGGTGTGAGCCACTGTGCCCGGCCTTTTTTGTCTTTTTATAACTGGTTTATTTCATTGAGAGGAACGTCTTAAAAGTTTATCCATGTCGTACTATGTATCAGAATTTCCTTCCTCCTTAAGGCTGAATGATATTCCATTGTATGTAATTAGCACATTTTGCTTATGTGTTCATAGACACTAGGGTGACTTCCACCTTTTGGCTATTGTGAATAATATTCCTGTGAACATGGGTGTACAGATATTGTCCAAGTCCCTGCTAGGAGGATTTGCCCCAGAATAGTGGCTTCTTGAACTTTAATGTTCATGTGAATCACCTAGAGATGCTATTCCCATTAAACAACCATTGACATTCTTCACAGAATTAGACAAAACTATTTTAACGTTTATATGGAACCAAAAAAAGGGCCTGTATAGCCAAGATAATCCCAAGCAAAAAGAGCAAAGCTGGAGGCACCACGCTACCCAATTTCAAATTATACTACAAGGCTACAGTAAGGGATCTCCATTATTCTTGCTTCTTGTCCAATGTCTTGAAAACCACTGTTTTGTGTATTTTGTCTGTTGCTTTTTAGGAAAGGGTAAATCCAGTCTTTGTTACTCCACCTCAGGTAGAATCATAAGTCCCCATGTACATAAAATTTGATCTAATTTATGATGTCACATAAAAGTCCCCTTTACTTATAACTTAAGAATAAATAATAAAGGAGAAGAAATTTTTTAATGTTCTGTTTCAGATACTTAACTTTTGGAAAAGTGGTGCTCAAAAAAAAATCTTAGAGTGAATTCAGCATGTGAATTTGGGGAAAATTTACTTAGCAATGTTCTAATACATCACTTTAAGGCCATCATATGAAATAATCAATTTAATGCCCACTAAATTGAGGGAGGAGACTACTTTCTACTACACACATAGTTAGAGGAAAGCTGAGAAATTACATGGAAACAATTTCACAGCCATTCTTTATCACTTACTCTATGGTTGACCAGAATGAGAGAGAGTGTGTGCAATGGCTACTTGCACAGAGAAGGTGACAGAGTAAGAGAAAGAATGAGACACAGAATGGTGGACAGAGAGAGAGAGAGAGAGAGAGAGAGAGATTCATCTCTGAACCTCTGAACCTGGGTTGCCAGCCGTGGTCACAACCACATTTTCAAGGGTGGCAGCTGCTCGGTGTCACTGTTCTTTAACTTTTTCTTCTCACAATCACCTGGTTCATAAAACCTTTACATAAAGAAGTACCCAAATGTTACCTTTTTCTTCTTCCTGAATCTCATTTTTATGTTTTATCTGTAGTCACAGATACTTTGTGCTAAGGCTTGAACTGTGTCCTTGCAAAATTATTATGTTGAAGCTTCAACGTTTGGCATAATGGTATTTAAAGGCGGGGCCTTTGGGAGGTAATCAAGGTTAGATGAAGTCATGAGGCTGAGGCCCTCTTGATGGGATCAGTTCCCTTCTAAGAACAAGCACCACAGATTTCTCTTTTCTCATACTCCATACACAGAGAAAAGGCCAAGTGAGGACCCAGCAAGGAGGCAGCTGCCTGCCAGCCAGCAAGAGGCCCTCCCCAGGAACTGCCCATCCTGGCACTCTGATGCCAGACTTCCAGCCTCCACACTGGGAGAAAATAAATGTCTCCACCTCCCAGTCTACGGTATTAATATTTGGGTTATGGCAGCCTAAGCAGACTGATACACTCTATTTTTACAACTTATATATATTGTCCTTCCACCATCAGTGAATATAGCCTGTCCCACAAGTAATTTTGTTCTTTTAGATGATGCATTGCTGGGCCTTGTGAGAAAGGAGCATGAGGAATGGTGCCCTTCTCCAGTCCTGAGATCAACCTCATGTGGTGTTCTTTGGCCAGGGCCCTTCACTGGATGTATCAGTGGGAAGGCAGGCACTTTGTTATGCTTGTCTCAAGAAAGAGGTTGGATAGAATCATGCCCACATGAACCCAAATGGGCAGCAGGTTGGATGAAATAGTCACTTTTCAATCTCATATCCAATGGCACAAACAGTTTTGGAAAATGAAGTGTACATGGACAGACAGGAAGAGACTGAACCCTCCACACTGCAATGAATCTCCTCTTTGTGGATAGGTGAAACCTGGAAACCACACATCTTCACTGCCTCACCGTCTCCTTCCTCTTCCACTTTCAACACCCAGGAGCTTGGACTTGCCTTCAGCTGGCTCTGATATGCAAATGCTTTCTCCTTTTCTTCCTGCACACTCTTTCTTTTCTAAGAATGTCCATATTTTTCTCTGCTCCAGCTAGTTACTACCCAAGACTCCTCTCCCATGTGTCAGATTCAATGTGCTTCAAAAATGTGCAGCCACGATATTTTAGTTTTCAGGTTATAAACTCTTCAAAATCATCATAAACAAATGTTGTCTCTAAAAATGTCATTGAATATTGATTCATTTACTTGATGGAGAAAACTTCCATGCCCACATATAAATTTTGAAAAAGATTTTTTTTTTTACATCAAAGCCTAATGTCAACAAAACAAATAAATAAGCAAACACCTCAGCTGTCTGGGGGAAGAATGCAGGAGTAAACCATCTCCCCAACTCCCAGTCTTGGAGTAGCTGCTGGTTGCGGGGATAAGCCCTGGGGTGCCTCTTTGCAATGAATGTGGCATTAGAGGCACAGGGGCCATGCAGTGTCCCTGTGTGTGAGTGGCAGTGAGTTTGAGAGGGAAGAGTAATTAGAAGAATTCCGCTGCAAACGAAGCACACATTAATATCTAAATAAATTGCTCAGTTAAAGGTCTTTAAATACATTTAGTAAAAAATTTGATCAGCTTGGTGGTAGATGCATCAACACGTTTGATTTTCTGTTTGTCTGTTTATATCATTCTTTCCCTAATATAGCTTTTGGCAGTACGATAATGCTTCTGCTGTGTTTCTACTGATACACACATGACTGAAACACGCTGCCTGACATGCTGGCATTACCAGGTGCAAATTACAGAGGCCAAAACCACTGCCCAGGAGAGGTGTATGATCAGACCAGAGTTTCTGTGTGCCATTGTGATGGTGATGGTAATCACTCCTGAAATGGAAAAATCTTTAAATTAAATTGTATTTAGAGGTTCATTGAGTTTCCAGATCTTTTTTTTTTTTTAATGAAGCAAGTACACTTATAGGATCCTTCTTGAAACTGTACAGTAGAAGATTGGAAGTGAGGATACTTTCCATGCAGCTCAAGATACTCCTCAGACCTTCTATGCCCAGGGAGGCCAGAGGCACCGCATGAAGGACCAATACTTCCAGGCCCTTGCTGGAAAGCTGCTGCAGGGTACATGGAGCCCTCGAAGGATTATAAACAAGGCATTAGTATGCTGATCAATCCTGTTGGCATCTCCAACTTGGGTTTTGAATTTTAGGTGCAATAGAGAAGCAGTGTTATAGTGTTAGATTTTGATATGGTTTGGTTATGTCCCCACCCAAATCTCATCTTGATTTGTAGCTCTCATAATTTCATGTGTCATGGGAGAGAACCGATGGGAGGTAATTGAATTATGGGAGCAGGTTTTTCCCATGCTATTCTCATGATCATCAATAAGTCTCAAGAGATCTGATGATTTTATAAAGGGCAGTTCTCCTGCACATGCTCTGCCTGGTGCCATAGAAAACATGCTTTTGCTTTTCCTTCATCTTCTGCCATGATAGTGAGGCCTCCCCAGCCTTGTGGAACTGTGAGTTCATTAAACCTCTTTTATAAATTACCCAGTCCTGGGTATTTCTTCGTAGCAGTATGAAAATGGACTAATACAACTTTCAACAGTGTAGTATTTGCTTTCTTCTCGTTCTCACCCACCAGCTCTGGGGTGCTCAGTGCACCTTGTCTGGTTGCAGGTGCTGATGTTCTTCCTGGATTTTCATTCCCCAAGTGACTTCATGACCTGCAGATTCCCCATGCCCCAGGTTCCCATTGAGCACCTTGACAAATAACTCTCTTCATTTAGCAATTCAGTTCTTTATCGTTTTTCAATTTTGGGAAAAGAAAGCAATGACTTTGCTCCCTATGACATAGCCTGTAAGCATATTCATAGTGGATCAAAAAAGCAGATGGTTGTTTTATATCTGACCCAGGTGCCTGTGCTCACCTGCAGCACCTGAACTGCTAATTGCATGTGCAAATGTGCAAATTAAGACTAAGCACAAACTTACAACTGTCTGAACTCCCAAGAAAATGTTTAATTTTTTAAAAACAAGTGTTGAAAATATCAACTTTTCATACAAGAGGTTATTTTTATTCAATTCTCTCAATTAAATTCATCAAAACAAATAATCAGATTCTTCCATAGAAAAAAATTGCAAAGATGCTGTGATTTATAATGCTTCTAAAATTTTTTAATGCTGAGAAAAAATATAATAGAATAAACACATTGTGGGGAAATAGGCAAATATGATGAATTCACAAACTGAATACTTTAAATTTTTCATATTCAAGAATGTGTGACATCCCACAGTTTGACTGCCAAGTTTAGATGCCAGTGGTGAAAAGGAAGGTTCTGTTTTATGAACTGAAGGAATTTCTGTGCTGGTAAATGAAGTCGCCATGCAAAGTTTATAATCTGCTTTCACTGGAGATTCAAACAGAGATGTGTTCTGTGAGTTCCATCATTCTTAAAATAATTTGTTCCCATTTTTAATGTTGTTTCTTCTCTTTCCTCTTTTTCAGCATAGCAAAAATTGATTAGCAAACAGACCTGACTTCTACAGCTGAAGCCTTCTCTTTTTCCAAGACCAAAACCCAGTAAATGAACGGCATCACAATCTCTGAGCCATGGAGCACATTTTCCCGCCCTTTGCTTCCAGAAGAAAAATATTTAGAGGCTGATCTTCGGGAAACTTTCTCTTGGCAGGTGTCACTTTATCCTTTTGCTGAGCTACCTCACTTTGAGCATAAATCCCATTTCTCTATCCTGTCCTTTCCATTGTGAAAAGTCTTCACAAAGTACTTCAAAAAACATGTTTCAGCCCATGTCATATGAGTAACCCACAATCTCCTATCTGTTATTTGTAGCCAGGATAGTCACATAACTTATCATCAAAACAGGACACTTTTGAGAGTGAACGATGATGGTATTAATAATTTTGCCAGGACAACAGGCACAACCCAGAATTTAGAATCATCCAAGTTCTGACCAGATCGGAAGTTCTGGAAAGACTTTATCCAACAAGCCCCTGAGCATATAACCATTTATGCTTCATTAACACAAAGTAAATGCTTAATATTTGTTTATTATCATGATGACCTGCACAATAAGAACCAAAACCAAGCCAGATAGTGTAGAACTGGCCTGTTCAACTGGCAGTATTAACAAACAGCACCTGCAAGAACAGATTAGTACCAAATAGCAAATGGATCATACAAATTTAATTCTTTACTTGATTCCAGAGTAATTTCCCCATCAGCAGCAGAAGGTATAGAAGAAAAACCTCTCGCTCAACAGTTCATGCTCCTCTTGTCTTGGTATTGATATTAATGCCAACAAAATTAGTAATTTGACAATTAGTTTCCCACTTACCTGAGAAGACATGAAAGGGAGAAAGAAAGTATTTTAACTAGATTATAATGTGGCTCTGACAAGTCAGGATCCTGTCATGTTATAGCCTTCCAACTTTAACATTTTCATGTCTGCTTGGCAGGTTATTAAAATAAATGAGGGTGCATTGGGCTGCTGCTGTGCATTTCCCTAATGGGAGTTGAGGAATTTGCAAGCCACCGATGTAAATTGACCGATCTCAGAGACTGAAAGGATTTAGCTAAAGTGGACAATTAGGATCGTTTCTGCACAGCTGAGTGAAATATTCCTTGTTATTTTAATAATTCAGGCCCAGAGTAATTTTCGGAGGCTGAGTTTGTCAAGATAATGTGCCTTGTGCTTGTCTGCTTGTCATTTTTAACTCAGTCTCACATGTTACAGGTGCAGTCTAGCTTACAAAACAGGAAAATCATTCACTGGAGAATTTGCATATGGAATACAGATACATTGCATGGAAAGAAAGCCAACCTGGAGATTGACAGGCAGCTGTGGTGTGAATGCCTCATGATGGTGAAAGTCAGGATGGTGGATGGATGCTGCACTGCTTTGTTGATGCAGTTATGAACATTATTGGGCAATATGCATATGCAAGTGTGGTCCACATTCAGCACATTTACCTTGTGTAACCTACACAGGTTCAGTAAAGAGATTTGTAAGACCATGGTATTCCCCCCTGGTAGACCCAAATGCTCACTTTCAGCTCAGTTTTATCACAGAGGCTGAGGGAATAATATCTTTAGCTTTTAATAGCAAGACACATTTAGGAAATTATACATGAGTTGAAGATAGAGAAATTCTGGAACAGGAGAGGTCGTCAGTGCATTTCTGCAAGTAGAAGCTTGTTTGGTCAGATAATGTGGTCTCAACAGATTAAAACATCACTGATTAAATTGATTGGTATAAAACTATAAGTGATCCATTCTTTCATTCCGTGTATTAGATGGGAACAGCCAAATTAATTTGAAATCAAGAAATTATTAAAATTCTCACTGAAGGCCCAACTTCTGCCAGCCCTTTTCTGGAGCCCTACGTGCAGTATCTCTTTTAGGTGCTTACTGGGAATTGAATGACCTTTGAAGAGTATTCAGACTGTCATCTTTCTAGGAACTCCACTCAGCTTCACTGGAACAATTCTGTTCCTATCTGGTTTACTTTTACACTTCCACAAAATAATTTAGTGGAAGATGTAATTTATACTAAACATATCATCATCAACACCACCACGAATACTGAAAACATTGCTATAGGAAAGAGATTTTGTAATGTAAGTTAATCGAAGATTGAAAACACAGCCAAGATTATTAGCTAAATTTTATTTAGTATGAACTGCTTTATCACAGTAATATGTCTCTACATCCACCTAAATAAATTTATTTTAAAATTAGGTGCATGGAAATATAATCTCACACAACACATTGTAAGGTGAAGAGGTCTAAAATGACTGGGACACTCCAAATAAATTACTTAAGGATTGCCCAAAACATTAAGTTTCAATGTTATTACAACATCAGTAGTCTTTTGTCCTTGAACTCTTATGGAAGATGATTGCGTGCAACAGAGAGCCCATAGGTTACTTTTCCCCTTATTGGAGTGTCCTTCTAGCCTGGAGTAATTTTGAAGTCTCTGGTTGTTTTTTATTGTGTCATGCAATATAAGGGACTTCTGTGTTGAAATAGTGAGTCCTATGTCTCTGAAAGAAAGAAGAACTTTCCACTTGGGCACAACACTCCATCACAGGTCAGCTGAGAAGCTCAGGCTGGAAGAGAAACCATATTTCAAAACAGTGGCTCTTCAAAATTACTCCAATATGGCTTTTCTAAGCAGGTGACTAACGTGGGAAAAGAGAATTTTTCTTTGGATTTCTGGGCCAGTGATGGCTGAATTACACAAACTGAACCATAAGCAAACAAACCAGCATGCAAAGCCAACCCAGAGCATCCTCAGCCTGATGTACCTTCAATGTTTCAGTCCATGCAGGGCGAGCTCTGCAACCTTCTAGACTCTAATTGCTGCCTTATTTCCCACAACCCAGTGAGTGTCATTGGGCAGTATGCATATGCAAATACAGGCGGCACCTTGGTCCAAGACCTGTCAACTTCTGCGTGCATCAGGGTAATGGCAATCACTCGCTGAATGTGCTGAACAAAAGCAAGACGTGCTTCTCATGTAGAACCCAGGCAAGTTGAACAGATGCCCTGACCAATCTCTTTCAAGCAGTGGCTTAGAGATCACGATTCCTTCCATTGTGCATCTCTGTCATCTCAGACAGTATCTCTTCTAGCTTGTGAGCAGAGACAGAGAGTGAGCCGAGAATCTCATGGGCTGTTAGAGGCCAGGCTCCAAAATAGCAGAGACCACCTCTACCTGCAGCACAGTGACAGAAGCTGTCCCAGGCACCCAATCTGGCAGAAGGTGAGTCAGGGAAGGAAAGCAGCCCTGGTGTCTAGGAGGCTAGTGAGCATTTAGGGGATCTCTGTCACAAAAACCAACAAACTGGACAACAGTGACATTTCAGTATCTGACACAAGTCAGAAGCTGTAAAATACTGAGTAGACAACACATAGAGGCTTTAAAGGGCACATGATACATATTTACCATCAACAGATGGTCCAAAAATAGGCACCTCCATGGAAAATGTGCAGGGAGTATCATCTTAAAAATAGCATATTTAAGAAATGACTTTGGAATTTTAGGAGCTTACTCAGATGGATATTTTCAGTTGTTTTCTCACTAGCCAAACCACCACATCCGTCCTTTCTGCTGATCTTACGGTTACATATTTTTCCACTTTCTTGTTCTCCAGTGAGAGGGGACTTGGCACATCAGCTGCCCCACATATATCATTCCTTTGGATCACCCACAGCTCCTAGCATTAGCGCAATTGATGTTCAATACTAGAGTACGTTAAATTAACGTATTAGACTCCAGTAGATTATCAATAAATGAGTAAAGCTGAATTATAATTGATTAGAAATAATTTTGCATAAGCGCCTTCATCAGCTTCATAATTAAAACTTGTCACTCAACTTTAAATTTGGCCAACTAGGTCACAGGCAGCGGGGTCTGTGGAACTAAGTATGTATTGTAGATGTCCCAGAACTGAATGAAATTACCACAATTATAATTAATCAATTTTGTGACTATTTGTGTTATGATGCTCTCTTTGATTAAACAAATTCCCACTTGGGTAGTCTTCACTTCGTAAGTTGATTAAGAGAACCAAATACCATTTCTGACTTGAAAATCCATAATAAAAAGGAGACATCAGCTGTCAATGCCAAAACACCCATGAAGGTGGCTTGGCATTTCAGGGAAGAGAAGGAATTTGAAGAACCAGTCCAGGATCACAAGTCATTTTAGAATCCAACTAAATCTTCTCACATTGGTTTCATTTTTCCTCTGGCATCCTAAAAGTGACATAGCTTATGACTAATAGATACAGTGTCTCACACAAATAATCACGTGATTGTGCAAATGCACTTAGGTCAAGGTGTGGTTTGCCTCCTTCCCCAGGTCCTCACTAAAGTATGAGCCGTAAACTAGCATATGATGACGTACGTCCTTGTCTTACCATACATTACTGAAATACATTTTATATTGAAAAATAAAAGCCCTGCAACCTTGAAGACACTATAAAGCTAACTCTAAAATGTATTTTAATTTTCCCTAAATTAGAACCCTAGTCTAGTCTGTAACAGCCCCTTAGGATATATTAGACTCCTTACTCCCCGAGTATCTTGTAAGCTGAATTTGACTTTTTAAAATATGCACTTATCCACCATTCAGAAAGGCAGCATTTTCTTTTCACAATGCACCTACAGAAAAGCAGAAAAAAATATCATAGACAACAAGATGGGTTAGAGATGAAGTTTCGTGTGAATCAGTTTTCTCCCCTTGTTTGAGTGTGCAATCTTCACTTTGTGTTGATGTAAGGGAAGAAACTTGGTATTCAAGGCAAATACTTATCAGAATACAATTTATGCAGAATGGCTTTCAACCACAGGCTCAGAATATTTGCCCGGATAATCACTGAAGCTAAAACATGGGTAGCTAAACTGTTTTCGCTACTAACCTGATTACTAACTCAATTCTGGCATTTTAATCTAAATTTTCACTAAAATGATGTCAGGCGTGTTTTTGTTGTGTTTCTAGAATTTTATGTCTTATATATCTTATTTAAAACTTAGCACTTTAGGTTCTAAAACATAATCCATATGCATCTGACACTCCCAGCCAACCTCACAGCATTAGACAGTGGCCTTCCAGCCACTTCCCACACCGAAACTGTTTAAACACACTCACTGTAAACACTTGGGTTTGTGTTAACCCTCAGAAGCCCAAACAGAAATCCACAAATGAAACAATGGCTTAGTATGGTGCTGCAATGAACATCCACATGCATCTGTCTTTTCTTCCTTTTTTTTTTTTTTGAGACGGAGTCTCGCTCTGTCGCCCAGGCTGGAGTGCAGTGGTGTGATCTCGGCTCACTGAAAGCTCTGCCTCCTGGGTTCACGCCATTCTCCTGCCTCAGCCTCCCAAGTAGCTGGGACTACAGGCACCCACCACTACACCCGGCTATTTTTTTGTATTTTTAGTAGAGACAGGGTTTCACCGTGTTAGCCAGGATGCTCTCGATCTCCTGACCTCATGATCCACCTGCCTCGGCCTCCCAAAGTGCTGGGATTACGGGCGTAAGCCACCGCCCCCGGCTGCCTGTGCCTTTATAGTAGAACAATTTATATTCCTTTGGGGATATACCCCTTAATGGGATTGCTGGGTTGAATTGTATGTCTGTCTTTAGGTCTTCGGGGAATTGCTGCATTGTTTTCCATAATGGTTAAACTAATTTACCCTACCACTAACAGTCTGTAAGTGTTCTTTTTTCTCCACAATCTCACCAACATCTGTTATTATTTGACTTTTTAAAAATGGCCATTCTGACTGGTGTGAGATGCTATCTCATTGTGGTTTTAATTTGCATTTCTCTAATACATGGAATCGACAACAAATGCCCACCAGTGATAGACTAGATAAAGAAAATGAGGTACATGTACACCATGGAATACTATGCAGCCATAAAAAGAAGGAGATCATGTCCTTTGCAGGGACAAGGATGGAACTGGAGGGCATTATCCTCAGCAAACTAATGCGAGGACAAAAAATCAAATGCTGCATATTCTCACTTGTAAGTGGTAGTAAATCACGCCTGTAATCCCAGCACTTTGGGAGGCCGAGGAGGGCAGATCACCAGGTCAGGAGATCGAGACCATCTTGCCTAACACAGTGAAACCCTGTCTCTACTAAAAATACGAAAAATTAGCCAGGCGTGGTTGTGGGCACCTGTAGTCCCAGCTACTCAGGAGGCTGAGGCAGGAGAATGGTGTGAACCTGGGAGGCGGAGCTTGCAGTGAGCCAAGATAGCACCACTGTACTCCAGCCTGGGCGACAGAGCGAGACTCCGTCTCAAAAAAAAACAAAAAACAAAAAGTGGTAGTTAAATGATGAGAACACATGGACACATAGAGAGGAACAGCACACACTCGGGGTAATCAGGGGTAGGGTGGGGGGAGAGAGAGGATCGGGAAAAATAACTAATGGATATGAGTTTTAATACCTGGGTGATAAAATAATCTGTATAATACAAACACAAGTTTACCTATGTAACGAACCTGCACATCCTGCACATGTACCCCTGAACTTAAAAGTTAAAATAAATAAAAATGAAACTATGGCACCTGACTCCTCAGGTAAGTTAGGCTAGATTTGAGAAGAGTACAGCTCTTGGACTTGCCATAAGGATGGTCTCCCTTCTTGAGTCCCATGAATGCAGAGGCATCAGGAAGCATCATCCCCAGGCTAAAGCTGTTTACGGGCACGTGACATTTATAAGTTGTCCAAGGACAGAAATTTCCAGTCTCTGAAAAGAACAGAGGTACTTCTTAAAGAAGATGGTATTTGCCTGGGTTTTGCAGACAGTAGCATTTAGGCAGGCAGAGGTGGAGGTGGAATGGACAG